>NC_059484.1:1349834-2590459 GCF_018139145.2 Gymnogyps californianus
GTATTTCTGGAGCATCCTCCTGCCTTGGCCCATCGTTTCTGGAGTGTCCTCTGTCTCAGCATCACCGTTTCTGGAGCATCCTCTGCACAGTGCCTCTGCATCGCTGCAGCTGTGCCCCGGTGCCAGCTCCAGCTCCTGGCTCCAGCCTTTGCAATAGCAAAGGGCCCTTATTCCGCCTTCACCTATCTCCTATCTCTCTTCCTTCCTCCCACGTCTCTGCTCGATCACTCCCTTGAAGACACACACACCAAATCCGCTTGTTAGCCTATCCCTTCATCTAAAACCAATATGCAGCTGAATGCCGGAGATAATTAATTGATCAATTAGATAGAGAACTGCCTGTGCTCATGGCACTGCACACACGTGGAGGGGGAGGCTGTGCCAGCACACCTGCCAGCACAACTCCCCAGCACACTTCCCATGCCCGTGCGAGCCGGGGCTGCAGTTCACACCTAGTCGTGCTCAGGGTGTGCACACATCCAGCTGCAATCAGTGTGCACACATAGCCATGCACACCCAGCTGCATTCAACGTGCGTGTGCGCAGCTGTGCACACCTGACCGCATTGCATTCAGCGTGCACACCCAAGCGTGCACACACAGCTGCATTCAGTGTGCACACCCAGCTGTGGACACCCAGCCACACGCGCTGTATGCCTGCACACTGCTGTTTGGAGGGTGCTGAGCACCAGAGCTGAGCTCGGGGTGGCACACACCACTCCCGCCTCCCCTCCCATCTCCCGCACCCTGCTTCCTGCCCCAATTTGCTCACCAGCTGCAAGGACACATCTGCAGGGGTCCCACTGGAGGGGACAGGCCACCAGCCAAGGTGCCACCGGGCACTGGCAGCTCACGGGGCTGGGGCCAGCCTGCCTGCCCTGGCGCAGGGACACAGTCGATTTGCAAGTGCAGCCATGCAACAGGGAGCCCAGGCTGCAGACCCACTAGCCCAGCCTGGACATGGGCAAGGGATGGGCCACCTTGTCACTATGCCACATGCCCCAGAGCCGTGTGACACTGCAAAGCTCAGGGGTGCCCACTCTGCTCCCTGGCAGGGTATGAGTGCTCCAAATCCTACCCAGGGGCTCCTGCCTGGCTGAACAGGATATCTCGGCTGCTGGGCACAGTGTGGGTGCCCCCCAACCTCCCACTCCTCCTGGGTGCTGCTGTGCCTGGGTACCCCCAACCATCCCAGAGCACGAGGTGGGTTGCCGAGCGCCTGCGGGGGTCCCAGCTGGCAGGGTGGGTGCCCCAGCACCCGGCGGGGGGGAACACAGGCAAGGCTGCCGGGGAGGCAGGGCGCCGCAGGGAAGTAAATAATGCAGCAAACCCATGTCTACCAACCCCCTCCTCCACGGGCTTTGAAAAGCAACACATTACCCTGATCTCCAGACATGAGTTTTTGTCACCAAACAGGGTGATGAGGAGACTTTGAAGCAAATACAAACACCGGGAAAGGGAATACATAAGAAGAGAGTCGCGTGTTCTCTTCAGAAAACAATTGCGGTGTCAACTACATGGAGCGGCTCCGCGGAGGGGGAGCTGCTCACCAGGAACCTGACAGCCCCAAAGGCCCAGAAATTATCATCAAAATAAAGAAATCCTCCCTCTGCTGACAGTGCTCCGGCGCCTTCCCCGCTCCCGGCTGCAGGGAGCCCAGGGTGCCCCTTCCCCTCCTGCCCTCGCACCCCGCATCGCGCCAGGTGCTGTGTGTCCCCCACCCCTGCGCCCCAGTGGGTCCCCTGCAGTGGCACCGCTGTCCCAGCTGGGGACACAGTGATCCTGAGCCCCTCTGCACCCACTTGTACTTTGCACACACGCTTGTCTTCTGCAAACGCACGCCTCGCATGCACGGCCCTGCCTTGCACGTGCACGCTTGCGCCCTGCGTGCAGACAGCTAGCACACCTTGTACAAGCGCTCACACCTCCTGCTTCATGCATACGCTCACGCCTTGCACAGGCACTCACGCCTTGCACACTCACACGCCGCACGCACTTTGCACATGCACTCATGCCCCGTGCATGCACTCAGACCTTGCACACCTTGCACGCTTCACCCCCGCAGTCCTACACATGCCCTACCTGTGTGTTCCCTTCTCCCTGACATCCTCCTTGAAGCAGCATAAATATATATATCTGTATATGTATATAAAGGCAGCGCTATATATAGAGTGGAAGATGCTATCATTCTGTGGCAGGTCCCTCTCTGCGGCTGCCAGCTCCTGCCGGATTTTACTTGGGCATTTAAGGTGCCTTGGTAATTCGGGCAGGATTTGGGGGGTCTCCTTTGAGCTGGACCAGGCCAGTGTGCCCTGCGTGGGAAGGGCCACCAGCCACGTGTCCCCTGGAGCTCAGGGCAGCCCCTGGGAGCCTGTCGTGGGGTGCTGTCCCTGCACCCCCTCAGGGAGCTGGGGAAGGGCTGTCCCCAAGGGCACAGCTGGCACTGGGGGTGCCTTGGTGTGGGGGTCCTGCCACAGGACCCCTGGAACTTGGGGGAAGCGGCGGGGGGGCACCTCTGTGTAGCCACAGTCACCTCCTTGCCTTCAGATGCACATGCACTAATGCTCTGCACGTGCCGTCCCGCTCCATGCACACTTGTAGCACATGCACACTCACCCCTGCACAAGCACTCCCACCCTGCTCACACTTACCCCCTGCATGAGCACTCACACCCTGCTCACACTCATGCCCTGCGCAAGCACTCCTGGTCTACTCACACTCACCCCCTGCACAAGCATTCCCCCCTGTTCACACACAGTGTACACACCCTCCAGCCCTGCATGCTTTGTACACTTATTCATGCCTTGCACACCCACTCACCTCTCATGCACGCACTCATGGCCTGCGTGTCTGCTCACACCCGCCTTGTACTTTCACACCTTGCACGTGTGCTCAGCCACTGCACGCCTGATCACACCCTGCCCACGCACTCTCCCTCATGGTCCTCCTCGTGCCTTGCACACGTGCATCCTGGTGCACGCTCAGGGGTGCCTCCCTGGCACGACCACACTTCAACAGCCCGCAAACACGCCTCTTCCCATCCCTGCGGCTCCAGGCACTTCTCACCCCTTCCTGCACCCCCAGATCCCAAACTTTGCTGACGCCCCCCCACCCGTGGGGGCACGCTGTGGACTTGGGCATGCTGGCTCACTCCCCCCTGCATCCTGCAGACACCTCTCCCTGTTCCCTCCTTCCTGCTCTGCTCATCCCGCATCCATCCTCCGTCCATCCCTTCATCCGTCCATCCCTTCATCCGTCCATCCCTTCATCCATCCATCCGTCCGTCTGCCTGACACCTTCCTGCACTCGGTGCTGGGCACCCTTCTCCTCCCTCTTTATCTCTGGCTCCCAGCTGCTTCTCGCCCCTCCCCGTCACTCCCTCCATCCCTCCTTCTCCCCATCCCTTGCTCCCGCAGCATCCCGCCGTGGTTATCGCTCCCTCGCACACATCCCTCCTCCCTCCCTCCCTTCTTCTGCTCATCCTTTCGCCCCTCTCACGCGCTCCCCTTCTTCCTTTTCCTCTCCATCTCTCATCCCCTCCATCCCCAGATTTCTTTCCTTTCCATCCCTCCCTCCTTCCCCCACCTCGCGGTCCAGCCTCGGGGCCGCCACCCCGCCCGGCCGCCCGTGTCCCCCGCGTCCCCCTCGCTCACGTGCCCCCTTGGCCCCTCGCCGTCCCTGCCGTGCCCCGTTTTACCCCGCTGCCGCAGCCTTTAAAGTTTCAATCAGCGCTCAGCTGGGAGAGGCGGGGAAGGCTGCGCCTCCCGCTCCCAGCCCCGCGACGCCGCGCTGCCACTCTGAGCGCTCCCGCCTTATAAATTTTACATTATTACCCTCTTTAAAGTATATAAAATAACTATTCATAAATTATTGAGGGGAAATTTAAAATACTACAAATGTTTATAAATGTTTATCAAGAGGTCTTCAGAAGTGAGCGAGCGGAGCCTGAGTGACTTCCCACGGCTGGCAGGAGCACAGCAGCCGCCCTGCCCCTGCCCACGGGGGGATTTTCGTGGGACCGCCAGCAGGAGATCGGTGCGGGCTCCCACAGCTGCTTTAATTCATGTCCCCGCGGATGGCGAGGAACAAACTACCATCCGTGCGCTGTCTCCTTCTGCCAGCGGCGCCCTGTATCCGAGCAGCCCCGGCCCTTCCCATCGCCTGCTGCTGTGCGACCCCACTCTGGGGCTGCCCCTCGGCAAGGGCAGAAGGCCTGCCCTGCTGGGGACATGTCCTGCCTTGCTGGGGACATATCCTACCCCACTAGGAACACATCCTGCCCTCTGGGGACATGTCCTGCCTTGCTGGGGACATGTCCTGTCCCCCAGCCCAATGCCCGCTGTGTGCCCAGGTCACAGGCTGGCTCAGGGTCCCCGGTGAGGGAACGAGCAGTGCATGCACACAAACACTCCGATGCACACACAGAGTTGTTGGGTACATGCGTGGACACATGTGCACAGGCAGTGCCAGTTGCCTCAGCCTTGGCACAACTGCCAGCACTGCCTACGTGCCTTCCCGGCTGCTGGAACCCAGCAGTGCCGTGGGAGCAGTGGCGCGGTGACACCGAGCCATGCCAAGATGCCGGTGGCAGGCAGGCAGGAGCATGTGGGATGCGGCAAGCAGGACCTGGCCAGGACTGCCCGAGTTGTGTGGCAAACAGATGGGCCATGGCACAGGCATCGGCTTCATCACCTGCCAGTACAGGGCCTGGCACTGGCACACACACATGTGGTACCTCCCCGCAAGCACAGCACCTCTGAGACTTGGCAGCCAGCATGGCGTGGCATGGCACGGCACAGCCCTGCAGGTATGGCACTGCCAAGCCTGGGCAGCCTGCTCGGCACGGCATGGCACAGCGTGGCAGTGCACAGCACTGCAGGGATGGTGCCGCTGAACATGAGCAGCCTGCTCGGCATGGCACGGCATGGCACAGCATGGCATGGCACGGCACAGCACATCCCTGCAGGGAAGGCACTGTTGAGCCCAGCAGCAGGCATGGCATAGCCCTGGCAGAGCCATGGCACAGCTCCAGCGCAGTGATCCTGCACACCCTCTGCTCCTCTTCTTGAGGAGCTCCAGGAGCCAGGGTTTGCCCGCAGGCAGGGTGCCACTGCCAGCTGGGTGCAGTGCAGGAGGGTGCCCGGAGCTGGGCTCTGCCAAACCACCAGCCCAGGGAAAGACCAGTGACTGGGACAGCCGCGTCCCCGTGCAAGACACAATCGTATGCAACATGCATGCTGCAGGACAAGGACACAACCAAGGCTACTGGAAAGGCACAAGACTCTGGAGATGTCTTCTGCTCTGGCCACCGTGGGAAGCCCAGCACAGCCAGGAGACAGTGCCCACCACGATGGGAGCTGTGCCCACAGCAGGGTGGCAAAGGAGCTCTGCTGTAGCCCCGGTGAGTAGGTCTGCCAAGTGTGCACAACTCGTGCATGGATGCTCAGTGATCCTATAGCTTCCAACAGGAGCTGCCTGCAGGGATTGTGTTTAAAGCGCCGGCTGATTGGGGTAATCATGGGAGCACAGAGTGCATTAGCTGTGAAGGTTTATAAAGGGAAATTAAAATAAAATTGGATGTGACAGAAAAGTACATGGAAAATTAGTATAAGAATATGAATATTTATGGCTGCAGGAGCACGCACTGGGAAAGTGCTCCTCTGTGCTCCCTGCCACCCTCCCTGCCGTGGGCATGGGGCAGGTCCCGGGGGCAGCACCCGGCTGTGGGGCCAGGCTGCGGGGCTGGGCCAGCCACGGTGGGCATGCTCCCGTCACCACCGACCTGCCTTCGGGGGGACTTTGGGGATGATGGAGGCTGCAGCGTCCCAGTTGCATGCCCGTGTGCCCCTCGCATCCCAGGGGGTGTCTGCAGGGCTGGCATGTCCCGGTGTTGGTGGTGGCACTGGTGCAGGGGCACATGGGTGCTTCCACTGCCGTGACGGCACGGTGGCACGGAGATGGGGACAGGCGCAGCTCAGGAGCATCACTGGTGGCAGAGAGGAGAGGGTTGGCACCGTGCACGCGCCGAGGCTGCTCATGCAAGAATTAGGGCACTAGGACAGAGCTCAGCCTGCCAGGATGGCAGGGCACAGACCTCCTCCTGCCCGCTGGGGCTCTGCCCACCCGGCTGAGCTCCGGCAGGGCTTGCACCGACAGCCGGCAGTGTTCGGCACCGGCAGCTCCCCAGCAGCGTGCCGAAGATGCCACCACCCTGCTGGGGACAACAAGCTTCCCCCCACCCCACCCCCAGCAAGGGGCTGCCCACAGCATCCCTGCCTGCCTGCCCTGCTGCGGGCCCAGTGCCGGACCCGGGGGCAGCCATCCCCCTGTCCTCTCCCACTGTCACACTTAGAAGCCATTAAAATAATTGAATCCTTTAAATATTCAGCGCTCGGCTTAAATATTCATCAGCAAAGTTATTCTGATTGCTAAACTGCATCAGCACAGGCTGGGAAACGGTTCCTCTCAACAGAGCTCCCCCCACCCGTGTGCACAGCCGTGCGCACCCCGACCCTCACGTGGGCATGCACGGGCACGCATGCACACACACGCACGTACACACGTGTACGCACACATGCATATGCGTATGCATGCGTGTATGCACGCATGCACCTCTGCACAGACATGCATATGCATGCATACACACAGAAGGATGCACACAAACACACTCCCAGTGTGGGTGGGTGCGGGCCCTGGGAGCAGTGGGGGGCACTGGGAGCATATTTAGGTGGCGGCTGGTTTGTACCCCCTGCCCGAGCTGTGCTCCCCTGGCAAGGCCTGGGGGGGCAGGCGCCCAGCCCGGCACCTCCTGCAGCGTCCCCGTCACTGCCCGCTTTGGCACCAGCAGCCTAAACCCCACTCCAGGACCACTCTGGGGTTGCCCCCCGCACCCCCATAGCTGTGTCACCCAGGATCCTGCCACGGTCTGTGCCCTCCACCCCGCGAAGGCTCTGGGCGGTGGTCTGGCAAGCTCCTTGAGCCGGTGCTTGCATTATCTACGTGTTTTTACAAGGGGGAAGGGCAGCTTAAGAACTGATTCATAAAAAAATAGTAGTGAGAGACTGTCCGAAGCTGAGCTCATTGCCTGGGAAGGCACTGCTTTGAACCCCCCTTGCCCACCCCAGCAGCTCCCCACCGGTACCCCAGCCCTTGCCGTGCTGCCAAGCCATTGCATGCTGGGGACAGGCAACGGAGAGGTGCCTTTGAACGCGAAAGGAGGGTTTGCTCTCATCTCTGCCGGGCTGATCCACCCAGCTGGGCCTGTCATAGCCACATCTTTATTCTTCCTAAGTGCCCGCTGCATAATCCCATCCCTCAGGCTGGCTCCTGGCAGGGATGCTCTCTGCCAGCTCCGCAGATGCGGCACCGCACGTCACTTGCCAGGGTGATGGCAAGATGTGCCCATTCTCGGCCATACCACCATGCCCTTGGCTCTGACAAGCAGGCGATACTCCACTTTACCCGCTGCTGTGTATTTTCTTGGCCCCCAAATGCTGGCCAGGATGGCCTGAACCAGGGTGTGAAGGAGAAGAGCACCAGTGAAGCATCCCCTGCAAAGCCAGAGGTCAAAGTGGGACTTGCCAGGAACCCCGAGAGGGATAAGAGCTCTGCAATGAGCCAGGGCTCTTGAGCTCCTCTTCTCTTCTGCTGAGCTTGACAGCACTCTGGTATAATCTTCCATTAGGAGACAAAAGATCATTGCTCAACACCTTTGTTCCTGGAACGGAGCAACTCGGCTAAGAGAACAGCAAGAGGAGGAGAATCAAGAGCTGATATAACCCATGGCTCGGAGCAAAGGATGCCCTGAAAAGAGGAAAACAACTTGCCAGTGGCAGCAAAACCTCTGCCACCCTCCAGAGCCAGGTGAAACCAGAGCCAGCACCCATTTTTAAAAGGATTTTCCTTCTTCACTGAGATGCACCGAGGTGCGGCAGCATCATGGGAGCCTGAGGGGAGCCCGCACGTCCCTGGCCAGGCAGGCATGCCGGTGCCTTCTCCACCTTCCCATCTGGAGTCTTGCAAGAGGCAAGATCTGAAGTTCAACACCTGCAGGAATTGGGGAACAAGTCCATCGCCTGAAGCCTCAGAGCCACCAGGCCCTCCAGCGAAGGTCTGCACCTTCCTGGGTGAAACCTGCCAGCGGTCCGGCACTCACAGCCCTCGCCGCGAGTGTTGTCGGTCGATAAAGAGCTTTTGCCTTTCAAACAGGACGCATTTTCTCTCCAGCTGCTGTCTGGCAGGGAGGGTATTACACATGGGCACTGGTGCACAAGTGCATTCCCGCGTGCACATGGCTGCTGGCATGTGCAGGCGCACGGAGAGGTGGAAACGGCCCCAGCAAAGCTCAGCAAACAGCACTGATAAAATTGTTCCTCAAATACCTAAAGCAGGCTTAGGTTTAAGCAATCTCGCTCCAAAGACAGCTCCCGCATACATTTCGCAGGCTGGAGCTGCATCTTTAATCCTGAGAAATCATGTACTTTGCATCCACATTTGCCATTCAGATTTGCGCCGCAGCAGGCTGTGCCATCCTACGCAGCGCCGGGGAGAGGGGGCTCGGTGCTCCCCACCGTGCCGGGGCTGCCGGCATGCTGCCAGCCCCGGGTGGCCGGACCCTGCCCATGCCATGGCTCAGCCGGACCCAAAAGCAGAGCAGAGCAGGGCTGCCTGCCTCCCCGTGCGGCTGCTGAACACTGCGAAGGAGTCGCTGGTTTATCTGATACGATTTAATCAGCCCTATAATTAGATTAATTTGTTGATTTGATAGCAACCCATTTCTCGCCGTTAGATTTGTTTATGTGTGTTTTACGCTTCAGTTTGGCAATAAGATAGGAACTGAGGAGGTGGGAAAGTCCCTCCGTGTGCCCATGCTCTGCCCCTACAGACTGCCTGGGCTGGAGATGCGCGTCCTGGGGCCCTGCCGGCTCCTCGCGTTGGGCAGGAACGGGCAGGATGGGCAGCTGCAGGGCTGCCGCCTCGGGGGCTGCCGGGGAACAGTCCGCTGAGGGGAGGATGCATCCCTACGGGGGCAGCCGGAGGGGACGGAGGTACCTCTGTGGCAGGAGGCACCCTGTGCCCTGGGCTGGGCTTGGGGGAGCGGCCGCCGGAGCCAAGGAGCTGCAGCTCCCTGCTTGCTCCCCGCTGCCTGGGGTCTCTCACAAAGGCCAGTTCTGCTTGCTGAAGTGGGTTGCATTTTGTTTTGATGAATGGGCACGCAGCTGACCTGAACCTGCTGCATCATTTCCCCCCGTGTCGGCAGAGAAGCTGCGGCCAGTCCCACCCCAACCACCTCCCTGCATCCTAAAGCAGCATCCCCTAAAAGGAAAAAAAAACAACCCAAAACTTGCTTGTTCGAGGGGGGAGTAGAGGGGCTGCAGAGCATGTTGCAAAACGGAGGATACTCGTGCCGACTTGGCGAGGCAGGGGGAAGAGAGGGCTTCGGAAAGGCTTTGCTCGCCCCTCCGGGCTCACCCACCCAGGCAGCGCGGCACGGCAGCCAGCAGCTGCTGCTGACAGATGGGGATGGACGTGGCCCTCGCAACACCTTCAGCTACGAGCTACGCACAGCCCCGAGCTGCCGCACGCCCTGCCTGCCCCCGGCCAGGCCTTTCCCGCGAAGGAGCGAGCGGCTCACCCGGGATGGGAGCAGCACAAGGGCATGCATGGGGGCAGGATGAGTCCCGACCCTCCTCATCCTCCTCCTCGCTGCTCTCCTCACGGCTGCAGCAGGACGGGAGGTGTAGCATGTCGCATCACCCAAGGTGGCTGCCAGCATCTCTGCGGGACAGGCGCTGCCTGCTCCCAGGTGCGGGACAGCCGTGGCACCCCCTGCCACTGGCTCAGGGCCACTTCCATGGCAGGTCGGTCCTCCACCTCGCCGGCAGCTAACGTGGCATCACCGTTTGCTGGGCTGGCAGCCGCCCTGGCAGCCCTTCCCGGGTGCCTCGCAAAGGGAACGGGCTGAATAATTAAAATTAAAAATAATTATTTCGGGGAGGGGTGTGGAAGGCTGAGGGAAGGCAGGCAGGAGAAAGGAAGGCAGGAGAGATGTGGAGCGAGTGTGAGGGTTTGCTGGAGAAGCCAGTGCGAGGAGCTCTTTGATGGGCAGCTCCTTTGATCAGAGATCTGAATATAGCCCTCACGTTTCCCCCGTGTGAGCCCGCTGCCTAATTACCAAACGGCAGGGCCGCTTTGAGTCCTCAGCACGTTGCTGTAATAGATTTCACCGCGTCCAGCCTGGAGAAGGACATCGATTCTCCCCGCAGCAGCAGACTCATGCTAAACATTGCGTCCTATCGATTTTTTCTCCCCCCCCCCTTTCCTTTTTCTTTTTTTTTAAGAATTTTCTTTATTTTCATTAAATCATTAATCAGGGAGAAATCTACATTTTTATCATTTCTATGGCTGGAGAGGAAGAGAGGAAACTTATATTGCCATAGAAACCGTTCCCTACCATTCTCAGCCTCGGAGCAGTCCCTCTTGTGCTGTCTCTTGTCAAAAGGCGTAATTGTTGCTCCTGATCTTCACTGCTCAATTAGCAGTGATGTCTCCCTTCAAGTTAATTGCTGGAGATGGGAGGAAGTAGGACAAATGTAACCTTTTAGATGAAAAGATCTCTCCCGCCCCCCCCTTCCCCGCCTTTCCTCGCTTGCATGCACTCGAGAGCCCCTCTGCAGCGAGCTACAGTGGCGGGGAGCCCCACCAGCCCCGGCAGGAGTCGTCACATGCTCCATCGCCCCCGCACAGCAGTGGGCTGGGGACCCCTCCCCATCTTCCTCATCCCTTTAATAATGGCTGGACCCCTCTGTATCCCCTCTCGGTTCCCTCTGCCTCTTCCAGCAGCATCACCACCAGCTCAGCCTCTCCCCAGTCACCTCCATGCCACTGGTGTCACTCACCCCAGCATCTCCTGGGCTGGGGCAACCCTTGTGGATGCTCCAGGATTGCTGGTCCAGCTCACATGGCATGGTCCCATGCTGCAGCAGAGCTAGGATGGCCCTCCAACAGCGCTTTGTGGATTCACAGTGATGGGGTGGCCGTGGTCCAGGACCAGGGGGACCCCTGCACATGCCCAGGACCGAAAACTGGTGACAAAACAGGGCTGAGCATGGAGGATATAGATGGGAAAACAAGCGTGAGGCTTTCTTCCTGCAGAAATAAAACCGAGAACACCAGTGCAGCTTGCAAACGTGTTTGATAGGAGCAGTGACCCCGGACAGGAGGAGAGCTCAGAAATGCTGCCTGGGCAGAGGGTTTTTTCAGCCTCAAGGGAAGACAGACAAGCCAGACAATACATTAAGGAGCAGAGAAGTGTGGCAGCTGCCCGTACTTTCATAGTCCGAAGAAGAGCCCTTTAACAATGGCTAGAGTGTTTGTAAGACACAAATCACCCTAACCAGGCACGATGTGGAGGGCACAGACCCACGTGGCGCTGCCAAGCGTGCGCAGCAGCCTGGGTAGGCAGCAGCAGCAGCGGGGACAGGCAGGGAGGCAGCCCCAAGGGTCACCCCGAAGTGGGGACAAGACAGCCTGGCCAAACCTGCGGCACAGGACCCCCTCCCCATGTACCAGCTAATGAAACAAATGAGCTCTTGAAGCTCAGGACGGTGGTGAAGGCAACATGGACAGCTGGTTAACAGCAGCAGATGGAGGGTGCAAGGGCATCCAAAGAGTTGTCCGGCAGCCAGGAGTTGGACACAAGGAAAGAGGGTGTCACCACCCATGGGGGACACTGGGGCACCCTCTCAACCTTGAAAGACCACTGAGAAGGTCCAGGGCAGATCCAGCTAGCAGAGTCTGACAGCGAGGAGAGCTGATAATGCCTTATGACAGTCCTTTGCCCCAGACCTGCTGTCCCCAGCTCCACGCTAGGACCTGGGGGTTCCCCTGCAGACCTTCTCCCCACAGGGACCCTGGCTGACTGTTTTGGGTAATAATCCCTTGTGGTGTCCTCAGGTGTCCTGAAGCACCTCGCTCTGGGTTTTTTTTGGTTGTGGTGGGGTTGCTACAGCTACATGCGCCTTTGAGGGTTGGCCCCTTCTGCAGCAGTGACAGGGGAGAGGTGTCACCGATGTCCTCAAGCACCTCTCTGCCTTTCTGCGACATCTCCCCTGCAAGGATCCTGCTGCTCCGAATCGACCCAGAGCAGGAAGAGCCCTCACACCCCGCACTGCCTCTGCCTGAGCTGCACTGCAGGAGGTCTCAGCTAACTGAGGACCACGGCTGCACAGCCGGGACAGCGGGGACTGGGTGGAAGGGGCCTCTTGTCCAGCCTCTTTTTTAGAGCAGCTCTGTCCCCAGTGCTAGATCCAGGCAGAACCATAGTTAGAAACTCCCCAAGGATGCTCTAAGGAAGAGCCTGTGTCACTCCCAGAAGGTCTTGAGCTCAGCTGAGAGACACCCGCCTCCTTCAGCAAGCCCAGGGCAGCAGGAGACCAAGCAAAACCCCGCTCAGCATAACCAGCCCTCCTTAAAAGCAAAACCTTGCCATCGCTCAGCAAATCATTTGCAAGAGGACCCTGCCGAGAGGCACATGAGTGCACTGTTCATCCCTGCGCCCGCTCTTGGGGTTACACCCAGCTCCAGGCTGGTTACTATTTGCATAGACCTGTTGGACAGCAGAAAGGTTGGGAGTGAGGTGTGATGGCGGTGAGGCCAGCAGAAATCGTGAAGCAAGGGGAGCCCTCACCTTGAGATGAGGGCAAGGGACATGGGCACCGCTGCTCACACCTTGAGCAGGGGCGAGAGATGCTCGCCAGCCCGCAAAGCGATGGTCCTGACCGCTGGCGGGCTTGGCCCCTCCGGCTGATCTCCTTCACCGTTCTGCCAAGTCAGACAGTAATTACTCACTTTCATCTCATGGAGTGGGGATCGAGGGAGCCAGTCTCATAAAGCCAGAACTAGGTTACTCTCCCGGCTCCCGTCACTCGCAAGATGTGTTGCTGAGCAGATCCACCCTCAGCCCCTGCTCCGTGGCAATCTCCACCTTACCGGCCCAAGGCCACCGCATGTCTGCCTGGATGCTGCTGGCCCGAGCTCCTCCTGCTCCAGCACCACGTTCCCTGGCTCCTCCTGGGCTTGGTTTACAGGTCTCAGACAAGGACCCACCCCACCACCGTGCATCAGCCCTGGGGCCACCTTGTAAACGCTGCCCTGGGCACGCATGCACCTTCTCTAACGCCTGGGATGCTCTTTCTGTAATGCTTGGGATTCTCTGGGAAGTCTTTAAGCCAGAAAAAAAAAAAGCCACGTGAGGCTGAAAAGAGGCATTTTGGGGGCTGAGCGCATGGAGGAATCACTCGAGGATGCTTCCCTGCGTGGATGAGCACTTCCCTGGCCCCTTGGCTCCAGAAGGCGTGGAGGAGCAATTGGCAAGTTGGGCTCAGCTCCCGCTTCCCTTCCGCTGGATGCAAACAAGTCCTTAACATTTAAGCAAGTGCCTCTGCTTGTGGAGACACGCGGGGTGCCGAGTGCTCACTTCAGCGCACCTTGTGACTCATGCCCTCTGCAAGAAGGTCAGGGAGGAGGATGGCGGGGAGGAGAGCACCCAAAGGCACCGGGTAGCTCCCCTCCCGGCGGCGGAGGCGGCGGGAGGCGAGGGCGCCCGTCACCCTGCCGCCCGGCCCCCGCCGCTCCTGCCACGGCTGCAATTAAAGCTCACCCTGAACGTTGCATTAATGTCAGGTTTGCATCTGATTTCCCCTGCGCCAGGTAAGGAGGGGCCGGCAGGCTTGGAGAAGGATCACACGTGGCAGCTTTTAATAGAAACCCGCCCGCCTGTCACTGGCTTCTCATCATTCCTCTTGAAACGTTTGCTAATTACCAACAAGCCGGTGTTTGCGTTTCGGGTGTGACGTTCCCCTCTGCAGCCCGTCTCCCCCTCCTCCTGGTCCGCACCCAAGCCAGCAGCAGCACTTGGGGGGCTTCGGGGAAGGTGGGACTTGCAGGGTGGGCTCCAGAAGGGCTGTAAGGACCTGATCCCTTCTGGAGATGGACCCAGGGGTGGGTGGAAAATGGCTCCCTCCAGTTGCTCTCTCTTCCCGGGCACATCCCTTCCCATTTTCAGGGAAGGACAGATCCTCTAGAAGTGTCTGGAGAGTTAAACCTGATAAGTTAGGGCTTTGGGATCACACCAGCCACCCCCTGCTCTGCTGGACCAGGACACCACTGCCACCAGCTCTGCCTGGGCAAGACGTGCAACCCCTGCGCCAAGGTCAGCCTGCCCCACGCATCGCCCCTTCGGAGCCTTCCCATGGGTTGTGCCCAAGCTCCCGGGGACACCGGGACTTGAGCGGTGGCACATGCCAACAGCTCTTGTCTCCCAGCTGCTTCCCGGGGACGTGCCACCTTTTTCTCCCATGCTCGGAAGGGCTGGGGGATGGTGAGCATGGCAGGGCAGGGATGGGATGGGGACCTGCTGCCAGTGATGCTCTGTGGGGACCAAGAGAGCCAGTCCTCAGGGGCTCTGATCCCATGGGACATCTCCTTCACCTCTGACCTTGCATTTGGGATCCCTCTGGGGCAGCATGAGCCAAGGGGCTGAAGGGAGGCATCAGACAGGGGAAGACAGGGTTGGGAAAGGGGCTGGAGGCTTGTTTCAGGGGGCGTCCCAGGGAGGTGCAATGCTGAACAGCCTCCTGCCCCTCTGCTACCCCAAGCACTGGGTCTTGCACGCTGCCCCATGCCAGCCGCCCCCTCCTCGTGCCCAATTTGCCGTGGCAGTGAGTGCTCAAGCATCACCGCATTGCCTGCAGAGCCCGGAGAGGGGCTGGAGATGGGGGGATATTTGCTGAGCCCAGTTCCAACCATTCCTAGTGCAGGGATGACACTTGGGACCCCCCCAGGTGGGAGACCCCTGCGAGGGCTCCTCCTGGTCTCTGCCAGCCCCGGCAGCTCCCTGCTCCCCTGCATGTCCCAGCTGCATGCAGAGCCCCGTGTTTCTCCAGCGGGTTACTACACATGGGGTCTCCGGTGGCTCAGAAATGCTCTTTTTATCCCGGTGCAACCTGCCTCCCTCCTGTCGCCGGCACCAGGGAAGGTGATGGGGTGGGAGAAGCGGGGGAGCTATGCAGGAGACCCCCAACTTTACCCACCCACCTCCTGAATGTCAAGGCTGCCACAGTTTCGGCAGTTGGAAAGGGGCCAAGGCAGGGGCCTCTCTGGCTGGGGAGCCCACCCGGTGCGGGGAGAGGCACCCCAAGGCACCCAGCTCCCCGGGGGCTGGCCGGCTCCTGCTGCCACCCGGGTGAGTGACAGCTCCCAGCCCCCCAGCCCACCTCCCCCCTTGTCAATCCACTGGGGAATTATTTATCCTGACAATAGCAATTGTCTGCATGGGCCCTTCCCCCTCCCCAGCACCTACCCCAACAAAGGAAATCATCCTGATATGAAAGGGAAAATTAAATTACCCCAATAAAGACTTAGTGCTGCTTTAATGACATCACCAGACTCAGGCGCTAATTAGCTGAGTACAAAGGAAGCTAAATGTGAAAACGTGAATTTTTGTTCCCTTTTCTCCTGTCGTCGAGTCTCGGGAGTGGGAGTCTTGGCAGGCATGGCAGGAGGAGATGCTCCCGCCCGGCCGGGCAGCTGCGGGCGTGTGCCAGGCTCTGGCAGCCGGGTGCTGCTGCTGCTGAGCGGCACCGGGGGGAAGAGCTCCCTAAGGTTTTGGGAGATGCGTATAGCAGCTGGAGCCCATTTAGATCCAGCCAGGGATCCCGGGGTGCCAACGCTTGAATCCTGCTCTGTGCCATCCCTGGCCACTGCAGTCTGCCCCTCTGCCTTGGGCGTGCAGCCGCACACTGCGCTCCTCTCGCCAAGTTCATGCATCCATGCACCTTGCATGGTGTACCGCACTGCACAGCTCACACCTCCCACAGCAAGCGTGCACTGCGTGCACACACCTCCCTGCACTGCAGCACTCACACCTCCCACAGTGAGTGTGCACTGCGCGCACACACCTTGCTGTGCTGCATGGCTCACACATCCCACAGTGAGTGTGCACTGCGTGCACACACCTCGCATTGCACGCTGCAGTGCAGACTCGCAGCTCACTGCGTGCATACCACACTGCAGGCGTGCACACCGCACTGTAGGCGTGCACATACGTCACGTCGTACACACACGATCTGCACCCACATCTGACACTGCATGTGCAGCATGGCCGTATGCCACTTACCCTGTACCTGAACGCATGCACATCTCACACTTGGTGCATCCCACATCTCCCACGCACTCTGCATGTCCACACGGCTTCAATGCACACCTGCACTGCATGAACAGACAGCTCACACTGCACACACCGTGTGTACACACCTCACACCATGTACAATGCACAGCCTCTTGCCCCAGGTCCATGTCCCCTTGCGCTGGGCAAGCATCTGCCAGGGGAGCATGTCCCTGAGCCCTACCTGCATGACCCTGACACCCAGGACAGTGCCAGCACCTCCCTCTGAGCCATGCCAAAGCAGGTTGCCCTCCTTCCTCCCCACACCCCATCAAAGCATCCTTTCTGTTTGCAGTTTGCAGGCTTGGCCACCTCCCGTGCAGGCAGCATGCACTGCCATGTCCCCCCATTGCTGCAGACCTCTTCCCTGGGCACCCTGGCCCACAGCGCTTGCAGCCACCTTGGCACCTGGCATCCTCCCGGGCATCGACTTACCGGTGCAGCTGCGCCGGTTTTCTTCCAGTCCCATCTGAACGGCGACAGCGCTGAGCAGCGCGACAGCCCTGGGGAGAGCTGGCAGCATCACGGAGCTGCTCAACCTCGGGGTGCCGGCGCTGCTCGGGACCCTGCAAAAGGCCAAGGGACGGCTGGCCAAGGGGAGCTACAGCGAACACCCAGCAAGCAGCGAGCCCCGGCCCTGGGGCTGCCTGATGGGACTAGAGCACGCCTGAACTCCCTCCAGGGCAAGGGGGAGTGGGGAGGGAGGGGGGTATCTTTGCATCCCTTTATTTGCCTCCATATTTGGGGCTGTTTTTTCCTATTGGAGGTGTTGCTACATCTAACCCCCCCTGGATAATTTCTCCCTCCGGTGAGCAGCCGGTGGGGCCGTGGCAATGCGGAGGGGACTCCAGCAGAGGCACCAGAGCTGCCCGCAGGCACAGGAGGCCAAGCAGCAGCGCTCCCGCTCCTGCTGGTTGCAGGGAAGGGGGGCTGCTAATACGTAAAGCCTCATTTTAATTAAAGCTTAAATTATCCAGAAAGCCAGGATATTACTGCCTTCACCCTGAACCTCACCCCAGCCCCTTGGTCGGCACTCGCAGCTCCTCCCCACATGGGGCCATCTCAGGAAAATTTGGGGGGGGGGCATGTATTGACCTCCGCTCCTTGCAGGCTGTTCCCTATCGCCTGCTCAGGCTGGGCTGGCAGCAGAGTAACTCTGCCCCAGTGCCACCAGTTGCTCCCAGCTGTCCCCGAGGGATGCTGGCCCCCGGGGCACGCCCTGGGCAGGCAGCCCTGCCTGCAGCCTTGCTGCCGGCTCCTGCATGGGGTGGCACTGCTGGGGACAAGCCGACCCACCTGGGATTTAAGGGGATGCCGGTCACCCCCACCCCACACCCCTTGCCTCCCACTGCTGGGGTTCATCCGAGAGGGATGGGTGCGAATGCCTCCGTGCCTCCTTAAAATGACATAGCTGGTCTCCATGGCAACTCTTCTCTGCCTTTCGCCTCCGACCAGGAGTATCATCTGCTCCATCATTCCTGCAGGCCAGGGCCCAGCCTCCCCTGAAAGGGGCTGGAGGGGTGCTGAGGTTGCGAGACCCCCGCCTGCCCCATGCCTCTGCCCCACTGGCAGTGCCAGCTCGTGCGGCTCCCCGGCATCTGGCCCGTGGCCGGCCGGAGGGAACCGCCTGGCTGCAGCATCCCGATCCCCAGATGCCTCCATCCTCCTCCGGCAACCGCCTCCGCCCCTTCCCACTATGGCCAGTGCTGCGGCATGCCCGGCACGGCCACGGCACAGCCTGCCGGGGCTGCGGGAGCAGCAGGGCTGTGTCTGGATGGAGCTGGGACTGCTGATGATGCTGTGTGGCCCCTGCCCACCCTGAAAGGTTGCAAATTCACAGCAAAGCCCCTTGCTCCATGTCCACCTCCTCCCGTGAACAAGCAGGTGCATGCTGGGCGGGCTGGGAGGCAGGCGAGCATCGCCGGTAGAGCGGAGGGGGGGCTGCACCAGCGATACCAACCTGCCCATCAACCACTCAGACCCCGCCGCGAAAATAAGAGGACAGAGTGGAGCGCTGGGGAAATTGCCCAGCACTCCAGTAAATCCCACCACCCCCTGCCTGGCACGGTGGGGCTGGCCTCGGCCTCCGGCCCGGCACGTCCCCGCCTTTCCCTTAAACCTCTCTAAGCCGCAGCATGACGGCAGCCTACCGGGAGAAGCCGGGCTGGCAGAGCTGCGGTGGCGGTCGTTCTTCTCCAGCCCTGGGGAGGCAGGGCCCCGGGGATGAGGGCTGCCAGCCCCGGGTGCTGTGAGGGTGATTTTCAGTGGGGATGCACACGGGGAGAAGGGAAACGCGGGCATGCAGAGGTGCACAAGGGCTAAGACGTGCACACAAGGAGGGATGGAGGCGTGTGTGCGTGGGACACACGAGAAGTGAAGGTGCGTGTGCATGTGGGGGGACATGCTGGGACAAAGGGGCGTGCGCGCACCGAGGTGAACGCAGGGGTAAAGGGGAGTTTGCACGCACACAGGGCTGCACGCAGGGATGGAGATGTGTGTGCACGCTCAGACGGGGGGGATGTATGTGTGCACGTGCGTGTGCGTGTGTGTACAGTGGGGATGCGGAGGCGTGCGTGTCCCCTAAAGGCGCGTCTGCCCTCCAGACTGCGCAGGCGTTGTGTTACTTCAGACACCTTCCTGCCTGGGGGCTCCAGGGCCGCCCCAGCCCTGCCCGTGCCCTGCAGAGCAGGCAGCGTGCCTGGTTCCCCGGGGGAGCTGCCTTCCTCCCGATCGCTCCTTTGGCAGGCGACGTTTCCTAATACCCGCGCGGCATTTCCCCATGCTCGGTCTCATCCCATTACTCCCCGCTGCCCGCCGGGAGCCGCACGCAATTGCCTCCCCCCAGCATCCCGGCGTGTACGCCGCGGCGTGTGGGTGTGTTTATTTATAGGGCTGCTGCAAAGCCGGCGAGCCGTGTGGGTCCTGCCACCCCCCCAGCCCAGCTGAGCTCCCTTCCCCACTTCCCAGGCTGGACACACGCCTGCCGTGATGCCCTGGTGCCCACTGGTGTGCAAGTCTACTTGCAGAGGGAGTTTATAACTGGGGCTGGGCTGGCTCCGGCGCTCTCTCCCAGCAGCACCATCCTTGTCCATCAGCCTGCTCTTCGGCACCTTGTTTCCAGCTTGCTCAGCCCCGTTGCACCCTCCAGGCTTGCCTGAGGTCCTGCTGTTGGGTTAAACATCCTTCTCCGGAGGCAGATGTGTCCTGAGGCCTTCTCCTGCAGCCCCTCCTCAAGCCTCACTGAGGTTTTCGGAGGTGCTCCCAACTTGTCCTGGCCACCCTGCCCGTCCGGCTCCCTGCTCCAACAAGGCAGCCTGCCCGTGCCCAGGGGCTCAGAGCGCAGGGACGTGCTGCTGCAGGCTGCTGCGTGCTTGACCCAGGACACTGGTCTGTTTGCCTTTAGATTACAGAGAGACATGGAAGAGTCACGTGGGGATCCTGAGGAGAGCATGTGGCAAACATATTCCCTGCCCGTGCACGGACTTTAAAGCACCCGAGCGAGTGTTTTTGAGTCCCGTGGTGCAGCTGGATTGGTGCTGCCAGGGCGAGGGCGTGGAGGTGGCAATCCGCATGCCATGGGATGCCCCATGGGGCACCGGCAGCTATCGAGCTGATGAGAGGGTAACTGGAGGCTCAGCCTACGCGGGCAGATCCCCCTGGTGTCAAGCTCCCCTCTTCGCAACGAGACGAGCTCTGGGGGACACGGCAGGGTAGGGCAGGACCTTGCTTTAGAGGCACACTGGGATGATGGAGCACCAAGACCCAGCTCCCAAAAGGACTTGCTGAAGGGGCAAGGGGATGGGGACGGGTCAGGGGCTGCCAGGAGGGTGCATGCAGGGTGGTACCCGGTGCCCTGTGGGACACAGGCTGCTGCAGGGGGGCATGGTGGGGCCGGGCAAACTCTGCCCTGATGCCAGGGCTCCCCGGCACAGGGGGCTGAGCCGCTGCGGCCCCCCCCTCATGACCCGATGAGAGTGGCCACCGGATCTCCAAGGGCACTGGGCCAGAGCTAGCACGCGGGACAGGGTCCGGATGCTGTAGCCCAGCCCCGCACTGGCTGGCCTCTCATTTGTTCTCATTAAAGGCTGGCAGGGTGTCTAATTAGGCGGCGTGAGTGCCAGCGCCCTGCTGACAGACACCTGTGCAGACAGACCTCCTCCTCGGCCTGCCTCGTAATTAGCTTGCAGGATGCTGCCGCGCCTCCCGGCAGGACCTGCTCTGGCACCGGGAAACAAAGCTCTTCCTCGCCGGGACGTGGCGCGGCGCCAGGCCCCACCGACTGCTGCCGGGGCTGACAGCATGGCTGGCACTGCAGCCCCACGGCATGTGAACCCCGTGGCCATGGCATCCTCAAGGGGCATCCCCCTGCATCCCACTCCCACGGGTACCACCGGTACCCCAGCCACATGCTGGCACTTCTGGGTGCCCGATGCATGGGGCAGAGTCACCCCACCATGGGCACTGAGCTTTTGTGCCCCCTTATTCACCCCAGGGCAGTGCTCTGGGCACCTCGAATCCATGGAGAGAGTGAGCCGTGCCTCTCTGCGCCCACTCATATGCACCCACCCAAGCAGCTCGTGGGCAGGGGCACGGCGAGGATGGGGCGCCTTCCTAGCCTTGTGAACCGTGTAGGGATAATGAGCCAGCGGCCGCTTTAATTAGATTAATTGGCTCCCATTCGACTCCAGAAGAGCTGTCAGGCTGCAAGTGCGTTCCTGCTGTACCTGGTTAATTACGGCACCACGGCCGCCACTCTGCAGCGCTTATGGCCACAGAGAGCCGGCACCGGGCAAAACTGTGCTGGGGAGATGCTGCTGGGCAAGGGGTGCTTGGGGAGGTATGGCTGATAAAATAAATTGGAGAACAAGAGAAGGAGGAAGATCAGGGATTCCTGAGGATGCTCCAGGCCCTGGGGAAGGGGTAGAGCTGCAGGAGAGCAAGGGCTGGACCCTGCAAGGAGCTGGAGCACAGGGATGGGATTTGGGGAGCCCAGGAGCAGAGGATGGGGATCAGGGCTGGGGAAGGTGTTGGGGCAGGAGCCAGAAGGATGCAGGGGCAGCAGGCAGAGGATGGGGTGACCTGGGTGGGGATACGGCATCTGGAGCACCCAGGAGAGCACAGGCGGTGGGGGAAGCTGTGCCCGAGCCCCAGGGGCTGGCAGGGAGGGGTGGGTGGTGGGATCAGGCTCTGTCCCTGCTGTCTGTGCACAGAGGAAGAGCAGGCACGCTGATGGCAGCGAGCAGGCAGGGCTGGGCAGCCGCTGGGCAGGTGAGGCAGGTTCTTTCCCAGCTCTGCTGGGCATGGGCACATCAAGCTTCTGCCTGGCACTGGAGTCACTCAGAGGTACCAGCTATTTATAAAAGCCACCCATGAGAGAAACAAGGAGGTGACAGCCTAAAAATAACCACCTGGGCTGGGGTGGCGAGGCGCCACTTCCCCACAGACTGGAGAGTGGGAGGCAGTACTGGGGGCTATTTTTATCCCTCTTCTCCTCAGCCTGTTATTAAAGTGCTGGCCTGCAGTACGCACTGCAGCTGGAGCTGCAGCCTTTGCCCACGCAGATGGCCCGTGCTCCAGGGCACTGCGTTTTGCTGGAGGCACAACCCACTGATGGCCAATGCTGGGAGTGCAAAAAGGCTGGTGAGCAGGACCTTAGCAGCTCCAGGAGGCAAATAACGTGCCAGACACCCCTGCACATCCCCAACAGACACCCCGCAACCCCTCTGGGGACCAGGGCTACTGCAGGCGGCTGGTAGCCCGAGGATTTGCCCCGCCGTGGGATGCCAGCAGCTCCCCAGGGTGTCTCCCAAGAGAGAGGCAGCAACTGTGCAGACGGGTTGGGAAGACACACCTGCACACATGTATGCGCGGAGCATCCAGCTGATCCTGCACACCGCCTCGTGACGCAACCCCGGTGCATGGCATAGGGACGGGCTGGACCCTGCATGCACCAGGGACACCCACCCGCTGCAGAGGAACGGAAGGGTTTGCAGGTACGGGTGGGTACCCCTGAGTGTCCGCTGTGCATGTCACCTGCGCCAGAGCTGTCCTGGCATCCCGGCATGGAGGGCATACGTTGCTCGGCATCCATGGGAGATTGTGTGTGTGGGGTTCATCACACAGCTCAGCAATGAGCCCCCAAGCCGCATTGCAGCTCCCCAGGATATTCTGAGCACCTGTATGGACCCTGCAGCCCCCAAACCCCACATGGCCCTGTAAGATACCAACCTGCAAATCTCCTAGCCACAAAACATGTCACCACACATCTCTGAGTGCCAGTGCAATGCCCCGGGATGCCTGCCCAGCCTCCGAGCCCCAGCACACCTCCTTGCCATGCCCGCATGTCCCCAAGTGATACCCGCACAGACCCCACACCCCGGCACTGGTCCCCACATGGGGTGGCTGGAGGAAGTGATGGCACTGCCAGGAGACAGGCAGAGGACAGCAGCTGGGAGAAGGGCAGGGAGGAGGCGAAGGTGCCTGGCTCCATCCTCAGGTGTGCGTAGGACACATTCAGCTGGGAGCTTGTTAGCCAAGACATTAGCAGCCCTTGCAAAGAGCTGACGCGGCTGCAGCACACACATCCCCGGGGATCCCAGGGGAGCCTGTGCTTCGATTCGTGCCGCACATGAGGCCCCAGAACAGACGCAGCTTGGATGGAGTTATTTTTTTGCTGGTGAATGTTAATCCCGGCTCAGCTAATGCCTCTGCAGCAGCTTGCCTGGGCCCCCCTCCAGACTGGCTGCTGCCCGTGCTCACTGGCAAGCAGGGAAGGGGGGATGAGTGGGGCAACATCATCCCGTGGCTCACTCTGGGATGCTGCTGTGCCCATGGCAAAGCACCATGCCTGGGATGGGGGGCAAAGGGAGGAGGGTGGGTGAGCTGCCCATGGCCGGCACCTAAGGGGCTGGTGTGCCCCCAGGTCTGCTGTACATGGGGGGACACCCTCAGTATGGGGCCAAAGGAGTGTCCCCAGGGCTTCCCTGTACCCATGGGGATGGTGGGGTTGGTCGTCAGTGGTAGGGGCGGGGGGGTCTTGTACCCTTGGCTCTGGTCCCACGGGGGATGCAGAAAAGAGCGGGGTGGTGGGAGCGGAGAAAGGGCTTCCCCAGCTGGCGAGGAGGATGTAATTGTACGGTACAGATTGAGCCTGTCAGGCGTCCCTCCGACAGCGCATCCCGGGGCGCCTTCGCCATAAATAATAAATAACAGCCCGGAGAGGAGGAGATTAACAAGGACAGGCGAGGCAGTTATTTCCTAATTGATGGTTTTGCATTCCTGCGGAGGCTGGAACCGCAGCCACCCTGATGCAGGAGTGCCACGGGAGCAGGCGCCTCCTCCCCACAGCTTTGCCCGGGAAATGCAGGCAAAGGAAATGCAGGCAGGGAAAACACAGGTAGCTCCGGGCAGAGCGGGCAGCTGGGGCACAGTACAGCCAGGCAGAGGGGCAGCGTCAGCCCTGTCCCGCAGGACCCACCATCCCCTGATGGGTGAAAGCCTTGGGGTCCAGCTGGGGCTCAATGCTTTTCTTCTCGTCCTTTATTTAACTTCATTTCTACTAAATCTTTAGAGGAGGGACCAAAATCGCAGCGTACTGCCCCATCCCCTGCTCAGAGAGGCCAGGATGCAGGTTGTTGCATCTCCTGCCTTGCCCAGGATTTGAGGCATCCCAGCTGGGCAGGAGAGGGGAGCGGGATGGGGTCCCCAGGCAGCCCAGGCAGCTTGAATTTCCACGTGGGTTTAGCTGAGCTAAAACTGGCTCTGGGAGGAGGCTGGGCCAGTTTTGGAGATACAATTATGTATAAAAAAAGCTTGGCCTTGTCCCCATGGGGAGGAGCCGCGTCCAGCTCTGCCGCTTGGGATGTGCTGGGACCTGACGGGACCATGCCAGCCTTTGGGGACCCCAGACCCTGGCTTGGCCGTGGTGGGGTCTTTCTCTTCCGCCCAGCCAGCCTGCGGGCAGGGGGATGCCCAGCCACCACTGTACACAAAGCTGGTGGCCCGCTCCTGCAGCACGGCCTGGTTCCCGTCCCGGATTACCCTCTCCCCACTGACGGGAGGGGGAAGAGCTCGCTGAGTGCCAGATGGTCCCATTTAATTTTTTTTCTGGGTGAGGCTTGAATCTGTTCGTGCCCGTGAGCAGGACCCCGGGAGACTGACGCACGGAGCCCTCCTGCCTTCCGGCACAGCTATTTCTCATCTAGAAACAGGAGCTTTGCAGCGAGGACCATTCCCCAAAGCATCTTCCAAGGCTTTTCCTCACTTAACAAACATCCCTTGCTGCATGGGACAGCATGAGCGTGACGACCCCAGCCCCTGTGGGGTGATTTCGTCCGGCAATTCAGGCTTCCCCTGCCTGCAGCCCTGCCAGCTTGCCTGCCTTTCCCAAGAGCAGTGGAACCGGGTCGGCTTGAGGGACCGGAGGAGGAGGGGGTGAGAAAGGCAGGGAGATGTCCGCGGAGGCAGCGCTTTCCCTGGTGCCGGGGCGGCGACGCAGGTGCTGCCTGCCAGATTGCTGCCCGTGGCCTCCGCTCAGCTCACAATTATCTGGGGTAATGGCAGGGGAGGGTGACCCAGATAGCGCGGGGAGAGGATAATAAGGAAGATGTAAGTGAGGCTTTGGGAATGGGAAATGGGGCGGGGGGGAACGACAAGAGAGAGAGGAGAGGAGCTCCAAGATGAACCCTGAGCTGGGAGGTTGACCTGGCACAGCTCAGAGCATCCCCGTGGCGCACGTCATCCCTAATCCAGGCAATACATCCCTTGGTAACCTAGAATGTTCCCTCCCGGATCTATGGCCCTGTATGGTTTGGGGTGGAAAAAGGGGTAGGCAGAGGACAGGACTGGCAGCAGTGTCTCCCAAACAAAATTTTCCTTTCCCAGTGAGCGCTCCTGGCTGGGATGAGCGGAGAGGCTCAGAGAAAGCTGCGCTGGAGGGGCTGCGCATCGCCACGCTGCCATAGCAAGCTCTGCTCAGCTCACAGAACGGATACGGCTCTGGCATAGGGCCATCCACTGTCCCCAGGTCCAGGTGTCACACAGCTACGGGGACTTTGCTGGAGGGCACCTTGCAGGAGAGCACCTGCAGGTCAGCAAAGAGGGTGCTGAGCACCTTTTCTCCTTGCAAAGGGTCCACGCAGCAGTTCTGGGACCCAACTGGCACACACCGAGCGATATCTCATTATAAATCTCTCAGCCCTCTCCCATCATCCCTTCTCCACGAAGAGCTGAGGAAGCAGAGGTCTGAGCCAGCGCTCGTCCATCACCACAGAGAGATGTCCCCACGCTGCTGCCACCTGCTCCGGCCACCTTGGCAATCTGCTGCGGCCATTTCCCTGGGGGAAACGCCGCCTGTTTGCTGCCTCTGGGCTGCAGCTCCTCTCCGTGACTCGATTTCCCCTCTCGCCCACCCTAGGCTGTGGGAGAGCTCACCTCTCCCCTCTCCAGTTGGACTTTGAGGCTGATTTTCTGAGTCCAGCAATGAAGAGGAACAAAAGCATGGACTGCCTGTCCAAGCATGGTGCTAATGACTTGCTAGCAGTGTAGGGCTCTTCATTTAAAATAAAGGAAGCTGGGAATGTTGTGGGATCAGGCCAGCACTCCGGATCCCACGGTGGGAGGACAACCCCTGAGCTGCCCCCAGCCAGGGATGCTTGTCCCCAGCCTGGTGGCCGGCTATGCTTGAAGTGAAAGCCAAAGGTCTTTGTCCCAGCATGGTGAGCACGTCCTGCTGGTGACATGTCCACGGCACAGAGCAAGGGTTCAGGTTCGGTTGGTGCTTGGCTCTGAGTTGCAGACCCCAGCGGGGCACAGGGTCTCATTCGAGGCTTTATTTGGGGCAGGAGGAGCAGTCCCAGGGAGGGGAGCTGCAGAAAAGAGACCTTCTGCTCCATCAGTGGGTTGTGAAGGTGCCGCCGGGTGACCCCACATGAGCATTTTGGCTGGGAGAGCGTTTGCTGGCGGAGGAGAGCATCGCTCCGGGCACCGGCAAGGAGCCAGGGAACAAGACCCAGCGGAGCAGCACCAGCGTTTCCAAGCAATCCGGGCTCATCGTTGCATGATATTTTAAGTGGCAGAAAAGAAAATAAAACAGACAAGGGAGGGTGGGAGAGAGGATGTGCTGGAGGGAGGGGAGGAGCTGCCCCCCTTCCCTCCCACGCAGGCCCACGGCCTGGGGGACTGGGTGGGCTGGGGTGATGCTGGTGGGGGCCAGGGCACGGGGCTTTTTGCAGGCTGGGTTTCGAAGGGGAGGCTCGCCGGCAAAGGGAGCACGACGTTTTCTGCGACAGGCTGGAACGTGACTCAACGTCACCTACTTTCCACCACGACGACTTCTGCCGCTTCATCTTCTCAGTGCAAATCTGGGGCTTGGAGTGCTCGAAACATGGCTGTGGAGGGGGGCTAAGGGGAGGAGGCCGTGCTGAGGAGGAGAATGTGCTGCTTCCTCCTTCGCTCCCCTCCCGAGCTGTCCCCGAGGGTGCTTCCACCCCGGGGAAGGGAGCACCGAGAACCCTGCAAAGCCACTCTTTCATTAATTGAATATTCAATTTTCAAAATAACCTTGAGGAACTAAATGAAGAGGCTAGGAAGAGAGAGCTAATTGTCAGCTGCACCTGCTCGGCACACAACTACAAAAATGCTGCTTCTAGCTTCCTTCCAGCCCACTCACACAATTTTTTTTTTTTTTTTTTTTTCCCCGAGCCATTACGTCAATGCAGAGGGCATGGCAGCCTTGCAGGGCACGAGAAGCACGCTGGGCCCCAGCGCATGGGGTGTGACAGGAGGTCTGGGGCTGTAAAAGCTGGCGAGTGTCTTGCCTGGCCCTGGGGGATGCTTTTTCGCAGGGCTGGGAGAGAGGGGTGGGATGTGCATGGGGATACGGCCCTGTGAGGGGTGCAGGCAGCTGTGCATGCGAGTGCTGCATCTCAGGGTGTCCACGGTGCTGGTACCTGCCAGTTTTGGACTGTGCTGCCTCCGTGGGGCAGTGCAGGGGGATGCAATGGGCTGCACGGGCTGGCAGGGACCGGGGCATCCTGCACCCACGCACGGGGGCTGTGCATGTCCCCATGCCGCAGCCCAGGCTCTGCAGCCAGCGTCACCGGGCCAAGTCTGGGGCTCTGCGCCTTCGCTCGGCACCTAGCCCCGCTCCACGGCTGCCGTAGTGCTGATGCTGGCTTCTCCCTCCTTCCTTTGGGCAACCCCCTGCCCCTGCATCAGAGCCACATCGTGCGCCTGCCCTCACTCTGGAAAAGCCCCGGCGCCCCTCTGTGCCAGCTGTCCCCGTCCATGGGCCATTTTACCCATCAGTAGCAGCACGACTTGCTCTTCCCGGGGGTGCTGAGCCCCCCAGCCTGGGCATCCCTGGGCAGAGGGTGTCCTACACACCCAACCCAGGAGCTACGGGTGCAGGCAGGAGCATGGGGCACTTCTGCAGCCACTGCATCGCTGCCTGCATGCACGAGGGGCAGGCAGGGCTCTGCTCCTACCATGGCAGGGAGCAGGCAGCATCCTGCAGGAAGGGACCTCGCCACAGGGGCAGCCGGACTGGGCCATATGCTGCCTTTCACCAGCACTGGCCGGGCCTGTCTCTCCAAATCGCTCGCTGCCTCCACACTTGGCTGCATTAATAATCAGCCGGCTGATGGGGAAGGATTTACCAGCTGTTTTTCATGACTCCATTGGCCTCAGATAAATCAGGGAGGGGGTGTCACATGGCGTTTGCCAGCGGCCTGATGGATGGTGCCGAGCGAGCGGATCGCTCACACGCTGACACTTACAGACTCTGTCAGGTTGGTGGAGAGCGCAGGATTAATGGCCCCAATCAGGCGGGAAGGAATCGCTGGGGTGGTACCCAGCCCAGCCGCCGCCGCAGCATCGCGGCCGCCCTGGCCCTGGCCCGCGTGGGGGCTGCCGGTGGGGCCCCCTCCCCTTCCCCAGCCTCCCCACAGGCCGAGCTGGCGTGGGCAGCTTCCCCCAGCCCTGGCTGCAGGATGGAGATTAGCTCTAAAGAGCTGAGCACACACAATATTTCCAAAGCAATTGCAAGCGAAGCAGGGAGCAGCTGTGGGCTGAGCAGCCTCCCTCCCTCAATACCGGCAACATCTGGACGTGGCAGCTGTGCCGGCAAGTGAAACCTGTTCGGGGCAAGGGAGAAGGGCACGGGACCCCATCGCTCGGCACGGCGTGTGCTGCTGGGCTGGTGATGAGAAACCTGCCTCCGGCTTCAGGTCTCTGCCCGCGGGCTAATGCTCCGGAGGCAGCATCCCCTCCCTGTGCTGTACAGCAGGGTGCTGGGGGGCCCCCCTTGTGCACCCACCACCCTGGGAGGGCACTCATCTCAATTCCCTGGGGGGTGGGGGGAGCCTTTGCCCTGGGACCATGGCACATTGCGGAGTGCTGCCCCCGCCTCAGCTTGCTTGTGGTCCCTGTTGCACAGGACCCCCCCCGGTGGCATGGGTGCTGGGGAGCATGGGTGCCCCAGGAGGGGCTGGGTGCCTCAGTGGGGAGCCCAGCTCTGCTCCAACCATCTCGGCAGCATTGCTAGAGCTAGAGCATAGTTTAAAGGAGAGCTTTCAAGTGAGCCCAAACCTGAGGGGGCTGTAGCTTGGGGATTGTAGTCGGCTACCGGGGGCTGCTGTAACCCACCCCCGGGAGCAAGGGAGGCCCCAGCAAGCAGGGGCCCCAGCACAGCCCTCCCTGCCCATGGGGGTCTGCCGTCCCCTTGCGCTGCTACCTGCCCCAGTGCTGACACGCACCCCACTGCATGTGCGCTGCCCTGCTGCACACACAGTCCCGCTGCACATACAGCCCCGCTGCACACGCACAGCCCCGCGGCGCACGCTACAGCCCCATGCACACACACACGTGCGCGTGCATGCGCGCACACACACACACAGAGCACCCCTGGAAACACCCGCCAACACAAAGATGTGTGCATGCACAGCTCATGTCACCCTGCCACTGCCCCCAGCACACTCTGCCCACCCGGCCCTCCGTGTACCACCCACCTCCTGGCTTCATCACATGAGACCCCACGGACCACGTAAGAACCACGGGAGCAGCGGGATGGGGATGAGCGTGGTGGCACCGAGGGCTGAGGGCACTCAGCAGCCCCATTGGCACTGGGTCCCTGGTGCAAGGGAGAGCTCGTGCACGTCCGGGCCGGTGGGCAAGTGTGCCCCTGGGGATGTGACCGCACACCCTGGCCGCAGCCCTTTTGTGTCAGTGCTGGTGGGACCGTGCAGCAGTGTCAGGTGCCAGTGCAGCTCAGCATGGCTCGGAGCACTGCTGGGACCTCCTTGGCCCCTCTCGTCCTGGCCAAGAGATGAGGGAGCCAAGAGCTTTGTACTGTTAGTGGGAATACCGAAATGTAAGCACCAGGTGGCTGGTGCCACCTCCCAGCCCTGTGTGGTTGTGGGGATGGGCAGGGCAAGCTGCTGGCACACAGGGTGCTTCCCCCCGTCCCTCCACCCCAGGCTGGCCTGGGAATGGGGCATTAGGGGGCAGCCCCACGTCCCCACTAAGCCCCACTGTCCTCCTGGGGACAGTGCCTTAGGGTCCCGAGGCCAAGAGACCATCTCCTGGTGACACCCCTCCTGTCCGTGCCAGCCATGCCAGGAAACAGCGCGGCAGCAAGGCCCGGGTACGCTTCACAGGACTTCCAGCAAATGCCTTTTTGAAGCCAAAGCAAATGAATTATTCCATTCAATTTGGGGGCATGCACAGCAGCACAGGAGGCAGCGCTGCCTCTCCCAGCGCAGCAGCTCCCAGCTCCGCGGCGCCCCGTGCCACCATGTGTCCCACAGCACCCCGTTTGCAGAGCTCGGGGTCGGTGCACGCTGCAAGGACTCTTGTCTGTGCCCGTGGGGCCTGCCACCCCTTCGGGCTGTGATGATGGCTGCGTGGGTGCAAAGCAGGGCAGGACAGGAGGTGGAGGCGAGCCTTTTGCCCAGCCATCCCGGGGAGTAGCAGGGTGCTGCAAGGGGACAGCTTCAAGCAGGCAGCCCCATGCCCACCTGTGGGTGCTTGGCTGGGCAGCAAACTCCCTGCAGGGCTGGGGACATGGGCTGCAGCTCCTCGGTGTCCCCAGCTGCGGGCAGACAGTGCCAGCCCCTGGACAGATGGGCTGAAGGAGGGCACAGGCTGTGCCCAGGTCAGCGCAGCCTTCCCTGGGGAGGGCAGCCGGGTATGCTGCCCAGGTGAGCTCCTGGCTGGGCTCCCGCCAGCCGGCTTTGATCTTCCTCCCCTGTCTGCTCCGAGCGGACGTGCCCGGCTCTAATTGCCGCTGCCTCTTTGCTCTGCGCAGGGCCTGGTGAAATATTTACATCACGCTCCCCTTTGAAGTCTGACGTGATCGCCAGCCCCGGCTCACCGCAGCTTGCTCCCCTCTCTGCTCAGCGCTTTGCGGGCACTGAGCTCAGCCCCGTTGCACCCATCCCTGCGGCCGGGAAGGGCTCGTGGCCGGGACAAGCCATGCTACCTCCCACCGAACCCACCAGCCTTGCTCCTTGCCTCCCGTGCTGGTCAGCCTCCTGGCATGGGGTGAAAAGGATGCCACGGTGCAACCCAGAGGTTTCTTCCATCCTTGGAGTGATGCCTGGCTGGACATGCCTGTATCCGCAGACAAGCATCCCTGCTGCGTCTCAGGGCTCGCCGTGCCATGGTCCCCTCCTGCCCTCATCCTGTGGTGGCGGCGATCGGCCCCAGGCTCCGCAGTGAGCTGGGAAACGCGCAGCTACGTGCTGGCTGGCTGGGGAAGCCGTGCCCCGCGCTGTCAGCCCGGCTGCCGCTCCAGCAGCAAGGCTAACAAAGTGGAAAATGGGAGCTCACTGCGGATTGCTGAGCTGGAAACGGAGTCACCTCCCGCTCCCTCTGAAGGCAGCATTGGGGCAGCCCCAGGCAGCAAGCGAGGCGCCGCTCCCTGCTTGCCATGTGCCGCTCCCTGCCCTGGCCATGGCCCATTTGCTGCCGGCTGTGCCGCGCGGTGGTGGCCATCCTTGTCCCTGGGGTGCCACGAAGAGGAGGTTTGCTACCAGGAGTGCCCTTGGCACTGCCACCCACCCCTGAGCACGGAGATGGGGTCTGATGTGTGGTGGGTGCACCGTCCGTGGTGCAGTGCAGGGGCCATGCAGCAGACCCTGGATGTGCCTTGCACACACCGCCATGTTTTGGGCAGCCTCTCTGCTGCAGGGCTTACTGCAAGCCATGTCCTCGCAGTGGGAAATCCTCCATCTTCCCTCTCCCCGAGGCGCAGAGGGGATTTTGCTGAGCCTGGATGCTCTCCATGAGAGCCGCACCTCTCTCTTTGCAAAGCCTGATGGTCTTTGCAGAGCCACAAAACTCACACCAACACAATGGGGACAGGGTGCTCCAGCTTGTTGTGGCTTTGGCTCTGCCTTGGTGCAGGCACCTTTGGGGCTGGCCAGCCATGTCCCCAAGCTCCCCTTTAGCTCCAGCTCCCTGACAGGGGTGTTTCTGCTGAAACACCATCTCCCTCTTCAGCGAGAAGGAAAATTGGACTCGCCGGGAAGCTGGATTTGGCAGATGCAGGTGCCAAACAGGGGGCCTGCCTCACTGCCTGCCAGGGGCTCTGCCTGCACGGAGACCCTCACCTTCTCTGGGGGGCCGGTGCTGCCTACAAACATGAAAACCAGCCTCCTCTGCCCTGGGAGCCTCAGTGATGCTTTTCACGGGGCGGGGGAGAATCTCCCCTGCTCTCACTTCAGGTCAGAAAACACAAATGGAGACCCCCCCATTCATTCGGGGTGCATTGGCTGTACTTGGGGGCAGCGCTGGTGCAGGGCAGAGGGAGCACTTGGGGCTGCCCCGTGCCCACCCCGTGCCCCATGAGTTCGCCAGCCCCCCGGCATGCTGCAACGAGGGGCTTTTCCCACCCTCACCCCTCTAGCCCAAGCCTGTAGATTTTGGGGGGGCTCTCCCAGTACCTCCTTCCAGCCTCCCCTGGGGTGCAGGAGGCTCCTGCCAGCCCTGATGCTCCCCCTGGGGCGGGGAGGGCATCCTGCGCAGGGTCAGGCACGGAGCGGGAGAACTGCTAATTGCAGTCCTCTGGCATCTGAGAGGAGCGAAACTCCCTGATTTATGGGTTGGCGGCAATAAAGCTTCGCATCACTGCAAAGGGAATTCACCCGCCTCCAAAACAAGGTTAAATAAATAGCTAATAGGGGCGCTCAGTAATCCCGCAGCGCACACACACACGGGGCGGCATTCGCCTTGTGCCACACTCACGGTGACACGGTGGCACACGCAGCCACACCCAGTGTCACTTCTCCCCCCCCCCCCCAGTGATGTGCACAGGCAGGGACGTACACACAGCGATGCACCCAGACCCATGGCGATGCCCGCACACGCTGTGACACCCCTGGTCACACGGGCACCCTGTACCCTATGCAGGTGGCAGGGGTCCCCCAGACCCCCCGTGCCCGTGCACAGGCAGCGCCAGCCCAGTGTGCTCGCTTTTGGCTTCTTTTAAAAGACCAGGAGTGATGCTTTAGTGAGAGCCCCGTAAGCGCCTGGATCAGCAGAGGATGGAGATGTTATAGGATGACTGAAAAGCATTTGAAAAGATCCTGCCAGCTGCGCGTCGAACGTAATGTCGGGGACGCGGAGCTGCGCTGGAGCTGTTCTGCCCGAGGCAAGACGCCGGCTGGTGTCCTGGGGGCACGGAGCCGAGCAGCGGCACGGCACAGTGCATGTCAGCAGCGGCTCCCGGCTCTGGCTCTGGTTAGCCCTGGCTCCGGATATGTCTCCCGGGGATGGGGTGGTGATGGCCCTGGTGCTGTCCCGTCTGTATGGGGATGGAGCGGGTGGGCGCAGGGAAGGATGCAGCCGGGGTTGGCGTGCCTCCGCAAATCATCGGCTGCTCAACCCTGCCTGGTGTTACACAGCACCACTGCTGCCTGCTCCATGCCTGGGGCTGCAGCAGCAGGATTTTGCGAGAAAAGGAAATTGCCTGCACGGTGTGGGGGTTTACAGAGCATCCCAGCCCTGCAGCAGCATTGCCAGGGTGGGGGAAAGCCTTGAAATCCCCCTCTCCGGATCAGCTTGGCCGGCTCCGGCCAGCCCCCAGCCCTGGCAGGACACCAGAATGTGCCTGCTTGTCAGCGGGACATGAAGCACCCATGGGAGCAGCCCCAAAGGAAGCAAAGGTGCCCTGGGGAGATGCCAGCCTAAGCAGGAGGGCATGCGGGGCAGAAAGCCAGGCTGGTGCAGCTGCACATCAGCAGGGTGCTGGAGGGGGCAGGATGAGGGTGGCACACTGTGGCATGCACCTCCGAGCCGGCTCCGGAGGCCCGGCAAGCATCTCCGCTGGCTGTGCATGAAGAGCTTTCCCATCAGGCTGGGAGTGCTGGCACATTTTTAGACCTTTTGTTCTCTGTATAAATCCGTCTCTGGGAGCGAGCGCGGTCGATTGATTTTGTGCTGCGCTGTGCCGGCAGCCACCTGCTCGCGCTCCATGAGCAGGGACCCCGCACCCGCTGCTGTGTGCCCTCCGGCACCTGGGGAGGTGGCAGGCAGGGGACGGGGACTCGTGGGACCACTGTCACCTGAACGGGCTGGCATGCCCTGCAAAGCGGGATGCTCCCTGGGATGGATGGAGTAGAGGGGAGAGGGGGTGGGAAGGAGGGGTTGAGGGCTTATATGCGGGAATGGGGGTATGGATGCTTCCCGTATCTGCAGCTGAGCCACACTGTATGAAGAAAGCAAGTGTCCCCAGCAGAGAGGAGGGAGAAGGGACCAGGCATGACAACTGCCCTGAGCTGAAGCTGGGGACGGGGATCAGCTCCTGGAGCCAGCAGGGAGCTGTGGGCTGGGCCGGATGGGGATGGAGCTGAGCGAGGTAGGAGAGGGACTGCAGGTGACCCGTCCAGGCAGGACAAGGATGCTGTCCTCCCTCATCTGGGGCCACCACCCAGCTCAGCATCCACCTCCCACCTCCTCCGGCCCTGTGGGTGACAGTACCCGGTGGGCGGCACGAGGCAGGTGAGACCCCGGCGACGTTTACACTGCGCAAAAGGCCGTATCAATAAAGGCGGGCGCGCGGCTCGCGGCGAACATCGCGGTGCTGCCGGGGAGCTTTTCCCCCATAATTGCGGTGTGTTTGCTGCGCTCCCGCTTTGCCATGGCAACGCTTGCCTGGCGCGTGAATGTGCCTCGCAGCACATATTGTTTCAGAAAGGTCACCGCCGAGTGTTGGTGGGCTCAGCAGAGTGCGCTGCTTTTATTTCTACATATTTATGAAGGGGGAGATGGAAGGTAATTACAGCCCCTTCTTGAGAATTAATCTCACAATGGGCTGGTGCGTTGCTGGGGATGAGCCCTCCGGGGTGGATGCGGGTGTCTGAGCCTTGCTGCAGGCAGACGTTGCAGCTGGGCGCAGTGCTGCAGGCAAACCGGGCACCAGCACATGCCGGGCACCGGCATGGCACGGCACGGCAGTGGGGTGCAGCACTGTGGGGCACCCCAGGGTGTGGGCCCCATGGAGGGCATCATGCGGGACCATGGGGCACTGTGGGTTACCATGGGATGGAGCACCCTGGGGTGCCACGGGATGTGGCATCATGGGTTACCGTGGGACAAGGACAGCCACAGGCAGTACCAAACCCCAGCCCTGTGCTCCTAGCTTGCCTGCAGCTGGGAATTAAAGATGATTCAATATAGCATTGCCTGGATGGGTGGGAGTGCCACTGGTGCCCCCATTTCCCCCAGGGATCTGGTGACTCCCTCCCTGACCCCCGAGACAGACCTGGCAGAGCCCTGGCTCCCGGCACAGCCATGACCAGGGATGGAGCGGCATTCCTGTGCCCTTTCCCATCCCAGCACTGCCAAAACAGGACCTGAACAGGCTTGGGAGGGATACCCCAGCCCAAACCAAAGTGTCACCCAGGCTTGGGGGCCAGCCTGCCCCATGCAGGCATGGCTCTGGGTCAGGGAGCTCAGCACCAATCCTGCCAGCACAGCACAACTGCTGATGTTCAGGTGCCCACCCGAGGAGGAGGGCGAGCAGAAGGGGCCTCCCCCTCTCCCAAGGTCCTTGCATTCCCTTTTCCAGGATCCCCTCCGTGCCCCCCTCCCCCCTGCAGCCTCCCCAGCACCCGGGGAGCCATCGGGGTTAAATATTCAGGAGCGCTCGCTGGGCACATTTTGTAAAGATCAAGCGGGCTTCCAGGTCTGTGAGAGTTACTTACAATTCACTTCCCCTGCTGCCGGGGATGCAGGCGCGCGCCTTAATTAGTTTGCAGAATGATACATTTTTAAAGTCATTATTTCCGGACACGTTCAAAGTTACAGCATTTACTCTGCTCCAGTTGCGCAGGCGGCCGTCCCGGTGTGCTCCCCACCTCGGGGACCCGCACCCCACCTGGGTGTCACAGAGGAGGGTCACCCCACAAGGGATGGGGCATGTGGAGAGTGAGATGGGGGACATGGGGGGCTGTGGGGATCAAGCAAGGAGGGGTCCCTGAGGGGACGGACACCCCTGTCTTCTCCCTGCATGGCCACAGGTCTCTGCATGGCCTCAGGGTCCCTGGGGGCACTGATCCCTGCCCTGCCTGGGGACACGGGGACACTGATCCCTGCCCTGCCTGGGGACACGGGGACCTGATCCCTGCCCTGCTGGGGACACGGGGACACTGATCCCTGCCCTGCCTCAGGGTATGGGGACGCTGATCCCTGCCCTGCTTGGGGACACAGGGACACTGATCCCTGCCCTGCCTGGGGACATGGGGACACTGATCCCTGCCCTGCCTCAGGGTATGGGGACGCTGACTGCCTGGGGCAGGGACTGATCCCTCCCTGCCTGGGGACATGGGGACACTGATCCCTGCCTGCCTGGGATGGGGACGCTGATCCCTGCCCTGCCTGGGGCATGTGGGACATGATCCCTTCCCTGCCTGCGGACATGGGACTCTGATCTCTGCCCTGCCTGGGGGCAGTGCAGGCAGCACAGGCAGCACAGCAGCAGCTCACATCCCCCTTGGCACGCTGCACGCAGGCAGGTGCAGAGGCAGGGCCCCGAGCACCCCCGCAGAGCTGGCGTGCCCGCCAGCAGCGGCCCCGCAGTAATTGTGGGTCTGCCTGCACTTAATCACAGCCTTCGGAGCAGGCAGAGCAGCAGCCGGAAAGTGCCAAGGAAACCGCCCCAGCGCTGCACCCGGGGCCGGGTCACAGGATCCCAGTACCAGTTTGGGGCTGCACCTCCCACACGTGGCTCTGCCCCTGGATCCACTGCTTGGGCTCTGCCACCAGCCCTTCCCTTTCTCCTCTGCATCTCAACCTGCCCAGCCCGCTGCCTACTGCATCCCTTCCCACTGCACCATCCCGCTTTCCCAGCGCAGCATCCCTGCTCCCAGCCCCTCTCCACTCTCCAGTGTCCCCTCTCTTCTCCTGCCCCTCCCCTGCTCCAGCCCCTGGTTCCTGCTCGGGAACACACAGTATTTTTTCAGGTTTCAAGAGATATTTCAGCTCTGAGAGGACAGGGGCTTTCCACTGAAATACGTGACACTGGGGCTTTGATATATCAGCTGGGAAGGAGACTTGGCATAGAAGTTTGGGGACTGGCGATGCATACAACGTGCCACCCCTGATGCCCTGATGTCCTGCCCTCCTCATGCTCCTGCCACGTGTGCCCTTGCTGTGCCACCTGCATGTGTCCCAAGCCTGTCCCAAGTCCTCACCCTCCACCCAGATGTGGGCAGCTGCCCCTTGGCCACAAGCTTTGTGCTGGTGGCCCCACCAGGTTTGCCCTATGGCAGGCTCTGCCTGTGAGCTTCCACGTGGCCTTGGGACCTGCATCCAGGGAGGAGCCAGGGGCACCAGGCACCCATGATGCCAACCTGGGTGCTGGGTGATCGCTGACTCCTGCAGACTCACCTCTGTGCTGTGAGACATGACGTACCCGGGTAGGGTAGGTGCCCCAACTCTCCCCCATGCCACAGGACCCACGGGCTGAGGTGGTGGACACAGGAGCCAGGTGCCTGCCTAGAGCTGCAGGCAGGGGTGAGGGTGCTGGCAGTGAGGGCAAGGCAGGCAGAGAATCCTGGGGACTGCCACGTCTCCCTCCCGACTGCCTGCCTTGGCCAGTGAAGGGATCCTGGGGAGGGGGAGCAAACCAGTATGTGCTGCTGCGCTGTGCCAGGGCTCTGTGCAAAGCGGTGGCACTATCTTACCAGCATACAGCTTTTAAGGACATTTCTCAGTTTCTCCATGGCCTTGGAAGCTGCTGGATCCGTAGTCTTCCCCACATGGAGTCTGGCAACTTTGCAGGAGGTTGTTGTGGACATGAGGATCTTGTAGGGCTTTAAACTAAAGTTGGCAGGGGAGGGGAACCTCAATCCGTCCTACTCCTACCAGTTTGATGCCAGTGCCAGCAATAGATGCCCAGAGCCTGGAGAGGGATCACAGGTCAGCAGGAGAGCACCTGAAGAGCAGCACAAAGGAATTCCAGCCGCCCCAGCCAGTGTCAGCTTCATCAGGGGCCCAACTTAAATGCCTCTATGCAAACACACGTAGCATGGGGAATAAACAAGAAGAGTTAGTGACGTGAGCACGCCTGCAGGGCTATGATCTTATTGGCATCATGGAGACATGGTGGGAGGGCTCCTATGACTGGAGTGTTGGAATGCAAGGATACAGGCTCTTCAGGAAGGACAGGCAGGGGAGACAAGGAGGGGGTGTCACCCTCTATGTCAGTGACCAGCTGGAGCTCCGCCTGCGGATGGATGAGGAGCCGACCGAGAGCCTATGGGTCAGGACTAAAGTGAGGGCAGGGACAGGTGACATTGTAGTGGGGGTCTGCTACAGGCCACCCGACCAGGAAGACCGAGCAGATGAGGCCCTCTATAGACAGATAGGAGCAACCTCACGTTCACAAGCCCTGGTCCTCATGAGGGACTTCAACCACCCCGGTATCTGTTGGAGGGACAACACAGCAGGGCATGAGCAATCCAAGAGGTTCCTGGAATGTGTTGATGACAACTTCCTTCTCCAAGTGATGGTGGAGCCAACGAGGAGAGGTGCTATGCTGGACCTTGTTCTCACCAACAAGGAGCGGCTGGTGGGGAACGTGAAGCTCAAGGGCAGCCTTGGCTGCAGTGACCATGAAATGGAGTTCAAGATCCTTAGGGCAGCCAGGAGGGTGCACAGCAAGCTCGCTACCCTGGACTTCAGGAGCGCAGACTTTGGCTTTTTCAGGGATCTGCTTGGTAGAGTGCCATAGGATAAAGCCCTGGAGGGAAGACGGGCCCAAGAAAGCTGGTTAATATTCAAGGATCACCTCCTCCAAGCTCAGGAGCGATGCAACCCAACAAAGAGGACGTCAGGCAAAAATGCCAGGAGGCCTGCGTGGATGAACAAGGAGCTCCTGGACAAACTCAAACACAAAAAGGAAGCCTACAGAGGGTGGAAGCAAGGACAGGTAGCCTGGGAGGAATACAGAGAAATTGTCCGAGCAGCCAGGGATCAAGTTAGGAAAGCCAAAGCCCTGACAGAATTAAAGCTGGCCAGGGACATCAAGGGCAACAAGAAAAGCTTCTATAAATATGTCGGTGATAAAAGGAAGACTAGGGAAAATGTGGGCCCTCTCCAGAAGGAAAAAGGGAGACGTGGTTACCTGGGACTTGGAGAAGGCTGAGGTACTCAATGACTTTTTTGTCTCAGTCTTCACTGGCAAGTGCTCCAGCCACACCGCCCAAGTCGCAGAAGGCAAAGGCAGGGACTGCGAGAATGAAGAACCACCCACCGTAGGAGAAGATCAGGTTTGAGACCATCTAAGGAACCTGAAGGTGCACAAGTCCATGGGACCTGATGAGATGCATCCGCAGGTCCTGAGGGAACTGGCGGATGAAGTGGCTAAGCCACTATCCATCGTATTTGAGAAGTTGTGGCAGTCCGGGGAAGTTCTCACTGACCGGAAAAGGGGAAACATAACCCCCATTTGTAAAAAGGGAAAAAAGGAAGACCTGGGGAACTACAGGGCAGTCAGTCTCACCTCTGTGCCCGGCAAGATCATGGAGCGGATCCTTCTGGAAACTATGCTAAGGCACACGGAAAATAAGGAGGTGATTAGTGACAGCCAACATAGCTTCACTAAGGGCAAATCGTGCCTGGCAAATCTGGTGGCCTTTTACGACGGGGTTACAGCGTTGGTGGATAAGGGAAGAGCAACCGTCATCATCTACCTGGACTTGTGCAAAGCATTTGACACTGTCCCACACGACAACCTTGGCTCTCAACTGGAGAGACATGGGTTTGACGGACGGACCACTCGGTGGTCCCAGTGCTGTTGCTGCCTGGACACCTTGGTGTGGCTCCAGAGGGGCACGGGTAGGTGAAGTCCCTCACGTGGGGGCTCTCTTCTCCCATGGATTTGGGTCCCTGCACTGCTGCATGCTGTCTTGGACCTGGCTTTGTCAGGACATGCAGGCTGGGGTGCAGAGTGAGGTGCACCAGGAAGGCTCTGCAGCCAAATTGCTAAACTGCCTGCCTTGCGATGGAGAGATAACTCAGGCGCCTCCAGGCCCTTGGTTCATTATCTTGCCTGTACGTTCATTAATCAACAGTTCTTATGTAAACAGACACATCCCCAACCCTCTGCTTCCCATCACCCTGGCAACAGCACAGCAGAGCCGACCCTCCTCTTAGGATGTGCTCTGGGCTCCCACCCGCTCCGCAGCCCTGCCTGTAACTTTCTGCCTGCTCCCTTTGCTCCCACACCCTTCCCTCCCACAGGGCTTGGATGACCGAGTGCCTTTGTCTTCAGGCTCCTCTTGCCCAGCGTTGGATCCTGGACCTCTCAATCTCCAGCAGCCGCTGAGGCAAGAGGTGGGGAAGCAGCAGCACGATGGGGACTGGACTTGGCCACCATCCACCCAGGCCGGTTCTTCGCCAGGACCCGGTGAATGCAGCCCACGAGGATGAATGCTGGCTACAGGCATCATGACAAGGGCCAGCCAGACCCGCTGCAATGCTGCAGAAGCCAAAGCTGGGCTTACACTGTGCTGTGGGTCAAACCGGGGGTGGGCAGCCACCCATCCCAGGGTCTGGCTGAGCTGCATGGGGTGTGGTGTGGGCCAGGGCAGGGAGAGGTGAGGGCTTCAGAGATGCCTGCCCTATTCCAGTTTGGATGGTTTCTCTGGGAAGCTCTTGCAATGCAATGAGCAGATATCCTGTCCTGCCGACTCCATCAGGACCCTCTGCCAGGGCAAGAACGAGCCCTGGAGCTCCCTCACACTCCAGCCAGGAGCTGCCAGAGGAGTGTGCTGCAGGCTGGGGACCACTGCCTCCCCGGAGCTGCCCCACAGCAGGACATCTCTGGCGTGGAGGAGAAAAGCCCTGCACAGAAGCTGAGAGAAGCTGGAGGAGCCCAAGTCATTTAAGGGTGAAGAGAAATGTTAAAGACAGCAGGAAAAGCAAACATTAGTGGTAGCCATGCGGCTAAGGGGAATAGGAAGGGCTTTTACAAATATATCAAGGGGAAAAGGAAATACTGGAGAGTCAAGACAAAGTAGGCCCATTAATAAATGAGGAAGGATATTAAATTAATGATGATTCTCAAATGGCTGAGTTAGTGAACTACTTATTAAGATCTGCCTTTAACAAGAACAACAAGGGAAAGTGGCTGAGACAATCTGAAAGCAATGGAGGATGCTGAAATTGTCCTACATGGACCAAGGGGAAGAGGACCACCGGTACGAGCCCTGGCTGGCGAGTGCCTGGGGGCAAGCAACATAGCCGAACCCACCCTGTCCGTCTCTTCCCTGGCAAGAGCAGAGTGAATGAGCTCTGTGATGAGCTGCAGCGTCTGGAGCAGACCAATGCTTGGCAAAAGGCCCAGAGTAAATAAGGAGTCTGGGGGGGACCGTGGCTTCTTGCCTTGGAGCGGGACGGGACCACGGCGGAGCTGGAAGGGAGACTGCCGAGAGCCCCAGCTGCTCCCAGGCTTGGGAGTGCAGCCCGTGCTGCAGGGATCCAGCACCTGTTGGGAGGCTTGGGGACCGCCGGGGCATAGCAGGTACGGAGCCTATATTTAAAAAGGAGGGGGAAGAGGTCCAGCTGGGCCTTCGTCCTCTTAGTTCATTAAAGTTTGTCCTTGTAAAATGAGAGCCTCTGCCACTGACCTGCCTCTGTTTATCCTCCCATTTTATTTGCACTGCATCAACTAGTGACTGCTAAGCCCAAGGTTGCTCCTGTGCCCAGCTCTCCTCCACTGAGAGGAAAGGCTCTGGCAAGGAGATTTTCTGTCCCTCTGGGAAGCCCGAGAAATTCCCAAAGACCCCTCAGCTGCTGCTGGCTGGAAAGGACTGGTCGGACCCCTGGGATCAAATCAAGGCAGCATTGACCCCTGCTCGTGCATCCCCCAGGCTCTGCAGGAGCCAGCGCGGCTCAGTGCTGAGGGCTGTGCCTGCTGATGGGGGAGCAGGAGCTGATGCAGCCTGAACAATGGCTGGAAACCGTGTCCCACACGTGGGATGTGTCCCCGTATGTGTGGTGCATGTCCCATACATGGGGAAAGGTGTCTAGTGTCCACCTGGGAAGCCTAGCCTGGGTCCTGCAGGATGGGATGGGATGGGATGGGATGGGGGCATGTCCCTCAGCAGGACTGGGAAGAGATGTGGAACAGTACCCATGCTCCTGAGACCTGGGGGCTCAGCACAGCCCTACTCAGCACCTCCTGCCCCTGCCTCAACGAGGTGCTCTGCTGGTGCAAGCGCCCTTGGGCTGCACAGGGTGGTCACACTCGGGGGTGAAGGGTGAACCATCTCTTTTGCCCATCACACCGGGAGCCAGCGTTGCATCGTGGCAGTGCCCGTCCTTGGCCAGCTGGGAGCACGCAGCCCGTGGATGTGCCATCTGACAAAGGGGTCTGTGGGGGACAATATCCGGGAAACGAGGGCTCTTGTCAATGTTTTATGGGCCCAGGCAGCCCCAGGGTGTGTTTACGGGGCAGTAAATTAAAGCACTCAGCCAACTGACATTTGTGTTCTGCAAATGCGATTATTATGCATGATTAGCAGCCAAGTGCACTGAAAAACCCACACTCGCAGCACGCGGGAGCGGGACGCTCGCCTGGCCTGCCTGCAGCTCCTCGCTCCGCAGATGCGCCCCCGAGCAGGCACCTTCTCCCCAGAAAAGCCTCTCCAGAGGACAGCATGCAAAGATGAGCCCAGTGTCAGCATGGACGGGGACCCCCAGCACCACCACCCTGCCCCTCGGCTGGGCACCCCCGGCCCTGCTGCCCTCCCCGGTCCCCGCCTGCTGGGGATGGACTGCGCTAGCCGAGGAGTTAAAAGATTTTCTTTCCAGCTGCTGACCCGACTTTCCAGAGGAATGCATCCAAACCCACTTTTTAGCTTTAATTATTTATCTGTAACCAATTTGGCAGGAAAACCAATTAAACCACTGGGTGATTAATGACCTGCTGATTTGCACAGGTACCTAATTTAAATGTCTATATAATATATAAGCACATTTTGGAGATGCTTCAATGGCTCGGTTCAGTCCCTAGCTGCTCGGACGTGTGTGCAGACGGTGTTGGGAGGATCACTCCTTGGTGAAGCCAGTGCCACCATCATGCTGGAGCATCTCGTGCCTCCCGCCGGCTCTAGGAGCACGGAGGAGCTGTTTGCCCCAGGGATCCCACCGTACTTGCTCCATGGCCAGAGCTGTGCTCGCCAAATGTCTGCTTTGCCAGTATTTCTTACAGGGAAGGTCTGACCCAGAAGGAAAGAAGCCGCCAGGACAGAGGAGGGTGCCGTCTCCTGGGCAAAGTGCCCTGTGCCTGAGCCAGGGAGAGACAGGCTGGAGCAGCCACCTAGCACAGGCTGGAGCTGGCGTCAGACTGGCCTCTTGGCCCCCAGGATGCTGGGCAGGGGCTTTTGCAACTTGGACCAGCGCTCACACCTCATCTGGACACAGATTTTGGTTGTCACTAACCGGCATGCACAGCAGAGCCAGCCAGGCTCTTTCCTCCTGGTCCGTGTGGCTCAGAGCATCCCTGTTCTCCCTGAAATCATCCATCCTTCTCACCCCTTGACTGTGCTATGTCCAGGCATTTTCTGCAAGGCGGATGGGTCTATACGCAGACTCCTTGGCATCACAACAAGTGGCCTGATGCCACCGGACCAGGAACATGCTTGTGCAACACCTTGCAGCCCTCAGCCCTGGCTCCCAGAGGGACAGATGCCCTGTGGACGGACAGCAGGACCTCCGGTTTCTCCATGGCTGCTCCTCACTTCAGTCTGGGGCTGGGGCCAGTCAGAGCCGAGGCCAAGGGCTGTCAGACCCCAAAGCCTTCCCATGTCTCTGCAAAGCAGGGCTGTGCCGTGGGCTGAGACACCTTGGGGATGGAGGCAGGGGGATGTACCTCACGGTAACGGGGAGGAGCGGGGAATGGGACCATTGTTGAGATAGAAATGGTAAATCCATTAATCTTTAGAAATACAATTCACCGTGCAAAACAGAAAAGGAAAAGAGACACCTCATTTGTTATCAGGTGCATTGTGAGAGTCAGGTTCTTTAATTATCTCACCAAATTCTACAGCCCATTCATCAAGTTGCCACCACCAACCTGCCGAGATTACCACCCACAGACCATCTGGGGAGATGCAGAGGGAGCCGAGGCGCTGCCGGCCCCCAGGCATGCACGCACACTGCAACGCAGGCATGCACACTGCTGGGGCTGCTCCTCGCCCCCTGAACCCCCCTCAGGGCAGTGCCCCATGGGCTGCGGTGGTAGAGCAGCCCCTCTCCCTGCCTGGGAATTCAGCTCCCCAGAAGCACTGGGCAACCCAGCACTGCCTGGCATGTGGTCCCCTACACGGAGAGATGGCAACCAGTCCAGGGAGATGGCAGCATCCCCAGCAGAGAGGCCAGAGGCCAGGGTGGTAAGTCATTGGGAGTGATGACCTGTGCTCCAGTGTCTTAGTAATTGCTGTGGGCTGAGGGAATCATCTCTTATCCTGGGGCAGAGCCTGGGACTTGCACATGCTGGGGCTGGTGCAGCTGCAAGTCCCTTACAGCTCCCGGTGCTTGGGTTTGGCTTTATCCGAGCTATGGCTGAAGCTTCACCTCCTTCCTGCCTGGGTCCCAGAGTCCAGCAGCTCTCTGTCAGGGTGTCAGCCACAAGCCTGCACCAGTGAGACCCTCTCCAATGCACCAGCAGTCGCCTGGGTGTGCACACAGGCGTGCTGGCCGAAGGCACAAAGGCAGCCGGGGCGTATATTGCTTCATCTTGGCTGAGCTCCTTGGGAAGTCCCTTCTGGGATGCTCTGGCAGCTTGGAGCTGTCTGCTGCAGGGGTGGAGGGGACTACAGGAGGGGGAAGGATGAGCCCAGTCCCCTTCCTTAGTTGTCTATTAAATCTGCCACACTGGGTGGAAAAGCCCAAAAGAAGAGGCCATGTCAGGTGTTGGGCAGGAGAGGGGCTCTGCAGCGGAGACAGCCCTAGCTCCTGTCTCGGCCAAGCTGAGGAATTGGGCTTTGACTGCAAATACCGCGCCGTGCACAGCAGAGCTTGCAGGCTCCCAGGTTTTGGGGAACCATTGGCTTGCTCTGGCATAGCTGCATCCAGGCCTGGCTCAGCATCCCCTGCCACGGGCACAGTGCTGGCAGACCTGGGCAGGACTTCTGTGCCTCTTAGCTCCTGCTGTCCCTCCTGGCACGAGGCCGGTCAGACAGAGGGTGAGGGCTCCTGCCCAGCCTGGACAGCCACCGTGGGTGGGGAGGGGATGCTGATGGGATGGACACAGGGAAGCAGAGGATGGTCACGGCAGCAGGCGCATGAGCAAGAAAGATGGAAAGGAAAGGAACCTGAGATGCTGAGAGACTGGAGACCTCTCCAGGATACAGCACCTGCCATCAAAAGCAGAGTCTGAGTGTTTTTTATAAGAGCAGAGCAAGCTGGGCACCCATAGGAGATGCCTGCCCGGATAAATTCTCCGTTTGAATAAAGCCAGAAAGGCAAGAGGTGGCTGCACCCCACCTTGCTCCTGGAGCCCCGCTCTGAGCCCGGCCCCAGATGCGTGGGTGCAGTGTGGGGTACACAGCCCTGCGCCCCACTCTCCCTAAGCAGGACTGCTCCTCCTCCACCCTCTGCTACTGCCCTCCAGAAACCCTGGGGACTGGGGAGCACCCCAGCTCCTGGCAGCTGAGGATGGAGCTGAGGGAGCTGGTCTGGGAGTTCCCAGGGCGCACTGGTCCTGTGGAGGGCTGGACTGGGCTCCTGGCCCCCTGCCACCTTCCCCCAAACCTCCTGTGAGGAAAACCAGTTCCGGCCCATCTGCAGTCCAGATCAGCTCTGGTGAGTAATAAGGGAGTGGGAGGGAAGGCAGCCGTCTCCCTGCTCTCCCCGGCAGCGTGGAGGAGAGAACAGACTATCCTGGGAGCGCAGATGTGGTGGCACAGCATGATGCGCAGGGTGCACTTAACCCTGCCGTGGCCAGGACGAGCAGGGGAGAGGCGGCCGTGATGGCCGGACCTCAGCCTTCATCTCCCATCACTTTTCTGTGAGAACAGGGAGGACACCTCCCACCCTGGGCACCCCAGGAGAGGCCACGGTGACAGCCACGGGGCACAGTGCAGGGTCCTCCAGTCTGGGCGACCTCCCATGCCTGCAGGGCTGTGGCTCTGCGGTTGCTCTTTAGCTCGAGCCGTGTCTGGGGACAAGAGACGTAAAAAGCATTGTGGATGCCCTCAGCAAACACTTCCTTTAGTGTGAAATCTCGAGCAGAAGCAACCTCGCAAAGGCCACGAGCAGCCAGCATGGGGAGAGATGTTTAGGCAGCACTGTCACTGAAGTCACCTCCTTTTTCCCCAAGGTGCCAAGTGAGTTTATTTTAAGGCCTGACAGAAAGCCAAGCTTCCCCTGGGTGCAGCGATCATGCAGCAGCTGTGCCAGGTCCCAGCAGCACAGGGACCCTGGAGCAGGAGCAGGATGCTTCCCTTTCGGGATGTCGGGGCACCTCAGCCCTCCATCAAGCACTGCCCTCCAACCTTGTGCTTGCTGCCTCTGGGACAGGGACCCCACCAGGGCCGCGGAGCTGCCACGTGGTGTGTTCAACTCAGACAGGTCCTTGCATGGCCCCCGGGGCTGCGATGCCCTGAGTGGGATGCCCATATCCATGCACTGTGTCCTCCAGTCTGGGATGGAGAGGCAGTGTGATGCAGAAGCCAAGTGTCTTTTGCTATGAATATTTGTTCTTTTCTCTTCTTTTTTTTTGGTCAAACGAAAACATTTCTGCAGGGAATGACTGTGACTGATTACATTTGTCAGGGTTTTTATCAAGCAATTGAAAGAGCCCGAGATTTTTGGAAACCAAATAAGTGAAATATTTTGGCTGGTCAAAATTGTTTCCAGTAAAAATCCCCAGAAAACACGGAGAGAAACAGTTGTAGAAAATTTGTAGCGCAAATTAAAATATGTTTTTCCAAGGGAAAACAGCTACAGGGAAAATAAATTTCTTAACACCATTGCTGGAAGGATGCTCTGTGCCGAAGGCATCGCCCCGTGGGGGGACCCCGGGGGATCAGGTCCTGGCTGCCCCATGGGTGCTTGGCCCTGGGAGCGCAGCGCCAGCCCAGGGCAGTGAGTCTTGCTTTTGCCCTCATTTAACTGGAAAATGGCTGCACAGATTTTACTCACATTTTCCCCAAAATGTGACCTTTAGGCCACAGTGAAGGGAGAAGGATTTCAGGCTGAGCGTGCTGCGTCTGGCAGCAGTGGTCTCCCGTGCGCGGGGGCTGGCAGGGGAGCGGGTGGAGGGGACGTGGTAAGGATACCCTTGGGCTGACCCACTACTGATGCTGTAGGAAAGATCAGAAGATGCCTTAGCAAGGGGATTTACAGAAGCCAGGATGCTGAAGGGATCCCTCTAAAAAAGTCCAAGAAAGTCCAAGGGGAGGGATGGGCAGGGAAGGATGCCAACAGGGAAGGATGCTGGCAGGGAAAACGTTCACACCCTCTCTTGCCCCTTTGGCTTAGAGACTGGAGCCCTTTCTCTAGCTGCCAGGCTCCACCGATGGATTTGTGCCCTGAAAAGGGAGAGGGCAGCACCTTCTCCAGGCAGGAGCTCTGCCGGGGCTGTCCCCAGGGCTGCAAACAGGTCTCCTGCAAAGCCAGAGCCTTTTACAAAAAAAGCCAGACAACTCCCTGCTCCTGGATCCCGATGTGGTCCCTGGGGCTTCGGCTGGGGCTGGTGCTCAGGAAAATCCAGCGCAGTCAGGCTGGGTGACTGTGCCTTGCGCTGGGGACCCTGTGCCACCCTGCCATGGGGCTATGACATTCCAGCTGCACCTCATCTTGGATGTCCAGAAAATATGGGGCAGCTGAACAGGGTTAAAGCATGCGGCAGAGTCAGACTTGAGCCTGTGGGAGACGAACACAGACCAGGAGGCAGCACGAAGGCACTGGGGGCAGAGTCTGCAGCCTTGCCGAGCCCGTTGTGGGCTGTGGTTTGGGACCTCTGCATCCATGCCGCATTTCCCATTGCTCCTGATGCTGTCCCAGCAGCTTTGTGGCCACGAGGAGCCTCCTCCTCTTTAAACCCTGTGCATCCCTGGCGTGGCACAGTACGGTCTGATCCCTGACCCCAGAGCAGGCTGAGCTCTGTGCTGAATGAGCTGAGTTCCCAGGTTAAAAATAGCTCATGACCATGCAAATCACTGGCTGGATATTAATGCAGATGCAAATAGGCCCTGGCAAAGCTGGCAGAGGCGCCCTGCCCAGCCATTCTTACCTTGAATTTGCAACGTACAGGCTTTTAACATCTGCTGCTGGGGGTAATTTGTTAGGCTGCGTGGCAGAGGCTCGGAAAGCCCCGGTGTGTGGGTGGGAGCAGTGAGGGGCTGCAGATCCCCTATGGATCACCACTGCCCTGGGCTCTGCTGGTGGTTGGGGAAGCTCCCGTGGGGCAAAGGGAAGGAGATGGGTCTGGGGGGGCTGACCACCCTTCCCAGCATCGGCTCCTGTTGGTGCTGGTGGTTGGCACGCCTGAAACTGCCAGCACGGGGATGGGTAAATAACAGAGCCCTAGGTTGTGCTTCTGGGTGCCACATGTGCCGCACTGCATATTGCAGCTGCCACCGTCACGGCCCCCGGGGCAGTTTGACCGCCCCAAAAATGCCAGCCTAGGACTGGGCAAAGCAGCTGTTTCGAGCAAGCCCGATTCTCCACCCCTGAAACGCCTCGGCAGCCTGCGCCCCTGAGAAAAAGCCATTTGCCATCTCTGTTGAAACACTGTGCATGTCAGATGTACTGCTCCTGCGGGCACAGCAATAGTCAAGAAGAGCCAGAGCACTCCACGGGCAGAGAGAGTCATGTGAAAAATGCTCTTGTTCCCTCTTAAGATGCTTGGAAGCAGCCTGAGGGCTTTAGCACTGTGCCGCTTTGGTTTAAGTTTCTCTAATGAGGTTTGCCTTCTATTACTGTCAGGGAACATTTTTCATTGTTGAAGCCACTGTAAATGCAAAGCCTTAAAAATGAGTTTCCATTTCAGATCTGACAGCTCAGCTGCTAATGTAAAATAGAGAAAAACCACAGATCAGGCTGCCTTTTAGTGCAATTAGCCCTCCAAATGGAGCAATTTACATTGGCACACTTGTGTATCTTCCTGCAGAAGGGAAAAAAAAAAAAAAAAAACCTCATTACTTAAGCTCAGACCTTTATGAACAGAAATGAGGAGAAGAGAGAAAAAACACACTAGGGACCGGAGCTCTGGGATGTGCACTCCCATCCTCGCGCTGCCACGCTGCTCGCTGCGTGCCGACGTGCCGGCGAGCCGCCGGGTTTGTCAACGAGCGCTGGGCTGCGGGGTTTGCACATGGTGCCTGCCTCCCCGGCTGTGCTCCCTGGTGCGCTTTTGCCGGTGCCTCTCCCGATGCACGTGCTCGTCACGGTGCCGTTGGCACGTCCCCCTCGGCACCCGCGGCGGGCAGGGTGGGTGCGGCGCGCCGGCATTTGTCAGCGCGCGGGAACGCAAGCGTTCCCCCTGCCAAATGCTCCGCCGTCCTTCCTCTGCCAGAACGCTTTACAGATTAGAGGCTCTCATCAATTTTTCAGTCCCTGCAAAAGCCCGCAGCACTCCAATGCCATCGCCCTTTCTGTCATGTGCGAGGGGGACCGGCAGCATGCCCACTGCGGGCCACGGTGCAGGTCCTCCCGAAATGCACTCCTGGAGGAGCTGCCATTTGCTTGTCAACACCTGCCCGGCTTGCAACCTCGCTCCCCTCACCGGCTCTGTGCCTGCATCCTTAATATCCACCCAAGGCCACAGCCTCGCGGCCTCAGCCTCTCTCAGAATAAAATAAGGTTTCTTCAAGGTCTCAGAGCTCTGATTCACACGTTCCTCTTGTGTCCTCCTCCCCTCCCCGCTCCATCCGTCCGGCTAATGAGGCCAGAGCGGCTCTGTCCAGAAGGTCTGTGTGCAACCCCTTGCCTGCGAGGGGAGAGCAGACCTTGAGACACAATCCAGCTGCAGCCAACTCCAGCAGCCCCTCTGCGCATTTATTAATACCATTTGCAAGGACAAAATCCAGCTGTCACGGGGGGAGGAGGCAGGCAGGACACCGGTGGGGAAGCCCGTCCCCGCAGTGGGCCAGGGGACCGTCCCTCCTCGCAGGCAGAGATGGGGATGAGCTGGAGCTGGCTCAGCAATGCCGCGCGGGCGGGATGTGCCGCAGCTCCGGGCGGCGATAAATCAGCATTAGCTGAGCAGCTTACGAGCTGCTTTGAACTCGGGGATGGCCTGGCTGCGGTGGGGTGCTCTCTGCCCACCGGCCTCGCAGAGAACAGGGCTGAGGCTGGCGTGCTGCAACCCAGCATGGTAGCTGAGCCTGGGACTCCAGCCTTTCTACTCCATCTGATCATCTGACCTCTCTTCCCCGGGCATCCTGCACCCAAATCCATTGCTGTTCTCACCCTTCCAGCCCTCAGCACAGGGTTTTGATCCACGGGTCTCCGTGCCGCACTGGCTGGGGTCACAGTAGCCATCCCTGTGTGAGAGCAGGCTGTATGACTGCAGACCCTGGCAGGATCAGCCCTTCAGATCAGGGATTTCAGCATCTCCTGGGGTGGCTGCAATGGCCTGAGGGCTCTCTCCAAAGCCCCTGTGTCCTCTTCGGGGAGCGAGGAGCTGGGCTTGTGCCTCAGCTGCTGCGGGGCATGGAGAGGTGGAGGAAGGATGGGTGATGGCTCTCTGGCTCATAAGCAACGAGAAGTAACCCCAGAGGTCTGGACTGTTCCCTTTGGCCACCAAACCTGTCTCACACACCGAAATGATCCTGTCAAGCTGACACGATGCGTTTCCCACAAACCCGCGCTGACTGGCACTGGTTACGCCACCTTCCTCTGGCCCCTCCGTCATCAAGCCCTGTACAAGCCGCTCCGCAGCACTGCCCGGGATGGATGTCAGGCCGACCTTTTCAAAGACCAGCGTGACACCAGCCTGCCACCACTCACCTGAAACCTCCCCGCTACTCATCCGCTCATGGAGCAGTGGCACGGCAGGACGCAGAGCTCCGCATGCAGCTCTTTCCAACCTCCCCGCTCCATATCCTCCACTTCTGTCACCCCTTACCAGCAGAAAGTGCCTCCTTATTTCGCCCAGCCGGACCCCCGTGGGAGGGCACGGCAGTCCTGAGCCACCCCGGCCGAACCCCCCCGGCCCTGCTGCTGATGCTGGATGCTGGATGAGCGGGATGCTGCAGGTGTCCAAACGCTGCTTCCCATTGTCTCCCACGGTTGTTTTGTCACTTTGCAAGGTTGGAAATGATCGGCTTCCCGTTCCCCCGATTGCTGTGTATTGCTGCTTTCATTCTCTACAGCTGGTTTCACTTTTGTCTAACACCACCCGCTTTTCTTAACAGGCCTCTGCTCTCCTGATTGAGGGATTGTCTCTTTGGGTAGCTGGTAAAGTATTCTTCACAGCTCGGAATTATGATTCAAATTTTTCAGATTAAATGTGCTCTTCCAGCTGATTCAGCTCATAATTGTTTTCAGCTTTGTGGAACTGGCCTGCCTGATGCCGCAGGCATGTTCGGCATCAGGAGGGGCTCGATTCGAGCCATGCCGTGATCGCTCGCACCTAAGCAACCACTGCTTTTTAGCTCAGAGATCAATTCCTCTTTATCTGCCAAGACCAGTCTGATACAGGCTTCCCTGTGCTGCATAAAACTTCTGTTTTATTGAGGATATTGATTTATGAATCTGCAGCCCCTTTGGGTACCAGCAAGTGTGAGATGCTTGCAGGACACTAGATTTTAAGTACTCTTATGCTGTCCTTCCCCTAGCATGCAAGAAGCATTTAAGGAGTGAGTCGTTCAGCTCTCAGCACACCCGGCTTCGCTGCCTGGTGCAGCCTGGTCTGCCGGGTGCAGCCGGGTGCTCTGCTCCCTGCACTCAGTGCGGGCCAGCCGGCCAAAAGCAGGGGTGCATCACCCAGCTGGGACCGAGCACAGGCTGGCTGCGGTCCCATGGTGCAGCCCATGCCTGAGCGAACGGTGCTTCTGCCCGTACCCTTGAGTCCTGTGAAGGTCGGTGACGGGAGGCTTGACCAGCCCTGCCTGCTGTGCTGCCCCGGGGGCTTTCAGCCATGGGATGGCATGGGTCCGTCCTGCAGCGCTGATGGTGTCTGGCAGGTAGGATCACCCCAAAACCCGGGGAGAGGGACCTGGCAGCCGGTAACACCTCCTGAACCTGGTGTCTGAGGGTTGTGCCTGTACGGCCCTTCCCCACGGGGCATTCAGAAGTGTCTGGTTGATGCTGCAGCTGGCAGTGGCTGCTTCTCCTGAGACTGGTGTTTTATTGATGCCCAGAGGTGCTAGCGATGGGCACGTGTCTGTGCATCCAGATGGGAGCTCCTGACCCTGGGCTAGGTGAGCGGAGCAGGAGCAGGCACTGCTCCTCCTCACTCTGGGGACCATAGCAGTGGCTTGTCTGCCCCGTGGGTCAGCGCCGAGGGCCGCACAGTCCCAGGGCATCTGGGAACAGAGACTATCTTACACCGCACTGCTGTCCTCTCTGCTCCAAGCATCAAGCAGGTCACTGTTTTCTGCCATCCCTCCCATCCCATCCCAAGGCACCCAGTGCTGAGCCCCCACCCGTGTTTGGGCATGGCTCAGAGAGTGGAGGGTGCCACGTGGCTCCATCAGCATGAAGCTCAGCCTGTCCTGCCAATGCACAGAGCTCGCAGCCCTGGGATGTGCTGGTCTATCTCATTTTGGACCCGATCTGGGGTGTCTGGCACCAGCACCAGCCCCAGGACCATGTCCCTGGGAGAAGTACCAGGGACAGACTGTGCCATCACAGGAGGACAGGGCAGTCACCCCATCCATGCACTTACAGCCACTCACTTGGGACCATGCTGGGGCTCCCGTTTCCCCAGCCCTCACTCCAGAGACTCCAAAAAAGCTGTTCACTGATGTGGTTCGTCCACACGTGCACCAGATCTGGGCCAAACCAGCAGCCAGGCTTGCTCCAGCTCTGGGGGCTTTGCAGCTCCTTGAGGCTCCCCAGCCCGGGAGGATTTAGCTGCCATCAGGCCCCAATTGGCTGTTTGGGTCAGCATCCCCCATCTGCTGCTTGCGTGCTCTGGGTCAGACCCGGCATGGAAAGCCGACCAGCTTTGCCTTCCCGGCGCTGACTCTGCCCTACACCGGTCCTACCCTTCCTCCAGCCCCATGAGTTTCCCGTTGCCTGTGGTTACTGTCGGATTCTCACTGTACTCTCTTCAGCTTGGTTTTTTTTGCTCTTTCCTTTTGCAAATCCATCCCTGTCCTCCCCAGGCTGAAGTGCTCCACACGCTGCAGCTATTTGACTCGGCCCCTGCCTCCTCCAGCCAGCACTGCCCTATGCCATGGGCACTGCCTGAAAACCCTCCTTGGGGGCTTCAGCATCCTGCCGGGAGCCGCGGGGGGCTGCTGCCCTGCCTTTCCCAAAACGCCGGGGTCCAGGGGCCGAGAAGGGCAGGCTGGCAGGCAGCGTGGCATGGCACCATGTGAGCACGTGTGTCCCTGTGCGACGGGGCTGGCACGGCTCCGCAAAGTGCTTCCCGTGCCTTTTCTGTTATTTATGAAGTCTCCTCCGGCAGCATTGCACCCCTGCCTGGGAGGAGGCTGGAAATGGGATGAGGCACAAGGCTTGTCCCCTGTGTGTCCCCCAGCAGCCTTGGCAGGGCTGGGGCAGGGTGGAGGGCATGAGGATGGGAGATGGGGCGGGGGGCTCGGCTGGGGGGACCTAACTCCGCTGTGCCTTCGCACGGAGCCAGCTAAGGACGGATCTGTCCCTCTCCTGGCACCAAACCTGAGAATTCAGAGCTAAAACCAATTCCATGTACAAGACAACGGGCAGCTGCATTTTTCATGAGCCAGATGACTGCAAACAAAACAAGTCTTTTCCAAACAGGGGGATAGCTGGGCCTGTGTTCGGCTGCCGCTGCGGGTCACGGTCACTAAGCAAATGAGCAAGGAGCAGATTTGACAGGCCATCATGTTCCTGTGATCCACTGACAGGATCCGTCCTCGCTCCCCAGCCTCCAGCCAGCTTTTCACACCTGCAGCCGGCAGCGACGGGCACGCTGGGCTCCCGGGGGATGCAGTGGGGCCACCGACACCAGCGCACACATGAACAGCAAGCGAAGCATCCCTCCACTTGACACCCTCCTCCTCTCACCGCCCAGTCCCTCCAAACCAGCTCCAGCGCCAGGCTGGGCTGCCCTGTGGGAAGAGCTGCGTTACTTGTTGCTGGGTTTTTTTCTTTTTTTTTTTATTTTTAACACGATTAATTAAAAACCAGTGATCGTCTCCCAAAAGACATTGTGGAAAAGCGTAGATCCAGGAGCGGCCAGGCTGCCAGGTGGCTCAGGGATGCCCCTCTGTGTTTTACCACACCGGGGGGCACGGGCAGAGGGGCTGCAGCATGCACCTCTGTGGTGGGCATTGCTGGCCAAGGCACAGATGGACCCTGCCAGCATCCTCCCGGCCCCAGTGCAGGATGCAGTTGGGTCCCAGAGCTGTCCCCCAGCCCGGACTGGGTTTCTCCAGATCAGCAGAGCTTTGCAGAATTCTCCAGCTATGCCTTTTCCCAGCAGCGCTGAGCATCCAGGACCATCCCTCTGGAGCCGGTGGTGAGTGTGGGGACGCAGCAGCGGCCGAGCACGGTGCAGCGAGGCCAGCAGTTGTGAGTAACCACCACGTTCACAAGCCCCCAGGCCTTTGATTTTGGTGCCGTCTAGACGGGAGCATGTATCAAAGCATAGAAGCTGAGTGCGTTTGTGAGAGGGACCCGAGGAAAGCGTGCAGCACACCCCCTGCTCTTCCAGAGCCGGCGTCAAAAGCCTTTTGACTTCAGAAGCTAATGAGCAGGTTCCCTAACGACTTCTGGAAATGCTGCCAGAGCCTGAAGTGAAGTGCTGGGAGCCTGGGAAGGGATCTGGCGGCTTATTTTTTCCTGCAGAAGAAGGGTTTTGAGCATAGGTCTCCATAGACATAATGGAGATGTTCTCCTGGGTGGATGGGACTGGGTGACTCTGGGACACAGGGCTTGAGGGGGGTGGGATGTGCTGTGGGGCTGGTGACGTTTAAATAGGGACTTGGCTGTGGTCTGACTTTGCAACTTGTCCAGAGGGGTCATTGGAGAGTGTGGGGTGACTTTGCCCTGCCTGGCTTTTCCCCTTCATTGAAAGTGGTATCTGAATCAGTATTTTAATGATAAATAGGTAACAGGGCCATAGAGCCAGCAGTGAGTGACAGGTTCCCTTCCCTCATCTGCCTAGTGCCAGTCCCAATGTGTGCCCATTAATACATCTTGGGAGAAGAGCCTGCTCCATAAAAACATCGAGGCAGGGTGCCCTGGGAGTCAGCGTGATGGATCTTCTCCCACCCAGCCTGTGGGGGTCCAGAGGTACCCCAACCTGTCCCGTGACCAGCATCACCAGCATCACTGTGGGGAGACCAGGCTCATCCCCACTGTAGCGTGGATGCTGCAGTGCACTCGCCGGGTCTCCTGCCAGCGCCTGACCCATTTAGAGGAGCAGAAAGAGCGCGGCTAAGCTTGGGTGTGGGGTTTGATTTGTTTATTTATTTCCAGGCAGAGCCTTCCTGATGTAAAATCAATGCTGGCAGGCAGGCGACAGCTCTGTGCCTGCAGTGGGAATGGCTCAAGCCCTGGTGCTGGATCCGGGCCCCTGGAGGTGACAGCCAGCACGTCCCCTGCTGAACAGCACCTCCAGGGTGCACCCCTGGGGTAGGGCACAGCCCCCGTGGGCACCCCCAGCCTTGGGTGCCTTGTCTTCATCCCAGGGGCAGCGCTGGCAGCCCCTGAGGCATGGGTGGGGGGGAAGTCTTTCCAGCAATGTGTACCCAACGAGCCAGCCCTCCCCAAAAGGCTGCGATGCTGCTAAATTTGGGGTTACTCTGCTGTCATCTCCTCACCAGGGGACAATCCCTCTGAGCCTGCTGTCCCCAGTGCAGCAGCACTGTGCTCCTCATGCAGAAAAACTTTCAGGCCTCTGCTGGGCTGGGGAGGTTTGCAATGGTTTTGGGGACCAGTGGGAGGTTTTGGGGGATGGAATGGTTTTGGGGACCAGCAGCTGTGGATGAGTGCCCACTGCCATGGGTGGGTGCAGTGCAGTAGCCAGAGCATGGAGTGTTGCAGATGCCCTGGACACGCGCCTCGGCATGGCAGGGGATGCAGGAGCATGGCTGGGTGCCAGCGCAGGGCTGGGAAGCAGCTCAGTGTGTGCATGTCTGTGCCTTGCACAAGCTGGGAACACGCTGCATCTGTGACACCCCCGTGGGCACCCATTCCAGCTGCAGGGGCCATCCCGATGGGAGTACCAGGAGCCTGAAGTCTTCTCCTGCCTGTTTCTGGGGCAGTGCCTTACCACCCACCGCGGTGCAGAGGTCCCACCGCAGCAGTGGGGTGCTGTGCTCGGAGCCTGCTGGAGCTGCCTTGGGGACTCCGGCTCTGGCTCTCAGTGCTGGCGCAGCAGGTCGGGGGCAGGGGGGCCTTAGCAACAAGCAGGCAACTTTGTGCCCATTCAGAGGGAAATGGAGCTGCTGGAGTCAGAGTAAATAATTAAAGTTGTTAACTGCGGAGGAGAAAGCAGAGATAACAGAGAGAGCTCAAGCAGAAAACCTGGGATTTGCTGCCACCAGCTCTCCTGGGCGCAGCTGCCCCATTGCCCCTCTCCCCTGTGCCCAGCCTCCCTGGGTGCCATCCCCGCTGCCTCATCATCGCCCCCGCCCCGAGCGCGGCTTTGCCATCTCCCACCCGTTTTCACACCTTGGCCGCCGGCTTTTACACTGTGGTTTCCTTCTGGTGCTGTTGCAGCTCGCCCCATCTGCCCATACACCCGCGGGTGCCTGCTGGGGCAGCCTCCGCCATCGCTCTTCCTCCTCCTCCTCCTTGTCCTCGTCCTCGTCCTCCTCCTCCTCCTCCTCTCTGGCAGCCCCCCACCGCCCTCCCAGTGCCTGGCCCCATTGCACAGGGAAGCCCCCTTCCCACGTGCATGCCTATTGATTCGTCTTGTTTTGCTGCTCCCTCCTGTGCTTCATAAATGTCAACTTTTTTCTCTGACAAAGAAATTTTGTGGTAATGACTCTTTGTGCCGCTTCTAAATCCCCAATTACATAAGGAGCAGCAGCACAAAGCCATTCCCTTTGGTGGAAATCTCCGCGTAATCCCTTTTCCAGAGAAGCAGCCCGCCAGTGACACGCTTCTAACTCTTTGTTTGTTCTTTTGGATCAAATCTAACTGATTGCCGTGACTAATTAACTTTCCCTTTCTTCGGGCCTCTGTTGTCTTAATTAATTTCACAAATACTTCATTCCCAGCTCCCAGCCAACAGGCTCGGTGGTGCAAATCACCGGCGAGCAGCAGAGTGGTGAGGCAGGCGCCTCCGGCAGGGCTCGTGGCATGCCAGCGCTCGGGGCAGGGCTGACCTTGCCGGGCAGCGTGGTTTCACGGCAGAGACATCCACCGGGCCATTCTCCCGGTGCCACCGAGCCACTGAGCCAGGCTGCAGGGTGGGAGCCCCCTGGGCACCGATGCTGGTGTGGGTGCATCCAACGTGGCGGGGCAGGAGGGGGCTCGTTGGAGGTGTGCGTGGGTGCGCCATCTCCTGCTGCTGCCTACAGGGCTGCTCCCCATGCAGGGCTTAATTCAGGTCCTCTCCACCTTCCAGCGCCTGCCTAATCCTGCTCTTTGTGCGGAGCATTTTCCCCTGCGCTGCAAGTCCCTCCTCAGTCAACACCCAGGCATGGACAAATTCAGCACATGCACAGCAAAGTCTGGTGAAGTCTTGCTGCAAAGGACTGGTTTTGTGACAGCTTGCCCCATCCCCTTCCTTCTGAATCCTGGTACAGTGGCCACCACCACTGTCCCCCCCCCCCAGCCACTCCAGGACCCCCGATGCCTGTGGCACACCCCCAGCGTCACTCCCGGACAAGCAGCAGGGGACATGGCCCATGTTCTGCAGACGGGCATGTGGGTCTCAGGGCTAGTTCTTCTGTGGGATGAATGTGCCTCTCTCTGCGGTTATCCCCCAGGCTGGGTTTTTCCGGACAAGGACTGGGTTGAGATCAGCATTGAAATTTGTCCTAGCCAGCGCTGCACAATGGACCTGCATATTCATGAAGGCAGTGCATTACATAGAGGCTAATGCCTTGTGCGTGCAGCAATCTTTGAGATCCTATCTGCTTTTTCAAGCAGCCCGTTGTGTTTGTTATCAGTCCGTTGGTATCTGGGGTCTGCCCTGGATGAATAAACATCGGAGCTCTTCCACTCAAAGGCACTTGGTCTGTGGAGTGCGGCAATAGATGCTTGCTGGAGATAAAGGGCGGGCAGCCTGGCAGCTGGCAGGAAACGGGATGCAGAGCGGCTGCAGCCCAGGCTGAGATTGCTGCCAGCCTTTGTGTGCATGGCCCGCGGCTGAAAGCGGGGCTGATTCCCCTTGTCGTCCCCGTGGGGAGGGAGGGCTTTGCTCCGTGGGAAGGTCACAAGTCTTGGGGGAACCTGGGACAGTGGAGTGGGGCACACGCCTTGGAGACTGCTCCAGCCCTTGATGTGCCAGAGTTGTGTGGCTACCATGTCCCACATGGCAGGGGATGATGGGGCCATGAGCATGGCAGGTGTTGGAGCATCCCGTTGGCTTGTGGGATCTGTTGGAGGTGTCCCTGGCACAGGCTAGCGTGACTGGCAGAGCTTCAGCATCCTGAAGTCAAGAGCGGCATCACGCAGGGCGGTGAGAGGGGGCAGGCAGAAAGTTGTGAGCTCTGAATCTGCATTGAAGGGGTGACCTTGTTTGCCATCATGGCCTTTGGTAGCAAATGAAAGAGTTGGAGGAAATCCAGGAGCTTGGAGGGGGGCTGGGGGGGTAGCCCATCACCCCAGCAGGTTCTGGGATCTCTGAGGGACCTGAGCTTTGGAAAGCACAAGGCATTACTGGAACAGAAGATGGCTTGGTATTAGGGCTGCCAGGAGAAATCAGATCCTTTGCAGAGGGTGGATTGAAATCCATTTGCAATTAAGCAAAGGCAGTGCTGCTGCATTTCCTCCCGGGTTAGCCAGCCTTCGCAAATCAGGGAGTGCAATCACCGGCTGCGCTGTCATACCCGGCGGCTGCAGTTCACCTGGGGCAGCACCCACTCCTTGCCTCGTGAGCGACAAGACATCCACTTCCACTCCCAGGAAGCTTGTTTCTCTGTCGCAGTGCTTGTAGCTAAAAAGCTTGTATCACTAGACAGAAGGGTACTTGGCCTCCGGGGACAGATGCTTTGGCACTGCGGCTTGGCTGGCCCACTGGCAAACGGCGGGTAGAGCTTCAGAGGAAAGGGCTAAGGACAAATTTTAAAAGATTTGGTCTCCCTTTGTAGAAACCTTTGATTAAACTGTGGCAGCTGGGATTGAGCTGGTGCTCATCTCCCTGGCCTCCCACCCCCTCCTATTTCTTCATCTCCCTCTCTTCTGGCTTTTCTTCTTTTCTCTTTTCTCCCTTTACTTTGGAAGTGAGCAGATCAATAAATAAATACACCAACAGAAATGTTATTTCTCTGGTGAGAGGCTCCTTGAAGTTCATCAGAAATAACAATCCCAACCCCTTGTGCATGCGCAAGCAAGGGAGAAGGGATGCGATTAGCCCCTGGGGAAAAACACCAGTGCAACACGTTGGGCCTGTTTCGGAGGGCTGCAGACTGACAATTTAACAGCAGCGTTTGAGGTCTTACTCAGTGGCTCGAAGATTTTGACATGAAAGGGACACCAGTCAAACAAACGGAAGGATCATCTTGCAGGATTAAATGTCCTTGTCACTAACCCATCAAAACATGGCATTATTTTGAAGGGACGAATTGTGCTGAGGAGTTTACAGCAGATTAAACCTGAAATTCCAGGGGATATTTGGCAGATAAAACCGCCGCAGGTGGCATCAGCGTTGCAGGAGCACCGGGTGACTGTGCGTCAAGTCCTGAGACAACTCGTCCCCAGGAGGATAAGGATCTGCCTGGCCTTACAGGGAGCCCCAGCCCTTCATCTGCCATGCAAAGGAGCGTGCAAAGCCCTGGAGTTGCTCCCAAATCGACCCAAAGCTTTCTCCAGAGGATGGGTGAATTCAAAATCCAAAGTTGACATAACTGGCGCAATGAGTCAGGATCCAAAGGCTTTCATCTTGGGGCTTGACCGCAGTCAGAAGTGTCCCAAACTGCCACCTGGAAGAGTTTGCAAAGGAAACGCTCCTGCAGACATCCCCAGGCTACCACGCACGTCCATACAAAGACGTGCAGCGAAAGCTGTCTGGGCGCATTCCTGAGACTAGGCATGTCCCTGTGTCCCACCAGCAAGGGCAGGGTCCCCAGAGCACAAGCCCACAGACTGGAGCCAGAGGATGAAGGCTGTGCGTGGGACACAGCCACAGCCTCTCAGCCCCCCTCCATCCCCTTCTCGGGGAAGGGTAGGAGTCAGGGTGAAGGTGGACAGGACCCTCCTGGTCTTTGCCACGCTACAGCACTGCCACAAATGAGCTCTGGTTGCGTTTGACGGAACGAGGGAGCAGGTTTAAGGAGGGAGCATCCAGGGGAGTGCACGGCGGGTGTCTGCCAGGACAACCTGCATGCAGTGGTGCCGGTGAGGAACCATGGGGCAGTGACGTGTGTCCTGGGACAAGGTGGAAATAAGGGATATCCCTGGTTCTGAAGTGTTAAGCCAGCTCCTCTCCAGGTGCAGGTGTTGATGGGAGCTCGGCTTGGATACGGGCTGTAGGATAAAACAGAGTCTTGCACAGACGATAGGAAGCTAATCTAAGAGTTATTGGCTATGGGTCAGCAGCACTAGCAGTGGCTGAGAAGAATGAAACCCGGCGTCGGAGAAGCTGGGGTTTCTCACTCCGAAGCAGACTGTAACTGATAAATGTTGTGACTTCCTCTGCTGCACGCGATCCTTCATGGTTTACAGCAATAACAACCCACTGACCTACGTCTTCACCCCTGCAAAGCTGAGTGCCGCAGCACGGTGCGCTGATGGGTTACAGGCTTAGCTGGCTTTAATGTCCCAGTTAAGTAGCATTCGGGGAAATCTAATGCGGGGACAGGTGCTCCGTCCGGAGTGCTCTTCGATATGGAAAAGTCACAAGGATAAACTGCAGAGGGAATATTAACGCCGTCTTCCAATCCTTGCCTACAGGAGACAGCAAGATATCTCGGTTTGCAGCTATTGCTGTCAGTTAGTTGACAAGAAAATACCTGTGTACAAAGTCTACCCCATAGTCGCATTCCATGGAAGATGTTGGCAGCTTGAAAGAGAGCTACAGCAACTGCTAAATGTCTTCCATGAGGATTTTCACAGCTCAACGTAAGCAAGGGGGTGCATGGGAAGAGACAGTATGAGCGCTCCTGTGTCAGCATTGAAATATTGGTTGTGTTCGGGTAAAGAGAGACTGCAGGATGGGCAAAGCCAGTCAGAAAACTGGCATCACCTGGAAAATTCAAAATATGTAAAAATCACAGTGAAGGGACAGTGGAGGTGAAATGAGATCAGCCTGGTGGAATGAAGACCTGAACATGGTATTGCTTGAGCCTGTCAAACAGAACCCCCACAGCCAACAGGAGCATCTCTCACACGGCTCCTGGAAAGCTCTGGAGCTTGTACCCGTCAGCTTTGTGCAACAAGGCAGCAGCACGGAGAGAGGGAGGATGTCAGAGGCGACCATTTCACTGGCTTTGTCCAAGCCTGCCGTCCCTCCGCGAAATCAGTCAGAGGAGTGGGGTGGCAAGCGGCATCGTCAGTTATTGTGTTATAAAATTCTCCTTCCTTCGGAGAAATTTGGTGTGACCGGGCCAGCCGGTTTCCAAATCACTTACCCCGAGGTAACTTACTCCCAGGAGCACTGCAGAACCAGCACGTCTCTCCTGTCCCCTCCCCAAGCCACCTGGATGGCAGAGTGCACTCAAAAGCCAGCGCACGTAGAGCAGAATCGTGGGATACTGGTGGGGATGGATCTTCTGCAACCGTCCTAGGTTACACCTGCATTCACTGGTGCTGCAGGACACCTCTATTTGTCCTCTGCCATCTAAACAAGTTGCTAGAGAGGCTGCCCTTGCTCTACCCGCGACTTCTGCCTGCACCCTGCAACACAAGCAGCTGAGGAGAGGAGCCCAGGGATGCCCCCGCGGCTCTGCCAGCACCCGGTGAGGCTCACGTCCGCACAGCGGGGCAGCCGGCGGCCGTGAAGGCAGACAAGCAGCCCAAAGGGCAAAGAAAGGGACGCGCGATGAGCAGCCAGCCCTGCTCTGCCGGGCTTGTGAAGCGAGGCAGGGCGAGCAGGTCCGACCAGCATGGGGAGAGACAGCAGCAGGGCGGCACGCAGGCAGCAAGGCTGCTCCGGCTCTGTGCCCCAGGCGGGCTGCTCTCCTGCCTGCTGTTAACACAGCTTCCCCAGATAACCTGCAGCACTGGTGCACAGTTCCTGCAGCCCTGCAATGGGGATGCAAGCTGAACTGCTGAGTTGATCTGGTTTGAAGGAAAAAAGGGCTGAAGAGAGACAGTTAAGGCTGCTGAGTACTTTGCAGCATCAAAGGATGGCCTAAGCTCCTCTCTGCTCCCTGCCTGTCCTGCCCAGCTTGTTTTGGTGCCTCAGGGATGATCACAGCCCCCTCCTCCATATCTCTTTTTAAAGCGGCTTTTTGGTCCATCACTCCAGGGAGTTCATCGCTAAATGCTCAAGCCTGGTGTTTGCTGCCTCCACATCGCCAGAAAGGTGTCTCCTGCAGGGATGCTGCGGTGGGGCCCCGGAGGAACGATGCTTCTGGAGAAACAAGGGGTTGTGAAAGACCCTGGACTTCCCAACCCTCACATCCAGGCCAGGCTTCAACCTACTTCCATGAGTAGAAACAGCAGCTACAAAAAAAGTGGGAGGTGTAAGTTGTGCAGGGTACATATAACCAGATTACAAAGTATTCTTCCATTTTCCACACTCCAACAAGGAGAGGGAAGTGCAACATCATTTCATGCTGATAGGCAACGCCGTCCATGGCACAAACATCTTATCTGTGCCTGGAAAATGAGGATGTGGAACCTGGAAATGAGAAAACTGCCCATTAGGCTAATGTGACATTAATGCTCCACGTCGTGGAGACTGGAGTGCCCGCGGTGAGCCTGCAACCTGAGAGCAGCGGGGCCGAGAGGAGGGACTGCCACAGCAGCCCTTGCTCGTGGATGGGAGCTGATGGGGTGCCAGCTGGCAGCCCAGGGACACCCCCTGGTTGTGGCAGCCTCACCCCGCTCCTAAACACGCACAGGTTTGGGGTGCCCCATGCCACTCCCCCGAAACCTCCGTTCCTTTGCAAGATTGCTGTCGTAGCAGTAAATGAAATGCTATTGCCCTATTACAGTCAGGATATCGCTCTAAATTGACTGTTTTATAGTCTTGGGTAATTTAATTTTTTTATTTAGTGAATGGCTTGCCATATGCCCACTGACTGAGTGATACAGCTATAACACAGATCATGTCAGAGCTGCTGTTTGAGAAGAGCTCCCATCGCTAGTCCAGGTCTCCACTGCGTTCAGCCCCTGTTGCTGGCCGGTATGGAAGTTTGCTGCAGGAAATCCCTGCCTGAGCGGGCAGAAGAGCCATCCAGAGACTCTCGAGGGAGACCAAGACCGAGCAGCAACCTGTGGGTGGATGGTCTAGCAGCAGGGTACATGGTTCTGAGACTGGGATCGGCACGGCAAGGATGCTTGTGGTGTGTGCACCCCAGCTGCTGCCAGGCTGGGCATGCAATGACCGGGCAGCTGGGGCTGCTGATGTGCACCCAGAGCTCTGGCATGGTGCTGGGAGCCCAGGGCACTGGGATAAAGGCTATATTTTGGGCTGTGTGTGCTTAATAAAGCTCTTGGTTAGGTGTTCATCCCAGCTTATCTTCCTGCAAGTGGTTGCCACCCTCCCCTGGGGTGGCAGCATCCTCAAGGCTCATGGGGAGGCAGCCTGGCTTAAAATACTCCATGAACAGCAGAAGGATTTTCCAGCCAGACTCTGATCCTCTGAAAACTAAGGATGGATGATGAGAAAAGAAACAAGTGGTGTGGCGAGACCTCCTTCAATAGCAGTGATAAGTCTTGCTCAGCCTCACTGCACCACGGGGCTCCCCCTCCCAGTGACTCAGACCATGATTTGGATCATTTTCTCCTAAATGGCCTGGCTGTGTTTTTCCAAGTGGATCGCATTCTGCCTCCGACTGCCTGCAGTCTCAGCAGGACCCACTCGGTGTGTCTTCTGTCCTCCTTGGTATTTTGATCTCTTCTCCAATTAGGTTCATCTGCAAATTTCAGGAATATGTTATTTAGAAGAGCTGTCTGTCTTACTCATTTCAATGAATACCGCTTGGTAATATTGCTCTTGTTTCTGTTTTGAAATAATTTTCTCTAGCTTTCTGCAAAACTCCTGATTTTTTCCTGATTATTTTTTCAGCTAAATTGGGAGAAAACATTTCATATGACACTAGTCATAGTGCATGTTATGTGAACAGGGAGTTCATGGGGTGGTTTTGCTTTGCTCCATCATGGGATACTTCGAGACCCAACATGGGATGCCCCTGAGACCCAACAGCCACTGAAAGCATTGCAGGACATCTCATGTAAAAAAGTTTTTCTTTATTATATGACTTGCTCCATGTCCTGTATGAAAGCAGACAGAACATGGCACCTCTTACAGTTTCACAGCAAATATCAGCCATGGGCTCGGTGGTCCGGGGCACTGCAGACACACAGATAATCCCATCCCCGGCGCAGGTCCGGTTTAAGGCAGGTTGGGCTCAGTGCAGATGTGCCCGTCTGGGTGTCTGCAGAGCAGCCCTCTGTGCAAGGATTCTGTCGGCAATGGGAGCTGTTCCCCATGTGCAGGGGAGGCCCGACCTTTGCGTGTGTCCATGGCCTCCAGGGCCCTTCGGGAAGCCTGCTGGTGATGTCTTCTAAGTCAGAGAAGAAAAAGTAATGAGTAAAATCGTTGTCCTAAGATTGTGAGACCTTTAGGACTCAAAGCCATTTCTGCAAGTACCCTGAGGGCTGTGAAAAATTCAACCCCAGCAAAATACTGCTTTCACACTGGAAAGTACCTGCGAATCCCTCACAGTTGGTTCTTCTGTTTACTCTCTCTGCCAAGATTATTAACGAAGGTGTTAAACAAGCAAACCTAGCACTGGTCCCTGTAGTTCCCCCGACACTGCCTGATCTTTATAATTGTCCTTTGTCCTCAGCTTTGAGGATGATTAGAGCACCTTGCCGACACAGAGGTACTGGCAAGTTCACGAGCAAAGACTTCCCAGTGGAGATGCAGATTTTATTGCTGCAATGTGGACAAAGTTCCTGCAGTGACTGTGGCTTTGCTGGGTAGGATGACCATTCCCGTACCAGTGTCTCCATCCCTGGGGCTGTCTGGAGGAGAGTGCTGCCTTGCGCTGTCATTGTCTATAGGACAGTGTCCATGTGGCTCCTTTCTGGATGTCTCTGCTGAGTGGAGTCATCACATTGCTGTGTCCTGTGGGAAGACAAGCCCTACATCTGCCCTTCCTCCACATGCATCTGTGCAGGACATGGGGAGGTGGTGCCACGTGGAGCGGGGCAGCAGGCGAGGAAGGGCGAAGGGGGTCCCATCCTGAAAACGTCCCTCTACAGCAGCTCTGGGGCAGAGAGGGACCAAGCTTGAGGTCCCCTGGCACTGAAAGAAGTCAAGCAGCTGTGAGGATGCACCAGAAGCCTGGGAGATAAACCCAACTGCAGTCCCATGGTGTGGTCCCTGGCTAGGCTGGCTGGTAGGACTCTTCCCAGCTGAGAAGGAGAGCCAGCACCTTCCCAGCCCAGGCAGCAGCTCTCTGCACAAGTCCCTGGCTCCAGCAATCAGCTGTGACCTTGGGAGCAGGAGGGGAAATCCAGGATGTGCTTGTTGTTCCACATTCCTGGTGCGTTTGCTGTGGGCTGGAGGCTGGGGACCTCCATCAGGTCTCCACCATTGCTGTCCTCCTCGTGAATTTGCCCTCCCTTCCCTGCTCAGGTCCCCAGCCACTACGGGAGTCGCTGAGCACCCACAGCCTTCTCTAGAGGGGAAAAGAGGGGTTCTATCCCCTGGGGTGCCAGCACCCCATCCCTGCTTCCCCTCACCCCTGCAGCCTGAGTGCCAGGGCAGTGCCGGGAAGCTGCAAGCTGGCTCCTGGGCTCATTAACGTGGAGAGCATGCGTGCCCTGCTCCCCGTGCATCGATCTGATAAATGAAGAGCTGCCGATGGTATTTTCTACCCTTTTAAGTGTTAAAATAACATTTTAGTGAAATATGAGCAGGTCAGAGTCGAGCTGCCCCCTTTCATCTCACAGCACAAAAGCAGGCTGGCTTGGGGAGGGGTGTCTGCGCACGCGGGTGCATGCGTGCTCGCATGTCTGTGGAGGAGGTTCCCAGGTCCTGAGGGCAGATGCATATGCAGTTGTACACAAGCAGTGCCCGTGTGTCTGTGGGAGAGGATGAGGAGTAAGTGTGAGTGTGCAGGTGTCAGTGAAGGCAGGATGCTGCACATGGGCAAGTGCAGAGGTCGGGCTGTGCACAACACTTGGCCACGGGACAACGAGGAAGATCCATACCCATACATGCCATAGTGCAAACTTTCACAGGTGCAAAGCTCTTACAGGTGCAGAGCTTTTTTGGAAGCTTTAGCGACTCATGGCTGCTCCTTGAATCTTTCTGGGTCTTCTTTTTGCAATTCCTTTGGGGAAATGCAATGACTTGTGTTGAGGATTGGGAAAATGAAATGACATTGCCCTTGAGCTCGGCTCTACCTGAAGGGGCCCCTGTGCACTCAGCCTCTGTCCATCGCAGTCCCTGCTAGGCAAGAAGATGAGGGCTGAATGCAAGGGAGACCAAACCCCACATGAAAAATGTGGGTTTTCAGCCTAGTTAAACTAATCTATAAGATGGATTGGACGGGGGAAAAAAAAAAAAGGCAAATGCTCACTGGACTGCGAAATGATACGCTGAAAATTGGAGTATATCACTGACCTTTGCTTTTGATGGAGTCCAATGTGTCAGGAAAAGAAGTGCTAGCGGTAGCAGGTTTGGCACGTCCTGAGGGATGCTGCCCTGTTCCTGAGGGAGTGATGGCCTGACCCCCCTTGTCTGGGGTATCCAGACCTTTCTGGGCCTAAGGGATCAACTGGGCCTGGTGACTGCAGGGGATGAGTGCCATTTTCACACCCTCGATATGAGCGGCCCTTTCAGTGCCCTGGGGCCTGGCTGGAGCTGTCTTGTGCATCCTTCCCCTGCCCATCCCGTGCATCCTTCTGCTGCCCATCTTGTGCATCCTTCCCCTGCCCATCTTGTGCATCCTTCCCCTGCCCATCTTGTGCATCCTTCCCCTGTCCATCTTGTGCACCCTTCCCCTGCCCTTCGCCCCTCATGGCCCTTTGGTTTCCCCTCCTTCCCCTGCCTGCAGGGGAGCGGTTCTTCGCGTGGCTTTGCATCCCCTCTCTCCAGCCAGCTGAGTCCAGCTCAGCCTCGGGCCCCAGCCCCCCTTTCCACCCTGTTGCCCAATGTCTCTTCCTTCACCGCATCTCTGGAGTATGATTACTCCGCGCCCTGGGTGAGAGCAAGAGAAATATGTGCTGAGATGACATTTTGGTTATACATGATGCTATTAAAATATGATAAGAACGCTATTAACATTAATAATCCTTTTCATTGTATCATTTAGGGAGCAAAACAAGCCATTAAATATTACGGAGTCATTGGTGCTTTGATGGCTTCAGGGAGGGGAACATTTGGCCGTATTTGACTACATGCACTCTGAAAATACTACATTATCTCTGGGAAATGGGTTTCTCTGGGCTCGTCATCTCCCTGCAGCTCTGTGGATCCAGGCCAGTCTCCGATATGCCCGCGTGGGTGGGCATCGCAGAAGAGGCAGGCTGAGATGGCTGGGTCCCAGGTGAGGCAGCGGTGTTGGAGATGGCACCCATGCACCCTTATTGGTGCACAGGGAGAGCAGACAGGCCAGGACGCCTCTGGGAAGGGTCCAGGAGCTGTCTGTGTGCGAGGAGGCTGAGATGGAGAAGCCATGTGTTGCTTGTACCTGAGGGGAGGAGATTGCATGGATTGGGAAGGGCTGCTCAACCCAGTGCAGGGTTGCAGGTAGTTACGGGTACCTGTCTTCGAGTTTAATTTCCACTGCCCCCTTGCCTGCTTCCTCCTCCGGGGTATCTGCAGATGTTACAGCAGAGGAACGACTTGAATTGCCCAACATTAACTGTGTAGTCCAGGCCAGAAACTCTCAGGCAGGGCTCAGCTCTCAGAGCAGGCTGCTCCGTTTGCGTACTGAGTCTGCTGCTTGGTGCTCCCAGCCCTGTCAAACAACCTTCAAGCTCACTGCCATTTCCCCAAACCTCAGCATAAATCTACCTACTCTCTCTGACACCGTGCTCAGCCCCAAAGTTCATCCATGTGGGAGTTCCCTGGACACTGAAGCATTAGCTCTTAAATGCTCTGAAAGGCCCCTCGCTCCCAGCCACATCCCCAGAGAGGACCAGTTTCTGCATGCCTAATGCTCTGCCTACACTGGTTACTTTCAGTCTGAAGCCTGGCAGCCAAAGCTGGTGACAGCAGCATCCCCTTTCTGCACAGTCATCCGCTGGTGAGAGGGCAGTGGGGACCTGAGCTCCTTGCCCTTCTTTTTTAGCTGGAAAACCCTCTTTTTGGGACAGCTGTCAAATGCTCACGCTACCAGCTCCACCGAATGCCTACACCTCGACAGGAACCAGCGCCCGCTCTTGCCCAGCCCATCCCCAGGATCCGGCCACGTGAAGTCCAGGCTGTGAAGTGGCACCAGGGCACAGGGCCAGCATCGTGCTCCTGTCTCGAGCGCTGGGCAGCCCTTTGATACCCACAGGCTCACTGGTGATGCTGCTGCGCGGGGCCAGGCCAGGGCAGTGGGGTAGCCAGGCAGTCTGCGCCAGGCTCGGGATGCAGCCATGCATTCCCAGGCTCACCAGCGACTGCTCGGTGTGCCGGGCAGGGACGATGCAGCTGAGCCAAGGCCCCTGAGCTGCTCAAATGCCACCAGGGCCATTGTTATCTGGATGTTTCCCCATGGTGACAGGAGCAAATGAGGGAGAGGACTGAAAAATGTGCAGAAGCTTTTGACAGGACTGTCAGAGCACCGAGTGAGCGCTAACAAGGACAAGTGTGGGCTCTTTAAACAAATCACTGTCATGTTACAGGCATATCATTGTTTAACACAGCCACCACAAGTCACCAGAAAAGGTTAAAGCAAGAATGGAAGACTTAGTCCTAGGAAATGTGTCACAGCCAAGCTGTCCTCCGGACTGATCGCTTCCTCCCTGCACACAGGCTGGCTTTAGGTCTGGAGCCTGCAGTCCTTGGAGCATCCTTGGGATGGACCTGCCACAGTACTCGGTGTTGGATAGACTCCCCCATGCAGGCGCGATGCTCACAGTGGACACACTAGCAAAAGCAGCTGCACTACACCTATTCTCTCTGCCCTGCACTGGTGAGGGACTGGGGAAGAGGCCTGGCCCCATACATTGACAGCCAAATGCAAGCACGTACCTGCAACAACACCCCTGGGAGGCTCCAGGGATGCGGCCCAGACAGCTCTGGGAAGGACACACTGCCCAGTCGGCTCTGAGCCCCCAGGGTTTGCCTGAAGAGTCCTCTCTGGCTATGTTTGACTTGCAGTTGTCCAGGATCCATCATTCAGGAAGCCTCAGGTGGCTTCGACATGACAGGCTCACTGGCTTCTCCATGGGGACCAGTGCCCTGCTCACAGCTGTGCACAGTGCCACAGGACCAAGGGCTTGGGTGTGCGACAGCAGGGTCCTATCGCAGCTGGCCACAGTCCTGCTCCATCCGTCCCATCTGTGGGGAAAGGAAGGGGAGACGTGCCAAATGGGCAGGGGGCTCCCGGGGGAGATGAGCTGCTGCAAACCCAGTCCAAGCCCAAACCCTGCTGCATGTCTCCCACAGACACAGCGGTTCACTGGGAGATACGAAGGTGTCTCTGTCCTTGGAGACTTTCAAGGCTCAGCTAGGTGTACCCATGGCCTGAGCTAGTATTGGATATAGTCCCAAGAGAGGGCCAGGGACCTCCAAGGAGCCTTCCCACCCACCGTTGCAGGACTCTGTGCAGAGAAAACATCCCAGTAATACGAGCCATAACTCTTTTTAAAGTGTAAGAAATGAAATAACTGAGGTTGCTCACTGACACCCAGGGTCACTGCCTGCAATTCATGAGAAGCCGCTCACTGCGCAGAACCAAATGTTCCTGCATATGAAAATCATATGCCAAGGTCACATAAGCAATCCGGACTCCGACCTTAGCACTCTGCTCACGTGCAAACCATTAGGCAAGGAAATATATAACAAACAGCCCCCAAAGATCCTAAAGGCCCTACACAGCTCCTACAATGCCTAGCAAGTCTTCTCTATCCATCACGTAGCGTCTCCCAGAGCAGTGCATCAAACTTTAATATCTTACTCTTAGTCACACAAAGGCTGTAACAAGCCTGGCCTTTCATGCTACACAATCCACCAAATCAAAGGCTCTCTGACAGAACAGAGCACCTGAATATAATCTTTGTCTCTCATCTAGATCGCATCTATTTCAGGGCTCTGCATACCCCCTCATCACTGTGATATACATCAGCATTGCCAAACAGTCCATTTTCCTACTGTGTAAAACAATTGGACATGTTTCTAATTAGACAAATATCATTAGACATAAGGCTATTGTAGGAGAGATGAAGGAAACCCCTACGTGAAATCAGAGCCAAGCCCACTGTGCTCCAACACCAATCGCTTATTCCTCCATCCCTCCTTAAATGCAATGCTATGGGGCACTTTGCCCATATTTCCAAAGATAAAAAGCACACGCAGCCCGCTCCTGGGGGTGAAAAATGTTATAGGGAATCCAGGCTAAAAAGAAAAAGAAAAAGCAAAGAGAAGGGTGTGAAGGAAATGCCTTCAAAATGGCTGCAAGATAGCAACGCTAAGAGTAATTCCTGGCAGGCAGGGATTTCACAGTTTAGAGGAGATTTTATAGAGGAAAATTTGGGAGAGTGGCAACGACAAGTACGTCTCCCTACAAGAAGGGGTGGTGTGGGGATGTGTGCCGCTGCCATAGCTGGGCACTGCCCACCCGTGCTAGGTGGCGAGGCACTGCTGGCTCCCCCCGTGCCACGTGGAGACCGAAGCAAGCAGCCCGACCCCTGATGTCAGGATTTTTGCCTTGGACAAAGTGTCCAGAGAGGGAAGGTGTGACTCAGACGTGCTATAAGCCAGGCAGGGTCTTTCCAGCCTGTCACCTGCTTTTGTGCAAAGACGTGTCCCATCCTGTAGGCACTGGGGCAGGAGCAGAGAAAGGGATGAAGTGGGATTAGTGTGTTTGTGGGGTCAGGGCATCCCACTGCAGAAGGCATGTGCCATAGGGTACAGCTTCCAGCAGCCTGGAGATGCTTCCAGCTCCTTGCCTACCCCTCTGGTGCCCACAGCTGCATGGGTGAAGCCATCTCAGAAGCAAGATGCCATGCAGAGATGGGTGTTGCACAGACCCTGACGGACATGGCTGGCAGAGCAGAGCATCCACTGTCCTTGGTGTTGGGACTGGGGCCTGGTGGAGCTGCCTGGCCCTGTTTTCCATCCCGCAGACAGAGCACCCCACAGCTGGGGATGTTCTGGAGCCCACACACAGCCTGTGTCCGAGATCACCCATCCCCTATACGTACATCAGTGTGGACCAACTCTGGCCAGGAGGCCCTGCATCCCATCCTGGTCCCCAGAGGGTTCTCTGGGCCCTGTGCTCTGCCACGGGAACCTGGGGATTTCATGGAATGTGGGCATCTCTGCCAGTGTAGTGCATGGCTTTGCTTTCCTGGGCTCTTTGCTGGGCTCTAGGGTCCACAGGAGGGGAGCAGCAGGACTGGGGCAGTGGTGGAGAGCAGGAAGACGTCTTTAAGATTCACCATCTGCATCCATTCCCATTTAGGTCCCCACGCAACAGCAAAGCATCTGGATTTGTGCAGCTGGCAGAGCAATCCCATGATCCCAGTGAATCAGAGATTATCAAGGGGGGAAAACTTGGGGCTTACGTGGGATCAGGAGGAGAAGAGGAGGATTTGGAGCTTGTCCGATGGGTTAAGCCACTTGTACTGGCTGAGATTAGGCAGAGAAGGAGTCTGATTTAGATGTGAAATCTGCTGCCACCTCCTCTAAGCCCTGCCCACGCATTCCAGCATCTCGCGGTGCAGGAAGGCGACAGCTTGTCCCAAAACAACATAGCTCAAAGGTCAGGAGTGGGACCTGGAGGCTCTCCTTTGCCCTCTCTAGGGCTCCTAGAGTGCTCCCTGCCTGTACCGCCTTCCTCAGTGATCCTTCCTCCGATACAGCATCAGTCTTGATGTCTGCCCATTGGGTCCTGCCTCCCCTCTGCCCTGCCTCTCTCCCCTCTGGACAAGCCCCTTGCTAGGCCTGCAGATGAAGAGAGACGCAAATAATTGGCATTTACTTCTTCCCTTTCCCACAGGGATCCATCACCAGTAGTGTCACAGCTTTCACATCTCCAGCCCTGTCCAAGAAAAGGTCACCTCCATGACTGCTTCCCTCTTGCCCAGGATGTTTCCCTGCTCCGATGGGGTCCAATTCACTTGTTGCCTTGAAATACTGCCTGCCTGCAAGGAAGATGCAGCCGGGAGCCCTGGGTCCCACAGAAATGCTCTGCTGTCCAGGCTTGCCACTGTTTTCCAGCACCTCCAGTCTCCTCTCACCAGGTTGCATGGCCAGCAGTTGCTTCTGAAGCCCTCAGCCCCACAGCACTGGCCTTGCCCTGCCATGGGATCTCTGCTGGGACCTGGGTGCTGCTGCACACACCTCTGTGCCTTGGCATTTGGCTGCTGGGGCACACTACGGCACCCCGCTGGCTTCAGAGCAGGGCTGGGTCTGGTGGGTGCTCTCTGTGCCAATGGGTAGCAAGACCTTGGAGATTTTCAAGGGTGAGGGTAAGAGGAAGGAAACCTAAAAAGAGCCAGTGATGTGAAAGAGCCGCTGGAAGCAAAAAGAGCAGTCAGTAATGACAACACCTCCTGGCACTTTGCCTTCCATGGTGCTTCCAAGCGGTGTCCCCCCAGGCTGCTGTGCAGACACTTCTGGGAGTGGGTCCCAGGTGCCGGGAGCACGCAGCAGCTTCCCGTGGACTTTGTTTTGCTGCGAGAGGCAGCCTGGAAAGGAGACGCAAAATCAGTCTCTGCAAGCAGTTCCCGTGCCTGGCGGTGGCCAAGGGTGGCAACACAGCCCTGCACGTGGTCACCATCTCCAGTCAAGCACAGCCAGGAGACAGCCTGGACCCTGGACTCACCCTTGCAAACTCTCTGGAGAGGCAGGAACCAACACAGGAGACCCCAATGTGCCACTATAGGAGGCTCTGGGTGGCAAATCCCCAAGTGCAGCCCTTGGCCTCCTTTTGGACTCCCTATGGCCCCTGGAGGCTGGTGAACCCCCTTGCCCTGGTGCACTGGCACTGCCTGGCAGCAGGGCTCTCATGAGCGTGTGGAGGAGCGCAAAGAGAGCTGGAGGGGGTAAAAAGTCCAGTTTTAGTTGTAATGAAGCCCCAGGAGTGCAAGATCAAAGTGCCAGCAGCCCTGAAGATGTTGCTGGTTCCCACGCAGCAAGTGGAGCACGTGGGCAAAGCAGGGCAGGTGATGGGCAGGAGCTAACGCTGGTCCTGGTGTCTGCATCAGGGCAGATGCCTTCTGCGTCCCCACCACACAGTGGTGGGTTTGCATCATGCTTGCCCCCTCTCTGTGCCCTGGGCATGCAGAGCTGTCCTGCAGGGGCCCAGGGCTGTAGGGCACTTGGGCAGGACAGTGGTGGGATCAATACCATCCAGCCACAAGTCACAGTCCCAGAGCAGCACCCTGTCGGTGCCATCTCCAGCCATCAGCTGCCTCCTGAGAAGAAAATGAATGTCACCTGATGGGGAGCAAGAGCACCAGACCTGCAAGAGCCAGTAGCAGGAGCTGTATGCTCATATAGGAAGGAGACCTAATGAGGTGCTTTATTAATTGCGTTGTGAACTTTTCCTTTAATGATTCTCCCCGCAACTCCCTCTAGTTAAAGCTAATGGCCTGTAGCATGTTCAGCAGATGGATTATCCATAGGTGCCCAGGCAGCTGGGCCCAGCTGACAGAGGGGTGCGTGGGGGCTGCCAGCGAGGCAGACACATCGCCTGCTGCTCCCTGGTGTCCCAAGGCCTCACAGTACTGCAGGGGCTTTGCTGGACCCCAGTGACAGAGGGAGTACTGGGGCACCCTGTCCTTGCCGTGCACCCAGTGCAGCAGCCTGTGGCAGTGATGCTGGTACCAGTATCTCTCTTGAGCCCTTGGTGGTCGAACGAGCAGTCAGCAAGATGGGCTTCCGCATCACTGGGAGTCACGGTATGGGGCATTGCTGGGCTTCATTGCCCCATGGCATGAGCGTGGCTCTATTTGGGCCAGCTGGGTCCGTGCTGCAGTGCAGTTTTTCCTTCTTTGCTTCTGCACAAGGCAGAGCTTGGCCTGGAGACGGCAAGGAGAGCCCCACATGGGAGCAGGAGCAGCAGTCCACAGGCATCGCTTGCAAACCTGGGTGCACCAGGGCAGCAGGGTGGTAGTCAGTGGCCAGTGGCCAGCCACCTCCACTCATCCCAGGATGCTGGTCTAGGGGCTTCACAAAGCCCGTTTGATTTCAAAGTGGGGATTCAGCCTCATTATTTAAATTAAACTATAGTGGATGCTCCCCTCAGATGACCACATGCCACCAGCCAATGCTGATGCCCAGTCCCTGAGAGCAGTGGGGGCAAATGGTTTGTGCTGCGCCGTCCCACGCTGACCCTGGCAGAGCAGAATGGCCTTTCCAGTAAGTCAGCAGTGCACATGCTACCACACAGATTGAGAGAAGATACTGATTTCCATCGCCTACCAACTGTAGGGGTCATGGCGACCAGCTGCATTAAGCACTGTGCACTAATGAAACATGGCCAGCTGGCTGCCTGCTGTGAGAGCAGAGAGCTGCGCTCCATAAAAACTCCCGTGGGTGCCACGGCCGGGTTCATGATCCAGGACAGGCTGGGGCCACAGTGGTGCAGCGTGGCCCCACACGCCCGCTCAAGCCCTGCGTGGTTTAGCCAGGGGCCGTTCTTCCACAGGTCTTCTCCAGGCACCTCTCCATCCGATAACACTGTGTCTTAGAGCTGCATCCTGCCCTGCATCCCTTCGCAGGCCTTCAGCTCTTTCTGTGCTCTCCCCTTTTTCCCTGCCCCTTCTTGCCACGCTCTCCTGGCATCAGGGCTGCTCTTTTCACAGTGCACAGCGGAGTTAAGGGTGGGCACGGGCAGCTCCGGAGCTGGCTGCTGGGGCTCATCACACATGCTGGGGCATGTCTGCAGGCTGAGCAGCAGGAAGGGGAATAAATTAGCAGCTTCAAGTGGAGCTGGAGGTTTCCACGTGGGAGTTTGCTTCGTTTTTAAAGCAAGTGCTGGTGAAGGCTCTGCATTTCAGCCTGTCCACGTCCCATTAGTGAGTAACATGGATGTGTTTGTATTTTGTGTTGGCATTAATTAGTGGTGGGAGACGGGGTGAGTGTGAGCTCCAGCTTTCCGCAGACGAGGTGACTCATCCATCCCCTCTTCTTCGCTGCAGACTTTCTGCTGTAGCTCCATTAGCCTCAGCCGTCCCCCTGCACCCGGGGAACCTCCGCAGAGCAGCTGGCACGTGCCCACCACTCCCCTGTGGACTGTGCTACGGTGAGTGCCTGATGCAAATTCCCTTCCCAGCTCTGGCTGCTGCCACACGATGAGCCTGTTGCTTTGCTGCCTGAGTCTGCACTAAAAGGTGAGAGTATTTTTAGTCTTGGACCAATTTTTCCGCAAAGGCGCTAGCCTATGCTGTGGGTCTCGTGTAGCACCAGGTCACTCCCCCACGGCTGGGGCTCTCCTCTGGCTGTGTCGGGGTGTTGAGGACTGCAGAGGTCCCCAAAGCAACACCTCCTCTGAGCCAGGAGCCCTGCAAACAGCAGGAGCCTGACATGCTGCTGCTCCCCAGGTGCTGAGGGGTTTGCCCCCAAGTCCATACCCCGCACCGTGCTCACCCTGGTGTTTCCTGCAGGCACACCAGGCAAGGCATGGTGCAGGCGGCTGCAGAGATGCTGGGGGAGGTCTGAGCGCTGCCAGGGTTGTGTCAACCCCTCTGCAACCATCCAGCCTGCAGCAGACCATATTGTCAGCTCAGCACCCAGACTGTGGGGATGAGGCCAGGCATAGAGAAGAGATGGGGCGGGATCGCTCAGCCTGGGGGAACGTGCGGCATAGTGGGGCTAAGGGCTGCTCAGAGGGGCAGGGAGCCAGCAGAGAGCTGAGGGGGGGCTGCCCTGGTGCAGGGAAGTGATATTTGTTGAGATGGAGGTACAGGCCCACAGCAGATGGGGTGGGGGGGGCTTTATAGAACAGTATTTCCTCTGTTCTGCCTCTCCTGAGGTCTCTGTGCCTGAAGCCAACCTCATTTCTGTTGAAATGAAGCCTGGCGTGAAAGTTTAGACACTCTCTTGGCCACGGAGGTGGTCAGACCCACTGCCTGGGTGCTGCAGGGCAGGGAAGGGCTGAAGGATGGCTGCAGGGCAGCAGGACAGCCAGGCTGCGAGTGCGGGCTGGCATCCACGCCACCATCCTGGGGGATGAGTCAGGAGTGGGCTGAAAGCAGGCTCGGAGAGTGCCCTGGGTGGAGGCCACCATGCAGGGTCTTGAGCAGGTCTGCTGCCGTGAGAGCGACCACCTCTCTGCAGCGGACTTCCCCAGACCAGCTTTTTTGCCTGGGCCACGTCCTCAGAAGTCACCACGCCTTAGTGAAACACAGCTTGTCCGGCACAAGGACATCCATGGTGAGCAATGCCACGTCCTCTGGTGTGAAGCTCTTCCACGGTGCAGAGCTCAGCCAGGCTCAAGCTCCCAGCCATCAGCAAATGGCGGAGCTGCAGAGGATGGTGAGCTGTGCCCTGCTGGGGATGGCCACCAGCCCTGTCTGTTGGTGGCCCAGGAAAGTCAGACCCCACCAGGCTCAGTGCTTGGCAGCAGAGAAGAGCAAATCCCCTGCAGCCATCTCCATACAAAGGCAGAGGGAAAGGAGAAGTCGTGGGCACCAGCCCAAGAGGCCCTTCATGTGCATGCGTCTCACGAGAGTCTGTTTCCTGCCTCTTGAACACAAAGCAGCTGGGTTTTTTTTCCTCCTGTAGCTGGAATTTTGCTGAATGTTTTGTCCTGGATCAGCTGAAAATAGCTCCAGTCAATCTTAACAATTCATTAGCTCAGTTTTGTCGTGAAACTGTTGTTGCTGTTGCTTGCACAGGAGGAGAATCGCTCCAGTGGTGGCAGAGCACTGTGTTTGCTGCCGAGAGCTTCCCTACAGACCGTTGTTCGCTGGGGCTTCAGCTTCAAAGGCAATTTCCACAGGCTGCATTTGCCTGATCCCAATCCTGGCATTTATTATGTGCTTGTTTGATGCAATGCACTCCAAGGCAATTAGCTCACCCATTATCCTGATGCCTGTCCCAATACCAGAGCGGCACTTTCCCAGCTCGTGCATGGGTACCTTTCCTCGGGGACTCTTTCCATGGGAGCCTAGGCCAACACTCTGGTCAGCACCCTTAGCATGATGGGTGGGTTTTTTTTTTTTAGTTTTTGAAGCAGCTTGGTGTAATACCATCAATTCAGAGCAGGGGTGAGCGAACCCAGCACACACTTTGCTTCTGGCCTTCCATTATCGCTGTTCAGCTGTGCATCCTGAATGAGCACAGCCGCGGTTGATATCTTCATAGCTTCAGCTCTGTGTCTCCCCGTTTCCCGCATGGGGAGCAGGGGTTTCATTACCAGCAATGTCCTCTCCTGGCTGCTCTTACGTTTATGGCAGTCCTTCTTTTTTATAGCCAATTTTGTAGAGTGCCCAGCAGTTAGCTCAACTGCTTCCTTTCATTTCTGCATTATTGCCAATTTCCTGTTCCACAGACTAAATTTATCACACCTTTAATTGTTTGATAACTCCTAGAACCAGCTTAGAGTCACCCTTCCCTATGCCAGCCCTGTTCTCTGTGTGCAGGCTTCATGCTCCCATCCCCGGCACGTGTCTTCGTCCCCTCCCAGCACATATCTGCAAAGAAGATTCCAGCCTCAGAGCCAGTCTCAGCATCTCTCGGGTGCTTTTGGCCTCCTTTCTCTCATTTTAATTTGCCAGTCCCAGCCTAGCTCAGCATCCATACTTTGGTCCATTGCCAGTTTATCCTGGGAGTCCTTGCGGTGTGTGTGGGTCCACCCGGAAGTCTTCCTCCTGCCAGCAAAGATGGCGTTATCCTACAGAAGGTTGCTCTGAGCTGTGTCCTTCTCAGCTCATGCCTGTCCCAAAGCAAACGCCAGGACTTCTGCCAGGTGTGAACAGCCTCTGGTGCAGGTAGGTCCATGGCACCCGCTAGTTGCCTGCATTTGGGCTGTGAGGTGAGTAGGAGAGAGGAGGAAGGATGCTGTTGTGTTGGGACAGCCTGGTCTTTCCAGAAGAGGGGTTCAGTCTGTGCTCTGAGGCTGACAACTGGTCTTGGACCAGAGTGCAACACAATGAGGCCATTTTTCACTTTAGCTCCTGAAGTCCTCATGCTTGCTCATTTCTGTGAGCTATTCGGAAGTCTCTGATGACTCTTTTGATATCTGCTGTCCTACGCCACTGAGCCAACAGCATCCTGGCTGCTGGTTGCGTCCTCGGTCTGGCCCAGCAGGGAGATCTGCAGACCGGCTGCTCGGGCTGCCTCGTGGTGGGTTCTGCTCCAGCAAAGATTTCCCTCCTGACTGCAGGCTGCTTCGCAAGCTTTTCTGGGAAGCTTCCAGTTTTTCTCCTAGATTCAATTTTAGCCGGACTTGTAATGCCTCCAGTTACTGCTTTGGTTTTGTTTCGGTTCTGCCAGCCTTCTGACCGCTGGCGATTTGTGTGACTGCTTTCGGGTGCCCGCTCCCTCCCGGCACCCCAGCACCACTGCTGAAGCATGGCTGGGGTGGGTGTGCATGGTGGGCACGTGCAGGGGTGTACAGCCCCTGAGCCGTACAGCCCTGGACCTCCTTCAGCAGGGTGCCAGCCTCCTGGCAGAGGCTTGCGTCCTGCTCCCAGGTGCCCGTCCCAGATGCAGCCAGCCCTCCATCCAGGCGCTGCGCAGGCTGGATGCCTGAAGCCCACCCCCAAGGCTGAGCCCCACAGATTTTTCAGTGGCCTGGCGTGGAAGTTGTGTCTCTGTGCCCTGAAGAGAGCTTGTGGGGTCTCCAGGAAGGGCAAGGACAGTTTGAAGGCATCAGTGTGAAGAGAGGCTTGGGGGGCAGAGGCAGACATGCCTCTGTACTGCGTTACCCATTTCAGGGGCTCCACCCCATGCCTAATCACAGCTCCGACACCAAGCAAGCGTCGTGCCAAGAATTTCTGCTGAATAACATCCGAACATCCCAAGCATATGCCCCACTGCTCAGCAGCCTGGCTGTGCTATCGCAGAAGGGGATTGAGCATCACCTCTGTGCAGAGCCACAGGAGCACCGCACCCTTGCAGGAAGGATCCCTGTCCTGTACAGCGTGCATCCATCCATTTGGGACCAGTTTGCTGTCCTTGTTGCTTCAGGCTGCCTTTAATGCATGAATTAGATGGGTCTCAGTGCTGTGCCCCATTTACACCTAATTGTGTGACATCCCAAAAGCCCAGGGGGAAGCAGCCGGTCCTCAATCGAGGTCCTGCCCCAGCCTTTACATCTCCCCTGAAGCAGCCCTAGCCCTGCAGTGCTGGAGGTGACAGCTACCTTTTAAGGGTAATTTGGAGCCACAGAATTACCAGGGGCCTTCACGCCTTGCATTGTTAGTGCTTGTCAAATATTTATGAAAAAACAATCTGGGGATAATTAATTCAGCAGCAATGGCAAAGCCTGGCTGAGATTTATCTGATGGATATGATTGGAGCATGGACAAAGCTCTGCCAAGTCCAGGGAAGTGTATCATCAATAATAGATTTGTCAATAGATGAAAACATCATCAGATAAGCTAGCCTTGAGTGCCACCTGGCCAGCACATCCCCGCAGTCATCCGCAGCCAGTGCCCGAGAGATGGGCTCCAATCTGCCCTGGCAAACCAGCTGCCCCACAGCTCCCAGTGCCACCTTTCAGGGCTGGAGTCTTGGTGGCCAGTGGCAGGGGACTAGCAAGGGCATCTCCAGGGCCACTCCACACAGCTGGCCCCACAAGGGACAAGGGGTGGGACACAACCGGCTGCAGGGAGGAGAGGCTGAGGGTAAAGAGCCCCGGCGCTGGCCATGTGCCATCATTCCTCCGTTTGGTGTCACCGCCGTCCCCAGGGGAGCCCCTGCTCTGGGATGCATGGCACAAAGGCGACCTTGAGCACTGGGAGGGCCATGCTCTTTCCCTGAATAGCTGCCCCACCGCGGCGTGCCCGCGGGGTACCCCTGACCCCGGCTCTGCCGCCCGGCAGCGGCTGGTCTGGGGCTGCAGGGTCTCGCGGGGGGCCGCACACACTGAGCCCATTCATCTGCCAGAAAGGGGCCCTTGTTCCCTGCAGACAGGCTGCAGGGGCTGGACCAGCTGCGGCGGCGCGGGTCCACGCAGGGCAGGACCAGCCCCGGGCACTTTGCAGCCCGGCTGGCTCCAGCAGGGCTTGGCCGATGAGCTACATGACGTTTCCCGCTTCTGGCAGCTGCGGGCAGGGATGCAGGCAGGGCTCCACAGCCTCCAGCACCCACTCATCTTCCAAGGCTGAGGCAGGCTGTGCTGGAACATACAGTCCCATTCCATCACCAGGCAGGGACCAGACCGCGCTGCTCTGTTGAATCCCAGCAGCCAGGGGACCGTCCCCTTCCCCTGGCACGTGCCACGCTGGGTGGACATGGAGCAGGACAGTGAGAAAGCGCTGCAGGCTGGCTCAGGTGGAAGCAGGAGGGATGCCGGGGGGGGCTGATGTAGTGATGACCCCATCCTGCCCTGCAGCCTCTCCCCACTGTTGCTGCTGCTCTGACAAATCCCAGCACCCCACTCGTAGCACCCTGCAGCCCCTGGCACGTGGGACCGTGAGTGGGGCACCTTCCGTGGGGCATCCCCCATTCAGAGGATGCTGGGCTTGACCGGACCTGGGGGGTCATGCCACCCTGAGCAGGGTTGCCCCCACTCCCCACAGGCATCGGGGCTCCCCAGCCGCCCGGGTCGCTGGCTCAGGCTGCTTCTCATCCATCTGCTCTCCTGTCACATCCCCATCTCCCTGATTATTTTAATGAGGATAATGATTCACACCTGGGCAATTCAAACCCGCTAACAATAACAATTTTAATTAGTTTCCACTACAAATCTGAAACGTCGTCATTAACATTTAAAACGCTTGCTATTGGCAACTCCATATAAAGCAAGGCCTGGGTGGGCTGGGGGGAGCTGTGGGAAGGGTGGGCAAGGCTCAGGGGTGCAGGTGGGATGGGGAACCCGCTAGCGGGGGGCAAGGCCAGATACCCACACACCCTGGCCCTGAGCTGTTCCACTCCACTCCAGCTAGCCCCCAGCCCATCACGGGGGCGGGTGGCAGGGAAATGCATCACCCAGACACTTTGGTGAGCGCAGGCAGGGACCAGCACCTGGCACTTGGTGGCACCTTGGCTGCTCGCAGTGGCATGTGAGCTGCAGCCTTTGCGGACCTGTGCAGGTAGGCAGACCCATGGCGGGGGACACCCATCACCCAGGCAGCGATGCATCCCCGGGCAGGGGCACCTATGTGCCAAGCACAGCAGGTTGCCGTGCCCCACACCGTGCACACAGGGCACCAGGAGAAGGGGACATGTCCCAGAGGCTCACCGCACTTCCCCAGGACTCTCTTGAATGCCAGAAAGCCTCCGCTCCCCCAAAAAGCTTTGCTACAGACTTCCCACTGCACCACAGCATCTGAAGACCATGAGCATTGGGGTCAAGCCTGTCTCAGTCCTGCACCCAACTGTGTGCCCCACAGCAGCCCCCGGTGCTTCTCCCTCCAGGCAGACCTGTCCAGCCCCAGCACACCTCTGCCCAAGCAGCCCTGCAGAAGATGGGGAACACCTTGGAGGGGACCAGGCACAGATGCAAACATGCCCCTCACTCATATAAGTTGTAAGACTGATTGGGGAAGAGGTCGTGGTGCCCTGAAGGTAGATAAAGGGGCTTTTTCATGGGAGTGGGAACAGACAGTGCCCTGGAGCATAGAGCAGGGTTGAGCAGGCTCTGGCTGGTGCAGTCTATGTGCAGATCATCCATCACCTGTGGGCACACATGAGGAATGCTTCCCGGACCAGCAAGCCTTTCTGACCCAGCCCCTCCAAGGTCACCCCACGGTGCATCTCTTATCCCCAAGGGTCCTTCTCACCCAGGGTACCACTGCAGCTGGCAGGGTAAGGCGTCAGGGGCTCTGGGCAGGCTCCTGCAGTGTCTGGAGTGTGGGCAGCACAGGTCTGGGGCTCCGAGGTGCTGGGAGCAGAGCAGGGTTAAATACGGCTGCAGAGGAGACCTGCTGCTGTCACCCTGCACATGCTGGGGTCCCGTGGCCCCTCGCCTTTTCCTCTGCACTGCAGAGGACTGCCTGCTTGCCCTGACTCCTCAGCAGCCCGACACAAGCTAACACAGCCCGGTGGTCCCACTGCTCTTGCATCTGCCTGCGGTCTTTTCTCCACTGGAGGCATTTGTGGCCTCGTTTGCAGGCTTTAGCCTTGCTTGGCTTGCTCAGGCATGTGCGGCAGGGGACCACACTCCAAGAAGTTGCTCCAGGCACTACAGAGAACAAGGGGAAAAGACAACGCCAATGATGCTTTGGTCCAGCTGCTGCCTCTGGGACGTGGGGTGCGTGTCGCCTAGGATCCTGGGCTCAGCTTTCCCTCGACACCAGGTCCGCCTTTGCAAAGCAGAGCCCTTCTCTGGCTGCTCCTGCAGCTCTTGGTGGTGATGCTCGCCTGTCCCTGGAGGAAGCTGGAGGAAGAAACACTGCCACAGTGCCCAGCTCAGGCAACCTGTCAGTGATCACATCAATCATTCAGCCAAGCCTGGCCTCTCGGGACGTGTTTAGCAGGAGGATCTGGAATAATGCTGGGCAAGGGTGTCGAGCGGCACGTGAGGCCTGCGTGCGTGTCGCCCCAGCAGCAGGGCAGCGAGATGCTCTCCCGAAGGCAGCAGAAATGGGCAGCAGAGCTGAAGCTGCAGTTTCAGGGTGATGGGGACTCAGCAGTCCCTCGAGGGTGCCCCAGCGATGAGGGAGCAGGCAGGGCTCCTCCAGCCCAAGACGTCCTGGTAGCTGGGGTGGCACGGGGTCTGGGAACTTGCAGGGTGCAGGATGGAGACTGTGGCTGCTGGCAGGACACGTGGCAGCCGCCTAGGGAAGGGTGACCCACAGCCTGGGCAGGGACCTTCTTGTCAGACTAGGGACAGGACTGTGGTCCTGAGGCTGTTTGCTGTCCTTGGAGCTGTTTCCCTCCAGGCTTGTCCAGCTCTTCATGTGCTGATGAAGGGAGCTGCCTGTGTCATGCCCTGCTGAGAGCTTTTCCCCCAACCTGGCAAGCCTGGGGGTCAGCAGGGCTGGAGCTGTTTCCCTTGTGCCTGCCCTGCCAGCTGTTGTGCAGGGACATGAGGGGCTCTCCTGGGGCTGTGAAGGGACCCGTGGGCTTGGGGTGCTGTTCTTGCAGCAGAGCAATGAGGGGCACATGGGTGGGAAGGGGACAGGGGCTGTGCCTTCACAACAGCCTAAGGCCACCATCAGCCAGGACAGACCCTGCAGCCCCTCACCTCCTGGACCCCCACACTGGTGGGGAAGGGCCAGTTGTGCTAGCAAATCCCCCATCCCGGCTGGATCCCAGTGCCAGTGCTCCCCGTCTTGGCATGGTGCGATCCTGCCTGTCCTGTGCACAGGGTGCAGTGGTCTCCCGCCCTGGGACATGGGGCAGTGAAGGGCTGTGCACCTTTCCTGCTTCTCTTGTAAACGGGAGGTGCTAGGCAGTGGGGACCAACGTTGGGGCCAGGTCTTGGTCATGGTGAGTCCTGTTGTGGCCCTGATCCTGCATCCTTCTCCTGGGTAGGGATTCCCCTTTACTGCTTCCCTCCAGGACCCCATGCCCAGGGAGCAGTTGAGACCAGCTCTTTTGCAGAGTGGATGCCGGCAGGCTCAAGGCAGGGTGGGCAGCTGAGCCCCTTGTCCCCCAGAGCCCCCTAACCTCAGCACCATGCAGGGGACCCCTGGGCAGACCCGAGTGTTGCAGAGCATTCTGCCCTCACTGGCCCACAGTGGAGAGGAAGATCACAGCAGAGATGGGATGATGAAGCCAACACACAGGGCTTGAGACAGGGTGGTAGCATCGCTGCTGAGAGCCCTGGACCATCCCTGCAGCCAGACTCTGGCCAAACTCAGGTTCAGCATCTTCCTGAGGGGCTGGCAGGCAGTAAGCTGCTGGGGCAGAAAGCATGAGTGAAGATTACAGCCACCTCCTCTCCCTCCCCCAGCTACACCGGCTGTTGTCGTAGTGTAAACAAGGTATTTAATATGCAGAAGCACTCATTAGCATCTCCTGGTTTCAGCGGCGCCGTGTCTGCAGCTGGACTCATGGGACGTGTCACAGGAAATCTCTACACACAACTTTTAATTACAGACAAATGGGTGGACACGTTGTCATTACCAGCTCCCGGTGCTTCCTGCCAGTCCAGCTCTGCCTCACCTCCAGAGGAGCCCGTGGCCAGGCTGGGGCTGCCTGAGATGTGGGGGTTCCCAGGGCAGCAGGGACAGGGGGGATGCTGGAGGTGTTGGGCACCTGCAGGGTGAACAGGGACCTTCCAGCAGCAGAGATGCAGCCCCAGCACTGCCGGCTTGCTGCAGCGTGGAGCCGGGTGTAGGAGCCCCATCCCCACTTTTAAGGCTGGGGTCTTGGCAGGGTGGGTCAAATCCTTGTGAGTACATGAGGTGACACGGATCGAGCACCTCCTCCTTCCCCTGGAGTCTCGCAGACCCTGCTTCAAGGTGTTCAAGCCTCCGTGTCCTCCATAAATGCTTGCTGGACCACAGCCACAGACCGCAGCCATCCTTGACCCGCTTTGCCATGCCTTGGGGTCCTGCGGCTCATGAGGACAAGAGGACAAGGAAACACTCAGCCCTTTGCTGGGGTCAAACCAAAGGATCCTGGAACGGACCTGGTTCTTCCCAGTGTGCCGACAGAGAGGCAGCTGTGTGGGCTTGAAGGTCATTGTGCAGACAGATGGCCACTGCTTATCCATCTTTACCCAAAATCAGAGGTGTTGGCCCAAACCGGACACCCCAGCAGCCCGGTGCCTGTGCAATTCCAGAGCCTGGAGCTGCCCATCTGCAGTGAGGTGGGTAGCCAGGTCCTGCCAGCTGGCTGCAGAGAGGAGCAAGGGGGGACAGAGTGGCTGGGTATAAAATCCACACCCTCGGAGGGAGCGGTGTGCAGGCAGGTGCCAGGGCCGGTGCTGAGGCACCTTGCGCCATGGGGACGACAGCCCCAGGCTGACCCACAGCCTGCAGCACGCTCTGCAGCCAGGCATCGGCGGGGGGGGAAACCAGGGGAGCAGCTGGATGGGGACCCCTCCTGCACAGCCCATCTTTGCTCTGGCGCTGCTGGAGCCCGCGCAGACCTCCCCTTCTCTGATCCTGGTGTCAAGAGCACGCCCAGGGCAGCGGTTTGGCCTGGGGCACAGGCAGATGTGTTGATCACTCTTTCCATCACACAAGGAAACCGTCTGAGCTCCAGGCTTGGTTTCTGATGCTGGGCTGGTTTAGAAAGCATCTATTGTCCTCCCCAGTTCACCTCTGAGCTCTGGGACATCATCCAACTAACCAGCCCCTGCTCGGGCAGGGTCTGCCTGCTCTAGAGCAACACTTTTTAAAGGCAATCGTGTGCAGGTTTGCTTTTGCAAGCAGCTAACGGCTGATGATTTCCCACTTGCTTTCCCTTGGGGCCACTTGTGTGCTTGAGGGAGGGTGGAGAGGGGCATGCAGGCTTTTTGCACACAACCTCTGGATGTTTTGGAGGCTGCAGTAAACGGTGCTCAGGCCGCAGGGTGCAGCAGACAGCTGGCACCGGCGACCACAGCTGCGCCAGGGCCCTTCCCTGCAGAGACTGCTGCTCCCAGACGGGTGCCTCCCTGGGGAGGCAGCTGGGCAACAGCAGGTTATAACATCTCTTCCTGCGAAGCTTTTATCAAAAGCCATTTGTTGGCTACCGGAGTTATCTGCAATACCATCCCAGCTGTGATATCCCCCTCCTGAGGTGGGCAGCAGGCAGCAACTAGCAGCCTTCCAGGTAGCTGAAAGGATGCCCTGCTCACTCTGGCACCAGCCTCCCCATCCCAGTACATGCTGGACAGGTAATGCAGGCTGGGATGTAGGGTGCAGGAGGCAGGCTTGGATCTCTGTAGCGTTGCAAGGAAGAACCGGCTCATTCACGTGTAGTTTGCGCATCTCCATGTTGCATGGCAATGGGGCAGCTGTGCCTTCCCCTTGTTCCCTTGGAGGGGCCAAACAGGGGGCTACAGAGAGACCAAAAACTTGGGGTTTGGCTGGATTTCAGGAGTCCACGCTCCATACGAGGGCACAGATCACCAGCTGAGCTGTGAGGCCAGGAGGGAGTTGTAGCCACTTCCCACGTCACACCCCTATAAACACCCACGGCACCCCAGTCTGTGAGGGTACCAGCCGCATTTGTCATGCACCTAGCCCAGACCTTGGAGGGCATCTCCTTCTCCTCCTCCTCCTCGTCAGGGCTGAGCGTGCTGCTGGCACCACTTCGCTGCATCCTCCCCAGGGATCGCCAAGCGAAGCGCAGGCAGAGCTGCGCTGCAGCCCGGGGGTCACTGGAAGTGAGCAGAGAGGTGATGTGTGGGCATGTGTCCTCTCCTCCTGACACAGCCTGGGTGCCCACCCGTTCCCTATTGCCCTCCCCTGACTGCAAAGCGAGCTGAGATCCCCTGGAAACATCAGAGATGCCAGATAAAAGTATCCCGCCCATCTGCCTGCTCCTTCCCCTCTCCAAACTGCAGTCTGCTCTCCCTTAAATTGCACTGGCCCTGCGGATCCTCACTGCCAGCCACATCCCAAAATCAGCTGTCTTAAAAATAACTCTCCAAAAACCCCAGCCTGGCTTGGCACATGCGCAGCCCAGGGCTGGGAGTGAGCAGAAGGAGCCGGGATGCAGCTCGGCAAGTGGCAGCCTCTGAGCCCCTGTGCCGTCTTGGCTGCCCGGATGGGTGTGTGCACTCGCCCGTATAACTATGCACTTATATATAGCCTGGGCTTTCTGCACCACCGTGGTCTTGGAGCTGCCATTTCCTCCCCACAATGCTGGCACTGGGGCCACGTAGCCACATTGGTGCCAGAGTGACACCTCTCCCAAGGGACCACGGTCCCCATCCCAGGGGAAAGGCAAGGAGGGACACAGCAAGGACACGTGCCAGCCCGGCAGGAGGTGGGATTTGGGGGCAGTGAGGTGGGTGTCTGTGCAGGGAGGGCTGGCTGAGGGTGCTGGCTGGGTGGGGATGGCTGTGGCAGGTTTGGGTGAGGGCACGGACAGGTGAGGACTGTCCCAGCCAAGAAGAAGGGAGGCGGATGATGAAAGCCAGGCTGGAAAAGTCTGAGGGCTTTGGCAGAGATGCTGCACTGGGAAAACCAGCAGGATTTACACCTGGAATGGGAAAATTGAGAGAGAGGGGGCTGGGAGGAGGGTCTCACCCAGGGTAGGGGGTGAGAAGTGCTCTGTGGTGCTCTCCATGGCAACTGCCGGAGCCGGAGGAGGGAGGGCTGGGAGGAGGATTAAGGGATGCATTTTGGCCATGCTGATCCTAAGCTATCACCTGAACGTCTGTGAAGCACAGTGGGTGTCCCTGTGCCTCCGCATGCCCTCCGGATTGCTCCCGACAGCGGTCCAGAGGGGCATCCAGCTGCTGCTTAGCAGAGGGTCCCACCACCATCTGACCCGACAGCAGAGATAGGGATGGTTTTGGGGAAAAAACACTCAGCACCTCCTAAAACCCAGCAGCAGGGCATCTCCAGCATCCTCTAGCTGGTGCCCCCAGGTGAGCCCCTGCCCTGATGGGGATAAGCCTCCTGCTCCCTTGAATCCTTCCCAGCCACTGCTTGGGCCTCGCTGCCGCCTGCTGAACTCTGCAAGGAGAAAGCTCCTCTCTGGGGAGGTATTTTTAGGCCTGGCTCCTGCAGCTTCCTGATGCTCACAGCCTTTCAGCGTCGCTGCTCTCTGAAAACACGGGCCCCATTCCGGCCCGGCTGTCCCGCACGGTCCGTTCCTAGGTGTGCAGCCCTGCGCTGCGTGCATCAAGAGGCGAGCGGCCATCACGTGGACACGCAGGCAAAAGCAGAGGTGTCCCAGCTCCACCAAGAGCCAGGCAGGGAGCGCCTCCCTCGCCCCACGTCACCGCCACTGGTGACCTGGATTCCTCCCTGAGACATGAGCCGGTGACCTCAGCAATAAACAAAGAAGTGGAATAAAACCAGGGCAAGATAGATGCCTGTTTTATAGGCTTTTTAAAAGCTTTTGACTCATTCTGGCAGTCAGGGCTAACCTTAAATTGCTATGTGATGGAACTGATGGAAAATCATCTGGCAACATCGAAGCCGTGCACCGATCCATCAAGCGCAGGATAAAAATAAACAGCATACAAACGGGCCCCGGGGCTGGCGGGAGGAGCAGGACCCCGGCGTTAACCTCCGCACCCCAACACAGCACCCTCCCTTCGCCCTCAGGGCTGGAGCTCAGTGCTTCACAGGGCTGAGCATCCTCAGTCCCCTTACATACAGGAGGGATCAGCCCTGTGCAGGATGGGGCCCGAGGGCTGGCATCTCCCCCCTACGAGATTCTCCGGTGGAAGTGTCCTTGGCTGAGATCCCACTGCTGTGCCTGGGCCTCTGCATCGCCCCGTGGGACGCAAAGCTGGCATATTTGCTTCCCTGGCAAGGTTTATAAAATAGACCCTGGGTAAACGTCCTGCTCTGAGGAGTGAGGGGGAGCGTGATTCCTAAACAGAGCCGGGATGTCTGCTCTGGAGAGGGGGCATATGCCAGCTGGACACATCCTCTCCCAGGGCCAATGCAACAAGGAGCATTGCCTAATGTCCACTCGACATCTGGCTGGAAGAACGGGGCTGGAGAGTCCAGCCCAGAAAATCTAGGCTCTACGCACTCTGTATGTCAGAAAGCCAGACAGAAGCCCAACCCCATGAGCAAGCCCGGCTGTGTAAGGTGAGAGGCCAGCACCAGCCACTCAGAGCAGGATGGCAGCATCATCTGTCACCTCCCCATCGGTGCCCTGACGGCAGCACCCCCAGGAGAACTGACCTGCTCCTAGCTGCAGCCTCAGGTCGCAAACCTTGTGTGCCACCCCCAGATCTCATCTGCCCCCAGCACGCAGGGATGACTTACCAGGAGCATCCATACCGGACCCGCATCCGAGCAAACACACCAGGGGCTGGGACCTGCGAGGAGCTGGGTGCAGAGGCGGGTCTGATCCCCTGGCACCCTCAGCGTGCCTGTGGGTGCCGGTGAGCGTGGCTCTTTCCCAGGACGTGGCACTTCTGTCGGGGCACCCAGGGACCAGGATGGATGCACAGTCCTGGTACCAGCCAGACGGCAGCGTGGTGGCCGGTGAGCCCATGTCACCCTGGGGACACAGAGCTGGAAGCGCCCATGTGACTGCCTGCTTTGCCTGCCTTTCAGCAGAGAGCATTAGCAGCATCAGATGTGCTGCTCCGATCTGGAGGGCTTTGAAGCGGCTTCTAATGCATTTCTAATTCCTTCTTATCGCTGGAGCCTGTCGGAGCTTGTCTCCCCGGCCCCTCTCAGTGCGGTGCTCTCAGCTCAGCTCCGTTACAGGAAGATCTCAGCTTCAGACCTGTGGTTTTTGCCTGGAAAATCTCCCCACAAGCCCCTGCCCCAGCTTGCACTGTGGCGAGGGAAGCTCACACCACGTCAGCTCCCTGCCTGTCCCTCTCCCACTCCTTGCACCCCTTGGCACTGGGTGGGATGAGGTCTTGGCCTTTGCCAGGCTCTGTTGGCATCTCTGGGCTGGCAAGTGTCCCTCTGCACCCTCTCTGTCCACAGGCCAGGTCACCTCTCGGAGCTGAGGGAAGCCCTTGCAGGATGAACTCAGCAACCCATCTCCAACCCCAGAGTCCCTGAGAGACCTTTGAAGGGTGACAGAAAGTCCCCAGTGGAGAGGACAAGTGAAGTGCCAGCTATGCCAGGGCACTGGCTGCCCCAGAGCCATGGCTGTGGGGCAGGGAGCTGGGTCCCAGCCCCTGTACCCTCCGTTTCAGCCCCTGGCACCGCTGGGAGGGCAGTGGAAGGGGCAGCCTTGGCGTCCCCGCACCAGCCAGTGCTCCGGGTAAGGTGCTTCTGCGCTCCTCGTATCTCATGTGATGGGGAAATGGCTCTGTGCAAAGTGCTCTGAGGCTGCGGATGGGAAGTGCCCTCTGCACTGTGCTGAAAGCTGTTATTAGCGCTAATGGCTCTTTTGCTGGGGATATTCAAATAGCAACCGCTCCATTTTCATTGCAAATCTTTTCCCCTCTCCCCGCTCCCCCCTGCGAGGAAGACAAAGGCTGCAGAGTCCCAGCAAAGCTGCTCTGGCTGAGGAACCTCAGCTCCCAGGGACCATCAGCGCTGCCAGGGACCGAGCCCAGGCGGAGCAGGCTGCAGACACATGGCCTGGATGTTTGCAAAGGAAAGGTCCAAAGCAGCTGCTAAACCAGCACTGGGGGAGCGAACAAAGGTCCCTTGTGCAAGGAGCAGATGTACCCAGGCAGAAAGTGGGGATGGGGGAGAGCACACCCAGCCCGTCGAGGCCACGGGCACCGGCAGGCACCAGAAGCTGGCAGAGGCAGTGCAAAAGTGCAGAGCATCTTCCCTTCTCACCCCACATCCCGAGGGATGGGGCGGGCTCCGGGCAGGCTCCGTGGTCAGCAGCAGCCCTGGGGCAGATGGCAGCCCAGCCTGCCTGGCACTGACTGCTGTATTTGCATTTCTGGGATTCACGGAAAACGAGAGTGATTTTTTTTTTACTTAGTAAGCAGAGAGTTTATGTTAGTTGAAAATTGACTCAATAAATATTTCAGCCGGTATTTTAACTGCATGCGCGGGCTTCAAAGGCTATTAGGGGAACGGATTTATACAAACAGGCACTGAATCACACTGGACAGAGCACATTATGGACCGAGGTATGAAGACTGCTCCGGGGGAGCTGTTCTTGCCACTGTCCAGTTTGGATAAAGTAATTTCTCCTGCAAACTGGTAGGGATGGGACCTGGGACTCACATACCTGAAATGCCAGAGGACATCACTCACTGGGGAGCATGCTGAGCTGGGGATTTGCAACACGGCGTGTGAGCCCAGCTCTGACCCAGGGAAGGTGCTGCCCTGCGCAGGGGAAGAAGCTGATGTGACTGATGTCTCTGCAGGCTGCTTTGGGACCCGCTGCCAAGCGATGGGGAGACCTGGGTGCTGCTGTGGGGCTGGGGGGGGCTGAGGCATTGGGAGGACCAGGACCCGCTGCTGCCGGGGTGCTCCTTGGTGCTGCAGAAATGAGCTGAGCAGCGGCGGGGGGGGGCACGAAGCCCCGAGGGAATCATCTTCCTCCTGCCTGGTGGGGAGAGGGAGGCAATTACCGCTTGCAGAGCCCTCCCCGTCTGCCTGTGCACTGAAATGGCCCCACGGGCAGGCTGCCAGGCATGCGTGGCTTGGCCAGCTCCGGCTCTGCAGCTCCCGGCATCGCTCACACCCTGCGCTGCTCTGAGCTGCCTCGTCCCAGCAAGGCACAGCTGGCCACGCTGCGAAAGCAGGGAGCTGGTTTGGGGCACCCTGACACCCCCATCACCCCCACCAGGCACTCTGTCCCCCCCTCCCTGCCCGCCTCCCCATCGGTGCTGGTGCAGGCGTGCGTGCTGGAGCGCAGCAGACCTGGAAATGCTCGCAGCCAGCCAGACAAGTGGAAACCACTCCTCTCCATTTGGAAATTAAACGGGAGCTTTAAATATTGCTGAAACCAATCGATGGGGTGGGCAGGAGCCCAGTGTGGCCCTTGCCAAGAACTGTCCGGCGCGGAGGGGAGAGGGCTCGGGTGCCTGGCTGCCTCAGCCATAGCCCCAGCAACGTCACCTCAGATGTCCCCAGCCCCGTTCCCCTTGGCCAGTGCACCCACACAGCTGCATGGGGACACCCCATCATCCCAAGCCCTCCCTCATGGCCACAGCATCCCTGGGGTGACAGCCGAGGGTGGCCCTGGTCCATCGGTGCCCCAAGCTGCATCCCTGACCCACGGTGCAGATCGGTTACAGATCCGCTGGCAGGTGGGGGGCAGGGAGCCTTGCGCCAGGATTAGAGCAGTTTGTTCTGGGATTAGACCACTGTTTAGCCATAGCACGGCGCAGTAACCCCGCTCTGCTTTACTGAGCTCTGCGGGATTAATACTTTGTTTCAAAGGATTAGGGCGATTAGGAGTGTTGTGGGGGGTGCTGCAGGATGCACGGTTGCTTACTGGTGCCACACAGCAAACAAACACTGGGTCAAAAGGACTCGGTCCCTCGACTGGCTGGGAGGGGTCTGGAGATGCCCCAAACTCATGCTCCCATCTCTGAGGGCTGCTGGTCCCTCATGGGTCCATGCCCGGGGCATCAGGGCCATGCACAGAGCTGCAGAAGACGCACTCTGCCTAGCACCCTCGGTGGGATGCAAACCAACCCTGTACCATGCTAGCCAAACCCAAGCCTGGCCTGACCACATCTTCCCCATCCACACAGCTCAGCTGCCTTTTATCCCATTCCTGCACGACCTTGGCCCAGAGACCCATGCAGCAGGCAGGGAGCGGAGGCAACATGTGGGAAGCCCTTGGAGAACAGGGAAATGTGAAAAAACAACACTAGGGGCTGTCCCCAAGTCCCCACACCCAGCAGGGACCTCTCATCCCTGACATATTGGCCAGCAGCTTCTAGCCCTGCGACCCTCTGTGCCCCCCCCAGCACTGCAAACCAGCAGACCTGGGGTACAGGCTGTGTGTCAGTGCGGCAGCTCCTGGCTGGCCCCATGCAGCCCTCCACGGCGAGGATGCTGCAGCGGGCAGAGCTGGCTCCTGCATCCCATGCTCACCTCCTGCCACTCGAGGCTGCTGGGCACATGAGGTGCTCTCTCTGCCTGGTTTCCCAGTGAGCTGAGGTGCTCCTGTGAGTCCCTTGCTCCCCAAGCTGTCCCCAGGACCCCAGGTCCCTCTCTGAAACACCACCGCAGGGTAGGAACTGCTGGAGCCCAGCACGAGGAGCTCAGCAGGGCTGGAAGCAGGACCAGAGGAACAGCTCTCCCCAGTCTGTCAGTGCAGGAGTGAAGCTAAAATTGCAAAACCCACCTAAGGTTAGAAGTTGGAAAAGCCAAGGAATAGCAGCTTTGGCCCTGGGTCTCCGGCTGGGTGAGATGCTCCGTGTAACTGGGTGCAACAGCAGGCAGCCCTACGTGGTGGTAGCAGCGCCAGGGACAGTTTCTGGGCTCCCACGTCTCAGCCCTCATCCTCTGCCAATATATCTGCTTGCTGCGTTATGCTGCAGCCCAGATCACTGAACTGATCCAGCTACAAAGGACTTGGCTCCATTCCTGGCACAGCCCCACCAGCAGCATGGCTGAGGGCAGGCGAGAGGCTGCGGCGAGAGAAGGGGGTGCAGTGGGATCCCTGCCCTGCAGCTCCTGATGGCTGATGCTCCTGGGCCAGCAGCACTGGAGCTTGGGGGGCTGCAGGGAGCGGAGCACCCCCCAGCCCTCTGCTCCTTGCCTGCAGCCAAGATCCCAAAGTCACATCTGTCCTTACCGTATCGGATGGACACAGAGCTCTTTGCTCGAGTCCCACCACCCTCTTCTCTCCCCTTGCTGCCTCGCAGGTAACACCCTGTGAGGGGGTTACAAGGTTTTACTGGCCCACTACCCATATTGCATGAGGTGAGGCTATGGGATTTTGGCTGATTTAGCTGGCTGGGAGGCAGCTAACAGCAGCATGCAACTACCTAAAGAGGAGTGGCAAAGATGCTGGAAGCAAACATCTCCGTGGTGGCAGATGGTAGCCCAGGCAGCCAGAGGTTGCACCTTGGCAACTTGTGCTGGATGTAAGGAAATACTTGTTCCCCTGGCGCAGGTTGTTAGAGAGGAGGGAGGATCTGCCTCCTTGGAAATTTGGCCGGGCAGAGCCAGGGCTGACCTTGCCTGGTGCTGGCGATAGTACTGCGCACAAAGACCCACAGGCAGCACACCCCCAGCGCACACGTGCGTGCAGGCGTGCACCCCCAGGGAAGTTGCAGGTGTAAATTCACACTTGCAGAGACACAATTTTACACGCCAAGGGGGAGGCACACACCAGCAAACACACCGGGAAGCACACGCGTGCAACTGCCAACATGTCACTTTGCTGTGAGTCTCCCAGCCACGGGCATTTTGCAGCGGGATAAGTTGCATTCAGGGAAATTTTCTCCTTTGCAAAGAAAATGTGTAGATGCTGCTTTGGGCACGGCCACACTCGGACCTCAGGGCAGACCCAGCAAACCAGGACTTCAGGTCTCCCCTGGCCATGCGTCAGTGCCCGGCTTCTGCCGAGGGCCAGCCCATTCCCAGCCACTTCTTTGGGAGAGGACCGGGTTGTGCTGGGGACTGGCCATGCCTGGAGAAAGATTTGCAGGCCTGGGATTGAGCTGGAGGGGATCTGCAGAGGAGGGAGGGTTGGGTGAGTTGGGGGTGGGGGGCTACTGCCTGGGGGCTGGGGTAAGCGGAGAAGATTTTCATCCTTTCCCCTCCTCCAGCCTGTAAGGAGAGCTTTATTTAAATCCTTTTCCGCTGCTCACTCCCCCCCCGAGCTTGTGTTGTGCTGGAATGGTTTAATAACGAAGAGAGACAAATGAGTGACTCACGCACACATGCAGAGGATAAAAATACTCGGCCCCCATGCATCCCACAGCCTGGACCAGCGTGGCGTGGCTGTGCAGAGCCGGGTGGCCGGGGATGTGGGAGGTGACATGCCAGCTCCCACGAGCAGAGCCAGGGACCGGGTGCTCTGGGGACTCGGCAAGTGCTGCCGATGCTGCCTCAGTGTTTGGATAATGCTGCTCTCACCCCAAGCGGCTCCGGCTCTGCTGGCCATGAACAAAGGGGATCAAGGGCCACGTGCCGTGGGGAGCTGACCAGGGCTCATGTGGACTTTGTGTCCTTCACCAAGGCAGAGGAAGACGCTGCTTTTGGCAATAATCCTGGATCCCACTGCCGTGTGAGCACCAAGCCAGGTGATACGCCACGTTGCGAAACCAGCAGCATGTACACACAGCCTGGCTGCAATGTTGCATCCAAGGGCTGGCCACAGGGCAGGATCTGGTCTCCTCTGGCCTCGGGAGGGGTAACACAGCCCTTTCAGGCAATGTCAGCAAGGTGTGCTCAGCTTTCAATACCAGCCTGCCTTGCCAGCAGTGCCTTAGCCTGGCATGTGCAAGGGTCAGACCAGAGCAGCTTGTACTAACACTTGCTTTCCTATTCCCAGGTGGAGGAAAGAGGTTTGAAAGCAGAGCCTTGACTTTGCATTTCTTGTCTTTCCCACAGTCATTTTTGAAAATCGGACATTTTGCAATGTTTTTGCATGCTTTATGCTGCTTTTTGCATGCTTTATGATGAAAGACTCCCATGTCGGTAAGTGCACACATTGCTGTTAACACCCAGGGACCATTCATGCCCATTCCTCCCATTGCTTTGTCCGCCGGCGCAGAACTGGTGGGTGAGAGTTGTTCCATGCCCTTGCAGAGCCTGCTGACGTGTATGTCAGTGGCAGGCAGCAGCAGGGTTGGGAGGGGACATCACCCAAACATCTCTGGAGGCTGGTCAAGCCCTGCTGAGCTGCAGAGCATTGCACTGCCCAGACAAGGTGAAGGTTTCCATGACAAAGCCTGATGGAGCTCCCTGCCAGAGCGTGGCTGGCGGCGACCGGTCCTCTGCTTCATGCTGCTGCCTCTTCCATGTTGGTTGAGGAAGAGGATGCCAGCCAGAGGAGCTCCCGCAGGTGTCCCCGTGGCACCCTCAGGCATGTGGGCACTGCGGTGGGAGTCAGCAGTGATGCTGCGCTCCATCCCCAGGTCCATGCAACATCCGACTTCCCGTTGGGATCCCTGGGCCCACAGCCCAGGAGGCAATGGGGGCAGTGGGGATGTGGGGATGTGGGGCTGGGGTCTGAGCACCCCACGGTGCCTGTGCCCCATGCACCCAGCCAAGTGACCCACGTCCTGGGTGTTACTTGCCCAGCCGGTGATTTTCCAAGGAGGGGGATGACCACCATCGATTTGCCCAGAGAAGGGTTAGACGGGGAGCAGGAGACTCTCCTGGCTTGGGTACGATCTCAGCTCTCTTCAGGCTTTTTAGTGTCCTGCCCCATTCCCCCCAATGCCTCTGAAGTGTGAGCTGCCTCCCTCTGCATCCCCAACCTGCTGGTGCTCATCAAGGCCTTTTCTTGCAAGCAGCTCTGAAACTCCGCAGGCTCCGGTGGGTTTTGGTTCACCAGAAAGTTCCCAGGCAGGGGGAGAGGGGAGGCCCAGGTGCTCACGGCAGCGGGACCTCTGGCAATGCACCCCACAGCAATATGTGGACCACGCCAGCCGCCCCAGTGCCATAGCTGCAGGCGGCAGCGTGGGGCGGCAGGAGAAAACGTCCCTCCCTGTAACCTGGCAGGCTCCGGAGATCACGTTTCTGGCATTTAGCTGGAAGCTGAAGTGCAGGAGACGGGGGTCTGGCAGGGATCCCAGCACTCTCCGCTTTACTGGTAGCGGGGTGGGGAGCTGCCACGGCTCGGCGGGAGGCCAGCCGGGGGCTGGGGTGCGAGGAGGAGGATGCTCTTGCAGGGATGCAGCCCTGGGAGCCGGCTGGAGTGGGAGTGGGAGAAGGCAGAAAGCCAGGGTGGAAAAGCAAGGAAGGGTGCCAGGCAGGTGAGGTGGGAGCCCCGCTCGGCGCAGGGCTGCAGTTCGCCTTGGGAGGCTGTGCAGAGCTCAGGCGCGTTAGCAGATGCAAATTGCTTCAGCCCTGTTCACCCGCTCTGCTTAGCTCTCCTACATGGCTCTGTGCACACGCCTGCTCTCCCAAAGGCAAATGTGAGAAAGCAGACGCTGTTTGTCACCCTCTTTAAACCTATGTGCAAGTGAGCGTGGGGACGTGCTCCTGGGCTGAATGCAGCTCACCTCCATCACAGAGTGCTGGCTGGAGGAGATGGAGCAACCGACTGCACGGGGGATTCCTACTTTGGCTACAGAGGCTTTGCGATTTTGTGGGTCCTCTGTGTTGGAGGAGCCTCTCCCCACTGCTAGGCTTGCTCACTGCACTGGCAGTGGTGGCATACTCAGCAGTGGGGGCAACTGGGGCAGCAGTGGGACAGCGTTGGGCTCTCCTGCTCCTGGCTGTGTGCTCCCAGAGCGTGCCAGACCACTTGACTGGGGGTTGTGCAGGGAACTACCTCGCAGAACTGAGCCGGGTTAAAATACATGTATATATATGGCAAAAGAAAGGGCTATTTTTAGCCTGAATTAGATCCTGGATCTGGATCTGACCCCCCCAGCAGTCTGCATGGCTGTGCCAGAAGTGCTGGGTGGCACTGGGGCAGGAGCAAGGGGACGTGGACGGGGTACTCTGACCTGGCATCTGTGCCAATGCAGGCAGGACACACACCAGGACACAGGGTCACCTCCCAGAGGCGTTTACACCAGGCTGCAGCCTGCCCAAGCCAGCCGCAGCACCAGAAGGGGCAGAGCTGCTCTGCCACCCCATCCCTAGCTGCATGGTCCTGCCACCCCCACTCATGGCAAGGCAGACATGAGTCAGTTTTGTGAAAAAAATGCTCCTTTTCTCTTTTTTCCTTTGCTGTATCACTTCCTAGCTGGATAGCTTGCTCAGCTGTCTGCTCCACAGCCTCCCCGTGGCCAGTGCCAGCACAAGGAGGGAGTGAGACTGTTTATTCTCGGGGGAGGTGGGCATTCCCTGCAGATGAGAGTATTTCTGCAGCCCTTTCCCGAGGGCTATATCCAGTAGCCACACCCCCCTCACTGCTCCCATTGCTTTCTTGCTCTTCAGGACACATTTATCTGTCTTTCATGGGAACTTAAACCCATCTTGGCAGCCAGGGCCTGGCCAGTGCTCCAGCCTCAGAAACACAGAGAGGGCAGGAGCCTCCTGCCCGGAGTGCCAGGGAGCTGAGAGGGAAATCCATGATGCATTTGAGGGCACTGCATCTCACATCAGCTGCACGGCACAGCCTGTGCCATGCCCGGCTCATCAGCAGGTCACGGGACTGTGCATGCCCCTTGGCCAGGGCTGTGCTGCCAGGGCAGATGCTCCTGCAAACGCCTACCTTGTCTTTCTCTGTGGCTTGACTATCTCCTAGCCAGGCAGGGGGGGTTCATTGGCGTGGAGCTGCGTGCACCTTTGGGAAAGCCAAGAGCTAATGCTGCGAACCTCACATGCCGCCTTGGGCAGGGGCTGAGGCTCAGCATCTCTTAGCACATGCATGAGCCACCAGTAGCAACTCTCCCCTCCTCTGCTCAGGACCACAGCTGCCCTTTCCTCAGTGCTTGCAGGGATGCTAATGCTCACTTGCTATGGCTCCCGCATATTTCTTCTCAAAACACCAACCTCAGTTTGGCAGGAACAGCCTGCACTGCTTGTTCCTAGTTATAACTCTCAGCTGGTTGTATTAAATAGGACGGTTGGATTGGCCTGTGCTGGTCTGAAGACTGCCGTCTCTTCATCACTATTTACTGCTCTGCCAGGCTCATGTGTCAGCTGCAAATATTAGCAGCAAGATTTTAGATTTACTTCCAGACCACTGATGAAAATGTGGCATAGCAATGAACAGCACTTTTGCTGATCCCCACGTCCTCTGGGGAAGTTTCCAGTGTGAGCGTTTCGGGGTGCAGGGGAGTGGAGGGGACCGCCTTGGCCTGTTGGGTGTGACACCCCCTGCTGTGACCACCCTGCCTGGTCCCATGGGTGCTCCCACTGCGGGGTGACCCCACTGCCCGCGCAGAGCTGCTGCGTGGCTGTAAATCACCGCCCGGCACGTGGAGGAGACCCGAGATGTGTTTGCATGGAGGTTCAGCGGCTGCTTCACCAGCAGCACAACCAGTCTGGCAGAGGGTGGAGCAGGGAGCAGGGACAGGAAACGCTGCCCTCAAATTAGCCCACCCGGGTGGTGAATCAGAGCCTTTCCTAACCCCGGGTATTCAACTACCGATTGATTGAATAAACACGCCATAATAACAGCTCATAACCTGTAATGTGGCACCCATTATGTGCAGGCGCCCTGATCCGGGAGCAGATACCGGCAGAAAGCATCTCACCTGCTCTGTCCCTTGTGAGGAAACCCTGTGCAGGTGAGAAAACCTCCAGACAGCAAGGTGAGACTCTTACAGGCTTTGCAGGGTTGAGCCTTGCCCCAGAAGGAGTCAGGCCGGTTCCCCACCATGCCACCAGTACACACTTCAGCATCATCGCTGTGTGAAAGAGGGGAAAACCTAGTCCTTGCTTTTTCTTTTTTTTTTTCATGTCCATTATATTCGACATGAGACAGCAAGAAAGACTGTATGACTCAGTTCTTTGCAATGCAGCTCCTCTGTGGCTTCCTGTGTCTTGAGGACTGCCACTGGCTGAGGGTGGCTATGTGGGTTTTGTCTTTCTAGCTAAATTCCTCTTCTGTGGGAAATGCAGGGTCCTCCAGGCTCAACTTCCCCTGGGCAAATTGCCTGTCCTGCTGGAGGATGGGGTGAGCTTGTGTGGGCCCCCAGGTCTCACAAACGCAGGCAGTAGGACGTGAAAGCCTGAATCCATGGAGGATGTATGGGGGAAGAGGGATCACATTTGGGGAGTGAAACACAGCCCAAGCAAAGCCATCCTGAGCAAAAGCCTGCCTGCAGCTTTCTGAAGGGCTCTGGGTCCTGCTCATCTGGTGGTCTGGTGCTGCTGCAGGAAGCCATGGACTTTCTGGTGCTGATGGAATGCATGCTGCTCGCTGGGGCTTGCTTGCATTTTCTCAAAGTGGGCATTCAGAGCAGGTTTGCTCTGTGGGTCTGGTAAAGTGTGGCAGGCATTTTCATGCACTGATAATCTGTAACAATGGGGTGAAAATCTCTCCTGTGTTGTTGTCAAGTTTCAAATCTCCAATGGGTTGGAACAGAGACAAAGCTCTTCTGGCTTGCTCCTTTTCCATCTCTCATCATCCAGGCTGAGTGGGCAGATCTCTCCAGAGCTAGGCAGGCAGGGAACTGCAAGAAGATGTTTTCTAGTTTCATGCTTTTTACACTGTGATGGGTCCTCCAGGACCTCTTGTTTCCATTTTGTTGGATGAGAGGCAGCATGTGGCTCACTGTTACCCTTCAGATCCATTCCTTGAGGTCCCAGATATTTACCTGAGCAAGGGGAGCTGAAGGGAGCAGCTCCAGCATACCCAGCCCCTGTGCTTCCCGCAGCTCCTGAGGTGCTGCCTACCCAGATATCAGAGGTATTTCAGTCTATCGGCCATCCCTGAGAGTCCAGGAGCTTTCAAAGTGGGGAGCAAACCTTGCTCTTTATGGGCACTTTGATGAGTGCTGGTCAGAGGAGGGTGGGGAGGAGTTGAGTTTGCAGGATCTTCCTGGGGACGGGGGTGCCACGCAGGGCTGGAACCAGCAGCTCCTGCTCCATCTGCACCTCCGTGCATCTCCATGTGTCCCTGTGCTGCCCATGCCTTCCTGCTTCATGGGTCTCCGCAGGCCACCAATGCCTTTCCCCGCAGCCCAGCCGCTGGTGGGAATGTGCTATCTTCACCATCTAGACCTGGGGATACATTGTCCAGGGCGTTGCAGGCTCAGGGGCATCTCCCCACCATCCTCATCCCTACACCTCCATCACCGCTGGTGCTGTATTCATCTGCCTCCAGTGCAGAACAGGCTGCGCCGACAGAGCAAACATCCTTACCCCAATCCCACAGCAATGCCTCTGCTGTAGCCCCCACTGCAACGCCCCTACCCCACCAGCAATATCCCCCCGCTACAGCAGTGTCCCCCCAGCTCCCCATCCCCTCTGCCATCACCCCCGATGCCCTTGCTGATGCATTTCCCCCTGGCCTGGTGGTTCCTCTCTGCCACCCTGGGGAGGAGGCAGGGAAGGATATAACCCCCCTGGTATTTTCCAAGCCTGTCTCCCCATGAGCTGCACCTCCCGCTGCATCTGGAGGCAGCGTGGGGAGCTGCCAGCCGGGCTGAGCTGCCTGGGCACTCATCTCTGCTGCGAGGGCCGCGCCGCGGAGCCCACGCAGGCAGCACCAGGTCATGCTGCAAGACTCATTTATATTCCTTATATATTTATATTCCTTAGCGTGCAGTGGGTGCCCGTCTCTGCTCTGGGTGGTTCTGGCTCTCCGCTAGCAGGTGGCTCGCTGGGGTTTGCTGGCAGCCATAAGGGGAGGGTATTTTTAGCTTTCCACTCCCTCTTGCTGTGGGCGGTATGTGGCATTTATTTGTCGTTAAAGTATTTGTAATTAGGGTGGCAGGCTGCTTACACGGCAGGAGTGATGGCACGGAGCTGAAACGTGCTAAAGGTACCATCACTAACCCCCAAGCCCCTGGGTGCTGGGGCAGCAGTCCTGCAGGCTCTCCCTACTCCTGTGCCCAAAGGTCCAGTTGACTCTCCCCATATCTGAGGGAAGCTGGATGGCTTGGTTAGAAATGCAAGAGACCCAAGTCAGCTGGTCATAAGCTGTAGGGAGGAGCACAGGTGAACTTCCAGGGTCACAAATCCATCTGTGTTGACACAGGCACCACTGTTGAAGCCATGCTCAGGCTCTATGTGAAAGCATTTGGGTGTCCTGCACTCCTGGGAGATGCCATCTCTAATCAGGCAAGTGCTGCCTCCTCTTCCTAGCCTCCATGTGTCCATGCCCAGGTCGGACCCACTTTTTCTCATGCCAGCCCCTTGGCTCGGCTCCTGGTATTCCCAAGCCTGCATCCAAGCTCCCTGCCTGCCTGTCCTGCTCCTCCATGCCTGCCTGTGCACCTCCTGCACACGTGTCTCTGGGGAGAAAACGCCTTGTAGCTGTGAAATGGTGCCCTGCAGGAAAATGCTATCCAACCTGTCAGGGTAGCTCTCTGCAGGGAGCCCCGTGCCTCTCCTAAACCTCTGCAGGCTGCTGGAGCCTCCCTGGCACATGAAGTCCTCGCTGCAAGGATCACGCATTCCCTGGCACAGGGGAGAGCCCTGCTGGAGGCAGCTCCGGGGCACGGGGCCAGGCGTAGCATCACGCTTGCTGGGAACCCGAGCGGGGAGCACTGCGCCTGCACGTGGAGTGCATGCAGGCTGCTGGCTGCACCGGCCCCGTCCTGGTGCGCGGCCAGGCTGCCGGGGCTGCAGGCAAGCCCTGCGCTCTGCAGCGCGGTGGGGAGGGTGAGTCCAGCCTCTCTGCCAGCCTCGGCTCCTTCTTGCACGGGTGTCACACCTCTGGCTCCACTGAGCGGACCGACACACGCTGCTCCCCCTCCATCCCCTCTCCCCCAACCTGATTGCCGGGGCTGATTCCCTGTGAGCGTGCTGAGGTGCGGTGTGTCAGAGCCAGACTTTCAGAAGCTGGCGCCGGCCCAGGTTTGCTGCTGCAGCTCCTTGTGCTGGCATTAGAAACCTGGATCAGAGGCAGGGGGAGCATTAACCGGCGTTCGTGAGAGTACTGGCTGCGGGAACTGTGCGGGAATGGAGCACCGGGGAGAAAACAGAGGCCGGGAAAGCAGATGCTAAAATGAACCTTGGAGATGTCTCCCAGAGCTAAACAGGAGGGTGTTCTGGCTGTTTTGCTGCCCTGGACCCTCTGTCGCTCACCCCACGATAAGATGTGTGCTTGCACATACTCTGTGCACATCTGTGTGCATGTACGTGCATGTGTCTGTGTGTGCAAGCTCACGGGTATCTTCTCTGCAGTGACACAGCTCTGGGGAATGTCCAGGCATGGGTAACCACCTTAGAAAGGACCTGTTGCAGCAGCCTCTCCAGTGCCTGCGTGGCAGAGAGTAGACAGGAGGTGACTAACTCACTGCAGGTCCAGACACCATGGGAGGGCTGGTTTCAGGTCCTGGCTCCACCAGGCTCCCAGGATGATCAGTGATGGCTCCTGGCTTGTGCCTACACCACCAGCTGTAGCAGGAACCCAGGTTCAAAGGTGGTGTCTCACAGTCGCGCTGCTTGTGTGCGGCTCCACCTGAGAGCCTTCACGTTGCCTTGGAAGAATTGAGGGCAAAATTTCTGCCAAACGGTAGTGCATTTGGCCTCTGCATGTCCAAACGATATCCGCACATGGGTGGGAGCTTACACCTTCATACGGATCCATGTATGTGTTTTCTCAGGAGCTCAGCCAATGCCAGTGCCTCAACACCACCAGTGTCTGTATGCACACAGTGGAGCGGCAGAAACAGAGGCATGGTTAGGGCAGGTGCCTGCATGTTCCCAGCAAGCCAGGCTGCATCTCAAGGTAGTCAGGCATCATGAGCAACCAGGGAAGATCCTCTCCCTGGGGACCCTCAAGGCTCCTGCTCTTGTTGCAGCCGGGTATCTGCAGCACTGGGTCTGGAGCAACGCCACATGGGTGCCGGGTGATGGACGAGCAGGCAGAGAAACCTTCCTGATGCAGGGTGATGCAGTAACCGTGGATACCAGAAAGGTAATGGGTGAGAAAGGAAAAATCTGAAAAAGGCGCCTGCTGCTGAATTCAGCCATCACGAAGCTCTTTGAGGTAGCTGCCGATTTACACATCAAAAGAGGAAACCGAGAAAAGCCTGCCCAAAGGTTGCAGCTGAACTGTGCTCAGGTCCTCACCCAGGCCTCAGCTACTGGGCTCAGCAGATGGGGTAGGATGCATTCCTCCCAGCTCAAACTGCCTCCCTGTTGAGTCTGCTCTGAGTTGTCCCTTTACAGACTGTGGGGGAGACGGACACCTCTGGAAGACAATGTGTAACGTTCTCAGGTAGCTCCAAGACAGGACTCTAGACTGCTTCTGGAGCAGATCCCGGGGCTTGGCTATGTGAGGGAACGACCGGTGGGATGGAAAGCACCACCGCAAAGTTTTCATGGCCAGGGATCCCACACGTGTGCAGCCTGACAGCCACTGTCTCTGATGACTTAGCTGCCGCGGGAGGGGTTGTTTTCCTCAGCCTTTTGTCTCGTGCTTTGCACCGTGGCCTTGTCCCAGGCTTCATGGAGGGATGGGCAGTGGAAGGGGCATTCCCCACCCAGGGCTCATACCTACAAAATCCCATCGTTCCTCTCTTGCCCTCCCACCATCAAGCGTTTTCAAGAGAGCTGGCACCACGTGCACACCCCTAGCAGATCAGGATGGAGGGGATTGCTTTCTGAGCCATGGAGAAAAAAAGCTTTCTGAAGGGTTGGCTGGAACCAGCCAGATGTTGCCACCATAGTTTTGCAGGCCAAAATATCTTCTCCGATAAAGCAGATTTTGGACCATCATCATCATCAGCTTCAGTTACAGCTCCTTCTTCTGCTCATGGAGTTGGGCCTGGAGGAGAACAAGAATGGGGTGCAGAAGGAGAAGGCTGAGAAGCTGTTTCACAAGGGGCCTCTCCTTGAACAGTCTTCATCCTGTGCATGGCTAAGCTGGCAAAGGGTGGGAGCAGAGGCTCAGCTGCAGGCCTGGGCTCAGCAGCTCTGGCTGCAGCACTCCAGGATGACAACAGCCATTTCTGTGGTGTTTTACAACCTGTCAGTGGGGCAGACTGGCTCTTGAGGTCCTGCTGAAGGGGACAGCCATCGCGTGGTCCCCGTCTGCTAACACGTTTGTCCATCCGGCTCCTGTCTTGTCTTGTTGCCCAGCTAGTCTCCACACACACTGGGTTTCAGACCTGCAGCCCTGCCTTCGCTGGGCTCTGAGGAGGCTGTTGACCGCCAGCAGCCTGCACTGTCCTTTTCCAAAAACCAGCTCCCGGGACAGCTTCTCTGGCACAAGGGATGGGGCCAGGGTGAAGCCCTCCTGAGGTCTTGGTGCTCACAAGGGATGCACCTTTCTGCGCTTGCCCATCAGCCCCCATCAGCCCTGGCCATGGCATTTCCAGCCAGCAAGCCTCAAGGAAGCTGTTTCCCAAGAGCAACAAAACCAGCCGCAGGTGATTACACCGGCTTGTCCTCCTCCAGGGACATGGGGGTGAGGAACAAATGTCCTACACCTAGCGTCGAGTGCCTGGCTGTCTCGGCTGCAGGGAAGAGAGGAGCATCCCATATCGCCCTGAGACCTACTGCAGCCAGCCAAAGCCGGGAGCCCTGCTTAGAAACCAGGGCCAGGCTGGAGATCTCAGCTGCTCCCAGGGAGCAGGGGGAACAAAGCGGTGGCCTGGCGAGGTGGCCGGCTGGCCCCAGCCTTGAATGCAGCCCACATTAGCAGCCTGCCTGGAGTCTGTGTATTAGCCGTGAATTAATGTCCTGCAGAGACTGGGAACCGGGATCATGCGGGGATTAAAGAGGCATTACCCCTTTGTTAAAGCTGATGTTTTTGGGATAATCTGGAAGCTTTAGCTAATACATTATTACAGAAACTCCTTCAATCACAGCGGCAGACAGTAAGCAGATTTGGATATTACTGCATAACTGTGCACAGGCCTGCTGCTGCTATTCTTCTCTGCCTGGGCAGCATCATGCCACAGCCATGTGTGTCCCGCCTTGGGAGCTTTGCAGAGACCCTGTGGTGGCCCTGTCTCCTAGAAGAGATCCCTGCCTGGAGATGCTACATGCACAACAGAAGGAAGGCTGTGTCCTGGCCGAGGTGCTCAGGGCTCCTCTGGGGAAATCAGCAACGTCGGAGCCTCTCAAGAGGCTTTGTCTGTGGAGGAGAGCACTGGGAGCTCCAGCCCGGGTAGCTGGATCCCCAGACCAAGCAGTGTGAAGCATCTCTGGAGCAGGGGGAAGCTGTTGCTGTTGCTGTTGGCACACATCTCCCCTTGGTGCTGCTGCCCCATCGGTTCTGCTGCTGCTTGGACCCCAAAACTGCTCCCTTCTGTTTTCTCAAGAGCTGCAGCAGGTCTAACACAAGACAGCCTTTCTTCATCCCAATGTGGACAGCAGCACCAGGATTTGGGGCTGGTGGAAGAAGCCATTTGGAAGACACTTGCCCGTGCTCCCAGTGGTTCTAAGTGTACAGGACTTCACAGGCGGCTTCTTGGCACCACATTCCCGAGCCTCATCAGGACTTCGGTGGAGAGACGTTCCCAGTTTTCTGTTACTCCATCACGTATTGTGTCTCCCCAGGTGTGAACCCACAGGGCACAGGGGGCTGCCAGGGATGCTTTCCTAACTCCTGACAGTCTGGGAGGGTGCGGGCAGCTCGTGTGTTCAACAGCTCATCGCTGACCTGGGCTGTGCAGGTGGGGTGTGTGCCTGTGCCAGGCCCTCCCGTGCTCATCAGCAGAAATCACGGCAAGACACTGGTGGTCTGTGGTGTCCCCGTCCTCTGGCTGAAGACGCTGGTGCTCTGCAAGCAATCTGTCTGTGCTGAACACAGTCAGCCTCCCTTCCTGGGAGCTTTCCACCCTGCACGGGTTCCTGCCTGCTGGCAGACAGTCCTGAAGTTCAGCACTTCCCATCCCTCCACAAAGGCTTATGGAAATGGGGAAGTCATGGGGAAAGATTGCAAAATCCTGCTGGGAGCAGCCCCCTGGGCATGCGGCATGGTCTCTGCAGAGGGGCACATGGAGCAGGAGGCAGGCAGGCTCTGGCAGTGTCTGTGAAATGAGAGGAGGCTGCAGGGTGGAGGTGGGAGGAAACAGCAATTGGAGGAGCTGTTACTGCCAGGGTATCAGCTTGCTGCTCCAGTACTGTCCATGCCGGGTGATACCACCTTCCCCGCTTGTGCACCCCTGCGCATCCACTTCCCAAGCCTCGCCGTGCCACCTCAGCTGGAAGGCCACACAGGGCACGTCATTTATGCATCCCCAAAGCTCATGCTTTGCCCTAGCATCAGCACGAGCCCAAGCCCTCTCCCTGAGCAGGGTGGCATGCCCTCTCCCTTCCCATGGAGGTTCCCATTTAGGCTGTCCTGCCCTGTAAGTCGGGCACAAGCCAGAGCCGGGTTTAATCTCAGTCCCTGTTTGTGACTTTGCCTCCGATCCTGGCTCTCAGGGATGCTGTGACTCCCACAAAGCAATCCCAGAGACATGGAGGCAGGTGATTAAAGCTGCCATGCCTGGGATTGAAGGAAGGGTAGCTCTCACTGTGACATATCTCCTAGGAGTGGTGGATGGAGATGAAGGAAGCTCAAGCCTGGCCCTGCAGAGCTGCAGGAAAGGCAGAGACCCGAATGTGGCAGTGTGCCATGTGATGGGACTCGGGCTCGAGCCTGCTTAGCAGTGCTTTGGGGACAACTGGGAAGAGAAACAGGGAAGGTTCATATTGCTCTTATGGCAGATGCATGAGATTGTTTGAGCCAAATGCTGTTGAGAAAATAGATATTAACCTCTAGAGAGCTAACAGAAAGAAAGAGAAAATGTAGCGGGTAAAATGTGGGATGGAAACTGGGAGGCAGAGATGGCTGAGAGAACACACAGCCCATACAATGCATGTGCAGGGGAGCCTGCTGGGGACGGGGGCATGGAGGAAAAGTGGTGGAGCTCTGGGACCACATGGCCAAACAGGGGGGCATCCCAAAATGAAATCCTTGTGCAGGAGCAGGGAGCTGTGTTCCCAAACTCATCCTCCTCAGGTGGGGAAGCAAAAGGCAGAGATGGAGGATTCAAAGCCGTGATGCTGGAACACACAAAAGGTAGCAAATCCCCGAGCCCGGATGACACATCTGGAGTCTTCAAAGAGCTAAAAACCAAGTGACTAAGCTCTTAGCAATAACACACAAATTCACATCCTCCAACTATTGGACCGGGGGCAGTAAATGCTGGGCCTACATTTTAAAGAAGGCCCCGGGGTGTGCTAGGGATTACAAACCAATAAGCTTTGCTTCAGCGCGAGGAAATGGTTGAAACAATTATGCAGAAACGTAATTAGAAATCTCGTAGAGCAGGGGTTCCTGAGCTGCCGTATCCAGCCACTTCAAATGAGTGCACATCGCCCAAGCAGCTCCTCTTTTCCAGGCCAGGTTATTTGTAGGTCTGGTCCCCTCGTGGACACACAAGTTGTGCCCGTGCAACAGGAGGCACGGTTTGAGGCCAGGATGGAGGGGCTGGCAGCAAAGCAGAGCTGCCACTGAAGCTGTGAGCAGACCCGAGGGGCTCGGGGCCAGCAGGACCCTTATCAGACGGAGGGGTTTAGACTCTGCCAAGCTGCTGGCACCCACGCTAACAGCAGCATGTCAGAACCAGCATAGCCCAGGGCATGCGGCTTTGCCCCTGTGCTCCGAAGAGTCACTTCCCTCTTCATTTCCCCAAGATGCACGCACCCAGCACGGATGCTCTGCGCAAACAAGGAGGCGCTTGCTGGGAGGAAGGAGCACATTCAAGCACGGAAGGGAACCTGCTGTTCATGCACAGACAAGTAAGACACCGCAGGAGCACTGAGCAGCTCCGTCCCCAGTGTTTCTGCACATCTGCACATCAGGATCTGGCCCCTGACTGAGAATTGGCCCCTGCCACCAGCACCATGGCTCAGGGGTACTGCAGTGCCGGGAAGATGCTGGCAGCCATGCAAGAGGTTGCCATTCGCTCATGTTGTGTCTTTTTCTCCTTCGGGGTACCTTTTGCCCCTCCCCATATCCAGCCACCAATTCTGGGGACACCTAAAGGAAGGTAGATCCTGCAGAGCTCCCTCCTATTGGTGAAATCAGCCAAGAACTAAAATTGCCTCATTCCCTTAGAAAAACAGGCTGAAATATAAGGAGCCTAAACCAAACACCCTAATGACCAAACAGCCATCGGTCCCCTGCGGCCAGCCAGGGTGTCTCTGAGTGGGCTGGTTTCACCAGCAGAGACTGGGTGTGCTGCCTTCCATTGACGCTGGTTTGGGTTGTATTTTTTCAGTGCTAACAATAGGATTGCAAAACCAAAATGTATTATGGGATCTGTTGTATCACTTTCTCCCCTCCCACTTTCCTAAATAGGAGGACAGGCATGGAAAAGTCCACAGGGTTTTAAATACCTGACTCAGGCTGAAAAAAACCACCCAAAAAAAGCAGCTGAGAAAGACTTTTCTATAATACCTTTTGTGACAAAGCCCCCTGCAAGGAACCTCAAGCCCTCGGGACCCATCAGCAGAGGTCCTGATGCTCGGAGAGTACCTCTTTGCCTGCTTCAGTCCTTTGGAGCTCACCGTGCCCACAAACCAGCCCTTCTGAGCCCCTGGTTGTTACAAATGGGGGTACAGGCAGGAAGCCGGCACAGATGAATGTTTCTGCCCTGGGCTTTTCTTGGCAGAAAGAAGAGCAAGCACCTCCCTCAAGGGCCTCCTCTGCCTGCCTTGTGCCCCGGGGCGTTCGTGCACCTTTCTCTAGAGCATTTGCACGGGGCACCACAGAGACTGCAGGCTAGTCTGGAGGGATGCTAGTCTGGAAATCCCCACTGCAGCTTCCCACAGCAGATGCCAAGGGGCCTGAGGACAAGAAATCAGGAGGGACATCCCCCCCCCGCCCTGCTCTTAACTGTTGAAAAAGTAGGACAGGTCTCCCAGGCTCTCCTGTGCTCCTTCCATCACTCCCAACACCTCTCCAGTTCACTCCTGCCTAACCCTGCCCTCTCTTGCTCCACCAATGTAATCCTCAAACTTAATAGTGTCCCCGATTTAACTGCACCCCCTTTCAGCTGGGCCTGTCTGGTGTCTCACAGGATGTTAATACTGCAGGCATGGAGTCACAAAGAGCAAAAGAAGGGCAGGGAAGAGGAACACGTTGCCCAGCCTGGGAACTGCCCCTTCAGTCCAGCTAGAACTGCCACTGCAGGCAGCTCAGGAGCCTCTTGGTGCTCAATGAGGCACTTGCACTCTCTGGCATCCCCAAGATGGACCAGAAGGTGATGAGCACCATGCACATAACCAGTGGATCTCGTGCTGGTGTCCCCGCAGGGTTGACGTGGCGGAGCGATGGTGTTACAATTGCCCCGTCCTCCCCCTATCTCCTATGCCTTCCATAGTTGCACCATCACAACCGTCTGCGGGGCCGCACTGAAATGGAGTGGGTTTTGTACAAGGGCCAACAGCTGAGCTTTCACTTGGGACCAGCCCTGCTTCAGCTTGACAGGCTTTGAACCCACAGGGCAGCCCCTGCATGGAGTAGAGGAGCTGGAAGGGGAGCACAGGATCCCCTATCCCCTTGCATTTCAGCAGCCTGCGTGCTGGCTGTGCCTTGCATTCTCCCTCCCCGTGCCACCACCTCCTGTCACAGAGCACCCCGGTGACACCGGCACGCTGCCCCCTTCACCTTCCTCACCACTCGGGAGGGGTTGCGCAGCTCCCTGCGCCACTTCACAATGCCCTTTGCGTGTGGCTCTTCAGCCCACTCCAGGTCCAAGTGCCACTGCTGTAATCAGGCCAAGAGATTTAATTTTGTGAGCAAAACGTAATGCCATCAGGTTCACTAAAAATGTCTCGCTGCGAGCCAGGCCAACCCTCTCCAGTGTTTTTCCTTTCTCTGCTTGTCTATCCCTTTGCTTGAAAACGTGTATCTGGCACGCACAGCCCTCTCTAACCCCAGTGGCACTTCCCACGCTTGGCTCCACTTGCGTTGCTTTCACGTCTCATGCACAGCGCCATTGAATTTGCTGGGTGGGAGAGACCACGGTTTCTTGCCACGCAGCACCGAATTCACTTTCCTCCAGCTCTCGCCATAGGCTGCAGCTCCCTGTGACACCCCTCCGACTCACAGAGCCATCTCCATACTCAGGCCTGGGATGTCTTGATTTCCAAAAGGCTTTCCTTGCTGCCTGTTGGCCAGGTCATGGTGGTTTTGCCAGGGACCTCAGCCAGATGGATGGGATCTCGGTATCCAAACCTTCCCTCCAAATTGCCTAAGGACATTAGTTTTACTTCTTGCTATGGAGAAGACCTAGACACCAAGATTGCTTTTTCTTCTTGACTCCTAGATCCTGCAGCTCAAAGCCTCTTGTGATTAAAGCCTTGATTACTCTGGGCCAGGATGAGGCTGGAGGGCCAGGGCAAGGCTCTGGGCACAGGAGGGGTAACGGGAAGAACATCCCTGCCATGGTGGTGACTGTCCCCATCATTCCCTAGAGAGAGACAGACGGTCCCAAGAGCCCGGTCCCTATCCTCTCCAGTCCCTGTGTGGCTCTTTACATCCCATCACTCCCTGCTCTCAGTCCATCCCATCAATCTGTCCCTCTTGCACTTTCTCATTTCACAGCTCTCAAATCCAGACACACTCCACCCGTTTCCAAACAAGCCCCCGGGCAGCAGAGTCCAGAGCTGGGTGCAGCACCCGGGGCCGCCGCACCATCATCCCTGCAAGAGGCCACGCCAGGCATGCTGCTCACCTCCCTCCCAGACCCTGGCGAGGAGACACCTCCCTGTCACCCATTGCAAGTCCTGTCCTGAGTGCCTGGAAGTGGCCACCCCATTTCCCAGGGGCTGAGCCAGCCTACCTCTGGGTCACCCCACATCATCGCTGGCCCTGGCAGAGGGCACGGTCCGGTTCCAGCAGTGCAGGGCCAGCTCCTGTCCTGTGCCAGGCCACCAGTGATGCATGCTGCAGGCGGTGGCCATGGACTTGTTTGCCTGCCTTGCTCTCTCACCCCCTCGCTTGCCAGGCTCACATGCATGTGGGCTGCAGTGCCTCTCAGGGGCCCTTGCACCATGCCAAGGGAATTTTCTTATCTTCACAGGAATGAAAACCTTTCCCAAATCAAAGTGCTTGGGTGGCTTTGAAGAGTTTCCTCTGGAGATGAAATAAGGCTGTTAGCAAGCGTGAGCGATCGCTGCTGAAGCTGGAGCTCCTGACGGGACAGTGACTGGGCTGCTGGTGAGCACTGGGCCAGGTCAGTGGTCCTGGGGCTACCCCAAGCTGGACACTTTGGTGACCTTAGCAGGCTTGAGGCCAAAGAAGCCATCCTCCAGGCTGAAACTTTCCCCCTCAGACAAAGCCCACCAACACAGGGCTTTTCTAATTCATTTCCAACTGGCTGCATGCTGGCAATTGTGTGGCATGAAAGACAACCAACAAAGGAACGTTTTAGAGGATTACGTGGAGATGCTATAGATGTTCAAAGGGCACCCTGCGCAATAAGGCGCTGCACAAATCCTCAAGTCCCCAGGACCCACAGGGCCCATGTGGAGGGGAAAAATAAATGCAGGGGCCAGCACAGCAAACGAGTCTGAAGAAAGCCTCACCTCCTGGAGGAAACTAGCCAGACTGGGTTGTTCTGCTTTGAGATGCTGGATGAAGGGTAGATGTGGAGGGACTAGAGACAATGTTGCTGTGGGCTTGGGGACAGGCAGACATGCTTATGTGATCTGGGACTCACCAGCACAGGTTGTACTTGCCAGCATGCCCTGGGGAGCCGAGAATGCCTGGGAAGCCAGTATGCATGTAGATTATTATTTGTTGTTTGATATTTTCCCTTTAATGCTTTTGTCCTAAAATAAATACACAAAAGTTCAGGGCCCTGCAGGTTGTGTCTGTTAGCAAGAGAAATGGATGACTGAGTCAGTTATTGCTTTGGAGCAATCGATGCTATTTGTTTACCAGGATGGGCAAAGTCTAGTCTCCCTGGACACATCTTACTCACAGCTCCTCATGAACCTGCCCCAAAGCTGTCTCACCACCCTGCTCACACAGCCCTGCCACCTCTCCTCTGCCTCCCTAGCCTTCCTGCTTATGGGGAGAGCACAGTGACCTGCGTGGCACCAAGCAAACCAGCTGACACGCTGCTGCACAGGCCAGGGGGTCTCCTGGGCTTTGGGGACAGAAGGACTTTGTCAAGGGGCAGGAGGGGCGAAGGCCCACACTGGATCCCAGCCTGGGGCAGTGATGCTCAGGGACAAGGGGAAGCAGGATGCGCTGTGCGCTCTGTGTCAGCGATGTGTCCATCATCCTGGCACCTGGGCACAAGCAAGGAGTGTACAGAGCACGGTGATGCTCACCACACGCATCCCACCCCCACTAAGTCACCCACTGCATCCCAGGTCCAGCCGATCCCCACACCAGCACAGGGCACCCTGGCACATCCATCATCCTCGTGTGCCCCAGCCCCACACGAAGATCCCGATACAAGGATCCCACATTCCAGGCCTCCAGACCTCCTAGTTCAGGCTCATTCTCTCCCTAGGGATATGCCATTTCTGTGTGGGGCTCTATCAGGGCCACTGTGGCCAGCCCTGCTGTGGAGGTCTCCCACTGCTGGGAACTGCATCCCTTGTGAGAGGGTCTCGGTTAGCCTTTTCAGCAGAGCCCAGCTTGTTTGTCAGTTGTTTAGCACTGCATTCCCCTTGGAATCTCACTCAAGTGTCTCTGGATTTTGCCCTGGAAGATTGTTGGCTCTAGGATATTGCAAAGCAAACAAAGAGCAGAGATAAAGGGACAGCATCTTCCCGTCAGAGCAAACACAACTCTCCAACCTCCATCCCAGTGACTGCAAAGGCCACGCAGGTCCACCACTGCTGTCACCTCCCACCCCAGCCCCTTCCTCGCCCCAAGCCTCTGCCTGTGCTCCTGCCTGGTGGTGCAGGCAGGCCACGTGCGGCTCCAGCAAGGCAGCACACTGACCTCCCACCAGATACTGCCCGCGTGGCCTCAGTGCTTCTCCATTCCCAGCCCGTGCTGCCCTGGTCTCCCCCATCCATGAGGTCCCAGTGCCAGGGCTGCCTGTTCCTGCCCTCTGTGTCCACAGTGATCTTGTTTCTACCCTGCTGATGCTCATGGCACCTTGTGGTCCCTGTCCTCCACCTCCCTTCTCCTTTGCTGTCCCCATCCAGTAACCTTGCCTTGGGCCCCCACCTCTCAGTCTGTCCCTGCCATCTCCTGCCCAGTCCATGCTGACCCTGAGCTCTCCATCTTCTGGTGTCCCTGCGCATGGTCTGTCTGCCCCCGCCATGGTCCCGGCCCCACGGTTGGTACCCAGCACCCTCCCTGCCATGATGCCTGCCCCTGATGCAACCCTGAGCCCTACAGAAGCACGCTTGACGGCACGGCTGGCCAGGGCTCCCCGAGACGTGCCTGCCCTGCCAGGAGTGGGGGTGAGGGGAGCCCAGCCTCTCCCTCTCTCCACACGCAGACCAGCTCCTCTCCTGCCCAGCCCAGTCTCCACTGGCAAGTCAGAGCGTGAGCTGAGTTTCCTGCTGTTGTGTCTCCCGTCCCCTGCGTAAGTCACGCCGGGCAGGGCAAGTCTGATCTGGTCTCCTCTCCCCGAGTTTCCTCTTGCCTCCCTTAGACTGCAGCCAAAAGGCAGGATCTTGTGGGGAGAGGTCACGGCTGCCCTGACAGTCGACAGCTCCTGTTCTGAGGATGTGGAAACCTCCTTTCACTGGTGCCTGCTCGCAAAGACTGTCTCCAGGGCTGGACCATCTCCCAGCAGCAGCTGGAGGCTGGCTGGAGGTGGGCTTACAAGCAGGAGACCATTGGACCCTAACAAAGGCAGGAAATGGGTGTAATTCTCCTTGCGGAGGAGGTGTGAATAGCAGATCCCCAGAGGAGGTGAGGCCAGCTTAGAAAGCAGCAGGGACATGGTAGATTCAGCTGATTCCTTGCAAAGCTGTGCTTCCAGAGAGCTTCCCTCTTCCTGCTCCTCTCCAGCCTCTCCTCCCTTTGGGCCAGCTCTGCCAAACCCTCAGCAGCTCCTGCGCTAGCAGGACATGAACCCACCAGTGTCCTGGCCAGGGCATGGCTGAGGGCGCCTGCTCGTAGACCTGCACCCTGCCAGGTCCAGGGCTGTAGGGGTGGGGAGGCAGCGAAGGGGGCCAAAGGATCCCCCACAACTCATGCATAGCACAGCTCACTGCTTCCTACCCAGGAGCCCCCGTGCTAAGCCCCATGAGCAAGAATTTGAGTCTGTAGGGGAATAAACAGAGGCAGGGGATGGGAGGGAGGCCACCACAGCCCGAGTCCCTGGCCTGGGCATGGTGCTGGGAACAGCAGGAGCTGCCCCTTGGGGCTGGCTCACAGCCCAGGGAAGCTGAGCATCCCTGCGGGCTTCTGATAGTCTCATAGTCTCTGGGAAGCTCCTCTTGAGTCTGAATCCCAAGATCAGCTGGGGCTTTGAGCACCAAAGCTCAATTTGCCAGCAGGGTTTCATTTTTTGGTGCTCTGCTGTTTCCACTTGAAGAAATCTCTGGTGCCGCAGACGATGGGTGGAGATTGGAGAAACCTTCCTGTTCTCTGCAGAAGTCCGCCTGAACCCTGAAGCAAGAGGCTGATTAATCATTGCTTGAATAATTGCAGGGCACTGCAGACAATCTGTTCCCAACGGCCTGTGAAGGGAAGGGATGAGGTGGACGATTGGGCCCCTGCGGGGCCAGGGGAGGTCACTCACCCCAGCCCATTCGCACATCAGCCTCAGAGTTGCTCCGAGAAGCTGGATTAAATGGTTTCTTTTTAAAAAAGAGATCTAATCTCTTTACAAAAGCTTGAGCAATGCTGTGAGCCCATCATCTCCCTGAGAAAAGCTCTTCCAACCTTCAAATGTCTTCACCACTAGGACACTGGCTTTCAATTCAAGGCTGAACCCGCCTCTCTTCAGCTCCAGCCCTGCTCTTGTTACACCTTTATGTGGGATTTAACGGTTCCCCACTATCTTTTCCACGTGGGAGGACATATGCCAGGTCCTCAGATCACCTGACAACATACTTTTTAACAAGCATCACGTCATTAGGCCTGGCTTTCCAGCCTGTGGTCAGGTCTGCGGTGCTCCTTCAAGCTCTCCTGGTATTTCCCTGCCTTCCTCCGAGTGTAGGTGCCAGACGCAGCGCTCCAGCACTGGGCAATTCACTAGCGCTCCCCTTTCAGACACCCACAGCAGGGCGCACCAAGTTAATTTTGGGGTGCCCATTCACACTGATCCCTAATTCCTCTTCTGCGGACAAATCTGCATCGCTGGATGAGGCAGATGCTCCTGGGAGGGCTTCAAATGAGCTCCCTTGGTTGCTGGTTAAAAGCCAGTGTTCATATCTCCACCCTGTATAGGCATGCCTAGAGTCATTGCTTTCCAAGATCTAGCCTGCAGGCTTAACATGCAAGCTTCGTTTCCAGATATATTCCTGTGTTTATCTGTATTCAAATGCACCCTGACCATTTAACCAGGTGATTCAGCATGAAACCGTCCTCATTCCTTTCTACCTCATCACTCTGGGTGTCATTTTCAAGCTTTACCAGCAAAGATTTCATATGTTCAGCTACATCATTGATAAAAATGTTTAATAGCAGTGGACGAAGAACGGGTCCCTGGGGGGAGGTAGGTAGAAATAGCGCTACTTACTGATACCTACCCATTAGCAACTACCTCTGAGATCTGCCAGGGAAGCATTTTTAATCCATCTAATATGTGCCCTGTTAATTCCTTATAATGCAAGTTTTAATCAAAATGTCAGGTGGAAGTAAGTCAAATGCCTCGGAGAGATCCGAGTGTACTATATCAACACAATTGCCTTTCTCAACCAGACCGGTAATCCTGTCAGAAAAAGACAACAGGTTTGTGTGACAAGCCCTGCCACCGTGCCGGCTGCAGCTCCTGGTTCCAGGGACCTCACATCACCATTTGTTCCTCGACCCAGGGATCCACACGTGGACCGAAAACCCACTGGAGACCAGCAAAACCCCCTGAGCAATACCCTCACTCCCTTCTCCTAGCTTATACCCATGTTTCCTCCTCATTTGCAGTGATATTTTGGGGACGGTGGTCCCTGAGGAAAGGGATGAGCTTCCAAGGCTAGACGAGGAGGCCTGTGATGCTTAGCCCCAAGGGTCCGTCCCAGGAGGAGCTTCCAGCGTGGCAATGGTGGAGCTCATGCGGCCCTGAGATGCGAGGTGGGCTGGGCGCCGTGGGAGGACCAGAGCTCAGGGGCTTCCCCGGCTTGCAGGATCTTTCATCCTCCGTCACCACAAAGCCGGGCCAGATCTGCATTTGCAGCAGCCCACAGAAGCTGCCTCTGTTGTCTTATTTTTGTTATTTTTGAGAGGATATTTTAGCGCTGAGCACATTCCCTCCTGTTGCCATGGCAGCCGTGACAGGGGTTATATACCGTGAGAAAAATACCAAAATTAATGAGTGAGTGAAAGTGCAGTCGAGAGAAAAACAAGGTTAAAAAAAGAGTTAAAACAGTAATAAAAACAATCTCCCAATAATTCGGCAGCAAGCATCCCACAGGCAAGACAGGCAGTGAGCATCTGAGCCATTCAGCCCCTCCATGGATCCCGGCGTGGGGGTCGGCCGCCCGCATCCCGTGGCCAGCCCATCTCCTGGCTGCGCTCGCCAGCGCGGCACAGTCCAAGGGATGCCCCTCTCCCGCAGCATCCCGCTTACGCTCCGGATCGGGCTGAAACCGCCCAGCCCCTTCCCCCGCAAACCTGCAGCCCTTCATTACGCGGTAGGCATGCGGAGGAGAAGTTCTTTAATGCGCTCATTTCCTTGCATTTGGGTTTTGAGGATCTTTTTGTTTTTAATTGTAGAAACAAGCGAATTGTCAGAACATCTGTGTTATTAGCATTTGCTGCCCAAATCCACGCTGCTGCTTCTCCTGTGGAGCCCAGAGCTGATGAGAGAGAGAACAGAAGAGCCTTTGAACTCCTTGCAGCAGACGGCAGCCAGGTTGCTGTGTGTTTGTGTGTTGGGGAGGGGATATTTATTCTCTTGTAAGGTTCATTTGCTCTCCGTGTTTCCCTTTCTTCTCGCTTTCCCAGAGTTTTAGCTGGATGCTCTTCCCTCGCAGGCTTTGTTCTTCTGACAAGGCCCCACTGGCACCACAAAGCAGCTGTCTCTGCGTGACGCCAGAGCATCCCAGCACAGGGTACCCGCTGCACGGGGCAAGCCAGCGCCTCCAGCAGCATCCCGGGGTCGGTGGCACTGCCAGCACCGGGGCAGGTGGGTGGGAAGGATTTGGAGGGTCTCATGAAATAACTCTGTGGCCAAAGGTGCAGTTTGATGGGTTTCCTGTTGCTTAGACTGGCCCTGCTTTCTGGGAAATGGCGAAGACAAGGTAAGGACTGGTGACTCATTCTGTAACGCCCAAGCGAAGGGAGGACAGGGAAAGGCAATGCCAGCATCAGGCTTCCCTTGCTGTCAGAGAGCAAGGAGCGCTCTGGGAGGAGCCTGGCTGCTTTCAAAAGGCAGCGGGCAGAGGAGGAAGGTAGAGACAGACAAATCACCCCTAGGATGCCAGGCCTCTGGTGGCCTGGACACGGCGTCCCGCCAGCTCCCCTGGCCATCAGGTGCTGCTGGCACTGCAGAGGGCTTTGCCGGGCGGCTCCTCTGGGCTGCAGAGAGGTGGCTCCTGAGGCTGGGACACTTTTCCCCCCCACGCTCTTAGAGCCTGGACCTGCCTCTCAGAAACGTGCCTGAGCAGAGGCTGCAGATGGCAGGCACCGGTCCCCCACAAATAGGCGGCATCTAGTAAACTGCGTGCATGCACAGCTTCCCCGGCTGCTCCCTGCGCAGCCTGCCTGTGCCTCTTGCGAAATGGAAACCTTTGGTCACCAGCGATCTCTTAAGTTTGCCTTCGCCGCTCCACAGCCAGCCTTGGATCCACAGGGTCGCTTCCTCAGTTCTTCCCTTTGCTACAGCTCTCCAGCCCGCCAAGGAGGGCCGCCAGTGACTGATAAATTAAATCACACATTGTCTGCAGAGAGTTTAATTCCCTCTCTCTGTCCAGATCCCCGGCTCACACTGTATCAGCAGGGTAAACCCTGACAAACCCCACAGCTCCTTTCCCTGCCCTTCCACGGTGGGCTTTGTCCTTCCCTGGGTTCTCACTTCCCATCTTCTGCTAAATCGGCTTCATGAGAATTGACACCCAGAAAAAAAAAACCAACACACAGACGCGGAGAAGCCGACATCTCTGCAGGAGCAGCGATGGCCCTGCTACAGGAAAGTCTCAGAGGAGAGCAGGGTTTTCTACCCAGATGGGATGATCCTCCAGCCCCTTTCTCCTGCCCAGCAGGAAGAAGCCCTGCCAGGGGCTGAGCTCCCTTCTTGCAGGGGAAAAGCGGGGCGATTTGGGCTGAGCCGGAGCCAGGGCTCCTCCGAGCAGGCCGGCGCAGCCTCTAGATGGTGCAGTCATCGCAGCCGAGCTGAGCATGTGTGCAGCGCAGGGAGCTGCGCAACAGGTTGGCGTAGCTCAGCGGGAAGCAATGCTCCCATCCTCACGCTGCGGCGAAGCAGAAAGGACTTTCCAGCATCCTGGCGAGAAATCTGCACTGCAACCGGCCGAGAAGGCGGGTGCTGCTTGATGAGGGGCCCTGCAGCCCCGTGGGGTGCCGGGCCCTGGCATGGTGCCGAGAGCCACCCCAGCGTCTCCATCTGAGAGCACCGAGGCCTTTGGCAGGGCCAGGCTGCAGATCCAGCCCGCTGGCAGGAAGCACTGGCTCTCCTCTCGGGAACGCAGAGGCCAGTGGAGGCATCGAGGGAAGGGGCACCCCAGGAGCACGCTGTCCCCAGGCCCCCCTGGATCCCCACGGGGGCCAGGAGGCCAGTGAGGACCCAGCTGAGGCAGCACAGCTTGCGAAGGCATCGCAAGGGCAGCCAGGAGCTTGCAGGTGCTTTTGGGAGCTCACAGGTGCTCTCTGCTCCCGAGTCCCGACACCCTGCAATAAAAGCATGATTCACCAAGGTGTGACGGGAGGGGACAGTTGCTTTTCCGGGCCCCACTACCTCACCTGGGCAGGGCTGCAGGAGCCATTGCTTACAGCATGCCAGGAGCCCCGCTCGGTTGTGGGGGGATCCCGGTGTGCTCGCTCTCACGGAGGGACCCTCCCCTCAGCACAGCGGGGTGCACTGCTGGCCGAGCCCCCTGTCCCCGTGCAGCGGGGCTGTGGGGGGTGTGAAGCGCCGGGTGGAAAAATAAATGAGTAAATAAATAAATAAGAGCACTGGCGGGGGGGGTGCGAAAGGGGAGACCCGTCCCACACGTCTGAGGGCGAGGAGTGGAGGAGTCCCCGGGGTGACGGGGGTCCGGAGGGCGGGGGGGGGAGGGGGTCTGCGGGCACCCCCACTTCTCCACCTCCACGGGGCTTGGCGCGGTGCCCGCAGCCCGGAGCCGGGCGGTGCGTGGTGCGACGGGCGGGCGGGTTCTGCCCGGCAGCCGATGCCCGCTCGTCCCGGGCTCGGGATCTGATAAGGAGCCGGAGCTCCACCTCCCCGTGGTGGCGGCGAGAGGCGGAGGCAGCGGGGGGGGGAGGGTGGGGGGGGTGGGAAGGGGCCGTGCCTGCGCTGCGCTTCCCTTGCACATCCTCACACACACCGAGGGACGGAGGCGGGCACGGACGGAGCTGCCCACCGGGGCTGCCGCCAGCCCTGCCGCCGCCGCCGCTCCGCCGGAGGAGCCGCAGCCCCGGCCCGGGGGAGGGGGGCGGTTCCCACGGGACATTTTTTTTTTTTTTCCCCCTCCCCTTTTTTCTTTTCTTTTTTTCTTTTTTTTTTTTTTCTTTTTAAATTTGGTTTTCATCCGTGGATAACGATCGAGAGGAGCCGGGGGGGTGGGGGGAGCCCGGTCCCGGCGGGGAGGAGGCGATGCAGACGCCGCTGGATCAGCGCGCAAGGGGCCGGCACGGAGCGCAGCGCCGTCCGCATCCAAGTAAGAGCTGCGGCAGGGCCGGGAGCCCCCGCCCGCGGCCGCGGAGAGCTGCGGAACGGTGCGGGGCGGTGGGGAGCGGTGCGGGATGCTCCGGGCGGGAACCCTCCGCTGTACGGGAGCGCGGGGCCGGGCGGCGGCGGGAGCGGCGCTGGCGAGCATCCCGCTCCTCTCCGCGCCTCTCCGCGCCTCTCCGCGCCGGGGTGCGCGGGCGGCGGCGGCGGGACGCGGGGCTCCGCAGGCAGCGGCGGCGGGCGGCTCCCGGTTACCGATCCCGCCCGGCGCTGCCACTTGTTGTGCGGCGCGGAGCGGGGCCAGCCCGGGCGCGGGCAGGGTGGGTGGCGTGGGGTGGCTGTGGGTGTGCGCGGCTGTGTCGGGGTGAGCGCGTGTTTTTTGTTTTTTGGCTTTTTTTTCCTGTCGGGGGTGGCTCTGGGTGTGTGTCCCCCTTCCAGCCCTGGGTGTGTGCGCCCGGGGTGTGAGCGCGGCTCGGGGTGCGCTGGTGCGTGGGAGCGAGAGATAAGTTGCGGATAAGCTGGGAGCCGGCTGGGAGCCGGGGCGAGCGCTGGGTGCTGGGAGCGGGGCTGTGCGTGTGCGTGTGTGTGTGTGTGTGTGTGTGTGTGCGAGAGGAGCGGGGTGAAGGGGTCTGGCAGGTGTGCACGCCTGTGTCCGTGGCGGGGTGTCTCTGCGTGTGTGTGTGCGTGTGCCACTGGGGTGTGGGTTACAGGAGTGGTGTGCGTGTCGAGGAGCGGGCTGCGTTTGTGTGCGGGGAGCGGGGTGCGCGTTGGTGTGTGTTACAGGAGCGGGGGGTGTGCGCGAGTGAGTGTGTCAGCGGGGTGTGCGTGCCTGCGCCTTAGAAAATCCCCGTTTCCCTGCCTGTACGCGAGGCTGAGCGTGAAGCCGGTGCCGGGAAAGCGGCTCCCGTGTGTTTTCCGCGGGTGTCTGTGTGCGTGTATGTGTGTGTGTATGCGTGTGTGTGTGTGTGTGCGCGGGGCTGGCGGGAGGCGCCCCGTTCGTCCCCCGGGGCTCTCCGGGGAGCGGCGGAGCGGGATGCTCCGTGCCCGGAGCCGGCGCTGCCGGGGCGCTGCCGGCTGCGGGAGCCTCAGCCCGGGCAGCCCCGCCGGGGGCCGGGGAGCCTCGGCCGCAGCGGCCGGGAGCGGAGCCCGGCCTCCATCCTCCCTCCCCGCCGGCGGGGGCGGGTGGGGGCCGGGAGCCGCGACTCACCCCGGCACCCTGCGAGGTAGGGGGGTCCCCTGTCTCCCCTCCCCAAGTCCCCCCCAGCCTCTCCGGGCTGCAGTCCTGAGGGAGAGCCGCTCCCGCTGCTGCCGACTCCCTGCGGCCCTGTTGGGGTGTTTCAGGCCCGCGATGTATTTGTCTTCCCCCAGGGCCCCCCTCCAGGCCGGGATGGCGGGTGGGGTGGTGGCAGGATGGGACAGGACCCCGCAGGATTCCGGAGGGGCTGTGGGGGACCCCCGGGGTGGGAGGATGGGGGCTGCCGCCCTAGGGAGGCTCTGACAGGTCTCTGCTTCGCTGGCTGCCAGAGTTGGAAAGGATGTGGAGAAGGAGGCAGGAGGAGGGAGGGCCCCGGGTTTCGCCCTCTTTGAATCACTGTGCAACTCCTGAGAGGTGATTTTGGGGTAAAGCTGTTCACAAGCAAGTGAGGTTCCTCTTCACGGGGTGCTCCAGCTCGGGGCACTTGGGCCCAGCCTGCATAAATGCCGAGCAGCCGCAGTGGCAGCCGGAGCCGAAGGAAACCGTGGACGTGCCACAAAATGCCCAGGATTCAGCCCATCCGTGCCTTGGATGCAGGACTGAACATCAGTGGCCGATTTTTGGACAATATGGTCCTTGATCTCAGCCCCTCGCGCGGTGTGGAGCCGTGATCAGCATTTGCTGCTTGCTCGGATGTTGCTCCGACTCCAAGCATCAGAGCAGAGCTTGGGGGGGTGTGGGGGATTAGTACTTGTGTGCTCAGTGCAGGGTTTGGATAGACTTGTAAGCATGGCTCCGAGCCATGCAATCAGCCGTTGGGAGCAACAAGAGGGTGGACTTTGGTGCCCGTTCCCGGAGCGGTGCTGCCTTCTGTGGAACGGGGCCAAGGGGCTGTGGGAATCACAGGGAGCACAGGCTTGTTCAAGCAGTTGCTTAAATTCTCGGCGCTTTATAACCTCTCTCTCATTAGGGCTTGTTTTTTTTGGGGGGGGATGGCTGAATTCTGTAGGATTTTGCATGCCACTGTCCTCCGAGAGCTTCCCAGTCATGCATTAAGCAGCGTGACTAACGCCTCTCTCATGTGGTTCAGTCTCTCTCACACTCTCCCCGTAGGGAGAATTGTGTGTGCGGAGGAATAGTTGTTTTGGGAGGGGTTTTTATTTTTAAGTGCTCTGTGCTCTGCCAGCAGGTCGGAAAAAGGTGCCTGGCACTGGAGAAAAAAGTGTGGGATGGTCCTTAGATCCCATGGGAAAATAGCCCGATGCCTTGGACTGGCCCCTGGGAAGCCTCTGTCTCCTGCACAGACGTGCTTTTCCCCAGTGGTGGAGGCTTCCTCCTCCTCCTCCTCCTCCTCCTCCTCCTCCTCCTCCTCCTCCTCACGCCCAGCTCTGGGCTCTCACGTCTGCGCTGTGTCATTCGCACCCCTAGACACCAAGTAGGATTCCTTTCCCTGGCAAACCCGGGGCCCCTCATGCCTGCCAGCAGTCCCTTGCAGGGCGATGGTCCCGCTTGGGTTCCCAGGTTTCCTTCACCTGTGGGAATGGGGCTTGGGTTCAGGCTCCAGCCCCTTTTTTGGAGCAGAAAGCATGGGTGCTGGGCACCCTTGGGTGACTCCCTTCCTCCTCCAGGCTGGCACAGGGCTCCTGGCGTTTCCAGCTCCTGGGGCCCTCCCTCCCGGCTCAGTCAGGGCCTTGTGAGGCATCGCACTGCATTGGGACTGCCACCTTTACCTGAGATCTTCCACCTCACACCAAGGCTTAGTCAGGACGGCGCTACGTCATCGGCAGTCACGGCCCAGCCCAATGCAAACAGGCTTGTGCAAACAGTCTGGCGGCGAGCGCGGGTGCCTCTCCCGGCCGGGGCATCCTCCGGGAGCGCCTTCCCAGCGGCTGGGGCTGCCCGTCTTCCCCTTCTCCCCATCCTCGCCGCACAGCCATTTCCAAACGGAGCGCAGGGCAACGGGGTGATGAAGCTCAGTGCGGGTTCGGACACCCCATGAAGGCAGGTGGGCATGTGGAGGGCGTCCGGTGCGAGCGCACACGCATGCTGCGGGCGGACACGCGCGTGACCCAGTCGGGGCATGCACACGCACATGGTGCAAGTACCCCCGCACGGGGTGACATCACACAAAGGCACACCCGGCGGTGACAGGGGCATGCGCACATGCTCCCCCGCGCAGGCACACGCGTTGCTCAGTGCACACGCACGAGCGCTCGGTGCAGGAATGCGAACTCGTGTCTGGTGCACAGGCTCTCCCTGTGCAGGCATAGATGTGCTCCTCGCAGTGCATGCACGCATGCGGCACACCTGCACACCCTGCTAGTGCACATGTGTGCACATGTATGCTTTTTCCTACGGACACACAGTCGTGCTCTGTGCAGGTGCACATCCACCCAAATGCTCATAGTGCACACGCGGGTACATGCACACTCAGTGCAGACACACACGTGTGCGCGGACACACGTTGCTGGGTTTCGCCTGTATTGATGCAGAGATGCGTTGTGTTTCTGCTCAGCTTCTTACCTCCTCTGTCCTCAGCCCTGTGCAGGGGTGGAAGAAGTCTTGTTTGCCTCTTCCCTTCCTCCTGGGGACGTACATCTCAGAGATATCGGCACACAGCGCTGGTCTGGACAGTTATGCATGCCCTCAGCAAGGTGGAAATACCTCTTCTCTGCATGAAGGATGCTTGCAGGACAAGGGAGCAGAGTCAAGCTAGGCTTCAGGGCCATAGTTTTGTCTCCAGAAACAGAGATGTATTTTCACCTGCGGAGGGAGAGCTCCTCTCTTCCGTGCCACCGATGAGGCACTTGTCCGTGGGGAAGCGGAGGGGTGGAGGGACTGGGAGCTGCTGGCTTGCGGGAAGTACCAGGGTGGACAGCGCAGGATGCTCCACTTGTTGAGGATCTGTACGATGCCAGGGTAACCAGGAATTAGGCACTTGCTATGTGGCACCATGGAGGGGAGATGGTGGAGGAGCACTCACCCATCCCACAGGCTGGGTGCAGAGCATGGAGAGAGCGAGCGATGGGAGTGCCGAGAAAGGGTTGCTGCTGTGGGGCCGTGGCAGATGCTTGTGGCTGTTGATTTTAGGGCACCCAGCCACTGGGCTTTCTGGGTGCCGGTGAGCTGGGCTGCACCCCTTCACACTCACGGCTCAGCAGAAGCTGCGTGGGTGCGCCTGGACGCTGGAGGAGGAAGGTCTGTTCCCGGAATGGAAAGTGGGGGACGGGAAAGCTGGTGGCCAAGCACAGCACCAGGCAGGGGCTTGGTGACAGAGCGTGTGGCTTGGCGCAGAAGGGGATGGTCTCTATGGGGCTGGCGGTGCGCCTGGCACTGCCTCTGCAGTGTGTGCATACTGGGAGGAGGTTTCCAGTGGCTGGGTGCCTGCGGTGCAGCGTGTGCAGTGTGCGTCTCTGCAATGCAGGGGGGCAGTACTTCTGTCACTGCCTCTGCGGCGGGTGGGGTGGACATTGGCACTGGGTGGGTGGCGCAGGGCTGCCCATGTGGGGCAGGGTGAGCACTCAGTGCGTGCGTGCAGTGTCCCAGTCTGGAGTGGGAGGGAATGGGAAGGAACAGTGTCTGCAGTAAGCGAAAGGAACAGTATTTGCTGGTGCAGGGTATGGGGTTGCCTAGTGACTGTGCAGCAGAGGGGAGATGCTGTGACTCCCATTGCAGTGTGCTGGGGCTGTGCAGTGCCGCTGCTCCGCGGGGATGCACAGGGTCTGCCCTGTGGGGTACGTCTGCACTGCAGTGCAGGGTGGGCAGTGAGCCTGTGTCCCTCTAATACAGGGGTAGGCAGTGCCCCTCTTTCTGTGAGGGGCACAGGTCGATGGCAGTGCCCCGCATGCCGTGCAGGATGGATGATGCACGGGGCTCCTGCATCCCTGCAGTGTCGGATGGGTGGTGCCTTCGCATCTCGCAGTGCGAGCCTGGCAGTGCTGCTGTGTCGGCAGTGCAGGGAGGGCAGTGCTGCTCTGTCCCTGCCATGGCAGTGCCCTGGGTCCCTGCAGTGATGGATGAGTGGTATTTGTGCAGTGCAGGCAGTGCCCTGAATCCCTGCAGTGATGGATGGGAGGTAGCTCTGTATCCTGGCAGTGCCCCATGTCCCTGCAGTGCTGGATGGGTGGCAGCCCTGCAGCCCTGCAGAGCAGGCAGAGCCCCTGCCCCCCTTTTGGTGCTCCTGTTTCTGCAGGGCTGGCAGATGCATGCAGTGCCTCTGTGTCTCCGCTGTGCGTGGCAGGCAGTGGCCCTGCACTGTGTGGCACACAATGCTCCTGTGTTTCTGTGGTGAGAAGCTGTCTCTGAGCCTGGCCGGCTCCCATCGGGTTGCTGGCAGCAGGCTGCGTGCAGTCCACCCTGTTAGTGTGCCTCGTTGGGTCTAATTACAGTTTGCGTGGTGACGAAGAGGGTGGACAGTGGCAGGAGTGCCTTCCTGCAAGTGACAGGAAGCCAGGGCTGAGGTTTCAATGACTGGGTTGCTCACTCGAGCAGGGCGTTGCAGGAACTTTGCAAGCCAGGACCGGTCCTCCTGGGCACTTGCTTGCAGAGGCTGCCAGGAGACCATGGCTGGGGCCAGGTCTGCCAGGCGAGCCCCTGAAGCCCCTTCCCTTCGGGGGGCTGCTTTGGGACCATGTGCAGTCCTGCATGGCACAGGGGATGCACCCAAAAGGATACGCCAGGGGAAGTGGGCTGGGGCGGAGCGATCCCAGGGGCCTGGGGCTGCCTAACCTCCGGTGTCCGTCTCCTTGCAGCTCCCCTGCAGCGCAGGATGAAACCGCTGGCATCCTGCCTGGGTCTGTGGCTCCTCTTCCAGCTCCCTTCCCTGGTCTCTGGGACGCGTGTGGTCTACAAAGTGCAGGAGGAACAACCCCCCAACACCCTCATAGGGAGCCTGGCCTCTGACTACGGCTTCCCGGACGTGGGGCACCTCTACAAGCTGGAAGTGGGGGCCCCGTACCTACGTGTGGATGGCAAGACTGGGGACATCTACACCACGGAGACCTCCATCGACCGGGAGAGCTTGCGTGAGTGCCAGCACCTCCTGCCCGGACAGCCCTGCTTCCTAGAGTTTGAAGTGTCCATCACTGACCTCATCTTGAACAACAGCCCACGCCTGCTCGAGGGGCAGATAGAGGTGCTCGATATCAACGACAACACCCCCAACTTTGCCTCGCCCGTTCTCACCCTCTCCATACCCGAAAACACCAACATCGGGACGCTCTTCCCCATCCCCCTGGCCATGGACCGGGACTCAGGCCCCAACGGCGTTGCCTCCTACGAGCTGACGGCTGGTCCGGAGGCACAGGAGCTCTTTGGGCTGCAGGTGGCTGAGGATCAGGATGAGAAGCAGCCACAGCTGATCGTCATGGGGAACCTGGACCGGGAGCAGTGGGACTCCTACGATCTGACCATCAAGGTGCAGGATGGAGGCAACCCACCGCGGGCGAGCAGCGCCCTGCTTCGTATCACCATCCTGGACATGAACGACAACGCACCCAAGTTCGAGAAGGCCCTGTATGAGGCAGAGCTCTCCGAAAACAGCCCCGTGGGGCACTCTGTCCTCCAGGTGAGTGTGGGGGCTTTCTTCTCCTTTCCAGCTCCCCTCCTGCCTGGCTGCAGCAGGGACAACCCTGGGAGCATTTATACGGCCGCTTGCTGCCACGGTTCCTCAAAGGAGGAGGGAGCCTAGAAGGGTTGCAAGCCATAGGAGCCCACAGTGTCACCCGGGGCCAGCGGGCAGGCAGGTCCCTGGGATGTCACATCTGCTAAAGCGAGGTTGGAAAGGATGTGCGGGAAGGTGCAGCCAGAGCCGGGGCTGCAGGACGTGACTGAGGGGCAGCAGCAGGGCTGGCGGGTATGCGGGAGCAAGGCTCTGGGTTACGGGGAGGGCTGGGACCTGAAGTCCACGGGGAGTCTGGCTTCATGCCAGACCGGTCTCAATGCTGCCCGCACACAAGACATAGACCCTTTCATAAGTGGCATTCCCTTGGCCGCTCCATGGAAACTCAGGCCCGCACAGGAGATGGGGGGCAGGCAGCATCCCTGCTGCCCGTCTGGGGGGCTGCCCATGACTCCGGGGTACCTTGCTGTCGGCAGGGGCCAGGGGCTCTGCCCCATCTCAGGCAGCGGTGCAAACTGGCCCAGGGAGCCCGAGGGGGTGGATCTCGGTGGATTTGGCTTGGAGGGGGCATTGAGATGATAGTAGCCGACATCTGTTTATCTGCCGCTGCCATCTTAATAAGCGGAGCGCAGCCAGCTCTCATCTGCTTGCTAATTCTGATGTGAATTTTTTAAGAATTCATTTTTCACTGTTAAGAGAATGGAAGTTGGAAGCAGATAAGGGAGCTGCACGGCCGGGAGGAGAATGGGCTGAGACGCCGCTGCTGCCATTGCTCAGCTTTTATCTTTCAGGGGGAAAATGACTTCCGCCTTTTTTGTGAGTGGAGGTAAAAGGTGGAATTTACATTTAACAACTTTCGTTCTCCATCCAAATCTGCTGAGCAAGATAACGGCGGAGCAGCAAATGGTGCAGAGAAGAGGCTGCTCGGAGAGCCGATTAGGGAGGCAAATGTTAGACAAACCTCATCTTCTTTAGAAAGCAAATAATAGGCGTAGAGGCAGGTTTATGCGAATGCAGAGCTCCTGACGGGCGGGCAGGGACTGCTGGTGCCGTGCAGAGCTTAGGCAGCCCTGGTCCCCGCTTGGCTGCATCCCTGAGTGCCAGGATGGAGCTGCTGCAGCTCTGCACAGCCTCGCCTCCCTCCTCACCCTCACCTCGGCCAGGCAGCTGCTCAAGCCCCTCTTTGGGGAGGGTTTTGCGGACGGGGCACAGCTGGAGACATCCCTCCCCGCTGCTGCCTGGGTCGCAGCAGCACGGGTTCCTGGAGGATTCCCTGCGTGCCGGAGCTGGCCGGGAGAGGAGCATGGCCAACCGGCCCAGCCGGTTTTGCAGGAAGAGCAAGGAAAAAGCCTCCATGCCGGAGGGCCACTCCCAGCTGCTCTGCCGGTCCCAGGCTCTTTGCCCCATAGTCCTTGGCCCCAGAAGAGGAAATCCTGGTTTTTCCCCCCAGCCATCCCCAGAGGAGACCGCAGCGGGCAGCACGGCGGTTTGCGGAGGGGCTCGCACCGCCTTGCCCTCCTGCTCACCGTTTCTCCCTCCATCCCGCAGGTGAAAGCCAACGACTCGGACCAGGGCGCCAATGCCGAAATTGACTACTCCTTCCACCAAGCCTCAGACATGGTGCGCCGGCTGCTGCGCCTGGACCGCGCCACGGGGCTCATCACCGTGCAGGGGCCCATCGACCGCGAGGACGTCAACATCCTCAAGTTCTCCGTCATGGCCAAGGACAAGGGGGCGAACCCCAAGAGCGCCCGCACCCAGGTGGTGGTCACCATCAAGGACATGAACGACAACGCGCCCTCCATAGAGATCCGGGGCATTGGGCTCGTCACCCACCAGGATGGCATGGCGAACATCTCGGAGGACGTGCCAGTAGAGACAGCAGTGGCTCTGGTGCAGGTGTCCGACCGAGATGAGGGAGAAAACGCCGTGGTGACCTGCGTGGTGGCTGGTGATGTCCCGTTCCAGCTGCGGCAGGCTAGTGAAACAGGGAGCGACAGCAAGAAGAAATACTTCCTACAGACCACCACGCCGCTGGACTACGAGTCGGTGAAGGAGTACACTATTGAGATTGTGGCGGTGGACTCGGGGAATCCGCCCCTCTCCAGCACCAACTCTTTGAAGGTGCAGGTGGTGGACGTGAATGACAATGCGCCTGTCTTCAGCCAGAGCTTCACCGAGGTGGCCTTCCCTGAGAACAACGAGCCCGACGACCTGGTGATGGAGGTGAGCGCCAGCGATGCTGACAGTGGCTCCAATGCCAAGCTGGTTTACTCCCTGGTGACGGACCCCTCCTCCAAGGGCTCCTTCACCATTGACCCTGACTCCGGGGAGATACGGGTGAAGGCGGTGCTGGACCGAGAGCAGCGGGAGCGCTACGAGTTCTTGGTGGTGGCGGCAGACAAGGGCAGCCCCAGCCTCAAGGGCACAGCGTCTGTGGCCATCAACGTCATGGACAGGAATGACAACGACCCCAAGTTCATGCTGAGCGGCTACAACTTCTCAGTGATGGAGAACATGCCGCCCCTCAGCCCTGTGGGCATGGTGACGGTGATCGATGCTGACAAAGGAGAAAACGCCCGCATCCAGCTGTCGGTGGAGCAAGACAACGGGGATTTTGTCATCCAGAATGGCACTGGCACCATCCTCTCCAGCATCTCTTTTGACCGGGAGCAGCAGAGTACATACACTTTCCGACTCAAGGCAGTGGACGGTGGGGATCCTCCCAGGTCTGCCTACGTAGGGGTGACCATCAATGTCTTGGATGAGAATGATAATGCTCCCTTCATCACTTCACCCTCCAATGCCACCTACAAACACATCCTGCCCCACACCAGCCCTGGCCAGCAGGTGAGCAAGGTCAAGGCGGAGGACATTGACTCTGGCGTCAATGCAGAGCTGACCTACAGCATCACAGGAGGCAACCCCTTCGAGCTCTTCCAGATCTCCCCGCACAGTGGAGACATCACCCTGGAGAAGGAGATCCTGCGCAAGCACCATGGCCTGCACCGCTTAGTAGTGCGTGTCAACGACAAGGGCAAGCCCTCGCGGCACGGCACGGCACTGGTGCACTTCTACGTCAACGAGACGCTGGCCAACCGCACGCTGCTGGACACGCTGGTGGGGCACAGCCTGGACACACCGCTCGACATAGACATCGCCGGAGACCCCGAATACGAGCGCAGCAAGCAGCGAAGCAACATCCTCTTCGGAGTCATTGCCGGCATTGTGGCCGTCACCCTGGTCATTGTGCTGGTCGTCCTGGTGCGCTACTGCCGGCAGCGGGAGGCCAAGAGTGGCTACCAGGCAGGCAAGAAGGAGACCAAGGACCTGTACGCACCCAAGCAGGCCAGCAAGAGTGGTAAGAGTAAGAGCAAGGTGAAGAAGAGCAAGTCTCCGAAGCCGCCCAAGCCCACGGAGGATGAGGAGGAGACGGGGCTGCAGAAATCGCTCAAGTTCAACCTCATGAACGACTCTGTCAGCGACAGCCCCCGAATCCACCTGCCCCTCAACTACCCGCCAGGCAGCCCAGACCTGGGTCGCCACTACCGCTCTAACTCGCCGCTGCCCTCCATCCAGCTGCAGCCTCAGTCGCCCTCTGCCTCCAAGAAGCACCAAGTGGTGCAGGACCTGCCGGCCACCAACACCTTTGTTGGCACCGGAGACAACAACTCGACGGGCTCCGAGCAGTACTCGGACTACAGCTACCGCACCAATCCCCAGAAATACACCAACAAGCAGGTAGGAGAGCTCATCCTGAGGCCGGCAGCGGCCCCTCCCCTGCACCGGGGAGCCATCTGGACAGAGGTGTGGGAGTGAGCGTGGACTGGCCCCCAGCCCTGCATGCGCGGCCTGGGGGGCTGGCAGAGGACTACCCCGGAGCCGAGCCACGGAGCCTGGTCGTGGGGCGGGGAGGGGATGGGGATGGTGGTGGTGGGAGGCCAAAAACTGTCCGAGCCCTTGTCAGAGCGCCCGGGGCTGGGTCCTGGCGGCGCTGCCTGGGTGACGGTGATGTGAAGGGCGCTGCATGCGTGTGCCTCTGCATGTGGAGCTCGGGGGAGGGAATCCCACCCACCCGGGTACCCTTTGGGTACCGGCTCTAAGAGCACCCAGGAGGGCAATGCCCGCCCTCCCATCCATCCCTCTGCTTGGGCTGACTCGTGGGGAGGAGAGACCGGTCCTGCTCCTGCCACAGCTCTGGGCAGCAAGTTTCCAGCCCTGCCCCTGTCCGGGGAGCAGCGAGGAAGGCGCTAGCCTTGCTGTTGCCAGCCCGGCTCTGCTGGTGCGGCTGAATCTTTTGCCATCCCTGCACAAAGCTGCCCAAAAGGGAGTTTTGCACCCGCTGTGGCTGCCCAGGCAGGTGGGGCTGGGTGGAGGAGCAAAGCTCTACCTTTTTCCCAGGCTCAGGCTCTGGCTTCCCCCAGGCTTGGGCCCTCTGCCATAGCCGGCGCGGTGAAAACCGGGCTTCCCTTAGCGCGAGCATCGGGCCCGGAGCTATGGCTCTGCGGGAGCCGTGCTGCAGCCGCTGCAGAGGGGGAGAACGGATCCCGGCAGCCAGGGAGCTTCCTTCAGGCGGCACGGGTCCGGCCGTGTGCCGGGGCTGGGTCTCGTGCTTGGGGCTGGAGGAGCGGGGCACTGGGGTCTCTGCTGCGTGCTGCGATCGGGTCACTGCTCTTGGTCCAGCCAGGGGTTTCTGCTGCGTGCGGGGCAGGGCGGAGGTAGGTCTTGGCTGCGGACTGGGAAGGGCTGCTCGCTGGTGTGCACTGGAGCTTGGAGCCGTCCCAGGAGGTCGTGGGATGAGCCCGGAGCTTGCAGGACCCTCTTTCTCCTCAGGCTGTCTGGCCAGTTAGCTTGCACCACGTTTCTGCTTTGGCGCCTGTCGGGTCTATCCTTAACTAGCTAGGGAGGGAGAGGGGGGACGAGTGCCTGTGGCTTTGCCTTCTTCCTGGGGCCCCGTGGGTGAGGACCACCCACTCCCCCACCGTGCTGTACCCTCTGTGCCCTGTGGAGACCCATGCTCCCTTCTTTGTACCCCGGTGAGCGGCAGGCTGGGCTCCTGCCGTGGGGCTGAGCTCAGCTGCCCTGTTGGATTTGACTTCAATAAAGTTTTCTATTTTTGAGCCGTTGTGCCTTATTTTCCCTGCTGCCCCTGAAGATGCTCTTGCTCCCAGCAAATTCCCAGGCATCTTTTCCATGTCCTCAGCCACCAGAGCACCCAGGCCCCGCAGCGCCCAGAAGTGATGCTCACGTGGGTCAGCCATCTCCACAAGCCCTCCACTGTGCCCCAGCATGGCCAGTCCAGAGGCCTCATGGCGCTGACCCCCCTCCCCAGACTGACAACTCCCATCTCCAGTCACTGCCTGGCCCTCTAAGGAGACAGCTTCCTCCAGAACACATGCATGTACATACACACACACATGTACATGTGTGGATGTGGAGGCAGTCTGAGCCACGGACCAGCTTTCTTCCATCCCAACATCCCCCTGCATAGCTTCTCCTGGTTCATCCCCACATCCTTTTGAGACCCACCCATGTCCCAAAGCCAGCACATGGAGGAGCAGATCCCTGCCACGCGGTGCCTGGCTAGCATGACCCAAATCCTGCCGGTGAGGGCTGGAAGACGCCTGCCACTCGCCCGCCGCAGTGCTGGAATGAGGACGCAAGCGGTTGCAGATGGAGCCTCGGTGCGTCAGCAGCGCCGGGGGGAAGCACCTGAAGCAAGGCGCTCCCCCACCCTGGGATGCGATGGGCACCCTTGCAGCGAAGGAGAGGTCCTCCCAGGCAGGCTTTGCTGGTGGCGGTGGGGCTGCGGGAGGGCGTTGGAGCCAGGCAGCCACGCTCCCCCTAAAGATGGCTCTGCCCCTCCTGGCAGGCAGGTTGGGGGCGATGCTGCTGCCGTGGGGCTTGCTCAGGCTCTTGTCTCCAGCGGGATGGAGAGAGGATGGATCCTGGTAGGCAGGAGCAGCACAGCACCCCTTTCCCAGGCCTTGGATGGGGCCATCCTACACCCCCCTCCCCCCAGCCAAGCATCACATCTCAGGGACCCCCTCCCCAGCCACTCCGTCCTCTTTCTCACGGTTTTTCTTTCAAACTGGGCAGACATCCCTGTGCCCGTCACACCAGCTTCACCTCTTCCCCAGGGGCTCCAACCGGCCGCACCAGGCTGCTGGAGAAGAGGAGCTCTGGCGCTGGGAGAGATTAGATCATCCGGGGAAACCAGTGGTTCTGGCTTCGGTGGTTTCAGCCCTGTGCCAGCCTTGGCTCTCACAGCCTCCTAGTTTGTTTTGCTAACAGCATAAGGTTTTATCTTGAACCGTCCAGGAAGTGTCTGGGCCTCCTAGGCAGGCAGGGCTGGGACCTGCGGGGAGATGCGATGGCTGCAGAGGAGGAAAGGAGACACCAGCAACCACCTAAATAGCTAGTCCCCGCAGGGCTGGGCAGGGCAGTCTTGGGGCTTGGCTCAGCGTTGCTATCTGCTTCCCTTTGGGAACTTTCTGAGAGAAGTTTCCCTTCCTTCCTTGTCCTCGGCAGCTCTTTGATGAACCTGGGGTGAGAACGCAACCTCTCAGATGCTGGCGTGGGGAGCATCTCTTTCTTCTGCCCGTCTCCCAGGCTTCATCCTTTGGGGCTTTTTTATACTGGAGGGGGCTATACTACATCCTTTCCTGGCTGCACAAACCCAAGATTGCCCCGGGTCCTTACAGCCCCCCACCATCTGAGAAGCTGGCTGGAGTGGTGTTAACTTCAGTGTGCTACTGCGAGCTCAGCAGAGGTGCCTGCACCTGCCTGCAGGCTCAGGAGCACTGTGCAGTATTAATTACTCTCTGCGGGGGGCGGGGGGGATAAGAGGAATATTTTAACTGTAATGGACAGAAATGAAATTGTCTTGTTTTAGAATTTAGCTTAGAGTCTCCATAAATTGCAGGTTTAGGTGTTGGCAGATGTCTGGGAAAGTCTCCTACTGTCCTGGGTCAGTGGATTTTCTCAAGGTCGTTCACGTGGAATGAGCTGATAAATGGATCCAGCGACGAGCTGCAGATGGAGCTGAGGGTTCATGGGGGACCTGCCCTGTTTTTCCCCAGTTTCAGAAAGACACTGTGCTGGGAGCAGTTCCCAGGCACTGCAAATCAGCTCCCGCTCCCGGGATCAATTGCACTTGGTTCAGATTTGGCTCTGACGTGCAGAGACCGAATGAGGGAACGTGTCGGTGAGGTTCCGGGGGCTGCAGTGCGGGGGCTGAGCCCTAGCTGTGCTGGGAAGAGCGGCTGGGCTCTGCCAAACAACTATGAATGCACAGCGGCTTGTGAGCATCAATGGGGTGCTTGTGGGCACTGGGGGAGCACAAGAGGGGGCGAGGAGTGGGTCGTACACCGTGCCGGCTTCTGGGGAGCTGGTGAGGATGCTGAGAGCCCCACGAGCAAGGCAGGAATGTGCAGTGGCTCCTGGCAGGTCTGTGCTGGGGGACTTCGGTTTATGGCAGGAAAGGGTGCCTATGCCTGGGAGAGCACCGTGGGGCATTTGGGACCTCAAAATGAAGAGCTTCAGCCATGGGAGACGAGCAACCCCGTGGTACAGCCTGGCCTGTACAGCCAGAGACAGCGCGGGTGTGCGCAGGCTGTGCTGCAAGGGGAGGTGACAGCGGGGTGTGCTCAGCCTGCGCTCCGTGTGGGAGGTGACAGCGGGGTGCTCGCAGCCTGTACCCCACGGAGGGGTGGCACAGAGGTGTGCGCGGTCTCTGTGGCCGGGGGTGGCGGAGGCACGTGCATGGGCTGTGTGGCAGGGGTAGGCGATGCAGGGGGGTGCAGCCTGTGTCTCCTCTGGGAGGAGGTGGCACAGGGAGGGCTACAACCCCTGTCCCGGGAGGAGGTGGCAGCCGGGTACGTGCAGCCTGTACTGCAGCGGGAGGAGGCATGGGGGGGTACACAGCTGGTACCACGGGGAAAGGTGGCACAGGGTTGTGCGCAAGCTGTACTGTGTGGAGCGGTGGCAGCAGGGTGTGCACAGCCTGTACGCGGCAGGAGGTGACAGCGGGGTGTACATAGCGTGCAGCCTTGGGCAGGTGATGACTCCTCTGTAAGCAGCGTGTCTGCAAGGAGGCAGTGGTGCTTACTGTCCCTATCCCATCAAGGAGAGCATCGGGTCTCTCCTGCCTGACGGTCCCTGGCCCCACCAGCACTAGGGACCTTGTCCTTTGCTCCCTTGAAGGCTCGCCCAGCCTGTGCTGCCTGCCTGGGCCTCCTCACATCGGGCTGGGCTGCCTGGATGGCTTGCAGCTCCAGCCAGTTCCCCTCTTCCCACCCTGCTGAGCCAGATGCTGCTCATTCCTCCCTGCCCTCCTTTTCCTTTCACTTCTCACACCCCCAGGCTCTCCCTGCCTGATGCCCGTGGAGCCAGTGTTGGTCTGTGGTGAACACGGGCTTCCCTAGCTTGGATCTGAGAGACTTCTCCTTTTTTTTCCTCCCACCTTCCCCTCTTTTCTTTCACAATTGTATCTGCTCCTTTCCATCCCTCTCTCCTGATCTTTCCTCCTGCTCTGCTCGGGCAGTGACCTCCTCCTTCCCTGTTGCTTTCCCCTCCCCATCAGTCTCCTGACCGGCTGTCTGCTGGCCCCAGTACAGAGGGATGCTGAGCCCTCCGCAGCGCAGGGCTGAGTCCCCGGCTGGCTCCGACAGCCGAGCTGTGGAACCTCTGCACGAAGAAAGCGCTGGCTGTGTGGGCAGCCGCCTGGTCCAAGCCACGCTGATTGATATTCCCAGCACTGCTCTGCCTGCTCGGCTGGGCTCTCAGCTGCAGTGCTGTTCCCTGTGCGCACAGACCAGCCTGGAGCGGGGCCCAGCCCTGCAGCCTGCTTCATCAGTCACCCAAATCCTGGGGCAAAACCCGATGCTGCGACGGGGTGTGTCCCTGGGCACTTTGTGGTCCCTCCGCCCAGAGAGCAGCCAGGAGGCTGTGGATGGGGTGAAGGGGGAGGGTGGGATGCAGCTGAAGGGGGTGGAGGGTGGGGTGCTCCCCGGTGAGGACAGAGCTGGGATGTTCTGGGACGGGAAGGAGAGGAGGCTGGGGTAATGAGAGGGTGCGTGATGTAGGGCAGGATGGGGTGGGGTGTTGCGGGGGAGAGCGAGGGCTAGAGGATGCGTGGAGCAAAGGGGCACAGAGCGGCTCTGTCCCTGGGAACTGTGTCAGCTCAAGGTGCGGAGGGCGTGGGGCAGCAGTGAAGAGGTGGATGCTGTGTGCTTGTGTCCCCAGAGCTGGTGTCCACCCGGGAGCCCCGGCATGAATCGTGTGCAAGAGCTGTGCAGCTGACTCATGTGGGGCTGTGCTGGGGTGCGTCGCAAAGACCAGGAGCTCCCCTTCATGGTTTGTGGGGTCTTGGACATTCAGGCCCTGCGGTACCCTGTCAAATCTCTCTCTTGCTGGCCTATTATTTTGAACGCTGCCCCTGGAGCTGAGCCCTGTGCCAAGCCCAAAGCACCTTCCTCTCCCTCCACCCTCCATCCCCACGCATACCTGTCGCGTGAGAGCACCTGCCCATGAAACCCTGGGCACAGCCCATCTCCATGGGAGAGCTGTGCTCCTACGTACTGCCCTGCAAGCCGGTCCATCCAAGCTGCAGTTACACAACCCAAGCTCTGCTCTTGGGAGAAACCAAGATGGTAGATGGAGATTACTCCAAAAGGGACTCTTCCCACAGTCCCCTGCTCCTTCAGTGCCCCAGAAAGCACACGGTCTGCTTGGCTGAGGCAGAGAGGGATTGAACATGGGTGAGGAGGAGCCTGGCTGCAGGGGCACAGGCCACCGCTGGCACCTTGGTCCTTCTCTTCTTGTCACTTCTGATGCTAGCTGCGGCGTCCGTCAGTCCAACCCGGTGAAGCTCGGTCTTGGTTTCGCCTCTGGGAGCCAGGGTCACCTGTGACTCGGACCCACTCAGCCTCCCCCCAGTAGGTCCCCGTTGACCTTGTCTTCTCTCTGACTTTCTGGACTTTTCTGGAGGTCTCAGTCTGCACCCTTGAGGACCTGCTTTCCGTATCCCACCAGCAGTATAGGTTTCTTTTCCTAGTGGGGTTCCTGACTCAACCCTGTGGTTAAGAGCACAAGACGAAGAGGAGGCCAAACAAAGGAACAGAAAGAAAACAACTCCCCAAGATCCCTTAAAAACATCTCCTAGTTGTTTTGCATCAATGTCTTCCTGTGGCGTAAGCTGTTTACTGCCTCAGTCCTTCAGATGCTCACAGGAAAGAGTGGGTGGGAGAGTAGGTTTGTGGCAGTGACCTGCTAGGAGGGCAGGAGAAAGCTCGTACATTATCTCATCATTTATATACATTTTGGCATTCACAGCCATGCCTTGTGGATCGTGCCCAAGGATCCCTTAAGATGCCCCTGCCCCAGGAGGTAAACATCCTTCTGAGCACCTCTTCACCTGCAAAATACCCGCCTCCTGATCTACTATCTAAACATGGCACGGCTGGGCAGCCGCTGATCTTGGTAGGTTTCATCAAAGCTGTCTTTAGAGCCGTCATTTTGGGAGGGCAGCAAATCACCACCTCGCCCTTGGAACTGATCCTGCTCCGTAGCAAAGTTGTCGGAGCAGAGTGCCCTGATTCAGCTCCTCTGGGACATCTCTAAAGGCCCGAGCAACCTGAAAGCCTGGAGCTATTTAGCTCCCGTGTGGCCTGGTTTTCACATGCTCCAAACTCCCCGATGCTCTTGAGCAGCTGCAAAGCTGCTGCCGGGGAGACTCTGACAGATATCCGTCCCTGCTGTGGGGGGAGCTTCTTGTCTGAGCTGGGGACTGAGATCGTGCTCTAAATGTCTTGCTAATGTGATGTCTGATGTTCCTCTTACACTAATCTGTTAATCTTTCTGCTTCTTCATCAAAAGCACTCAAGCCCAGTAGAAAGCAAAATCAGTATTTCAGATGTTTGAAGAGCCCTTCGTTATTATTCAGGCTGGGCAAGGTGTTGTGATTCAAGGCCCTGGGAGTGCCTGGAGGAGCTTGGGCTGTTTTTTCCAAGGATTTCAAGTAGATCACAGTTTATTAGGGACTGTCAGGACGTCTCTTGCCCAAAGAGAGCTCAGAAACCTTCTCTAACATTGAGGAAATTTTTCGTGAGCTGCAATCTGCAAGGTCTGGCTCAAGGTCTTAACAGCTCACCCAGGATTTGAGGACAGGGTAAAAGAAAGCTGTCCTCAGCTTATCCATACCAGGGGTCCTGTGCCAGTAAGAGTGGTAATGCCAGAGCAGCGCAGGCAAGATAAGTGGCCTTACCAAGCCTTTCAATATTACTTGTCTTACCTGTTTGACCTCTCCAGATGAAGGTGTGTCTTACCCAGTATCATCATTTGTCATTAGGTGCAGGTTGGTTGCAGACCACTGAAGTGAGGACTCTGCCGATGTCTAGAGCGTGTTGGTGCACAGACACAAGGAATAGACACAATTCCTTGACCAAGCAGGAAAAGCTTCTGCCGTTTGCCTATGGAAATAGAGGTGGTTAGAAAATAGGGTTGCCATCAGAGGAAAATTTTCAATTTGAAAATAAATCAGCAAGAATTGACATTTTTTTTTTTATTTTGGCTGAAGTCAATCAACAGATATAGATGTATAAATATATATATATTTTCTAATAATTTCTAAAGGCACAATTCCGACTGACCTTTTTGAATTTAGCTTCATAATTAATACTTGGCTTGAATTCTGAAGTGAAAGTTACCTTTGCAAGAGCATCGTTTTTTCATTTTTACATGTCAGCAAAGATATCCCCCCTGCCCCAACTGTGAAACAAGAAACTCACTTGAAAAATGATCTGATTTCAAGAAATTGACATTTTTTTCCATGCAAAGTCATCTGTTGAAGCATTCCTGGTTCTCTCTCTTTTTTTAGAGTCCTGAGTCTATGGCTTGGGAGCCCCTGCTCTCCCCAGAGCTGTCAATACTATCTCTCAGCTCCACTAGGTGCAACTGGGAACCAGATTAGCTCATTATTTTCCCAGCATTATTTCCCCACTCTACAGCTGTTGGATTCGTTGAGGGCTTTATTCAAGCGTTACTCCCAGTCCTGGAACCTTTTTCTCCCTGGGATCTTCAGATGGTTTTAATGTGATTATGAGACCTCCTTCTGTGTCCCAAGCAATTTTGGCTCTATACCAACTATCTACAAAATGGCTCTATTATCAGCTTGAAGGTGATAGACATTTCAGGACACCACGGTCCGTCCAATTTAGACATTATTCCATAAAGATTATGACCCCTTTAGATTTTATGATTCACCCTTCAGATGATTTATTTCCATATTTTCCTTTCCAGTCTTCATTTCAACCAAAGAAAAGCCAAATTGCACATCCTTGATGGGTTCAGAGCTCTGATAGGCTGAGAGGTTAGGCAATCTCTGTCCTGAGGCTGTCTAAATGGGTTTCTAATTGCGTTAGATCTTGCTATGAGTTAGATAAATTCGATCTGACCAGGCAGGTTGGCACCGGGCTTTGGCGGCTTCTTTGAGCATCATGCAAATTTCAGAAGGCTTCAGGGCACCTATGTGGAGTCAGCCCACATTTTACCCAGATTTATTCATTAAATAGTGCCTCGGGATCTGATGTCCATTTTAGGATGGCTGTTCTGCTATCATTATTTCAGCAGGACTTGTAGCACCTCTCTTCTGACTGCAAGGTCAGCACTTGCTAATTGTCAGCAATGGAAGCCATGCACACAGCCACTTAGAAGAGTGAGCAGTTGCTTTTCAGATAATACCTGGTTTGGGAGGTGTGATTCACACAGATTCCTGTGCTGTTTTCCTCCAGTTGTGGATTCCTTCTGTAGCTTCATTTGTCAACAGTGAAAGAGCTAAAGGGTTGTTTGGAACAACCCTCACTTCAGACACTGGGATGGGAATGGACACAAGGATTTGTGGGTGTGCTGGGTTTAGCTGGGATAGAGTTAATTTTCTTCATAGTAGCTAGCGTGGGACTATGTTTTGGATTTGTGCTGGAAACAGTGTTGATAATCAGGGATGTTTTAGTTACTGCTGAGCAGTGCTTACACAGAGTCAAGGCCTTTTCTTCTCCTCACCCCACCCCACCAGCGAGTAGGCTGGGGTGCACAAGGAGTTAGGAAGGGACACAGGCCAGGACAGCTGACCCCAACTGACCAAAGGGATATTCCATACCGTAGGACGTCACGCTCAGCATATAAAGCTGGGGGAAGGAGGAGGAAGGGGGGGACGTTCAGAGTGATAGTGTTTGTCTTCCCAAGTCACCGTTACGCGTGATGGAGCCCTGCTGTCCTGGAGATGGCTGAACACCTGCCTGCCGATGGGAAGTGGTGAATGAATTGTTGTTTTGCTTTGCTTGTGTGCACAGCTTTTGCTTTACCTGTTAAACTGTCTTTATCTCAACCCACGAGTTTTCTCACTTTTACCCTTCCAATTCTCTCCCCCATCCCACTGGGGGGGAGTGAGCGGGTGGCTGTGTGGTGCTTAGTTGCCTGCTGGGGTTAAACCATGACAGTGGGCAGAGCACAGCCATCAAACAAGACCTCATGAACATCAGATGGACCAGAACTGTCAGCCACGTTGCTGATGTGCCTTGTGCAACCACAGTAGCTGTGATGGAGGTGATCCCAGAAAATCATCAGACTGGTAGATCAGAAAACTGGGCCTTTAAGTCTGCTCGTAGTCCTGTCCAGAATTGTCAGTGCTTGTTTGGAGACACCACCTTCAATGACAAAATTCTGGGAAGGCCTGAACATTTTTTTTGGAATGCAAGAGGGGTCTTACAAGTATGCATAGACCACACCTTTGCTTAGAGCTGGGTCCATCTATCTCCCTCCCTTGTTTGTGCTGGCTGGAGCTCCAGGCAGGCAGTTGTCCTGCCTGGTTGCTCCATCCCTCCCTTGTCCAAAGCAGGCAGAGCCCCCGGCACCTGTTCCCTTGCTCTGCACCAGCTCTTTCCTCAATTTCTTCGTGTTGTGCTAAAAGGGAGTGATCCAGTACTGCTGGGAACTGCAGCTCTGGAGTGGTTCGGTCCACTTCACGAGGTGATAGTTAGCCCTTGTGCCTCTGAAAATCTGGACCTGAAGATGCTGTAGCAGGGCAGGGAGGAACCTCTGGGGCAGACAGGATGCCCAGACCACGAAGGAGACCAGAGAGGCACAGGAGGGAGAAGCGCAGGCCTTGAGGAGCAGAGGGTTACCATAGGTGCCAGGAGGCTGACACCAAGCCAGGGCAGCATTTGCCTTTGCTGCTCGTATGCAAACACTCTCTCTCATCGTGCTGCTCTGCCTGGTGCCATGTAACATTGTGAGCTCTTCACGTCACGTGCAGGTATGGCAGCCCCGGGCGTGAGGGTGGGTGCAGGAGGAGTGGGGGGATTCTCTTGGGGGGTTTCTTCTCCAAACATCAGTGCAGCGGCCAGACAGTGTGCTGCTGGGGTAGCATGGGAAAGAATGGGAAGAGCTGTCTGCTCTGACGCCGTCCTCACCCCAAAACACCAGCAGAAGCACATGCTGTTGCTCAGACAAGCTGTAAAATGGTTGACTGCTTATGGCCACGAGCTGAGCTTGTCTCCTGTGTCCTAGAGCTAGAGTGTTGCCCTGGATGGTTCTTGGCAATTCAGGTCCAGCTCTCCTCGAGGCTTGCCCTGGTTTCCATGGGCATAATTATTCCCCTCAGCCTCCTGCTCCGAAGCCTGTGTTGCATTGCGCTGGAGCCGTGCTCCTCTCCAGACGTGATACTGGCAAAATAATTCCCACAAGCAGCAAAGCCTTCAGACATGAAGTGTAGTTTGGGGCATGGTCCCTGGGCTTATCTTTTTTTTTTTCAGTGACCAGGGATGTTGCATAGCTCCAGGTTGGTTGGTAAAAGAGAGGGGTTCATGAATTAATCTGAAGTTGACTAACTCATGTGCTACAATGGCTCCCTTGTCACTTATTTTTATATTCTGGGCATTGGGTCTGACATTGCCTTTCACTTTCAGCCCTGTGAGTTGCTGCATTGTGGCGGCTGTTGGGGAAGCAAGCTCCTTTGGCAGCTGGCTGAAAGGCCGTTGAGGCTTCTGGCATGTGGGGAGGCGCAGGAGCAATTGGAGGCTGCCAGATGAGCCCATTAGCCGCGGATCCTGCTTTCGGATCAGCAGTGAGGTAGTTAACAATTTTGATATTTCCACCACTCCAGCATTAATCGGCGCTCGGGGGGGGGGAGCAGGGCGGCTTACCTCCGGGGGGCTGTTGCACCGCACCATTCCTGTCAGCAGGAAAAGGGTTCCTGGGGCGATTTTAAGGTTTCCTTTGTGAACAGCGCAATTTCTGGTCCGTCAGATGGGACCGCATCTCCTGCTGCTCAGTCCGTGCCGTCTGCGCAGGGGGTGATGCAGTGCATTTGGGGGGAGCCGGTGTGACACCCCGCAGCCCTGTTCCCTGGTAGGACTGCTCTCGTTTTGGCTGAGTTTGTTTTCCCTGGGTTTAGCAAGGAGAATCAGCTTGGTGCGGGTCCTGATGAGAGCCGGAGATGTTTGCAATGAAGGGAAGAGGCAGGAGGGAGTAGAGCGGGGCTGAGGCGGGAGGGGGTCCCCTTAGTCCCCCTCCAGCATCCGTGGGTGGGGACCCTTACGGTAGAGGGCATCAGGATAGAGGAGCCCCTTGGTGGGAATGGTGTTGGAGGCTCTTGGGGTGTGCAGCCAGGACCAGGCAGGCTGGGGAAGGCTGTCGGGGAGAGCCCGAGAAAATTTCTCATCAAAACAAGTCCCTGCTACTGTCAGATAAGTCCCAAAACTGGAACCGTGGGTGTGAGCCTGGCTTCCCCGTTGTGGAAAGGCTGTGGCAGAGCTGGAACAGGCACAGAGAAGGGCAGCAAAGCTGGCCCGACCTGCCCGGCGTCTGCAGGAGGACAGGCTGCACGTACTCGCACGCTGCAGCTCGCAGAGGACACAGTGGAGCAGGATGCAGCGCGGATCTGTGAAATTGGAAAGGGGTAGAGCGAGGAGCAATTACTCATGTTTTCTCATAACCCTGCAGGTAGGAGAAGTTCAAGGAAAAATTACCAGGCAGCAGTTGTAAAACCAAAGGGAAGCGCTTTTCTGCGTAGCACACGGGCAGAGAGTTCATTGCTGCAGGATGCCACGGAGGCCAAAAGCAGGCGTGGACTCAAAAAGGCGTGAGAGCACTTCACAGAGGATGGGGGTCATTAAACGTATGAGCTGCAAACGATTCCTTGCTCAGGGAAAAAACCTGAGCTGCGGCACAACAGAAACCCACAAGATTTACTAGGGGATGAATGTCTTCATCAGAGCACCCACCGTGGCTGGAGGCAGCTGCCGGTGCTGGTGCTCCCTGCAGAAAGTCGGGGACAGGGGCTGGGTTTGCTCCTCAGATGTACAGGCTGGCACAGGCAGGTCTCTCCATCAGGAAGATGAGAGCGAGCACTGGGGAGCCCTTGAAAGGATTTTTTTCAGAGCCACAATTCCTCAGCTAGGAAAATAGACAATTTTGCCCCAAATCCCATTCTAGTGCAGTGGCAAAGTGGAGATAGCAGTTAGAAATAGAAAAGCAATAAATACTGGAGGAGGAAAAAGGGAAAAGGGAGGGAGTGTATAGCAATTAGTAGAAATGAGTAGTTATGGAGTATAGAAAATTGACAAGGAAAGCCAAAAATATTGGGGGAAAATCAATTTTGACAAGCTAAACACAATAAAGAGTACTTTAAAAAATGTGCTAGGTGGAATCCAGTGACTGTCATTTCCAAAGGGAGACTGTAAAATTGTTAATTATGTAGAAAAATGCAAAAGTATTCAATAAATGTCAATGCATTGGTCACCAGTAAAAACATTCAAAATATCACCTCCTTGAAATAGTGATGTTTAAAATAATCGAATAAAATAATTTGTGCCAAAGCATCTTCAAAGGGCTGGAGTAGGAGCTCTCTGATCCGGAGGTGTTAATGGAGCTGGGGACCCCAGGATGGGCCAGGAGGAGTGGGAGGGCAGTGGTGCCGTGAGCCAGCTGGAATAGTGATGGGGATGCTGTGTGCACCGCACACTGTCCTCGTCAGCCCCAGGGAGCAACTGGATTAATAGCTGAGGCAGGAAACTCAGTGATGGAAATAGCACTGACGTCAGTCAATGCAGTTTGATGGGAAGGGATACTGGGCAGTGTCATTACATGACAGGTCCAGCTCTTAAACCTTTCCTTAGGCATCTGCTCCTGGCCACCGCGAGGAACAGGATCTGCTCTAGGCATACCTGCGGGTCTGAAGCAGCAGAGCTGGTTTTATGCTGGTGTGAGATTACAGCGTGCAGCTGATCAACTTGGAGTTTGATGAAGATGCCGAGTTGATAATGCATTATGTTATTATTATTATTATTTTGAATTAACACTACTTATTATATGTTAAGCATTGTTAGATAGATGAAGATCTGGTTTATCAACAGGTTAGCGAAGAAAAGCAGTCGTTGGTTGGGAGTCCTTGCGGAATGAGGTTCTCTGGAGGAGCTCTTCGGCAGCAGTACTGTGCCTGCTGCCATTCAACGTTGTAATCAACGATCTGGAAGTAAATATAAAATCACTGCTGATAAAATTTGCAGCTGACACGGAGATTGGTGGAGTGGGAGATCATGATGAGGATAGAGCAGTCATGCAGAGCGATCCAGATTGCTTGGTAAACCGGGCCCATTTAAACAAAGTGCATTTTAACACAGCCAAATGCAAAGCTGTACATTGAGAAATAGAGAATGCTGGTTTATATCCTGGAAAGCACTGACTTTAAAATGGATTTAAGGGTCACACCGCATGAGTAGCTCAGCGTGAGCACTCGCGGTGCTCCCGCCAAAGGGCTAATACAGTCCTCAGATGAAAAAACCTGAGAGGTAGGAGGAGAAGCAAGGCTCTGCAGAAAGCCCTGGTGAGATGGCACCAGCAGTCCTGCAGGGATCGCCTCTGATGAGGAATGCAGAAAAACTGGGGCAAGAAAAGATCAGGGCCACAAAACTGATTCGCTGGCTTGCAGGTTGAGACTTAAGGAACCCGGTTTGTTTAACTTCTCAGAAAGAAGATTGAGGCGTGCCTTGATTGGACTGTACAAGCAACTTCTTGTGCAGAAAACGCTGCGTGCTGAAAGGCTCTTTAACCTAGCAGAGGAAGGTCAAACAAAACCCAATTTCTGTAAGTCAGTGCCAGACAAATGGATTCAGTGTCTTTCCGTGACTCCAGAACAAGGCTCTCCGGGTGGAGAGCTTCAGCCAGACACAAGCTACTAGGACTGCGCAGAGTAAGAGGAGGGCACTAACCCCCACCAGTGCTGTGCTGCCGTGCAGGGTTGGAAGGGAGTGGGGTTGAGTGTGGATTGCCTTCGCCCTGCAGTGAGAAGAGCCCTTTCAAGGGCTGCCAGGCAGGATCTGACATTTAAAGGAGGTGTTTTTTAGGTAAAAGTGATGCTATTTGGAAGAAGACCCCTCAGGGGAGGGATAGTAGCTGTCACAGGATGGGTTTCTGAGGCTGTTTGTTTGCATTATTGCAGGCACCCCAAGGAGCCCTAGTTGTTTGTCTGGGGTTTTACAAGCACAGAGTGAAAGCATAAGCTTCGAGCCAGGGATGATCCACAGTGACGGAGGAAAGCAGTTTCAGACAGGTAGTCAGGGTGCAGGAGGAGGCTGTGGGACAGCATTGCCTGGCATGGTGGGCAGTGACTTCTGTGCAGTGAAGGCTTTTGCAGGTTTTACACGGCTGCACAGCCTACGAAGTGGGCTGGGAGATGACCTCTGGGGCATCATCTGCACACACTTCTGCTGCAAGCAGGACTGCCTTGACCTCAGCTCCTCCAGAGCTGTGCACCTCCTGAGAGGTGCTTGCCTGTCCCTTCATGACAAAGATTGCACCTTCTGCTTTGGCAATCTTATCGCACTTGGCTAAACCTACCATTGTATTTTTTTCCACAGCGGCTAACCTCAGTCTTGCCTGCTGCGGGTGAAGGCCATTCCTTCTTGTCTGTCCATGGTCAAAAGCAGCAGCTTTCTCTTTGCAGAAGGCTTTTATGAGCTTGAAGAGTGCTGCCTTTGCCACCCTTAGCCTCCACCTCCCCAAACCAGTTTCCTCAGTCTTTTTATGTTTTGTCATGATTTCTGACAGCAGCTTGTTGCCACTCCTCTCTGCTCAGCTGGTGCACGTGTTCTTGAAAGTGGTGCCCAGACTGGACACAGCTTTGCCTCTGCAGTCCTACTTGAGCCCAGCAGAGCAGACAGATCCCTCAGTGACTTAAAGACAAAGCGCCTGTTTACGCATCCCAATATAGATGCATTTTTTGGTGAGAGATTGACACCATTGATGGATAGTCAACCCGTGATCTGTTGTAACCCCCAATCCTTCAGCCAGCCTGCTGCTTGCGCGGTGATTATTTTTCCCAAGTGTGCAAATGTGACAGATATATTCCACATCTGTCATCCAAGCAGTTAATGAAAATACAGGCTAGCGATGGACTCAGGACACAACCCAAAGAATTTCATTTGATACATCGTCCCAGCTGAAAGCAGTAATTATTTTCTGAACACAACTTTCTAAATGCTTTGCATCCACCCTGCAGTGAATTGCACTATATTACCTAAGCAGAGAAGTACTATGCTGCACCTACACTGTTTTCCTGCATTACTTATGAGAATATCATCTAAAATAGTGTCAAAAAACTTCCTAAAGTCAAGATATAACATTTACTGCTCCTCCTCCATCCACAAGGCCTGATGTCTTTTCAAAGGAAGAAGTTCAATGGCTTGACATGTTTGTTTGTGACAAACCTACAGTGGCTGTTACTCATTTCCTTGTTATCTTGTAGGTACTTACAAAGAGTTCTTTTATCTGTTTCAGTATTTTTCCAGGAACTGAAATTAAGCTAACTGTTTTATAATTCTCCAGCTCTTCTTTTTTCTCATCTTTAAAGACAGACGCTATTTTAGCTCACTAGCTCACTTCCAGTCTTCTGGAAGCTCCCTGATTCTCTACAAATTCTTTAAAAAAAGTATATAAAAAAAAAAAAGAAAGCAAAAAAAAAAGCCCTAACAGCTCTGAAGTTACTTAAATCAGGTCTCTAAGCACCTGGGGTGAATTTAATCAGGTCCAACCAACCTAAAAGCAGCTAGCTCATCTAAATGCTCCCTGTGTGTTCCTTCCCTCAGTTAGTCTCAATTCCTTCCCCTTCCTCGTTGGTGCTAGCCGTGTGGGATGCCTGATTGCCACTCAGTTGTAGCAAAGACATCAGCAAAAAAAGGTATTCAGCCTAAATTGTGTGTTGGTTCCTCTCTCTCCTGATCGCCTTCTGATCCCCATCAAACAGGTCCTTTCTTGGGGTCCTTCCTACATTTATGGGTGATTTTGTGTCTTTTTCTCTCTCTTGGTGTTTGTGTTTCATTCTCTGCACTCATCATCCTGCTCTTGCCCTATGAACTTGTGCTACCCTTTCCACTCCTCAGTAATCACGACAAAGAAGGGTTATTATGGAAGGATTTGGAGGAGGATAATGATGTAGCTTAATGGCTGTTTGCAGGGAGCTCCTCCCAAGCATGAGGCAAAGCTGGGGAGAGAAAGTGTGAAGTAGGGTCTTTGAAACGTTTAACAAGCAGACAAAAGAAGCGATGGTGACCCTTGATGGAGAACCTCTTAGGATGAGAGATGGTGTCAGGCCAGGGGCTGGAAGGTGAGGGATGATGTCACCATAGCTCTGTGCTGGGCAGTGATCCCATTAGAGAGGCTCTCGGGTGGGCTCAGCCAGGTCGGTCTCTGAGATTGGGTCTCTGAGGGCACCAAGGGTGCATGCAGAGTCTGAGTGCAAAATGGAGACCCCAGATGAAGGGTCGGGTGGGGGCCAAAGATTCAGGACGCTGTGCTAACGGGGTACCTTTCTGGAGCCTGCCTGTCATGGGAGAGGGCATCTGCCCAGGGTTGTCTCTGGGTGGAAAAAGAGGCTGGGGCATGAGCCTTGGAGGGAGCTGCTGGGTCAGGGGAGCGCAGGGACCACGCAAGGTGTGCTCCCCGCATGGGGTGGTGTCTGATGGGGTGCTCTTGGCTGGGGTGGAGCCTGGCGCCGTGTCTGTTGGGCTGGCTGCGGGGGGCTGATGATGGACCCTGCTGGTGTCAGGAGCACGGGGCAGGAGCGATCTGCCTCTGTTTAGGGGTCAGGTTTGGTGAACCCCCCTTTGCCTTCATCTGCTGGGTGCATGATGCAACAGCTTTTCTCTTCTCTCCCAGTTACCTCATCGCCGAGTGACGTTCTCTGCAGCCAGCCAGGCTCAGGACCTGCAGGATCCCTCCCAGCACAGCTACTACGACAGCGGGCTGGAGGAATCGGAGACCCCAAGCAGCAAATCATCGTCGGGGCCCCGCATTGGGCCGCTAGCCCTGCCTGAGGATCACTATGAACGCACCACGCCCGATGGCAGCATCGGGGAGATGGAGCACCCTGAGAACGGTACGTGCTCGCGGCACGCGTGCCTGCCCCCTCCCCAGGGACTCTGCACCTGAGGCTCTTCATCCTCAATGCCGCACCTCCCCTGGTGTGGGTGAGATGGGGTGAGGAGTTCGGTTGGGACAGGCTTGTCACGCTCAAGTCTGGTGGGGCTGGGAGGCTGGAGAAGAGGTGAGGCTCAAAGCAAGAGAGCAGCAAGGACATGGTGGGGAGGGGAGAGGTGGGTGAGGGAGAGGAGGTCCAGGGGAGGCTAGGAGATGTGGGGGTGGGAAGAGTCAAGGAGGCAGATGGGTTTGGCAGGAGGCAGATGGGTTTGGCATGATGTAGACAGGGGGCCCAACAGGATGGTCCGAGATGGCAGCACAGGCGGCATGCGGAGGGAGTTGTAGCCCAGCCGACGCTGAGCTTGCGTGCCGCAGTCAGGTGGTCCCACGGGTGCCTGCCCCTGCGGCAGGGTAGGGGTGTAGGGGCGGTCAGGGTGTGATGCAGCTCTCCATGCTGTGGTGGGTGTCGGAGCCGTGGGAGTTTCCTGGGGAGCAGAGGGGGAGAGCAGGTTTAGTGGTGCGGATGGGTGAGGAGATACATGGAGGGGAGGATCAGAGAGCGTGGTGGTGGCAAACCCGAGAGCGACGTGTCCTGCCTTCATTGGGCCCTTCAGGTCACCTCCTGCTCGGGTCCACCTTTACCTGAGAACCCCACCAGAGGTGACTGCAATCTCGCCATGGGAGAGCTGGCTTTCCCCTGCCCTGGTGCAGCTTCAACCCCAGTTCTGCTCCTTGTGCTGCCTCTGTGCTGCCTGCCTGACTACCCTCAATGAGCCCACTCCCCAAGCTATCTTCTCTGGCCAGCTTAAGTTGCTTCCTCGGACTTGGCTCTGGCTGTGCATATAACATCTACTTTCCTGTACCTGCTGCCTTCTGTGCTCTTGTACTGAGGGGAGGTTGCAGTGGAGCTGGCAAGTTCAAAGAAACCTCTGGGAGGGAAGAAAAGGAGGTGCAAAGGGTTCTGCCGAAGTCTCCTCCTACTTCTGGGAGCATTCTTGACTTTGGGACAGGTCTGTATGTGGTGTGAAAATGGCTGAGAGTGTGTTCAGCTGGTCTAGGGAGCTGCAAACCCGCTAGGTCCTCCTATTAAGCAGCACATGGAGCCCACGGTAATTTGTGGTGTTGAAGGTCTAGCAGAACATCTTTTCCTTCTTCCCAGGTTAGTTCATGGAGTAACACTGGAGTTCGCTGTGCTACAACCATTGAAGCAAAGCATGGTTGTGCCAGGTCTGCAGGGTTCCCAAATCCATTTGTTGCTCTTGCAATATGAGGCACCTTCCTGTCTAGGAGTGTTGTGCAGATCACTTTCTTCCCAAAAGTACCAGCCAGTCAACTGGGAAGAGTGGTATGGAAAGGTTCCTGGAGTCCTGGCACAGGACGACAGTACTGGACTTCCCAAGTGCCCTTGCGTACCAGCCTGTGCCTGCAAGAGAGGCTTGAAGGGCATGTGGGCAAGGAGATGCCACATGGCTGTGCTGAAGGATAGAGCAGGGCAGTGGTGATGATGGGCCTGGAAGAGGAAAGTTTGAGCCCCTGAAGGTGACAGGCAACCCAGAGGTGATGAAGGAGGAGCAGGGCTAAAAGTAGAAAGAGGAGAGAGAGAGAACCTGGAGGGTCTGCAGCAGGAGATGGAGGGCAGAGAGGGTTGCCTGTAGTCCTTGGGATGTTTGTTGTCTGCCCGATGGGGATGAGCAGACCCGAGGAAGGCTAGGGGACACTGCCCGGAGCAGTGGCTCTCACAGGGATAGAGCACCCGGGCATGGCTCCCTGCTCACAGCATCACAAAACCCAACCTGCCCTATAAATTAGGCAGCTCCCTCCCTTTGCACAAGAGCCCTGTGTATGCTCACAGCCCAGGAGGACGGAGATCACCACATACCCATCTATGAACAAATCCACGTGTGATACAGACATGTGCAGAGGCTCCCAGGGGATAACCGTAACCCTATTCTGCTCGCTGTCCCCCAGCCTGTCCTGGCTCGGCTCCCTTCACGTGGCAGTGGTTGGGAAGTCAGGCTCCAGTGCCTCCAGCAGCCGTCCTGACCTGTATAAACCAGGTTCAGTGCAGAGGCCACGGCAGGCCAGGGCTCTGGGGAATCCACCAGCATTAACCCTAGTTGGTCCTGGTGCTCTGCAGATAATCTAGCAAAGAAAGGCAGTTCAACGAACTTGAGGGGCTGGGGTCAGGGTCAAGATCCGTTAAGCAGACTATTAGGGGACCCTGGCACCAGGCCAGGTGACTTGGAGGTTAGGAGGTACTGGTTGTGTTAGATCAGTTCATCAGAGTTGCGTTTCCCACGGTCCACCTGCCCGAGATGTGGCACATCAGACCTCTCTGTGGTGCAAACAAGACCTCTCTGTCTTGTTTGTCCAGAGAAGGATCATGTCTTGCTTCCTGTGAAGAGTCTCCAGTGATGTGGGACCATCATGACCTGTTTGGGGACTGTCTCACCAGGCCCTTCTCTTGGCTTCTGCAGCTGCTCAAGCGGCACCAGCCCCTCAAAGAGATCAGATGTTGTTTTTTGTGAAGCTAGGAAGACTAAGCCATTCTTGACCTTATATTAAACTGAAGAGACAAATTGGATCCCACTCACCCTATCTCGCGGCACGAGCGCGAGACTGACACGACTGTGCATTTTCAAGGCTTTCATCTAGTTATAAATATCCAACATAACAGGGCTTCCATTGCTTTCTCCAGGAGATTATCCCTGCAGCCGAACCAATCTGATAAGCAAGTATGCAAGGCTATTTATAGCTTTTCAACTGGAAGACAGATCCATGCCTTTTCTTTGTAGATGGTTCTTCACTTGATTAACACACATATCAGTGTCCTCCTTTTTTGGACACTTTTTACTGTGCATACTGCAGCAAAATGCTGTATTGCAGGGGCTGAGCCAGGTCCTTTTCAGGAGGAATTACGATGTTTCTGATGAAGACTTCTCCAGTATCTTGGCACTGATGTGCCAGCTCCTCAGTCATCCCAGGCATTTGTCATCCCTGGTATTTTACCTAGCTGCCCACTGTTTCCTCCCCAACATTTTGCCGTGCTGTTATCCACTTCTGTGGGGTACACTGAGCTGGGAACTGAGCTTAGTCTCCCACTTGGCCACCCGTTGCTTTCGCTAAAGACATCTGCTCCCCCTGTATCACAGATTTGCTTTAGTTGGAAGGAGCCTGGGAGTGATTCTGCTCTGCAGAGGATCTGCCCTGCCATAATGCATGCAGAGCTTGGATTATGAAAGTGCCAGTCTCTCTCCATTGACGATGGAGAGAATTTAGTAAGATTACAGGACCAAATACGTGCAATTTAGGAAACGTTACATGAAGGCTGTTTCACTCTGTCTCTGTGTGGTACAAAGGTACCTGAGATGACGATACATTGGATGAAGTATTTCTGAATTGCGTTCTTCAGCCGACAGAACAGGGGTAAATGTTTAATCTGTTGCATCCCCATTATTTAAAGTGGGGACCCCATGCCATTTTTAATGCATGCCATTACAACCCCGCGTTGAATATGTAATTAACGATCATCTCATGAGCTTTCGCAATGCACTTAGTGCAGTAGTATCTGTACTTCACAGATGTTAATGAGTTTATCCTCACAGCTCCCCTTCCAGGGAAGAAATTCCACCATAGTTGGGGAATGAAACAGAAAATTGTAATCTGTATTTCTGAGATGTCTGCTAGCTTTGAGTGACCCACTGGATGAGCTGGCAGCTCCTCGGTCTGCTCTTTTCGGAAGGCGAGAGCCGCTGTAGCATCCCAGTGCTCCTAAGCCACGAGGCAGGTCTCCAGCTGCTCTTGGATGGCAAAGCCGAGGCTGCCTCGGCCGCCTCCGGGCAGCTGCTGACGTACGAGGCGAGAGCAGCATGGCTTTGGGACTTTGTGGCAGAGCTAGATGTAAAACCCTCTCGCCTGGTTCATAGCCATAGGCTTTTCTGACAAGACCAGCCTTTTTCTCATGGTTTCCTACCTCCTCTGTACACCTCAGCACAGCTTGAGCAAATGAATTGAGATACCATTTCCAGGGTTTGACTGCCGGACTTAGTAAAACCCTTTCAGTCCAGATTTTTCTTCGATTCGAGAAAGATTGGTAGATTGGTGCATTGTAAAGCCAGAAGGTGCAGCTTGTCTAACACCTGCGTGACACAGGCCATAAAATTTCACCCTGTGATTTCTGCATCTCACCATGGCTGAGCGGGAGCACTCCTTTGGAAAGATCCCATTTTGACAGCAGATTGCAAATGGTGGCAAGCGTGTGAGACCCCTGGTGAGCCCTTCCAGTGGTAGCTCCTCTCCAGCCCCAGTTTCACAAGCCTACACTAAAATTCTGCTTGAGCTGCTCCGGCTCCCATTTCTTTCCATTGAATCTTACAATATTAGAAGACACTTCACGCGACACGTACGTGTAGATCGCATGCAAGCAAGTCAACATTTAAAGTTCTTTTTGATACACTCAAAAACTGAGTCAAGTTCCTTACAGTGAGCAGAGCCAAGGCAAGACATTTTGGCAGCTGGGTCTCTCTTCCTTTCCTCCCACCTTTCCTTGCGCTCCTCCCAGCCATTGCCATCTGCTCATGGTGCCACCACAGACATGCAGCCCCATTCCTGGGCAGCAGCAACATCTGGCACATCTTGGATGTATGTGCTGCTTTTTGGCAACCCTTGCAAAAGCAGCCTGGGGAGATTTTTTCCTCCCGCTCCCCTTTGCTACACTTCTGATTATAGTTCAAGTCTTCCGTTCCTTCATATCATTTTTTCTCTGCGTGATCGCCAATTTGCCAACAACCTTTTAGCGGTGTGCATGTGTCCAGATGATAGCCCACAGCTCTCCAGCAGCACTCAGTGGCATCCATAGCAGCACCAGGCACAGAGATAATGTGACTGCTAGTGTTTGTCTTCATAGTCTCACGACAGGCATGTGTGTCCACCGCATGCAAACAGAGCTGCTTCTGGCTAGCACTGGGCTGTGCGTGCACCCTGCAATGTCACAGCACCTTGAGAAGGCGGGTGGCTCAGAAGAGAACTCCCAAGCCAACGGTCCCTTCTCACTGCTCATGGTGATGAGATGGATTTGCAGCAGTGGGGAGCCACTACCTCCTGCTTCGTGTCAGTCTGGTCATGAGCTTCTTTTTAAGGTTCTCACTGCTATTGTTGTGCAGTTCCTTCCAGCCAGCAGATGGGACAAAAAAAATTGCTTTCTGTCTCCTCCTTTGGCAGAGTGAAGTCTCCAGATCTTAAAACCTATTCTTCTTTTTTTGCATTATCTTTCAATGTCCCTTTTGTCTTCATGAAAGTGTTCCAGGCACATGTTCAGTCTGCGGATTTTTTTTCAAACGTACTCTGCAGCATTTTTGCTTTGTTGCAGAGCGCTGAGGAATGCTTTTGACTGGGCTCCCATCTGGGATGTGGGATTGGAGCTAGCTCTGTGCGATTCCTGGTCAAATGCCGGTTAGCCCAGATAGGTTGTCTGGTACACAGACCTCTTCTGTTACTGAAAGATGTCACACCTTGTGGGAGAAAACCGAGGGTATGGTGTAGGATAGGATAAATGCTGCTGTCCGTGGAATAAAGAAAGATGGTCTCTGGCTGGCACTGTGCACCGATCTCCCCTTTGCTGACTGAGAACCAGCAGGTCACACATCTGAGCAGCTGAGGACCGTTGGCTTGGGTCTGACTGGTGCTTGGACTCCTCTCTAGCTGAGACACTGTGGGATTATTTTTAACTGATCTGCAGCCCTTTCCTTTTTAACACTGACTATTGACATCAGGGCTGGAATTATTTACTGCAGATGTTCTGTCATTACTAGTAGTTTTCAAGTCCTGCTCTTATTTAGGGTATGCATACTCTCTGTGACCGTCTTCTGCATCTTGTCTACTTCTACAATTATGTCTGGGTTTCTGAGTGATCTTCACCTCTACAGGCATTTGCTTTTCTTCCTAAGAAATTGTGAGTTTCTCTACTTTCTTCACTTAATGTTGGTTCATCCCCAAAGACAGCTTCTGATTTTCCTAATCACTGCTGAAGAGAGATGTGGGAAAAGATTTTTATCATGAGAGACAACGTCCGACAGATTGCAGCAAATGGTCATGGATTACACCATCTTGGTTTCAACACGCCATTTCTGTCTGAGCTGTAATTTCAGACTTGTTCTCACCCTATTTCTTCTTTTCCGTATTTTCCAGCACCCATGTCTGGGTAAACTCTCTCTTACGAAAGAGCTGTTCAGGTCAGAGCGGTTGTGGCATGCCACGTCAACCAGGTCACCTTCCTTAATTGTACCGAGGATCCCAGGGTAAACAGGGTACAGCTGTTTTTTCTTCCCCAGACTAACAAGTACATTGCTACTAACTACAGAGAATGCCTTTAATCCTCTCAAGACCTTCTAAGAAGGATGCTACTTGCTTCAGACGTTGTCCAAAATAGCTTTAATAATTTATTTGACAGTGTCTTTCTTGTCTCACAGGATTATGTGGTAGTGCACAGGTAAGATTGTCCTCAAGTTCTCCGAAGATCCTTGGTGGATCCTGCATATCTCTAGAGGAGTTATTTGAAGGAACCAAATTTCCCTGTTGGGTTCTGATTACTTTTTCCACTCTTTCTGTCCCTGAACTGTGGTTGCATTATGTGATTATGAAAAATCTAGGCAGGACAGTCGTTCTGAGTCAATGCCCAAGAGACAAAAAGCTTTATATTTCAGTAGGAAGGTGCCTTCTCTTGTAGAATATGTAGGTCCCTATGGCTGTATGTGTGCCTCCTGCATTCGAGATTGGATTTTTTGGGTTTTCTGCTATTCCTTGCGATCCTGGGCTGGGCTGTGACATCTTCCATTCCCTCTTGCTGTCTGTGGCAAGACAATGGAAATTAGTGAATGTCAGCGCTCTTCTTTTATGTCCTTCACATTCTTCCTGCTTTGAACCTACTGGATGGAGAAAATCCTGTCATTTGTCTTAATCTTTCTTCCATTCAGAAGCCCTGCCCAGCATGATCCTCTCCCTGCGCTACCATGAGTGCACATCTCAGGGAGGTGACCCTGCTCTAAATTTGCTGATTTACTGGGCAATACTGCAGAGACGACAGGCTTGGAGAATACGCTGAAAGCTAGCCCCAAACTCACCTTGCTTTTTGGAACCACTCTTCCCTGTTCACTAGGCTTGGTCAGCTCCACAGCAAACTTTGAGACTTTTCTTATAGGAACCAACTGCAAACAGATGGGAGCACATAATTTTTATCTAAGAACTATAAATGAGCTTATGCAGGGAAGACGACGTCTACTGTCCAGGGAAAGGAGGATTTCCCAGTCTCCAGACCAGGAAGACCAAGCAATGTCATGTACCTCCTCCAGTCCAGGGCAGGAACACTTTCCACCACCATTTCATCTCAGCAGGCCTGGGGCTGGGTTGTAGCTCTCACCTGGCAGGACATGCACTCCTGCAGCCTTAGTGACATTAAACAGGGAACTCTTCACCTTCACAAGGTGGCTGCAAGGTGAGATACAGGTTACTGCCACTCAGTTCGCACGGGACTTAGGTTTTTTGCTTTTGCCTGGCAAGGGTTGCAAATGCCCGTGCAAGTGCCCATGCACATGGTCACGCACAGCTATTCTTATCTGGACCAAATCTAAACACCCTTTCTTTGGTATAAAGTCTATTTTCCAGAGAGTAGTTTATGTCATCCTCAAACTATTCATGGGTTCAACTCAAGTTCGCTAAACTGTGTTATAGGAAGAAGCTTTCAGAATCAGATCCGCAACAGGAACAAGAGGGTGAGTCCCTTCTCTCTTTGTACCATGTTCCCTCCAGAGAGGACATTTCCTCAGAATGAGGGGTCGGATGAAGCTCCTTCAGACTCTTCTTTTGTGTTTTCTGTAACATTTTAAAATATGCATTTGAACAGGGCTTGAGACCCAGTGTCCTGCCTTTGGACAGGTGCTCTGGTGCAATTGCAGATGGTCCATGTGACATCCATCGGGGAGAGCCAGCAGCTCAGTTATGAGCATTTCTGTTGATGAACCTGTTACCACAGCCAGCACCCTGTGTGTTTTGTTAGCAAGAGTGCCAAAATAGGCAGCTCCTCTCCTCTCTGTCTTGGTTTGCTCATCCCTGTCCCTGTGCCATGTGCTCTGTTGTGCCAACACAGCTGTTTGTCTGGCTGCGTGGTGAACTGGACCGGGGAGCTGATCAGGCTGAAGTTTTGCTGGGTCACTTCTTTTTGCCATATTACTCTTCAGTCAGAGCAATTTTCCTAACCTGACTACTCTGTGGCTCCACAAAGAGCTGAACTTGCAGAAAGCAGGGATTTTGCAGAAGGGCAGTGAGCAGCCGGATGAGGTCAGCATTCAGGTTTAGAATACATCTAAACCAGAAAAAGTGACCAAGTGTAAAAGCAATAGACAACTAGGATCCCTCAGCAGTCTCAGACTATTTGTTGTTTTCAAAGACCTGCTTCCTTAGAAAGCTCCTTTTGAAGTAATTTGACATGCCATTTCCAGCTCCTGTGTGATCTAACTCAGTTATTTCCCCTTTATCTGCCTCTGAATGCTCCTGAATGTCTCTGTAAACCTTCCTGCTTGGCAGTACCTCTTCCCATGTAGAGGGACCTGCATTAGTGTGGGTTTTAAACTTAATGCTAGAGAAGCTTATGAAGTCTCTCATTTGAGCTTCTTGAGGACTTCACACTGCATTTTCTTTCTCATCAAAATAGCATGTGCCTGAGTTTGAAGGATCGGTCAGGTGTAGATCCCTCAGGTGGAAAATCCCTCTCGTAGACATGAGATAGAGGATAAGGGATTCCTTCCTGTCCTCAGTGAAATCAATGTGAGCTTTGCTATTGAGACAGGTCAAATGTCAGTCTCAGTTGTTCGCTCTTCCCCAGGATTTTATCCTTTGTGCTCTCACTATTAATGAATCTCTCTTCCTGTCTCCTTCCCACAAGCTCTCATCCATCCTGATTTGAAGTCACCTCCATTAAGTGGTTGTAACGCTAGCTCTTTGCTTTACTTGCAGAGAGGACACTCCATAAATCTAACATTAGTCATGGCATCTGGCGAGAGATACCAAGGATAGGCTGCTTTGACTCAGAGGTTATCTAACCGTATCAGCCCCTGCGTTTGCCTTTCCTTTCAGAGAGCTGAGGTTCCCCTGCAGGAACCAGGGCTCATTTCATGTGAGCTGATGCAACCATGCAGTCTGCTCAGGGCCAGTGCTGACACAACAGCGGTGTACAGAAGCCACATGGTAGTCAGCTCCTTCTTCCCTGGGCAGTGTGGTTGGACCTGGGCTCCCTTTCCAACACCTCAGCCCTCTATCTGGTCTGAGCAGGACAAGAAGCTTTCAACAAGCAGAAATAGGGGAAACTTATGTGCTTCATGGCTGGTGGGCTCCGTTTTCCCAGGCAGGCACATCTAGACAGGTCTCAGAGGCGTGCAGTGACAAGTTGTCCATGTTTGTTGTTACTGGAAACCACAGTGGGATGGAGAAGGGGCTGTGCCTTTGCACTGGTACAAGGCTTCCCAGATAATCTCTGTGATGGGCTTCAGCCTTGCTCCTCATGGGAAAGGAGGGCTGCACCTCACTGATGAAAGAACGGGACTGCCCAGGGTCTGATGGATACTGAGTCCTACATGGGTGCTCCTTCCACCGCTGTATCACTAAAAACAAAGAAAGAGCCAGATCTTGTTCCTGGGCTTTGAGGCCAACTGCCCCAGCACAGCTCATGTCTACTAGGCTAAACTCTTTCAGTCAGTGTTGCTTCATCCATCCTGTCCACTGGGAAGGGTTCATCCACAGTGCTCACCCCCAAACTGCACCAGGGCTTTTGTCTGGCAGAGAGCTGCTCTGAACCAGGCGAAAGCAGGCTAGCCTCAAAATGAGCCAGACGATGAGGACAGTGCTCATGGTGGGTCTTGGAGATGCTTAGATTTACGCTCAGGACCCTTACTCCAGCGTAAGACTGGTGTTATCAGGTTTAACTTATTTGCCTTTTAAAATCATTTAGGGTAAACCAGCAAAAATGCTGTGAGTCAGGAATAAATCAGCTCAGATGGCCCATGTGTGAGAGGATGTGTGCTTCTGTTTTAGTCTAACTGTGTTCATATACTTATTCAGATATAAAAGGTAAAACGTTCTTACATGGGTGGCCATAAGTACAAGAAACTCTGGGAGAGGCTAGGGAAGGGATCTGACAGAGAAGAGCAGGATGCATGGGCACAAGTTCATAAAACCAGCAGTTCTCAATCAGTTATATTTCTGTGTCTGTTTTAAAACAACCTTGCTTGGAAATGAAAAAACAAGGAGGCAGCGAGAGAAAGAAGGAGTGGGTTAGGATATGATCTTTGTTCAGGGATGTGTCAGAACAGCATGTTGTGTTGTTTTATAGCTGCTGAGGAAAGAGAAGATGGAGTAGGGAATGTAAAATGACAGAGAGTGAGTAGATGTGATATTTGCCTGATGTATTTTGCTGGTAATTAGTATAATGCCAATTAGACATAAGCAATCTTTTTTTTTTCTTCTTCAGCTGTATAAGTTATTGCTTGAAAATATGCCAACTAAAACCAAGATATTAAACTTTGAGGGATATGGAGATCTCTGTTCCTTGAGGATCTCTAGATGAAATTACCCAGACAACAGGGATCTTGACAAAAGCAAGACTTATTATATCTAGAAAGAAAATGAATAAAAGCAAAAGAAATTGTGTATTCCTTGTCTAGCGTCTTGCTGCTTATTAGCCACACAGGAAGGGGCACCCACAGAGATGCAGATAAATCAGTGAGAGAAGGCAAATATCTTGCCTTTCCTGAAAACAATGCTGCTTCGATGCTGTTTTCACCCTATCAGTTTCCCTCAGCAGCCAGATCCCGAACCCTTCCCATGTTCAGGCACTTCCCCGCTGCAGGTAAACCCTGCTGCCCACATGCATTTTATTTTTCATTCTCCAGCCCCCGTTTTCTCTCTTTGCTAACCCACATCATAAGACACAGGACTCGCGTTGTTTTGCCTCTTGGTCCCTCAGGATATAAACCTCCTTAATGATGATTAATGGCTTCCTTCAAAGGGTCAATTGCTGATCCTAGACCTCTCAAATCACAGGTCCTTTTGAGCTCTCTACCTGTCCAGTTCTGGGCTGCTCTTTCAAATAGGTACACCGCTGCTTTGCTCAATGCCACACACATATTTTCTATTGCTATGGACTATGCATAAGGAGCAGACCTGCTATTACCGTCTTCTCCCTTTTGAAAAGTAATCTGTAAAAATTATGCCCTTGGACTGATTCTGCAAGTTTTCATCCATCTCTTGGACCGTGAAATCAAAATCTTCTCATGATCATCCTGCTGTTCCCTTGTGCTGTGCTTTGGGGGTGACAGAGCTGGCAAATCCCCTTTGCCAATCTGCCTCCAATGCAAGGCGATGATGTATCCCCGTTGTCCTGCCAGGATGTTAGGCAGCAGGTTTAATCCTCGCTCGTTCTTTAAAGCGTGTTTTATTCATTCTGCGCCTTTAGGACTGCCTCTGGCAGGTCTCCCTTGAGTGGAGCAAACTTTATTGCATCTAACCTCCAGCAGTCTGTAAACTACAGCACCCAGGGGTAGCTGGAGGTTGATATTCCCTATCGGAAGCGATTATCCTTCTTTTTCCCACTCTCCCACAAGAGTGCCTTTCTGCCATCCTAATAACAAACACAGGGCAGAGCAGTATTCATCAGGATCTGGGTTTTTTTCCTGGCTCTTCCCAAACAAACCATAACCAGTCTGCCCTGTTCCTAAACGTCCCCATTTGCATCAGCACACTGATATCCTCCTGTTTGCTCAGAGCTGCACCTTTAGCAAGCTGCATTGGCGTTGATACCTCCTATTTTTACATGAGGAGGTGACTTCTCCCCGGCCGTGGCCATCAGTGCTGCAAATCCTTTCAATGCCTCAGTGGAGAATCACGCCAGCAAGATGGCAAGTGGTTCAATTCAGAAATGTTAACCACCTGGGTTGATTTCTTGGCATGTATTTTGGCTGCACCACAGGAGGATTTGACCAGTGCATATGCTGCTTCTGCCATGTGCCAGCCACAAAATCTCTCCCCATTTAGCTTCCACTGCAGATTTTCAACCTCTGAGTCTGTGGGTGTTTGAGGCATCAATAACGTGCATTTTCAGCTGGGTTTATGGCATGTCTTTTCGCTGCAGAGAAATGGGCTGGGTAGTTCAGAGGTTCAGACTCTCCTGCGTGGGCTGCTCTTGATCTTGAAGCAATCAGCAGACACCCTCCAAATTTTCATGACCATACCCCTGGTCTAATGCTCACAAAACTGCTGTATGTTGGATTTCACGTGCATTTGGTTCTCTGTGGCTGGGTGTGGTATCTGGGTCTATGTGTGCATCCTCCATCAGCAGACAGACATCTCCTCCTCAGGGCAGCCCAGGAGCATCAGCCCTGGATTTAGTGCCCATCCGCTGGTCCTTCACATATCCACCGCAAATTCTGGCAAGGATCTGGCCTCTTCCTCCTCAGCGTCTGCATTATGGTTCAGGCAACCAGCACGTTTCTACAGTCAGAACAGACTGTAAAAAAGCTGAAAAGACAACTGAATGTGCTCACTTTACTCTTAAGCAGCCCAGGGAAGATCTGTGGAAAGAAAACAAAGCATATGCATGCAAATCCATACTGTCATTTCCTCTCCCAGTTTCCTTGGGGTTTGGCTTGACTGTCTTCCAAGGGCTCTTCCTTCTCCCCTGCTCTGCTTCTCTCCGAGTGGTCTTGGTTTTCTTTGTTTCCAGATCCTCTTGCTGAGGCAAGCCCTTTTCATAAAGTTGTGTTTTCTTTTGTCAGTTAAACACCTATGTGACTTCAAAGGCCTTGAACAGCACTTTGCTGTGTGGCTACTGGCCCCCCTGCAAGAATAATTTCCCCAGATTCATTGTCCTGCTAGTGAAAGATTATTAAATTGTTGATGGAGCTTAACAATGGTTGTGTTCAAAGGCAGACATGCGTATGCCAGTTCTTTTCTCCTTGACACAGGGCTTTAATACAAGCATACAGTGAAAGGCAGCCACCAAGGAGCAAACACAGAGTGCTCATAAAACCAGACCAGTATTCCTAAGTCCCTGTGCACGTGAACTGGCGCACCTTGCAATGCACTCCTAGGCTGTGCCTGTGGCTACCCGTGCGCTCCCGTCCGACACAAGCCTGTAGGTGAGGTGAGAAAACTGGTCTTGCTGAAAATTAATTAAAAAAAAAATCAAAATATCGTGCGTTAATTCTTGCTCATATGATTAGGACACGAGGAGGATTGAGGAACTAGCAGGTGAGCAATGGTGGGAGAGGACCACCCTTTTCAAGAGCAGTGGAAGGACTGTACGGTGTTGGCATAAGATTGAAACAATTGCTCTATTCCTCCCGCTCGGAGCATGCCAAGCACACGCATACATCTCCCAACCAGGCTGCGCCTTCAGAGCAGCTTTTGGAACCTGCAATGAGGATCATTATATAGACTGTGCAGCCTCAGGCTGCTTGACGTTTTGTATTATACAGACTTATTTTTGATTGCTTATCACTTCAGCAGATTTCCAACACTAACGCTTAAATTTTCCATGCTGGGTTTCCCTCAGGTTGATTTCTTTTTCTTTTTTTCTTAAGTTTTAGCAGAGGTGTTCCAGCTGTTTTTTTGAGAACAAGACACGCTGTCTCAGCCCTGCTAACAAACTGGTTATAAGAATTTCTTTTCAAGGCCCATTAGCTTAACCATGCTTTGGAAGAGAGGTGTGGAATTTGGCACGGAAGCTGTCAGCATCGGTTGGGGGTTGTTTGCCCCAAAATGCCCGAGTCTCTCACTGAATGTATGCCAGCATGCATCCCTGTGTAGCTGCGCCCACACACCATTGTATGGCCTTCAAACAACAGCATTTCTCAGGGCTTATGCATCCTTGCCCTCCCCCAGAGACCTGGTGCAGGAGATTGCTGCAGTTGCTGTTGCTTGATGGCCATACCTCCTCTTGCTTGATGGCATCCCTCCTGGACGTGCCCCTTCTCCAGTACTCTGGGGATCCCCAGTTTTCTTTGGGGTGCTGGGTACTGTATGGCACGGGTTGTTCCTTGCCTATGGGAGGATTGAGCGTGGCTTGCTCTGCTGCTGGGGCATGTGGCACGCATGGGCTCTGGTGTCAGGGTGCATCTGAGCGTGCCTTGCTGGGAGAGCTGCTTTGGGGCAGGGTGGGGGGTCCAGGGTCCTGTTCCTGCTGGGAGATGGAGCTAGCCTGTAGTGCCTCCCAGCCTGCCTGTGGTGCAGGCAGCTTTCTTGGCTCACTCCCAGGCTGACATCGCGGAGTTCCATCTAGAGCTGAGAGGAGCCTGCATCCCCCCATGCACAGCACCACAGCTAGCACTGGGGCTGGGGCTCGGTCCCTCGCTGCCTTCCCTGTCCCCGGGCTGCCAGCACAAAGGGACTCTTTCTTTATCTTCTTCTCCCTTTTATTGTCCTTCCTGGGGCACGTTCCCTGCCCTTCTCCCGCTTCTTCCCTGGCGAGCTGGCAAAGGCTGCCTCAAGCTCCAGTGCCCTCCCTGATTAGCTGCTGCCAGGAAGGGAAGCGCGACTGCAGCTTTAATTAAATGATAAAGGCAGAGCCCCGGAAGTGGGGAGATAAGTGCAGCGATGTCTGCCACCACACTTGCCCAGGCTCTTTCTAATTAGCTTTGAGAAGCTCTAGAGAGGAAGATTAACCCTTGGAGGGAGGCTGGCTGGAGCGGTGGGCTGCAGCAGACGGAGGGTGCTCAGGGCAGCCCCAGGGATGGGGGGGGCTGCAATTCTCCTGGAAGCGTGTGTGGGATGTGGGCTGGAGGGGACCCCTCCGTGCGCTCCCCGAGCCCCGAGCCCCGTGCCTGGGCGGAGGGGCTGGGTCCGAGAGGATTAGACCTCTGCCTTTCACAGGCTCAGGCACAAGGTAAAGCTCCAGGATTAGCCACTCAGGCTCCTTCTGTAAGAAGTATTTGCTGCTTTAACACATCCTATGCCTGGCAGCTGTGGGGTGGCCTGGGGCACGTGGGTTGCTGCGCTTGCCCTCGCTGCTGCCCCAAGTGCAAGCGGACGAGTGTCCCCAGCCTCTGGAGCAGTGGCAGGAGTGCAGGGCACAGTTCTCCTGCAGGAGCCATGGGACAGGTCTCTAGTCCCCTCCAGAAGCCATGATGCATCTCAGTGATGCTCTGAGAGGGGAGGAGGGAGATGGGGTAAGGGGACCACTGTATATCAGCAACCCATAATAATATGGACCAGGAGCTCCCCAGGACCTGCTGCCACAAGGGCCACAACCTCAGCTCTCTTGCTGTTCGCCCAGACGCAGCAGAGCCCGGCTGGAGAATTTATTGCAGTGGAGGGCTGGGCAAGGGCACCTCAGCTGTAGGTACCCTGTGGCTAGGTCAGCAGGTAGCCAGAGCTCTCACCGGCATGGGTGGCACTGCTCCTGGTCCTGGTGGCCTGGCCCTTGCTGGTCACCGCCCTCCCATCGGCTGGCAGCACACTGGTAGCCGGGGCATGACAGGAGGCTCTGGGCCATGCGTGCATGTGTCCCGGGAGAGCCCCTGGCTGGATAGGGGGACAGGTCAGCCCCACAGACCCAGGCTGGGACCCCCACCAGGACGGTCTGGGAGGAACCCTCTGTTCGGGAGGCAAAGGCAAGGTGGGAATGTGGAAGAAGCAATTGTGTAGGTATTTGGGTAGCAGGAATGCGCATACAAGGCATGCATGAACTGACAGCCTGTGGGGATAGCGGGTGGTGTTCCTCTGCATATTTACATAACCATCATTAGCCCTTGCAAGAGAGGACTCAAAAGCCAGAAGAGTCCTGTGCTTCGACCTGCCCCTCCTCCTTGGGCGGGGGGGGGGGGGAAGAATGGCGGCTGCTCTGCTGCCCACAACTTCTTGTCAAGACCTTTGTGCACTCCTGAAGGTACTACAGGAGTTGTTACTCACCCGCACTGGTTATTGCAGGAGCAAATAATGAGACTGGGAAGACGGTTTGGTTATTGCATGGTTTGGTTTTGTTATTGCGTGACTCCTTGACCTTTCTGGTGGTTATTTGTTGAATGTCTGTTGTCTGTAGGTGTCATGAGAAGTTCTTCGTTGGCCAGAGGACAGTGTTTGGATATTATAGGAACCAGGATTTCATTTTGGAGCTAGACTTGTTACTGTGTTCTATACAACGTAGGTGAAGAGAATTGCCCAGTAATGTTCATTACCTGACTTTATTTTCAGTTGCTTGAAGTTTTGGCAAACTTTAACTGCAAGGATACAATTTTTCATTTAGCAAATATTTTGAAAAGTGGCAGTGAAATCTGTCCAGATACTTCACTTCCAAAAGGAGGTAGGAAAGGAAATTGCTAGTTTTTTCTCAATAGTAAAGCAGTCCCCCTATCCTCCACCCCCATGCTTTAGAGAAGTAATTTTCTGTGATCTCTTGACCCTTTCATTGTACCTTCCCCAATTTCTGCAGCCTGTGAGGTAGAGTCTCACTGGCAAAGCCTCTTCTTCCCAAAAATCCTGGTATATCTCCCAGGTGGTTCTGTCCCCTCCCCGGGAGGCGCAAAGGGACTCCAGGGAAAATATTTTCCACCAGAGCATAATTCTGGTCTGCATCACGAAGCAGACTTTCATGAAGCAAATTAAGACTGCATAGACAGTCCTAATTTTGGCATTTCCTAACCTTTGAACCCTGTAATCCTATTAAGGTAGTTCTTAACATAATTATTCAGTAATTTAATGTAATAATTCTGCTTTTTATAGTCCAGCGAAGGTTGAAGCCCCACTGTGCCAGGGTAGGAGATCATGTAAGTGGCACCACAAGCACAAAATCTGTTACAGGGGGATTGAATTTGTTTCGCTGGGTATCACAGGGATTGCAGCGAAGCTGGGGGGGCAGATGGTGCTTTTGGGAGTCCCGCAGGTGCCGTAGCCTGTTGCTGAGCCCTGTGAGCCCTGCCTGGTCCCTGCAGGAACACGGTCAGTGTCCAGAGCCATCTGTCCGGGTGCTCCTGCCGCTGGTGCAGGGTATGGATCGCCTCCTGTTGCTGTGGCGATGTGGCCGTGGGATGCCTGCGCTTCCCAGCCAGCCTGCCACTGTCGCACAGCTGCCTGCAGTTTGCAGGCGTAACGGCAGCGGGGAGGTGGTCCCTCAAGCTCCAGCTACGGCGAGCAAGGGAAGAACATGTCCTCCGGGAGCCTGGGCTCAGGCCCTCGCTGCCGACAAAGTGGTTTAGCGCTACCTGTGCTGGTGAGGCTGAGGCTGGTGGGTGCATCTGTCCACATTAATTACGTGCTGGTTCTGCTGTGATACCCTTGGCAGGATCTGGGAAGTCATTTGCTTTGGTGCTGCAGTTAGTGTGTGCTGTTGTAATATACTCCAGAGGCCATGGTTTGATCCGTGTGTGCATCTAGGGGCTGACAGGCCATTAACTTTGGAGCAAGCTGTCTGTACTGGTGTTTCGATACCATTGTTTAGCAGGAGGGGAGAGATGCTCAGTGCTGTAGGGTTTGGGGGAGATGGCTGTGCACATTATATCTCTTGACTTTGGTGCCTAGGAGAAATCCATCTGCGTGCTGGCATCAGTCTGAGGATCTTTCTCAGTGTTTATTGTAAGAGCGGGTGTTGCTCGTTATTGCCCTGAGAGCTATAGGTGTGGCGTTGAACTGCAGTAACCACCTTTATGGGCAGTGTCGGGTCGGTCTCAGATACCAGAAGCCATCTGTCTGCGTGCTGTAGTGATGGTGTTAAGTTTGGAAAGCCATCTGTCTGGGTGTTGTAGTGCTAGAATTGGTCCCCGAAGCCGTCTGTCTGGGTGTTGTAGTGCTAGGAATGGTCCTGCAAACCGTCTGCCTGGGTGTTGTAGGGATGATGTTAGCTCAGTCTAGGAAAAATAGGGACTGACGTGGACTGCGGGGAGCTCTCCACTTGTGCTTTCAGCTTCCGATATTTCTGTACTCATTGATCTCTGGAGCATTGCTGTGGAAATGGGCAGCAGTCCAGCAGCCTTCCCCAAGGCCTGGAAAGTGAAATTGATGTTGTGCTTGTGCTGCTCTGGAGGTAGAGGGGTCTGGTCACGTCCACATCTGATGTGGGAATCAGGGGCCAGAAAGGAGGTGGACTGAGGAGCTGCAGAAGGTGAGCTTGCCGCTCTGGTCCTCTGTGTCCGGAGGGTGGGCGTTCCCTGCTAGGGATAATGCAGTGGCTGTGCCCACCTCATTTGTGGACCTTGAAGGGGGATCTTGTGTCTGGGCTTTGCAAAGGAGATCGTGGCTCCACAGCCACCCACAGCACAGCTCCCCTCTCCCAAAAGCCCTTGCAAGGGGAAGACGTGTTGGGAAGGAGCCACCGAGCGCCTGTACACCAAAGGAAGCTCACGCTGAGCTGGCCAGGTGGGGTCGGGCTGTTGAGCATCTCTTGCTGCCAATGTGGGGGGGCTCCTCCAAGCTACTGGGTCGGGCATGCTGCTGCGGGGGAAAGGCACAGAGAGGGGTAAGTCAAGGGGTGGGATAGTGCAAGGCACTCAGTCCAGCAGTGCCGGGATGCAAAGAAGTGAAGAATAGCATAGCATAGCATAGCATAGCATAGCATAGCATAGCATAGCAATGGGGCTGCTGGTATAAGAAAACGGGATGTTGGGGCACACTATCCAAATAGCTGTACTGTTAGGGTGTAGTGAAGAGGGAACAGACCACGAAGCAGTGGTGCCTGGAGGAAGCAGCACTGCAGGAGAGTGGTATCTGGAGGGAACAGCGCTGTAAAACATGGTACCTGGAGGAAATGGCACCATCAGAACAGCAGTGCCTGGAGGGAAGATGGCAGCGGGGGGAGGCAATACCTGGAGGGAGCAGCAGCACAGAACATGGCACCTGGAGGACGTGGCACTGTGGGGGACCAGTACCTGTAGGCAGCAGCGCCATGGGGAAATGGTGCTTCCCGAGAATGGCGCTGCGGGGGAATGGCACCTGTAGAGAGCAACACCGCGGGAGAGTGGTACCTTCAGTAACCACGCCATGGGGGACAGTACCTGCAGGGAACAGCGCTGTAGGGGAACGATACCTGTAGGTAGTCACGCTGTAGGGGAATGGTACCTATAGAGAACAGTGGCATGGGAGAATGGTACCTGTCAGCAGTACCGCGGTAGGGGAATGGTGCCTGTAGGGAACAGCGCTGTAGGCAATGGTACCCATAGGTGTGAGCACTCCAGGGAGTGGTACCTGGAGGGGGTGATGGTGCAGGAGAACGGCACCAGTAAGCTATGGTGGAGTAGGGGAATGGTGCCTAGTTTCAGGAGCTGTGCTGTAGGAAGGGACTCGTTGGAAAGAGCAGCACCAAGGAGGCCGTTCCCGTTGCATAGATGCTGCAGGGGCAGGCAGGGAAGGCAGTGCTGCTGGGATATGATGTCATGGGAGGTCACCGCCATAAGGGATGTCCCAGGAGTGGTCTGCAGAGACCTGAGGGCTCGGTGTAGGAGAAGGGGTGTTTCCAGGTGTCCACACCAGGGCAATAGGGATGGTAAAGCTGCCTGTACAGGAAACACTGCATCCTTCCCTGGCTGAAAGACAGCCATTTTGAAAGAAATACCTTGTAGCCCAGCCCCCAGTTTGCAGTGTGGGGCATGCTCCACCCTGCTACCGCCTGACTGAGGCTGGAAGAGGTACACTGCTTTTGGGCTCTGAACAGGGGTAGCTGGTTGAAATTAGTGGCCGATGTTCTCCGTGCTGCCAGGTAGGGAAGATGAGTCTTTCTGATCTAACGCTTCAGGAAAGCATCCTGCTTTGCCTCCAAGCTGCTCTCCCCACACTGTCATATTCCCCATTTCTCCGTACCACTGAACCTCTCCAGTCCCTCCTAGCATGCTGCGCTTCCCTCCTCCTCCCTTCCGGGCTTCTCTGCATCCTCCACCGTGCTCTGCTGTGTCACGTCCCCACAGTCCCGCTGTCTTCCCTCCCAGAGCTGCTCCACTACATCCCCTCACCCGCAAGATCTGGCCTCCTGTGCTGCATCATCCCTGCTCACCCAGCGCTGCGCACCACACATACGGTGCTGATGTCTGACACAAATGGAAGACAGGGAGAGCCAAACCAGACTGCGGACGTTGCAGATGGTGGCAAAAAAAAAAGTGGTTGAGGCTGGCTCTCAGCCTCTGCTTGAAGCTACCTGGCTTGCAGTGGGCGAGTGAACCTCTGCACATCTACTTCAGGAGGTGGAAGTGCCTGCTGAATGAGGCTGCCTGCTTTTGTCTCCTGTCTAATAGCACTCAAGTGCACTGTTGAAATCCCCCACTAAAAGCAATAATATTATTAGAGGAGCCCTTGCAAGTGGCTGCAACAGGATGTGTTCCTGCCCTGCATGGGGATATATAGAGAGAAATAATTAGCAGCCGCACAAATATGTGCCTCTTCCCGGAGGAGACAGCCTGGCACAGTCTCCTTCACAAAGAGCAGAGGTGCCCTGGATGTCAGGAGACAAGAACAGCCATGCCAGCATCAAGAACAAGAACGGAGCCGCCGCTTGAGCGAGCTTCCCCTCCTCCAGCCAGAAGGAGGGCCTAGGATGCATCTCTGAATGCATCTCGGTGTAAAGCCCCAACCGTGCCCCCTTTTCATCTCAAAAGTTCAAAGGGATGTGACTTTTACTACCCCGGATTCATTCCTATGCAATGTGCTGAGGCAGGGCAGCCCCGAGGCAGCTAACAAGAGGATGCCAGAGAAATGTAAAGCTATAGGAAGGGGGGAGCCAGAAGGCTGTTCGGACTGTGAATGCCCAAACAACCACGCAACCCTCCTGGCTGTGAAGTACAGCCTTCTGGCATGGAAATGCTGATAACAGGATGGACCAGCCCTCCGAAGGAGCTCAGCGAGAGGGCAAAGCTCAGGAAAACACAGCAGCTGCACAGACATAACTTTTACTTTGCATGGCCAGCATGCTGTGGAGGAATGAGATGCTGGAGAGGGTATGGCCATCCTCTTCATCACCTGGAAACTTTGTCAGATCTCGGGGGTTCAGAGTCACAAAACTGCATTCCTGGGGTAGAGGAGGGATCTGAAATCCTGAGTACACTTTGTAAGGTGAAGCGGCCACCTCGACCCCGAGGTGAGGTTTGGGCTTTGCCTCCTCACCACACTGCAGGGCATCCAGAATCAGCACTTTGTGGGCAAAATTTCCACCGGTGTTGACCCCCAAAGAAAGATTTCTGCTTGTCTGTGGTGGTACATTGAAGTCTCTGAACCACCGGCATGTGCTGAGAATTAGGCTGTAGGGTCATGTTTGCTCTAAATCACAGCTATTCAGGAATTACACCCTGCCCCGTTCCCGGGCTCTTAAAGCGGAGCGGGTTGTGCTCATGGCACATAATACGCTCCTTTAGCGGCAGAGCTCTGATGCCAGCATCTCACTGCAAGCAAAGGAACAACGCTGGAAAAAGACTTTAGTGCCAGAAACAGACAATGGGAAAACCAGAATAAAAGACCCTGAACACAGCGTTCCTGCTTGATCCTGCGATTTCTAAGCTGCCATTGGCACGAGGAAATCACCACAGCTTTGTTTGCTGGAGAGGTAGCTTTTATTTCGGTCCAGCCAGTACCCTCCATAGACTCAGCAAAGCACCTTCTGCCAGAGCAAGAAGTGATGGCACTTGTCCACTCCCCACCCTGGGACCGCGCAGCACCAAGGCATTTCTGGAAGTGGAAATGATGATGAGCTGTCCCACTTGTCCAGTAGGAAAGTAGATGAGAGAGAGAGACAGTGATATTGCCTCTTGAACAGAAGAAGTGAAAGACAATGTAACACGACCTCAGACTGACCAAGCCGGTGGTCACTGGGGCGTCCTGTTGTCCTGAGAGGAAGACCTGGTAGATCATCTAGGACACAGGCTCCAGTCTCTGCTTTGACTTGCACAGAGTAGAGATGAAAACTGAGCTGTCTTGCCTCTGGTTTTGTATCTTGCTTTCTATCTGTAGCTAGGAGAAAGAAATGAGGCAACTTTCCACATGCTCGGGAAATAGGGCAGCTGGTCTGTGGCCAGCCCTGAGAATGACCTCGAAGACATGCACTGGCAAGCTATGCTCTCACACTGGCCTGTGCGGGCATCCCGTCCCCTGTGATGCTTGGGCTCCTGCTTTTGCATCCTGCAGCGTGAGCATGGCTGTCCCCTGCGCACGAGTTCATTTGAGTGTGCCTGTTTGCGGTGCATGAGCACGCCAGCGCGCATCCAGCTGGGCTGTATCCGTGTGTGTGTGCGTGCACGTTGCCGTGTGATGCACAGCCCCATTCCCTCTGCACACAGGGGCTCGGGGTGCTACAAGCCAGGTGGCTTCAAGCTTTGCCTCGGGTTCCCGTGTGAGTCCTGCAAAGGCCAGTGGGCTCCAGGGAGGCTAGGATAAGGCTGGAGAAACTAGTGAGACATCAGCAGTGATGGCCAAGCGGCCTCACGGACGCTGGAGCAGGGCCAGGAGAGGCCAAGGGACTCCTTGGGTAGCAGAGGGATGCTGTGGGGCTCGGTGCGATGCGACGGGGAGGGCTGGCAGAGGCTGAAGGGTCCAGGAGGATCCTAGGGGTGGGTGTGGAGGCTGGGGCTGTGCAATGATGTGACCCTCTCGTCCTTTTTCTGCTCCTCATTAGAGTCCCCTGAGCGGAGCAGGCTGTGAAGGGGGTCTGCGCTGAGGTATGTCCTTATGGCTTCTGCCAGGATATCACAGCTTACGTGTGCACCAGGGGACGGGACACAGGAGGCAGCTCCCAGCACGGGGAGCAGCGTGGGTGTCAGAGCCTCCACAGGAACCAGGGGGAAAAACTGGGGGGCCTCAGCCCCCAGAGGAGCTGAGAATTTGGGATACAGTCACTGGGGGTTGTTTTAGGGCAAGATATGCTCACGTTTGCTGCTAACTTTGCACCTTCTTCCATGCCCATCTCTTCAGCTCTCACTTTTGACCCTTGTCAACTGTTCCCGGCATTGTGTGGAGCCTTCTCCTGCAGAGACCTTCCTCTCATCCTGGGGTTGCCTGTGTGTGAAAGCTGTGCCAGGGTGACTCGGGGACGCCTGTGTCCGAGAGCCCCAAACTGGTGGCAGGAGGGATGTGCTGACGAGGGCAGAGCCCCCAGCATGTTGTGAATGGCTCCGATTTGCTTCTTCCCAGGGCTGAGGGAGTGCCAGTGGGTCTGTCCTTTTTTCGGAGGAGGGGATTATGTGTACCGGTGTGTATCTGGTGGGAAGGGGCATGCCCGGAGCTGGTGAAAGCTGCATATGTCTCGGGTCCCCGAGACAGAGCTCCTTAGTATCCCCCTCAGTCAGTCTGCAGGGCTGTTTGTCAGCAACGCAGTGGAGTGAGCTCCTGAGTGGAGAGATGGAGAGGACTTCTCTGAACCAGAAGGGACGTCTGCAAGTCAGAGCAGTCTCAAGGTCATGCGCAGCCCCCCTTTTCATCCCAGCATCAGCACCAGGCTTGATCTACCAGCAGGTGCCTGTGGTAGTGGGCAGCGATGCGTCCCAGGCAGTGGCAGGGGGGCTATGTTGTGCCCCAAGTTGGGGTAGATGGCAAGGAATGGCTTGTGTCTGGGATGGCTCTTGGAGGGCCACTCACCTCTGCATGGAAATGACAAGTTTCAGCCTGGAAGACTTGTGACAGGTACTCCCAGTGTAAAGGATGCATGGCCAAGGCTCAGGAAGGCCTTGGAGTGTCTGGGGTAGAGGGTGGCTGGTAGGTGAGGACACCAGACCATGAACTGGTGTAGCTGGTGGTCAGAGTTCCCTGGCTATGCCAGGAGCAGGGAGCTATTGATGCCTCAGATACCTGGCTCTCTCAGGGGCAGGTGTTTGGTGCACGGAGAGGCTTGGGTGCTCCTGGGGCAGGGACTCACGAGTATCAGATACGTCCAGCCTCTCTGGGGGCAGACATGGGTTTGCCCATGTGTGCTTTGATGCGCTCGGGGATTTCAGGCTCCGCGGGAGACCAGCTGATGTCTGAGGACTTCTGGCTGGGCTTGGGGCTCCTGCTGATGGGTGCCTGGGGAGGCTTGCAGGTGGCCTGGCGTGCCTGATGGTGAGCAGGGCAGGGCTGCCCAAAGGTGGTGCTCAGGAAATATGGTTCTACCTCAGGGCAGTGAAGAGCCTGACTGTGTTTAGGGCAGTTCCCTGTCTCTGCATGGTGAAGCTGTCAGTGGTGCCCGAAGGTGCTGGACCAAGGGAGTTCCTGGAGCCTAGCAGGGTCCAGGTGGTGCCCACAGCCATGGGGTGATGAGTCCGGTGGCAGCCTCTCTCCTGCTCTGCAAATCCAGGCTGTGGAGCCACTCCTGTGCAATGCTTGTCTCGAAAGGGGGTGTGCTCAGTGAGCTCTGCACCATGCTCTGCCTCCCATTTCTCTGCACGCTGCAGAGAGGATGCTTGTCCAGGAGGAGCTGGGGCTGTGAGCTTGGACGGGAGGCATCGGCTGCCAGGAGCCTTGGGTTCCCCTCCCAGCTCTGCCTTTGCTCCCTGGGTGGCCGTGGGTCCGGCTCCCTGGGTGGCCATGGGTCCGGCTGTCCCCTCCCACCGCGGGAGGGTGCGGGGAGGACGGAGACGTCCAGGCTCTGCTGCTCGTCCCTGTGCTCCGTCCTCACGTCCCGAGCCGGTGGTACCCAGGTGTGCGTAACGATGCTCTCGCTTGCTTCCCTGCAGATCTCCGGCCTCTGCCCGATGTAGCCATGACTGGGACCTGTACCCGGGAGTGCACAGAGTTCGGCCACTCCGATACCTGCTGGATGCCCGGCCAGTCCTCCCCCAGCCGCAGGCCCAAAAATGCCCTCAAACTCTCCACTTTTGTGCCTTACCAAGACAGAGGGAGTCAAGAGCAAGTCGGGAATGGCAGCCCCAGACTCTCAGAAGAGCGCAGCACCAAAATGGCCAACCTCCGCCTGCTCCCCACGTACAGTGCCTTCTCCAATAGTAGCCATGAGCCCTGCAAGGACTCTCCCATGGAGGAAATTCCTCTCACCCAGACCTCGGACTTCCAGCCAGCCACCACCCCCTCGTCCCAGACCACCAAGAGGGAGATATACCTGTGAGGCTGGGCATGAGGGGCAGGGAGCAGACGCGCTTCTGAGGCCAGTGTCCAGAGGAACATTTTAAACTTCAATGCTTTATTGCTCCGGCGGCCGGTTCTCCAGGCAGTGGGCTCTGCGGATGGCAGGGCAGGGCAAAGGCAGGGATGAGAGGAGCGCCTTTTTAACCCGTTGTTTCCTGGGGCCGGGGGTGGGTGGGAAGGATGAAAGCATCCGAAACCCGATTTCCGAGCACTTGCGGGTGCATGTCTCCGAACTGCTGCGTCGCCAGGGAGGGCTGGGCAGGCTCCTGGTGCGGAGGGCACGGCTGGGGAGAAGGGCTTACGTACCAAAGGTCCACGCAGAGCTGGTGGAGTTCCTGGGGCATAGGACGAGGGGTGTCCCCACGCACGGGGAGCGAGCTGCCTGTCTCTTTGCTGTAGACTCCTGTAAATACGAATCTTAGGAATGACATTCAAGTCCTGCCTGATTGAAACTTTTTATTGTCCTTGAAACAAAAGACGTTTAAACAAAAACAAAAAACACACAAAAAAAAAGAAAACAGAAACAAACCACAGGGAGCAAGTTCCAGCTTTGAATCGTTTGCTGCGTGGAAGAGCCCGCGGGAGCGCAGCGTCCGGCCCACACTCATGTTCTATATTGTAAATAGAGACGTGACCAGTCCCTGAAACAGCAGCTGGGGAGCTGGAGGAGAGGGGCAGCATCCTAGCCGGACTGTAGGGAATTTGCTATTTTTCAGCCTGGATCTCTTTCTGAACGTTGTCACTGTGCCCACAAGCTGCAGGGTCCCTAGGGACTGCCCGGTGCCATAGGCAGGGTCTGCTTTTGGGGGGGGGGGGGGGCGTTCCCTGGTGGTGGCCCTGTGCCTGGCGGGTGGAGGAGGGATGGGGAAGCCCCCAGTCAAGGGACCGGCTGGGTCCGGAGAAGCCCTCAGTCCGACTCTGCTGGCAGGGAGGTCATCATCGGCTGTGGCGTCTCAGCCCATCGCCTTGTGCCTCCTCCGGGACAGGGGATGCCCGTGAGGCCGGCTGTGCCATGCCTTCGACCTCCGTCCCGTCCGCCTGTAAGCCACCATTGCCTTTGTGAGGAGGAGCTTTGTCTCAGGGTCACACCGGGGGCCACCAAGCCCCTGCCTGCTGGACTCCTGCTGCCCTTAGGCCACAGGGCCACTCTCATGGGATCCAGCTTTCTCTTCCATTGTCAAAGGTCGACCAGTCTCCCCAGCAGGTCCCTGCTGCCCCGGCATCCTCAGCTCCCTTGCAGGGTACCCAAATGGGGCAACGCTGTGCACGTGGCGGGGAGAGGACCCCCTCGCCCCTCAAGGGACTCCCTGGAGGGGGACGCCTGGGCACTTCCCTGAGCCTCTCTGCTCCCTCGGAAGCCGGGGCACAGTCCTGTTTAGGGGGCTCCATGTGCACCCCCGGCAGGAGAGATCCGGGGGACTCGCGCCTCATTCCTGGGTAGCCCTTCCCGGTCCTCCCCTGCCAGGATGCGGGGAGGGGCTGTGCTGCACCGTTGTTCTTCCCGTACTCGCGCGCGCATTGATCGTCTTCATCTCTGGGATCTTCCTTAGGGAGCGAGGCCAGTGGTAACTGCAGGACGGTTCCCCCCACGGCTCATCTTCAGTCCATGCGGTCCATCACCGTGGGGCTCGCGGATGGCTCTGCCGGGCTCGACCGGCACAGGGACACCGCAGGGACAGGGCACCCCAGCCGCTGTGGGTCAGAGACTGCCCTGCCATAGCTGTAGTGCCTGTTGGGGTGTAGCGTGCCGGGGCCCCCCCTGCCCAGCCTCCTCCCACCCTCCAGCATCCCTCTCTCTGAGCAGCTCCTCTCCCTTTGCTTCGGCAGTGGTGGCAAGACGCGGCCAGCTTCCCGGTGCGGCTCCGGTTGACCTGAGGGGATGCGGTGCAAGCCGAGCCTGGGTGACGAGGGAAAGGCGGCAGAAGGCGCCTGCTTGCACCCGCTCCCTTGTGCCCCAGCCCTGCTCCTCGCCTTCCCTGGGCGGCACCGCGCCGCACTGCATCGCCCGCGGCCCTGGCACCTCGGGGTGCCACCTGGAGGAGGCAGGACCCTCCTCCCGGCCTCCTGCTGCTGCTCCCTGCCGACCGGCCGGGGGTCCCTCGAGGTGGGCGCGATGCTTCCGGTGGATGTCCGCCCACCCGTCTGGGCATCCCTGCTCTACCCTTGCCCACGGTGGCTGCCCGGCGGGGCCCACGTTCCCCTGGTCTGGCTGCCTGAGCAGGTCACGCTCCTGAACTTGTTTTTATTGTAGCTCTGTAGTTTCAGGGCCAAACTGGGCAGAATGTGCAATTTGGCCGCGCTGGCCAGGATCTTTAACTCCACTGCCAACTCGACTGCTCACGCCTCCCCTTGGCTCAGGCAGTGGCAGTGTTCGGTGCCCCTCTTGGGGACCCCCCAGGAGAGCGACGTAGCCACATCTGAGGGGTGCTTGTCCAAGACCAGCTTCCCCCGGCCCCTCGCCTACGGGTGGGCTCCCTACCTTCGGCTCGGGGTCACCAGAGGGACCCTGAAGCTTGAAGCCCTGTGACTGGAGTTGCTGTCTTGTCTCCTGGAGGACCTGGCGATGTTCTCAGTGCAAGCATGGTGCAAGGGGGGTGTGTGAACGCAGAGGGGGTCCCCGAGGGGTGGGAGGGATGGGTGCTGGGGATGTGTGCCATGGGGAGGGAGGGTGGGGGCGATGAGTCTTGTGGGGGTGCACAGAGGGATGGTGGGGCTGGGTTTTTGGAGGGGAGCACGGTGGGGAGAGGGCATGGGTATCTGTATCTGGGGGGTGGAAAGGGGATGAGTGTCTGGGGGAGCATGGGGGGGGGGGCGAGGGCGGGTCTGTGGGGAAGAACAGAGGGGGCAGTGGGAGTGGGTCCTTGGTGGGGTGCCAAGGGGCGGGAGGCTATGTGGGGTGCAGCGGGGATGGGTCCCTGGGGAGGAGGAGGTGCTGGACATCGGTCCTGGGAGAGGGGGTGCTGGGGATTTGTCCCGGGGTGAAGTTGACAGTGTCACTGGGGATCAGTCCTGGGGGAGGGCGAAGAAGAGGTGCTGTCGGAAAGAAGCTCATTTGCACAATTATAAGCCAGAAGGATAAAGCCTCTGTGCACGTGGGGGTGGGAAGCTCCCCACGGGCTCCAGTCTAGACAAGCACAGGGAAGAGGAGGGAGGTTCGACGCCTCTGCGGAGGGGTTCACTGTATCTCACACTGCACTAGGACAAGCCAGGGGTAAAACCAAAGGTGGGAGCCAGGGAGCAGGCGGGCTGCGTGGGAAGGATCTAAGCGACCCCTTTGTAGCTCTTCAGTGTTGGTTCTATTTATACGAGATTTCATTTCCTTGCTTGTGATGCCTTGTTTTTTGTACAGTTTTATGTACATGCAGGTGTAGCTTTTTTAAAGGAGAAATCCTATGGCAGAGTAAAGTACCCAACTATTTTTCAGATGGTGACCTATGTCTAAGGCAATGCCTCTTGCTAAGGTTGTATTGCTCTCAATGTGTGATGCATTTCCCTGTGCGGGGAAGGCTTTGGGCCTTGGGCTTGGTTTTCCCCGGGCGCTGTGAGCACAATTGATTCCCTTGTAATTCTTTCTGTTCAGAGCAGTGAGCATGACACCGTCGTGATCCCCTTTCCGTTCTCTCCTGTTCTGTTTGTTTGCTGAGCTGTCAGATGACCAACTCCATTGTAATTAGCCCTTCCTAAAGCTTTACAATAAAAGTGTGAAAACCCGGGTGCCTGTGCCTGGTGGATTCTTCCCACGTGTTGCATCCTTGGGGGCAGCCCCGGGCATCCTCGGGGAAGAAAGCACATGGAGGCTGTGTGAAGAGCCTTGGTGGCTGTGGGGAGATACCTGCTCCTGCTGCCCTCCTCCAGGGTGCAAGGAGTCCTTGCGTGGCCGCTCTTGTCTCCCTGCTCCTGTTTTGCAGCTTAAGGATGTTTCTGCACAGGTATGAGTAAGACAGCCCCACAAAGCAGTTTGCCACAGACCAGTCTCCTTTATTTAAAACCAAAATGTTTCAGTGAAAAGACATCTTCAGCCCAAAGGCTGCCTGCACTTGTGCCTGTCACCAGCTAAGGTGGGAACCAGGGAAAGTCCCACCAACCATCCCCAGACTCCCTCCCACCTCCATCACTGCTCCTTGGAGACCTGATGCCATTTCCCACCATTTCACCATCTCCTTTACCAAGTGTAGTTGATTTTTTTTAGGTGGTTTAGACCCTTTGGAAACAGCTGGGCCACTTCAGATCAGGGCACATTTGCGGCTGCTTCCTACTGCAGCTGCAGGGAGCTTGCTCAGCTGTGGCTGTTGTGTTTTCCTGCTTGCCTTTGCACAGGACTGTGCTAGGCAAGATCAACAGCTATACAGGGTAGTTTCTTAGCTCAGAGTAGAGATGCTTCCCTCATTAGTCGGGTTACATACGGGTGCTACCTGTCTCGGCTGTGTTGGGCTCACACACAGCACCACGCCTCTCTCTTTGCTGAGCTGCAGGCACTGGGCTTGCCATGGTCTTAGCACCAGGCAAAGGCAAGACTCACCCCCAGCTTGGAAGACACCGGCAAGTGTCCCTGGGAAGGAAGAGTTTCCAAGTGAAGATGCAGACCATTGTCCCCTTGGTAGGGTTTTGTAGAGACTCCTTTTCTACCATCCCCTTCTCCCTGGGCTCTGCTCTGGGCCATGCAGAGGGGAACCAATGCCCCCCACTCCCGAGGGATCATGTCCTCATGGGTGAGGAGTTGGGGGGCTCTCAGCTGCCCCTCTGTGCAGGCACACGCCAGCTGGGCAGCAGGGATGTGTCTCCAGGGGTCCTGGGCAAGCAAGTGGCCTTGCTGCCTGCTGATGCCCCATCCCAGGGAAAGAGGATCCAGATGTTGAGGATGGTGCCAGACTCCCACAGCTAGCGCAGGGGGGCAGGTAGCACCCACGCAGAGCTGTCAGCACCCACCTGCCCCGGGATAACCGGGATCACCAAAGAGTGTCTTCCTAAGCAGAGACACAGTCCCAGGACCTTCCTGTCCCTCTTGAACATGCCTGGTCTCGTGCCATGCCCTACAGTTGCTCCTCATGCTCCCTCCTCCTCCCCAGTCAGCCCAGGCTGTGCAGACCCCCCTGTGCTCTCCTCTGCTCTACCGTTCTCTGCCCCCCAGCATGCCCCATCCCACCCACTCCCCCACCTCCTCCATTCCCTCCTTGCCTCTGCTCCCCTACTCCACTGTGCTCCCCCCGGCACCCCCTGCCCTCCCCTCGCCCCACCCCAGTGCAGTAAGCCTTCCCAGTCCTCCGGCACAGCCCTGAGCATCACATCCAGCCAGCTATGTGCTGGTCTGGAAACTGTTTGGTTTCCATGGCAGCACGCATCAATTACCCGAGTGGGAAGGGCCCTCGCAGATGCTGCTGCTGAGGATATTGCTGCTGTCTGGCATGGCTTGAGGTTTGGATGCAAGGCTCCCCGGTCAGTACTGCCCTTGGGATGGGTTTCAGTGCCCAGTGAGCCCCGCAGGTGGATGTGGAAAAGGTCTCATCCAGCCCAGGATGGCCCCACCGGGCTGTGCACGAGCAACCGAAATGGAGCTGAGTGACATGGCCTCAGTGTCCATGCCAAGTCCACCGGTCCCTGGAGGTTTGCAGAGCCTGGGGCTCCACAAGAATCATTCCTAGCCTCAGGTGGAGGAGATGGGAAGCTGCTCCTCCTGCCTGCTCCTTGGCAGCCTCCCCTGGGGTGGGGGCATCTGCAAAGAGGGGCGATGGTCAGACTGGCTGCCAGTCTGTGTGGGGGATGGCGTGTGCTGGGGACAGCATGTGAAGGGAGATGGGCTGGGCAAGGAACCGCTTGCTGCACGAGCTTTGTTCTGACCTGGGTTTTTCAAGTACATCTGGTTTAATAGGGTCCTCGGCTTACAGCAGGAACTGGGAATGTGCCAGGCCAGGGACATCCATTTTGATAGAAAACTTAATTCTCATGTCTCCTGAGGGCCTGACCTTGCAGCTTTGGCTGTCCAGCTGCCTGCACAGATCTGGCAGATTCATTTTCAGTGCTTGCATGGTAAAGTGGATGAGGTTAGGGATCTCTTTCTGGCTCTGACCAGGAGTGACCAGGTGCAGCGGCACTGTCTTCCTCATGGAGGCTGCCTCTGCTGAGGCTTTCTCCCAGCATGGCTTTGCTCAGGAAAAAGCACCATGAAGTTTAAAGCAGTGTTGTCAGTAACCACAGAAGATCTGTGCTTACTCAGTTCCTTGTCTCAGTTCCTCACTCCTAGAGTAATGGGCATTTCTGCAAGCTAGAACCAGGGAACCAGGTGGAAATCTCAGAACTGCCTGATCTATTTTCACTGAATCTTTAAAGAAATAAAATGATCCTGAGACGGTTCCTGGGCCAAGCAGATCTGGTGGGATGACAAAGTGAGCCAGTAGAGCTCTGCACAGAGCTGGCTGAAGTGGCCAGACAGTGAGTTCCCACCAGGGTGGCTTTCTTGCTTGGGTGAGCAATGGGACGGGCACAGCCTTTGTTGCCTACCTGTGCTGTGATGGTGGCCACAGATGCACTCCTGGCACGGGAGCAGGATGCCGGGCCACTGTTGTGCCAGCCTGATGCTCGGGGTAGAGGTTCAAAAAGAGCTGAAAGCAGTTCGAGAGCTGACACCATCTCTTCTGGCAGGGGATGTGTTTTATGCCACGATGCCCACAAGCAGCTGTGGACAGCTGTGGAGCCACAAGAGGGGGGCTGGCCATGGAGGGGGTAGTGATGGGCTTCAACAACCGTACCCCACGGTGAGATTCTGAGAGGAACAGAGCCCACCGTGCAGGAGGAGCGGGACCATGGTATGGGGAAGCTGCAAAGCCCTCCTTCCCAGCTGGCTCCAGGCTGCGGGGAGGTCGCCCCTGCCCACTCATCCCTCCCGTGTACTGCCATTAATAGAATGAGCAGGGTTGCCTCTGCTCACGGGGGCCATGGAGCCTGGCCCTGCATATGCTGCGGTGGCCTCTGGGGGAGATTGGGTATTGTGCTACAGGAGAAGCCCCTGTAATCGCCCGCAGGATGATTGGGATTTGCAAGCAGCTCAGGGGAGGCAGGGGGGCCCAGCCCCAGGCAGTTTGCTGCAGTGTCTCTGGTTGTCTGGCAGTACGATGAAGGGGATTAGGAGATTTAAAGCAAGCCCAGCTCCCTCTCCAGGGGGCTCTTGAACTGAAGCCCCAGCAGAATACATAGCTCAGTTTATTCCCATAGGCAAATTGATAGAGAGAAGGCTGGGGTGCTGCTAACAGCAGCTAATCTAAGAGCAGGAGCTTTTCCCCCTCTGCTAGCAGGGAATTGGCATCGTCCAAGACAAGGACAGTCTATCAGTTTCCTCCATGGCCAGATGATCAGCCCCCAGCAGCTTTCACCCCACATTGCTGTTCCCATCCCTTTCTTGAGCTGATCCCAGCCCCAGCCCCTCTGCAGTGCTGCAAGCACCCTTTAGCCTGGCGCGAACCTCCAAGCTCCCACACCAGGATGGCCTGGCACCGTGTTTTAACCACACAAGGAGGCACAGTTGGTTGGACCGTGATGTTCTTCCCCATCTGCTTGTGGCGGTCGTGGAGCTGAGCCTGGGCCACACAAAGGCAGACACTCTCTCGACAAGGGAGTGCTCGCGGGGGCTTAGTGCAAACAGACCTAATGGGATTAGCACAAATGGGAGCCACGCTCTGTTCCAGCGGAGAGGGAAGCGTGCCTGCCCTCCCTCCCTGAGCTTGCCTTTCCCTCCTCGCCTGTCCATCAACTCCAAGTGGAGTGCCAATCACCAGATATCTCAGCACCCATACTCCTCAGAAAAGGCAGCTTTCTAAAACTCACTGTCCTGGGCTCCTCCAAATTAACAGATGCGATGCATCAGATATCTTAGCTCCCTGAGCCTATCTTTCCACCCTGATCTCATTATGGACAGCCAGCTTCTGTTGCAGAACCCGGTTGAGTCCCACTTTCACTTGTGAAACAGCACCAAATTGCGAAGTTACCAGATTTGACTCTGGAGAGAGAATTTTTTTCAAAAGGCTTTAAAATGGAGGTTTGCAATGTCAGGGTGGACTCCAAACCCTTCCTCAGTTCTCTCTTTGCAGCAGCCTTGTCACAGTGCTGCTGTGTCCAGTGCTGCTGGGAGCCGGGGTGCTCTGGACCCCTGCGATGCTCTGCTTGCCTTTCTGGGCAGCAGGGGAAGGGTCCGGAGGACCACCAGCACCGACTGTTGACTAGTTAACGTTGCAATAACACCAAGGCTCCCACCATAAACCACTGTGGTGTTACGCTGGGCACCATGCAAACACTGACCAGAGGTGTTTGCTTTTCTGGCATTGCCACACTGGTGTGATTTATAACATGCTTATGCTGGGCTGTGGGCAGGCTACCAACCCATGCAACCACAACCCCAAGCAGACAACTTCCCCACCAGCTACCCTGCCTGGGAAGTTCAGCTGCCTGCGAGCAGGCTGAACCTGGGCATCAGGGGTTGTAACTCTACAGCTGAGATGAGCCCTTGGAGATGGCACAAAGATGGCTGTCAGCTGGAGGGGGGCTGTAATTAGGCAAAGTTGATAGTGGCTGTCAGACAAGGCCATTGTGGGCAGGGTGGTGTCTTGGCGGTGTGGTGCCAGCCACCCTCTCCTGGCTGCTGCAGCTTGGAAAGGATGGAGGAATGCTGCTGCAGAAACTGCTCCTGGGTCTCCCGTCATGCAGGAGAAGGTGTCTGTGGGCAGCTGCATGGCCAGATCACGGAGGTGAGCTGCAGCAGCATCTCCACACCCACTGAAGACGAGCTTTGAGCCTCTTTGCAGTCAGCAGGGGAAATTCATGGATGTCTTGCTGTTGTGTCTCCCAGCCTTGTCCTTAGCTGCTTTTCACTTCTCCTCCTGCCCTGTGAAATAATTCCAGATCTGAGGAAAGGGCTGCACAGGCTGCTTTCCAGACTCAGAAAGGCAGCAGGGAGTGAGTGACTTACTTAAATAGCTTTTCCAGAGACCACACAGACCTGGGATAGTCCTTCATTGCTCGTCCAGCAGATGAAGGGCTCTCCCAGGACTTTGTGTGGCCTTTGGGCAACATCTCTGGAATCAGCTGGAGCGGGTCAGGCCTCAGTTTCCCTGTGAATATGTGGATCTGATCTGGAGAAACTGTCGGGGCAAGCTACTGTGCCCACTCACAATTTGTTGCCTGCATGGCGATACCACAGCCCAGTGGCACATCCTTCACCCAGGCAGACTCAAACATAAACCGTTCGCAAAGCTGGGGAAACCCCCAAAGCTCAGTGCTTTCTACCCAAGCACAGTGGAGGTTTGCAAATGGAGGATGTACCTCATTAGGAAATGGATAATAAGGGTCATCTTGCCTTGCCCACACACTAAACACATCACCCTGACGGTGCATCCCGTGTGCTCCGCTCCGAGCAACCACTTCCACCGGCCCCCCGACGCGTACTGCTGTGCTGCAACAAAAATAGAAGCCAGCAGGAAAGCCTTGAAGGAAGCAAACGGCTGTGTGCCAGCGGTGCTCAGCTCTAACTGCGCCAAGCCTGGGCAGGACAGTGGGGAAGGTGCAGGGCACAGCTGGACCTGCAAAGTGCTGGGGCCGGGCTTGTGTGCAGACAAGGGATGACCAGGGGAAGCAACGAGGCAGGAGGGAGATGCAGAGCAGTGAGGAGAGTAGGAAGGTGTCAGGAGGGATGGAGGCTTCTTTCCCTACCTTATCTTACCTCGGTCTAAAGCCTTCCCCCATGCTCTCCATCCCGTCCCACTCACTGCTCTGCTGCTGGTCCTGGCCAGTGCTTCTGCTGTCTCTGGTTTCGCAGGGGACCTTCTCCTCCGGCCCTGTCAGGTCAGACTCCTCCATGCACACTCGATGCACAGATTGAGCGGCTCCCACGCGCCGTGCTTGCTCACTGCAAGCAGACCCATCACTCACGCGTGGGAGGCCCGGTGGCACCACACCCCCTGCGTTATTTATATCACAGCCCAGCAGCCACCTCCACGCAGGGCTGCGAGGGCACGGCATTCCTTTCCCGGGATAAGCTGTGCTCATGCCAGCCCTTTCCAAGCTTGCTGGAAAGGATGGCATCTTTCCCAGGGCCTCTCTGGCTGCCAGAGTAGGTCTGCCATGGCACAGCTCCCTCACCATGTGGACAAGCTCATCCGAAATGCTGACGACGCCACCTGCACCCCAAAATGCTTTGCTGGGGGTAAGGCGGGTGGGGAAGGACTGGCCATTTCCAAAAAGCAAAGGAGAGGTTGTTTTCCCCTGCCTTGTGTAGCTCTCCGTAGCCTGAAACCTGCTGAATTATGCTTATGACTCAAATTTGCAGGAGATGAAGAGATGATAAAATCCAACTTGCTGTTCCGGGGCTCCGCCTCCAGCCCGATGCGATGCTGGCATACGCTCCGACAGCACAGCCACCAGCAACGGCTGAGCGCAGCAGCGCACCGGAGGCAGCGCTTGAACCCTTCACAGATGTTGCCCGTCAAACAGCCTTTGGGACACGGTGAGATCCCAAATGGGTCACATGCATACGTGAAATAAAATCAGCCACAGCTGAGCCTTCTGGGAACTGGTTTTCCCCACTCCTGGCAAAGCTGAGCGCTTGCTCCGTGAGATCCTCGCCCTGCCTGGGAGCTACCAGGAAACACCAAATACCACAGTTCTCATGCTGAAACTGTGGGCTGTCTCATCCAGCTTTCTCCCTCCTGTCTTTCTTCATCCCTCGTGTTTGTCCTCCCATCCTCTTCCTCCAGGGCAGCCCAGCACCAGCCCCTGAGGACCCTCGGAGACTGCCTTGTGCCTGGAGAGAGGCCCTGGTCACCTCAGCAGCATGTCCCCAGTCCTGGTGACCTAGAACGAGTCACCAGCCAGAGCCTGGCCAGCCTGAGGTCTGCCCTTCCTCATTCCTGTCCTGTGGCACCAGACTTTTCTCAGCCAGTCTGAAATCAGCATCCCACCTCCCCAAGGCAAAACGAGAGACAACAGAGCTCCCACATGGTCCGGAGCTGGACTCAGTCAATCAACTGCCTTGTCTCGAGCTGGACACTCTCTGGGAGTTTTCCAGGTCCAGAGGTCAGTGGTGGCAGGTGGTGATCGATGCAGGCGAGACATTGCTCTGGGAGCAATCCTCCGCTTACCCTGTCAGCTCTTGTTTAACCTAGCAGCCTGGAAGGCTCACAGGACATAGCAAAGGAGTGGGAGGCTGAGCCTGCCCCGCCAGCAAACATGGCATGCAGCCCTTTTTGGGACATCTCTCTGTACCCTGGTGCTGTGCATAGGGAGGCATAGCCAGAGCAGCTCTCTTCCCCTGGCCCATAGCCTCCCTGGGGCAGGAAGGGTGTCCGAGCAAGGGCTGGGGTTGAGGGAAGCACAGGGAGGCTGGCTATGAAGAGGGAGGAGCAGAAAGGGCATGCCCATGCTCCCTCAGCATCTCAAGCTGTAAAAGAAACAGAGAAACAATGTCAGGACCAGCCAGTGTATGTACGTGCTGCAAAGATGGGCAGAGACCAGGTCACATGTGTAGATCCACTGAAGCAAAGACAGTGTTGAACGGGGTAAGACAGGTTTTGTGGGGTCCTGCATCCTGGGCTGTACAGCTGGGTCTTGCCCACTAACCCATGCAAGACAAAAGCCTTGAGGGCAAACCTTCCTCCAAGCCCCCTCATCCTTCCCCCGTCCTGAGACGAAGGGGTGTCCACAGCAGCCTGGGTACCATGGGGGTACACGGCACACTGCATACAGCACATACTGGGGGATAGTGACCAGCATCAGCGTGTGGGCAGCGGCTGCCGGCGGTGCCTGGGTTTGCACATACATGCCGTCCTCCTCCCCGCACGGCTGAGAGCACTCCGTGGGGCTATCAATGGGGCTTTGTGTGTGTGCAAGCCTGTGCCGGCAGAGCTGCTCTGTGTGTGACCATATGTCTGAGGCAGGGGCCATGCATGCGGCCAGCCACAGAGCATGTCCCTGTGTGTCCTCCCTGGGCAGGCGGGCACACGCTGCCTGTGCTCACACATGCAGCCACAGGCAGGTGCGTGTGCTGCATTCAGCCAGGGGCAGTTATTATTCTTTATTAGTTTTCCTGTCCGTCTGACATATTCTTTATCATGCTGTCTCAATCTTTCACTCGTCCTCCTTCTCTCCCTCAATCATCCTCGATTAGTTTTTCTGTCTGCCTCCCATTCCCGTATTCTTCATCAGGCGCTCCTTCTCCTGCCCTCCCCCACTCTCCCTCCCCTCCTCTCTCTCCATCTCCCCTCCACGCAGCTTTCCTCCCTCCTGTCTTGTCTCCTGTGAGCATGGAGTGGTCAGGAAGCGTGGGGACATAGTGGCTCTTTTCCAGGAGCTGGTGGCTGCTCAACAGCCGGCCCTCCGAGTGCTCCCACTCTGTCTCCATCGCTGCCCTGACTGCCAGGCACTGGGGACTTTCCTAGCTGCCAGGAGCAGCCTGGGGATGCTGAGTGTCTGGGGCCTCCCCACTGGCACGGATGCTGCTATGCTGCTGAATCAGTTGCAAATTAAGCCCCTGACTCGAGGCAGCTCAGGAGTCGACATCTCCTTCAAGAGGGGGCAGATCCTCTTGGATGCTTGTGCCTTGCTCCTGCTTCCCCATCCCTCTGCTCCTCCTCCAGTCCATCCCAGCACGCATCCTCCAGCAGGGAAAGCACTCGTCTTGTGCCTCATCCCCATTCCCCTTCCAAGCTAGTAGTAGAAGTCCCTGAATAGGCTGGTGCTGTAGGACTCATCTGTGAGACTGAAGGCAGCTTGCCAGTTGCCAGAAGAGGCCCTGGCTGACAGCCCCAGGCCAATTCACAGCCCTTATTGCCTCTTATCCCAGCGCCTGTGCTGGTTCTGCCGGGGTGCCTCTGCCTGCACAGACCTGCAGTCACTAACTACACATGGGGGAGATCGGAGCAAGGGTATGGCCATGGGGTGGGATGGAGTTGCATGGCCAGAGACTATGGAGACTAAACAGAGAACAGAGATGCTGATGGAGCTCAAGCTTTGAGGCACGGGGAGAAGGCACAGCATGGAGGGATGCTCTGGAAGGCATGTTTGGCTAAACACAGGGGACGGATGAAGACATACCCTGCATCTCCCAGCAGAGATGGCACAAATATTTTGCCTCATCTCCCTCCCTTTGGGAGCCAGGAAGTGAAAGTCTGGAGCGCTGGAGGACTCAGGAAAGTGAAATGGACTGGCAGTGGCTGCCGTGCCCCAGGCACCCAGAGGAATTGATCGGCCCAGACTGATGGCAGCTCCGCATGGAGATGGTATCTGCTCAGTTGCTGCCCTCCCCTGACCCTGGAGAAAGAGGGTGCCTGCAGGACCCGGTGCTGGCTGCAGCTGGAAGCTCTCTGCATCCTTGTCCCTGCCTCCCAGCATGGAGAAAATCGGAGCTGGTATTGCGGGAAAGACCCTCAATGCCACAGCAGCCCCCTCCCTGCTGCATGCGGATGGCAAGGGTGGATGTCTTGACCTGTCAGCACAGGGTTTCTGCAGCTGGGCCCAGCACGGTGCTCAATTTTGGGAGTGAGCCATCCTATCTGGAGTCTGATTTCCTGACATTGCGCTTGCTCCTGTTGCTGGCTGAGAAGCCTTGTCACTGCCCAGCCCCAGAGCTGCCTTTACTCTTGCCCACAGTGTCAGAAAAGCCCATTTCAAGGGGTGGTGGGGAGCTGAGTCGCAGCCGGGAAGCCACATCGGATGGGAGACCTCATTAGCGCCCAGCGAAGCCCCAGGACCCTTGCTGTACGGCGGCGAGCTCCCCTCTTGGCAGAGGGGTGCTGCAAGAGGCGATCGGTCCTGCATTGCATCCGCCGCTGATGCTGATGTATGTGACAGGCGCGGGGGTTGCCAGGAGACAGCATCCTCCTCCTCGGGCGCTGCGCAGCCAACGCGGCTCTGCACTGGTGAGGTAATGTTCCTCCGGCGTCGCTCATTGCCGCCCTGCCCTGTCTCTCCCTGCCAGCGATGGAGGGGAAAATGCAAAAGCCTTTACAGACGTTCCTGTGGCCTTCCTCGATCCGCGTTGTGCTCCCTCCCCTCCTACGGGTGCAGCGAGCAAGGGTTTGCAGAAACCAGCTTCAGCGTCGGCACCAAAAGTGCTCTTGCACCCTGCCAGGCGCGGGTGGCCAGCCCTGTCTCCCCATGTGCGAGGTACATCATGGACCCCCCGCTCGGGTTTTGCCTACGTGCAAACAGTCCATGGCAAGATCTGAAAAGGTCTCCCATCGTTTGTTCAGATATGGGGGGAGAGAGGGAGAGGCACATGGCCACTCACGCACACAGAGGCTCATTGAATAAATATCTGGCTACAAATTATCTGCTGATCTAATAAAAAAGATATTACCTACCTCTACAAACCTAGTTTCAAATTATTCCTTCTGCTCTGTTCAGTAGCCTACCGGGAGATCACTGGCAGGTTAATTTGCTATTGAACGGGTCCCAACTGGAATTAGCACTTCAGCCTGCCTCTGGTTTCACTTGACAGTTAATGAAAGTCGCTGTTATTCACTCCTGGCTCTGAACTTTATGCACTGCACCATGTTTCACAGGTGTGAAAGAGCTGACCACGATATTTTTCTTTGGACTCACAAGGTATTCAATGCTTGCAAGACCCAAAAGGTGCTGAGATAGAAAATAAACTGCCATTTGTATGCTTTTACATGAGAACTTGGTGTGTTCCTAACAAAAGTGGCCTTTATCTGGGGACTGTCATTTTGATTATTTTATATCTGTACCGTGCCTCAGAGGTGTGCATAGAAAATGAAAACAGATAAAGAGCCTGAACGAGACAGAGCTCTGCCAGAAGCCCTAATAAACCAGCAGGCTGGGCTGATGGGGGCAGGTCGGCATGGGGGGGTAAGTTAAAATGATCTCTCCCGCAGGCCAGTGCTGCTGCCTGCTCTGCAGCTGGGGAAGGCGGCATGGAGGGCAGCAGGTCTGGTCCACGGCGCTGGGAGATGTGCCTTGTGAATGCCACTGGGGAGGAGGGATGGTTCTCCTCTGCCAGGAGGGCACCCAAAACCATCCCTTCCCCAGCACCAACTGGGCTGACCTCTCTCCGTGACGATGAGGACTTGGGTGACCTCCGTCCCTGTGGCGTTTGACGAGGGTATGGCCAGGGACTGTGTATGGACTGCTGCGCAGAGGACCACCTTCCCCTGTGCTGGGCTCTCCCACCACAGCTTCTGCCCAGAGATCTCCAGGACAGACAGCTGACTCGGACAAACTCCATGCAGGCATGATGGCAGCATCCCATGGAGCCATGTTGCCAAAGTCAGGGTCTGTAACAACACAGACGCAACAGAAAATGCAATCTTTGCAGCTGCTTATCAGTCCCATCCCACCTTCCTCACCCCGCTGTTCTCCTTGCACAAGCCCCGTTATCCCACCATGTTCTCCTTGCACCATCACCCTCCCCTCATCCCATATACAATTTCTGCAGACCTCCTTGACCTGCCAGCCACAGGCCAGAAGCTTCTCTTGCAGCCCAGGCATGGTTTGTTGGGGCTCAGTCCCATCCCCTGTCCCTGAAGACCCTTCACGAACAGCAGGAGGAGCTGAGTCAGCGGCTCTGGCATTCCTCTTCCCCCGCTGACACCCCAAAGTCCCCTAAGTAATTTCCTTCTCCCTCAGTGTTTGCACCCTTCAGGCACTCACAGACAGTTATCCGGCTCCTGCCTGCATGATTGATCAGCAAAGCTTGACAGATTTAGTTCATTTAATCTGCCTCCTAAATCCCATCCTTCAGCCCCTTCATCATTTTCCTTGTGTCTCTCTATTGTGTCTGTATCTCCTTGGGACAGCAGTGCCTCCAGCTGTGCCCAGGCATACAAGCCGCAAGCAGCGGCTGCTGGTGCCAGCACAACGCCTGGCAGCCCTGGTGTGCATGGCACGACTGCTGTACCTGGGCACCCCGCGTCCCTGGGCTGTCCCGGCGGGGTGCTGTCCCAGGAACCCAGGGTCCCTAAGGATGCTCGGGGGCACCTTGCATGCCGGGCACCATTTGACTCTGGCTATCCCCTCTGCCTGTAGAAGCCTCCTTTGCAAACACTGCTGCAAGCCCAAGACCCTCTGATGTGGTGGGCAGTCCTCAGCACCCTGGTCAGACCCGTCTTATCGCTTGCTCCTTGACGAGCGTTGCAGAGAAGAGCTGCCAAAGCCAGCCGGACCAGGGCAGGAGGAGGAGGCATGGGGCATGGCTGCAATCACTCAGCACTCCATGCTGGCGCCTGTTGTGCTGCAGCATCCCCTCCGTGACACAGCCCCCCATGCGCCCCAGTGTCCACTCTGTCCCCAGCTGAGCACCCGGCACTGGAGAGCTTCTTCTGGGCAAACACAGGGCTCTGCTCTTGCAAGGATTCACTGCCGCTGCGTTTGCTCTCTGCAAAATTTGGGCCAAAATCTCTGCTCTGGGCTAAACCCAGTGATATTTCTCGTACTTGTGGAGAAAAATCTCATGACAATGAGGATGTCTGACTGATCTGGCAAGGCTTGTCTGACCCTGCAGAGACCAAGACCACAGGTCAGAGAGCGGGACCTGTCCTGCCCCTCTGGGTCAGGGCTTTGGGGGCTCTTCTCCCATTCCTGTGCAGTAAGACATTTTGTCCAGATGACCTAGAATTCAACTTTTCCATCCCAGAGTCATCCAACAGATGTACCTACAATTGCTGTTTCTACCTCTCTATCTGATTAGGACCTTCCTCTGGCTGCCTCTGACTGTCCAGATTCCCTGCGAGAGCTGTCGATGCATTTCCAGCACAAGAAGCCCAGTGTGGCTCCATCCGAAGCAGCAGGACTGTAGCTGCTGCTGAGATCCCCAGAGCTGGCCGCTCCACAAGGAAGGAGCCTGAAAGCGGAAAACACATCTCCCCAATTACCAGGGGTACGTTTTGCACCAGCCCTCTGATTGCTGGCACAAAAGACTGTGTGGGGAGAGGGCAGGAGTACCGGGGTAAGTCACAGGGCAAAACCACATGCACAGCCTGCAGTTGCTGTGGGTCATGTGCCTGGTCCCCCTCTGCCCTCATGGTCCCGCTGGACGCTGCCACAATTTTGTTATTTTCCAGAAGTCTCCCTGGCTATCGGCTCTATTGTTGGGTTGAAGATGGAGCCATAAAGTTATCGCTGCTGGGATCACTGTCTTTTCATGAAGGCTGGTGTACTTCCTTTTTGCAAATCCTCTGGTAATTTCCTGCTTCTCTGTAACTTAAACAACTCTATTGTCGGTCTCTGCTTTATTTCATAAGCTCAGTCCCATCCCGTTCCCTGCTGCATGCCCCCAGCCCTGCTGAGCCATACAGGTTCACCCGGCCTTTGCTCAAGAATTGTATTTGACAATTTGACAAGGTTTTCTTTGTTTTCTTATTGTCTGTAGGCGCTCTTTAGCTTTTCTTTTCTTTTCTTTTTTTTTTTTTGTTAAAGGCGGATTTTAGAAGGCTGTGCAGCAGTTCAGCCATTTGAGAGTCATCATTAATTTAATCTTCTTCCTAATTTATTAATGGCTCCTACTTTCTCTCCAGTATTTGAGACTCCCCTGGTATATTTGTAAAAACCATCTCATTCCCCTTAACCTCTTTGGCAGCGTTAGTTCACTCTGCCTTTCCTGCCCGTCTCCGGCAGGTTGAAGTCAGTCACTGTACTCCCTGTCTCCAAGACACTCACGTCTCATCCCATCAGATCTCCCAGCAGTTTTGCTGCCTGCTCTTTGTGTGCTTCTTGTTAGGTGACTTGCTGGAAGCTGCTCCCTTGTTGAGGGAGTATGTCAGACTCTCCCCATGCCACCCCAAAAAATAACACCCTTTCCTCTCGCCAGCAGGCAGGGGAGCGGGGGGGACGATGCAGGGTCCGTAGCTTGCTGGTTTATTAATTACAGCCCAGCAAAGGTGCATCCCTCCCTGAGCTGGTAAGGCAGCTCTAGACTTTGAGAAGAAATCTCTCCTAATCAACTGTGCTCTGCAGGCAAGACCTGGAGTTGCTTGCGCACACCAGCTAGCACACGATAAATGGAGTAAACTGATAAGCAAACATCACTTAAAGAGTAGGAGAAAAGTGCCGAGACTGACCTGCAACAGTAAATATATTAGGCTTAATCCATCACTGGTTGAAGTCCCCTGTATGGCACAAGATCCCAGCGGCTGCAAATCCCTCTGAAGTGCTCTAGGGGCTAGCAGCGGGCCCCGAAAGCTCCCCACCACTTGAAACACGGCAATAACTGATCCACTGGTCACCAAGCTTGTAGGAACCAGGTCTTGCCAAAGAGCTGGCTGGGAGAAGGATGGCATCTGCCGGGGGCAGCTTCTGCTGAAAAGCAACTTGGATCAGACTGGGAAGTCCCACTGCTGGGGAACCGGCCAGCCCAGATCCTGGGAGTACCCCAGCCTCTCAGCTCTGCCCAGATGCACCCACGTCCCCATCACCCTCCTCACCGCTCACGGGGCTCTGCACCAACACCCCCAGCTGCAAATGCACCCGCAGCCAGGAAGCAGCTGGTTACCCCATGGAGACAGCATCTCACATCTGCCCCACGCGGCCTCCGAGACCATGGGGGGAAGGGAAGGAAAGGAGCTGTATTTTTACAGGAAATGCTGAGGATGTGACTTTTTTTTTTTTTCCTTCATTTGGAAATGAAACAGGCCCATCAAAGTCTGAATTTTTTTCTAGAAATGAAGTTCTGGAAGCATTTCTTTTGGATCAGTCCAAATGTTCAGTGTCAACAAAGCCAAAATACGTCGTTGCAATTTGGACTTTTTCAAACAGAAGTAGAAAGAACACTTAAATTAAATTTGTTCCTAAATGTCATTTTGAACAAAGAGAGAAATTCCTCAGCCTGGAAATGTTGAAACAGACATTTTGATAGCACCAGAATATTTAATCCTATTAAAATAAAATAAGATGGGAAAAGACAAATTTTATTCCATTTTTTTGCTGGCAAAACCACCATAAAAGATAAAATCCCGAACTTTTTGAGAGAGCCATTTAGCATTGTGTGTTCCAAGCAAGGTGACGGGACCCCTGCTCTGTGCTGGAGGCTTTTGGGGCTGTAGCAGTGACTGGGTCAGGAGAGGGGAAGCAGCTATGGGTTCCACCACCCCACCTCCTGCAGGATGCCGTGTTGGGAGGTTCCGGCTCTGCCCACGGTGTCTTGGGTGCACCCACGGTATCATCCCATGGGTGCAGCAGCTCTGTGTGACCGCATGGGCATTGCATGCTGTGCTGCTGAAGAATCTCTGAAATAATCTAACCAAAAAACATCCCTTTTTGGGACACATCATAAAATGCTGATTTCTTGAGCAAGACATGTTTTGCTTAGAGCACCTCGGATCTGCCAGGTTTTCACCAGTGCTGCAGCTAAATTCTTTCACATGCCCGCAGCCTGCCCGAAAGCGGGGCACCCTGAAAGCACCTGGAGTCTCGCCCTGAAGCTGCCTCTCTAGGACGACTCCAGTCTTGTAGGACTGATGAACTTCTGCGTCAGTTCATTTCAGAGCAAAACCAAGTTAGGAGAAAAAAATATTATCGTGAACTGTCAAAGCAAAATTGTGTTCCCAGATTGCTAGAACTGAGCAAAATGGAGTCTGGTTGGCAGCAGCTGGGGCTCCTCCGCCTTGTTGTTTGCTCAGGATTGTTTTAGAACTCTCCCTGCGATGCAGCTGCCCTTCCCCGTGCTGCATACTTCGACATGCGTGACAGCCCCTCGCATTTGCAGCGCCCATTCCCCCCGTGTGGAGGGTGCTAGGTCCCTGCCTTTCCTACCAGGACTGCTCCCTGGGTTTAAGCCACCTTGCCACCCACCAGGTCTTCTCTTCAACCCTCTGTGGGCCCAGCCACCCTCACAAGCACTCCTGGCTCCAGAGCACTAAAAATCCCCATCTCTCCAGCTACCATGCCTCTCTGCCTCCAGGCTCCCCAGGTTTTCTGTCTGTTGACCAAAACATTACTTAAAATATCTTTGGGGTTTTTTTTCCACTCAAAGTTGCACAATATTTAGCCAACGTGTTTTGACTGCAGCAATGAGATTTTTCATCTAAATTGCTAGCAGCTGTAAAATGCAGACCCTGCCTAAAAGGGAGCCAAGACTGCGTACCCGCCATCCCCAAGGACGGCAGGCCAGGAGTGCTGTGCCTCCCTGCCTGCTGATTGCTGCCGGTAGCTGCCTGCATTGCCCTGCCCCATGCCGGTGATGGCACCATTCCCCCTGCAGCAGCCAGGATCCTGGTCAGAAGCCAGATGGGAGCCTGTCTCCCATGTGAGCTGTTGTAATTTCATTACTGGCCATCAATGCACTTGCAAATCTCCCGCCATGCTTGTGAAGCTGAAGAGACACCAGTTCCCATTCCCAGAGCATCCCCTGGAAAGGAAAATGGGAGAGGGATGAGCACAGGCACTGAGAGGCTGAGGGCAAAGACCCTCTCTCGTGCACAGCCCCACACAACACACAGCATCTCTTATTTCCATAACCAGCAGCAGAGGTGGCTTGGGCAGCGAGAGGGCAGCTTGGCTTCTTCCCCTCCCATCGCTCCTCCTGAGCACGGCTGAGTGACAGGTGTCTGGCTGCGGTGTGGACCAGGGCCAGGACTGGCATGTCAGTGTGTTCATTCATTTTTTTTCAGATGGATAAAAGCAGAAATCAACAGCACTTGGACTGGAATGTCCTGTGGTTGCCTGACAGCAGAAGCCAACCTCAGATACGGTCACACAAACACCGAACAGACAATGAGAAGATCTAATTATAGAGAGGAGAAAAGCAGCCATCGAACCAGGCAAAGATTCGTATTTTTACCGGCAGACTCAGAGTGGAAGGCAGGAGGACAAAAGAAACAGGGAAACGCTGCTCTGGGCTGACTCATGGTTCACTTGACCCCAAGGAACAAATGTCCCTGTCTGCTGGAGTGAGCACACGCAGAGATGACAAGCAGGTGTCACATCGGTCCACCTGGGTGCTGGCAGGTACCTGCGTCACCAGCCGTGCCTCATGCCAAGCAGCCCTTCCCTACCCCGGCACAGGCAGCTAGACATCGTTTCAGTGCCTCCTAACCCACGAATCCGATGTTTAACCCTGTGGAAAAACATTCATCTCTGCAGGATGGGCTCTAAAGGCTTTAAAGGACTCGCTCCAAGCTCTTGCATGCTCTCAGGGCATATCCTTTCACCCGAGCTGCAAACCTGCTTCTCTAGCACTTGCAGGCACATCAAGGTGGCAGAGATTGCTTGGCCGCTGAATGACTGCCCTGTTTCTTCTCACGTACTTGGGGATATATAGCAAGTAATGAAGCCGATATCGTGTGGGATTGACTTCCCAGCCAGGCTTCGAGGATCTCAAATCAGGTTTCTGGATACTATCATAACAGCAATAACATGGAGAAATCATTGATGTGTCAGGAGAGAGCCCTGCACCTGCAGCAGCAGCTGGGGTCACTCCGCGGAGGATGCAGGGCGGTGGGTGCCAGGGGAGCTGCAGGAGTGAACAAGGATGCTGTGCGCCCTCGGCACCAGGGGCCAGAAGCACCCCTCAACCCTTACCTGTTCCCAAACTCTCCCTGGTGCAAACAGCATGGGAAGCAGAGGTAGTGGCTGCAGCAAACTGCAGGGCAAGCTGCTGGGAGATGCCCCTTTGCAGGCAGTTTGGGGGTCAGGCTGTGTGCGGATGCTGCACCCCACAGTGGGTGCACTGGCTGAGACAGCCCGTGCCACAGGGTGATGGGTGCTGTTGTTGAGCTGGGAGCTGGGAGCTCGTAGGGACAGCTTAGACACTGGATGAGTCTCAGCGGGTATCTGGAGCTCCTCTTCCAGCTGATGTGCATCTCCCAGAACCAAACCGGACCCCAGGGCTGTTTTGAAAACACTTCTCTCTGCCAGGTGCCTGCTCTGGCTGCTCCCATGAGCAGAGCCCAGGCAGGTGCTTTTTTTTGACCAAGGATGATGGTAGTTTGGGTTCACTCTCTGCTCACAAGTACAGGAGTGGGGCTGTGTTTTCAGCCCTAAAACATGGAGTAAATACGCTTCAGAGAAGGAGTGAGAGACCCTTGTTGGAGGAAGTGAATGAGGGTTGCCCTGTGGCTTTTCTCCAGGAGTTCAGCTGGAGGCAGCAGCATCAGCAGCTATCTTCTGCCCAGGGAAAGTGGTCATTCCTCTAACCTGCCATGAGGCACCCCATCCCCTCCAGGCTGGGCTTTACAGACGCAGGCATCCCAAGAGCTGTGAGCACCTGCGACCCTCTCCCAGCAGAGTTTCCTCTCCAGGCATCCCGCAGCCAGGCTCGCATCCCGCCCAGGCAGCTGCTTTGCTGCACTGCAGAAGTGCCATGTCACCGCGGGATGCCTGGCAATCCCTGTCACCGGCCTGACACAGATGCACAGGCTTTCTCCAAGAGCTGACGTCCGTGAAGTCTCGAGTCAAGGAGCTGCTGCTGCTGCCAGCGCTGAAGAGCTGGTCCAAGAGGAGTGATGAAGTGGAAGCAGAAACAGCTGGCCGCCAGTGCCGGAACCCGCTGCGCTCGGCGAGTGGCGTGCGAGTCCTGCCAGCCCGACTGAATTTCCTGAGCTGTCAGGTCGGATGGAGAAGTGCCACGTCAGCCTCGTCAGGTCACGTCGTGGGGGGAACTCAGCGCATCAGCAGCGGCATGTGCAGCTCTCGCCAGCTGCGGAGCTCCGTGGGCTTTGGGGAGGTCAAAAGAAATGACATCTTGAAGGGAGGCAGCGCTGCAGCTTGGCACAGGGAAGTGGGGTTTTCAGCGCGGATGGGTGATGGCTGGGCTTCACACCTGCACGGGTCCACTGGTGTTTTATCACCCATCAGCAGAAGCCAAGACATGCCTGCTTTCGGTGAGCGGCCATGGAGGACGTTTGGCCGCTGTCAACACTGAGACTGGACCACCATGTCACATAGTGGCTTGTCTTGTCAGGTTTGGAGAAGCAGCCAAGTGCGTGGCAGGTGACATATTTTGATAGCTGTCCTTTTCACCCGGTTTGGGTCAAACCTCTGGGCAGCAGGCAGTGAAAAGAGCAGTGATATGCGAGGGCAACAGCATTATACCAGCTGGCTCATTCATGCAAACCTGGAGCATGGTGTGCAGCAGCTCTGCATGGTCACAGGGCTGGAGATCTCAGGGGGGTCCCAGACTTCTTCCAGTGTTTACACCACAGTGTCTAGCCCATCGCACAAACTGTTCAATACATTTTGCTGTGACTTTTCATCCCCCCTGCTGCTAGCAGATTACTCCAGGACTCATGGCTTGTTCAAACCTATTTTCCTTTGTGCCAATGTCACCCATTAGCTCAAAGGATTCTCCTCCATCACCCTTCCTGGAGCATTTTTGGGGAGTGGACTGCCCTCGGAGCCATCCTGGTGGGCAGGCAGGCCAAATCCTTCCAAAGATGGAAGGGGGCCACAGTGGGAAAGTCCTGGAGCGAGCAGGACTGGAAAGACTGTTCCTGATGGGGCCTCACTAATGCACCATCTGCAGCGCTGATGGGTGTCTCTCTCCAGGAAATATTGCAGCTCGGCTCACACATGCCTTTTTCGCTGCTGAACCAAATTGGCAGTTTATGGCCCTTCGGTGACTGACTCCCCCAGCAAGCTCCTTGTGCTTTTCATTTACTTCCAGCTACAGCTGAAGTTCCTGCATCAGTTCCTAAGTACCTGACCTCACATTTGTACTATTGAATTTCCTTCCAGGTCTCTTACTGCAGTCTTTAAGGTCACCCAATCGCTTCTGTTTGATATTCCACTGCTGCCATGCGTTGGTTTCCTCCTTTGAATCCTCAGCAGGTTTTATTAGTAGTCTCCTACCTTTTGTGCAAAGATCATTAGTGGAAATATTAAGCAAAATCAGACCCCAAATGGATCTTTGAGAAACTCCATTAGTAGCCTGCCTGCAGCTTAGTGCTTGCTGTTTTAACACTATCCATTGCTGCCTCCCCTCCAGCCATTTCCCATCTTACCCTTGTTCCTTATCATTTCTCCATTAATCCCCATCTTCACCAGTTTAATTAATAATTTCTCATGTGCATTACATCAAATGCTTGACTGAGGTTCAGGGAGATGAGATCTACTTCAATTCTTTTGTCTGGGAAAGCAGATACCTTCTTAAAGAAAGCTATCAAGCCAACCTGCTGCAGTATGCCTTTGGTAAATCCATGTGGTATTTAATCCCGTTTTCTATTTAGTTCAATGCTTTTAATTACAATTTCCTTTAAAGTCTATTCTAAAGCCTGGCCTATTGCTCAGGTCAGATCTCAAGTCATCTTTTCTCCAGACCCTGTTTTTTCCTGTTTCTGGTCAGCTAGCTCTTCAGCCCGGTGAAAGACTCCTTGGGCACAAGAACTGATGTGGTCTAGAAGAAGAGAGTTATTGGAAATAAAGTCTGGGCAAGGTTGGACAGCTTGGAGAAGACTGCCAGCTGTGACCACAGCCAGCTGCGACCCACAGCCAGCTGCTGGTGGTGTCCTGCTCTGCAGTGGGAGCTGGAAGCCTTACTGGGGAGGGGTCGATGCCTGGTAAAAGCAGACAATCAAAGCCCAGAGCGTGGCTGCTCTGGGGCAGGGAACCACGAAGCCCACACACCCACTGCAAGCAAATATCTAAACCTTCCCAGGAGGGAGCTTCTTGTCCAGGGGTGGTTCCCCACCACGTGCTGTGCAGGTAGCAGGGTCTCCATAGAGGGGAGCTGGGGAGTTCAGAGCCCAGGTGAGCACGTGTCCCCAGGAGGTGAAGGGGCCAGTTAGGGCTGCTGTGTGCAAATATCACATATCTGCAGACATGTTTCTGTGCTAGAGGTTTCAGAGGGCACCAGAAGGCTTTGGGCTTCATGGGGTCAAGCTTGGCTTGTTGGACAGGATCAGTCGTCAGATGACACCAGAGTAAGGCTGGAAGGACCCACATCATCTCTACATCTGATTTCAATACCCAGGGAGAAATTAAAAAAAGAAGAATGGATGGGCATCCAGGAGACAGAAAGTGTGGACAGTTGTAAGGACAGCACCCAGGTGGATCCCTGCCAAGGAAAGCCATGTGTCTCACCTGGCCCAGAGACCTGCAGAGCTTGGAGAGGAGAGACTGTTAGCAGTATACTGAAACAAGGAACCTAAGGGAGGAGGAACCAGGGCAACTTGTGCAGCACGTGAGATGGGACAGCACAAAATTACCCTCCTTTCCTGCTGAGACTCCTGGCCTGAGCCCCCCTCCAAGCCTCCCACCTGCTGGAAACCAGTGCAGGGATGCACTGGGCCCACAGGGTTCTTATTAAAAGTGGGTAAAGCTGTTCTGCACCTTTGTGTTGGCATTTCATGAGGCTGCTGAGCTACTTCAGTTGTGGGATGCTTTCCTCTTTGTGCACCTCAGGCTGCTCAGTGCACAGGCTCACCGGAGCCGCTGGCCCTGCAGGAGACTTCTCCTGGCTTAGCTCATGTATAAACCATGGGACTGCCCCATAACGTTTAACCCAGAAAAATGATGGCTGAAAGACATGTGATAGCTCTCTATAAATATTTTGGGGAGAAAGAGAGTGAGGGAAGGGTAAACATCAGCACAGCAGCTTGTTATTTAAACTATAGGCCAGTGTTGGCACAAGAGCAAATGGGATAAACTATTCATGAATATATTTTGAGTAGAAATTGGAAAAACTGCTGAAGCCATCAGAAGATCAGGGTGGCTGTGGAAAAGCCTCCCGAGAGGAGCAGGGAGGGGCTGGCTAAGAGCCTTTTTGCTGTTTATGAAAGAGAGCTTCAAAGCTTCTTCGGTTGTGCAGGTCACCCTGCTCCCAACAGGCAAGGAGGGAGGGTCCCACACCCCGGGGGTCCACACGGGAGGAGCTACACCATGCCCTGTCGCCTCCCCATCCCTCTGCCCTTCTCAGATGCCATCACTGCCCCAGGAGGCTTGTGCTGTGCCTTGCCGTGGGGCTCAAAGCTTTCCTCTGGAGAGGTGGGAAAAGACCTGTGGGGACCAGCACCCCTGGAATTACCATGTCTGAACATTGCACTTTCCTTATTTATCCAGCTCCTGATTTTCTTTCCTTAACAAAAGGGAAATTTTTCTTTCCTATTAGCAACAACTAGAAGCCACTCTCCTCTAAGCTGGGCCCTCTGTTCAATCAGGACAAGCAAAATAATTTTAAATTCCTAAACTCTTTGCTGAGAAGGGGTCCCCTGAAATGCAAGTGGGTGCAGCAGTGAGGGACAGAGGTGGTGGTCACTTTGCGGGAGAGGAGCAGGGCTGGAGCCACTGGCACTGTCACCCAGGAGGGGACGGAAATCACTCCCAAGGAGCTATTTGGGTTTGGGTATGAGGCACCGTGGTGGTGGTGATGGGTGGTGGGTGAGGAGAGAACAGGGGTGCCCCACATGGCATGGCATGACCTTGACTCTGAAGGACCCCATGTGACTGGAGGTGGCTCTCACACCACCACTGTGCCCGGCTGAGTGTCCCCACACAAAGACAGGAATGAGATGGCAGGCCTGGGTCTCCTCCCAAACACAAGTTACCTGACAGCATGAGGCACCGTGCCATAGACACTGGGGGTGCAAAATCATGTGCCTGTATGCTCCTGCCCGAGCTTTGCATGGAAGACGTGTTCTCATCTCTTGGTAGGTCCTAGTGTTGAATAAGGACATTAAATGTCTGCAGCAGCAGCTACAACAAGCCCTTTGCCCAGAAGATGCACTCCAGACTGGAGACCCTCAGAGACCCCCCTTGTCCTCCCCCACTCCTGCACCGTGCCTGCCCCTATTCCTCTGTCTCCCTCACCCTTCTCTCTGCACTCTCTTGCTCTGTTTTCCTGGGAAGCTGGCACAGTTGGGATAGACGCCAGCTCTGCTAGGGCTTGTCTGAGCTTGCTCCTGACCTTCAGCTGATGGATCCACGGAAAGGTTCCACTCACCCTGCACCCAGCTCCCAGCAGGCTTGACTCTGAGATTGCTATGCAGGGTACAACCAACAGGTCATCTCCCAGCTTCACAGAACCCTATCCTGAACTGACAGAAGTGCCTGTGAACCAGAAACAAACTAAAAGACCGTGTTTGTATTTAGGGTTTTTTTTCCAGCAACATATGTTTAGTAGCAGATGCTTCCTATGGGAATGTGACCAAAGAAGGGACGCCTTTGCCTGACCATCTTTCCACACTGTGCAGACCCAAGGGGAAAATGGAGAGCAAACATTTGTTTTCAGCGGTTCAGGAAGCTGCATGTTCACCCTGACAACCCCTTTGCCCTGCACAGAAAGTCTCTGTGTTTGCAAAGATCTGTGCTTACCAGCTCCGGTGTATAAACAACTGTGTCCTCTTGCCAGCCTGCATTTGTCTTGTAGCAAAACTCAGATGCAGATTATATACAAATGAGGTGTAGCCTAGGAATTTTTGGTTAGTTCCCAAAGCAGCCTGAAGTGCTGAAAACATTGCACATGTTTGAACTGGGGAATGAAAGAGTCAGAGGAGTTCCTAGAGCTTCCCCAGAGCCTCAGTTTTGGACTCCTATTACTTATATGCGCTCTTCAGACACTAAGAATTTGCCAGCTCTTCCTAATAAAAGCCTGAAAATACCTTTTAACTGGACCAGGCCCTGGCCCCTGAAGCCCGGGATCACAGGGAGCTCCAAAGCAGAGGCTGCTCATGGAGAGCAGCTCCTCCCCAGACCAGGAGCACTTCTCCATCTGTGGGCTGGTGTCCCACTCCCCACGTGGATCCTCTTCCATTTCTTCTCCTCCTTGCCCCTATCATGTTTAAACACAGAAGGTGGAGGCACAGTATGTACCAGTATGTACCAGTATGGGTAACTGGAGGAGCAGGACAGTGGTGGAAAATTCAGCCTGCATGTTCAGATCCCAGACAGCCTCTTGGTCATCTCTGGAGTTTGTCCAGATGACTTGCTTGTCTCTGGAGTTTGCAGCCATGTGCTGGGGCTAAACCATGCGCTCCGGGCTAAAGACACAAAACTCCTCTGCAACCTGGTTGGTAAAACGTGTTGGAGCAGCATGTAACCTGTTACAGTCATCAGGCTAGTTCTGCCTTTCCCTGCGAGCAATGCCTGGATCTCCTACTACACACACGTGCTATGCCTCACTGGCTGCAGAAACAAATCTGCTGGAAGGAAAAAAGGGATTCTCTGATTCTGCCTGTGCCGCAGTGGCATCAGCTCCAGGGCAGGGCCTCCAGCAGTGAGCTGCAACCGTGAGAAATGCTGAGTGGACCGTTAGTGCCAAGAACATCTCCTCCCTTGGCAAAAGGAGCCCGGCTTTTGTCACTTCCCATTCCTCAGCTTTCAGAAACTGGACGTTCAACTTTGCAGTCTCCAGCCTTCTCCTGCTGCCTCCTTCATACTCCCCATTGCCACCACCAAATAGGAACCAGCGCTTTCATGCAGCTGAACTAGCAGGCAGTGTCAGCAGGTCTTGTCCCCCCATCCAAGCATGCCTGTGCACAGCCCTGGCTCTCGGGGGTTTTTTTCAGCTGGTGCAATTGCCCAGTGTACAAGCAAGCACCAGAAGCAGGGTTTGTCAGACTAAAAGTGCTCTTCTGTGGGGCTCCTCAGTGTTAGATGACAATACTGCAGCTTGTCAACTGAGCTGTGACAGAGCTCCTCATGCAGGTAAACCCTGCAGGCATCTGCAGGCAGGAGTGCTGCTGGGAGAGGGAACAGTGTGGGATCACACAAAGCCCCTCCTGCAGAAGCAATTCATAGGCAGAGCTGTGCTTTCTCTGGTCTGGATGGGTTTGCTTGCTTGGTTTGGGTTTCCTATGGTGGGTATAAAAGGCCGCTTCCCTGGCAGTATTTGTGTACCAGCAAGGCACTCCTCCTGTCGAAAATCCCCAATGAGGTTATTATAAAACTAGCAGCTTAACTGTGATGCTAACCTCAGTCAAGTGGCAACAGGCAGCTGCCTGCTCATATAACCTTTTCCGTGTGCCTTTGTCTCTCTGGTTTTCGCTAATGAATTATGATCAACCAAAACATATAGCCTTACTGCTTGATAGTGCAGCTATTTGCTGTCTGTCCAAAGGGCTCAGTTTCATTAAAGTTTCAGGGACAGCAGGGGAAAATGGCTGGATCTGTGGGCCTGGGAAAGAAAGGAGCCTCCTTCTCAACAAGAGCAAGCTCCTTGAACCATAGACCCATTTGACCCAGCACCCTGATTCATAGGAAGAATCCCACGGCAGCAACCAAATCCCAGGAGAGAGGACAGGTTTCTCAGCTCAGGTCCTGGCGACAGATTTTAGAAAGAAAACTCCTCTGGGATGACTGTCAAAGCCTATCTGTGACATCTAAGTCCCCTGGCTCACGAACAGCAGCTGAGGAGCCTTGCAGCCCAATAGCTGGAAATAGCAATCCTGCCCGGAGGCAACAGCCATGCCTCAGAGAGGTACGGTGCAAAGGGCTCCTCTGGCTCCATGCCACTACCTGGTCCTCCATCCCAGGAGGCTGCCAGCATGCTCTCACAAGCTCCAGAGGTTTTTGCTCATTCTTCTTTGGCGGATATTGCTAAAACCCACGGTCCACTTAAAGAATTGCAAAATATGGTCACTGGGAAGCACGGAGAAGAGTGCCTACAATCCTTGCTTCAGGTCTTGTGATTGTAATTATCACAAATACACTTCCACGAGCTATTTTAGATAGAGTGTCCTCATGACAATCTGTCAAACTCTGAACATAAAGTCCTCCAAATCACTTAAGCTGATGCCAGCACAGAAACCCTATATCTGTAGAGTTGCCTGTGATTTAGATCTGAGGTTTTAAGGTGCTCCAGACTCACTTTTCTCTGCTCCTTCCCATCAGCCCAGAACTTCAATCTCACAGACACCTTTGCCTGTTGTGCTCCATACAGCTCCCAACTGCCTCGTCAACCATATAACTTGGTTTTTCCAGGGTGGTCCTAGGTCTCAGAAGTGGCACAAATGTCTTTGGAGTTTCTTACTTGGAAATGTCTTGGGCGTATTCATCTCATCAATTTAAACACTTGATTTTTTAAATATTACCTGTCAGCAGCTGCAAAAATATTTGTGTTGGAGGCACAGCCCCCTCACAGGGGAGCCAGCTGTGAGATGACAGGAGCGAGCCGTTCAGGGTGACAAGCATTCTGAGTCACGAGCGATGAAGGACAGTGTGAGGAGCTGTGATGTGTTAAACCCAGGTTGGCATGCTTCTGCAAACTGACCTCATATTCTTGCTCTGCTTTCCAGAGCCTCCAAAGCCGCCAGAAACTCCCCAGGCCAAGCGATGTGCCCATCTTCCTGCAGAAGCTGACAACCTCAAGTCCAAAGGACATTCAAAAAGACACACGCATTTAGAGGGACACCAAAAGGTGCCTTTCTGCCTCAACTCCCTCATAATTTGGAGACCAGAGTGTTTCTCCTTCCCTTCAAACCTGTTCCCTGCTTTACATCACAGACTGTAAACCCTTGTAATCAGCCATGCGTGGATGGAAATTAGATCTGTGTAGGTCTGCAGTGGGGTCTGCACTGTGAAGAGTTTGGATAACCTCATGGGTAGGGCTGAAAACTGACTACCTGCCCCAGGGGATTGTAATATCCAAGGAGGCATTTTGGGAAGTTCCACGGAAGTCCAGCAGGGACCATACCACCCCACTCAGGCGAGGAGCTTCCCGTGCTCCCTCAGGCCCTGCTGAGCTGTGCTTTGAGGCTATGTGTGAGAGATGCTCCAGCACACAGATCTGTGTCCCCTCCAGCCCTCACTCCAACACACCCCGTGTCTGTCTGGGGCAGAGCATCTGTGCAACCCTCCAGATGTCCTGCTGTTCTTGCAAATCTCTGCTAGAGAAGGAGTCCATCAGGCACCCTGGGAAATGGCTGTTGCTGGTTTCCTTTTCATTTTCAAAATGCTGACAACTACTCTTTGTCCCTGGATGTTTTTTTTTTTTTTTGCTTTGGGCTTTTCTTTCAGTGCTTGTGAAACTGAATCATTTTGTGACCAGAAGGGAACCTGGACCTGCTCTGAGCCTACAAACACAGCAGCAGCTAATACTGCTACTGCAGCTCTTGGCTCCCAGCCTGACCCTGCTGTCCCCACTGTGTGTCACTGGTGCTGGAGCAGCTGGAGGTGGGACAGCCTGCTCACGGCAAGGGTGGTCACCTGCCAACCAGGTGCTCCCATCACCCATAGGTCAAATTAGCCATGATGAAATTTGGGGCAGTTCCTAGCTCTCCTGCATCTCACCATCCCTTCCCTGCAGCATCGAGGGTGCTGTTTTACTGCACGCTCTGCCCCATCGCTGTCCTGCCCGAACATCCCTGTGCTCTGCATCCCAGCCCTCGGCACTTCTCACATGTCCGCTCTCATCACCGTTACCCACGAGCCGCCAGCTGCAGCTCCCAGGCACCCCGATGCACGCTGTGGCCAAGCTCCCACCCCTGTTGTTCAGCTGCCCACATCTATGGGAAGACCATGGGGCCACTGCCCACATGACCGGTCTTTGCTCCCTCTGCTTGGCATCCGCCCATTTCCCGAGCAGGGCAATCCCTGGCCTTGACGTTTGTGACACTCTGGCATGGCTCGCTTTGAATTAATAACATTCATTTCACAGTGCCAGGATTTCACTGAACCCTTTTCCTTATTTTTCACATGATTGCCAATCTCTTTTGTTTCACTAGCCGAGTCTAACAATTTCTCTAACTGTCCAAAAGAACCATTAATCAAATGAGCACTCCCTGCTCCACGCTGTACGTGAGACACATTCGTGTGCGCAGCCCCGTGGAAGTCGGCCTCTCCTTCGCGTGGCTGGACTCGAGCTCTACAGCACATCCTGCAGCCTCACCACGGTCCCGCTCTTCTCCGTTGACTTTGGCTGCCGTCCTGGCTGTTGTTCTCAGCATGCAAGCCTGGGTCCTTGCCGGGACCTGGCTGTGCCGCCCTGCCATGCTCCTCAGCTCCCCAGCTAATGCAGGTGGCGGTCCTGCTGAACCTCCTCGCCTGGACCTCCATTGTGTCCCAGCCAATGCAGACTGTCATCTGGTCCCAGGCAGCATGCAAGGATCAGTGCCAGCTCTGGATAAGTCAGTCCGGGAGAACTTCTGCAGCAGCATCAGGGCTTGGCTGCTCAGCCTAGAATCAGCCCCTTGCCTAGTTCAGCCCCCTGCCTGCTTCATCTCCCTGCCTGCCCCTGCCTAGTTCATCTTCCCTTCTGGTTCATCTCCCTGCCTTGTCCATTTGCACTGCAACATGGACCTGAGCCACTATTGCATGGGGGAGGGTAGCAGCAGTGGGAAGAGAAGGGGGTGCCCTGCACCTGAGTGGGAACAGCCTGACCTTGCTCTTGTGGGATGCAGAGAGGGCAGAAAGAGCAGGGGCTGTTGTGCCTTAACCGGGCTCTGCATGTGGGCTGTGCGGGATGGTTGCCTGTGCTTTGCCAGCCCTCAGGTTCGTGCACAAGGCAGCTCTCTGGGCCTCTCATCTCTTAGCAAGTGCCAGGGAGGCCAGGGCATACTGGCTTCTTGCTGTTTCCATGAAGCCTTATGGTTCCAGTGAGACCCGTTGGGGGTCAGCTCCTCAATCGCGTTTGCCAGCCACAGCTGGACAGTTTGAGGTTGCACTTGAAACTATGCCCGAACATCTGAGCCCTCAGCAGAGCTTCTACTTCCAGGCAATTGGCTTTGACCTCTTTGTAGCTGTAAGGCATCTCTCTGTGTCTCCTAGAAAGCCTCTAGACAGAGCTTGAACTCCTTCCAGCCCTCCTAGATTTTTTTGATATGCTTCAGCTATTTGCTTCCTCTCTATTTAGGAATAAGAGCTCCCAGCTTCCTCGGACACAGTGTTTGTACAGCCTCTTTTTTTGTCACTGAGCCTCCTTGCAAAATGCTTCCTGGAAAGATGAAACTAGGCACAGGGTCAGTCTAATCTGACCAGAGGTAGGCATCTTCAGCTGAGTTAATCACCCTGGGCTCCTCTTACAGCAGATATGGGGTGTGTGCCAGAGTACATCAGACGTATCTTGCCTGGAAGTTTATTTTTCTCTGCAGTGAGTGCAAATGAAACAGAAATGAGTGGCCCACTTGGTGAGATGTACACTACAGACATCTAAAGCCAAGTGAGAAGAACTCTGCCCAGGCATCTGAGCACACTCCTTCTGCACACTCACACCCACATGCACACCCACACTACATCAGGCAGGACAATATCTTTTTCCAGGAACCATAGCACAATATCGGCACCTGCAGAGGGGAACTCAGGAGCAGTGAATTGATTTTTCCTGCAGGGCTTTTAGCTAATAGATGTCCTGCTCTCACCCACTCCATCCCACGTGTCCCTTATTCCAGAGGCACTGCCTGCCTTCCCAAGGCTAAATGTTTTCTCACTTGCTAGGGAAGATCTAAAAGACTTTGTCTAGTGGTACAACATATCAGCTGTGGCACAAAGCCTTAGCTAATAACATGGGAAAAAAGGGCAACAGTGACCTTGCATATGACACAAATAATTAAGGCAAGTCAGGCCTGTAGAAGCACGATGAAAATGACCTGAGAGTGTAAATATGCGCGCCAGCAAGAGAAAGAGCATGCATCTGAGAAAGGAGGTGAGCATGACTGTGAATTCATGTGCCATGGCCATGGTTCACCATGGACGTCCTCCTCCACTTGCACCCTCTTTGATCAGGGACCCACCGACCATGCCAGGATGCAGAAGAAGTGGGATAATAGGTGCTATGGATCTGTCTTCATGTTGGAGGTCCAGCAAAAGCTGCCACAGGCAAGCTCCTTGAGTTGCGGCTGATCACAGGTGAAGCTCATAGGTTTGCTCTCTTGCAGGTAAATTGTAAGAAACAGCTAGATGTTCCTTTTTGTCATGTTACCTGGAAGCAAGCATGCTAGGAAACAGCCAACATCAGGGCGATGGAAGTGCTGCACTTCAGGGACTTGGCATGCAGGGAATTGGAAAGGGATGGGATCACTTTGGGGAAGAGATGGTGAGTGGGGACGTGGTGCAGGGTACCTGTTCATTACAGGTATCATGTAATGAACAGCCTGTCCCCCTGCTTGCCTTTTCTCAAAGCGAAAAAGGAAGTGCCAGACCATTAAACCAGAAGGCAACCTAATTAAAACTGATGAAAGGAAACTGTTTCATATGTACAGCAAAAGCTTAGCTGGAGGGACTCATGGCCACAAGGCATGCCTAAGGATGTGGATTTAGCAGGGATCAGAAGAGGGTTAGATCTGTAAATGGGTTAGATGATGTCCCTGATGGCCACCCTTGGACAGGATCATACATTTGGGTTAGCCAGGAGATAAGCCTGCATGCTTTGGGCCATAAACCAACCACTTGCTCATGCTCTCAGGCATCTGCAAGGAAAGGGATCCCTGCCTGGGGATATGGCAGAACTTTGTCTGGAGGCTGCAGACGAGGCCAGACAGCAGCCTGAAGAGGAGATGCAGGCTGCAATGGTAGCAGTTGAGACTGGGAAAGGAAACAAGACAGGCATGGAGAAGGGCAGCAAAGCTGGAGTGTCCCACTGGAGACAGGACCTGACCACCCCTTCCCTGGAACCACCAGATGCCTCGTCCTTGCTGCGGGACCCCGAGGGCTGCCAGCTCCCTCTTTCTGGGGAAAACTGGTTGTTGGCTGAGATGTGGAGAGAGGAGAACAGGAATCTGCTTCTGACTGCAGAAACGAGGAGGGAACAAAAAGCAGGAGCTGGTTTCTGAGCAGGATGTGGCTGTCACAAGCAGGGGGACTCTGGGCAGGGTGGGAAGAGCCCTGGTGGTGCAGGGATACTTGGCCCTTTGGGGGACAGGCTGATGTGGACAGGAGAATGCAGCTGTGCTTACAAACCTCAAAGACAGGAAAACCCAATAGTTAAATGGGGATGGAAACACCTCTGGCACAGAAGTCGGGCTGCAGAGCCCGTGCCTTGTAGCTGCCAGTATCAGTGCCCAATTGGCCTGGTATCTCTGGGAGGAGCCCTGACACATCCTTGTGGACATCTGGGACCCTGCAAAATCCCTGCTGCTTACAGATGCCCTGGCAGAGCACAAGTCACCAGAGGAGCAGCCCCCCGTCCCACAGCCCCTCGGGGAGGATGCCCGTGGCAGGCAGTGATTCCTCCAGCCACGGGGAGAAGCAAAGGGCACCGTCAGCCCCAGCCCAGAGAAAGCTCCACACAGAAAGAGCTGCATTGGTGGCAAATCTATACAAAATCCTTTCTAAACACAAACAGACGGGACATTATATGAAAGAGCTTTAAAGAATAGAGAAAGGCACATTAATAACTCTTGGTAGGAGCCATGACCCCAGCAATGAAAGCGTCGGTCTGGCTATTCGAATTGCAGGGATTTTCAAAGAGACTCCGAGCGTGGCAGGGACCCACAGGCATTTCAGAAAGGAGGAAATGTGAATGGTGAAGTTTGGGCTGCTTTGACACGCCAGCCTCTCCGGCACGGATAAAGGATCTCTTTCTAATCAGCAGTGCTGGGACCCAGCGGAGCACACGCAGAGCAGGGGTTCCCAGGGTACATTATGAACATTGAATTCACACACCAAATAGCAACTAAAAGGAAGAAAAAAACCCCAGTTCATAAAATTAAACTGCGACTGAAGAGAGAAACAGCCTCGGTGCTGGGTGATCTGGGGAGTGCTGGAGTCAGGCAGCTGGAAAGAAGGACTGAGGGGGCGGGGGGAGCAATTGTGGTAAAAACCTAGAAAATTCATTTTGAACAAACTCATTAGAAAGATTGCAGCCCTGTCCTCAGAGGGGCAGAGGAAGAGCTATTGTAGAGAGCTATTGTGCTGCTCAGGAAGGACTTGGTGCTGCAATGGCACCAGACTATGGGAGGCGGATGGCAGGGCTCCAGTGCTCTCTGTGCCGGGAGCATTAAGCCCTCTCAGGCCAGAAGCTCCAAGGAGCAGGTGGATTAGGGATTTCCTTGGATGCAGAGCAACCACACGTGGGGGATTTGTCCTATCGAGCCGCTGCGCTGGCCAGTGCCGAGCACTCCCGTTGGCAGAAATCGAGGCTGCCTCTTTGCCATCTTTCTCAAAGCTGCCCACCAGTGTATGTTTGCAGTTTTGATCCAGCCATTTTACCAGCACCCCAGGGGCATGGTGGCTGGAGGGAGTGGCAGAAGCACTAGGAAAGAACAGAGCAGGACCCCAAGAGAAGGCAGCTGTTCCAGTTTAACCTGCATGAACCATTGCTTTGCCCCAAAATCAAGCTAGTGCTTGTTTCGCTCCCTGTAGATATATGCCCTTTTTCTCACAGCAAAGCTTTTAGCCCTGAGGGCTGGCAGCTCTCCGCGCTGCTCCAAGCTGCCTGGCGCACCATCCCCAGGGGACACCAACAGCAGACTGGGGGAAGTGGAGAGCCCATCAACCCGGACCTCCGCTATGCATGCTTGGGTTTGGTAAGCTGGACCCCAAAGACATCCAAAGACATTGCAAGACTGGCTGCCCTTCCCACTTGGGGCTGCAAGATTTTTTTTTTTTTTTGGTGAGGTGTCCATGTCCCTGTCTGTTATAAATTTTACAGTATAAGAGTATTCAGAAAGGCCGTTTGCACTGGACCAGATCCCCTCACGGGCACCAGTGTCATGGGCGCTCTCCTTGCCAGCCAGGGTTGCACCTAAGGAGCAAAAGCTCCTTGCAGGTGCTGGTGGGAGGACAGGACATTTAATTCCTATCTCTAGCAATGCTGGAGGGTGCTAGTGTGATGGGGACCTTCCACTTTATCTGTCAGCAGTGACCTGAACACAAACAAATCCCCACACCATGCACTTGCCATACCCTCAGCGGTGAAATGAAACTCAATGCTTAGACCTGACTCCAAGGAACTGATCCCATGGCCTCCGACTTCCCACAGTTTCAAACAGCGTGCAGGTGGGGAGCACAGCTGGCAATAAAGTATGATCTGCCCTGTGTTATTGTGGCATGGTTTATAGGGGGAATTAACTGGTGAATGGGGTTGTTTTTACTGGCCTGATGATGTCTGCCACGAGGTTTGTCACTGGGGGCAATTCAAAACATGCTTTATGCTGCCATGTGTGCTGGCTCTTTGGTGCAACAACACGAGAAGGAGATATCATGAAAGCATCTGGGCTGGGAGTACATGTAACTGTTGTTGAGGTTCAGTGCAAAACTTTATTGCCAGGAGAAACTGCAGAACAGCTGCCGTTGCTTTGACAACAGCCGAAGCAGCCCGGTCCCTAGGTGAGGAGGATGTGAGCTCAGTGTGAGCTGTACGAGCGTGTCTACCAGCACCACCAGCTCTTGTGTGCCCACTAATGGGCCTCGCTTTGAAGGCCCATCCTTGCCCCAGCAGATGATAAAATCTCTGGCCTTAGAATACCTGCTTTTTGGAGCAAACCATACCTCAGGGGTATTAAAAAGCTCCAGTCCCTGAAATAAAGCCCTTGCTTTCCAGGGTGGTCTAGCTGTCAGCTCAGCCACACAGTGCTGCATCAGTCAGAAGGTACCATGTAGAGGTCCACCTAAACCCAGAGAAGATATCTTTGTCTGAGGACTCCTGTCTCGCATCCAGGTTCCCTTGCTAGAGACAAGCTGGTGAAAGAAACATAAAACATCTCAGCATATGGGTCCATCATTCCTTCACCACCTAGATCAAAGAAAAGAACAGGTCGGGGTGCAGGCGACAGAATACATGATGTAAGCATTATACCCAGCCATACATCAGGGCTTGACAGCGTGATCTCTTCCACTTGGCCAGGGTTGGGGATTGCTCTGTGCTGTGCCCATTTGCAGTGCCACTCGCCCCTGGTCTCTACAGAGGAAGCCTACATGTTTCACCCTGGCTTTGGTTTCCAAGTCACTTTGGGTGTGGCTGTGCCTAGGTCTTGGATGTGGCTGTGCACCTCTCTGCTCCAGGACCCTGACTTTGGTGTCCTTTTTCCCGTACCAAATATTGCCTTGCTTTCCTTCATGTTCTGGATTTTCTCCAGGACCATTCCCAACATCACGGAAATTCCCACGTCTCACTCCAGGGCAATGCATGTTGAGAGAGACCAAGTGGAGACCAAGTGGAGATTGAGAAAAGAGCTGCAACATCAGCAACCTCCAGCTGACCACAACAAACATCACAACTCATGGCCAACCTCAGTGGGACAACAGCAGCTATCTCCCAAAAAAGAAACTTTTCATTTTGTAACGGGCTTTCCAGGCCCATACAAGTTCTCCAGCCAGGTCAGATACCTCCAGCAGTTCAGGTAAGAAAAGCTGAGGAGCTTGGGATCATGGTGGGAGCTTGGAATCATGAGGAGCTTGGGATCATCTCAGCCTGCTGGTGGAGATGAGGACATCCCCAAGAAGGGTAGGGGAGACCCTGCCTCAAAATTGAGAAAGAGAGGGCAGATGCAGGCATGGAGGGACACAGCTTCTGTGAGCACGGCCGTGCTGCAGAGCAGGGGGGACGAGGTCTGACATGGAGAAGTGTTTTGCTGGCGCCGATTAGTCTGCACCACGAGGGAGGGAGGGGCATGCATGGCAGAGGGACCCAAAGCAGGCTGCTCGCCTGGGGTGTTTTCATCCAGTTTTCCTTCCCTGCTGAGCTTGATGCTTCTTCAGCATGAGCAGGGCCTGACACATAAAGATGGGGAAGCAAATCCCAGCCTGCTTGCTTTCAGCCACATTATGAATGGCTACAGGGATTAGTCCTCTCTGGGGCGAGGATGCGCTGCTGGGAATGTCATTAAGAACATGCTCATCTGCCTTCAGCACTGGAGTGGTTATTGCACATGCGGGGGACAGGAGGCAGGAGGGCCTGATATTAAACCGCCTGGGTTACAATAATGTCATTTACTTTTCCCAGGGGACAGGAGGCAGCTCGGATGACAAATGTGTCAGCGCTTAGTCAGGTCGTTGCTGGATAGGTTACTTGCTAAGTGAGCGTGTAGCACAGTGCTGCAGGTTTTCTGGTATCTCATGGGTCTGGGCCATGGGACCCCCTCAGAAACCTCAGCTCTGAACTAACTAAGAACTGACAACACCTAGATGTTTTTAAAAAAGTGATGATGTGCATATGACAGGAGGTTCTGCCCAGGTCAGAGAGAAAGGGAAAGGTGATGGAGAGATCAAGGAAGAGCATAACAAATCATCCCGAACTTGGTTACAAGGTTTGGGGAGAAAGAAAGCCATGATCCAGGGTCAAGGGACTCACCTGATTGAATTTCAGCATGCACTTGACTCCAATGGAGACCTACTCAGTCTTGCTGAGTGTACAAATCCCTTGTCCTCAGGTAGGTCGGACAAACCATCGCCTACTCCTCTCCCCTGACTAGGGAAGCTGAGCGTGACCAGCAGAGTTCTAGCCCGGCACTGTACACAACAAAAGCTGGATGAAATCCCATCTTACCCTAGAGCTGGCAGGGAGAAAAGATACAGAAACAGTACGCGTGGGCTGCCTGCCCTCCCTGCCACCCAGGCTGCCTGCCAGCCAGGTGCCGCAGCTCCTGCAAGCACCTTGGAGCCACAGGCTGGACGCTGGGGTCCTCCTGGCACTGCTCCGACGCGGTGCTTGCCCAGGCAGCATTGTGGCCAGAGCTGAGCACCACCCTGCACACAGACTTTGGGCCTGGCCTGTTCGCCTGGCACTACAGTTCCCAGAAGGTTTCTTGGTCATTTCAGCACCATCCATGCTGCTCAATATCCAAATATCCATGGAGACAAGGCATCACCCTTGCCAAGCCTTTCCTGTGCAGAAGACAGTGCCCTCTACACTCTGGCAAGAGTGAGCCGTACATTTTTGACCTCCGGGCTCAATTACTGCAGCTCATTATATCTGGGAATGGAGCCAAGCAGGCTGAGAAAGCTTCCACTGGTGCAAAACGTAGCAGCCTGCGTGCTCAGACGCCTGGGGGCTGTGATCCATCAGCCTGCAGCTCCTGCTTCTTTACCCATGTTCCCAACTAACCCAGCATCCCAGCCAGACTCCAGCCTAGGACCTGAAGCGTCTCACACTTGCTGAGACCAGCTTTATCCCAGCAGTGGGCTTCTCAGCTGGCCACGTCTGGGGCTGAAAGGGGAGATCATGGCAGGAGACTGCCCTTCCCAGGCAAGAGGCACGACGTCCACCTCTCCTGGTGGACTCTGTGGTCTCTCTCACTTGCTCTGTCTTGGTCTGGAGGTCTTTTCCCTGGAGATGTGGGGCTCTCTGGTCTCAGCTTGGGGTCAGGATCCCTGGCAGAAGACGGGGAAGGTGGCAGGGGCAGAGGATGGGACAGCCATAGGCACAGAGGGGGTGGCAGCGAAGGGCAGGCGAAGCAGCGCTGGCTGACACGTGTCCCTGCCAAGCCATGAATCCTCACAGCCAAAGCAGCCAGAACCCCTGCTCCTGGGTCTCTGTTGACTCGGGAGAGCAGGAGCCGGCACTAATACCCCTGGGCTGCCCTCAGGGATAGGGATAGTCCAGATTCGCATTTGGACATGCAGCTTCCATGGAGATTGTCAGGAGGAGCCGGGTGTTTTCCTTTGAGTTTCACAAATCTGGGTGCCTCTCCGCCTTCAGCATCATCTTCCTTTTACCTCCTGCCTTGGTCTTTTCCAGCAGGCTCTTCTGCTGCCCTCGCAGGTAAATCGGCAAACACTGCAGCGATACCCGAGCAACAGTGCAATAACGGCATCCCTTTTGCCCCTCTCCCACCCTCTCCTTTCATCCCCTCCCCTCCCCCAGCCTCACTAACTCACTCTCCTGCTAGTTTATGGCCAGAACATTTTGTTTGCAAAGTGCTGTCAGATGCGACATTAAGAGGCGCAGTAAATCAGAGCACAGGGGCCTCTCCAAGCCTCCGCAGATGAAAACCTTTTATCACAATTTGGATCTGTTTGCACTGGTATGAAAATTATGGCTCCAGTTTAGCATCAACTTCCCATTATTCACGTCCCTGTGAGCAGCTCCTGCTAAATTGGATTGTTTCAAGCCTCCCCGCCCTGCCGGCCCTGAGAGCCTGGCGGATCCCGCCCGGCTTCCCATCCTCACCTTCATGTCCTCTCCCAGTGGGATGCGAGCGGGAGGGAGGTTGCGGTGCACTGTGCATGCTCCTGGCTGGAGGAGGGCTCGGGAGTGAGGAGAAGAGAGATGCCAGAGTAGATGGAGAGGCTTCTGCATCAGTGTGCCGGCTTCCCGTGCTGAAGCAGGCACGGTCCCCGCTCTGAGCTGCAGCCCGATCTCTGCTGCTGCCACCCCCTAAGGTGGGAAGTGCAGGTTGCTGCCTGTGGCTCCGTGCACGTCCCTTCCTCTGCTCCTCTGTGCCCAGGCACTTTCTGGTTACTGGTAAGTATTTGGAAGAGAGAAGCAGAGTTGATGGGTTCAGGAAGGAGGGAAGGACGAGGGAGAAAGCTCTAGCAGGGATGCAGATGGAGCTCGGAGGAAAGCATGTGATTTTCAGCCGCACTTTAATCCTTGTTATATCATAAGAAATCAGGATGCAGCTCCTCCCCATCCTGCCAAAGAGGCCACATGGGGGATTTCTCGGGGCAGAGAGGGACAATGGCCAGGTGTAGGGACAAAGAGTGGGGCAGGCTGGAAGGGAGGGCCTTGCTCCTCTCATGTGCTGTCCCAGGCTAGAAGCAGGAGCAGTGCTGAGCCCTGGCAAGTAGCTCTCTCTTACTTTGGCCAAGGGAGGCTGTGGCTCTTCCCAGCAGCAGCAGAACGAATCCGCTCCGTGCAAGGGGCTCTGCCTCTCTCTGTCCTAGTGCTGCGAGGGTTGCCGTTTCAGGGTGTGCAGTTTAAGTCAGACTCATTGGGGGTCAGTGCATCATGGCAAGTCATTAGGGGCAACAGATGGACCAAGAGACAAGGTCCGAGGGGGTGGCTCAGTGGAGGACACCTGCTGATCTAGGCAGTGGTCCTCAAGCTGGCCAGGCACGGGCTGGTTAACACATGGTGTCCCAAGGAGCCTAGGCCAGCACAGCCTTTGGGATGTGAGGAGGGAGTCATCTGAGCTCCCCCCAACATCTGGAAGTGCATCTCACACCAGCACCACTGTCCTGGCAAACTGGAAAATGCATTGCATGATGGTTTCCACCTGAAACACTAAGGTTCATGTTAATGAGGCACAGGATTTTCTTTGCAAGAAGTTAAACTAGAAACCTCCATTGAAAGGTGGTAAGAGGCACTATCGAGCCCTGGTTGAAAGTGTTGGATGTTCCTGCCAAACTTAGCTCAGGCTCCATGGAAAGAACAATTAAATATTCCCCTGGAGAGCATCAGCTGGACCAGTATGGAACCATCATCCAAGGGGATGATCCCCAAAAGGAGGCCCATTGACGGTTACACCATGTAAGCAGGGTTTATGGTGGTCAGCAAGCATGCAGGATGGAGGAAGGACTGGCCACTTTCACCTGTTCACACGTGTGATTTGCATGGGCATGTGAGAGATGGAGCAGGAGCAAAGCTAATGCAAAATCTACAGTGAGCAGCCACAGGACGAGAGGAACAGCAACGTGTGTGATATCAGGAGGAGAAGAGGAGGAAGAGCGTCTTCCAGATGAGGTTGGCTAGCCTCACAAATTGGTTTCACGCAGCCGGCAGCTTCCTGCTAATGTTCATGCTTGCTGAGTTGAGGGATGCAGCGCTGCAGGTCTGTTCTCACTACCCAAGTGGGACTGTGCCTGCATGTTGCCATGCCCTGTTGCTGCATGTGCCACATAATGACACCAGAAAACAGCTCAACCATGGCACAACAACGTCCGTCTGAACGAGAAGCTGATTCTGTGAAGAAAGACGAATCTTGTAAGTACTGCTCAGCCACCTGAGGTACCCACTGTGGGAAGCATTGTACCCAAGTCCTCACAGACCTCTTTTTTTCCCATTGTGTGAGGGAGTTCAAGCAGCAGCTGCAAAGACGGGGTTCTCAAGAAATAGGGAGCTGGTGCAAGGGCTTTCACATAAGCAGACTTTCTGACACAGCTGGGAACATTTATTTTCTTTTTTGCACCTTGCTGCAGAGATCTTGCCGCAATTGTAATTGCACATATTTTTTAGACAATATGGCCAGATGCTCTCCAAACAAACCTTGAAGTCTGTTGTTGCAAGGCAATAGGTATTTTAATTTTAACTTAATACCAGTGTGACTGCTCAGAATGAGACAATGTCACCGTCCAGCAAATCCCTCGGGGTTTATCTACCACAGACAGATTTGGAGTGAGTTTTGCTGAGCAGGTGACCACCCCAATAAATCTGGGTATTTCTTGTGGTTTTTTTTTTATTAACGCTTAGCCAGTGCTTGGCCCCCAGGCTATCATCTCGCTCCAGTCAAGTCCATGCTAAAGATCCCCATCTTCTGTCAATCTCAGGAGAAGTGAGATGACACTAATAAATATGCTTGCAATGCTGTGAGTCTCTGGTGCTCTCTGTATTCTCCCTTGCATTGCAGGCTGTTCAGAGCAAGGCTGGCTTTATTTCTCTCTCGTACATCACTGATTTGCTACACTGTCAGAGTTCAACAATAGCAGTAATAATTAACCATTTAACCTGAATCAGACACTGGGTCTTGTTTGTTCTTTCTGTATATAAGATGGAAAACGCTTGCAAAGATCAAATTCTGATGTTCCTCAGTTTAGCGTTAAGTGTCTTGACTCTGCAAAATTGCTTGGAGTCTTTCATTTTGCTCTTTAAGCTCGTTAGTCCAAATTAAAAACAGCATTCATTCTAATTTCAGCTTCTTGAAATCCCTCCAAGATCAGTGCTATTATTCTTTCAAATGCCTTGGGAGCAGAACTAACACCAAAAGATATTCACTTACATTCCTGATGTCCACATGGTTTAATAAAAGCCACTAGCTTCAACTTAGTGATCCTGTCATCCACCTTGCCAAAGTGCACGTCGTGCTCCTCCCAAAAGCTTCACTGCCATTTCTGTAATGTCTTCGCTGCCTGTCGCTCACTCTTAAGGCTTTCTGCGAATCATGTAGATGAACGCCCCTCTAATTTTATTTACGACCTCTGAATTAATTGGGTGTGCATGTGGCTTTGTCTTTTCAGTGGTTCACAATTTCTGAATTTTGTCATGTTTGGGTTTAAGTTCAGCTTGTAGGGAGAACGGATTTCTCTTGGTCACTGAACTGCTTGAGCCATCTGTCCTCATGCAGATTGCACCATCAGGAGAGGACTGCAAAGAGCTTGACCAAGCTACTGCTGCATTGCATCTCTGCTCAGATAGATAGCAAAGCAAGGTCTTTAAATCCTGTATGTGTTGCAAGTTTGGGGTCACAAAAAGGATCTCAGAGAAGCTTCACCCTCACGTCAGTTATGAATGTAGTCTCGCATGCAACTCTTTCTCCACCACAGCAAACAACTCTCTGTTATCTTACCAGGCATTTATCTCTCTAGTCTTGAAATGGTCCATCAAGCCACACGCTCGCTAGGTCATGCAACCCCAGTTTACAGCAGAGGAAGTTAGTGAGTCAGGCAGGATTTACACTCTTTTCCTAAGGGATGTTCAGCTTCATTTCATGAACTAATAAAATTGGGCAATGAGAGAGAAGGAGATGTAGCAGGATAAAAGCTGCATTCACGAATCAGCCCTTAGCAGGCAGGCAGTCTAGGAGAGACCTCCAACAAAGGCTGAAGGGAGATCCAAAGTGTCTGTTCACTGTCTGCTGATGCTGTTCTGCATCAAACTCCTGGTGTGGGGAGCCAGGAGAGCCACAGGGATGCCTTTCCAAGCAAACCCCTCCTTTCCTCTCTCCACAGCAGGTCAGCAGCCCAGCTAAGGGTCCTGATGGTGTCCATCCCAGGGAGCATGCCCGGAGACATTGCAAGTCAGCAGTCAGTACACCGCTGGGAGATTTTGAAAGAGTTTCCTGGACGCCCACACATACAGCCCGCAGATCGCACAGCACGGAGCCCCTCACTGAGAGCGATCCATTGCTCCGGGACGTTTCATACCAGCTCGGCAGGCAGCTGCTCTGTCTCCATCCACAAACTGATTCCTCACCCCCTCCTGCTCTCATTAAAGAGGCATCCTGAAAGTTCGTGGGTCGGCTTCCCACCACACTCCGCCTTACCCTGGAGGAGAGCATTGAGGGTTATCCTGGGGAAAGGGGTAGATCTGATCAAGGCTCTGCAGCCTTGCACAGCTCTTGAGGAGCTGGAGGAGGAGCAAGCAGCAGAGAAGGTGTTGGAAGGGCATCTGCATTTATTTCCATCTCGGTGCAGTCACACAAAAGGAGCAAAGGCAGGGGGTGAATGGCAGGAAGGTCTTTTGTTCACCAAGACGCACCAGGGAAGGTAATTTAGAGAGCACTGTCTAAAGTCACGTCTGCCTCCAAGTCTTGTGTAGTCTTTGGAGAGCTCAACAGAAGATGGAAATTATGAGTCTAGGAAGATATAGATGCAGTTAATACCTATTTTACATGTACAGTCTATAATATGTTGCCATAGTCTTGAAAATGTTGTGACTTGGAAGCCATAAAAGCTGGAAGGAACATGCTAATTGAGAACACAGTCAGGCTATAAATCCAGAGAAGATACCGGGGCTGGCAGGAGAGAAACCCAGTCACAGGAAAAAAGGGAGGGGGAAAAACTCAGCTAGAGAGTCAGGAAGGAAATTAAAGAGAAAGGGGAAAGAGGGAGAAAATGGGACTCCTCCATTCCCCAAGGCTGGCTTAGCCTCAGGTAACAGTCCAGGTTGATATTAGAAAATCAAAGGAATTGATTCAAATGGAAGTGCCATTAGAAGAGAGAATTTAGAACAAATTGGCAGCATGAATAGGAACTAATTGCCAGAACCAGGGAGATTCACCCAAAAATCATATGGAAAGAAAGGTGACATTTCCTGTCTACTAACTGTAATGCATAACCTATAGCTTAAAATGGTCTCTGTAGCAAAGTAAGGGAAGGTATCAAATGTGACACTAGGGGGTTTGTGTGTGGCTTTTTTTTTAAAGCATTAAATGGGATGTAGAGTCTTACAGAGCAGCAGGTCAGGTAGAAATTGTAACAAAGAATAGAGCTACTGGGTAAATGAATAAATAGGATATAATAGGAGAAAGTTGCTTCAGTTTCTGTGGAAGGAAATCATGCATCAGAAATCCATTAATGTTCACTGAAGGGATCAATATGTGCACAGGGGTGATCTGGTCAATATAATCTGTTAGGATTTTCAAAATGCTTTTGGGCAATGTCCCTCATCAGAGACTTAGCGGGAAATTAACTTGTTATGGGTCAAAAAGGAAATTCCTCTCATGGGTAATTCTTCTGGTTGAAAAATAGGAAAGAAAGGGTACAAAAAATTAGTGATTTGCACAGGTGGGAGGGAGTCGGCCCATGAAGTCAAATGAGGAGCTGGGCTGCGGTGCTCAGTACAGGCGTAAATGGTCTGGGAAGGCAGGGAGCAGTGAGGCTGCAGAACTCACCGATGGCATAAAATTAATTCGGGCAGGCAAGCAAAATCTGACTGTGAGGAGCTGCCAAATGTTGTCATGGGACTGAGTGCCTGGGTCAGAAAATGATCTGGTGATATTCAACGTCAGTGGAAAGTAATGTGCATGGGAGACAGAACTGTCTTACCTGTACACACAGAGCACAGGGAAGGGACCTTGGAGTTACACCACCTGCTTCCACCAAAAAGATCACCTTGATCCACAGTGGTGGCAGGAAAATAAAGGCAGTGATGAGAGCCGTCATGAAAGAAATGCAAAGCAAAATACACAACTTTTGTTTGCCATTTTATAAATTAAAAGTGGAGCCAGCTTTGAAAGGTTGAATGGGGTGGAGAACTCACACGTGGCATGGGAAAGGCAAGCAGCAATTATTGCCCAGAAGTCAGAGGTTTAGAGCAAAGATTTAAAATGATATGTAGCATAAGCAGATCTGGCCCAGGACCCGGCACATCAGTGAGAGGAAGCATCCCCATGCTCAGCTTGGACCTGCCTTTTGCTGCGGGAGGATGCCATGAAGCAGTTGACTGCCTCCAAGAGGGAAACCATCGCCCAGCTTTCAGAGAGTTCAACCTCTAATTTGAGTCAGAAAAATGCAATCTCCTGCATGTCTTGCAAAAACTAATCTGTCTTCCTCACTTTGGAAAAATTGCCAGCTCCTGCATGGTATCTATCTGGCTCTTGGGAAGGCTTGTAGATACCTTCCCTGCAAGTTGAAGCCCAAAATTATACCTGGGGGACTGGGAGGGGTGTAACTCCACTCACAGAAAACAGCCCTCTCCTCTCCCATGGGCTGGTCTGGCAAACCCCAGCAGTTTGCAACTCTTCCAACATATTTAGCCGCATTTGAATTCTCATTTTTAATAAGAGGGATGATAACTTCATGGCTGTAGCTGTGTGTGTGTGACCAAATGGGATGCCTAGGAGGGACCTGGCCTCTTGCACAGTGCCGTTGCTGGTGGCACTGCCCTTGCCGCAGCAGCGATGCTTCTCACAGCGCTCGTCACGCTGGGGCTGATGCAATCCCCCCTCCGAGCCCCCAGCACCGAGCACGTTGAGCAGGCAGCGTGTGCTGGCAGGCTGAAGGGGAAAGCTCCCATGAGAGAGCTGCTCTCGCATAGAGCAGGCGTGAGAACAGAGAAGTGCATAAAGATCACAAGAGCATAACGTGGCCATGCCGGCTCAGGCCAAAGGTTCGTGTGGCCTGGCGGTCAGCCTCCAGATGGACGTTAAAGTATGCAGAGGGGAAGGGTGTAAGAAACAACGGAGGTTTAGAGAGGTCCTTCTCCTCTCAGCCCTCCCCCAGCATCCCACAAACAGCGTTTCAGGAGATTTCAGAGCTGGAAGTTGCACCCGGATCATCATGTTCAGTGCTGTGGCTTTGTCTAATCTCTTTTCAGATCTGTTTATGTTTTTGGCCCCCGCCACCTCCCCAGGGCAACGAGTTCCAGGCTTTAATTATGCACCCGATAAATTGGTATGCTCGGGCTGCTGCCCGTCCAGCGCGCTGGGCCCAGCACTCTCAAGAGCTGTTCCTGGTCCCTTTCTCACTCTCGTCCCCTCCGGTGTCCTCCCTCCCCACACTCAGTTTAGGCTCCTTTGGTGCCTTTGCTGGGATGAACCCTTCGCAGGTCCCACCTCCGTGGGATGGAGGAGGAGAGTGGGAAAGCATCCACGGCTCCTGGTCTGCTGAAGCAGCAGTGATGTTCTTGACTCCTTTCCTGATAATCCCTCACTTGCGAGGGGCTGTTTTGCCCCCTCCTAGGGTGATATTTTGAGAGCACCCTCCACGTTGATCCCTGGGTCTCCTTCCTGACAGCTGTGTGCTGGCTATGCATTGGAGAATTGGTCTTCCTTGTAAGCCTGGACCTTCAGTGAATCTTTATAGCTGCTTATGTTTCCCCTATCCTCAGTTAATTCATCTCAGCAAACTGTAGTTCAGCACACTGCATCAGCCCCATTTCCAGACCGTGAAGATGCCGGCTGTCTCAGCCCTGGTGTGAGCCCACTTGGATGCTGCTTTGGAAGCCCTGTGCAGTTGTTTTGCAGTGCTATTTACTCGGCCGTCATATCCTTTGCTTGCACCGTATGCAATGTCTGCGTTGCACTGTTTTGTGGGCTGACTATTTTATAGAAGCAGTGAATATTGCATGCAGCTGTACAATCACTCAGAAGCAACCCAGAGCTGGAGCATGCCCAGTGGCAGGGTGAAACTGTGTCTTGTACCCTGGGGCAGAGCCTGCACCCTTCTCCTTCTGCTCACTCAGACTGGATCATGCCAGATCAGCCGGGGATTGCGTTCCCCTCCGCCCTGTGTTAGCGCTGCGAGATGCAGTAATAGCTATTGGCAACATCACTTGCCTGCCTGCCTCTCATTTCCGTGCTCTGCTCTCACCAGGGACCGCCTGCAGACCCTCTCCCAGGCTCTCTGAGTGACCCTCGGCGGCTTTCTGCCTCCCTCATCCCCTGTGCTGCCCAAGCAGTCCCAGCTCTCCCGCTGACCCGTGTGCCCCTTGGCATGGTGGCACCCCCAAGCCGACGGCAGCTCTGCTTTGACTAACATTCTTGCTGGCAAAAAAAAAAACAAACCGAGGAGCTTGAGAAATGCCTGGTCCCTATAGCTGCAGGACATTTGTGTTGCAATAGCATTTCGTTCATGCTAAATTAATCTGCCTGTAAGTTCAGTGCTGTTGGTTTGGGAAAAACGATGCTCTTGGTCCTCACCCTGCTTCCCCTCCCAAACCCTGAGCGCTGTGGGACAGCGGGGTGACAAGGTGCCAGGCGCGGGGTGGCTGCAGCCAGAGGGGACCCACTCTGCAGCAGTGCTGCCCTGGCAGAGGCCAGGCTGACTAATAGGAAATGCTGTCAGGGCAGGGAACAGGGACTCTGCACCAGGCATTAACTCTTGTAAGGCGGAGATGCTCCAAGCGGCTGGCTGCCTCGCTCACAGCCGAGGTCCCTTGAGCACCAGGGAAGGGGCTGAACGCTTGCCAGAGGTCCTCGGGGAGGCTGCTGCTCACGTGGTTTCCTCCCCATTTCCAGCCACCAAATTGCATTTACAAGAAGCAAAACATACATTAAATAACTCTCGGATGTCAGAGCAAGCAACTGCTGTGGGGGATGTTCTGGGGGAGAGAAGGAGAAACAGCTGGTCCGTCCAGGAGCAAAGAGAGGGGAGGCGATGGCAGAGGGTAGGGCGATGGGTTGGGAAGGGGCTGGGGGTGGCACTGGGGTGGAGGAGGTTGAGAGTAGGGGCACATGTCCTGGGGTGAACGTGTCCTCTGCTGTGACTGTGGCTGACGGTGAATAGCCCGTAGTGTAGGATGCCTCATTGCAAGAGTCTGTCCCGCAGGCTCTGGTTTAGGGTGCTTTTGTACACATGCTGCAGGAAGAAATGGATGTAAACATTCAGTATCTCAGATTATAAATCCCGGCAGGGTGTGATAGGTCTGGAAGGTCAGCTGGCACCGCCGCCGTCCCCCAGCAAAGGCTGCAGGGCAGAGGCAGGGGTGGGCGGCTGGGATGCTCCGCACGTGTCCCCCACCCGTCCTCTGCTCTGGCTCCGAACAGGAAACAACGGTCGTACCAGAACCGTCCCAGGGGAAAGTGAATCTGACAGGGCTGAACGTATGGACAAATCCCAGCAAATATCTGCTAGCTTTCTATAGTGGATAATGACATGTCCTCTGAGTCCTCCAGCAATGATCCCAGGAAAGCCAAGCCTTTGAGAGCCAGGCTGAGCTTGTCCTCGGGTTCCTGCTGTAAATTCCCACGGTGCCATTTATCTGAGCATGCTTCAGGAAGCAATTGGAGATTCCCACAGGCAGCAGCACTGCTCCACCACAGCCTGCATCTGTGTCCCGAGGCAGGGGCAGGCTGGGGCAGGGTCCTGCTCACACGGATGTGCGGGAGAGCACCTCCTGATTCATTGCTTCCTGCTGCGTGCTTGTGCAGATGTGGAGCAGGTGAATCCTCCTGCTTCCCCGTTCCTTCCTCGCCACGTTCAGGCAGGCGGCATTCCCATCTCAGCCCTCCTAGCAATGCGTCAGGAGCTTTTATTTTTCCCCAGGTGGCTTTTGTGTTTCATTCCTGTTTGATACTCTTTATTGGGAGCTATACAGGCAAGCGCAGCATCTGAATTTCCACCTCTGCAGCACCTAGAGGGTTGAGGGGAAGGCAGGGTAGAGCCTGCATGAGGAAACCTGTGTGGAGGTGAACGGGCTCCCTACCTGGACTGCTGTGTTTTCTCAGGAGGATTTGCCATTGTTTAAGAGAAAATTTGAAAAGTAATAATCTTGGCAAAGCAGAGGAGAGGCCCCTGGAGGCAGTTCGGCAGCAGAGAGGGAGCCTTACAGATCTGCATGAATGAGAGCATGCGAGGGAGAAGCGGGAGAAACAAAGAGGGAGAATGAGATGGAGAAGAGCATGTGAAAGAGGCCGCCTGGGATGGGACCACGACAGGCAGGTGGGGTCTGCAGTGCCATCCATGGCTTCGGTCTGAGTGTGGTCTGCCAGGCTGCGGGCAGGGTCCTGGGGGGAGACCAGCAGCCTGACTGCGGGAGGGGGACATGTCCCACAGTGCTGGAGCACCTTGTGGTGCCTTGTGCTTCCTCCTCGGTCACCCTTCACGGACTGAGCAGGACAGACGAGGTGGCTGTCGTGGTCTGCTTGGCACTGCCCTACACTGCGTACAGCCGCGTCCAGGGCACCAGCAGCACTTGCTGCCTGCGTCTGCTCCTGACGCCCTGCAAAGGTCCTTCCTGCACGATCAGCTCCCTATCCTTTGACCGCTTGTGGAATGGCATCTGCTTGGGGTGCCTCAAGGGTGAGCTGCCCCGCTGTGCTTCGAGGGCTTGATTCCTGCAGGCATCTGGAGTGCAGGGAAATGAATAGCAATGAAGTTCACAGCCTCGCACCGAGACACATCCCCCTCCTCCAGCTCAGCTGGTGTCCAAGGGAAGGGGCTGCTCAGAGGGCGTCCCAAGATGCAAGGTGAGGGATAGGAAGGAGGGAGGGGTGTCTTCCTGTGTGGACCCTTCCTCTGGCCCTTGGCTATTGTGCTGCTTCCTTCCTCCTCCCCGAGGGCTGCAAAGGAGCTGGGCTTTATCAGGGCACTGAATTGGACCAGGTAATCCAGGCCACAGCTGCTTCCTGCTTCGCCTGGGACATCGCTCTGTGAGCAGGAGGGAAGGACATGAATAAGAGGCTCTGCCGCTGAGAAACCCTGGCGAGGAACAGCTTGTGATTTCACTCCCCCACACCAGCCAGAGCACAAATCCTCCTTTCTGGGGCTTCCTGCTGCCTCTCTCCCACCCTGCTCACATCAGTTATCCCAAACAGGGAGCAGTCGGCTAAAACCCTGCTAATAGACTTCAGCAGGAGCGCAGTGCTGGGTCTAATTAACCGCCTGACAGCTCCTCTGTATTGGACACGCACGAGCCTCCTGTGCACAAGGTGTGCGATGTGCTCTCCCTGCCTGCCTGGGGCTGCCTCCTCCAAGGGCTGCCTGCACTGCTGTGGTTCACAGCACCGGAGAGAGGGTGGGCGGGTGGGATGGAGACTCCGCGTCTGGCGGGGACCGACAGATTTGGGAGCAAGGAGAAGCTGTACCGAGACTCGGGAGAGGGCGGGTGCCTGCGGCTGGTAGCAGGCTGGAGGTGGGAGTTTTAGCCCTGGTCTCCGGCTTTGGGAGGTGGTCTCAGGCAGAGAGCCTGGAATTGGGGACACGATGCAACAATGAGATCTCTGGGGCTTGGGTAGTCCCATGCACCAGGCCGGGACCATCAAGAGGGAAGGGGAGCCAAGAGCCAGAGTTGCCTGCAACATTGACACTGTTTGAGTAGGGACCCCAGATGATCAAAGCAGACTGGAGGCTTAGGGCAGGCTGCAGGAGAGGGGCTGGCTGCAGCATCCCTCCCGTGTCCCTTCTCATCCAGGTTCTGCATGCAGAGATGTGCAGAGGAAAAGGGAAGATCCCCAGCACAAGCAAAAGCAGAACACAGTGTGTTAGCTTGACTAAAAATAACCTGTGTGTATACCATTGGTTTGGCTTCATCCAAACGACCACACTGCTAGAAGAAGCGGGGTGCAGGCACCCCAGTGCACACCCCCAGGTAGGGGAAGGACAAGGGGAGCAGGGAAGCAAAACCTCCAGCTGCAGGAGCACCTCCAGGCTCCCAGCAGTGATGGTGGGCCATGCCTGGAGCTGATGGGGTTTTGTCCCCACCAGAGCTGCCCGCAACCAGCCCCTGTGGTAAGCTAGAAGAAAGCTGTTGCTTTCTAGCAGGCTCATGGAAGAGCCAGGTTGCCTCCAGGGTTGCGAAGGTTTGCCGGGAATAGCAATTTTGTTGCACAAAAAGGCATGCACCTTTCAAAAAATCAGTCACTAGCCTGCATCAGAATGAAAACGGAGCCTTTCAAGATGGTTCCAAAAGAAATTAGATAGCACAAATAGTTCAGGAGTCAGGTCATTCCTCCAGGCCATAGGAGAGTTAAGCTTGTGGCCCATCCGACCTGGTACCCCAGTCACTGGGCAGTGAAGTCCCTCTTGGAGACTCTCCCACTGCTGTGCTTCTTTTTTGTAGAGATAAATAAGCCCTTGCTGCATTAGAGAGGTTCAGATGACTCTCAACAGGGGTTGAACTGCCATCTCCACGTTTCGGCTGACAGCCTGGGCCACCAACATGGTGTTCTTCCAGGATCCTCCTTCCCCAACCACAGAATCCACCCTCAATCTGAAAAATGCATGTCAGCACTAAAAGCCTTTACAGAAATTCTTGGGAGAAAAACTCGCCAAGTCAGATTGAGCACAAAACGCAACGACTGTCTTGGGAACTGTCTGTGCACCACATGGCAGGAGCCAGAAGGGTCAGGGGAAATTATACTGATCTCAGTTTATACCCTCCAAGAAGCACCTGTGCTAGGTGGGCCTTTGGTCTGAGCTGCTTTGACCATTCCTGCATCCCCCCTGTGAAAGTTTCCTGAGCAGCATCCACGACAAATCCCGTGTATATCCACCTATGGGCTCAGTTATGGTAAACTGTTTTTTTTTCCTATGTGAAATGGTTGCACTGAAAGCTCCACACAGATGCGTGTGGATGTGTGTCCAGCTTCACGTAGCTCTGTCTCCGGTGCAGGTTTTTGCTCTGGTGCCTGTATGCCATGCAGCTGTTCTTGCACAAAGCAGGAGTACACTGCACGGGCCAGGATTGCAGAGGTGGGTTTCTGCCCATATTAATACATTGCTCTCCACATTTCTCTGCCTATACAGGAAAGGACATCAAATTGCACTGATGAATACTTTCTGCAGCAGGCTTCTTGGGGAGGATTACACTGAACCCCTGCCTTCTTTCTGACCTAGCCCCTCCTTGCAGTGGTTGCATTGCCAGCCAGAAGCACCTTGAGGAGCAGGCTATGTGATACAGGCTGAGATCTCACTCTATCATGAAGCTTGGAAGCTTTCCAAGAGTCACACTAAATGTCTCCTTTCTCCAGCACCCCCTGTAAGATGCACTGCTCCGGGTGTCTGGTCAGTGCTCGTTCACGTAGCGATCGCATCGCCTCACTGGCACACAGCAGCCCTTCATCTTGGGGCCCATGACGTTTCTGCAGGGCGGTCGGTCGTCGGTGTTGGTGCAGCGTGCCAGGCTGGGTCCTGCTCCTCCCGCCAGCCCCAGGGCCTGGTTGCATGCTGTTTATTTTTATCCCATGCCTGATGGATCGGTGCACAAGTTCAGTGTTGTCAGATGATTTTTTACCAGTTCCTTCATGTAGCGATTTTTTTTTTTGGTAATCTCTGAAGCAGGCGAACACCTCCCTCTGTTTGTAATTGAACAATTGAACATCTGTAGGCTATAGGCGTGGTTGCTGGTTTGTTCTCAGGAAGGGATCCAATTGGACTTTAATGGTTTGTCTGCTGCAGGACTGTTCACCGGTGCTGTCGCTCACATGGGGGCTCCTCCAGCTGCCCGCACCCCAGCACCTCACTGCTGCTCCGGGGATGTGTCCATCTGACAGGCGAGGATGATATCCCGGAGGTGTGCAGGGCTGCATGTCAGCATCTCAGCTATGTCTGAGCTAGGGTTTCCTGTGTTGGACTAGGCTGAGGCTCCCCTGTCACTCCCACATTGTGTCAGGGGTCCCAGGAGCAATCAGTGCTGTATTGAAGTGCCACTGTTTTTCCAAGGGTACTGTTTTGTTCTGGGGTCAGGTTTCCGGGTCAGATTCCTTTCAGGAAGGTTGGGCTTCGCATCCCTTTGTCTGGTTACGTTCTTCCTAGAAGGATTGGGGGAGCTGGTGCAATGTATTATTTTTTTTTCTTCTCCGTTCCTTGTTCTCTGACTGTTTTTCTACAGGACTATTGATCTGCAGCCCTGCAGGGTGTTGGGGTAACATATGGGAGTCCCTGTGCTGTGTGTTGGAAAGAGCACTTGCTTTTCCCCAGCTGTGGCTGTATCGAAGCAATTGTTTTCCATTCTCACTCTTGTTTTGGGTTCCTTCCCACCCTATTGCCATGGGCTAAAGAACTGCTTTGCCGCCCTTGTGAAACTTCTGTGGCTGTGTTAATATTGTTTGAAGTATTGCCATAATGTTTGTTTAAAAACATATTAATTAGGTTTTCAGTAATTGGGGTTTTCAGGGCTCTCTCATATTGTTCTGCTGGTATAATTTGTTCTATTGATCTTCCTCGAGATAGAACTCGGAGCCAATCTGCAGTGAGGCTGCGGCGTGCAGCTCACTGTTGCTGTTTGGCGTGATTTGTTTACGCACCGGGCTGGTGGCCCGTGGTCTGATGAGCATGGCCGTGTTCTGACTCTCAGCCCATTCCCATCATTGCAAACCAAACACATCCCAGCAGCTGATCACTTTTTCCACCTCCCCAGTCCTGGTGAGACGCACGGTTGCCTTCATGCAGGGTCCAGGGATGTGGCCGGGGGTGTCTGCGGGCACCCGGGGTGTCTCCGAGGCATGCTGCTGTCGGCTCGCACTCGCATTGGCTTCACTACCGCAGACCCAGAGACACTGTGGCTGTGTCTCCTGCTGCGGCGCGGCTCAGCGATGGGTTTCCATGGTAACCCCCAGGCTCGCTCCCCGACTCCAGGTTTTTCAAAAGCGAAAATTTTCGTTTCCGTCAAAAGAGCCTTTCTGCTGGGAGACCCAGTGCCACCTCCCCCAGCCAGCGCCGAGGCTGCCAGCTAATGAGCCCAGCCTGGGGAGCCGGGTGCCTGCAGCCTGTCCTCCAGGAAGCTATTTCTGACGGCAATCTGCCCTCGTCCTGCGACGGATGTCCTCACCCATCACCCGCCCCAAGTGGGTGCTGTGCTGCAGAGTTGAGCTCACACGCCATGGGGCTGGGCTCATGGCGAGCCCCTCGCTCCCTCCATGGTCAAAGAGCTGCTTACCCCAGCATCCTCCCTTGCTTGTTTTCTCTGGCTGGGTAACCCCCCTTGCCCACGTGTCCCTCTTCAGCAGGACCAGGGTGGGATGATGGTGCAGCCCCCAGCCGCCTCACCACCACTCACGGCAGCAGCATCTGGCGCCTTGCATCCCTTCTGTGCATCTTCGCCGCCGTCCCGGCGCACCTGGCAGTTGCGTGAGATCGGGTAGAGACGTGACCATTTTTCTGCCAGCAGACACAATACATTCCCAAACAATAGTCATTGCACAACTCATCCCTACATTTAACAGAATTTTACAGGCAGAATAAATCTCAAGGCCACTATAAATCTTGTTGCTGAGATAAGGAATGTGCATCCAGAGCATTGCGTCGAGTAAATCCTGCCCAGCTCCAGGACACATGAGGAGCATCCTGTATTTCACACCTGCTTTGAAGCCCAACAGGAGATTTATGAGATTCAGAAATGAAACCACCACACTTTGCAAAGGCTCCACATTCCCTGTCCTGCACTGAGGCACTCCCAATTGTCAAGCGGATGGAAAATGAGATTTCCCAGACCAGCTGGCAAGGTCCACTGGGCTTTGCAGGGTTGAGATGGGGGAAAACTCCCTGGCTTTCGCAACTTCTGGGCCAGTGCTGCCACATTTGCATTCTGCAGCAAGAGGTCAAGCAAAATCTTAGTGGACAGGTCTGCTTCATATGGTCCCGCATCTCCACATGTCCTTAGGGATTCTCTTCGTGGTGCCCAGTCTCACCATGGCAATTGCCCTGGATCCAGGGGTTTCTGGTGGATGATGGAGACCACCAGGACTTTTGGCATGTAAGCTGCTGTGTGAAGCCGTTAGCTCATCCTTCTGGCTTGTCTCATTAATGAAACATCTAGGAGTGTCCTCTCCTAAATGGGCACCAGTAGATCATCGAGTCAATTGCACAGAGGGGAAGATCTCTGGAAAAGAAAACACTCCTTCCCACAGATTAACAATAGTACTAACGAAAAAAAAAAAAGAGCAAGGGAGCTGCAGTCTGTGGAAGGAGACGTGGAAGTGTTTTGAGCTCCTCACCTCTGCCACGGCATCCCTGAAGCTGTGGGTCTCAGCCTGCAGTCCCAAGTGAGCAGCAATATGGGCAGGCCAGGAAAGGTTTTGTGGGACAATCCTGGGAGCTGCTACCCCCTGCCTAAGAAAATGCATTGCAGGCATGCCCCACCTAATGGTTTGCAATTCCAACAATGCTGTGGTTTGTTCTGCGGCTGAGAAGACATCCTAATTTCCTCATTTTTCCAGCCCAGTATCTCCCCTTTGGATAGAGCAAATGACTGGAAATTTGAGCCCTTCCACAAACCATCTTACTGGTGAAGACCTGAGCTGACCCATGTGCTGGGTATGCTTGCAGGTGAACTTGGGACATAGCTTGGAGGACAGTGGTGGTGGATGGAGAGGGATGGAGAGGGAGCAGAGAGGTGTCCGGAGGGTGGGGATGGTGCTCTGCTGCTCCAGCTTCACTCCTCTGATGTTTCAGCTGCTGCAAGGGAAAGGATGTAGGACAAAAGACTGAGTGGCTGGTAAGGAAGACAAAAAAGAGAAAGTGACTGAATCCAGGAGGCTTTGGGAAGGTGAAGAGAGGGTGGGAGACACCTCACTGATCCCAGAGGCATCACCAGCATTTCTTATTCAGATTGGACACGGGTAAGAATCAGACGCCTGTACAGAGCCTGAAGTAACAGTCCGACCAGCACTGGAGCTGAGCCATGGTGCAGGAAGACTTCTCCCCGTGCAAGCCCTAGGGGAAGGGAGGGTGTTTCCACGCATGTACGCACACTATCACACGCATGCACTTGTGGGTGCAAAAAGCCACAGGAAGGGTAGAGGTGCCCAGCATATCAGCTGAGAAAGAAGCTTGAGGCAGCTCCACTCTGCTTAGGGACACGGGATTCAGAGCGTTTTTTGAAATAGGATTACAACCAAGAAATATGACTGTCTAATCCATTCTCTCCCTAACAAAATAAGACTCGGTGAGCTCCTCAGGTCAGGAGAAAGCACTAATCTCTACAGCATCCCTGTGCTGAGGTCTGGCAGACCTGGACTGCCCGGTAGCAGCTGGTAGTGCCCCAGTTGTCTGCAGCAGTGGGAAGGCAAAAAGCCCACGAATGGGGCAAAGCTGCAGCAGTGAAAGGAGAAGATCCTGTGAGGTCCTGATCCTCTCATGCAGCCACTTGGGAGCTGGGCAGTGGGCATAGACGTGGGCTGAGCTTCCCCTCCCACTTTGGAACAAACTAGGTGTTGATGTGGGTTAACCCAGAGCACTGCAGTGCTCCTGGGGAGCCTGTTCCTCCCACGATGTAGGATGGGGTGATGCCCTGCAGCTCCTTATGCTGATGGGGTGGTTGGGGTTGCTGGGAATACCCAAAAGCCAACCACAGGAGGAGCATTGCTGTGTAGAGCTGTGGCAGGGGTGTGGGCAATATGACTTGGAGCATCCCTCTGCCTGGGCTGTGGCTGGAGAGCAGCGGCTGAGCTGGGGATGGGGCAGGGTTGTGCTTCTCCTCCCCGCCACGGGACCTGCAGTTCCTCCTGAGCTTGTCCTGAAGGGGAACGATAACTTTTTCTGCTTTTTACTGCAGAAACCTGACCTTGACAGACACTGAATCCAGGCGAGAGACTCCAGGGTCTTATTTCAACCCTCCTTCTCCACCCTCTGCCGCCTCCACTATCTGATGCCATGCAAATGTTCCCAGGCTCCATGAATCCTTTGCCTTTCTCAGTCCCATCTCTGATTTCCACGGTGCATCAGAAAAGAAGTGGCTGGCTTTCCTGACTTCCCTGCTGTGCGTTCATTTCGACCTGTGAAGGGGAAGTGCAAAATGTGTATAGAACAAGGGTAGATTAAAAATCCCCACAGGTTCAAGGGCAGATAGGATGGAAGAGAAGTCCACAGAGGGTTATTAACAACACAGTAATGATGCCTGGCCCAGGAAGTCCCTGAGCTGCAGATTGTGGGAGGATGGGGGGTGATTAGAGGGGAACATTGTGTGTGCTTGCCTGGTCTTTTTTCCTCTTCCCTGGCATCTGCTCTGGGCTTTGTTGGAGAGAGGTACTGTGCCACCCAGCCTGTCCTGTGTCCTACTCAGCAGCACCACAGAAGGGAGATCCCAAAAATGTTCTGTGCTAGGAGGAAGAAGCAGATGAAGTGTGAAGATATGCATCATCCCCAAACCACGTCTGCCGAGAAACTACCGATGCCCAGTGCTGCTGTGGTGACAGGACCTAGCACCTACCAAGACCATTCATCAGGAGCTTCTTAAACAGTCCTCTGCCTCCTGTCCCTTTCCTACCCTTGCCTCACCTGCCAGGCGGTAGTGCCAGCATAACTGTGGGGAACAGTCACTAAAATGACTAGTTTTTGAATGATTTTTTTTTTACCCCAGATCAATGCGGAGAGTTGATCAGTCCATCGGTCCATGACGGCCCAAGGGCACGTGTTGCTGCCCACACTGCCTTTATGCATTCAGAGCATTGAAGGCCTGCTAGGACATCTTGGTGTTGCCACTTCCCTCAACCAAATTTTGTTTGAACTAAACCACATTTTTTTCTGGGAGAAAAAAAAGTTAAGATGCCAGGAAATGGAAATTGCCACAGCCCTGGGGCATGGTGGTTAATTGCCCTCTAGCCCTCTATATCTATTTTGAATTTGCCCATGTGCTGCTTCTTGCTATGGATCTCTTTCTGCTTTGGTTTCTAGACCAATAACCAGAGTTTTATTCCCCAGCAAGCTCTTACAGACTGAACAAGTTACCCTTTCACCTCCTTTTTTTTCAAGCTGATCATCCAAATTCAGCATTTACCTGCATGCACTTCAAGTTACACACACTTTGTCGGGTGAAGCCGTGCCAAGCAGCAACGGATTGGTTGGGGGAGTTTGGCAGCACTGCTGCTGTGATGGGAGAGGGGCTGTTACCATTTTGGCAGTGGTGCACGGACTGGATGCAGGCAGCACACCTGGTTGAGGTGCCCAGGACACGCGGGCAGAGGTGATTCCGCCACAGGCATCCTGGCAGCAAGGCTGGCTGGACAAGTCTGGTGGTCCACGTGGTGCACACCAAAGGTGAGGGTCTTGCAGCGATGCAGTTTGACCCAGACCTGTGTTTTGCCTTTACAAAGTGCAGGATTTGGCGGCGGTGTGCATGGGCTCCGTTCCCAGAGCATTTTGTAAGGGCAGATGGCTTGGAGGCAGGAGGCACAAATGTCAGCACACGCTCGATGGAGGATGGTTACGGGGAGGCAAAGCTGGAGGAGGTTTCAGGGCAGAGATGAGCTCCCGTTGCATCTGCCACTGGAATCCCCTCCTGCCCTCCTACACACCCTGCAGTGCTGACCTTTTCTTGCTCTTAGACTTGTCAACATGACCCGTTAACTGAACTAGGAATGATTTCCCGTTGATAGATGAAAGGTTCTTGGGAATGTCAATTTTTTTCTTTTGTTTGTTTTTTTATTTTTTGCCCAGCAATTAACTGAATTTCAGTGAGTCCTTCCATTTAGCAGGAGCTGTGCGCTGCTGCTTCACCTGCCAGTGCCAATTTGACCTGGATTATGTTTGAATACATGATCATATTTCTGTCAAATTTGCAACAGCAAACAGCATGCTATTTATTCCAGCTTCACCCTGGCTACACACTGGCTGTAAAAGGGCAGGCAAGAAGGGATATGGCAGGAAGTTTGCTGGGGAAAAGCAAATTCCACCGAATGCTTTGAACAGCTGAACCATCAGAGCGAGTTTGTACTGGATCAGGGCTCTGCGAGCAGCAGTACTCTTGGCCCACGGTCAGATGCTGACATCAGATGTGCCATCTTACAAAGCCATCTTACGTCAACAGCAAAATCTGAACTGTGCAACTTCCTAGATGCTGTTGTACTGCAACATATGTACCACCAAAAGGTCTCCTCCGTGCACCAGGTGCAATGAAATTACAGTTTGTTGGCTTTATCGTAGAGCCTAGGCATGAACAAAATTACCAAACAGATGTCAGAATTGGGAAAAGGCCCTTAGGCTAAAAGCATCCAACTCTCCTTTCCCACAGAGGGGTCTCCAGACTCTGAGCTGCAAGGAGGATGTCCACCTTCCCAACAGCTCTTCTTTGGCAGAGCTCCAGGACAGCAAACGTTTCTTGGAGAATCATCTCTCATTACCTGAGAGATCCTAAATGATTTTCTGAAAGCTCTGGCTTTCTGCAGGCATCCCAGGAATTGCATAAAGCTTTTGAAATTCCCCGTGTGTATCTTACCTCCCCACACACATTGCACCACTCCACTTGGTCTGACTCCCCTGAAAGCAGGTGCTGGGCCATCCCTGGAGCGATAAGAAGGGCCAAGTCCTCCATCTCCACCCTCCTAACAGCTGCACACTTTGTGCTGCTCCAGCCCCCAATATCCTCCCTTTCTGGTAGACTCCCCAGTGTGTGTCTCTCGCCTTCCCCCGCCTTGGGGAGCAGGCAACCAGCACTGATGGAGGGTGGTTGGAGCTGGATGGAGATGCCCCGAAGAAGGGAGGAACCCTATCACTCCACAGGGAATTCCTGAGAGGGGATAATTTAGGAGAGGGGGCCGTTATTGCCCACTGGTACTTTGGAAAACCTGACAGCCTGGGCAGTGTTGGGGCTGCAAGCCCAGTCAAGCACTTTTAGCAGAGACTGAACTGGAGAAGCCAATGTCCTTGGACAGAGAAGGACCAAGCCCACCCTCCAGCTGCAGGGATGGCAGCAGGACCGTCAGGGTTTCCAGGGTTTCCAAAGGGCAGTGCCAGGCCAAGGGCAGCGAGCCAGCAGGCGAGGGACCCCATGCACAGCCTGGCTGCTGAGAAGAGCAGGGAGCAGATGCCTAGCTGGGCTGGAGACAGGGACAAGAGACCCAGGGGACACCGTGGAGGGTTGCTGGAAACCACGGAAAGCTGCTAGACTGAGAACAAGCCTAGAAGAAAGCATGAAGCCCCCTGGACAGTGGGCAGGGCAAGGCTTCTTTACAATCTCTCTCATTTTTATTCTCACTCCAGCAAAACAGAATTATCACCATTTTTTATAGTTCTCTTGTGTTCTGCTGAAAGTTGGCTTTTAAACGCTTCAGGCACTTCCCCCTCAAAGCTCTGGCCAGCTTGGGGCCCTACCCACTGTGTGCAAATACAGGGTGTCAGGGCAGACACCCCAGCCTGGGACACACCGTGGCATGGGTCAGGCCCCAGGGATTTTCTTTCCAGACAGGTCTGTCAGCTGGCAATGATACATCATTCCTCCTTACTTTCGAATTCCTTCTCTGATGGATGCAGCCAGCCCTTCTCCAAACCTGACATTTATAGCACCAGTTTTCTCTGGGTATAAATATAACCTGAATGCGTTGGAGTAGCAGGAAAATCGTTTAAATGTTCCCTTTGACAGCAAGTTTGAAGATTGCTGACACTAAAACCACTTACTTATATTGTTCTTTATCATCCTGCACTCAGCCTTCAATCAGCCTCATTACAGCTGTGTCAGGCACTTTGCACAGGGATGTATGCATGAGCTCACCCTCTCCCGCCCACTGCCCAGCCCATGACACCTCCTACAAGCCCAGAGACCCTCATATTCCCACTTAAATAAAGAGCAGACCTAACAGCCACACAAATGGATGAGCATGCATGCATACGCCTAAGTCATAGGGTGAGCAGGCACACATATGCATAAGCCTAAGGTAAGCGTGGGATCTATGGACACGAGGTGCACACAGACACACTCTCCAGTGTGCATGTTTGGACACCTTTGGCCTCTCTTAGTGCAAACTGGGGAGGCCAGCAGCTCTGGCTGGTTCTGGTGCCCAAAGTCCTCAGCTATGTCCAGCCTCCATGATTTGGGTAACGGCACTAACGGCACACGTATGTGATAGAAAGGTTCAAATTTGGATTCAACATTCCTAACACGCAGATTGAGGATTTACAAATCCTGATGTGGTTCACCATCCCTTAGCCTGTCTCTGACGTCTGACTGGATACCCACCTTGTGGTCTTGTAGGAGCGTAGGAAAGGTGGAAGGCCCACCATGCAAGCATGAGAGCACCTGGGAATGGCCAAAAATCAGACAATGGGCTCATTTCTCCCCAGCACTGGTAGCTGCAGGTGATCGCTGGCACACGACGAGCAGCATTGCTTGCAGTGGGGAGGGTGCTGCTCTGCCGCAGAGCTGGCCACCCTGCCTGCTCCTGACCGAGGAGGAGGCCACGTTCATGTGGACACGTGCAGATCCATCACGGGATGCAAGCACACCCCTGTCACCAAGCTGCCAGTGACGGTTCCCTGCAAGACGCCTTACCCTTGCCATGACAGAAATGAAAGCAGAACAGCTCGCTCCACAGGGATATTAAAACAGCCCTCAGGCAACTGGTCTCTAGGAGGAGGTTCCTCCACTACTCCCTCTCCCGGAGCCTGTCACTGCACGAGGTGGGGGGGCCTACAGACACTGAAGAAGGAGCAGAAAACTAACAGGCACCTTGGCAGGTAGTAACACATTACGCCGATGCACTAGCTCCTGCAGACATGAGCCGGTGATGAGACAAGTACAATGCTTTAAAAGCTGGGTAGAGAGATGAGCCCTCAGGTACTGTGTATTCTTGTGACTGAGACAAAAGCCAGCCAGAGTATGATATGCAACGGGAATCTGAAGATCTTAAAAGAGATGAGAATAAATGCATTTCCCTGCCCATCCACAATGGCTTTCTGGGCCAAATGAATGGGACCACGGCTCTCCCAGGGCTCATGAAGGAGGAATGCTGAAGGATCTCGACCAGAGCTGTCCAGAGGTGTGAAATACAAGAGCAAAAACACTGCAGGAGAAGCAGTTCTAAAAGATACAGACATTAAAGAAAGAGATTGTGATGAAAAGGAGTGCCAAACGCGTGGTGACACAGCAAAGGAGATGAGCATTTCGTGGAAAGTTTGCAGCAAACTACTCTGCAATTAAGTCTCCTTAGGACCAGATAGATCAGGCTGGGCTCTGCTTTCAGGTGTTTTTATGGTAGCAGTGCCCTGAAGAAATGTATTTTCCCCTTCTGAGTCCCAAGACGATGGAAATGCCCTGACACAAGGCTCGGGTGAGCTTCTGACTGCAAGTGCAGCTGGTGCATGGGCTCCACCAGCAGCGACCTGCGTGCAGGGCTGCTGGAGCAATGTCCTTGGACTGCTGGAGCTGCAGTACCGTCGGGCACTGATTCCCAAGAAGGAGATCGCTCAATGCGTGCCCTTGTCTCTGGTGATGCCAGGTGATGTTCTCTCCTGTAAACATAAGGAGAGATGACATATGCTTTGCTTTCTGCTTGGCTGGCTCTAAAGCTCTCTGTGGTTAATCCTCTGCTGAGGTGACACACTGCGCATTATGGGCCAGAATCAGAAGTGACATGAATGGTGGTGTAAGTGACATGTTGGTGAGTCGGGGAAAGCGAGTGGAAGGTGGTGTAAAACTCAGTGTTGCTGAGATGCCAGTGGGCAGGGAGAGGCAGGGAGCAGGACACTCGACCACCTGGAGAACAGGAGAAGAAAAGGCAGCACATACAGAGCCTCTTGCTTGGCAAATGCCTACCAAGACCCAGCACCGGTTCCCTGCTGGGGTATGAAATAAGCAGTATGCCAATGTACACTACAGATCGCATCCTTGGGGAGGAAGGTCAGGGGAACCTCTTGACCCCCAACATTTAAAATGGCAAGCTGAGATCCCACGGAGAGCTCTCATGCTGCAGCCTCTGCAAGGGAGGAGTGAGGAAGGCTGGTCCAATGATTCCCTGGTGCCAGAATCCTTCTCCCCTGCCCCTCCATACACCAGGCTCTACCACAACGCTGCCACAGAAAGTGTCCGTTCAGCAAGGTCGTGGCAGTCTGTGTCAGCCGGTCCCACCGAGGGCTCTTGGTTATTGACCCTGGCTTCAGCGGTTTCTCCTTACACACAGTCTTTCAGACAAATCTGTCATATTGGTTTAAAACCAGCCAGACTTTGTGCTGTGGTTTTCTTGAACTAAAAAAACCTTGTAGGCTACGTAACCTTACAGAGGAGACTTCACACAGCCCCTTGTTAGCATTCCTGGGCTATTCTGCATGAGAGCAGTATTCTCTCTAATAACATTTGTGTACTAATGTCTAGCCATGCTGCTGCTGGGCATTACCTTTTACAGCATTTTTCTTTCTTTATGGCAGCTCACGCTAAACACCACTGTAACCCATATTCTGGTCTCCTGGTGCATAACTCCCCATCTACAACCAGAAAAATCCCCATCTTCTCTTAACAGAAAGATGCTTTCTCCACTCAAGCTTCATGCACGTTGTCACGGTACACCCTCTAAGCCCTCCTCCACAGAGCAGTGGCACCACGCAGGGAAAATCCAGATATTGCTTATTCTTCTCTGTGGGAGGCAGAGCTGTGCCCCCTCCACCTAGCGCGCTCTGCACCATCCTGGACATTATTTTGCTCTGCTTTCCTCAAACAGATTTGCAGAGCAGGTCCTGGCAAAAGCTCTTCTTTCTGCCAGGCTCGAGGAGGGCTCTACCACCTCCAGAGAGGCAGCACTGTCTTCTCCCTGTTCTGTGGGGCTGCTGCTGCCTCTGCACTCAGGCTGGACCAGCAGTGCTCGGAGGAGGGGAGATCGCAAGTGCATCTTTGTGGTAACTAGAGCAGGATGCAAGAATGCAAGAAGGAGAATCTGGGAACAGCTTGGGTGACACAGATGCTTTCAGGTATGTGTCTAGGCTTTCAGGGTAATTTTTTTCCCATATAACTCATAAAATGAGATCTCACTCCTGCCAGAAAGAGGACCCTCAGGACAGAGAGCTTCTCGCAAAGTCCAGCAGTGGGCCGCCAGGACAGGAGCAGAGTGGGGATGGCAGAGAGCCCAGCTGTACGCAGGCTTGCTAGCAGGGATGAAGCACTTGGCATCAAGGGGCTCTGCAGCTGCTGGAGAAGGTGGGCTTATCATTCCCAGGGCATTTGGGAAGCTGCACAACACTGCCCTTGCGTTTCCCAGGGAGATCTGCTCCACTTAATCCTGGGATAATGGAGGAAACTCCCAGGCTGGGTGGAGGCACCCGTGAATCCAGGACCCTCTATGGAGCAGAGGCTCCCAGCACTCCACGTGGGGCCGTCCCGCTGGTTTCCTCTGTCATTTGCTGGTCCTGCTGGCTACAGGTGTCTCTCCATTCTCTCCCTCTCTCTCAGCTCTTTCCCACTCAAACCACAACGTACAGGCCCCTCGGCTGCCCCAGCAGAGCTGCTCCAAGGGACATGCTGAGGGCCAGGTGAAGGATCCTATCTGGCTTAAAACGCACGCTGCCAAAAAAGCATTGGTTTCTTAGAGACAGTGAAGTTTCTTGACCCATTCTGAAGTGCAAGAGTGAGCATCAGATCGCCCAAGCTGATGTTACCGTCAGGCACTTCGTAGCACAAACCCCCATCCTCCGATGCCTTCTGGGTACCAGCTGCACCCAAAGCTCGGCTGCCATATGGTGGTGACTCTGCTGAGTCACAGCATGCAGGAGCCTCCAGCACCAAGGCACGGCTGTGTCCTCACTGCTGGGACATCCCGGCTCTCCCAGGACTGAGCTCTCCCCTGGCTGCTTCATGGTTTCCTGGGGTGCAGGACACCAGAAGCCACCAACTCGGGGACATGAGTGCCTCCAGCTTCCCATTCTCTCCCCTGGGACAATCCCGTCACTTCTGTTCCCTGTCTGCGCTCAGGCTCCTTCATGATGTAGTGGGAGCTAAAAGCCACATGAGGCTCTGACTGGGGCTTTGAGGCATGGATAAGGGGGTTAGTTTTATTGCTAGATTAATAATTTAACAGGACAAAATGAAATTCACGGCACTGAGAATTTGAGAGATTCATGCAGAGCTGAAGTTGCCCACTTTTCGCCCAACAAGCGGCTGCTCCCGTCGCACAGCTGTCAGACCTTTTTGTGCTCCCCAACTCATTCCTCCAAGCCCCCTCATTTCCAATGTGCCCCCCTCCTCTCGGAGGCAGACCCTCCACACTGCAGCGGGCATTTTCTGCAGCCGGCCAAGCAACATGCATTTCCCAGCCTCCAGCTTTGGGAGGAGCTGGATGCTACTGCTCCTGAGGTGTGATATCCTGGCCAAGCAGATTTGGCACTGAGAAGGGGACAATTCACAGCCAAGATGGCTTACCTGGATTGAATTAATCAAATCCAGCAGCAGTAACTTTCTCAGTTCGCTGACAGCGTGTGCATGTACGGCTGCGCGCAGCTGTGGCTGAATGCGTGTGTACGAACACAGGCCACACGCAGGAGATTGGCACAACTCTCTGATAATAAATTGTGCAGAGAACAGCAAGAAAGGGAAAAAAACCTGACTTTGATGTGCAGGCGTACATGCTATCTTCCATCTCCAGCGCAGCATGCATCCCAAAGTGGCCCTCGCCAGCCTGCTCTGTGCTCTGCGCAGATGAGGACGGATATTGCAAATGGAGAGAAAATTGACTGCGCTGGAAATGCGTGCAAGGTCCATATTGGGTGGAAAATTGGGGGGACTTGCTCTCATCAGGAAATCTTTGATTCATTGCCATGACTCCTGAGTGAAAGTCTGGGTGCCACTGCCAACATGGGCTGAAAATTTGGCTTAAGCAGAGGCAGAGAGAACAGCAAGGGGTCCCAACTCCTTATTACGGTAGAGGAAGGAAACTAATTTAGAAATGAGAAATGGGAATACTAGTTGCTAGTTAATGGTTATCTCATTAGTTAGAAGTGTTAGGGCTTGGAGCTCACTGCCACAGGAACTACCTGGGGCAGATCTGAACCAGAAAGCCAGGCCAGAGGGCTACCAAGGTTGCAAAATTCAGCTCCCAGCAGACAGTGTCAGCTCATTTCTTTCCTGGATGAATGATGGTTTATCATAAGAGAAATTTGGTTTCTTAATCCCACTCCTCTTAGGAGGAGGCAGTTTGGGAGCTCACTGCTCCAGTGCTAGAAAGATGCTACCAATTTCCAGCTGGGATTTCACGGTCCCTTCACCCCCATTCGGTGCCATATCAATTTTCTCCTTAAATGGCATTGGGGTTTATTTTCCTTATGTTATAAACAGCAGTTGAATTCCTGCTTAGCCACTCTGAAATATTGCTGTGAAAATCAAGGATATGAGCCGACTTATCAGGAGAGAAAAATACCAGAAGGACTAATGCCTGGCTCAGGCGCTGCACAGCCACTGAATAATAGAATTTCTCCTGCAAGGAAAGAGCCTGGGGTAGTGGCGGACCTTGGGAAACTGTGGGCATTACCAGGAAAGCACAACTTCCAGCCAAGTAAAGGAAAGGACGTGCAAGCATCTTCCAAGAGCAATCTGCAGGTTTTTCCAGCCCCGAGCAAGCTGTCCAGTCTTAGGAAGAGGCTCTGCAGAGATGCTGGGTCCTCTGTGCTGCTACGTTCTCCGTTGCGCCCAAGCTGTATCCATGGGGTTTTGCTTTCGCCAACTTGTACACTCAGTTCCTTTGGTCTGAGGCCAATTTGTATTGCCTCATGCGATACAAAGATGAGAAAGTTTGAACAGTGAGTACAGTAAAACCCCTTTTCAGGGCGTACACCCACCAGGATGCTCCTGACGCATCGTTCCTCTCAGTGGCAGCTCTTGTGCTTGTTTTAGCTGGAGGAGGTCGCGGCAGAAAATTTTATAGTAGGCTTGTGTGCTTGCATGTGCAGGCTCATAATGCAACAGAGATTTAAGAATACAGTATCACACAGAGCAGGAGCAGTATACATTATTCATCATCAAGGTAACACTAACAAGATGAGAACATTCAGTTGTTAAATGTTGGAAAACAGGAAAAAAAAAGACCATTCCCTTGTAAAGAACTTGGTAACTGTGTCCTACAAACCCCTTTTACACGCAGCTCAAGGTGCCACACAGTTGCATGTCGTTATTAAGATGAAGCCAAAGCAGGATTTGAGAGAGGCTCTTTGGTGAGGGTGGCCCCCCGCTATCCCCACGGGAAGAACCAGCTCGTGCTCCCCATGCAGGGTGCAGGAGGAGGGGGGAAGCCTCCAGTCTGTGGTTAGGGGAAAACAAGGTGGGAATCACACATCCTCAGAACCCCGCCCTGCCCAAGGGGGATTCCTCCCAGCCCAGGGGAGCTCAGGGCAGTGACCCTCCACAGGGGCTGCTCTTGCTCCAACAGCAGGAGCCCTGGATATTCCTCTTTCAGTCACCCAAAGGCAGGTGAATCACAGCCCGTATGCCTAACACACTAACCATTACCTCTGTGCCTCTGTTTCTTCATTGCATGACTATGGACAATGACTGAAGCATCTTGTGAGTATTTCCTAATTCAGCAAAATTTCAGCATGTCACTGATTCATTTGCTGGAATCAAACCAGAAGACACTTTTGAGCTAGCTGCCAGGTCACTGCTTTGCTTCTTCTGAACCTGGGGGTTCCAGCTGGGGGGTCCCCCAGCCAAGGACTTGTCCATGGGGCCAGACCAGCGTGACAGGCACAACACTGCAGGGACCTCTGTCCCAGGACTGTCAAGGTCTATGGCAACACAACAGTCAACAAGACATATGCCCTCAGGCAGACCTCAAATATTAAATTCCCCACTGTAACGGAGTTCCCAGCTTTCATAATTATGCTTATCCAGTTCAGCAAAGGCTCTTGAAATCTTCTGACGGAAAGTGCATAATTTAAGTGCAAGGTACTTGTATTGTTGTTAGTGGTTAGTGGTTAGATCTGTGCCAGGTCTGCTCTCCTTTAACATCTTCATTTGATCTGAAAGAGGGAGGCTAAAGAGCATGTTAATTAAATTTGCAGAGGATATGAAATGGGAAGGTGCTGCAAATCCTGGTGAGGACAAAGAGCTAAAAGATAATGCACTGGGAAAGAAGGGTCAGGCATAGGAAGGAAATAGCCAAATGAAATTCATTCTGAACAAATGCAAAGTAATCCAGCTGGGGAAATATAATTTAACACCATGGAGACTGGGAGAGAGACATTTGGAAAGCAGTAATACTGAACGGCCTGAGGGACAGCAAATTACATTGGGATTTGCAATACATTATGGTGGGCTGCAGAACAGGAGGCTGCACGCAGACAGCTTTCAGGCTTTTCTGACTAGGCGGAAAGGTAGGCTTTCTGTTTTCCTGCTTGGGGTGCCACCGCATGTTACACTACCTGTGTATGCTGAGCGGCTATGGGGCCAAAAGGTCCCATCACTTAAGTAAAACTAGGGATGTTTGAGTCTGAGGCAGTCCAGCGCCAGTTTGGGGCCACAGCAGAGCATGGGATCCGTGAGAGCACCCAGGGTCCCCAATGTCCCCCTTCCCCACTGCACGCCCACGTCCACAGCCCCACACTTGGATCAGGCTACAGAGCTGGGGGAACATCAGGGACAAGCATCAGCTCTGTGCTGGGGACATCTCTTGACACCCTCTACAAGTAGATGGGCTAAGCACTGGGCTCGTATCCAAACTTCCTGAGCACAGCGCAGAAGGCAGCTCCTCAGCCATGTAACATTGTCCTGGAAGCCCACACCGCCACCGTCTCTCACCCTGCAGCCACAGCATCAACACCTCCGGCATCACCTGCCAGGGAAGTCTGCCGCAAACACCCCCATGTTACCTGTCACCTCCCTCTCCATCACCTCCTACCCTGTCACTGTGGCACCTATGTCCCTGGCACTGCCTGCCCCATCATTGCAGCACCAAGACCAAGCATCATCGTCTCATCAGCTCTGGGCATATCCTAACTTGGGGCCAGCTGCTCCCAGGGCATCACCTGCGATGGGATTATGGTACTGCACTGTCCCCGTAACAGCGTGGCCACCCCGAGGGCTGGTCCCCTGTCCCTCTGGGACGCCATCTGCATGGGCTGTGCTCCACATCCTTCTCGAGGGTCTGAACGTCACACACCAAAAGCGGACACTCCTCCTGCTTCCTGGCGTCTCATCAGCCCTGCAGGACCCCGCTTGCTCCCATCATGCCCAGGCAGCCGTGCAGAGCAGACAGCTCCATTTAAGACGCGCAGCAAGTTTCCAAGAAATCATGCTGTCTTTAAAGCGAGGTTGGCATGAATATTTCAGTGCAGCTGCTTGGCCCCAGGTACCATACCGCGTCTCCGGGAACAGTCATTACAGGGGCATCTGTGCGCAGGGTCGCCAGTCCCGTGGCCGATGCCAGCATCAGGGGGACCATACGCTGTGCTCCGTGTGCTCCGTGACCACATGCTTCCCCTTCCCAGGCCCCATACCCCATCCCTGCCCATGATGGGGTAACACCAGGGTCCTTGCTCCTGCCCTCCCCTCTGCACAGCGGGACTCAGGAGCTCCCGCTCCCAGCCCGCACTGAGCCCCAGGGAGATGCCCGGCTCCTGCCTTCGCTCCCCTGCACAGGAGAGGGCCCGGGGCCGCGCACGGCTTGTCACTCTTATTCTGTAGACAAGTCCCCTTGCCAAAGTCGCAGCTCAGCAGCTCGGCTGCAGCCCATCTCCGTCCCCATCCCCCTGCCCGCAGCTCCCAGCTCCCATTCATCACCCTTCGCTTCATGTGCTCAGCTCCCGTCCCCCGCTTCCCCGGCTCATCACGGCTCGGCTGCCCGTGGCCTTGGGGGGCCACGCTGCCTGCCAGCTCCTGCCCGCGTTAGAAAAGGCAGCTCGTGAGCGGATCCACACGTCTGCGGGGATGTGGGGAGTGGATAGAGGGGGCCAGGCAGCAGGACTGAGGGGGAACCAATGCACCGTTCATTAGCCTCACTCTGCCTGTCCTAATTGCCTGTTCAGGCTGAAACAATTGTGTTAGAGGCTGCTCTGCCTAATTATTATTGTTCTTCTAAAAATAATGGGGGAGGGAGAGGAGGGGGAAAGAGAAGAGGGGAAGGGAAGAGGAGGGAGTGAGGGAGCAGGAGGGCAGGGGAAAGGGGAAAGCAGGAGGAGCAGAGGACAGAGGATACAGCAGCTTGCAGACTAAGTGACTTGTTTAATGACTGTGAGCTCCAAAGCTGGTAGGGAATAAACAGGTCTGAAATTGGTTAGCCCCCGCCCCCCTCCTCCTGCCTCCCCCCTCTCCCGCTCGCTCGCACTGTGTTTATTTCCGAGTGATCAGAGGGAGAATAAAAGCCCATCTAGTGTAATAGAGGGAGAGGATTTAATCTGTGTGCCTGGGACTTCGGTAAACTGCAAACATCGATCCAAGCCGGTGGGGAAAGAAAAGAAATTTACAGACCAATAAAAGCATGTTAAAAAACTTCCCCTGCCCTTTCACCCAAGCAGGGGCGATGCCACGGGACTCCTGGGGGCTGCAGCCGGGGAAAGAAACCCATGCGTGTGACATGTACCGACCCAGGGGGCTGTGGGGGTGCCGGGGGGGCTGGCTCTAGGGCCGGGGGGCAGCAAGCGGCCCCGGGAGCTCCCTGCGCTTGCCTGGGGGTGCTGCGGGGCCGGGGGGCTGAGAAGCGGAGGGTCTGGCAGCCAGTCTGACACTTTAGGAATTAGCTCTGCATCATTTGGAGTTTTCTGCTCTACTAATTTTCAGCCGGCTCCTCATTTGTGTCGTCTTTTCCCCACGTTTTAAAGGGGCAGCATCCCGGATTCCCAGGACCTCCTGGGACCTGAGCGGCAGAGCTTGGCCCGACTGCTTGCTGGCTCACATCCTCTGTTGGCAAAAAATGGCAGATCTTGCCCTCTTCTCCAGCGACCTCTTCCCTTCCATGGGCTGTGCATCATGCTTCCTTCCCTTGCTGGCATTTGCACAGCACCGAGACCCTCCTGCTGGGCAGCACCTCACCTGCTGCAACATCCCTGCACCCCAAATCTCCCAGGGAGACTTCTGTTGCCAGGCTCAGCAAACAAATCCGCCCAGCTCTGACTTTGCCCTTTGGTGTTTGCTTTTGACTAACATTTGAGGTCTTGTCTGCGTTGGCCTGTTAGTTGATGAAAACGAAATTTCAGTTGTCTGTTGACTGACGGTGCACTTTAGACTTTCATGGGAGGAGAAGGAGGGAATATTTGATCAGAGGTTTGCACTCACCATGCACAGCTCGCTGTGCTGGGGAGGGGGTGGGTTAAAATACTGTCCTGGCCTGGGAGACAGGGAAAGCAGGGTGCATTTATGGAGCAGTCTGTCTGCCTGTGGGGGGGTTCAGAGATAAAAGCATCCCAAATCCCTGCTGCCCATCCCCGCAGGGTGTCTCTGCTCCCAGGACATGGCTGGTGGAGTGGCATCCACTCCCCTCTGGCACCAGATACAGCTGCCACAAGCACATCAGTCCTGGCTTCAACCCCCTGTGCTGGCTCCAGCCCTTATTCTGATTTAATGCTCGGTGAAGTGAAGGGAGCATTCCCAGCTCTGCTGAAGACAATGTCTCAGCCCATTGTGGGGACAGTGGCACACTTGGGACAGTGCAGATGACAGAGCCCAGCGAGTGGCAGGGGCCTGCCTGGCAGCAGGAAGAGGATCCACACAAGGCAGATGGACCCAGAGGCTGTCTGACCTTTATAGTTTTGCCTTTCCACCATGAGAGCATGCCGAGGACACAATGTTCGAACAAGCCCTATCACTTTCCTTCCCTTACCCAACAGAGCCCAACACTGATCATCCCATTAACGGTTACCAGCCAAGCTAACAAAGGAAATCAATTAAATTAAAAAAAAACAAAAAAAAAGAATCCAAGCGAAAACCCAGTCCTCGACATAGTTGTTATCCCGCATGAGGAGAAGTACCAGAAATTCCCCCCAGTCTGCTCAGGGCTTTGCAGCGCACTATTGATTCTGCATTGATAGCCTCCAGCCACTGCTGCGATGGGCAGGCAGATAAATGATCCCGGCTCAGCCCATCTTCCTGAATATCCCAGGCTCCTCAAAACTGCAGTCTGGGGACCCTGACCATTGCCAAAAAATCCCATCACCAGCACTGAGCCCTTCTACTAGGGCACTCCTCTGGCTACAAGTGCATGGTTGCACAGGGGCTATCCGAACATCCCACCTCTCAGCTGTGCTGGCAGGCCCCCTTCACCCCAGCTTCCAGCCCTGATGTCCCCTTTAAAGCTAGACCTTAATGCTGTGCGTCCCCAAACCTTAACACTGAAGTGCCCCTTTTTGGCTGAGCCCTGAGGGCAGCTGTCTGCTGGCTCCCTCCCTCTCGCAGGAGTGCCTGTAGGCTTGCATGGATGCTCTGTGCTCCTGTTTGGATTTGACCCCACCAGCCCATGTCCTGGGCAACACCCTCACCCTTACCTCATGCCCATTCACACATCCCTTCACCCCCAAAAGTACCTTCCCCCCACAGCACTGCCAACCCCTCCTGCCCCACCACTGGTGCCCCTCTGCCTCCGACCCACTCAGTCCTTACCAGCTCCCCAAACACTCCCCTGTTCTGGCCAGGTAAAGCTTCCCTTGCACACAAATGGGGGTCACGAGCCGTTCCTCCTCCCACTCGGGCAACATGAGCACTTCCCCTCATACCCACACAGATCTCCACATCGCAGAAACGCCTCTCTCCCACACAAGCACCTCTCTCTCCCACGCACACACACCACCACCTTCGCGTCAGCATCCCCTCCGGTCCTGCTCCCCCTCTGATGCCCGTGAGGTTGCTTTGCAAAACCCCATGGCCCAGGCAATACAATGGGAGCCACTATGAATGTTCCCAGCAAACTTTCCTTGGTGTGAAAACTGCAGTTGCTGCTGTACTCTCTACGCACAGACTTGTTCCCTTGTGCAGGCTGGACTGTCTGCAGGCTCCAGTGCCGTCCCTGCTGTGCATCCCTCCACAGTGGAATGTCACCAGGGCAAACATCTGCCCCATAGGAGAGGGAAAGAAAATTCCCCCCAGGGGAGATACAGTGCTGCCTTTCAGTGGAGCAAATGCTCTTTTATTAACCACTTAAGGCATGTTTCCAAGCCATTGTCCTTTCTGTCTGAATGCACTGGTCATAGCCACGGGGCACGCAGCTCCCCATTCCTGCTGGAGCAGCAGGCAGCTGGCTCCAGGCTTCCCCACCGCCTCTGCGTGTGGGGCTGAGACTGGGGCCCACAGCCCTCTCTGGACGGAGGGGCTGCTGGTCCTCCTCCCCTTCCTGACACCTGCTCCGGCAGTGCCCTGTGGAGCTGGACCACGAATCACCCTCCCTCTGCTGTGTTTGGAGACTCAAGGATGACCAGAGAGATGCCCTCCCGTGCCTCTTTGTCTGGCTATGGGAGCTGGCAGTGTCTGGGTGAAGGGGGACCAAATTCTCCCATCAGAAGTGGCAGTGAAGGCAATGCTGTTGGGCATGTCATTGCTGATGGTGCCTGGGGACACACCATGCCTTGCTCTGTCCTCTTGTTCCTCCTGAGACACAGCTTCTGGGATCAAGCTCTGTATCGCTGTGTGGGCACAGGTCCCTCCCAGCAGCTGGACACGAGCCGGGGGTGAACACACTGGGTTCTGTTCTGACTCTCCCATCAAAAGAACTGAGGGGTTCACCCCAGAGCAGAGCCCAGCCGGACCTACGACATCTCCAGGCCATGCCTGAAGTGAAGGGGAGAAGCACTGTGGACGGGTGCATGCCGAGGGTGCAGCGGCTGTGGGAACATCAGGGAGCGAGGGAACAAGGAGGGCGTCATCCCCAGCTGGAAGAATAGATGTTTTCTTGTAAGGAGACTAAATAATAAAAGCTCTGGCCTTGAACACAGATGACTAAAGAGGGATGTGATTAGAGTTTTGTAAAGCCATGACTAGCACAGAGAAAGTGATTACTGAGTGATTATTCACGACTTCTCATTATGTACGAACAAAATGAAATTATCCTGCAACTCATTTAAGACAAACAAAAGGAAGTACCTTCCCTATGGTGCATTATCACATTGAGGAACTCATTGCCATCGGATGCGTTCAGAAACCCACAGAGAGCAGCTCTGCCCACAGCTATCAAACATGGTTCTCTGGAATAGCCTTCAGCACGGGAAACCTGGGCCAGCTGGGCTGAGATGGCCAGAGGAGGGATCACCCCAATTTCTCACATTCTCACTTAATCACCCACTCCTGTCTGCCGCCTGGCCAGAGAAAACTCTGCTCTGAGTCCATAGGGCAGTCCCCGTGCTCGCTGATGTGATTATTGCTGCACGTGCAGGTCGTGAAGCATGCAACAGAAACCAAACGGAGTGGGACATGGCTAGGAGCAACTCTCAAGATCACAGAAGTGACAGTAATCAAGATGTTAAGTGACAAACGCCTGACTGTGCAACTCAGCAGCTTGCGTGCAGAGGGTCAGCACGGGTAGAAGCAGCTGCTTGGCAGAGGGCAGTGGGCTGACACTCACAGCTACCTCAGGGAGCTGGGGCTGGAGGAGCTTCCAGCAGGTGAAGGGAAAAGGACTGCTGAGAGGGAGATGGATGGGTGGACAGAAAGTGCTCCTCTTTCAGGTGCTTGCTCTGGTGATACTCAAATTAATGAAGACCTGGAGCTAGGTAGCTGGAGCAGGCTGGACAACCAGGCACCAAGGAGCAGCAGATTTAAAGGAGGAGCAGTAAGGGGTGCCCAGCCACACAGTCTTGGTGGTCAAAGTTAAGTGACACAGGAGATGAACACGTGTTTAAAAGGAGGGTGTTGAGAAGACAGCTAGGAAGGAACAAGGAGGAATCCGAGGAGGCAGGAGCAGGTGGAGGTGGAGGTGCCATCATTAGCATCAGCTAAAGAGCTTGTAAAATAGGAGCTGCAGACAAAGAGGATCTCTTAACCCTATGTCCCAACCGTACGTGCTAAGGAATATATGCGGTCTAGTTTCCAGGAATATGAGCATCACCTCAGCTTCGCAGTAAGCTGTGGAAACCATTCTGCAGACTGAGGATGCAACCGCAAGTACGTCTTTGCAGTGTGAAAAATGAGATCTGCGTTTTGCAGGAAAAAAGCAGAATCTTCCTGTCCTTCTCCCACCCACGACACTTGTGTTGTGGCAGCATAATCGAGAGATGGACTGACCCAAAAGGATGTGAAAATGGGTCAGAAGATTGCTTTTAGTTTGAAGCCAGCCTGGAGCATGTTGCGATGCTTTTGCGTCCTCCAGGGCAGACGTGGCAAAGGGATATCTGCAATCAGTATTGATGGCTTTGACAGCAACCTCCTCCACTTCTTTTTTGAGGGTTTAGTTATGGGCTACAGACAGCTGTAATGCTCTGGCTCCAGAAACAGCAGAGGCAGATCTTTGAATTTCTTCAGTTTAATGTAAAGGTGTAGCACATTTAAAACTATTTTGCCTTTCCAAGTTAAAAAAAAAAAAAAAATCAATATTTTCGGCGTTATGAGCTGCACAGGAAATCTAGTGCTGACCGGCTTCATAAATTCCTTCAGCCCAGGTGATTTTCCAAGGATTCAATCCAGCTTATTTCTCTTAGGATTTGAAGAGACAGTTGGCCTTTAACTGTGTGTTTGAAACCTTTGAATTGATTGATTGATTGATTGATTGATTGATTTGGGTAAATCTTTCAACAAGCTGGGTGCCCTCATTGATGCTCACCTTGCCGGGGCGCAAAGTGTCCATTGGAGGAGGCAAGTCCCTGACCTCCCAAAGGCCATTTGGGACAGCTCAGCCCATCGGGGCTCATGAACTGCACAAGGCTGTCAGCATTTCATCCGAGGGATCACCCAGGAGGGTGGTAGGTTCAACAGGCCACAGCAAATGATGAAGAATAAGCATCAACCACCTCTAAGAAATGAGTTCATAAAAGAAGAAACACAGAATTTGTCCTCCAAGAGCTGACATCGCAGAGATTTAGTTCACTTCAGAAAGTGATGCTTTAGCAAAGTGACATTACAGATATTTAGACGTTTTCATGAAGTGATAGGCTTCCCAGCTCATTTAACCGCCCAGCTTCATGTCCTTAGCAGTATCAGAAAAACTGCTCTGGTAGGGTTACAAATTGAAATTTGTGTGTTGTGGACTGGTTTTCATAAATGTAGCTGTGATCACAGAGAGGTTAACCGATTAATTTGTAATGGGAAACTGGTGAGATGGTAGTGCAGGATAGAGGTAGCTGAGGGAGCTGCAGACGCTGTGATACTGTCGGCAGTCTTATCTGACGTTATATCGGGTACCTCGCCGTCACGCTGCAGTCCAGCAGGCGCTTCCTGAGATATGCCTGGCGTTGCACAGCTTCTGAGGTACCAGAGGGGCTTTCAAGGGCTAAATCTCCAACAATATTGAGATTATGGAGTACACAAATGAGAAGGACACTTGATACAATAATAGGTAATAGGGAAAGAATATTGTAAAATAAATACATGGCATCTTCTGGTAAGTGGAGTGTATTCAGCTCAGCAGAAATCCAGGCAATTAACCCACCATGGAGGTGGTGGCCGGGGTGGATCCATTAGCAATTACACAAGGAGCCATGCAGGACACACGGTTTCAAGGACCTGCAAGGACAAACACTAGTGCTTCACCTTGCAGCAGACCCAGTTGTTGAACACACGCACCAGCATATCTCAGTCCAGCTCCCAACAGTGCAGAAATCACTGAAACAATTAATAGACCTTGTGCCTGGCAGCACCCACTGGAGATGATAAACACGGCTCAACAGGAAGACTTCAGCAATCAATATCCAAACTAACCTCATTCATTTCGTATTTGAAAATAAGCTTACTAGGTGACAGAAATAATCCGAATAATGAGTAATAACAAAAGATTGCTTTCATCTTGGAGGACCCCTTAGTAGACTGGCACAGGAGCAGTGGGGCAGGGCATGGCAGCTCTTTCTGCAGAGGCTCTGCAACAGCCTTAGGGAGCAAAAGGGATGCTACAGCCAGCTAGCACGATAGGGGAACTTCAGGCAGCAGGAGGGAATCTGCCAACCCGACCTCTGGCCACCACACAGTGGCTAACAGCCCTGCTCAGGTAAAGCATACCCTCACCTAAAAATAGCACAAAGATGTATATCAGCTCTGAGGCCGGATGTGTCCTCATTGCAGACCACTGCCTGCTCCAGGATCCGCATCCTCCCTGGGATGTTTTCTTGTCATTCAAAACCTATCTGAGCCCTGCTGCTTAGCTTGCAAAATTTGACAACGGTAGTATGGATGCAAATAAATTTGGCAGGGTATATAGGCTTTACTGTCCGTGTGTGCTCGAAGGGAATTCATGTTTGAACACGGCTCCTGCAGACGTAGGACAGGGCCCGAGGAAGATTTCTAACACATTTCCCTGCAACACGCTCTCAGTAAACAAGAGGAGGTGGCGGCACAAACCAAACTCTTCTAAAACAACAGTGGCAGGGCTGCAGGAGCCCCAGCACCAGCCGCAGCTCTGGAAGAGCATGCTCAGCAGCATGCAATGGGTGACAGAAGAGCTTGCTAAGACAGCCACTTAATTATCAGGCAAAGTAATACAGGTTAAATCTTCACTTCCCTCCATGAAGGAGAATCACCTGTGGCACGCAGGGTACCAGCATTCCCAGCTGCTCTGCCCTGGGCTCTCCAAAGAGCAGATACAACATCCCACAGATGGACCAGCTAGGCTCCAGAAGGCTTGCGACAGCCCTTTCCCTCATCGGCCACCTCCATCCCCATCAGACCCCTCAGCATCATGGAGTGGCCCGTATGTTCCCAAGGGGAACAGCCTGCTCCTGCATGGAGCAGCGAAGCCCCTGAATGTGTCTGAGGCTGTAGGACAGAGGCTGAGCGAGGTGTGCAACTCTGCTTCCCAGCAATGGGAGTCATCCAGCAACTGTAGGGCCCAAAGGGGTAAAAGGTTGTTAGGAAAAACAGAGTGATTGCGATAGTCCAAAAGCCTTTTCCATTTCAGCTGTCTGAAGGTCCATTTCCACCCTGGCATTCCCACATCTCCTAAAAATCTCTTGGGAAGAGACACATGCATGGTCCGTAAGAGTTTTTTGGCGGTGAGAAGTGGGGAGCTCTGCTTTTCCACGTGGCCCATGGCCAACCTCCCCAGGGAGCTGGGGGGCAACTGGTGCTCAGGAGCCCAGCCTCTACCTGGGAAGCTCTGGCAGCACATACCTAGCTCAGGAATGCTCCACGGTTCAGTGCTTTTGGAGACATCCCTAACAGTATCGCTGCAATTATCTTGTTGTTTAGGTGTCCCTGAGGAATGGAGAGACTCTCATTATCTGGCGGACTGAGAATTTGGATATGCAGGGGATGTCAAAGAGGATTTTGAATGCGGAGCCCCATGAATAGATAGCTATGCATCCATCCACCTATCCATCCAGCTCCCCACTGCCCCTGACAAAGGCAGCAGTAACAAACCAGTCTGAGCCAATGGAAAGGAGAGGAAAATGTGCTAAGCTCTTGAGGGGTTAACCTGCTCTCAAACATGGTTCAGTGAAATTGTCAAAAAATCCCTTCTGACAAATTGCCTGAGAAGAGAGAGAAAAATACAAAGAGCCGAGTGCATGGTAATGATTTCTGAAAACTTCCCCAGCACCAAAACGGCAAAAAACCATTAGCAAAGCAAATTGTATTTTGTGCGCATAATTCACACCAGAACACAGAATCCAGGCAGCCCCGCTTTCTATTATTAACGGGACAGCATGCCAAGTCATCTAGAAAGCTCTCTTTGCAATGCCGGTGATGCAGGGCAGGGATCGGCTCTGCTCCAAGGAGGGGAGGGCAGCCCCAGCCCCACACCCCCGTGCTTCTCCCCTGCGCTGCCCCTCGAAGCCCCGCGATGCATGGGCTGGGAAATGCCATGGGATTCGCCGTGCACGGCTGGACCGTGCGTGCAAACCTCGGCTCCGATCAAAAGCACGTCAGTGTTTGCCTTCCCCAAGCCTTGGTGACCGCTGCGGAGACTGTTGCTGGGCTTCCCCGCGCAGACCGGCTTTCATCACTCTTCTCATAGGTTTGGGAGTGGCCCTTCAAAGCAGGGTGCTCGCAGGACACCGGCTTTACAGATCTCCTTTTTCCTCTCTTTTTGATCCCTCATGCTGCTGGGGCGCCTGCGTCTGGCTCTTTGCATGTCCCAAGCCTCGCCGGTGCCTCCCCAGCCAGCCAAGCCCGACTGAGCCGCACTCCACCCTGGCTACCGAAGCGCCTTCTCAAGTGCTCTCTGGGTGACTAAGTGCCCTGCTGAGCAGCTACGAGACAGATCGACTCCAGATGCTTACGGACAAACACTACCCGTCGTGCTCAGAGGCCTGGCTCTGACACATTCCTGGCATGCCCAACACCCCCAGGAAAAACAATATTCAGATGAGGCCGGTGCGTGCCGCTCACAGAGAACTGGCTTTTAGGACACCGATTAAAAATATTACCTGCGCTTGTGCAAGCCGCTCTGGGGATGCTCTGATCGACGCTGCTTGCTGCACATGTGGATGGATCTGCTTTTGTGTGCAGGGCACAGCAGAGCATCCACGCAGCAGCAGTGGCTGTTATATGGAAACTAACCAGCTCACGCCAGTCGACGGGCAGGGCCACGATGCAGTCGCCGACGCTGCTCTGCCAGGTTTCCCAAGCCGTACGGCATGCAAATCCTGCTTTTGCAATGAAGCAAAAAGGAACAACCGCGACACTGCAGCTCCCGGGGCTCGTGGCATGACTGTCGGCTTGCAGGAGGCAGAGCCCAGCGAAAGCCCCCAGGCTGCAGGTCAGGGCAGGCTCCCACTCCTGCCGAAGCCCATCTTTCGGCTCCTCTTCTCCCAGGCCTCTCGCTGGCGCCCCAACACGTCGGGGCAGCGCTCGGCCGCGAGCTGCGGCGTCTGGTGGAGAGGCGGCGTGCCAGCCCTGCAGCGCACCAGGACGCCAGCCCAAAGGGCGAGGAGGTGCAAGGGCAGCCGCTGCGGTACCCGGGGCAGGTCAGGCAGCCCTCTTCCCCCTGCCAGCACTCAGCCGTCCAGGTGTGCCCAACATCTGTATGTTGGGGATACTTGGGGACTCATGGTGCAGTGGAGGGTCCCGGGGAGAAAGGACGATGTGGGCGCTGCACCTGACACCTCCCCGGGTCGTGCACTGCACGAACCTCAGCCATCCCTGCTCCCACTAAGGCTGGGAACAGCTTTAATGCAGAGGAGCCAGGCTGGATTTTGGTCAGGGAAAGGTTCTGTAATTCATTACCTGTGCCCCAGGACAGGCAGGATTGTAATAAACACCTTCTTTGAGTCCTGTAGATAGAAGTTACATGAAAATTACCTACTTTAAAAGAACATTAGCATTTCAAAGTCAAATATTAGGAAACAGTGGAGCACAATGACTTTGCGCACTGGCAGGATTGTGCTTTGCCTCCTTATATACTGTGATGCTTTTCATCTCGCTGTTGCGTGTTGTTCCTGACGGGATAGGCCACAGGGTTGGGTACAGGACCTCCCAAACTCCCCAGGCTTCCACTGTTGGATCAAGAAGAAGAAATGACTAACAGCAGGTCGTTGTGTTCCTTATTATTTGGCCTCAAAAGAACAGTGGAGCAAGCTCCTTCAGCAGGTTAGGCAGCAGCAGAGGTCGAGCCAAGGTTGTGTTCCTGGGTCTGGGTGATTAAAAAAGCATTCCTCTGCCCTAGTGTAAACCTGTGCAGCACTTGCATCCCAAGCAGTCCTTGCAGTCTTGGTGCTCTGATCTCCAAAGCACTTGTCAGCAGCAGAAGCGGTGCAGAGGATAAAGATGGCAGTGACTGGGGACATGAAACGGCCTTTGCAGGGAAGAAGCTGAGCAAATAAAGTCTGTCTAAAAGTGAGGTGGAAGATGACTTGGGAATGGGTTTTACCTGTTAAGTATTGAGGAAGAACTAGGGACATCAAATGAAATGATGGAGCAGTAGGACTAACGCATGCAAAAACCTCTTCCACACCCCCCAGAATACCACTGACGTGTGGCATTGGGGATTACAGGACTTTGCGGTCCTGCGTAGGTGAGCCCAGAAACTGGTTACATAAATTAACAGCACACAGATCCATCGGGGAGTTGAAAACAAAGAAACAGATGCAATCTCTGGCTTGGGAAGCCTTTAAACAGAAGCTTGCCTGTCACTGCTGGAGGGTATAATCAGGGAAGCCATAACTGTTGGCTTACCCTGTTGACAAACTCTTCCTCAGCACTTTCCGTACCAGCCTGTGTCAAAGCCAAGAGACAGGATGCACCCTCGTGCATATTCACTGCAGCCATTCTTGCATTCCCATGAGCAGGCTTCCTAAGGAGAGATGGAGGTGTAGATAGGATAGTGCTCTAACCCTAACTTGTTTAGGGCATGGTATCTTAGATAGCAGAAAACAATGCTAGAAATATCTTTGATCAACACAGCTAGAAGCTCAGAAAAAAACCAAGACTTCAAGGGAATGTAGAGCCTTCTTGGCTCTAGTCCTGCTAATGGGGAAGAAGATGACCAGCAAACACTGGTGGTGATAAGACCCAGTAATGCAAAATTAGACCATGTTAAGGAAGCCAGTTTGTCTGCAGACTATCAACAGATGTATGTTTGCCTTCTTCAGTGTTAAATAGTTTGTGCTAATAATACCACCTTGCCTCATATAGATTAAGGCAATCTTACGTTAGTAATTAAAGAGAAAACGGTCCCAACAGCACAACGGCATTCGTAATGCACCACTTCTCATTTTGTGTGGAGATGCCATTTGCAGGTGACCCAAACTTCGTTCACAACCGAGTGTCTAAACTGAGGCAAGAAAAGTGAGAGTTGTCTCGTGACAGGCTAATTACTTCTTGTTTTTCAAGATAATATTCCGACTATTTGAATATGGCTATTTTTCCTGCTCATCTACTGCAGCTATGAAGATTGTGTTACTGTCATATATGAGTTCTTATCTCTTATCTGTATTCTTTTATCTTTGCCACTCATTTAAATTTGTTTAAGGTTCTGAGCAGAGTCTTGTCTCTGCTCCAGAGAACCTGGTTCCTCCGCACAACTCCCTTGAGCACTCTTGGCTCTGGCCCCCGTGGCAGGGTCTCAGCAGCCTCTCCAAGGTGCCATGTCTCTGGCATGCATCTGGGATGTGCTCTGACACCTTCAGCAACTTACTTTCTTTATAAAACGGGCAATAGTCTCAATCTTTCCCTCCGGGACTCTTCCTCAGCCATTTGCTCTCCGGGCTCTGGCAAGTTGAGGTTTGCACCAAAGGCAGGCACTTAGCATTCCTGGACCTGGGCACGGCACATGGTGCTCGAGCGCTGGTGGTCCTGGTGGCTGGGAAATGAGTATTTTGAGGGGGAGTGGGGCTCAGCTCAAGGCATTTGCAGGGCCAAGGTGCCAGAGTAGTGTTTGCAATAGCAGGAGAGTGAAATTCAGTGCTGCATGCAGGCAGGCGGGGGTCGGGAGGGGGCTGGCATGGGGGGAAGGAGGGGGCCAAACCCGCCTGCAGCCCTTCAGGCAGGCTGCAGCTCAAAAGCTGGGTCCAGCTCTGCTCCCTGCCCAGTCACACAACATCCATCTCCCGTCTCAGTCCACATCCGTGCGCATCAAAGCCTCTGGTTGCAAACAACTCCTTTAGTCTTCATAATTTGTCTGCTCCTGCTCTCTTCTTCTGAGGACTGCGATCGGTGCTGCCCAGGGGTCTGAAGGGGAGGTACAAGCCGATACTGCTGTGGGGCTAAGCCCCTTGTCCCATCAGGATGTGCACAACCCATACACCGTGACAGGCTTCCACTCCCCCGAGGAGAGAGCCAGGACGCGTCTCCTGCAGCCCAGCTCTCTGGGGGGCTCCCCCGGCACGGGAGGCTGGCTCCCCATGTCAAGTCGGATTTCTCTGTGGGGAGCCAGCAGGCAGTTATTATTGCAGGGGATCATTACCCACACTGTAACACTAACACAGAAACCGTGCCTGGGCAGGCAGGTTTCCCAGTGCTCTCTCTGCTGCCTGCGCTCCGGCAGAGCTGGGGGCTAGACATCGCACAGGGAACAGATTTGAGGCCACTTTGGGTTGGAAACAGGATGTTTTTTCCTCCTTCAAATTAAAAAAATATCCTGTGCATCCATCTAGTCAGCCAAGGGAGGCATTTTACAGCCGCCATAACAGATTTAGAGCTAGGAACCAGAAGATAAAATAATTTACTAATTGGAAGTGGCACCAAACATTTTGCCTCTTGCCCCTTCTGTGATCTTGGTGGCAAGTGTCTGGCGTCTCGCCAGGAGACGGAGCAAAGGGACAGCCAAGACCAGAGAGGTGGCTGGGGTGCGACTCCAAGAGACCCATCCTATTGTTTTCCCGGCACCCTGTCACCTTTAATTAATACGAGAGATGCCCATCAAAGGTAGAGCTGGGTGCAAGGCTGAGGAGGAGTGACAGGGCTGGTGCAGAGGAATTTCACACAACAGTCCAGGCATTTTCTAGCTCACTGAGTCGTTTTCCCTTTTTTTTCAGATGGCTTTGCACTTGGCAGACCTCAGCAGCCTGGCGCATGGGGAGAGTGCGGCTTTCTCTACAGCCAGAAGAAGCCAAAAGTCTTCATTCACTCATTTACTCATTCATTCACTCCACAACATACATTTATTTACTAGGGCCGGCACTCCGCAGCAAAGGCTGCTATGACATGTGCTCAGCCAGGGCAAGCAGAGGAGCAGCCATCCGGCACCAGCAGTTGCGGTCACAACAGCTGGTGGCAGAGCCACCGAGTCTCCCGCACCGAGGTGGTCTCTCCAAGCCAGCGTGGAAAGTGCTGGACACCTGGGGAGCAAGATCTTTAGCTAGGACTGCCTTTCTGCATCTGTACAACATCTGGCAGGGCAGCACCATAGCACTGTCCCCACTGCAATGCCCGTGCATCCCCACGGAGGTGGCTGCCCAGTGTCTGTCACGCTCTCCTGCTGCTCAGCAGGTATGCGGATCCCTCTGGTCCCTGGCTTTCCTGTGAGGACCTACACAAGCCTCACCAGTTTAAGCATTTAACCAGAGCTTGCTGCCTCGAGGCTGTTGCTCTGTAAGTCCAGGGTCTACCTGGAAAAACTGGCTGCATCTCATTCTCACAGACCTTTTGGGGTATCTATCTTCTCCAAAGGCGGAGCCCTGCAACTCACCCACGCACTCCCCTGCGGGATGCTCACCAGCTCAGGGAAGGGCAAGCAACAGCAGGACAAGGATGAGCAGGAGATGAAGGAAATGGTGGGTCGAGCAAGGGGAGGTTTTGCCAGCAGAAATGCAGCTAGAAAGCCTGATGGGGCACACCACGGGACTCTGTCCTCTGCCTCCCATGTGGGACATCCCAGCCCCTGGTCCAAACACCTCCCATTGCCTGCAGGAGCCAAGGCTGGGGTGCCTGGGCACCTCCCAGAGATGTAGAGCAGGAGCACAGCCCAGGTCTGGATCTCAGAAGCATTTCCCAGTCCCTGTTTAGACACAGCAAAGAGACTAATTGGGTTTGTGGCTCCATGACATTTCTACTGGAGCAAAACAGGCAGACTTAACCTTCCCATTTGAGAGGGAAGCGATGAGAAATCCTTGCAGAAGGCTCACCCACAACGTGGCCCAACCTGGCATTTGTCTGGTTCGCAACAGCATCATATTGCATTAATCAAAATTCAGTCCATCATCTGCTCCGACTCCCACGCCTTTCTGCCCAGCTAGTGTTCCCTGAGATACGCCACTCTCGGATGGATAAATACTTGTCTTAAGTTGCCATCTAGGGGAGCAGAAAAAGTCAGTTGCTTTGAGGTGGGTTATGAAACGGAGTACACTGAAAGCCTTGAGGTGTTTTACATTTAGAGGGAAACTGCTACCACATAAACAGCGACAAAGAATGAAAATGAAGTTACTTAAAATGCCTAAAATATAGCACAGCAGCGTAATTACAAACACATGCCTTTGTTTTGAAAGTCTGAGAAAGCACAGGGAAACGCATGCTTTACGAACTCTTAGAGAGCTTGTTTGATGGTGAGAGGAGGATGCTCTGTGCAGGGTTTTCCCCCAGGAGAGAAGTGGATTTAGGGTCCAATACTGGGAAATGCTTGGATGCAGGAATAGAAAACCCTCTGAACTGTCTCCTGAGATCTGCCCCTTGCCTTCCAGCCTGAGACTGGCATTGCTGGCAGGGAGGCAGAGTGGCTCAGAGCAGAGAGGCACATGGAGAGCCAGTGCAGCAGGACACGTTCTCGCTGCTGTATTTACCGGGACAGCTTTCCCCAGAATCGCCCACAGCAAGCTCAGCTCCACCGTGATCAGACAGGGTGTGTTAGCACAGGTTTTTATACAGAATCATTTTGTTTTGTTAAAAGGGGAAGATAAAAAAAGAGATTAGATCAATGTGAGATCTCCAATGAGGCTAAATCCAGATAGGCGCAGGATGGAAACAAATTCTTTGGGCCTCAGAAGAGCAGAGGAAAAAAAATATAAGGAAGGCAAAGAGTGAGACAATAGCATGGGGAAAAATGGGTGAGGGTGGATGGGCTGCGCTGCTGCTGACTGGCGAAGCCCTCACGCCGCAGCTGCCGTCAGGAGCCGAGGTCCTTCCCCAGGTCCCAGCCTCCCGCAGCAGGCTGCGGAGCTGCGGTTCTTTAGTGGAAACCGCTCCGAGCTCCTCAGACAAAAGGTTCCCTCTATCTGCATTTATAAAGTGCTTATCACAGTGGTGTCTCGCTGCTCCAAGCCCTTTCCTAGAGAAGGGCAGAGTGTTTCTATTGTTGTTATACAAATAGCTTCCCCTGCCAGTTCCTTTCCTTCCAGGCTACTGAGTGGAGCTTGGCTCTGCTCCCTCTGGACTAATTTGATGAGAGATAATTATCTTGTTAATATCATCTTATTTTCATAAGTCCCAGCCTCTCTTTTATTAATTCTGTCAGTTCCTGGTTGTGTTGCTCTTAGGTCCGTGTCTTTTCAAAACAGTATAGGAGAAAGTCGTAAAAAGAACAACTTAAGTTAGAGAATGTAAATATTGACATTTTTCACAATGGAGATTTTTAATCTGTTCCTCCTCACAGAGCTGCCCCCGTGGGAACTGCTTGGACACTGTCTGTATATGGGTGTGATGCAGATGCAGTGGGAGATGCTCAGGATCTGGCACCCCCTCATGAAGGGCAGCAGAGGAGCAAGGGCACGAGTACTGGGTGCTCCACAGCAGTACCAGACAGGGAGATGCCTCAGGACATGCAAAACAAGGTGCACCCTGGCAAGGGTCCCTTCTGTGCCCCCATCTTTGGGCTGAACCAGCTGAATGCAGCTAGCAAGGGACAGAAAATGGGAAAGGAGCATGGATGTGGGTTGGTTTACATGGAAAGGCTCAGTTTCAGCTATCCAAACATCTGTCTTGTGAGCATGAGGATGTGGCTGCCATGCCTGTCTTGCCACATGGTAGCTGACCCCAAGTCAGGGGAAGCCCATGCAGGGAGACAGCACGAGCAGTGGAGCACTCCACCCCAGGGTGCCCACAAAATGCTGCAAAGTCTTTCAGACCTCATTATCCTTTGCAGGAACATTTATGGTTATTCTTAACGTTAACAGTGCAATTGTATTATCTCATATAAGCATATGACATGACTCATTATGAAGCCATAGCCTGTAACTGCAGTGGATGCCCCAGTGCACTGTCCCTCTGCCCTTGTCCTGCACTCACCAGCAGCCATGCCAAGGAGGATCCCATCTCCCCTGGCATCACATCCCACCGTCCTCCAGACGTGACACCTACCTGCATCCCTCACCATACAGGGAGTATTTTGTGGGGCTGCTGATGCCCTGGGCAGGCCCTGAAGAGAACCCAAAGGATGCCCTGCCACCTGGATCCCCCCCAGCACTGGTCTGGGGCAGCGTCAGGGTGCTCAGCTCGGCAGGGATAAGGAGCCTTGGGGCTTTGTTAGGGCAAAAAGAGACATTTTAGCACCAACTGAAGAGGGTAGAGGTTTCTTCCTGGTTGGGGCAACTTGAATAGGATTTTGAGAAAGACCTTATTTTGTATTAGACATGCAAGCTTTCTCCCAGTACCTCTTCAGGTACCTAAGACCTTTTTTTTCTTGGATCCGGGCCTCAATCCCTGTAAAACAAAGCACTTGTGCAAATGCTCAACTCTAACAATAGGTTTAAAGTTAAGTATGTTCTCAAGTGATTTTCTGAATCAGGACATAAATGCAAGCCTCTTCTCTTTGACTTGACTTTTCTTCAATAACATAGATATCAAACTCATTCAATAGAGAGGGAGAGAAAATGAGTGGGTCGGGCAGACTTCCTCTCTGCTAGAAACCGAATTACATTAAGCCTGCTCATGACTGCTTGCAGGAAGAAGCTTTTTTGTTCTAGTTTGTACAAGTGCTCACACTGTGCTTGTCACTGTAGCATCCAAGAGCTTTCCAGTGTTGCATTAAACAATGTGACTAATATCTGCAGCGTGCTCATAAGCTGTGGATTTCAAGTCCAGAGCTTAGGCTCATTTATTCAAGGGACCAAACTCATTCACTGACAGAGTAAGGAAGTATGTTTTCAGTAGCGGCAGATGTACTTACAGCATTTAATCATGCAGGCAAGAAGAATCCCATTCTTTAGCTGGTATGTCATACCCCAAGGTAGAGTGTCCTTTAACTGAGTCCTTTGCTGTTCCACATGGTCTGAGGTCACCCTACAGGCTCCACTGTGCAGAGGGAAACTGATTAATACGCCATTAGAAATAAACTCATAAAAATGATTCAAGACTTCAAGTCATATTGTGAGCAGACTCGGGGGGTTGAAACATTCAGATAAACAGCCTTGAGTCAATAATTTGGCCATCTCCATGGTGAAAGAAGGTAAAGAGAAAAAGAAAGATGAAAGGAGATACAGTAAGATGACGGGCAGTGCAAAACAGCAGAGTAAAAAGGGTAAGAAACAAAATAAGAAGATGGATGGTTTCTCTGATTCCCCTGTGGATGTGGACATGGAGGGAATCGCAGCTTGGCTATTTCTTGCTCTCTAGGAGGGTTGGCGGGGCTTTGCGGGAAGGCTTGCTCTGTTTGCATGCTAACTGTTGCCCTCCTGGGATACAAGGTCTGCTGCTCAGCTCCAGCAGTTCAAGAGAGGCTCACATTCAAGGAGAAACAGATATTGCACCTTGCCATTGATTAGGCCTATAAAAGACCTGGCAGAAAGGATACATCTATATATTATTGCAGCTTAACATACATTTATCGTATACACCAAGACGTATAAAATAGCCTATGAGAAGTGAGAAAAGAAAGCAGAATTTGGACTCCTGGCTAAACCCGTGTAGTTTACTGAAGCAGTGCAGCACACGTACTTTAATCCTACACCCCTGGAGACAGTGTTTGTGCAAGGTGGGCATGGTACCTCAGCCATTGCCACTGCGCTTCAGCGGCAGCAGAGATGACATGACAGACTCATCTGCTCAGTCCTCGTGTCAGGAGCTTACGCTTCTCCAGGCAGAGGAGCCCTGGCAGCATCTCCTGTCTAGGAAGGGGAATCGCAGGCTGGATTGCAGCGGACCAGGTGAGATGCTGAAGACTTGCAACACTCCATATTGGCAAGGTGAAGTCTTTAGAGCTCAAGTTTCTTTTTTCCCCGGCAACTTTCACCCAGCACTGGAAAGTGGTTTCATGAGTTTCTCTGGCCCAAGGTTTCTTGAGAAGTCACAGCCCCTCTGACCTCCGCTGAGTCACCTCAAAACTCACCTTTTCTGCAAAGCAAACAGGAGCCTGAGAGCACCAAGGCAGGTGATGGTGGCTCCAGACTGGCCAAGCATCCATCAGCTGGTGATCCTTGGTTACCCTGCCCCCACGATCCCAGCCTCCGCTTCCACCAATGCCTCACAGGGGTGTGAGAATCGTCCCTGGTCTACCAGCTCTGTGGCAGGGATGTAGCATAGGACTAACTAGGATTTGGCTGCTGGCCGTCAAGGCAAATAACACCCTAGTTATGGAGCAAAACCCACTTGTAAACAGTAGTGAGGTTACCAAACCTACAGCTCGAAGTGAGGCTGGCTGCACATGAGTGGCGCTTCCTGAGTGAGCACCCGCCTCATATTTTGTTTTCTCCTCTTTTTTCAGTACGCAGCTTACTACCTTATTTACTGCCCACTGTCCTAGTCCTGCAACAAACACAGAAATATTAATGTCCTCATCTGCTTTCCTATGAAGCTCATCATTCTGGCATCTGAGTGCTTCACAGACGTTCAAGAATTCATTTGCACAAGATTCTGTACTGTGAAGGGGTTTATGAAGATTAAATAGATCCATTAGTTTTAGATACCCAGTCTGAGACACCTGGTCCTGTTCTGGGGTGTTTTTTCTTGTTGTTGTTTTTTTTTTTTTCTTTCTTTTTTTTCAGCAAAGTTACTACAAGGATGGCTGGTATGTTCAGAGCAAGGTTCCCACTGACTTCAGTTGTAGCGCAACCGCTCAGCCTTAAGCAATTCAAGTAGTAGGGTCTCTAGCCAGATGCCAGAAAATGAGGAGCACATTAGAAATCACCAGTGAAATATCTGGTGTACAGGACTTGCTAGCTATCAGATGGGAGTGCTGTAGCAGAGGCAAGAATAATATGTAGTTCTCCAGGGTAGCATCCAGTCACTTAAATCTTTCCCTTCCCACAATGACTTGCCTTCTTGCCTAATGCGCTTCCAGTTTTGCAACAAGTGAAGGGTCCTACAGCCCACAGGATAAGCCCTGACTTACCTCCACACCACAGCAGCTGCGTTCTCAGTGTGTTGGATCTAGAGAAAAGAGAAAATTACAACTGTACAACAAAAACTTTGTCACAGTGCTCATCCAGAAGGCACACGAATTCAAGTGGTGCAGATCACTTTCACTGTTGCATTCAAAATAAGGCATTGAAAGTTAGTAAAATCTTCATCTTTGTTACTGACAATTTCTGGGGTCTTAAAAAAAGAAACTAGCAAAGGATAATTCAATCGTGCATCACCAGATTAATCGCCCCGGCTCATCTGGGGACTTCTAGATGTGCCACACAGTGCTGGCCGCTTCTCCTTTCAGGCATCCCCTCTCTCTGGAAAGCAGATGCCCCCCAGGGCCCTGCCACATGCTTGGTCATTTCAAAGCCAGCCAATGTGGATACCACACATTTTCCAGAGTCTGCTTCTTGCAAACAGGGGGGTTGAATTAATTCCAGGCAATTTATCACACAGGCAGCACAGCAGGTGGCAAGTACAACATTGTAGACCAGTGATCAAAGAGCACCCAGTGGGTCTACACGTGCCGGTATCTGAACAGCCCAGGCATCTCTCCTAATAACATACATTGAATGTTCCAGCTCCCTGTACAGGGCATCAATCATTTTCCTGTTGGTTATCATTTTCTATCATGTGTCTCTTGTGCATTTTTAATTGGTTAATTACTTTATTCATACACTAAGCACACCCTCAAGCTCCAATTATTATCAGCATTAAGGGCTCAGTTCATCCTATACATCTTTTAAATGCTATATTTGGCTGTTTCCTGGTCCACACTTCCCTCTCATACAGCACCATAGGGGTCCTGCAGATACCTTAGCTAGTCCTTTGACAGACTATAGCCATCCTGCTCATTAGTCTATTATCTAGCTGCTTATCAGCCCCACTCCCAAGCTCCTCATTACTGCAGTTGCAATTACAATAGCTAACATTCCTCCTTTCAGGCCCGCATAGTACCACTTCACTCATAACAGGCCACTGCTATTCAAGTTAACAGCTCCCCACAGCAATAGTAGGTTGACTTCCCTATAGAAGCCAACACCTACACTGCGTTAATGAACAGCTCTGCTGTTCATTTTGTTTGTTCACACTTCACTACAGGTATTGTGTGTTATATCTTCGGTTAAAGGCTCTGGCTGGGCCCCAGGGAGGAAATCCAACTCTTCCCTCATCCTTGCTGCTGCTCTCTGCTTAGTTGGGAAAGGAATTGAAATTGCTGCTTTCTCCAGAGCAACTGAGCACCTTCATCTGGAGGAAGCATCTAGAGGTCAGGATGGGCTGACCAGGAGCAAGGGCGAGCAACAGGGACCGTAAAACATAAGGGCAAGCTGGGAGGCTGTCGGGGCAGCAGAGGTTGCCTGCACAGACACTGTGGCCCAGGGTTGATTTAGTTTTGGCTTTTTTATGCAACCTGCCTCCCCCAGCACTTCTCCTTGCTGGAAGAACTGCCTTGTTCCAGGGGAGGGTGCGGGAGTTGCATTGATCATCCACTGCCTTCTGACATGTTCAGTGCTGACATACCAATGGGTGTTATCTCATTGTGCATTTATCCCAGTCTAGCATCATAGGGCTGAGCGAGATCTGACTGAAGATGCCTTTTTACTTCTACAGGATTAGGTTCGCTGAGTTCACGGCTGCACAGGTGGGAGATCCAATGCCAGTGCCACGGCACATACATGCAGTCAGAGGTAGGGGAAAAGATACAAGGACCCTTTTGGTGCTAGATCAGAAAACAGATTGCAAAACGTACTGTCTAAACAAGAGACCTGCTACAGGAGTACAGTTCAGTGCTGAGGCCAGCCCCAGTGCTCCTAACGCTATCGGTACTGGCTGAATTTCACAGGCAGTAGTACACCAAGTGTCATGCCAGCCCACAGAAAGCATCCAAAGCCTGTCTCCAAGGTTGTCCAGGTGAGAGGCAAGGGCAGCAAAGGGGACTTTCACTTGTCAGAGGTGCCAGCACAGGAGGGAGGACGAGTCTAACAGTCAAGCTGGTCCCTAACAAGTCTGGTCCCTTGGGACCAGAGGCCAGCACCCCTCTGCAGGTCTGTTCCAAGTACACACTGAACAGACACACTAACTGTGACAGCAAGCACAATGCACATGCATGGTAAGAAGGAAAGGAGGACCTTGCCATTCAGACCATAGCTTGGCACAGGACCACACTAGGGAGAGAACAAGATGAGCCTGGGAGATGAATGTGCTGCCAAGGGTGGCTTAAGTCATCTGGGCTCTGCCCTCACCAGGGACTGTGGGCAGGCAGCCCACTCAACCCAGGCAGCCCTCTGCTACTGAAAGCAGGACTAGCAGAGTGCTGACCTTGGGCAGATACCTGCATGCAGACCTGTACTCAGCTGGCTTGTCTCTCTTGCTATGTCCAGCCTGGGAAGGACCCAGAGCAGAAGGAAGTGGGGTGCTTGTCCCCAGCCTTGCAAGATTGCCTCCCCCCACCGCGATATGCTTCTCCAGTGCCTGGCCCAGCCAGGCTGAGTCTGCAGACTCTAAAATGCTGCTGTGAGGTGCAGGAGTGGTGAACTTGCCCCTGCTCATGGATTTGGTCTGCAAGAATGGAACAGGACTCCCACATAGACTACTAGGGGAATGAACGGTTGTTGGAGGGGCTCTTCAGCATGTTCCCATCCTGCCACCCACCAGTTTCCCCCCACTCCTAGAGATCTACTGTCAGTCTGTGAGCAAGGCAAAAAAAACCATGCCAGGCTTGCTTCCCTCATCTGCACGTGTCCCCTCACTTGCCGCTCCTGGTTTGCAGGACATATCCCAGAGTGCCGGTTTGCTTTGACTTCCCGCTCTTGTTCCTGCTGGCTGGGAGCTCAGGACCCACTGCTCATAGCAGTGCCCTGCTCCTTTCCAACGGGCTTGACGGCTGTGTCCACAAGCCAAACCTTGTCCTAGAAACAGGGTCAGCCAGAGCACTGGATATAGGTCCTCTGACCTTTCCCATGGCTCTACTGATCCTGAAATATAGCAGTCCCCACCCAACAGGGAAAGCAGGCTCATGCAGAGGGGCTATTTTATGTATTTAAAGCACTGTCTTCTATGCCTGCACTATAATCCTGTGTGCAATATTAATTATCCAGCTAACACTGTTGCCATGACACTCCTTAAAGCCATCAAAGCCAACATAAGCATATCAGACCTCCACCCCACCCTTTCTATTTGCTCCTGGACTTCAGACAAAGTCCCAGTGCCAAGTGTTCATGGCAGGGGAGGGATGGGCACCAGCCATCTCAAGGGTTACCTAGCCCTCTGCACAGCACAAGAAAAGTCCAGATTTGGACTTTTGGAAGTCGTGTCTAATTCTGAAGCTGCATTCCAAGAACTGACTGAATCCAAACATGCCCATTTTTAGGTCAAGTTGCAAAATTACTTTTTCCTTATCACAATATTGTCCTATCTTTAGAAGCTAAAAGGGATGATTAGAGTTATAAGGAGAAAGGAAGAAAGAAATGAAGGGGGTGGGGTGCATAAACAGATCCAGAGCCCTGAAAAAAGACACAAATATGAGATCAAAAGAGGATGAGCCAAATTCTGAATAACCTGATGTATGCAGCATTTACATCCCTGAGTGGCTGACACTTAAGAAACCCCACAGGCAGCAACAGAACAGATTTGGGTCCTTCCCCCTCCCACCCAGAGCACAGCCCAAATACTGAAGGTAACCTTCTTATACCTCCAAAAACTGGGAGGAGGTCAATCATATTTAGCCTGAAATGAGGGCAAGTGCAAGAGAAACGCTTACTGGTTACAGGTTTGTGCTAGGGGAAGCTTTTATCCAGAAAGCCAGAACGATTTTCCCCTCCGTGTGAAAGCACTGGTGAGAGTCCCTGCGGTGTGTGGACCTCTCATTTGCAGGGTCTGTGATCAGCACAGGCAGGATCCCCACAAGCTTGGCCACGTGTACAGCAGGCACCTACAGGACTGGTTTTGGCCGCACCATGCTTCCAGGGTTCAGTCCCCCATACATACACAGCTTGAGGTTACATCCTTTGTCTGAGGGACAGGGCAAGCCTATCCTGGAGGATCTAGGCTCTCATCTACAGACCGTTTCTATACAGCAAGGTGGTATTTCTACATTACGTTGAACTCCCATTGACAGCTACAGCAATGCCCGCAGATATTGCCAGAAAGCTGCAGAGAGCCCTGAAACTGGGTGATAAACTAAGCCCAGAAGTTCTCCTCACCCATCATGGTCACCCAGTGCCGTATTCCCAGCAATCATGCTGCAGAGTCACATTCAAAGCAAGAAAAACCATCAGGCAAATGGAGGTCACAGGCATGGCCAGGAAGGATATGTTCCAGGTGATGGGCTGCTTCTCTTGGGAAGTCACTGATATTTATGTAGTGCTTTCCCTGGGGGCTCAGCAGTCAGAAAAAACCAGTGTACTCATAAGCTACAGACATCCCTGTGGGGTTTTTTTGGTTGGTTGGTTTTTTGTCACACACATCCTTCCTGCATGCTAGGGGATGTGCTGCATGGCTAAACCAGTGACTAAAACCAAGAAGGTTGGGTAGAAGACCTGCCCTGGAGGCACAGTTGTTCTTGCTTCCTCTGTCTCATCGTCCCTTCATGATATACCCTGCCTTCTTCCTGAAGGAGCTGGAAGACACTCACCAGTGCTCTGCTCAGGATCTCCATGTGATGCAGGAGCTTCCTTGATGGCCTTGGAGGTGGCCCTCAGTGTGAAAACACAGCAAGAATAGGGCTGCTCCTGAGTGAGGGGAAAGCCAGTGGCAGAGCAGCACCCAGGGACTGGCACATCCCGCAACAACTGAATGGGACCAGGCTGGTGACACAGACAGGTCCATGAGCTGTCCTAGAGAAGATGAAGTGACAAATCAGGTGTGGGGTTCAGCCAGGAAGACTAGTCAGGGCTGGAAACAAAAACATCCACAACATAGCTGAAACCAGGACTAGAGGCTCAGGCCTGAATTTAAATGGAGCTGCTGGATGGGTGGGTGGGGAGCCCAGGTGGGGCCGACTGGGCAGTTAAAGCCTATTAGTGCCCCCACGGCCATGACACTCGGGCTATGCCAGCTGTAGAAACTGCTTTTTCCCTGCAGTAGTGGGGACAGTAGGGGCTTTCCTGGGGCTGGGAGAGGAGCGCTGCCTGCAGATGGGTGGCAGGGCACTGCTGATGGGCTGCACCAAATCCCCAAGCATCTCATCCCGGTGCTGGCTCCAGCATTTGGCTCTGTCCCCAGCTGTGCACAGTGACCCTCAAGTGGGCCCAGCTGGGCTGGAGCTGTGCCCTCCTTTCTCTGGGTTATGGCACTATCAGCCCCACCATTGTCCATGCAAGAGCACAGCAGTGGGGTTGTGCTTGTGGGGTTGTCCTGTGTTGGACAGGCATTGCTGCACAAGGCCAGCCTATATAATGTGTCCTGCAAAAGACCTCGCTGGAGTCAAGACCAGGCACCCACTGTCTGGGGTGATGGGGGCATTAGGTGGTCTTCCTCCATTTGCTGTGGATCCCTTACGCAGATCCCTTCCAGCCATCCTAGGCAGGGAGGGTAACATGCCTGAGAGAGCAGTAGAACCATACTTTGTCCCCGTACTTTATTTTAAGGGTCTTTTTAGGTTCTTTCCCTGACTTAGTCCCCAGTGGCTTATATTCTTTATTGTGCCAAGATTAGACACACATTGTCCCACTGCAGGAGGATAGCCGGTCAATACAAAAGCAAAATGCTTATTCTCTGAGAACTCATACGAGACGTTGTCCCTGAGGGGTAAGCCTTTCCTTTGCTGCCCTGAAGGTTTGCCTTATCTCCTCTGTCCGCATCAGGGTACACGCTCCTGGATAGGGAAGGGGAGCAAGGAGCTGTAAAGCAAGGAGCTACAAAGCGAGGAGCTGCTTCATTTACTGTAGAAGGAGATACGAGTGGATCTTTTACTTCTGCTTATGAAATCCCATTTATGACAATATTCACACCTACAAGCAGCTGGCACCCTTCTTCGTATGCCAGAGGCTCTACTGATGATGAGTTTCTGGCTAGGAGCATTACCACTCACAACTGATATGTTAATGCAATTAGAGACAGTGCCAAGTGCAAAGCAGTATTTGTCCTGATATTATTGGTGATAAAGGAGCCTCCTGTGTGAGAAGCAAGTCCATTTCCAATCCATCTGTATCTATATCTAAAAAAGCTTTCATTTTCCCGAGCACTGCAGCAGATTCTCGTGATAAATTGCTGCCATATCTTAGCTCCCAACTACATTACATCCTATTCAAATCCCCTTCATTATAACAAGAAGCAATATGACACCAAAAGCTTGTCTCGGGAATTTATGACACAGTGGAGACTCTTAGATCCACTAAACCCCATTAAAACCGTCTCCCTTATAAAACATACACCTTATTATGCACTTCAGTAGCGGGCAGCAGGTTGCCTTCTGCCAGGGCTCTTATTACCTGTGCAAGGGAGGTACGAGGAGCGCGTGCAAACAATTGAGTCCCCGCTGAAAGCGTGGGGCTGGCGCAGCATCTGCGCCTCCTGCCTAGCACATGTCAGGAGCTTCAGTTGTGAGGAGGGCTTTGTACAGTCATCTTTTATTTTAAGTTTGCTTACTAAGCCAAGACAAAAGAAAATGCACCCCATTGGCTAAAGCCAGTCTTTTTTTCAGGTCTCTTTGACACAAAGCCTCGAAAAATGGATTTGGGGTGGAATGAAATGTTACATTAAATCCGAAATGAAACAGTGTTTTGTTTTGTTTAAAGCCATTTAATTAAAATAAATTTACTCTCAAAATCTCTTTAAAAACTGTAACCTGGGATTTCAACAATGGAGCAGCAATGCGTGCTGATTTCCTGATCTCTTCTTTCAAACATGCTCTCTGCTTGCAAACATGCGTTGTTTCAGTCTTCATTTCAGAGAGTAATTTCTGTTCCCAACGCTGTTGCCTGGACGTGCTTGCAGCACCTTCTGGAGCCGGGGAAGCAGGAAAAGAGGGGAGAGAGGTGGGGGTGCTGGTGAAGTACCCAACCAGGCTGCTTTGTAGGTTGAAGCCTCTCTGACCACCTCCATGCCCTATCCACACACCGTCCCTGCAGCTCACACCATCGGGGCTCAGCTTCTGCTGGAGAAGTGAATGCCACTAGGCAGTACCAAGGAACAGTGGAAGCGGCCATCCTGCAACTGCACAGCGGTCAGGTATTCCTCATCCCGCAGTGACCGGATACCTGAGCAGCCCAGGAGACATTACCAGGACAGATGACCCTTTCGAGCCGGGAAGAAACAGCATGCCTCATCCCTGAGAAAGTGATTTTACTTCTCTCCCACACCGCGTCGATTCTCTGCCCCCACTTTTCACCTCCCAGCTTTCACACCAAGCGCCAGGCTGTGCCCTTCAGGAGTCCAGGTGGCAGCTCATGTCTGATCAGTGTGCTGCTCATTAGGCTAGGTAAATATGTTTGTGTTTTCCTCTTTTTACCCCTCGTTTAGTCTCATCTGACTGTATTGTTTACTGTACTGGATTATGCAAATCAAAATATAACCAATATTGAAAACAGGAAGGTAAGCAAAGCTTGCGCCCACTCTTCTGGACCGCGCCAAGGACAGCGGTGCAGGCTCCCACCGTGTCAGGACTGAGTCACCTCTGTGCAGCTGCTGAGCCTGATGCAGGGGTGGGTTTGTCCCATTCCTCTCCTGGGAGCAATCCAGCTTCCCACCAGCACTGACTCTGCACCCCAAATCAGCCAAAGCAGGATGCATAGTCCCCATCACAATCATCCTGTTGCAGGGCCAGCACGCTCGTCTCTGTCCTGTTGCTGCTTCCCAAAGATCTGATTTCACTCAACGGTCCTTCTGGGAGTGCGCAACGAATGCAGCTGCGCTCAGCGCAGTGATGACTTAGGATGGCTGCCTCTCATTGTGCTAAGTCTCCTTGAAGAAGGGGGATCTGGCTGGGGAACCGGATTAACTCTGCTTTGAGGTGGGTGATTTTGTGCCAGAGGTGCCAGAGAGGCAAGCAGGAAGGTGAAATCCTGGAGAAGAAATGAACAGTGAGAAGCAGGATCACACAGACATGCATGGAATTGAAGAAGAACTTGATGCAGAGCTATTGCATGCAGTGGAGTAATCTGTAAATACCTCAAGGTAACTCAAGTGCAACTAGACATGTTCGTGTGGCTTTTAAAGTCATGTAGATCAAGATGAGCAAATGTCTCCGTGACAGGATGTCATGGATTATTGATGCTGAGGCCAGAAAGGCTACTCTGCCTCCTTCATCACCAAGGCCAGATAGTTTTACGAAGTGATTCCTGTGTCAAACCTATAATTTCTAGCTGAGTTAGGGCAGCTCTTTTAGAAAGACATCCAATTTCAAGTAAAAAAACTCCAAGTGAGGAAGAATCAACCATCTCCTCCATACGTTGTTTAATGGCTAATTCCTTTCACTGTTGGAATGTGTCTTCTTTTCAGGTCAAATTTGTCTAATTTCAGCTTCCAGCCACCAGATCTTGTTACACCTTTGATCGCCAGATTAAAGAGCTCTCTAGTCTCAAATATATTCTCTTCTGCTGGGTACTTCCAGACTTGTGTCAAGTAACTATTCAAAGTGCTTTTCATTAAACCTTTCATTATAAAACAAGGTTGGGTTGTTTTTTTTTTTTCCCAGAGTTTCACTAACTTTGTACCTCTTTCTTGTATTCTTTCCATGTTTTCATTATGTGTGACCCTGGAACTGGACAATGAGCACACCGGTACTCTTATTAAAGCAATGCACGGTCCAATATAAATGTGAAGCCGGTGTGTGTTGTTCTTTGTCGTTCTCCTCTTTAGGGACTTCAAGTTCAGAAGGCTTCCACCTGATCCCACTATGCTTTTCTAATCCATGCTCTGTACACCAGTCCCAACTTGTGTATATATCTTTATTCCTAGATGCGTGGATCTCCATTTCATTGTACCAAAATTCAGACTTCTGGAACAAATTCAGCCTACCAAGTGATTCATGCTGCCTTGGCGACATTTATCTTCCTGCTGGGTTTTATATCCTCTTTAATTCTTATCTCTAGAGACTGTACACTCTCTTCCAGGTTATCGATAAATACTAGGCTGTTGGGTCTCTTCAGGAAGACCTAGCACTGATCTGATGATTTGCCCTGGAAACCACTGAGGGTAGTCTCCACAGTCCCTGAGTGACAGTGCATCCCCTACCATCTAGACAGTACCTTTGGACTTATGGTTCACCCATCATCAATACTTTCACCTCCCAGAACATCCCACAGCTTCTGCATGGACAAAGAACTGAGCTGGTTGATTGAATGGAAACCAGTGTTTGGACAGGCGGGGTGGATGTGTGTTCACAAGTCTTGCACTAGAAGGAATTTGAAATGTGACTGTGGTTTGCCTTGCACCTGGAAATTGCTCCCAGGGTCTGTAGGACAGATGTAGGTTTTTAATTACGATTCAGGAAAGCAAAAGGTAGAGGCTTTAAAGAAGGACAAGAGAGGCATACAAATAAGGTCTGACAAGTTTGTCTGGAAAAGAAACAGCTCAATCTGAGTTAGCTGTTCCTAAGTTAAATATAAATGCAAATCTGGGAAGGTGAGCGTGCAGTGAGTGTGTACATGTTGTGCCAGCAGAAGGAAGAGGACTGTAAGGAGTGCCATCCCCACGCGGGGTTAGGCATCGAAAGTCTCCGTCTGCAGCCAGCAGTGAGGCAGGTTCCTCCAGGGGCAGGTCCAGAGGTGGGGCTGCAGTGGGAAAGCTCAACAGCAGAGAATTAAATCTGCAGAGACAATCCCTCTCCGTTAAGGCAACCAGGAAACCTGTGTGGTATCTGGAGGGGGCAGTCCTCCTATCTGTTTGGTGTTACATTTTGGGCTTCCTCCAGCATGGTAAAGGAAGATGGAAGACGATTTATCTGAAAAGTTCCTCTTTAATTACTTCCGCTATTCCACAGCTAAAGCAGCAACCCCAACAGGTCTTGTTGCAACTTAGGAAGCAGTAGTAAGAACATGATGCAGTCCTACAGCATCACTGGAACCTTGAGGGGTTATGGAGAAGATGGAAGAAGACTCTTTTGGAGGTGCACACCAAAGTTCAAGAGGCAACAGGCACAAGTTGCAAGGGAAATCCCAGCCGAACATGAGGAAAAGGTTCTTCCCTCTGAGGCAGGACAAGCACTAGGCCAATGGCCCAAAGAAGTGGAGGGATCTTCATCCTTGCAGATCTTCAAAATTCAACAGGGCAATGTCCTGAGCAACCTGACTTGGTTTTGAAGCCGGCCATGCTTTGAGCAGAAGTTTGGACTGGAGACCTCCTGAGGACTCTTTTAAACTGAATAATTTTGTGATTCTACAACAGTTTCAGAAGCAGCTTTTTCGGCAGTCTTTATAGTAGTGGCACTGTGCAGGCCAACAGTGTATTGAAATGCAAACTGGATTACTCATGCATTACTCCGGATATTCATTACCTATTCTGTTATGCATATTAAGAACCTGTGCTGCCATAGAAAATAGACTTAACGATGGACTCCAAAGCATCCTGACACCACTTGAATCTCCAGTCCGGCAGCTGTTACTCCAAACTGGGCACTCTGCAGCACAGTCAGCTTGCACAATGAAGAACTCCGTTACATTAAAAGATGCAAATACCCACTGAATTTGATGCAGAAATTGTGTACTTCCAGATGCAAAATTCTAACGTCTACATTTTTGATTTTGATTTTGTATTAGATCAATCTTGTTGCCACTCCAAAACTCTCATCTAAAGGTTGCTGGATCACTTCAGCATTGCCCAAAATGGCTGGAGCAGCTCAGCTCCCCTGAGGAAGTATAGGAAGCAGTTTGTAACAAGAAAATAAAAAAATCCAGAAGCTGATGATTTTCCTGAAATGGCTGCTAGTGGTGAAAGTTAATTTGTCATTGTTATACTTCAGAGTCTACATCCCTTTAGGTGAATATGAGCATTTCAAGGCAACCCCCCAGACAAACCTAGTTCCCAATTCTAAAATGTTCTTGCTATGTAAAGATTAAAACAATAACATTTTAAGCCTGCAAGCTTAAAATCTGAAGCAGTGGTGGGGGAAGACTCTGTAGCAGTGCCGGAAGCCCTGCTAATGATGTCAGTAAATTGTATCAGAAGGATTCTCTCATTTTGGGAAGAAAGATGTAATAGCGCAGGCTATTCTCACTGGCACTAAACTCATTAGTTTGTTTATGGTGTACCTTCCTGCACCGCTCTCTGATACACTGAAAATCTTATTTTGCCTTTGATATTTCGAGTCAGAAAGAGCAAGGAGAAGTCAAAGATTCCCAGCAACATTTGATCCCTTCCACGTTTTTTTTTTTTAAAGGTGCTTGTTAAGATTTGACTCCTGGTTGAGACAGCGCTGGGGGAAACTCCTTGTTTCAGAGAAGGACGTGCGTGATGGCTAAAGCTGAGTGACAGGGTGCTGGGGACAATGGTGGGAGGCCTGGGGACAAGTGCTGATGGACAAAAGAAGGAGGAGGGCATGTTTTGGCTGTGTGATGGTCGTAGGGAGGTGCCAAGGGCTGGGTGAGAGCTACTTGCCTGCAGGAGGTGGTGGCTGGTTAACAGCTATGCAGGAGCCTGCTGGCAAGCGGAACCCCTCTGAGGGCATCCGATGGCCAAGGATGAGGCTTCAGATGGCCTCAGGTGAGAGGCACCAGGGCTGAGAGAGGTGGGACGGGGAGAGCTTTGGCTCTGCAGGGACAGACTGTGCCAAGCCCTGGCCGGGGAGCAAGAGCAGGCTGTGCCACATCCCAGCCTTCTGCTCTCCGCACCAGCCATGACACCCCCGAGGCAGGCAGGCAGCTCTGCCTGCACATCAGCGCCCGCCGCCTGCCACCGGGAAGCCTTATCTGCCTCCGTCAGCCTCCGGCTTGGTGCTCTCCCAGCACATCACCGCCTTCCCCGTTTCTCATTCTGCTTTGAAGCACGAGGTGGGAGCTGACTGCCTGTGCCAGTCACAACCGCAGCAGCAGACAGGAGCTTGTCTCCAGCTGCAGGGGCAGCAGGACTTACCGTCCCAGGAGCTGGCTCTGTGACACAACATTTCTTCCACCCTTTTATTCAAAGCTGGAATGCCTGGGCAGGAATTTGGTGCTTTTCCAGCACTTAGAAATAGTTCTTCTGGCCCCTGCAGGTGTTCAAAACTGGCGGGAGCTCAGACCTGAGGACATTGCGGTGAATGAGTGTCCCCCAACGGCAGTTGCCCACCCTTGAAGGAGCTCTGGTTGGGCTGTGGCTCATACGACCTGCATGAAAGAAGCTCTGGGATGGACCCAGATGCCAAGTCCTCCATGTCCTCGCCCTGGGAAGCTGAGCCCTTCTCACCGGGGGCAGGAGTGGAGCAAGTGATTGAAGCAACTCTGACCATCCCATCAGCATGAAGGTGACTTTGTCCCCTGCCCAGGAGCCCTGATACCTCTTTACACCAGGCAATGAAAAGCCTACTGTCATCATCAAATAAATCTCTGGGCTCTGGCGGGCCTGACCCCTGCTCTGGGGCAGCCAGGGCTGCCTGGGGGGGTGCAGTTTGCACGGGGGTGTGCAGTCTTTACACAGCAGCTCTGTGGGGCTCTCCTCCTGCTGGGGTCTCCCAGTGCTCCCAGCTCCAGCGACCCAGTCCTGCTGGCTGCTCTGTGGCTCCTTGGTGTATGAAGAGCCTTTCTGTACTAGCTCAGGGGTGCCAGTCTGCTACCAGGGAAGGCAAGCGTATTTATTGGAGTCCGTGGAACCAGCAAGAGATGACACTCCTACCTCTTCTTCCAGTAATAAAACACTGCCTGTCAGGGTGGGGACTCTGCTGCAGCTATCTCAAGGAAGATGTGAGATTAAGCAACACTGCAAGAAGGTGAATGGGATACACTGAGTGACCTGGGTGAGCTGGAGTGGAGAGGCTTTACCTCCATCCCACTGGCACCTCCTGGCCCTTGTGAAGCTCCTGTTGGACAACGTCTGTCTGCAGCTGCTGCATGTGAGCCCCCCGTACTAATGAATTTCATGTTTCTTTGGTCTAGGACCACGTTTCTCTTTGGCCTCCCTGACAAAGCTTTCCTCAGGGTTGTGCTCGGGATGGAAGACTTGCTCCCAGCCTCCGCCATGGTTGTATGTGGCCATATAACACAGTCAGCTTGCGAGGTTACTTACTCATCTCATTATACAAGCATAAACCCTAGGCAGACAAATATAAAGCAAAATAAGGTTTATGCCTTATGGAGAAAGCTTATTGCATCTCCTAAATTGGAATAAAATATCTACAGGTGAAATACGTTGCTACTATTACAACAGTGCTCACAGTGGTATGGGAAGGGCTCCCACTGTAATCGTACCAGCAGGGTCAAGGACCAGCCAGCCCAGTGCTGGCATCAGAAAAGCTGGAGGATGCAACTCTGCACCAGGGAGGCAGGGGCAGTGCGACCTACGGTGGCAGTGGGATGTGGTCATGGCAGATGGGTGATGCCTGCTTCTGTCGCCTCAGCTGCACAGTCGTGTGTCTGCCTCAGTTTCCCAACAGCTGGCTTCGAATGACAGTGCTTGCTCCCATGACAGCAGTTAATGAGATCATGTTTGTACATGGTTTTGAACAAAAATATCTCTGCAATGTGTAAGTGCTAAGTACTATTAGCAACTAACAGCAGTTCTCCTTTGGTACAGGGCTCTGCCGACTTTGCCTGAGGCCATTCCAACCCAGTGAAGCATCACCCTCAGCAGCACTACCTGCGCTGTGGCAGACCTCCACTCAGCCAGCACGCCCCATGATGCTCTGGAAACCAGCCAGAGATGGAGCTGCAAGTCCAGAATCAAGTGCCTGGCTTTATCCGGGCTGAGTTGGTGTAGGAGCTCAGGCTGACTGGGAGATGGGAGAGACACCATCATCGGGCAGGAGGGTGAAGGAAGGCATCCCACCAGCAAGGTGGGACTGGCAGGGGCTGGCATATGCAGACCCCAGGCTCACAGCCCTGCGCTACCTGGCTGCTCTGGGGAGGACATGGTCAACGCGCTCTTGTCTGCTGTTTTTGGGCTGGGCTGCAGTGTAGCCTGCAAACATCTGTGCCGCAAGGCTGGAGTTAGAGCCGTCCCCAAAGCAGTGCCAAATCAGCAGTCGATGCCCCTAGCTGGGCTGTGTTTTCTCTGCAGCAGCAGGGCACGCTGCCTGCTTAACACCTGTCTCTGTCTCAGCAGCCTCCATGCTCACCCTTATTATCATGCTCTTCTCCATCCTTCCTCCTCGTGCTACCTGATCATCTCTGCACTGGATCCTGCCTGGAGACAGATGATGTGCTGGGCAGGAATGGCAAAGTTTATTAAGTTGGGGTGGGAAGCTCTGGCAGGCTGGGTTCACAATTAGGCTCCCAAAGGCAAGATCATAAAGCATTCAGACACTCGGGATACAGGGCTGATTACCAGCATCTTTCATCATTAAATATTAACACCAAGGCTGCTTAAAGGCCAGTGAAAGAATTATAGAATTTAATACCTATCACGCTCTATCAATAGGCCGGGAGAAATATGGTCCTTTCGCCTATGGTTTTTTTTTAATGCTTCAATGTAAACTAGAAGACTGGCAAAATTAAACAGCACAATTCTTGGTTAGGAGCCACTGGGAATTGCAAACAGGGAGCACCAGGGATCAGACTTGTTTGATATGCTAGGGGAGCGAGCTCATTAAAACATAGGCACTGGTACCAGAAGGAGAGGAAATTAAAGCATAATTTAAGAAAAGAAATCCATCTACAGAGAGTGGCTCCAGCCCCTAGCACTCTCTTGCGTGGCTGTCTGCTCCCTGGGACCCCAGCCAGCTCCAGCCTGGTGGCCTGGGCAAAAGGAGCATTTGCACCCACCTCTGCAAAACTACCCTGACTGTGCTGAGACACAGGACATGGCGTCAAATCCTCCTCGGTGTCCACATACCCCTTTGCCATCATCATGTGGGGTGTGATGGCAAGGACACGCGTCTGGGGCTCCCCCACCATTGCTCGTGGCTCCTTTACCCAGAGCAGAAAGCTGGGAAAAATCCTGGCAGCCCCAAAAAGATTGTGCTCTGCTTGTGACAGCTTTTTTTGTTCTGCTTCCTTGTTTTGCGTTATTGTGCTAAGTTGTATTAGGAAAAGGGTGCCTGGGTCAGGTGGCCCTTTTGGGATGGGTGGAGACAGACACTGTGCTCGAAGCATTGGAGGGGCAGGAGGACTCAGCCAGTGCACGCTGCCATCGGGACCGTCCTGCAGCACAGCCTCGACCTGCAAATCCACCATCCCCAGAGCTGCAGAGCTCCCATGGCAGGACCACCCGGGGCTGCAGGCTCCCGAACCGCCCGTGGAGGGGAACTGGTTCACCACGTGGGGAGAGCTCAGCACAGCCCACATAGCTCAGAAAACCTCACCGGGTGCTAAACAGCTGCGGGCTTAAAACCACCCGTGCCTTGCTCACAGTCTTATCATCATCATATTACAAACTGCTCCTGATGTAGCGCTCCGGCAAGAGATTTAAAGGATGTGCTGGTACAGGCGCTGTTTTGCACGAACAACCAGGGACTCGCGGGGGTCCTGTGAGCAAGACTGGCCCACGGCTGTCCTTGGCAGTCGCCCATGCCACTGCTTTCCCCGGCCTCACCCTCCGACCCCTCCTGCAAACCCTCCTTCTCGCTGTACGCAGTAATGAATTGTTGCTGCTTGGTCCCTCGTCGCGGGCACGGCGGCAGAGCCAATCAATACAGTAATCAAGCGGCCTGAGCGAAGCCAGCCGGGTGCCTTCCTACCTCTCCGTTAGCAAATCCGAAGCACACACAGCTTCTCCCGCTGCCAGCACAGGCACAGCCAGGTCTCCAGCCAGGCTGAGATCTCCCCGGGCTGTCCTGCCCTCTGCTTTTCCTCCACCAGCCCTGCTGATGGCTGCACAAACAACATTTCACATGGCCAAGTCAATCTGCAAAGCCACAGCTAAAATTGGAGCTGGATCACCTAATATCTGTGAGCCAGCACCTCCCTAAGGCTGCCCTGGTGTCAGAGTCTGGCTTTTCCCTGTAGAAAGACAACCCTGGCTCTGTGTTTTCTTGGATGGGGACAGTGCCATGCTACTGAGACCATGATGGCTGCAGTCAGACACGTGGCATCTGTCTGGTGGGATGCTCCCTCCAGCTCAGAGATGGGATGCTACTGCCCTGCTAAAGAATCTCTCCTGGCCCATGCCTCCCTTGCCATATGGATAAAGATGGCCCAGAAGATTTTGCTATGCAAAATCAATGCATTTTCCCCAATTGTATTTTCTACAGAAGCACCAGGACTGGTTTGACCTGCAGAAACCTTGTCAACTCCTGGCCAGCAAGGTGCCCAGCCTGAAGCTGGAGGGGTAAAACCATTAGCAGAGCTGCCATCCTACCAAGCATTTTCCAGGCTTTGGTTCCTTAGAGCCACACTTCAACAGTAACTCAGACACCAGGGCTATTGGATCAAAATAGTCATGCTCACACGATGGTAAGCATCACATCAGTATAAACTCAGAATGCTGGCTCATACCAGCCAGAAAGTATTGATGTGCAAACTTTGTACCACCAGGCTTTGTGCCAGATCGCATATCACCTGTCCTCCCGCAGGCAGCATAAACCTGGTGTAAAACCATACCTGTGTTACATGCTCCATATCACACACAACAGAAACGTGATCATCTGCCTGCGTGTCTTCAGGAGTTGATTTTACAATACACAAGCATGTGTCCTAGGCAGGTAAGTGGCTGAAATAAGACTCAAAAAATGCACAATTGCTTCAGTTGCAAAGGAAAATCAGTGGCATCATTGGAGCTGTGACTGTCCAGCAGTTGCTGGCTCGGGATCTCATTGCCCCACGACGTGTTCCCTGCAGGGAGCTGGGAGAAAGACTCCTGGGCTGGTTTGGTCTCTGATTGTCTGCAAGTGCCAAGCCTGACCCTCTGACACAAATCAGAGCAGTTCAGGGCCTTGTGTAACTCATGACAGCCACCTCAGCGAATACCTGAGCACAGTCAAGATGTGATTTTCCATGCTTTCTGCATGCACACAACTGGAAATAAGAGCATGTGAGCTGCCCAGGCCCAGGGGTGACTGAGATAGGAGCACAGGCACCTGCATGGGTTACAGAGGCTGGAAAAGGGTGTGCACACAGGGCATTAGTCTGGAGAAGCTGTAGGTTATCTGCAGCTAGCTATCCTTTATTGCTTCAAAAACCTCTCCCCTGCCCTCCTTTTCACGCCGCTGCTGTCATCTCCATTTTTTCCTCTTTACTCATTACTCTTTCCCGTTAAGCGTGGCTGCCCTCACATGCTGCCCTGCACCCTCCGTGTGCCGGGTGCTGCCGCAGCTCCCCGGGGCTCCCCCGCTGCCGGGTGCTCGCCAAGCTCGCACAGCCGACCCGAAATCAGGGAAGAAACTGGTTGCAGAGTCAGAAAGGCAAATCCAGACATGACTGACTCCGGGGAGCCTGATTGAAATAACTAATTACGTTCTCACAGCCATTCGCTTTGCAAGAATAAGACCATATCCCACTCCATATTTTCTAATGAATCCCGCTCAATGTTTTCTAATGATTTGTTTAACCGAGTTTTCAGTGTCTCCAGGCTGCAGCGCCAGCGTGGCCCTATGCAGCCTACCCCAGATGCTGGGGGAAGCTTTTGATACTCTCTCAAATTTACCTTTCCCTGCTGGTATACAGGGTTTTTTATGTTTCCCATCACGGTAGTGCAAATTCCATCTACTGGTGCCGTACAAAACAATCCCCCCCCTCCCCTGTTTACACTATTTAGACGCACACAGATGGTTATAATTTTTTCTTCCGTTTTGAGCATCTCTCAGGGAATCTAAATAGGTGAGCTCTTCTCTCCCCCAGCCGGTGCAGCCCACCATGGCCCCCACAAACTGATGCTGGGGCTCCGAACTCACGTTTCGCATCCCGGGAGCTGCATTCCCATTACCCACAAGTACTCTGATCCCACAAACATTTATAGATGCAAACATCTTCCCAGCTGCAGAAAGTTATACTGAACTCAGGAGGACTGCCTGTAAATAACATTATTCCTGTGTAGAAGTATTAGGCATATTTTGATCAAATCATCTATTTTAATTGTTATCTTCAAAGGCAGTCACTCTGCAGTGATTTTTCTTTTTAAATTATATTGTTTATTGCTTCTCGCTCCATTATCTCTTAGCTGTGTGGAGATATAGGTTTTCTTCTATCTGTCCTGTTATTTTACTAGTGGCTAAGGTCATACTAACTTATGAGAGTTGCCAAAATCATGTTTCTTTCTCTATATACATTTTAATACCCACACTTGACTTTTTCCAGTGTTTTATTCTTCTCCATTGCACGTATCTTTCCACGGGGAATTGCCAGTGTGGCAATAAATCACTGCTAATTCTCTTCCCTGCTAGTCACACCCCTTCTTTGTACAAATTTAATTTTTCACACATTCATTTGTGTACTGCTTATGAAGAATGCTCTTTTTAAAGAACTTAGTCTTTTCCTAGTCACCCAATTTTTTTCCCTTCCCCTCTTCCCTTCCCTTTCCTTCCCTTGGAACGAAGTACCGCAACAACTTTGAGCTGACATTGATTTCACACCCCTCCCTGTTATATTGCAATGGTTTTCTTTTCTCCGAGATACTTTTGCAGAAGGTCGCTTTTTTGTGCTGCACACCTGTGGCTGTACCGTTCACTTACACAGCTTCTTTGCCCATTATTTTTTCCTACAAGTCTTAAGAAATTCCAAGTCGCCTCCTACTATTCCATATTGTGTAGAAGTTTTGTAAACCTTGGCTCCTTGAATGCCCATACTGAAGTCATACTCTGTGCCTTTTCTTCTTGCATCTCTCATTCACAGCAGGTCTGTAGTCTGTTGTGACTTAATTATAGCGCCTTTTAAGATTCCTCCAGGAGCTGTGGCACTAGTGGATTTTAATATCCCACCCATGACAACATTGTCATTAGTATTATTACTTCTACTACTATGATGAGTATACTACGGGCAGAACGAGTGGCTCCATACAGGTCAGGCACATCCCTGATTCAAGCAGTTTAATCTAAGAAATCAAATGCGGGCAGTAATTGAAGACAGAGATGCTATGCCTGCACGCTGGAACGGCAAACATGTTTGTCATTAATAAATTGCAACATGGTTCGAAGCAGGGCTCCTGCTGACTCCAGTGCTGCTGGGGAGGAGCAGGTCTGGGAGGGAAACGAGGAGCCGGGGCTGCTGCAGGAGGATGTTCCAGTGGGGCATGGGGCGGCAGGGCCGCCGTGCCCAGCCACTGCTGGGGAGTGCTGAGTGCCTTAGGGATGAGTTGAAAGACTGGATTTCAACCAGCGTGGCTTTCCCCATGGCAAACAGGGTGTTGCCCTGCACCTGTAGCCGGCTCGGCAGAAGCACCTTGCAGCAAGGCTTGCCATTGGGAGCTTCGGTCATACACGCTGCACGTAACCTGGGTGCTGGTCTTCCTAACTCAGTTTAGAGAGCAGAGGTGGCCAAATGGCTTTCAGGGAATAAAAACGTTCATGACGTTGCCAGGCCACTTCTTCTGTCTCACTCTGGCACCGCACCTCCACCAGCCCCAGTGAAAGAAAGCTCTGGGTAGCACTTTGCACCTTAAAGCACTCAGAGTTACCCAGCTTTTTGGTCTATGAGCTCTGCAAAAAAAAAAAAAAGGTCAAAACCCACCTCTGTGGGCTGCATGTTAATCTCCACGCTCACCCAGGGGGATCTAGGCTGGAGGCAGAGGGGGGGGGTGTGCCCCGTGCTGCCTCACAGGGCAGCTGCCAAAGGAGCCCACTGGAGCTTGCTGTGCACGGAGGGGCCAAAAAGCACCAGCTCTAGGGGAACCTATCTTGGGTTTCCAGACTTGTGCCCACCGTTCAGCTGCTGCCCCCTCCAAGCTGTGGTATATCCAGAAATCCTGGGAAAACAGCCAAATTTCTTTTTTACCGGACAATAGTTGTTGAGGTGAAGATGACCAAGGAAATCCTCATGTGGGATAACTTGAGAGCAGTGAAGCAAGGCAGCCTTGTACTGGCTGAGGCTGTCACCCTATAACAGATATCACCACTGCATAAGAGGGATTTTCAGGAGCAGAAACTGGGGAAAATCCTGTTCTGAACAATACGGAAGGTGCTATCATATCTCCCAGCAACATTCACCAAAAATCAGGGACCAAGGTGAAGAGATGCTAAAGAATAAGAAATTCCATAAAAAGCCCTTCCATTTCTACCACTGAAAAAAAAAATATGCAAAGATCAAATGCCAGTTTGAAGAGGCATTCATACACACTTCAAGGAACAGCTCCAATATAGAAAACAAGAAAAGAACATTTTGAGAACTTCAATTAGGTACAAGGTAACTTGGAATCATTCCCATCCGTTCCTTAAATTTTCCAGACTATCTTTTCTCTTTTATTCTATGTACGGCTCTCAGAGAGGCTTTGCTACATCAAAGATACTTTTTGTCTCCTTTGTTCAAATGTATAAATTTGCCTACAAAAATTAGAAATATCATCAACAGTGAAAAATAATTTATTTGTAAAAGGAACTAACTTTCGTTTGAACTAGAGCTGGGAATTGAGATAATGTCTATGAATATGTGGAATGAATAGATGGAAGTATCTGAATTTATGGAAATACATGAATTCTCCTTTGCTGATAGAAAATTACAGTCAGGGCCCATTGCAAGCCAAATTAATATTCAGCATAATCTCATTCCCACACAGGAACCCAAAGAGACAATTGATCTTGTTTCCACTAAAATCAATGGGAAAAACTCACCGAGTAGGTCTTTCAACAGAGGAGCGTCGCCAGCGTGACACCTGAGCTAATGCAGATTCACACCTTCTACCTGCGTCCAAGAAGCTTTATTACTTCTCGGATTAGATTTCAATTTATGATCCCACGCCAGGTCCTTGTTTTTCTGCTTTAAGTCACATACATAAAGCTCCATGGGAGCATCAGTAATTTTGCTTATCACCCAGAGGTCACCTTTTTAGATGTATTTTCTAAATCTTCAATCTCCCTCTAAAGTAAGATGTTTTTCTTAATCAAGGTTGCCATGAGAGGCTCAGCACTTGCAGTCTTGCATGGAGGAATATTAGTGCTACCAGACATTATTTTTTATTTCTCTTTCAAATGCATTGATTTTTTATCTGTTTTATTCCAAGAAGGAGCTGTGGCACCTATTTTACATTCAGGATCTGCCTCAGGAGTTGTAATAACTTGAAGCACTGGATGCTCAAGCCAGTGTATAGCTGGAGCGGAGTTAGATTCGCGGTCGGTCCTGCCAGCTCAATGTCTTCAGCATCTGCTGAGAAAAGGGAAAATGTGGCATGTCACAGCCTCCTGGGACAGCTGGGTGGTTAGGCCCAGAAGTCAGTGTCTCTGGGCACATATTGGGGATGATCAGCGTTCCTCCCCAACAGGGCTGCTGTTGCTGATTTATTAATGTCGCAGTTAAAATCAAACCAGCACGGGAGAATACCTAAGTCAGCTACAGCCAAGATAGGCATGCTAAAGGCAGGCAACTTTTTCCCTTGATATATAAGCAATCTCCACTTCTCAAAACAGATCCCAAAGTGTGTAACGCAGAGGAAAAAGAGGCTTGACAAAGATTACACAATTCGACTTTTCCGTGGTAGAGAGTTACATTTGCATAAGAGGCACAGAGGAGAAAGGGGCTTTTCTGAATTGGGCGATGATGCTTGCATGGGGACAAATCAATTTAGAAACTACTTGCAATGACCCAGGATTACAAAACAAACAATGACAGTCACTTGCAAACTCACAGCAGCCTCTCATCCCGGCTGCAAAACACGCTGTGCTTTGTCACGGGAAGAGCCTGCTGCTGGCAAATCTTTATTCTCATGTCTGAGGTGCTCTGTGTGGGGGCAGCAGCTGGGCAGAAATCTCAATACAGATATAATAAAATAAAACAGTGCCAGGAAAAAATAGTGCTTAAAGCACCAGCCTCGTTGTTTAGGTAAAATCAGGCTGGGATAAGACACTAAAATAACAGCTTCTTCTTTTCCCAGTCTTTCCTGCCAGGCATGGTTTGGCCACGGCTCTCTGAGTAAGCAGTACCTGCCTGGTTTCAGGACCCTCTTGCTGGAGCAGAAGGTTGTTTCGGCATGCCAAGGGGATGTGCCTCCTGCCTGGCTATCCAGCAGTGTCTGGGTGGTGGATGGGTACCCATAGGAAGCTGCAGTTGGGCCTTGTGGCCACCACAGTAAAGAGGGGGTAACTCCAGGGAAGGTATCCAAGCCTAAAAGAAACGAAAAAAGGAAAACATGGGTTCCCCTAGAGCTTGAGAAAAAGGAAAAGAGCAGGAGCTTGGAACAGGCAGCAGAGGGAAAGCAGACCTAGAGAGAGAGTGGGGAGCTGGGACCAAAAGCAAGCTCCGTTGGTCACTACTGATGTACACTTTAACTCAACATTACTTAGAGACTGGTGGCTTTGGAAAAGAAACCACAAGTAATTAACCTTGATCTGCTAATGGGTCAGCTCAGCTGAGAGCATTGGTTTTGCTGGTAGGGATTATGTAAAGCGTATAACAACCAATACAGACAGAAGTGGCTGAAAAAGCTGAAAAATGTTTTAAGGATGATCTGAAACTAAGTATATGATGGGTAAATAGTGATGGAGAAGTTCATTATGGCTGGAGCCAGGGAGCTGGCACTGTGGTTGTCAAACTTGATGTAGATGTGGCAGGAACCTGTTAAGGAGGTGCATTTAGGAGGTGCCCCCCTTCTGCCAAGATCACACCAGTGCTGCCTCCACCAGTGCTGCCTCCACCAGTGCAGTTCCTGAGGCCAGACAGTCCCAGTCTTCCCACTTCAAAGAAGGAGCGATCAAGGTCTCTGTGGCATGGTATGTCCACTCCAGAACCTCAGGACAAATGCAGAGGCAGGTTGCAAGGAGCAGGCCAGATCTCATTTGCCTTGTACCAAAACCTTCAAAGTCTTACTCAAATGAGTGTTTCAAGTTGTGCACGGGGTGCATTAGAAGCCAGCCCAGGATGGGTGCAATGTGCTTCGGGAGCTATATCTTCTGCAGAATGCCTGGGGACACTGAGCAGCCTAAAGGCTAGTGAGCATCTATGCAACGCTCCCGTTGGCTAGGCCAGAAGTCCAGAGCACTATGTCTTAGACTAAAGATCTCTGACATTGAACAAGAGCTGTTGAGGGAGAGAGGACATTCTCCTGACACAAGGGAGATTACCAGAGTTATGACAACTACTAAAGACAGGACTTCAGAATAGAAGGACCAGTGGTCTGGACCACCATGCTCATCCTTATGCTACGCTGTTGGGGAGATGGGGAAGATAGGTTGGGATGCTGATAATAAAAATCATAGTGGCATGTTCTGGGTAAAAGAAGAAACCTTTAAGGACGTCCTGCAGCTTCTTGGGCACAGTTCTTCATAAACCCTGTTTGGTAAGTAGTGAGACTGTCCACATGACCATGTGCTTGGCATCTCAGCTGTAGACTTGTCTTGATCAGGGCAAACGGTCAAGTTTGAGAGAGGCAGTGTCGATGCACGTGTCGATGCACTTCTCTTACATCTGTTCCCAAGCACAGATGTGGACTGGTCCCTTTAAGTTGATCGGAGTGAATCCTGTCCTTGCCCTTGCTGCATCTTGACCTGCTCAGATGAATGTAAAGGTGTAAATCTGTGTCTATGCAGGTGCTAACCTGGGGTTTGGCAAATCGCACTGATTCATTTGCATAACCTGATTGAGGGGCTGCTGAGGTAGCTCTCATTTCTCATGAGGCCACAAGATAAAATATCACTCTGTGTTCCAGCTTTCCTCCACTCTCCTCCGACATGGCACTAAGTGGTATGGGAGACAGAAAATATGACATCATTTTTCTTTAAAAAGGGCATAAGGAACTGGAGACAAGTCAGTGTGCTTTCTGTGACAGGCAAATCGGAAGAAACTGTAATATACAAGAGAATTAACAGGAGTCTAGGTAGATCTGGATATATTGGGGAACAGTCAACATGGCTTTTCCAGGGGAAGTCATATCTCATAAATCTATTAGATTTCTTTGAAGGTGTCAGCACAGGTCCAGGCAAGGATTAGCTGGCTGCCATAGTTAAATTGCATTTTCCAAAAGTTAAGTTCAAGGTCTCTCACAAAAGGCACTTGGAGACACTATGATGTTATGGAGTATGAGAGTAAGCCCCTCCACAGATTTATAAGTGGTTAAAAACACGTAACCAAGGGAAGGATAACAGATCGGTGTCCGTGTTGGCCAAAGGCCAGTCACCAGGTCCCTTGGAGGCCTATCCTGGGATCTGTACTGTGCGACATTCATCAATGATCTGGAAAAGTGGTGAATAATGAAGTGACAGTGTTTGCCTATGCGACAAAATTATTCAGGATCATGAAATCTAACACTGACAGTGAAAAGCTCTGGAGGATCTTCTGAGACTGAGTTACTGACAATAAAACAGAAGATGAAATTCAGTGTAAATAAACGTAAAGTAATGTCAGTGAAGGTGAAAAAAATACAGAACGGCAACGAAGTTTAAACAGACAACGATTAGCTCTGAATTAGCTACCACCGCTCATCAAAGAATTCATAGAGCACCGTGGAAGGCGCCCTGGGAAAGCTGCTCAGACCTGCGCCTGGTCAAAAAGCAAGGAGGATGTTAGGCATCGCTCAAGAGAGAGATAACAGTACAGCAACTGTCATCATAACCAGCATGGAGATCCACGGTCCATCTTTATTTTGAATACTGAGTGTATGTCTGATCCTGCATCTCATAAAGGACATAGTAGAAAAAACAAAAAAACAAGTGAAAAGGCTGACCTAGTGGTGTTCCTGATGCTGAGAGTCTGAACAGAGCAAGGTTATTCAGCTTGGACAGACCATGGAAGTCTATCCCAAGTGTTTTTGGAGAAAGAAAATTGGAGTTGGTGACTCCTTCTTTCTGGCTTTACAATAAGAAACGGAAGTATCGGGAAGCAGATTTAAAATGATGACTTGGAAGCACTTTTTCCACATAGGGATTCGTGCACGTCAAAAGACATGTGGTATGTTCAAGGCGGACAGGTCTGTCAGTGGCATAGACACAGCAGTCCAGCTGCGGCCAGCAGCTCATGATGCTCCATGAACTGCCGGATGCCACCATGCCAGAAACACTCAGTGCTGGACTGGTTTTCACACACTTTGCTGTAGTGCGTGTTGCTGGCCACTGTTTCAGGCAGAACACCAGGCTTTGCAGATGTTTGGTCTGTCCCAGTATGGTTGTTTCGCTGTCCTCATGGTGATGAACCCAGGACCCTTTGATGGGTGTCTGAGGTTAAGCCACAGCAGAACCCACTTGCTGGTCACTGTGCCTGAAATGAGGGGTCTTCAGGCTCAGAGAGTGCAGCTCAAATGCTCTTCTGTATTTGTCACCCGAAGCAGAGCTGTAGCCCATCTGGCCTCAGCAGAAATGCTGTAGCAATCCGCTTCACGTTCAAATCTAATACGATGTGGGAGAATGCAGCTGAGGAGCACAGCAAAAGAAATCTTTACTTTTCTCCTGCACATAAGGCAAAGAGAAAAAAAAAAAATATACTTTTATAAAGACCAGAATTATTCAAACATAAATATGCTACAGAAGCTAGGTCTATAGACAAAAACTCAGAGGAGCAGATGAAAGCGTGTGCTGTAGAGCACTGAAAGGATGCATAATGAAAGGCCACCTTTGCTGCCCCATCTCTGGAGGCCAGGCAGGAGGGACCGCTGCCAGTCCTGCTCACTGCTGAATTCCAAAGCACTCATTTCTCTTTGGGATGCTGAGGTAGCACTCAGCTCCTCTATGTTTGGCTCTCCTGTATGCAGTGTTTAATTCCTTCCTTTCTTCTTTTTTCCAGAGAGACACAATTAGAAATAACCCGTCAGAGTAAAATAACCAAAACTCACATTCTGTCTAAAAGTCTGTTTCAAGAAGAAAGAAGATTGCGTGTGAAGAAAACACTCACCAGTGAGGTTCGACATCAAAAGAATGTTTTGCATGGACTAAATAGAAGTATTCATTTTTCATACATGCACAGATTCACACTGACACCAGTTAGACTTTCATACGAGCACACTTTGTTTACTTAAAAGCTTGAAGGAAGGGAAAATGTCACAACTGCTCATGTAAGCCTGCATGTGCACCAATCGGACACATCCAGCATGGCTGTTTGTACAAGCAAAGATCTCCCAATAGGCCAAAAAGCGTTCGCATAAATCTTCTGCCCAATCATTTAAGAGAATGAATAATTCATAGAAAGGCAAATGTGTTCACAAGCAATTCATATGAAGAGCTAGGAGCTACGTTCAAGGAATGGATTTGCTGTTCGCTATCTCTGCGAACCTGAACATGCTTTTCCTTGGCTCCTGCCTTTCACGAACCTGGAGCAATTCTGTAACTCCATCCCTCAAAATGTCACTGGTTGTCACCCATCCTGAGCTGCTTGTCCAGTCCGTGCACCTGTCCCAACAGATGAAAACCACAGTGTCTCCCACAAGCAGTGGTGCTAGTTAGTATGACACTTCTAAATTACTTAATGGGAGTAACTTCATTTCTTCTTTCTTCATTTCTTATTTCTTGAGGCTGGTGAAGGAGGCACAGAACTGGTTTGCTTGAGCTGTACAGATCACAAAGACTTGTGTCTGTCCATGTCCGGAGTAGGTCCATGCTCTGCCCTGTGGTTTCTCTGTTTCTCCAGCTGTGAAATGGTGAGGAAGATACTGAGCAATCTAGGTGGAACATGGACTTTATGTCAGCCAAGCTCTACTTCTTATCCCCAGTCCCATTTCAACCTAAAGGTGGAGGGGTAGTGCTGGGACAGACAGGCAGATGTGCTCTCTGCAGTGCTGGCTCTACCTTCTCCTGCCCCAAGCCCTTACCTCCAGTACCACCAAGCAGAGGTAAGAGGGCTCTATCAGTGTTCCCTCATCTAGAGAAACAGCCTTTAGGAGGGAGATGACAGGGAGCACCAGTCAGCCAGGAACCCTTGTGCTTTCAGGCACCCTTGATACCTTTAGTCACGTCTTCTGGGGGAAAGCTGGGGTTTTTTTCAGTGTCAGGGACAGCAGAACCGGCCCAGTTCTCTTTAGTCTTGCATGAGATGCAAAATATAAATAGGAGCAAAAGGTTTCCTGTAGATATGTATGTGTTCTCAAAAACAGATGAGGCTGCTGTGCAGCCTCAAGTAATATTGCACGCTCAGCTATCAATTCTGTTTTCCAGGACCCACTTACAGGATCATTCCTAAATCTTTTGAGAAAGTATTGCCAAGAGAAGTGTGTTCATCCTGCAGCTGCCCAGATCCCCAGGGCAACAACCATTTCTAGAAATCAAAACTGCCTTTCTGCTAAGGAAACTCTCTCATGGGAAGCTGTGGCTTCTCTAGAACACTTCAGACCCAGTCCTATCCTTGGACTGCAGGAGAAAAATACACCCCTTGCCCTGACCCAGGGCAATGATCTTCACCAATCTAAAAGCTGCACTTGTCCTGCTGTCCATCTGCACGACTGGCTGCTGACACACTGTGCGTATACTTCTCCCTCCATGTCTAGTCCCTGGTGTTCAGAAACACTAATTACACTGAGAGTTGATGAAATATGATTACATTTTTCTCTTCATTAAACATGATATAGAATCATAATTCACACATATAAAATTGTTTTATTCCTTTTTCCTGTTTGCTTTGGAATTATTTCATGGTCTCGACAATGTAGGTTTAGCAATGCTGTCTCTTCTGCAGAGCCAGTCAGCAGCCAGTACCCTGCAATTTTAATGATCTAATCCGACAGCTAGCATGCTTTAATTTAAAGTTTTATTAACGACCACTTTCTACCCTCAAAGACTATATTAAAATTTGTTAATGGAATTGGAGATTATAAATGCCCCACTGCAAGGCCCACTTGTGCTGTTCTGCACCACCCCCTTTAGAATTCAGAGCAATCCTATTAACTCTTCTTTATGTTTTGTATAGGTCATTTTGATTGCAGTTTTTTGTGTACTTCCCTTATGAGATAGCGTCCCCTGAATCTAAGCATTTGAAAGAATATAATTTTACAAAAGATCACATATTTCAGATTCATTATCCTTCAATAGTGAGCTTAAAATTTAATTTCTTTGACTTATTGCAAATTTTTTGAGTCTGCTGGGGGAATGGAAATGAATTCCACGGGCAGCGTCAGACCGTGTGACAGAAATGACAGAATCCACCCCAACCGCTGTTGAAAAAGGAGAGGAAGAAGAGGGAGGAGGATGCAAGGACATGTGCCATTCACAGGTGTAAAGTTGCAGGATGAGGACAGCCAGTTGTCCTCTACACTCTTGGACGTGTGAAGCCCTTTGCACAAAACACATGGCTTTTTCACGCACCCTGTTACCGTGTGAAGGCTGCCTCTGTTAGCGTGGTCTTTTAATGGGCATCTTGAGACCCTTCACTAGGTCTCCCAGACTGCACTTGTGCCTCAGGGCCCCATGTTCAATGTGCCATGAAAGGGATCCCCCATACCCATTATTTATTTTATTTAAGGAGTCAGTAAAAGCATCACCAGTCTCCAAATCTCCACAGATTCCAGCACCAATGGTTATTGTTTGCAGTGTGTCTCAGGAAATGCACTATTAATCATTTGTTGTATAGACTTAATTTCTCACAATTCTCCCCTCTTTATTTTCTGTTGCTATTGTTCCTTTCTCCTCCTTAAACATTTCAGCCACCCAGTGAAAAGGCAGAAACAACATCAGGTTCTCAAGAAACCAAACAATCAATCAGTTCACCAGCTTCACAATGGGACTCAACGGGAGCAGCAGGGCAGCTGCCTGTTGTTTGAATATCACTCACCCGAAAGGCTTGGCCAGTGTACAGAAAAAGCAGTTATTCACAGGAAAAAGAGGTAGGTGAAGGACACAGAGGGGGATTTCTAAGTGGAAATTTTTACATTAGAGAAGTTTACACTTGAGCTACTCATCTGGTCTCCTTTTAGAGCTGATGAAAAGACATTGAAACGTAGGGTGCAACCCATCTGACGCATTTGAAATATCAACTCTAGGACAAAACGAACCAGCCATGCTGTGAAGTGCCCATTTCTCTCCAGCCTCCCCTAAAAATAGCCTGAACAGTTGAGTAGGGTACAGCGTAGACCTCTAAAGTTAGGGAAAACATACTCCCCTCTCTGTAGGGAGTGCCATGATCAGATCCCTAAGAAAAGGGTTTTCCCAGCTGGCAGGTAAATCCTACTGCCCCAGTCCCTGGATGCTCCAAGCTTTGTATGCCAACTGAGTGTAATCAGTGGCAGGGAAGAGCACTGGACTAGGTGGAGAATCCGAGAGCCATACAACCCCTTTTATAGCAGGTTTATAAGATTTATTTTTTGCCTACCTCCTGCTTGGCTGTGACAGCCCATGGTGCCAAACAAATCAGCGTTGCTGGTGGGTAGTCTGTTCCTCTCCATCTTCCCTTCCTCAGCTCCATACTCATTATTCTTCATACTGTTGTTCTTCATTTAAGCCCTTTGTACTGCTGATAAGTTCTCCTACCACTGTGGCATTCATATACTCAGTCCTTGGGTGGCTTTTCCCTGTCCCCACCTCTCCATCACCAAGGATCTTGTAATGCACAGCAGTAGACTCTAGACCCTGCTCATTTCTCCCTTTTTCTTCTGAAATCCTTCCAAATTGTCAACACCCGTGCAGTGTGAGGCCTCCAAACCCACCTATGACAAGGACGAGGTTCCCATTATTGAGGCACCCTTCACTTGGGAACACTCATGTTGCTTAGCAGGTAGGATTTCCCCTTCCCTATGTCCTGATCTAACTGTGCTCCTCACAAAGTCAAGCAGACCTTCCTCTGGTTGACAGTGCTTAGCCCACTTTTGGTTTCACACAGGCTATTTGCCATGGGGATGTGCAGCCGACGTACACAATGGAAGTGTAGAGAAAAATCACCTGGACCTCCCTATCTTGATGCTATGTGACCTGAAATCAATGACACTGAAACGCTCAGTGGTGGGACTTACAGCAAGTTGGGTATTTCTTGCTCTCAATGACCTAATGCTGCCACATGTTGTTTCTTGCTGCCGGCTCCTCCCCAGCCCTTGCAGCCCCATCCATGAGTTTCATTACTGTTGGATCCAGCCCATTTCTGTCCCGCGACCTTGCCCCATTTGGGCTGGCAGCCTGTTACATGGTCAGGAAAGACGGAGCAGCTCACCACATCAGGAGCACGGCCCACCGGCCTCAGCATCCCAGCTTGCACATGCCAGAACTCGTGCCGTGATTTAATGTTCTCACCCACACTTACCAGGCTACATTAAATTGGTATATTAGTTTCGTTTGCTGGCTCCTTATACACCACCCAACCAGGGCATGGAAACAATAGCACATGACTGCAGAATTCAAGTCAAGCCGGCGTGAATTGTGAGCACGCAGTTCAGAATTTATCTTTTGTGAATATTTGTGTGTTAAAGTTACAGATTTGCTTTTTCACCATATTTGCAGTAGCACTGCTCAAATATTTGTGGAGACTGAACACAGCCTAATTGAAATTCAGTTGAATTCAAATTAATATTCATGATTTTTTTTTCCTTCCACTCTTCATTCGGCTCTAAACGGAAGCAGCTTCCTGCTGCGGAGGGGGCAGCTGTAAGCTGGTAGACTCCTGTAAGGGTGAAAAGTTTGGCAATCCAATTTGAATTTCTTGAAGCAGCCACACACTGGATGTCACTGCTATCTACATCATTTGCATGTATTGACAGGCAGGTCTTGAGCTCGATCAGTTTATGCCTGTGTCGGGTGGGTGCTGATTGCTGGAGATTTGCAGCACCTCACTCTGCATCGCTGCTCGCACCACCTGCTCCTTCCTCCTTGGCACCCAGCTCCTGTCACAGTGATGGTGCCCTCTGCGCCGTTGATCACTCCAGCTCGCAGCTCCGTGCCTTTGCAAGGCTGCCCTCCAAGCAGCAGCCAACCTCCTGCTAATTTAGCCCCCGTGAAAGGCATGAGCGTGCCATCAACACAGCATGATTGGGACTTCTCCAGGAGGGAAGGGCAGAGATTTGTGGCGCTCTGGAAGTGAAGAGGGATTTGGGGACATCGCTTATTTGTAGCTGTGCAGGAGCAGGACTGAGCTCACTGAGACCCCAAGCCCATCAATTGCTTTCATGATCATAGATCATGTGATTTCTATTGAAGGTGAGCTGATATTTTTAGCAGAATGTGATGAAACCCCACACCTCTATAAAGCACCATTTCCAGACCTTATCCACTTTTCCGTGTCTAGTCAGTCTGCTGCTCTCTGTCTGCCACTAAGGAAATCTTGCACGGGGAGATTAGAGATGCCTGGCACAGTAAAACCTTCCTCCAGTCACCCAGGAAACATAAGACATTTTTCTTCTTCTTTGGAAAAATGTGGAAATTAAATTGGAAGCACTACACGGATGCAGCTCTACCCAGATAAACTCACAGACTGTCAGGATGCAGATGTTCCTGTGGACTATTACTGTTCACACGCTTTTCAGAGCATCCCAGGTAGTCTGAAAGTGCTTTTCATCAGGTATTTATGGTCCCCAGTAAAGCACTAAGATAGAAATATTATAAGCTACACATTTAACAAGAAAAATACAGGAACGGCAAAAAATACCTAGAGGCACTGCAATGCTTTGAAAGATCTTGGAATCATCTCAGATGATTTTTTCCAAAGACGGGATTTTACTACCACTGACCCTGTGTATAGTCACAAATACTGTTTGTTTTCCTCTTGATTTTTAATCTTTTATATGCCTCATGGCTGCAACACCTAAAGGAAATGGAGGCAGGTGCAGCAGCAAGCCAGCTTTTCTCCTCAGGTACAGGGTATGGAGCAGACCTAAGGCAGGAGTCCTTGCAGCAAAGAGACTTTACGACTCCCAAGCGCCATACCCCTTCCCTCCCTTAGCAAGGAGAAAAGCATAAGACAAATTTATCACGCCTCTAAATACCAGTGTAGCTGAACATGGATTTTAAAAAGTCACCGTAGTGCTCCAGCCCCAATCATGCCTCTATGGCATATCATCACCACAAATCATGGTTAGGGTTTCCCAAGCACCATGTTTGCATTTCCATACCTTAGCACATTGCTGGAGATAACTGTAATGCCTCGGGCTGTAAAACTCAACATTAAATGCCACAGTAGTGCAAAGGACAGTTGGGGGGAAAGGATGCCCAGGATTTATAAAATATGCTTTTTTCAGTGCTGTAATTTTATAACAAGTTTTCATGTCTGGGTGGAGAGTTTCCACTCTGGTTGTGTCTCATGAAAGTCATTGTCTAAGCTGCAGCACAGGCACCGCTGGGCTGCATCAGCTGAGGGATCTCTCTAAGCCAGAAAACTCTCCCTGGCATCAAGTGCTTCGGGGGAACGTGCAGGACCTCTAAAGTAAGTTGTTTAGAGATGGCTTATTACCAAATAAACTTTTTTCTAACTCCTCAAACATCTGTACCCCTAGATTCAGGGTTAGGATGGTGGCAGCACCACTGTGGCGAATTGTCAGAAGCTGGAAAGAGGCAACGGTCCCGGGGAAAGCAATCATCTGCAATATGTTTGTAATCACCTCGCTAGCTGGCTGTGTGTCTGGACATCTGGGCCTCCTTTACTGCCAGAGACCTTTGGAGGAAGATTGCTATGGTCAGGGGGTAATTCAGACTAGAAGGGACCTCTGGGTGTCACCTAGCCTGACCCCATCCCACCTTTCTTAGATGTCTGTCTTAGGGTGGAAGGAAATGTTATTTGAAGGCACAGCAAGCTATCTTTTAGGAAGCAAACTTGAGGGGAATTGAATCATACCATGTACTGTGCCATAATATATGTGCACAAAGGGTTGAGCAGGCAGCCTTAAATCTGAATAATTTTTCTGCCTCAATACGTTTTCTATATTTCCACTTTAGCTAGTCTTCCTTTTCCTCTGGGGAAATTTCTAAAGGAGTGCCAGGCAGAAGGTGGAAGACTGAGACATCTCCTAAGCTGCTGCCACCTGATCTCCGTGACCCTGAAGTCCTGCAAATGGAGAGGGATCGAGATAGGGTAAAAGGAGTTAGCGAAGAGCAATCCAAGGTGAGATGGATCCCCCCATGCCCATGTACCCTCAGCATCACGAGGATGGATCACAGCCAGCGGGAGCTTTACCGTCCTGCATGCACTGATCACTTCACCCATGTCTCTGGTACCAACACAAGGCTCACCAGGCAGCAGTTTCTGGACTTCTCAGTGTTTCTTTACAAAATACAGACACGGCAATTGCTGCTGCCCTCCAGTCCTCTGATCCTGCACTTGCTTTGGCAGCGAGATGAATACTATTGCAGCTCACCCAGCAGCTCAGCCACTGTATTATTAAGTTTCTTCAAAACCCCTGAATGTCCCATCTAGACCCAGTGACTTAATATTTTTTAAATTACCTATTTGCACCAGCACCTCTTCATTTGATACCTTAATCCTTAATAGCAACTCACCTTTATTACCAGAAAAGAGCAAGTCAAGAGCAGATTTCTCCCAACATCCCCTGAGGTGAGAACTTATGAAATGAAATCATTTCACTTCTCAGCTGTGTCCTCATCTTCCTTAATTGTTCCCTTTAACTCCTGGGGAGCCAGCAGACCTGTCTCGTTCCTTTGCAGGCTTTCCTGTTCCTGGCAGACTTGAATTATCTATTGTTTGTTTTCATTCCTACCAAGTCTTGCTATTTCTTGCCGGCTTCCTGTTTCCCCTCTTTCATGCTGTATTTTCTGCCCATTTATTGACCTTATGAAGGTTGGATTTCCATTTTTTGATGGACCATTGTGTGGCCCAAATGCCTTCCTGAACCCTGCCATTTACCTGCCTTCGCTCCTGGCTTCCTCCCGCACTTGCTGACCAGACCCACGCAGGCAGTTTGAGCCCCTTTGGTATTGTCAGGTCCTGGTATAGCTAAGCATATGCTGAAATCTCATTAATGGCAATTAAAGTTGAGCATGTGGTTAAGTACCTTGCAGAAGGTAGCTGTTTTGCTACGTCACTCCTTAAAGAGCATCCATGCCAAATTTCAGAATTTAACCTCTTTACTTTTGAATCTTGATGCTGTCGGCCGGCTTCCTCATTTTGTTGAAATCTCTCCATCTAAAGGTTAGCATCACTGTGATAGGATTTGATCCTCTTCTTTCCCAAGGATGATGAACATAATTACATTCTTAACAAGTGAATTAAATTACAGCACGATTTCTCTAACAATGAGCTCTCTCCCCGCAATGTGCTGGAAGTGTCGCTGAGCTGATCATGTGCAGGAGCCTGCCCCATGCTTCAGAATGAGTGAATTTTCTAAATTCTATTCATTCCATGTGTTATTGGGACTTTAAAAATTATGTCTTATTCATCTATTGATGACAGTGGCCTCTTGGGTGTAAATTGAAGCAATTACGAAGGATCATGCAAATTAATCAATTATTTTCAGATTATTACATTCAAGCAGTAGTCTTGCTCTTCGATTTAGTTAAACTCTGCCTCTGAGTCAATTTTCAAACCTCCAAATTACGTTATTTATTAGCTAAGAAGATCTGAAAAAAAAATTACACTCATGAATTGAATGGCAGAAGGGATCATTTTAAAAAGAGTTTAACACATAAACTGCGATATTCAAGAATGTACAGAAGTGCCAGTCCTGACCCCAGCATGAGCGGGATGTTTGGGATCATGTAAAACACAGCAACATAATCCCGGCCCCATGCACAAATCTCAGTGCAGCCGCAACATTGAAGTTGCAGTGCTTTAACGGAGAGTCCCGATGCTGCTGGGAGGTGAGGGACAGAGGGGACACCAGGGGCCAAGGGGACAAGCCGCACTGGGATCGAGGTGGGACAGATGCCTTCTGCTCCTGCTTGCCTCGGGCGGATGCTTCGGAAACCGGCCCTGTCATCAGCTCTGGGGTTTCCTTTGCTGAAAGCCTATGGAGAAGGTGGCACAAACCCTGCACCCCCAGGGAGCCCCGGGCTGGGGACGGGACCCCCTCAAAGTGCCACAGACGCTCCTGTCCCAGCTCCTAACTTCCCCTCTGTGGCTTTAATTGTCCATCCATAATGGATTATCACCGCTCTTCCAGACTAGCCCAATTAATGCAAATACCGATGATAGCTAACAGGAAATAAAATGAGAATCAGGAGGCGAGCTGAGGGGCTCCTCGCCCACAATCTCAGCCCCGTGGATGCTGTGCAGGCAGCAGCGCTGCATCCCGCCGGTGCCAGCCGGGGAAGCTGCCCGGGAGGCTCTGCTCGTGGCAGGGCAAAGCCCACCGCTTGCGCACGCTCCCGTCCTCTGCCCACCATTCAGGCAGAGGGGTTACAGGGTGGCTGAAGGCTTTTGAGTTTTAATTTAAGTGATTCTAAACCAGCTTTGGGTTTATAGCTAATAAGACATTAGTATGCTAATTAAATTATCCATGGAGTAGTATAAAGAGGCCTTCCTGAAGTTTAATGGCTGTGTAAAAGGTAACTCTACTTGCGATGTAATTAATTCATGGAACAATAAATGTAAAATTAGATTCTTATTAATATCAGAGAGGCTTTTCCTGCATTAGGAATGAGGTGGGGGGACTGGTCATTTTTGCTTTCGACGTGGGAGAAAGGAGATGGCAGGTCCTGACTGCAAAGCACCTCCACCCTTGGCAGCATCCCTGTGTCCACATCTTTTCCATCCTGGCCACCAGAGCCCAGCAAATATTTGCTCCCTACAGAAAGCTCCCACAGCCCACAGGCTTCCTCCTAGCATCACACGGGGCAAAAGGAAGCACCCACGCAATGAGCTTTCCCATGCGTGCTCTCCCGGGACTGCTCAGATGAGGGACGATTCATTTTTTAAGAGCAGTAGGACAGGAGAGCTTCCTCAGAAAACCCAACTCTGCCCCGACTCAAGTGACCAGGAAAAAAAAACACAGTGGCCCCTCTTGAAAAAGCATGTGCTCCAGCTAATCCTGGTCTTTCCCAGGGCCAAGAAGTCTTCCAAGCACAGAGAGGGATGCAAACCGGTGTTTCTTTGCTGGAAAGTGAGAGGTATGACCTCACAGCTCCATGAAACCTCAGAGGAGCATCTGTGTCTGTCAGCAGAGCAGCTCTCCCAGCATACATGCTGCGATCTGCTCCGTAACGTCCTGGATGGGTCACCCCACCAGCTGCTCCACTGCCCGGCCAGCCCCACGGCATTTGCAGAAATCTGCCATACCCGAGGGATTTCTGAACTGAAAAGCTGAGTTTCAATTGCATATCAAGGGGGAAGCACCAGTTTTTAAGCAGAGCGCCCCAGAAGTTGCAGGGTCTGGCAGCAGGGAAACAAAAAGGCCTTCACTCTGCCTTCACCCACCACGTCCTCCTGTCCTGGGCGGCTCACAGCCAACACAGGGGCTTTCCTGGGCATTGGGTTCCCACCCCTGCCCTCCCTGCAATCCCTGGGACCTGCAGGCTTTGGGGCCCTCCCCAGGCATCCCCCCACCAGGCTGGACCACCCTGCAGAAGTGGGACAGCCCCAGAGGAAACAGCCACCCACCTTGCAGGGGCTTCTTCGTGCCCAGAGGGGCACAGCAAATGCTCTGAGAGCAAACAGATCAAACCTGCCCTCTGGCTGGGTCCTAGCTGCAGGGAAAAGGGTCCTTGTGTGGGAGGACATCATTTGTGGGCAGCGCCCTGCCAGGCTGAGCTTTGTTTCTGCTCCCACTCAGCATCTCTCCTGGCCGCGGGTACCACCTCTCTGTACAGGGAGATTTCCTCCACCTGTACACAGACTCGTCTCCTCACCCACCATCTGCTGATGGTCCAAGCAATGCCAGGACAACAGCTCTCACCATGCTCAGAGCAGACTGGCCAAAGCCCACAGTGCCAGCCATCCTGTCTCCAGGAGAAAAGGCGACATGTGGGTGTGCATTACCTCTTCCAGAGAGATTTTTGCACAGAATAAGGGTGAGCCCCAAAGCTCCTTCTCTCTGAAGCTGAACCCCAGGGTTTCTATGATAAGCATGACTTGCATCAGCTCTGGTCTGGGACATACCTTTCCGGAAGAGTGGATAAGGGTTAGCAAATTCCAGCTGAGCAGAAAGCTCTTCAAAACCAGCCAGAGTTTACTGGGGATCTCGTGAGAGGAGAGGCAGAAAGTCCAGGGCAAATGCCACGAGTGAAAGCCAATTCTGGTATTTATAAGGGAAATGAAACTGCTGAGGCTGCATCCAGGGAAGAGGAACAGCACCCGTGGGCGATGGGGAGCTCCTGGGAGGACAGGCAGTGCGGGAGCATCCGGGGGTTTGCTGTGATCTGGCTGCTCCAGGGGTGAGTCAGCGTCCCTGGAAACCCTGCTGCTAGCCAGGAGATGAGTAACAGCGTCTCATCAAACACAGCTGGTGAGTTTATCCAACAAGGGTGCAGGACAGGAAAGAGTGCAATGTCTTCCTCATGCTAGTGGACCACACTGCCTCTTGCAGTTCCCACTGGTTGATGCTCCTTCCCCAAAATGCCTCTACTGACCTGACGGTGACTCAACAAGGCAGTGATGCAGAAGAGGGCTGAGCACATTCCCAGACAGTCCCGTGCCATCAGGGGCTGTTTTCTCAGTGCCGGGGCCCAAGCCCTCGCTGGGCTCCTGTACAAATACCTCGTGGGAAGTGAGGGGATTCCAGTGAGACCAGTAACCTGCAGAGCCTTTGCTCAGCTTCCTGCCCACAACCCCGCTGTTGGGCAGTAAAGGCTGGTCATTAGCAATTAATTGTCTTTGTGGCTTGCTCGTTACAGCATCTTACCAGACCCATGACACAAAAGCTGAAAGTTACCCCCGCAGGTGGCTGAGCCAGCCTCACAGCTCGCTGCTCCAGAAAGGGGAAATCTCGTGCTCCTTCCAGCCCCGCTCCTCCCTTGTGCCTCTCGGCATGCTCAGGAGAGCCAGGCAGACAACGTTTGCATGGGTAACAGGCAAAGCAAGGTTTGTCTTTTCACCAGGTCAGCAGTGACAGCACCTTATGGCACAGCCAGAGCAGTGTCCAAGGCAGCTCACGGGGGAGGACAGCAGGACATCTTCCTGTGGTTGCAGCTCAGCGAAGCTCATGCAAGCGTCCTTTGAGTTGGAACCTGCAACCTGTTCCCAACTCAGCAAACAGAAAATCAAAACAGGACACAGGTGACAGCCATCACAAATTCCCATTTTGAGGACATCAGTCACACCAAACTTTGCAGAGTCCTGCCAGTGATGGGAGGCAACAGACTGAGTTTTCTCCCCAGCATGGGCAGCGCAGTGCCTGCTCTCCTCCCTGCTCCACACCTCCTGCTTCAGCAGCTTCCCCCCATGACTCCTCTGATCCCTGCTCCAGGTAGCTGTAATTTCTGGAAGATAACCCCGCGGGGCTGCGTCCCAGCATGTTGGCAGGGCAGCCTTTGGGGTAGTGTCTGCTCCAGGAGTCAGGCTGCTGCCTGCAATTGCTCATGGCTCCCAGCCCTGGGTAAGAAGAAATAAGCCAGGGAAACAGAGGCACATGAGGTCCTCAGCCATCATCAAAACTAGAGAGATTTGCAGTTAATGGGGTGGCACCCTGGTTTTTCTGACCCTGAACTCAGCTGGATCTAAAGCTCACTCAGACTGCGAGAAAATCAACTGTATTGCAGGGCACAGAGTGTGACAATGGGAAGCAAATTTGGCTCCCAAGAGCCACAGTGCCATCAGCATCCTGGCAAAAGCCCAGGGCTTATCCAGGAAGGTTTGGAGCAGGTGGGCTTGCATAAATGTTTACAGAGTACATATCAGAGACAGGCTCTCATTCAGGAGGATATCTGCAGAGGGAACAGTTCCCAGGTTTCTTCAACACTGCTCCAGGAGTTGTTCTGCAGAGATACAAGGGATACTGGTGTGGGATAAATTCCTGCCCCGATAGCTATGTGGCCCCACAATGGCAAGAGCAGTTCCTCGCTGCCAGGGAATCTTGTTTTTTCTTTTCTCTTTTTTTAATTTTTCTGTCCCTACTAATAAATTATCCTATTAGGACATAACCATATTTTCTGCTTTCAAGTCTTTCTCTTTTCTCTCCACAGAAACCCTATTCAGGCAGATTTAAAAAAAAAAAAAACTATTACAAATCCCTGGCAAATCATTCCCTCATCTCAGACTTGAGAGGAGAAGCAGCATTCATTTCCTTTCCATTTCTGCACACATAAAACACTTCCCAGCTCTGGTCCAGCCCCAGCTGACTCAGTGAGCTGGAGAAATGTGCATTCAGACACAAGTATGAGCAAAGAGTGCCCGGGGCTGAGGCAGCCTGGGGATGGCACCGGGTTGGGGGGGGAACGGGATGACACGCAGATTGTGAGCAGGGACCGGGCTCGTGCGTGACATTCCCTGCCTCGCTGCAGGGAGGTGGGAGCAGGTCCTGCTCTCCTCTCCAGCTGGTTTCTTTGGCCCTTGAAAGTGGCTTTCATGGCATTTCTCGTCTGGTCTCTACAGGCTTCCTTGAAGAAAAAGGATGGGGGAGAAGCTGTTTTGCTGCCTGCTGCTGTGCACCCCCTCCACCCCATCAGCACCCACTCTCGGGGAGCAGGAGGAGCAGGAGAAGCACCCGCAGGGGCTCTGGTCCCAGAGAAAGACTCCTGCTCCTAACCCGAGCTGGCAGAGAGCAGAAGCACGTCCGATGAAAAGTGCCTTTCCCCTGTCTGCCTCCCCCATCCCATCAGCTGGGGCTCTGCCACACCAAGGGACGAGGGATGGCACCTCTGTGGCTGTCTTTCCCAGAGCTGCCCACAGCAGTAATAGATCTGTTCCTCTAATTTTTGGTTTCTTTTTGCTGCTCTGAATCCGCACTCACGGTCAAACTGTGGAGCAGGGGAGCTGGGATCGGTAACTGCTCAGCACACCTTCCTGGGCTCTTTTTCACCTGACTGAGCCCATCTTTGCCAGAGGCACAAGAAAGCTTTCATACGGTGCCATGTCAAGTGCTGTGCTGAAATTCAGGTAGATGAAATCTATTGCGTTTTCCTTCCATTAAAAAAAAATCAGCTATCTTCCCAAAAAGAGACAGCAGGTTTATCTCACTTGATCTTCTTCTGGTAAAGCCACATTACATTTTATTCCACTTCACATCTACCTTCATGTACCTTCCTTCCTTTTCTGTTACTCTTTCCTCTGTCCTAAACACTACATATTATTTTAGGCCAGCACAAAGGCTAGCAGGACTTCAGGGTTAAATTTTTCTTCTTCCTTAGCAGCGGGGCATTTGTTCTTCAGTCAGATGCCACTAATTAGATTATATCAGATTTATTAAAAATATTTCCCTTCTCATCTGTGCACCTGTGACCCCATTCTCCCCATTGCTGCTCCTCTGCAGCGCTTCTGTATCCCTGCACTGACTGCAGAGGGAAAGCTCAAAAATCCTTGGGGCTTCCAGTCCTCTGTAATTAACTTTAAAAGCCTTCTACCAGGGTCTCTATTTTCATTGCTTGTTGTGACTTTCCTGCCTGCTGGCTTGCCTGCAGATCCAGGCGAGATGCTGCTCCCTCTCTGCGTGGCACAGGGCAGATTGTCACCGCATTTCATAACAGCCACCGTGAGCTGGACTCTGATTTGGAAGAGACTTTCTTCCTTGCTCCTGCAGGGAAATTAATTTCTCTTAAATATGCTGATGTTCGGATAATTTGCCTGTGGACCCAGCAGATTTGCAGTCAGCAGGCTGCCCTGGTCAGTGCCAGAGAGCAGAGTGTCACGTCAGACGATGTCCAACGTCTTCTGAGTGATGGGGCTTTGGTCTTGGAAAGGGACCCGGTGCTATCAATCCTTCACGGACTCCTCTGGAGACAGTCCGTGGGAGAGGCGAGGAGCAGCCAGCAGACCCCCATCACACCCACCCCGGCAGCGGGGAGAGTCGCAAGCAGGAGCCCTCCTCTCTGCCAAGCAGTTTTGGACCCAGTGCTCTTGACCCCCTCCCCAGCAAAGGGCTTTTTGCTCTTCAGTTGGTTTCTAACACACCTTCCATGAATAACCTGCTGTGGCAGCCCATGCACAGCTCCTGTAGACCGCCGGCTTTGCAAGATGGGCTTGAACATCACAGCTTGGAGAGAGAAAGCTGCGCTGACCCCAAGTAGGATGAAGTCCCTGGGGAGATTGGCCAAGTGGCTGTCAGTAACAGCTGTGCAGATACACTTGCCAAAGCAAACCAGCATTTAGAAGTCCTCCAGAAACAGCAGCTGACTCTCAGTCAGGAAGCTAGCTCAGCAAAGCCCTCGACGCTGCCATTTTTGGACTCCACAAAGTGCCTCTGTCTCTACAGATTTCCACTCACCCAGATGTTTTTTGTCTTTAGCATTGTCACATCTGGTAGATGCTGTTTCCAACATCTCTGGAAGGTGACTCTCCCGGGCATATTGGGACTCCCATGTTCCCAGCAAGCTACTTCATCCAAGGAAAAACCAGCACAGGTGCAGACCCAGCCAAGACCACCTATTCCTCCAGCTAGAAACACCACCCTAAGAAAAGTTGAAAAACAGAGGTGTTCGGAGTAAATATAACTAGGTTACGAATTACTCTCCAATTTTCTATCGCCTTCACCACTCTGCTTTTGCTCAAACTGAGCCTGTCTGGGAAACTGAAGATATACCTAAATATCATGTCCCCAAGCTTGGCAGCATGGAGGCATGTCGAGACACACTTCTGCTCATGTTTGCATTTGGGTTGCCCTTAACTTCTGATCACAGCCATAACTTCCAGCTAGCCTGAGGAGAAATGTTTGTTATGTGATCTTCAATTAAGAGCTGTTAATTGGCAGGTTACCCCCCGACTCCTGCTCTCGCGATACCCTGGCACACAGACTCAGCAGGCTGTACTGAAAGTGCAGAGAGTTGCGGGGTGAACTGGAAGGCAGTGGGAGAGGACCATCACCCCAGAGGGTGATTCCTATGGAGAAGGGTGATACCAAAGGCAGAGGAAGCTACAGGTATGTGGGAAGGGAGCACATCCCACTGTTACCAGCTGAAGGGAGAGGGATGCTGACAGAGCAGTCCCAGCCACAGCTGACCAACAGCTATCTGAAATAAAGGCCAGAGCAGAAATCCACATATGCACTCTTTTGTTATTTAGGTGCGCTTATCCTAGTGAAGCCCTTAGTCCATACAGTTGTGTGTTTGGTGATGCTTTGTGCTCACTGACCTTGGTAACTTGCTGAGTGTCTTGAAGTCGGTGTTGAAAGAAGTCACAAAGCTAGGTAAAAGGTACGGAGGAAGTAGCTGGAAGCTATAGTAGATAGATCAGATCTTGCCCCTGGACACCAGAAGCGTGTAAGTCATATGTGGAAATAGTAATGTTTTATTACCAAAAGGTGGGAACCCTCTATTTCTGTGCTTACTCCTAGGTATCCATGAGAAGGATGGTGTACAACCAGTGACATAAAGGATTGTCCCAGCTACATAGCCTAAGAGCTAGGAACTGCTCCGTCAACAATAAGGTGTCCCTGCTTGACATGACAAACAATGAAGAGAATTTCAAGAACAAGGTAATACAGAACGTGTCAGGAAAGAGCTTGGGTTTTTTTTCAGTAATTGGACAAAAGATGTTTGTTCTACTACGAGACCTCATGGCACCAGTCAAAGCAGGTGAAACTGAGTTTAATGTTCTCATTAAGGCATTGAGATATTTTTATTCACCTGAGAAAAATGTCTTTTCTAATAGATTTTGAGAATCTGCGGGGGATGAAAAGTTCTGTGAATAAAGAGTCAGCTAAAAGGTTTCCCTTTCAAGTGCTGGTGTGCTCATGCCCCAGTCCAGGTCGCTTGGCACTGGAGGCATGCAGGTAGGTAGCCAGCAGCGGGGGAAGCCCTGGAGCGCAAAATTGTGAAGAATACTCAAAAGCAGTGCAAACAGCAGCACAGATTTCTGGGTGGTGGCCACTGAGGATCTACAGCACTGTCACAGAGCCCATTTTAAGTTGTCACATGAAAATGCTTTGAATAGACAGGCTGCCTCTCCAGGAAAGATCAGCTTTGATCCTGTTGGGGAATCAAGCAGCTATTGCGAAGATGCAAATTTATGAAATTCCAACACCTGGTGTGTTTACGCGTAGGGAGTATATTAAGAAATCATAACATCTAAGAGCACTCCCAGCAGTGGCGAACTCGACCAAATTGTTACTGTGTGCTCCCTTCCCCAGAATCAGCAAGATCCGAAGATTTTGCTGACCTCCCTGCCTCTAAGCTCCCAGCACAGGCACTGAGAGACCACGACAGCTCGGAGAGCCGCTTTGCATTGGGTCTCCCTAGACAACCCCATACACCCCCCTTGCCCCTTCTGAGGGATTTCTAAACTCAAAAGCCGGGTTTTATTCAAAAATCAAGGGGAAGGCTTCACTTTGTAAGCAGAGAGCCCCCAAAGTCGCAGAGTCTGACAGCAGGGAAACAAAAAGGCTTTCTGCTCAGCTCTCCCCTTGGCCGCTGTGTCCTCAGAGGTGGGTCCTCCTGTCCTGCTCTGCTCACAGCCAACACAGGGGCATTGGGTTCCTACCCCAAACCTCGAGGGAGCTGCCTGTGCCCTGCTCCTCTTTACGGTCCCAAGGGGCTGCAGGCTTTGGGGGTCTCCCTAGGCATCCTCCCCCACCCGTCTGTCCCCATCACAGAGGGGACCACAACCTCCTTGAGCGCAGCACGCACTGAGAGCCACACAACATAAGGGGTGCACGACAGGTTACCTTCTGCCAGGTCCTCCTGGGAGATCCCAATGCACAAAGGTATGGGACCCCAAGGCTGGTCATGCCTGAACAGCTTCCCTAAAACACAGATAGAAAATGTAACTGGGAAACAAGCCATGCAGGGACACTGGCACCAGCCAGAAGAGCAGCTAGGAAACAGCAGGCATGAAATATCTGGATCCTGTGATATGTCTCGTACCCCATGTTCTCATCTCAAGGGAGGAAACCCTCCAGAAAAAAAGTGTAGATTTTCTGTTGAATATCTCAATACAGACGTTATCAGCCCATGATGGGGCTGGCTTGGCGCCTCTTTCAGATAGGGAGCAAATCTGCCCAAGGGGTTCAGAGATGCCCCCTCGCAGCTGAGCCACCCAAAAGCCCCATGCAGGGCATGCATGCCGCGTTGCAGGCACTCTGGAGCTGCCTGCCTCCCAACAGGCTGCTCTGAGCCTCCCCAAAAGCCAGACCGCTCGGGGAGGGTGGGATGCAAAGGGCAAACCCCCTCCTGCTCCCCTCTGTGGGGGGCAGTGGGTGGAGACCAACTGCTCTCCAGGATGGATGGATGGAAACAGACTTTGCCGGAGAGGTGACCCCATGGAAGACCCTCTTGGTCTTGTGCTGCGGGTGCGAAGGGCAGCTGTCTTCTCCCACCCAGCTTCCACGCTGACCGAACAGCTCTTCCGCAGTCAGGCAGCCACCCTGGTCCTGATCCCAGCTGCCTTTTCAGGGGGCAGCATCTTCCTACCGGCATGCATTAACACCCATGCCTTCTGGAGGCACTGTGGGACTGATTAGCTTTTGCCCTGCAGAAAGCAAAGTTGACCCGCTGTAACTTCGTGCTGTTTCCCCAGGAATGGACTTGGCCTGCGTTTTGCAAATGGAGAGAGCAAGCATGCTGGGAAGCACTTGCTGCTGAATCCACGCTGATATTATTTGACCTTGGAGCAAGGTCAGCCTGTGTTGCCCCTGCACGTAGCTAGGAAAGGCAAATCCACAGTGTTCAGCAAATCTCTTCGTATAACAGGCTCATTTCTTCTCAAGAATTCATTTCAGAGGGATTCAGTGGCATTGACAGAGGTGGCACTGGTAATTTCACTGCTCATATTCAGGATGTAGCACTTCATCCTTTGCCCTACAAGTGGGTTACCCTGTGAATTGCTCTGTGCTTCGAGTTGCAGAGCCTGAATTATTTTGACTGTGGGACATGGGCTGTTCACCAGGGCTCAGCTAGCTTTGAGATTGCATCGGGGTTCACCAGCAGCACAGGGAGCTTATAACTCCAGCACTCGTTTCAAGCTACTGTGGCTGGACAAAATCCTTGGAAAGCTTCATGTGGGTGCTAGAGCTCCTGACATAAGCTCTGAAGAAAACTGAGACCTCCTCCAACACAGCACAGCAGATGCATAGTATGTCACTGAATCCCCAGCAGGTTAAAAAAAGAGGGAAAAGGACATGAAATGGTACTCCTTATTTTCGCTGACATGAGGAGCTGCTTGGTGAAAGAAGGGGTCCTGGTTGAGGCACGAGTCTCTAACACATGGGGTCTCCCAAGGCTTGTGCAGATGCACGTAGACCTTGCACCCAGCACAGTGCAAAGGCCCTGGGGACAAATGCCAGCTGTTTCATGCTCCAAGCTGGGCGAGACCTGTCCTCAAATACAGAGCTCTTCACATGCTAAGCAGAGAGACCTGGCACAGGGGCAAACACAGTGGAGAGGGAAACCCCTCTTAGACTTGGTTGGCAGGTCCCAGGGACCTCTGTGTACAACCGGAGCTCACCAAGGGTCTAGAGGTGGCTGCAGCTGGTTGCAAATCCTGCACAGCAAGCAGGCTCCTGGAGTAGAAAGGGACCCACCCTCATCACTTGTGTCCCACTGCGCAGATGTTGGGAGCTAGCAGCACTCTTCGCGCTGATGGACCCCCTGAACATGCTGCCTCAGGGGAACGTGGGCTCTCCCAGCAACTGCTGGACAGAAAACAGGAGACCTGCAGGGCGGTGTCTCTCCAGGGCCACCCTTCTGTCTGGTCCATGCTTGCCACTTGTTTCTTGCTGTGTCCTTATTGCTGCTAATCCCTTTCTAAATACATCGGCTCACATGGGCTAGCAATCTTGTAACCTCTCACTAAATGTATCTGCCCACCCCTCTCTCCCCAGCCAGTTTGTCTGGTGTTGGTAGGACTGATACGGCATTTCTCTGCTGCATTCAGAGTCTGCACCGCAGCTCCTGCATTGCACAGTGCCCAGGCTGCCCGGGGCAGGCCTGAGGGAACTCTTCCCCATGTAGGCATGGGAGACTTTTCTACCCGTTGTCCTAGTCTGCTTGGGGCAGCTCATGACCTGGAGGGCTCTGTCATGATAAGCCCCTTGGGACCCCATTTATTTCTGCAGCAAGACTTGAACTACGATTACTGTTAACTCCAGCCGACCAAGAATTCAGGTAATGGCAGGCTAAAGTACACGGTGCAGCCTTGGGAGGGGAGGGGTTTCAGCAAGCACATTACTGCATGTTAAGCCTTTGCTATCCTTGCAGCTTCATCCCAGGAGGACTGCCGGCAAACAGATTTCACAATTACAGGAGCAGAAGGGGGAGCTGAGGGGTCCTGAAACACAGGCTTGTGCTTCTGCTATAATGAGCTGACAGGCAGCACACCTCTCTTCCTTAGCCATTTACCCCGTATAAACAGGAAATCTGCTCCTCCAGCGCTGCACAACATCCAGTGCCCCAGCTCCATACATATGCATTGCCCTGTCACATCGGGACTGAGGATCCGTCCATCCCCTGTGTGATGGGGCCACAGCGGGAAATGGAAGTGGCTGATCTCATGCCACATGCCAGCAAGGTCAGAGCTGCCGAGCATCCCGGTGCTCACCAGCTTCTTCACCAAGAAACGTGATACACACAGAGCGTCTCTCTCTGGTCCCTTTGGAAGGACAGGGTGTTAAGACAACATGTCAGAGCAGTGGGGACAGAGTCCTAGGAGGACAAGTTTGGGTGGACCAGCCCAGAGGCACTTCCGAAGAGTGCTCCACTCGTGGCACAAGCTCAGCGGGAAGCAGAAGGCAATACTGGATTTTTGCAGGGTGGGTCTAAAACATGAAAAACACATGAGCCTAGAAAACAGCTCGGGAGTGGGCCAGCCACCTGACTTCACATCCTGGGCAGCAGTGAAGGCGGTGGCCTCTCTCCAAGCTGACACAGCCCATTTCAGGGTGATGAGCTAGAAGTTATGGCTTTGACAGAACATGAGTTAACAAAACCAGGCTGTCCTCTATGCCATCAAGCTGGTGCCCCCTTCTTTTGCTGTCAGCTGTGTCCCTCATATCCTGGTCACATCCCTTAGCAATGTCCCACTGTCACAAGGAGTGGGGAGGCCTGAGACTGAGCAAGCATTGGATGTGCGTGCCGGGGACCCCTGCTCCATGCCGGGCTCCCACGGTCCCTGTCCCTTTGCAGAGTCATGGCAGGCACAGGCTCCAAGGGCTGCTCCCGAAACCCATCCCACTTCTTCGGGTGACCACTGCACAGTGCACTGCGGCTGCAAGGATTACCTAAAAATAGCAAAGCACAATATCTGCTGTGAGGCATTTCCTCTTCTCTCCCTTCCTCCAGCCTCCTGGTCTGTCACCCCTGCCATCCTACTTACTCCCTCCAGCTCTTCCTTTTTCTTTCTCAGTTCCCACCCCCCCACCATGCCCAGGACTGGGCAGTCCCTGCACAAGTCCTGTCCCCATCTCTCTGCTGGGCCCATTGCTTTCCATGGCGTTTCTCAAGGTCTCTGGGACCCAGCTCTGCACACGTTATCTGAACCGCATCCTTCTTGGGATTCAGGCAAGCAACAGTGCGCTCTTCCTGCCCCTGCCATGCAATTCCTCTGGGTCTGCAATACACAATAGCAGCGGCTACAAGCTCCTACCTGGTAGGCTGAGTGCTTTCTGCCCAAGGCTATTGCTCTCCAGGTGTTTCACTCCCATTGAATTTGGCTTCGGGGTTATTTTCCCCACAATACAGGAACTGCATTCATCAGAGCTGGTTTGCATTGTCGCTTCCTACCCACAGCTCCAGTCTCTCGGGTTCCTTTGTGTTTCACTTGGGTTCCTTTGTGTTTCACTTCACACTGGAGTTTGCATCTTCTCCCAGTTATGATTTATCTGCAAATGTAATTAGTGAGCTGCTAACTCCCCTCCTTTACATCATTACTGCTCCACCAGCTTGAATTTAGCATCTCTTCCCACCCCCCCATGACTCCTGACTATCAAGAGACATCAGAAGCCTGTTGAGATCTGCACACGGATGAGAAGGTTAAGCCATAAACCAAGCCACAGAAATTATTTATTTCCATTCTTCCTATTTTGGGCAACTTTCTTTATCAAAGATGCGCCTGCTGGTTGCCAGGCTGCAGACTGTGTGTCAGTCACACCTTGAGCATGGCTGAAAGGCGGCTGCTCAGCATCCACCACCAGCTTTAGTCTCCAGCATCTTTGCACCAGGCTGAGTCCAATTTCCCAAGGCACCCGACTCACCTTTCCTACTGAGATTTGCCCTCGACTCCAAGCATTACCTAGCATTAATTTGAACCATTAGACTATGTTGGAGTGAGAGGGTCAGTTACTAAAGCCATGAAAGGCAAGCAGGCAGCAAAGAGTTAAAATTCTGCATTCCCAACAGGGCACAGCACGTGATAAGCAAGGCTGGAGTCTGGAAGAGTTTGTACCAGGGTTTTCGGAGCAGCTATTATTTCCAAAAATACGAAGTCATTCCTTTGAAGGAAAAAAAAAAAAAAAAGAAAAACACAAGAGCGCTAATCTCCTCGCTGCAGAGTTTCACCTTCTGCTTCTCAGCCCTTCTCCCAACACACTGCCAGCACCGAGGAAGCAGGCAAGAGGGGGAGCACGGTGCCGGCCCATCCAGCACAGGTCTCCCTCGGCTCTGCCAGCATGGCCAACCACACCATCAGCAGAGCAGAGGGACAAGGCTGGCATCACAGGAAGGTCCCCGCGCCAGGACCACAAAGCCCGTTACGGTGAAGGCTAAACGAAGATGTGATGCGAATCCTGTGCACCAAAGCACATGGGACTTGGGCTCAGTGAGGACCGCTGCCCAGTGATTCCCATGCTTCGGCCGCTCCAGGCTGGCTTCAAGGAGCTCTGCAAAGAGGATCTGAGCCATGTGAGAGCCCTCCACGCACAGGGCTGCACACCGGCTCATCCTCCCACACAGCTCCTCTCAGAGCTGTACAGCACAGCCTTTTATTTTCTTAACGCTTGGAGTTTGTGAGGAGGGGCGAGGACTGACTCAGCACAGGCTGTGAGCACCCCCGTGCTGCAGCATCCCCCGGTGACTGCCGGGATGCCTCTCTCTGCCCTCTCCACGGCTCCCTTGGAGCTCCTCCCTGCAGCTAGGAATCGCTGCCCACGGCTAATTTGGCTGTGGAAGAGCCAAACTGCTGGGTGGAGGCGAGAGAGGCAGAGGTGCCCCCAGCTCCAGTCCCAGCTTTGTCTCTGTGGTTACCTGGCCGTGGGCAGCACCAAGCCCTTTCTCATAAGGACATCTAGTGGCACCATGACAGATGGCACGCTTAACCTTGGCTGAAGCTCGGCCACTCTGCATCTCTTTTTTCCCCGGACCCTCCTAACCTCTCCCATTAGTTCTCGCTGCCCGTCCGCGCTCTGCTTAGCTCAGGGCCGGGGCACAGCTGGGGCGGATGGAAGTCAGGATCCCACCAATGGTGCCCCAGGAGACCCTTGGGACATGGCTGCTCACTGAGATGGGGACATCTCCACGAGCAAGACATGCCCAGTGCTAGGTTGAGCTGCTGCAAAAGGGTGCAAAGTCACATGAGAGAGCTCGGGAGGCTCCTGTCCCCTTGCAGAGATGTATGCACGCAAACCCTAGGTCCTTTCGGGAAAAAGTACATCCCAGGCAGCCAGAGAGCAGGGTGGATGGTACTCGTGTAGGGTGTCCTGCTGGGACGGTGGTAGCACACACCAGGACAGCACAGGAGACCTCATCGTGCCACGGGCCAGAGTAGCCCAGTTCTCCTTTGCACCTGGAGGGAGGATGAAGGGAGAGCTGGGGAAGCTCTTGACCCCTGCACAAAGGGGAAGGAAAAACTTGCAGAGTTTTCTCAAACACGAGTTTCAGCAGCAACACCTCAGGTGCTCCTGCATTAGGTGTGCAGGGAGCTGGGAGAAGAGAGTTGACCACAGCAATGCTGCTACATGTCATCCCAAGTGCAGCCTTTCCTCTCGTCAGAGTTTTTGTTTCTCTTGACCTTTTTAAGTGCTTAAAAACACTTCCAGAATGTCTGGCAAGTAGGACTGAAGGGGCACCCTGCTCAGACCACAGCACTGAACTGTTGGACAAGCAGGCAAAAGTCTAAGACACTCCAGAGCAGAACGACATACCCATAGACATGGATATTAATGGGTAAGCAGGACCCATCTTCATCCAGCCCCACATGCTTGGGTAAAATGCATCCAGCCATGGGATGAGCAGCACTGTGCCCCAGGCCCGCATCTGACTGCATATAGTTATTTCCTAAGCGATCCTCTTCAGATTGTAATGACCATGGATAGTTTGGACTTGAAGAGCATTTCCATTACAGAAAGGGCACATCATCTTCTGCCTTTATTCAAATGAAAGCAGTAATGAAATCACTGCTGCCTAATACAGACGCACTTGGTTAGATACGTACTTGCTTTTTGTTTTGTTTTTTGCTTTTCCGTTTCATGGTCAACATTTATGCATTGCTGTCAGAAAAATTGCTTTAATTTTCCATTCTGTTTCAACACCCTTTGCTAAAAACAAAAAGTATTATCCACTGAAGAACTGTGAATTGACTCCATCTAATATCTTAGGAGCAGAGCTAACAGCAAATGGCGTTCACTTGCATTTTTAATGTACAGATGAAGTCATAGAAATCACTAACTTAGAGGCTAGCTCATCAAATTTTTCTTGCTAAAGCATATCCCGTATCTACTACTCTGACTCTTTTCTCCTCTAGAGAACCTAGCTGTCACTTCTTTAATATTTTCATTGGCTAGTATGAACATTTTAACACTTAACATGAGTGATGTGGATGAATGAATTTCTAGACTTCATTTGGCTTTTCATTTATAGTGTCAGAATGAGTCTGATCTGCTGGTGGATATTTTTTTTTTCTTTTTTACTTTCCACTGGCTCCTAACACTCAGATCCTTGCTAGCGCATGTATGACTTTAATGATGTTGTGGGCTACAGGCAGCCTCCTGTACCAATGCATATACCCTTCCCCTAAGTACAAACTGGCCAAAGCTATTGTGCTGTCCTAGAAGCAGCAGCAACCACCCTGAAAGACATAATTTTTACAGGTTTCTTGGTGGCACCTCCCAGCCCAACCCTCTACATACCCATTAGTTATTCAGCATACAGTCAGGTTTACATCTGTTATACCAAATCTCTATTGCAGGTCCAGTAGATTATTCTGTGCAAGAGTGTGATCCCTCTGGACAACACTACAGTAATATATTCTCTTGGCTAAAACATTTGGGCAACCCTTGCTCTGGAGGAAATTTGTTGTTGTTTTTGCCTTGGGGAGTAACCCACCGGAGTAAGAGCTGTCTGAAACCCCCTTCCTCCCAGAGGCAGTTGAAGATTTGCTCTGAGCAGAGCCTGTGGGGCCGGTGGGTGGGTGAACAATTCAGCTGGGGAGCTTTCATTTCATTCAACAAAAAATGAATTTGTCCCGAAACAGACTTTTCCTTGTTTCATTCAAAATATTCCAGTTTTTCCTCTAAAACACAAGAAAAGATGTCTGCCTGAAAAGCTGTCATGCACCAGCAATATCCATCTTCAACCATAACTGGCTCCCATGCGAGCAGTCCCACATGCTTCCTGCCGGCCTGGCAGGCAATGGTCCCCAGGGTCTGGCTCCACCAGCAACTTCAGAGAAACATAAAGGACAAAAGCCAGGGCACCAAATTTGCTCCTGTTTCCTTCTCTTTTCTCCCTACTTTGAAATGCTCTGGTTTGAAGTACAGGGGCATCTGTTTGGTGCTGGGTCACGCTCCTGCCCTCCCAGGGCAGCAGATACAGGAGCAAGCAGAGCAGCCCTGCTCTCCCCTGGGACTGCGGCAGGAGAAAAACTAAGGAGCTGCTCAATAACCGAGCAGCTCCTCGTGGTGCCCTGCAGCACTGCTTGTGGAGCTGTAGATGGGGGATAAGGCACGACCAAAAAGCTCAATGCAAGTATTGCCCAGCAAGGGTGGAGGAACGCAGCTCTGAACCCTCTGAAACCCTTGGCATACTGCTTTGCAATCAGCTTTGAGGACCCAAATACAACATAGATATCACCCCTAAGACCCAAGCATTTCCAACCAGCGACATGGGTCAGTGGAAGGTCCCTATGGAGATGGGGGCATTCTGCTTGCACTTGTGAGATCTTTTCTAGGTGTCCCAAGAGCTTTTCTTATTACTGCTGATGTGTTCACCAATCATACCATGACAGTGGTGTCATGAGCACAGGTGTTCTCAACTTTACAGCCAGCAAGCTTCCAGAAGTCTGCTGCTGAAGGAGATTTTTCCCTTCAGGTGTGTTATTCAGTGATAACCAGCCATTAAACTGGGCTTCACAGTCTACTAGGAAGCACTGCACCCACTGTTCAACACCTCATGACATGTGTTGACCACTGACAATCTTAGGGGATTAATTTACAACTGCAACAGGGATAGCACTGCTGTGCAGGTGTACCTGCAAGTCTATGCAACCTACTCTTGGAAAATAAATTTTCCTGCCTCAGTCTTGCTTACTAGGGGGGTTCCTACTGTCAGGGACCAGCAAGGACCAGCTGCTCCCTAAGGGAAGGGGAGCCAGGAGCTGAGGGTAACCCCAGCACAGGCAGTGTCCTCACCAACAGGCATAGTCCCACAGCATCTGAACACAGCAGGCAGAGCCAGCTGCTGGCAACAGGGTTCAAAAGCAGTCCCAGACATACTCAGCAGTGAACTGGGTCCAGGGTCCATCCACGGATGCAGAAGGGATGGAGCCAGCCAGGACTGAGGTTCAGCAAAGGTCCAGGGTCATCCAGGAGGTAGGGCCAGAAGAGCTACAGAGAAACACACCTACAACACAACTCAGAGGCAGAAAGAAGGCCCAGGGCTGCTTTTAAATAGGACTCCTGAGCCATGGACAAGGTGTGGGTAAGGGCCCAGGTGAGGCTGATCAGGGCCATTAAGGTCTATTGGTGCAGTCAGGGCCCTGACACCTACCAGAACCAATGGCTTTTGTGATTTTATTGCCAATGCAATTGGAGATCCTCTGAGATTAGTTTTTTCTTAAGAGTTTTCTTCTAATGACAAGTATCTGAGCCAATTTCAGTTTGAAGATGCACCTTTGGCAGCAGGAGGCAATATCATGATGAGTTCAGTGATCGAGTCAGAGGAGAGGTCAAACAACCCTGATGCCAAAACCAACATTATCTAAAACCAAGGTGAGCTGGAGGACTGAAGTAAAGAACATTGCAACAAAAATAAGGGGCATAAACTGCTCACAGATGCATGTAGTCTGGCAACTCAAGTTTCCAGACTGGAGGCACTGGAGAAACTCTGTATGATGGACACCTGACTCTGAAAGGAAACCCACAAGCACCCCCTGAATGTCCCCAGGGAAAGAAGTCCCCATCCTCACACCCGCTAGTGCAGTGCCCCCCAAGAGGGGAAGGATGTGTGCCCCGAGCCCAAGGCACGTCCTCACCATGAGATCAGGCAACAGACCAGGTCTGAGCAAGCAGGGCAATGCGTGTAGACATGGTGGAGGGTATTTCCCCCACTTCCATGTGGATGAATGCTGTTGAGCCTGTAACTTGTGTTTAGATGAGAGCAAATCTCTTCAATTATCATTTAAAGATGGATTCAGCACATCCCTAAGTGAACAGTTTCAGAAGTTAATTACCTTTCCTGTGAAACATTTGTGTCTTAATTCCAATTTGAATTTTTCTTACTTCAGCTCCACCTGTCAGCCACTGAGTCTTGTCTTTGTCTGCTGGATTAAAGGACCCTCTGCTATCAGAAATCTCCTCCCTGGAAGTACTTAGAGACCATGATCAAGTCACCTCTCCACTTGCTCTCTGATGAGCTAAATAGATTGAAATCCTTAAGCCTATCATCACACAGCAGGTTTTTCAGACCTTTTCTCATTCTTGCAGCTCTTCTCTGAGCTCTCTCTAATTTTTTTTAATCCATGATAAAAGTGTGGATGCCAGAATTGGATACAATATTCAGTAATGCTCTCCCTACACTTTATATCACTTTTCCATCCTACCTAATAACCCCTCTAAATATATAACTGTCACATACATCCACATTAATTATAAATTGGACTGGTGTCCTGCTTATCTGGCTTCCTAAGTCCCCTTCTGCACCACTGGTTTTGCTGAAACACTCCCAAATCTCCACATATGGATGATATTCTTTGTTGCAAGAACTACAGCACTGTTTCTTGCATTCCTAAAAGGCATATGCCTTGTTTGTATCCCATCTAACAAACTAGTTCACAACTTAATTTGTGCGAACAGTGATTTTCTCCCACTGTTACTGCTTCACATCTGGATGTAAATATGAATTGTGGATTAAAAACTCTCCTACTGCACTGAGTTGGTCCGCAGTGTCAGTGCATCTCCTCCTCAGCCCCAGTAAGTTCATGACTTATGTGTGGAAATGCAACATGAAAACACAGCCAGCAGCACTACAGGCTTGCCAGCTGCTGATGGAGATTTCGCTGGGAAATGCCGCGGTTGTTAATTTGTTTATCCCAGCACTGTGATTCAGACCCGGTTAAACGAGAGGGCATGACTATGGCCTTGCTTGTGGTCCCGGCACAAACTCATGCAGCCCTAAACACTAAAAAAAAATTAAAAGGAAAACAAGCAGTTTTCAAGACTTTTCCAGCTGCTTTCTTTCTCCTCAGCTCCCCTCCCAGCAAGCCACTATCTAGGACACACAACCAGTGCATGAAATCACTTCTTCCGTCTCCTTTCCAAGGCCACCGCTGCTGGTCCAACCCAATGCAGAGGAAACGGCAGCTTTGCAGAAGGTAATTAGCAGTGCTGCCTTTGGTCCTGTCATGCCACACACGTGTACGCTCTGGCTCCAGGTGTCCTGGGGAACCGGGAGTGAGAGGCAGCTGTGGCAGGTCCATCTGGGCTGGAGCGCCTGAGGATGAGCCGGGCTGTGAGGATGCACAACTAAAGAATTAACAGGAATACGTCATTAGATGGATTCCCAACAGGGATGCCAGAAAGTATGCTCGGTCTGTGCATCTCGGTGACCCACTTCCAAACCTTCCTATTCCCTAAATGTAATCTCCTTCAATTTATAACCACTCTGCCTCTTCTCTGGCATTCAGAAGCCATTATCACCATGTCTACCCCAAGCCCTCACAGCTGACTTTAGATGCCACTTCTTTTTATTGTAACAATAATAACCTGTGTACGCGGCAGGTCAGCCAGCCAACCAGCTGTGCCTGCCTGCAGAAATCAGAGATTTAGCACGGCAGCCATTTCCTGAAATGCAGCAGGAAAAAACTAAAAAAAGTTCTGGATCACTTGGATGACCAGGGTTATTCGAGACCCCAGGCTCCTCAGTCCCTTGTGTCTGTTCCCTAGTTTGTCCTGTCAGCTAGTGATAAAGCCCTGGGAAATCCCACGGGACTGATGGGCACCCCACCAGAAGCACGTACCAAGATGTAAAGATTTTAGTAGGAAACGTGGAGACTGGCATGTGTGGTGTTTGTGTGGGAGTGCTGGGGTGTGGCAGGACCAGAGAGAATGGCAGAAGAGGGACACAGGAATGGCAGAGGCGATGGCTCCCATATGAGCAGGTCACCAAGACCACAGCACATCTCCATGCACTTCACTGGAAAAAAGGGCCAGCCTTAGACAAGAGCCGGACTAAAACAAGGGCCAGGCAGAAGCCATTGAAGAAGCAAGAGCAGGAAAATAAAGACAAGGACTGGAGCCATAAGATGCCCAGGTAGACAGGCAAAAGGCAAGGAATAAATCAGCACCGATGTCCAGTGACTCAGAGGTGGCACAGGATGGACACACAAGAGATCAACATCACTGTTAGCACGTGAAGTGTACCAAAGGCTCACCCAAATATCAGCACATGTCCCATCCTAAGAAGAAGCCAGAAGGCAGGAAGGGGATTTCACAGCCAGCATCTCTAATGTCTCTTGTGTCACAGCAAGTACTGTGGATAGATTACATGGATACATGCATCCTGGAACTTGTGAATATGTGGTCATAAAAGAATGCACGTGAGAGAAATCAGTTTCATTTTAAAATAAAATCTTCATCTCCTATATGAACTTCCGCTGAGTTTCATGACATTAGCAGAGCTTTATTGCTATGATGTTGCAGCAGAGATACTTTAGATTCCAGATGTTTTGAATTTTCTGTCTATTTGTAATAATAATGGTAACAATAATACATAACAAAATAATTCTTACTTTTTTTTATCTAAATTGAAATGTCTCCCAAATGTTTTGTGAATGTATTCTAGTTATCATTATGTACACTGCAGTAGCAGATATGTACTGTCCTGGCTTATTCCTGCGGGGCACCCACTCCTCTGGAAAATTATCTTCCCTGTCTAAAAGAGTTTCCAATTGCAAAAATGATGATGGCGTTGATGATTATGATAACTGTTTCTCTGAGGAAAAAGAAATATGATATAGAAACATGCTGAAGTACAGTCAGATCTGAGAGTGCATTTCAGTAATAATTTAAATTAAAAATATTAAAGACATATATTGTTGTTACCCAAACACTCACAAATTGCAGCCATACTATGCAACAATCAATTATAAAATTCAATTGAAATATAATTAATTGATTATTTATTCTCTGGTTTCAGATTAAAATACAATTGTTTTAACAGATGTGTCAGCTCTTTTGAGATTTTTTTTGCTTGTGGTGATACTTTACCCTTCAAGCAGCAAGAGCGGGCTGGCCAAAGCCTCCCAGGCAGCCTCAGAAGATACTGGGTTTATAGACATTCCCAAGAGCAGGGTAGTATAAGGTGGCGAATGCAAGACCTCACCATTTCAAATCGTTTGTCTTCCCTATCCAAGACCCGCTCTAAGCCTACCCCCAGCACATGAAAATTTGGGAGCTCTCCTGGCTCTACCACTTTAACTGTACCTGTTGAGCAGACCATTTTGACAAGACGGCTTTACTTACAACAGTCTGTGGCTTCAATCCCCTTACTAACATCAACATCAGTCATTTTCTGAAAGCGCAGCTCTTTATGGATGTGGCCTAATAAAAACATATTCCTCGGTTTCAGCCAAAGAAAAAATGTTCAGTAATGAAGACCAGCCAAAGAAAATGACCATTACTTATTCTATTTCATTTCTAACTTAAATTCAAGCACGATTTTAGAGAGTTCGTATTACAGGGACTTTGAAGCATCCGTATTATTCTCTGGTGAGGGCATGAGACACATGAAATAACCCATACATAATGCTAGATTTGTTAGTGAATGTGCCATTAACTAACATTAATCATAAGCCACTTTTATTGTACAAGGTCAGAAGCCTGTTCTGTATTCAAAAAGTAAGTGTTGTACGTTTGGGTAGGAAGAAATCTGTTCTTCACGGGTATGTGTCCAATTGAGGACAATAGAAATTTGCTGCTGCTCAGAGCTGCAGAAAGAGCCTCCCTATATATCCTTTCAGACATCGCCGTGACAAAACCCCATGTGATCACACAACTAAAGTAATAAGAGGCTAAAAGTTACAACAGGGCAATTACACCGTTATGTAGCCACTTTCTGCAGCCGCAATGTACAACACAAAGGCAATCTGGCACAGAGGCAAGGGCTATTTCACTCATATTATTTTTTTTTTTATCATTAGCTCTAAAGAGTCAAATGTGTCCCTCGTACGTACTAGCATACAGCAGTATTTTCCATTATGGCCATGCCCTTAACCCATTGTTAGACTGTCTGCCTCTAAAAACTCCTTCCCAAACCAAAAAAAGCCCCAAAGCAGACCTGCAGACCAGTTTTCTTAGCTGTTGTTTGTGAGACCACCTTGGCTTTTTGACTGACAATTGCAGGAGCCAGAGAAATACAAGGTTTGCACGAAGACATTTGCCATCCCGAGTATTTCATCTGCTTTATCATCAAGGATTATAGGTCAGAAACTGGGCTCCAAATGTGTTACCTACTGTTTGGCATGCATTAGTCATCCTTCCCCTCTCGAAATCACTGTGAAAGGCGCCCGATGAGAGGGCATGAATAGCAAATAGCGTGTGCTGGAAGGGAGCAGGCAGCGAACGCGGGGGGGGAGGCTGAAATGTGTTCATCCAAAGTATCAGGCAAACACATTTGCGCACCAAAGAAATCAGGGTGTATTCATAAATCGAACAAAAGGTAGAAATTCAGGATAAATTAGTTCCCTTGAGGGCATGTGATCAGAGCTGCCCTCAATCCACCTTTCCTCTCCTGCTTGCTGTGCTTGAGGGCTGGGCTGCTGATGGCCAGCAGCTGTCTGTCCCAGAGGGCTGCTCCCTCCTTCCCCGACGGACACTGCTTGCCCAGGCGGCACCCACCTCTGCAGAGATGCTCCTGCATGGCCACTCACCCTTCCCCATCTCGGGAAAAATATTTGCCCATGCCGATGCTCTCTTTCAATGCGCGCTGGTGCTCTGCTGTTGCATCCAGCATGCCCTGCACTCCCCAAAGCCACCAGATAAAAATGCCACCTTGGACACAGGTTGGGGATGAAGCATCCCCCAGGCCAGAGCAGGAGCCCAGCCAGATTTCAGGAGTCAGCAGCCGCAGGAGGATGGGCATTCCTGCCCATCCCCAGGTTTTGCAGAGCTGCTCTCCTGTCTGTGCTGATGTGAGGGAGTGAAAATCGCTTCATTTGAATGCAAAAGCCCAGCGGAGCTGCTACAAAGCCTCGCTGCACCCAAGGCACTGCTCTTTGCAAGCACCCTCCAAGGCCCTGCCGCCTACCTGCCAGCGCCGAACAAAATGCCGAGAGCTCGTTATTCGGCTCAGAGCATCGGTAAAGCTTCCCCATGCTCTCGCACAGAGAGTGAATCGCAAATGAGAGGAATAAATGAACACAGGCCCCCAGTGAGTGCTCTCACGTCAGCCAGGAGGGAAGGGAGCAGGGCAAGGGGTGGAAAAGCCAGCACCGTCTGCTGCTTCAGCGCGAGCACCAACGAGCCGGCAGTCCACCCGATGGGATGCCGGGGGTGAACCAGCCCAGACAAACCAGCTTGGCCCCACGCTGCTGCACATGGGGCTCTGCTCGGTGGGTGCAAAGGGGTGGACGGTGCCCCTGGGGTGGGCAGAAACAGCCCTGCCATCTCCCTGCAGTGGGGAGCGGGAGCCCCTGGGTGCTGCCGGGCCCCTGCCTGCAATGCCATGAGCTGAGCCACGGTGTGCCGGCAGCAGCTGAGCTGGGAGGTCCTCCCAGCACAGCCCCCATCCTTTTGCACCTGGCCAGCTGTGGTACCACGGCATGAGGCTGCTCCCACCTAAAATGCAGCGTTAGCAGCACTCCAGACCCCTGAATCCCGCTGCCAAACGTGGGTGAGAGCAGCCGGGCTCAGCTCTGCCGTGCACGGAGCAGCAGGGGAAATCAAATCCCTGACCTGGCTCACCGGCAGCAGGGCAACAGCTCCGGCTGGGACCCTGGGAAGCGGAGGGTCCGATGGAGAGGCATGGCTACTGTGTCCATGCATAACCACCGCTGAGCAAAGAGGCCTTAACAAGCACTATGCTGTAGTTTTTCATCAGTTCAGAGATGCCGAGGGCAGAGAGATCACTGTCTTCCTCCTGCCTGCCTGCCTGCAGGGCATGGGCCAGGCAGCTTAACCAAAGCACTTTGCATCCAGCCCATGTCTCACGGGTCAGCTAGCACAGGGTTTTTTTCAGATGCAGTACAATCCTAATTTACAATCCTTACATGTATGGGAACCTGACATTTCTCAAAATGGCTCTTTCCAATAGGTAATTCTGCACTTCATGAAAATTTGTTTGCCCTTCCTAATCTTCATCGCTGGCACAGCCTTTTGTGTGGCTCTGCCCTGGCTGCAATCAGAGGACTTCTCTCCACGTCTGATCCCAGCAACCTTAACATTTGTCAGGGCTCCAGTACTTTATAATCTTGCCCAGGAGTCCTCGAGTGGCCTGTGCATACGGATGAGTCTCCTTTGACTCAGAAGAGAGGGCCACAGCTGTGTTCATTTCCACAGCGCAGCACAGCGACCTAAATCAACTCCGAATGAGGACTCATCCTTTCAAGGCATCCCGCAGTCAGATACCCAGCAATGAATCCCAGCCAGCCTGACAAGGCAGCTTTTCAAAACCAGTGTCTGTCGGTCATCTGGATTGCAGGAGGCAAAAGTGCAGGTCACCCTCTGTGAGCACATCGCACTTGAAGTATCTGTCTTCAGCATGTCCTATCTCCTTAGCAAATTATCATCATTTTCCTCCTTCTGCCTTCTGCTCCCTTTTTGCACAATTTCTCTCTCCAGGTTTCCTCTCACTCCTCGCTACTGAAAGTGCAGATTCGGAGGCCAAGGGCTCCAGCAAGATGTGTCTCCTCAGGCATCGGAGCAGCAATTGCCCCATCACCCCTTGCCCAGCTGCTTGCAACTGCTTTTCTTGTCTCCTCAAGAGCTGCAGGCGTAAGAGCAGAGGTAACTTAGTGGTGCAGGGGTGGCATGGGAGCCACCAGCCGTCACGCCGGTGCCCCCAGATGAGACATCCGTGATTGTGCTGATGCCTCGGCCATCAGGACGTCTCCATCTCCTGCGGCAGAGTGCTGCAGCAGAATAAGTGTGTGTATAAATAAATCATCAGGGCCCCGATCAGAGGGCTTAATCCCAGAAAAGTTATCAAATATTTATTTTAAAGCAGAGAAATAAATAGATGAAAACACCGATGGAGGACATTCTGCCCTCACATCAATGCTGGGCACTGCTCAATGGCTGGGGAAGCACACTCAGCCAATGTGGCCAACAGCACTGGCGGCCCAGCAGCACACCAGCCAGGAGCCACCAGCCCTCTGCAGAGAGGAGAAATCCTCCTCCTGCCTCCCAACAGCCTGCCAGACAGCCTCTGCCCCGTGCCCAACTCACCCCGCATCACTGCTCCCTCCTGGAGTCCTCCAGGCTTTGCTAATATTGAGTTGCCCAGGTCTGGCAACCCCATCATCATTAGGATCAGGCTATTACTCGTGTAATATTTTAATTGAACCCCACTCATTTAGAATGCATGCTTGCTGGAGAACCCCTTGGCCAGAAGAGTGGGAATACATCGCTCATGGTGGTGGTACCCAGGGAGACCCATCCCTTACCCTACCAGAAAAACCCATCTGTACATCCACCTTGCTGAGGTCACGTATTTAACATGGTGGTTTCTACTTCGTGACTCCTGAGAGTCTGTATGAAGCTGGCTGAGGTGCTTGCGATGTGATCTGAGCCAATGTACACAATTCAGTCACACTTCAGCGTGTCAGGAAAATAAATCTCAAAGCAGACACAGAATCAAAGCATCTCTGCCCAGCTTGCAGTGCCTATGGTTATTCAAGAGATCAATCAGGGCTATGAAATGCTGTCTCTCCCAAATCAATGAACTCAACTAAAAGGTACCTATTCATTATTTGAGCTCAAGCTTGGCCTCATTGCACCGGCGGAACAAAAAACTGTCTGATAATGATAACTACAAGAGAGTGGCTGGGGAAAAGAATTGTCCACCCCACACGGGGTGTTATGATGGGAGACATCAGCTGCACCGCGGGTCCCGGGGCCTGAGTGCTTCTCAATCACAACCTCATGCTGCTGGAGACAATATTTCACACCTAAATATCAGCATCTTTTTCTTTAGTGCCTCCGCAAATTGCGTTAAATATGGACACATTGTATTTGTTTCATTTAGGCATAAGGAATTGCGACACAAAATGCAAGAAACAACCAGGAGCTGCCTTTCTCTGTTTATTGCTTGTGTGGGAGTAAAACAGCTAACACCATTCTTACTACCGTTAAAAATTTCCTAAAAAACAAAGATTTGGGGGGAATATTTTAGTTCTGCAAAGTTGATACAGGCTTAACAGTAACAGATTTCCTATGGGTGGATTCATATCTATCCCTTCTCCAGGCAAAAATCTTTTCCAGATTTTGATGAAATGTCACTTATGTCAGCTCTCATGAATTTTTGGTGAGGCATTTGCTGCTTTTCCTCAAACCCTGCACCCCGGTGACAAAGTGAATGTGTAAAAATCTCATCTTGATTTTTTTTTTAATTTGTAATTACATTTCTGGCTGTCACAGTTGCAGAAAAAATTGTTTAAGTGCAGCCAGGACATCCTGACAATCTTCTGCAGATGCCTTGACTGGAAATCTCCTGCCTCAATTTCTCCTGACAGCAGCTATCCAAGTGAGAGTAGTGGCTGTACAGAGCATTTCATGGGTCAGAGAGGGAAGAACCAAGACTTGCTGGTCCCTTATAGGGAGCTTTCCGTGCAGCATGTGGTTTTACTGCAGTCTGCACCCTTTGAAGTCCTTTTCCTCTTTACACCTGCGATGTCCTGTCCTCTTATGCAGATGCTACTGGTCTCCTGCCCTCAGTTAGTCTGTTCTCTCTGGTCAAACTCCACACGTCTGCATGCCCAGCGTCTCCAGAAAAAAAACCCAAAACAACAAAACCAGCTTCCTAAGTTATTTGCAACCATCCACATCCCAGCTGGCTCCCCCCATGCCACAGCCTGCCCATATGCCTCGGACACTGAGGCTGCAGGTGAGATGGGAGATGGCCTTGCACTGGTCCAGGGTGAGCATCAGCGAAAGCATTCATGCAGACTACTGGATAAAATAATATTGCCCTGGATCCACATGCTTTGGTGGATGCAGTAGAGGTGTCGACCATTCACAAGATGCTCACTGAAGTTACAAACACAGTGCCACGAAGCTACTTAGACCACACGGGAGTAATGTCCTGTTTTTGTCAATTTATGTGAAGGCAGATATTTTTGTGTTGGAGAGAGCGCAGTGTAAAGTCATTTAGACAATAAAGGAGTGACAGGATTTCCACAGGAGAAGAGATTAACCGAAGTGGGATTATTTTGTTCTGAGAGAAGATGATTAAGAGGTGACATGATTGAAGTATTTAAACTGGCTCAGGGTTATTATCAAATTAAGCTGTATTGGAGATTGCTGGGCAGCCATCACTCAAGGGCAGAGCAGAGGGCTTTGCAGCAGCCTCTCTCATAGCAGAGGGCATGGTTTTGGCTGATCCAGAAGGACAGTCATGGATGAAGAAAGTAGATGTGTGCTGCTGTGTGCCACCAGAGGTTTGAGTGGGCTGGAAAGCTGCCTATTGCTTACAGATAACCTTAACCTTGGCACCATCCTCCTTGGCATCGTCCTTGTTTGAGCATCAGGATCCAATGTACACATATTTATTATTCTCCATGCTTTCAGATGGATGGTCTCATCATCTGCAGCAGCACTGTCCTTCGCTCCTACAAATTACTGTGAACTCACGTACTTCTCTCACCTCTTCTCTCCAGGCTGACAGGGCTAGGTGTTGTCTCCCGGTGCAAACAAACATTTGCCAAGCGAGGAGACGTACTGAGGTCTCGTACCTTTTCTGTATTCCAGGCACGGCCCTGGCTTGTGCATCGCTGCATGGTGTTTCTGCCGGTCTCCAGCACCGGCTCTGCATGTGTTTGTGTCTCACCATTCCTCTTGTGCCACTTTGGATTCTCTGCCATGCCCACCGGGCCAAAGCCATGCCAGTCCTCTATAACCTTCAGGCCAGACTGAGTGGTTTTCTCGGATTAGCAAGCTCTAATTGCTTTGTAGAAGGTTAACTGAGGGCCTTCCTGTCATCTCTGTCTAAAATTTTTGTTCCAGATCACAATCAGATTTCAGTCTCTTACCGAAGATTCAGCACCCATAATTGCAAAATTGGCTCTTCAGACCTTGATGAGCTGCAAATTCCTCTATGGTTTCACCTTGTTTCATACGCTCCAGTTAAGAAGCGCTCTCTCATATGCATCATTTTCACGTCGAGTGTAGCACTCCTCAGATTTCTTCAATAGGACTTCAAAATTATTCTCCTCTTCCCGAGTTAACTAAAAAGTGTTAAACCATCAAGTACTTCAAGCCCCACTATTGTCAGTGCAGAGGCTACTTTTTAGCTACTTTTGGCCGACCCCTGTTTTCGATCTTCTCCAGCTGTTTATCACGTGTCCAGGGAATTTCAGCTCTGACTGCTGAGGGGGCTTCAGACTGCTCCTTCTTCCCATCTTCCAAGTTACTCTTTACTTCTGGACCCATTTGGCGTACAACAATCACGCCCCACTAAAGCTGTTCCCAAGCTGTCTTCTGTGTCCAAATCCCACAGGCCATGCATAACAGGAGTCTTGCACGCTGCTGTCCTGCGTTTCTGTATGGAGAGTTCAGGCCTTAGAGGCTGAACCTCCAATATGCTGGCTACAACACAGCTCACATAAATTCATGCTTCTTCCCCAGGGTGTCTGAAGGAAAACTCATTTCACTCTATTATCCATACAGAGGTAATTTTGAATTTATGCTGGCCTCATTTGCACAGAGAGATCTGCTCCTCCAGGCCAGGTTGCCACCAGACTCACTCTGTACCTCCGCTCCTTTCTGCCCCTCCATCGCTCAGAACGGAGATGCTGCTGCAGCAGACTGCAGAGCAGCTTTCTAATACCTGGACCACGCTGCATGTCACCAAAGCGACTGTTGGCTGCTGACGGATGAGGGATGAAGGCGGGGAGCAGAGGACATGCAATGCTGTGAGTGCTTCCCCGGAGCAGACCTCAGTCCTTCTTTGGTGAGGAACATGGATGCAAGCCTGGCCCACAAGCCAGGCATGGCCGAGCATCCCACGTGGGCCAGAGCATTTTTGTCTCTTGCTGTAGTAGCGTCCAGGATAGGTCAGAAGAATCCCACCCCAGAGGTGACTCTGTCTCCCCATTCATTCACAGACTGTCTAGACAGGTGATAGCCACGTTGACAGCATCAGCAGCGTCATACCAGCTTCATCTGTGGGCTCAGACTGCAGCAGGTTTGTCCCGTCTTTCCACACACATACCGCCCCTGCCCGAGATCACAGGTCCCAGAACACCTTTGGGCTTTGTCTGAGGATGGGAGCAGCCTAAAAAAAGCTTTCTTCTTGATTGACAGTAGGGTTTTCTTCATGGGAGCAGGAGCAAAGGGTATAACCGCAAACAGACTCGCCGCCTTGCACAGGAGCATTCTCCAAGCTGCCTTCTGCCGCGTGCAGAGAGATCAGGCCTGGTGCCTGGGAGGATGGGTAAACAGCTCATCAGAGCTCATCAACATCTGCACAGCCTATCTGGGAAACACACTGTGAATGCTTAAAAAGGGCACCGGAGCACAAAAACCGGTTCTGCCCCGTTGGGCTGGTAACAAAAGCAATTAGCCGGCGGAGGTGGGAACAGGGACTTTGGGCTCTGCTTATACAGCTGATTAGGGGATCATCTGTCAGTCTTGGCCTCACCTCGAAGAAATCCCCCAGCCGTGGCTATGAGCCAGAGAAGAGAACAGCTCTGAAAGGCCAAGACTTGGCATCCCTCTGCAAGACTGGAGAGTTCACACTGGCTCTCCGGCTCCATGTGAGGGACCAGCCAGTGCATTTGCATGCTTGGAGCTGCCAGGAAGGCGCTACCAAGGGTGGGGGTTTTTTTTGCACTTCTTTCCACAAAATTATCTTCTTTCCTGCCAGGACACTCATTCCAGTTCTTTCCAATCTCATTTTTACCATTATCCTGCTGGAGCTCCACCTTCCTGGGGACAACAGCTCCAGGACCCCTTCTTGCAGAACAAGGTGGGAAAAGCCATGCCTGGTGCATGCGGTCACTACTGTCTGACGAGCACACACCACTCACATCCAGCTTGCTCCTCAGCCCCATGCCCCAGCACAGGCTCCTTCTTGCCTCTTCTCACCAGGACCCCACCAGAGGGACACCAAATCCCTCAGGGTCTTTAGTGTGTCTCTGCCCTTCCCCTGCATCAGGCAGAAGCCACTGTCAGGGCAGCTGCTCCTCATGGATATGCATTGAAGCCATCCTCTTAGAGGCCACTAATAATTCTGCATTAGTGTCCTCCTGTCACTGCCCTGTCCGCCGTTGATGAGCTTGGACGCTCATGCATGCCAGCGTGATGTCTGAGTCACCCAGGTCTGGCTTCCTTGAGGATGAGGGGTTGGCAAGGAGAGGAGGCACAAGCTGGTGGAGGGGAACAACCCACTGCAGGATGTCTGGCACAGACCTGTGCCAGTAGATGCTCTGGGAGTGCGTGGGCATGCAGGTGGACAGACAGAGGTGTGCGTTGCAGCTGCAGGGCCAGCACACCATGGCCGCTTCCCAGACTCTGCAGGCAGGAGGAAGAGTGGGCAAAGCCCAGCCATTTTCCAAAGTGCTGGGGGCTGTGCCTGTGCTTATGCACTCCATGCTGGTGCTATCATCCTCAGGAAATTCAGCATCATCACCTTGGAGGTGTGCAGCACTGCCACCTCCCTGCACTCTGCCCTGTGCACGCAAACCCTGTCCCCATCTGCCACCCAGTGAAAGCACAGCCTGCCCTCTCCTGATTGAATGCCCAGCGCCCCAGCCTAACAAAACCTTTAGGGAAAGGATCCCAACTCAGTCTCCCTGCCCTGCCAGGAGCTCCTATGCGTGTTGTCCCTCTTCATGGCAATCCCAGTTCTGGGGTCACTCAAAGGTAGAGGGAGGTGGATATCGTCTTGCATTGGGATTCTCCACTTATCTTGGGAGTGGTCTTGGCCTCCTTCCATGGTGGATGGGAGAGCTGTTTGCCAAGAAGAGGCTGACCTGAAGGCTTACTTGAGTGAGGGTCTTTTACCATCCTCGGCTGGTACTTGGTCTGGATGGCCTCTATGATCCATTTTTAGCCCCAAGTCAACATGCCTCACCACCTCCAGGGTGAACATGTATGAGACTTACTGGCAGTCCATTCCAGCAGTCAGTCTCAGTTGTCATGGGTAAGTGGAAAGATACCCTGGCTCCTTCTGAAATCCCAAAGGACATGGGCAATGTTGAGGCCCTCTCATGCCATGTCCTTTTTCTGCACAGGGAAGGCTTTCAGGGAGCCAGAGTGAATTATTTCCAAAGCAAGGAGCCTAGCAGAGAGCCCAACCACTAGCAGCACCCAGTGTCTGGGGGCTGCCTGCCTGGGCAGGGCTGAAGACAGCTTCCCAGAGACCTGACAAGTAAAAAGCTTTGCTCCTTGGATTGTCAGGCCAGCATCACTTCTTCTAGCATCGTCTTGGTGTTTCTTGGGAGTTGGATTAATATTGAGCTCTATGAGTTTGCCAGCCCGTGGTTTCAGGCAAACACAGAGCCTTGTTCTGGAGTAGTGGGAAGATTTCAACACCAAGGTCTATCAGCAAGGGGACATCCTCTACAAACCTCAAAACACCACTACCTGCTGAGTCTGTGCTGGTACCTCCAGCCACGAGCACATGGCTGGGCTGGTGGGATGGGAAAGCAGCATCTTCACCCAGATAAAATGGAGAGAGGACTAAACTACAGAGAAGAAATGGGGAGAGAGTGAGAAAGAAAGAAGCTGTGAGATGAGCACAGGGATGTTGTGATCAAGGAAAACCCAAGGAAGAAATGGGGTAAAGAAACTGCTGGAGAGGTCACTGCACCACAGGGGATCAGGGAAGGCATAATCAATACAAGAAGGACCTGCTTTTTGTCTAGGAGAAGGGGAGAACAGTCCCAGCCCTAGGCTAACTTCAGAGCATCCTGCTGAGAGGAGGAGGCTCTGGCAGAGGCATTGGCACAACCATCAATGTGCTTTGTGCACGAGGAGACCTGGGCTCTCGGGGATGCTACCAAGCAGCAGGGAGCCCAGGGATAAGACGAGAACAAGGGCTTATCAGGACCAGGGGGGTACCGCAGCAAGGAATGGAGGGAAGGACCCCAGGGCCTACGGGGGTGAGGGCTGATGGGGAGGAGCCCAAGGGGAAGGACGACAGTTCACTCAAACCCTCCTGGAGGATGAAGGAGAAGGAGGAAGGGCTGCCCTTGGAGCCACAGACCTTTCTTCTCCCCCTTCCCCCACTTGACATTTGGAGTGTGAATGTCTCTGTGTTTGGTGCTTGCGGAGATCATTTCTCCTGGAAGGAGAAGGAGGTGCCGACAGCAGCAGCCGCAGGGACGCAGCTTTCCTCTAATGAACTAGAAAATAGTTTCCCTTTAATACTGATTATCCTGGAAGCCAGCTGAAGTGAATGTGATTTACATAAAGATGAACCCGCTCGGCACCGTCTTCCTCGGCAGCACCGGGTGGCTCAGCAGCAGCAGCAGCAGCACAGGCTGGGCCTCGGCTGGGATGCTCTGCAGCATCCCGGGGTTGGCAGCACTGCCAGGTGCCTCTGCTTCCCAACAGGCAGGAGAGAGCTGTGTCCCGTTCCAGCAGCTCTGTCTGCCTCTGCAAGCACTTGCAGCCCACCAGGAGGGATTGCTGCAGCCCCCCAGGCTGCTAACCCATCCCACCTCAGCCTAGCTCCTGGTTGTGATGAGCTACTGGGTGTTCCTGCCACCCATCTGCCATCCCCAGCAGGACCCCCTGACTGCAGCAGGCAAATTTGTGGCCATGCAAGGAACCAGGCTGGGAAGCTGATCTGGCTGGAAAAAAAGGCAAACAAACATGACCCAACTCCCTGCATGAACACCAGTGCCAGCACAGGGGAGGGAGTGGGAACAAGAAGTTTAGCAGCAGCCTGGCTTATACCACAAGCTGAGAGTCCACGTCAAGTCACTCGCTGGGGACCAAGATTTGAAAAGGGCAGAGTTCCTCAGGTATTTTCCTTCCAGCCTCCCCCACGTTACATGCATGGCCAGACTTTCATCATGGTCTTAGATCTTCCACAACTGCTACCTGATTGCACTGGAAATCACCTCCCTTGGATGGTAGGCACACCGAAGAGATGGCTCAGCTTCCTCTCTGCCAACCCTTCCCCACGCGTTGCTGTTGCTAATCCCTGGCCCTGTGCAGCTCCACGGCACAAGCACATGTAGTGAATGGGTGTGCAGCCTCTGTGCCATCCTGCTGGTCTAGACTCTACTTTCCCAGGCTGCTTGCACAGCGAGTGTCTGCACAGCACTGCCCTTACGCATTCCTGAGCTCTGCAATCTTTTGCACCCAAAGACATTTCTTCAGGTGCAACGAGTGTTGAATTTGACACCCTGCAAAATGCAGGCCAGCAATCCTCCACCATGCATGTGAGTACTTGCTCACAGCCGGGGTGCAGATGGCTGCAGGCTCGCAGAACTTGGGCGGGTCGCACGTGAGGGAGAGGCCTGGGTGCATACTTTCCGCATGCTCACATTTGTGTTTGTACTTACTGGCATAGGCATTGTACTTGCGTGCACCACCAGCATATTTGTGGCTAATGTGTTACTAATCATGGTACCGCCATGTACAGAGCATATGCCCCTGCGTCAAGACACATGGACATACCATGCCTGCACCATATGTGACAAATTAGAGGGGGGAAGGGATGTGTACACAAGCCCTTCTAACAAGGAGGCATCCAGTCTGGCTGCCTGTAAGTGCAGCATGTGCGCACACTTGGCCATGGGCGTGCAGCCCATGCGAGGGCAAGCCACCAGCTCACAACAGCGGGTAGTGCCTGCACCGCACCGGGTGATGCTGCGAGGATGGGGCAGGGTGCTGCGGGAGTCAGCGTTCCCTGCCGCTGTGCCATACGCCTCGGTCAGCAGTTCTGACTTCCCCTCAGATAGATTATGTTGTCGACTAATAACCACATAAAATATTCAGGAGCTTACCGCTCTGCCAGAGGCACTGCGGAGATGAGCGTGCCAGGAGATGGATGGGTTGTGGGCCTGGGAAGCTTGCTCTGTGCTGGGAGCTTGCAGGGGTGGGTTGGGCGCATGTGGCCGGACTCAGCTTTTAGGAAGGGGATTTATTCTCCAAGCAGCAGCCCAGTCCTGCACGGGGAGGTATTTCTGCTTCGTCCCACTGGAGGGAGAGCAAATAGGAGGGACCTGCTTCTGGAGGGGACTACACAGGGAGCACAGCCGCCCGCAATCCCATCCCTGCTCCCTGGATCCTTGTCGATGTTAAATGCACACATAGCTCTGGTGCAGGGACAGGAAGCCTGAGAAGACTCTGACCAACAGCGGGGGATCACCCCTGGGAGGTGGTCCCCTGTCTCCGAAATGCTTTGTGCTGGATGCCAGCACCACAACTTCCTCTGCCAAAGCCCAGGCTTGGGACCATGCATGGTCTCCAGTGACTTTTCTTTCTGCCAGGACCACAGACGTCTTGAGGGGCTGGAGCCAGTGACAAGATGCTACACACATACTGTGACAGCCACAGCACAGTGCTGGATGTAGCAGAGGTGGAAACAGCTCCAGAGCAAAGGGTGCAGGCAGGAACTCAGTGTGGAGCTGGGAGCCATGTGCTCTGCACCAGCATGCTGGAAATTGATGCCTAGCTCAGGCAGGAGGAGGAGCCCCTGGGGGTGGTAGGGCTCGTCACGCTCGTGCTGCTTCTCCATAGGCTCCTTCAGAGCTGCATCCCGTCTTACTGTCTGCAGGTCACCTATTACAAGTGCCATAAACTCTCCTGTCATCTGGGACCAGCCACAGCTGTCACAGCTGTTGGCACAGCTGGGGTCCCTGCCCTGAGCCCCGTGCCCCCCGCAGCCCAGGACCGTGGCCTCTGATGGCAGCTGCTGCCCAGCGAGCGCCCGCGGGGCTCCCGATGAGTGGCTGGCGAGGCGGGACGAGAGCCAGCATGCTACCTGGCATGGGCTGACATGCTCAGCAGATGCTGTCGGCTGCTTTTTGGAGCAGGGCTCCCTGCACCTCAGCAGCACAAGGCGCCTGAGGGTGGCCAAAGGGGACGAGGGCTGAGTCAGCCTCCACTGCAGATTAGTAATGGGACAGAGGTAAGGGAGGGAGATTAAAAACTGGTCCCCTGCCTGTCTCCCTCCTGCAAGGAAGAGTTAAATGGACAACTGTTTTCCTGCTTACGTTAGTCATCCTGGAAGGATTTGGTTTGGGGCAGTTCTTTCATTTTTTCTTGGGCATAGCAGGAAAGACGCATTAGTTTTCACATTGCAACAGGCCACAGGGGATGTGCAGGAGACAAGCACTCCTCAGCATGCCTGGGGGTGGGGATGTGTGGCTGATGTTCCCATGGCATTTCACCCATCATGCCCAGTGCATTACTAGTCCCTGCACTTGGTGTTTAGGCAATGCCTCCTGCCCAGCCCCAGGATCCCAAAGAGCTGTGGGAAGCTTTCAGCATTTCCCACACTCCGCCTGCCTCTCTTGACTCACTTTTGAGCCAGTCTAGCTGGGGCTTTGCAGTGTCACAGTCGTGTGTGGGGCACTTAACAGGAGGAGGGTTGGGGGGTGTCGTGGTTTAACCCCAGCCAGCAACTAAGCACCACGCAGCTACTCACCTCTCCCCCCTCCCAGTGGGATGGGGAGGAGGATTGGGAAAAGAAGTAAAACTTGTGGGTTGAGATAAAAGCAGTTTAATAAATAAAGTAAAATAAAATATAATACTAAATATAATATATAAAATAATAATAGTATAATAATAATAACTGTAATGAAAAGGAATGTAACAAAAAAAAAAGAGAGAAATAAAACCCAAGAAAAGACAAGTGATGCACAATGCAATTGCTCACCACCTGCTGACCGATGCTCGAGCGGTGATCCATCCCTCCCAGCCAAATCCCACCCATTTATGTACTGGGCATGGCATTCCATGGCATGGAATATCCCTTTGGCTAGTTCGGGTCAGCTGTCCTGGCTCTGCTCCCTCCCAGCTTCTTGCACACCTGCTTGCTGGCAGAGCATGGGAAACTGAAAATCCTCGACTTAAGATAAGCACTACTTAGCAACAACTAAAACATCAGTGTGTTATCAACATTATTCTCACACTAAATCCAAAACACAGCACTGTACCAGCTACTAAGAAGAAAATTAACTCTATCCCAGCTGAAACTAGGACGGGGGGTCAAGCACCTTTTGCATGGTGAAGATTGCCTAACACTTTTCTTCTCGCCTGCCCTGATGCCAGCAGCTCCAGGGGACACTTATCTCCACCATCCAGGTCCTTTATGCTGTTTCTCAGCCTTCCCAGTGCATTGGCATAAACTGCAGCAGATGCAGCCAAGGAGTGAAGTTGATCAGGATCAGCCTTTACCTGTACGTTGCTCCACATGTGGCTTTGCATCTCTCTCCCACAGCTCTTCGTCCAAGCGATGGACGCTCTGCAAACACCCACAAAACCATCCCGCCTCCCTCCCCTGCCTTGCGGGTTGAGGTGTGCCCCCAGGCATTGCCCCTGGGGAGAGGGGGTTTCTCCACATGGCTTTAGAGCTCCTTAGGCTGCCCTTTGCAGCAGTCGGTCTGTGAGGATCAAGGCTGGTCAAGGAGAAAGCAGCGATGCTGCTGCCTGCACACATCTGTAACCAAACCTGTGGGGACCGGCAGGTAAGAGGCAGGGGAAGCCTCCTGGTGTCGGCGCATGCCGCCTTCCTGCCTGGACTTGGTTTGTCAGCACAGGCTGGCATTTGTGTAAAGGCAGCAGCTCCAGCCAAGGACTACATCTTCCTCCAAGCAGGCTTAACCGGAGAAACTCTGGGTGTCTACAAAGGCCACATGGCAGCTGACAGCAAGCACAGCTTCACAGCTAGCATCTCCCCTCTTGGGAGGAAGGGGATTTGTAGTCACCCATGCAAGGGTGAGCAGCCTGACCCACCGCAGAGCCACAGAGCTCCCCAGTGTGCTGGCAGCGAGTGGGCACCAGCAGCAACAGGCACTCCAGGGTGTGCGGAGAGCCAGGCGAAGGGGCATCCCATGGGATGGGGGACAGCTGAGGGGATGTGGCAGCTCGCTTTTGGCTCCAAGCACGCACAAGCACCTCTCCCCTGGAAAAGTGTGGGACAAGGGGCACTGGGATTTAGTAAAACATATCACCCAGCTGTGGCACTGCAGGGGGATTTTGTTTTGTAAAAGGATTTATTCATAAAGCCACAGCAGCAGCAAACCAATCCTTGTCCTGTGGGCCCTGCAACGTGTGTATAAAGTAAAGTAGAACAAGGTCTGCATGTGAAGGTTATAAATGAACATAATACTGGTTAGGAATGGGGAGGGAGAGAAAGAGTTGGAGGGAGAGAGAAAAAGGCAGAGGAAGAGGGAGGGGAGAGCCCTTTCATAATTCACAGTTCTTGAAATAAAAATAAGGCTGGAATCATGTTTTGGGTAGAAGGGAAAGTGCGTAGGAAGTGTATACTTGCCAATCTGCCAAAAAAAGTTGCTTTTTGTTTTCTTAAGAAGGCAATTACATATTTTTGTCATCCACTTCCTGCTTTGAAGCAGTTGAACCGGCTTTGCTCAAACTTTCCAGAACAATTTGCCCTCAGGCTACTGCCAGAACTGCAACACTTACACCCCAAAGATGAAAGCGGGATGGTGCCATGGCACTCCACATATGCAGAGCAGAGGCACCTGCAAACTGGTCATGGGGCTGGGGGCCACCAGCTCCTCTCACCCCTCCAACTGTTTTGCAAAGGAAGGGGAATTTTGAAGCTTCCACTTGTCTTGACTCAGGTCCGAAGCTCATCACAGGCACACAGGGATGCTAAAATGCCAGTGTGACTCCAGAGGACTATCTCCCACTGCTTCTTCTCCTGGAAGCTCCCACCTTGGGAGATAAGAGACCAATGGTGCTTAGATGGAGGACAAAGCCCAGCTGAACTTGGGTCCAAGCTGGTGCTCAGCAGACCGTGGACAGAGAAAGTACATGGGCTTCTCAAGGCCCAGCGCTGAACTCATCATTTACAGAGGGAAATTTGAGGCTGCTCAATCTCTTTCAGGCCCATCTCAGTGCCTACTCCTCTCCACCTCAAGTCCCTGACCCTCTCCTGGGCTCCCTGCCTCTTTAGGAATCATTGCAGCACTTGGGTATATGCTAAGTGGCTTTGGTTTTGGTTAACTGTTTTGCTTGCTGGATGGCATGGGGTTGAACTGCATGGGTTGTACCTGAGCGACATGGCAACTTGCAGCCCTGCTAGGATGGGCAGAGTCTCAAGAAGATTTGCTCACTGTTGGACTCCTGTGCCTCCAACTCCGCTGTGTCAGTGGCCCTCGCTTCTACTTGAGATGTCTTCTATTTCAAAGCAGCCATTTGCTCTCTCACCTACGGGTGAGAAAGGCATTTGAGACAGCAGGTTGCCCGGATTTAAGGGTGCCATTTCACAGCTGGCCTTCAACAGAAAATGAAATGTTTTTTTGGTGATGTTAGTTTGCAGCTTGAGCAGCAGGTTGTTTTGACTCTGCAGAATTGCTATAGCCAATGCAAGAAAGATACGGCTGCATGCAAGAGGAAAGGTATCATTTTGATCATACATGGTATGAGATGACCAGGTAACAGCATCCTAAGGCTCCCCAGTTACGTATGCATGTTACAATGCTGGCAGCAATTCCTGCCACTGCTTCTTGCCCCACCCTGTCTGCAATATCAAATGCTGCCTATAAATTACTATTAACAAGGATATGTACCTTGGAAAACAAGCTAGTGCCTGTGGGTGGGATGGGATCAATTTTCTAACTCAATGTAAACAGCGCAGTAACTTTGATATTCATGATATTCATATCCACAAGGCAGTAGCTGGGCATTAAGGTCACTAGATAGTAGCATTACAAGTAGCACATTACAAAGATGCATGGGCTTGAAACCCCCAAATGCAGATAGAAGTGACCCAGCTATGCCCATATGCATTCCTGCCTGGTGTGATAACTCTATCTTCCTCTTCCTTGTCCCACACATAGCCTTAACACTGCCTTGTATTTATAAATATGACAAATATGGCCGAGTCTGGGTTGGCATGCAGAGAAGAGGCCCTGGGTGCAGAAAGACAGCAGTGCCACAGTGGCTGGCACCCGTGAGCCGCCTGGGTGCGCGCCCTGCCGTGCGTGTGCTGGACGGCTGTGGTCAGGGCCAGGAAAGGTGGACAAGTGCTGGTGACGGACGACAACGAAGGAAAAAGCGAACACGGGACAGTTCAGCAGTGCTTCGCAGCTGCGTCCTGAGAGGATCCGCCTGTCCCTCTGTGTATCTGAAAGACAAACTGGCAAAGATATACCTTGATAATTAAGAACTGCACCAATTAGAGCTGCGCTACAAGTTTGATGTGACTTGCAGAACACATGCAATGCAAACCAGTCTTTTATTTCACAGTTCATATTCTCTTTTTTTTAATTATAAGACCTTTTTTTCTGGTGCACCTATTCTTACAACAAATGAAGGCTGCAGAAGGAGCAAAACTGATGAGGAGAAGCGTGTGATCATGAGTATCGTGATGAGGAAAAGGCAGTTGTGAATGAACTTAGTGTTTGCAGTAATTAAGTAACTCTCTAAATTCCTAAATCCTGATTTTGAAATCATTTGGTTGACTTGATGCATCCAAGTCCCAGAGCTTTTAATTCAAATATAAAGCTTGATTGGCAAATTAATAAAAGGCTATGAATGAAATTAATGAAAGATTAAAGACCAACAGCTCATGCTGATATAAAAATTACCCCTCCAAAATAGGTTATGCAATAATTAGAATAAGTTACCACTATGTTAATATTAATTCTGATGTAACATTTATTCATCGATTAGATTTACTGATTCACAACGAAGTTCTAAAACCTTATATACATTTGTTGAATCTTTGCAGGCACTGTTAATCATCTTTATTTTCCATTCCATAATTTTTAAAATTACTATAAAGCGAATTTTCATTAATAAATTGTATAGTTGAGCACTTGAGTTCACAGTTTCGCTAAGCGAAATGAGATCTAAAGAGCTATTAGGACCATGGAATGGGTAATTGATTAACTAAAATGACTTGGTCAATGCGCTCTGAATCCTCTAACTAGCACATTGTTTCGATGTCAGCCTCCACATCTCATATTGGCTGGGAAAATTGATAAAAGAGACAATCTGAGAGAGTTTTCGTCTGGGTTTTGTTAACAAAGCGCTAAGCCAAGCGGCCTATAGAGTTTTGCATTTAGGCTTTGAGAATTTGTGTCTCCGGCGTATAGTCGCAGGTTCATAGCCTGTGTCAGAAAAAAAAGAAGGAACTTATTACTTGGTACGCTGGGATTGTGGAGAAGGGCTGCAGCAGGCAGCCTATTTGCCGAGATTTAGTGTGTCAATTTAATTGGGCCGGACGAGGTGTCAGCCACGTATTCAGAAGATATGGTAAAAATGCAGAGCGATCCGATGGAAAAGAAAGGCTTTGGTACTCCCGCTTCCTAAACATGACCTGGGTAGGATTTGTTGCCAAATTCAGGCTTGCTTCTGCTTTTCCTCACCTGAAGGCAGATATTATTTAATCCAGCCAACTAAACTGTAAATCAGCAACATTTCTCAACTGAGAATATCCCAGTATTTTAAAATAAATTTTTTCTTTAGTAATTATGTTCAGCTTTATCATTACCTGTTGTCTGCTCTGCAGCACTTTTGTTAATACGCTGGAATTTTTTATAGACTGTGCAATTTATTGCAATGCTTCTCTCTCTGTCTTGTTTTTGGCAGATGATAACTAAATTCTTTTGTTTCTGATCACTTATTCTTGTTTTATAGTGTAATAAAAAATAAAAACACCCTAGTAAAATTGTGTAAATAGAGTGTATGCAGCTGCATATACATGTTTTTCCTTGCTGAATGAATGCATGCACACATCCCTGCATCCTCAGCCCACACTGCGCTTCCTCGCAGTTTCAGTGTTGCAAAGAGCCCTACCTCTGCTGCAGCGGGGGAAGAAAACCATCAGCTACGCACTGGTCCTTGAACCTCAGCTCCATCTTGGCTGACCCTGACTGCCTAAATCCACTTTGGCTGGCTGAGCTCTTCAAAGGCCTGTCCACAAAAAAAACCTAAAAGCAACTTGTTCTGGTCATGCATCTCCTCTTCTCAACCCTTTGACACCCCATGTGCATGGTGTGGGATACATGATGAGCAACATATCCTGGACCCAGCTAGCCCCTGGGTCCTGCCCCTGGGATGCTATCCCACTGCTTCCCAACTCCGAAGTCATGTTAAAACATCTAGTCCCCAGTCTCAAGACATGGCCAAGCTCTGAACCCAAGAACATGGAGCACTCTCACGCTCCATTTTGGGGGGGGGATAGAGATTGGAGATGATGGAGACTTGAAAGCCCTCCCGCCTGCTACATCTGCTCAAGCAAGCCCTGGCTCTGAGCTCTCCATCTCCCGTGTCAGGACCTGCCTGTTTACACTCGTGGGGGAAGAGCAGAAACCTGTTGTGTAAGATGGCGCAGTCATCTCCCCGCAGCTTACTGCTGCAAATCACATTTCAGCAGAAGATGATTTTCACCTTCCTTGTAACTAATGAAAAACCCTTTAATTCAATGTGTTGACATTAAAGCTCAGGATGAAGATCTCTTCCCTGGAATACAAATGGAAATGGAACCCATGCTTTTCCAGATAAAGACAGTTTGAAAGGACTGGTTCATTTTTTCTGTGGATTTAACCTGTATTGGTTTCTTTAATAATAAAATAGCAGAGAGTGTGCGATTTCTCTGACTAAAATCAGATGTCCCTATTTAGGTCAGATCTGTCCCAAACGCTGTCTTGACAATACAGATGACTAAATCCCAGCCTACCAAGATGGCAGAGGCTTGGCTGGCACAGCGCACCTCTCCCAGACTTTACCAGGACGCCTGCATGCCTTTCAGCTGAAATGTGCTCCCTGGGCAGGCACAGAGCAGTACATTTAATCCTGCCAACCATCTCCCCTTCCCTGCTCTTGCATACACCTTTCAGCTGCAAAAGACCCTACCTACCAAGACCCCATCCGACCTCTATTTTCAGCATCTGATCTGCCGGTGGACCTTCTCTTGGAAGGATCTCTTGATCATCTGCTGGAGAGGGGAGGATGGGAGGAGGCCAGGCCCCCTCTACCCATGTGAAGAAGTGAATGATTACATTACCCTGCACCCCTCAATCTCATGTGCACACCAGGGAAGTGGTAGGAGTGCATGGTCCTGAAGAAGGTCCTGTAGGCACTTCACTGCTTCTATGCTGAGGCAATAACCTGCCACGTGGGATATGTTGGTGATGCCAAGGAAGCTGGTGGTGTCTGGGCAGCCTTCTCCTGTTCCTCCACTCCCACATGTGATGTGGGAGGGAATACGATGGTCTTTTCTCCACCTCTCCAAGCAGCCTACGTAATCTCACCTGCCCCCCTTCACTGTCTCCCTGCTCTGAAGCCCATGCACTAACTGATCTCCCACCCATGCCCCATCTATCCACTCCCACTGACTGTAGTCTGAATCTGAAGGTCCCAGATTTAAACTGCACACCAGTCCCTCTCTAGATGATCTCATTTTATCCTATGCTTATCTAGCCTCAAGTTCCCACAGACTCCCTGAGCATCTCTCCTGCTTTCTCCCAACATCGTGCCACCACCCCTGAGGTGAAGACCTGCATGTATGTGGTCAGCGCATGTGAAGATGCTTTGCTGCTCTCCTGCAGTCTCATTCCGGAGGTGTCTGCTGGAGAAGCCTCCTGGAGATGCTTCTGGTCCGACTATGCATGAAGGCTGCAGAGATGTTGAAGTTGGAAGGTAGTCACTTGGACGCAAATAGGAGATCCATCATGGAGCTCTGCAGCATGCACATGTACAGGGAGGCAATGTGTTCCTATTTTGCTATCTGAGTGCAGATATTAAATGCAGATTCGTCTGAATCTTCTTGTCTTCAGGTGAGGCACATGGTTATCTGGCAAGTGCTTGACTGCTTTCTCCTTACCTTGTGTGAACAACTCTCACAATCACAGAGGAGCAAAGGAATCTTGCATTTTTGGAAAGGTGCTCGGGAGCAGTTGAAGTGAATCACTGCCAAGTGTAAAGACATTTAAAATGGCTCTAGATACCTGCTAGATTAGTAAGATGAATCACAGTCGTCGTGACCTCTACATGTGTCTGGCAAGTTGTTCGCTTGTTACCTAGTGAACAATCTGCTTTTCATGAACCCAAAATAACAATGTTTAGGAATACATTTTTTTTTCTTCTCAAGCTCTGTGTGAGTCACTAGCATTGAAGCAAAAGAAGGAGGAATCCTCTATATAGACATGCACATGGCTCAGGAGCAGGGACTTCTGAACAGGGAACAGTCCAGCCTCTGGGTCGAGACCAGTGCCCCAGTGACATCCCCTCCTTTACTGGGGTGACCAACTTGGCACGAGGTAAGCATTGTGAACCTGGCATCCCTGCTGCCAGCCTCGCATTATGTGCACCTCTTCATCCCCAGATTATCTCCTGTGCTTCCTCCTGTCATCTCATTTGCCTCCCTGAGAAGTGTCTGGCTTGGATCCCATGGTAAACTCGCTGGCTGCTGCCAGCCCTCTGCCAAAGCTTTCCTCTCAAATCTGAAACAAGAGCAGGTTGTAGGCTTGACATTTTTCAGCAACTAAGCCAAAGTATATGGGAAACGATATTTTTACCTTTTTCTCTGTGCCCTTTTCTTTCCTCATGTCTATTTGCTTCTGTCTTCATTTGCCTCAACACAAAAAAAAAAAAAAAAAAAAATCAAAATCAATCGTCACCAATTCAATAACTGCCCTTTCAATATGCACTTGTCCAAAATGGCTCCGAGCAACAGGGCTGCAGTGTCAAAGACTTGCCCTTAGAGACCCTTTGAACTAAAAGGAGCAAGTTGTAGTGATATTTTTAATGTTAAAAGCTGTGTTTTTCTCCCTTCTTTTCATAGCATTTCATAGGCATTCACTGACAGTTCAGATCTTCCACGGATGTTTGTTTGCAGTGGATGTATGCCAGCTGTAACTTAGATACAGTTAAATATTTCATGTAAAACCAGGATTGCTTCCCTTCTGTGACCACCCCACAACAGCCAGGGGCAGGGTGACTTACAGATGAGATTCAACTCTCCAACTGCCGGTGCGAGTGCCGGCAGGAGCCCCTTGGGCAGCACGGAGGCAGGAGCTCACATTTCTAGGAAGGCTTACTTTTTTTTTGTTGTTTTTTTTTTTTTAAACTTTTTCACTGCAAGAACCAAAAATAATCTGAAGCAACCAGACAGCTGAATTTCTCTGTTTAAAGAAGCATTTGATAGCAGCAGACGTACAAGGAAGGGGGGAGCAGCATTGAAATGGGAAAAACAGAGCAAAGCAACCGCATGAGGTCCAGAACTACACTTGTGTATCTGCATCTAAATGGATGGCTGGATCTTTGGTGGTACTTTGACATCCAGCCACTGTCCCTGAAGGGCCCAGCCCGGCAGCCCAGAGCCCAAACAAGATGCTCGGGGACCACAACCCCTGCCCAGTCCCATTGTACTGGTGTACCCCGCATATGCAGGCAGTGCACACCATCCTGGGCTGTGCACCTCGCTGCACGGCAGCAGAGTCCCGTGGGGAAACCCCAAAGCCCCTCCAGATTCCTTGTGCATCCTCACTTTCCCCTGCAAAGGGGACCTGGCTTATCACCCTGAGACCTTCTTCCCCCATCCCAATGAGGGAGGGGGGCAGGTTCTGACCTGCCACCTTTCCCGGCCCCAGGGCCGAGCTGTGTCTCTGCTCCCTGCGGGAGGACAGAGGGTGTTTTCATCGGGACCCCTCTGGCAAGCACAGTGCAGGCTTGCCAGGGATGGGGCACCAAAGGAGGCCGGCAGCATCGCCTGCCAGGTGCCCCATGCACGCGGAGCCAGGAGAGCCCTGTGCCGGCAGAGCTCACGCCGTGATGGGCAGCCATGGAGAGGACCAGAAATGTTCCTTATTAATACAGAAATTTATGCTGCCTATAAAATACATTCACAGTGACATATTTAGTAACCCAATTAATACTCCACGACAGACATTTCAGTGTAACTAATTCTAGTCTGTATGCTGCCTTTATAGTGATATAAATGGCTTTATGTTGTGCTATTGATCTCTGCAGCCACAGGATTTCACAGCACACCCTTCCATCCACCCCAGCTACCCTGGGAAGGTCCACAGGCTTCGAATCTCCCTGCAAGTCATTTGCTCCTGGGGTGCATGGTGGGGAAAAGGGAGCCCCAGTAAAAAAGAGCAGTATCCCACCCTGCGGGGGGGGGCTGTGGATTTGGCACCTGGGATGAGATGGGATGAGATGGGATGGGATGGGATGGGATGGGACGGGATGGGTGGCTCCAGCCCCACTTCCCCTCCTCTGTGGAGCCAGCTCCAGCCAACAGGTCTCCAGCCTCTCGCCCAGTGCCATGCAATGGTGGGGATATCATTTTGTCTAGAAACCATCACCCAGGCAGGGCCTTCCCCCATGTCTGCAGTGATGGAGGCCATGGCGCTCGCTTCCAGCTCCATGGCAGGGTTGCCACGGAAACCGATACTGTTGATTTTTTCTGATCTCCAAACCCAGCCCGTGGCATCAGTGCTCCCATCCACAGTGCCCAGGGGGAGATTCCCTTGACAGCAGCCGATGCGGGGCAGTTAGTCCCCCCGCTCACCCTACAACCCTGCGTCTGCCCACAGCAGAGCCCACCCTGGCCCTGAGTGTGAGCACAGCCACGCTGCTCTCATGTGCTTGAAGTTTTCCAAGGCTTCCCAGCAATCCACACAGGATACCTTGGCGGAATGTCACATCACACCTCCACTCCTTGCCATCAAAAACACCCCCTTGGCAAACATCACCTCTGGCAGCCTGCAAAGCCCCCTCCATGTCCTCAACACAACATCAGGTGCTCGGGCAGGAAGGTCAGCAGAGGAGAATGCCCACGAGCACCTTTCTGGAAGAGGTGCTGGTAGCAGGGTCTGGAAGCAGGAGAAGAGACACCAGAGATCACCAGAGGGATGGCAAGAGAAGGGCAGACGTGGTGCGCCGGTGTTTCGTGGAAGGAGGGGAGGGTGGATGTGGTGCTGGCTCTGGGCAGGGAGGCATCAGGAGCCGGCGCTGGGGACAGCAGTGTGTGGGAAGGGGACGTGCACTGCAGCGAGGTGTCTTTAGGCAGAGCAGTTACTCTCTGCCTCCCTACTTTCCTACATCCAAAGGCTGCGTTTTCATTATTCATCCCCCTTCAGGGGAACTATCTCATAATAATAAAAATGTCAGAAGGAATACACAAATACATACATACACTAAATGAGGAGTTGCCACAATGCACGGAGAGACGTGGTGATTTATGGGCCCCTGGGCTGCCACCTTGATTCCTCCCGTGGTGTGGCAGTGGTCCCCTGCCCCAGACATGGGAGGTTGCGTGCAAGAGAGGCCAGGGGAGATGCCTGCAGTGGCCCTCAGCCTTGAGGCAGCCTCCTGGGTAACTGGTACCTGGATACCGCGGCTCCCTGCATCCATTATCTGAAGCTCCTGCTTGGCTGCAGGCTCTGCTGCATCCCATGCCTTTGGTGCCCCTTTCTCCATCACTCTTTGTTCCTGGCCCAAGCCTGGGTTCAGTATCCCAAAGCGCCCAGGCTGCAGCAAAGCTCTGCTCTGCAAACCCAGCAGTGATGCATGGAAGTGTCCCCATCAGCAATGGCAGTTCAGGGTGAGCACAGCTTTGGGACCACCAAATCTCGCTTCAGCATTGGCCCACCGGGAGCCCTCTTGCTCTGCATGAGCGTGTGTCCCAAGTCATCACGTCCTGACACGGAGAAGCAGAGCAGGTAAAGGCCAGTGCTTGCTCCCTGTCCTCAGCTTTGCTCCCAGCTGCAAGGGATTGGGTTTTCCCATTTTGCAAGGCTTGGCGCGCAGCTGTGACTCTGAAAAAAGCTGGTTGACAGTCAGTCCTACAAGCTGGGTGCAGGCAGATAGATAGGTTGGAAACCAAGAAGGGCTATGCACACTGGCCGCCCCACCTTGCAGAAGAAAATCATGCCCACCACTCCCAGGGATGGTGGCACGAAGAAGGCACCAAGCACACACATGCACATGGATCTGTGTTGGGGCTGCTGAGCGCTTGCTGCCCTCTCAGTCAGCTGCTCGGGGGCCTGGCAAGTAATACAGCAGCTCTAAGGACCACGCAGCTGGAAATGCAGCAGGGAAGAGCTGGGATTAGTCCCTTGCCCAGGCATCACTGTGTGTTTCTGCATGGATGCATGGGGTGCCTGGCCATACACGAAGCCCACGTGGGGGTGGGGGGGTGTCTCTTCTGTGCACACGGGTGTGTGCAGGCACACGTAGGTTATGCTGTATGTACATGTTGGTGTTGTCATATGGCCGGGTACACGTGTGTGTGCACGTGCATGAGTCAGGGCAGGGACGTGGCAGCTCCTCAGAGGGATTTGCTGAGGATCTCCCTGTTGCAGGCTGTCTCTTTCCTGGTGAAAAATAATCTCTTCACCCAGAGCTGGGCACATGTAGAGTTAATGCTGAGTGCACATGTTTATGATAAAACAGTTGATTTATCAGAACTGTCACCCACTAATCGCTGGGGGAATTGGAGCACTCACACTTCCCACAGAGCTGCAGTGCTAATGCCATGCTCCTAATGCAGATTTGCAATGCAGCACCACGCCAAGAAAACCCTGGGATGTGCAGGGGCAGGCATGAACTGCAGAGAAACAGCACACACCTGCACATCTGGCCAGCTGCAGCAGCCCACTCACCCCAGGGAAGAAGGCGGTTCCCATGGGGAAGGGAAGAGAAAAGCAAGGAGCTCTCACAAGCAGAGGTCATGAGTTTCCTAAGACAGGGCAGCAGCTATTGCAAAGTTGTTTGTGATAAGCTCAAGGGATTCATATCTCGCTCAAGGGATCAATAAGGGATTTGAACTCTTGAGAGCTCAAAGGTTGGGTTTCCAAGTGTCTTTGGCTGCAAATCGGGTCCTCCCCATCAGACAGAGATCACCCTTTCTCTGCTCCAGTGGTGATGGAGACACCTGGGCACTTGGGAAGACATCACAGGGTCCTTCACCCCAAGGAGGCACTGGCTGCACTCCCTGTAAGAAGCAGCACGTTCCCTCCAACGTGGCTGGCACCTCCGTGCAGACTGAACCAAGGAGGGATGTCACCACCCCTGCATCATCCTGGTCTGTGGTGGCTGCAGGAGGTCTCCTCGCTCCTCGTGCCATGGGGCACCTTGCTGGATTCAGCCCCACCAATGCTCCCCTGTTCACAGTGGCAGCCCTGGGCCGAGTCACGGAGTGAGGGTCCCCTGTTCAGAGCAAGACCTATATAAACAATGGCACGCATGTTCTTGCAGTCTCCTACATGCTGGTGGGACTCACCATGACCACAAAGGACCCACCACCCACCGTGCAGTGGGGTGCAGCTGCTCATTCAATGACCTTCCATACCCAGCAGCCCTGGGGAAGAAGGAAACCGTATGTGGCATTTGTGATGGGATTTAGCCTTCATGCAATGCTGTGGGCAGAGGCGGATCCCATGGGTATCGCAGAACAGCATCTGTTTTCACCTACAAGCCATCAGCTCTGGTTACCAGCAGACACTTGCAAAAATCAGCTTTTGCCAGCGTAGGAGTGGAGGGAAGCTGCTAGACCTCTGCCTAATGCAGATTGCTTGTACTTGAGTGCATATTATGTCAAAATCAGAGGGAAAAAAAATCTTTGCCAAGCAAACCTCAAGTACATCTGAGGTCCTTCCTGCTAAATCAATATTGGCAATACCTACTGCTCTCCACCTGGGATGGCAAGAGAGAAAATCAGCGGAAGGTCTGATTTTCCTCTAATAGTGCTTTGGATGTCATCTGTTCCTCAAAACAAATATTTCATAATTTGAGGTTTCTGGGAGATCTTCAGTTATATTGCAACCAAAACTCCTGCCAGAAAGGGCATTTGGTACTTCCTTTGCCAGGCTAACACTTATTTCCTGAGTAATATTTCACTGTATTTTCAGGCCCTTCAAAAGTAAAAGGCTTTGTTTTATCACTGTCTTCAATTTGAGTTTCAACGCCTCTTTGCTGAACAGTGCCCTTGTACCAGATTGACCATGCATCTACCTGATGCCTACTTTCCAGGCAAAACATATGGGCCGGCACTTTCTGCTGAGAAAGTGCATTTTCTTGGTCTGAGCAGTCTTGGCCAGACTTTGGCAGCTCATTTCGGTAGATGCCATGAAAAAGTTTCTTGGTAGCTGCATCAGTCTCCCATTCCCAGCTCGGTATCTGTGTAGAGACCAGGCCAAAGAATAACTCTTGATCAAATATGTTTTCTTAAACAGCTGCCAGTGCAATTCTGCTGGTTCTGTTCATGTTGTCTCACTGCATTTTGGGGTGAGCAAATGCCCACTGATCTGCTTGGTCTGCAGGTAGCAAAGTGCATAGCTTTATGCAAGAAGCAGTGCTTGCATGGAGACTTCAAACCACACCGTTCAGGTGCCACTGGAAGGACTCCAGGCCAAAGTCTGTTCCCAGCTGAGTTTTTTCTCCTGGCGTGTCTCTACTTGCAGCAATGTGAACAGCATAAAGACCTCTGAAAACGGCAGAGGGGATATAATCTGGAATTTGATGGACTGTTTACAATTATTCAGTCTGAGTGACAGTGCAGAGCCGCATGGTCATGGGAATATACTTTGTGAGATCTTGTCTAGACTACAAGAGGATTAATGGCAGGGGGAGATTTTCTTTGTGTTAGTGATTTTTGGACAACTTCAGTCAATTGCAGTAAGCCTGGATAATCGCTGCGTGTGGCTCTTCCCCAGATCCTATCAACAGCAGTAATTTTAGCAAACAAGGTGAAGATGACCGGTTCTGCTTCTTCTGATGCAGCCGCTGGAGCATCAGCAGATGTTCGGGGACGTCACATCTGCAGGCAGGAGGTGGGCTGCATTTGCAGTGGGTTTGCATCAATACCCTCCCTGCATGCTGATGGTGCCTGCTTCACCCTCCTGACCGACGTGGACACTGCAGAAAACTCTTTGCAGCAAACTCATGCCCACTAAAATGCACGTGTATCTTTGCTGCTAGTGACTACAGGGCTGGTAATAAACTGTCTTCCCGATGTGGCTTTTTGTGTTGGCTTTTTGTTTGAAGCTTCCTGCTCGCAGGCTTTTAGGTACAGAAAGGCAAGTATAAATGATTAACAGAAGTTTTAATAAATCCTAATGGGGTCTTTTAGACTGATAGATCACCAGAGGTTGTTTATTACTATGTCTTGTAACTCATATAACATGCTTTATTACCGTGCTTACAGTTATGTATAAAATGTCTGCAACACACTTCACCATAGTCTAAATCTTCAGGGACTCACTGGGAGGTGAAACCAAAAGTTTCACCCTTAATTTTTGGAAAAATAAGGTCTTCTGTCCATCTGCCTGTCTGTTGGTCTCGGCATTGACCCTCGGTGTGCCATTCCCACGCTGCTGCTCCGCATGGCCCCGTAGGCAATGCTGTGCCCTTGCCGTGGGGCTGCCGTCACTCTCTTTTCAGTGGGGCAAGCGGAGCATCGGGAAGCGCAGCCCCACACCCACTGAGCAGGAAAGTGGCTTTTTTTACAGTGGATGCCCTGGTCTGTGTTGGCTGTGCTGTGGTCAGACCCCTGCTAGCCCCAGCCAAAGGCAGGGAGCACCCTCCTGGGTGTGCTGGGTCAGCTCTGGGTGCTCAGCATCCTGCTAGATTTTACAGTGAGGTGAGAGGTAGCTTTTCCTTTTTAGTGTGACTAATGTCAGCATTTGGCAAAAATAGCAGCAGCGCCATTCTGGCTCCCCAGCCCGACGTCTGGAGGCTGCTATGCACGTTGTGCTCAGACCGTATCTTGCAGAGAAAGGGAATTGTACAGCGGGACTAAGACATGAATTTAACTTCTATTTTTTATGCTGTGGCTCCAGCAAGAGACTGCAGCTAAAAAGCGACCAAGGCAATTAATTACCAATGTCTGTCGCCTGGTGCAGGACCAGAACGAGAGAGAAAACAAGGCAGAGAGCACTGCATTCCCCACAGATAGGAAAAAATGGACTGATGTATACTTCTGCTGACACGCTCCAGCATCAGAGAGTCTTTGTTCACATGGGCTTAAGAGACAGCTAGGCTTGGCTAGACAATAAAAGGGAAAAGGAAGACTTATAAAGGCTCTGCAGGCTGCTTGCCTCCCAGGTTTCCTGGGGTACTGACGCTGGTGCTTCCCAGGGACTGGGGGTTCCAGTGCTGGGAGTATCCGTGCAATGCCGGGGCTCTGCAATGCCACCCATCCTGGGTCACAGCGATCACACTCCTCGCTGAGCAAGGATCAGGTGATTGCAATCTCCGGTCGGTTCTGCTGGCTGGAGGGATTTGGAGAAAAGACCATCAAAACCTGTAAAACATGGAGCCAGAGCCTCCAGGTATGACAGAGAAGATGTTTTTTCATTTTGCAAATTTGTTTCATAAGCTTTGCAGGTTCTTCCATTAAAGCACTGAGCAAGCCTGCAATCGTTTGTATAAATTTTGCGTATTTTTCTGACTACAAGCATGGTTTCTGGTGAGCCGGCGATATAAGCCATCCATTTCCTTCAGGAGCAGTGCACACCTCTCGTGGGCAGGCTGGCTTACTTCTCAGGTGTCTATGAACTTAGCGGGAGTTAAAGCAGGCAATGTGTTTAAGGAAAAAAAAAAAAACAAACCAGCAGAGAAGTAAAAATAGTTTAAAAATCCAGAATCATGTTTGTCTTACTGCAGTAAACGAAGCACCTTTGAGTCACAGAAGCCAAAGCCCCAGACACCTCCTTCAAAGGCAGCTTGTCCATACGGTGAGTTGAACCAGAGTTTTTCCCCTTCCCAAGCTAGTGCCTGGATGGCTGCTGGGCTGGCCTGATCCTCGCAGGGGAAGGGAGGAAAGAAAGGAGAAGGAAGGATTGAAGCGTGTGACACTGCCCATACTAACTATGAGACATCTGATAGCTGTTTCTCGATTCCTCAGTGGTTTCCTGGCCGTCCACCCTCGCCAGGCTGGTGTGAGCCTGCGAACCCAGATGCTCACAGCATTCGCCGACGACATGCCGAAGGACGTGTTTTCCCTGAGTTTATTCACTGTGTCAACTTCGGAATGGAAAGGCTTGTCGAGTTTTTAAATAATAGCAATTTTGTATGCATTTGACTATTTCTGCCCTGTATGAGCCAATATAAACTCTATCTCATTTATCAATTAGCATTTATAAAGTCCTTATCACCATGGAATCAAAACACTGTAAATGGATTAAAAAATATGCAGGCTGCCTGGGGGAGTCAGTAACTTCATCTACTCCGACTTTTGTGAAACAGTGTGATCTCATCGGAGTGACAGGGACATGCACAATTTTTAGACACTTCACAAAATTTGAGAAAGGAGTCATTGAAAATAATTGGAGTAATTATTCCAGAATTAAGTGGCCCTTTATTCTGGACCTGAATGTTCATGTGGGGAGCTGTTCTGGAAGAGCTATTCTGGAAGACTTCATTCTCCAGTAGCTCTGCTTACTAGCTTACACTAAATAATTTTAACAGCCTCACCTACATATCAGTTCACCATTGTGGAGCCATTCATATCAATGCAAAGTGCCTGTAAAGCAATGCCAACGCAGGATGCTGATGTTTCCAGCCACTTTGAAGCAGAGTAACTGATTGCGGCAAAACGAAGGTAATGGTCCTGCTGTCATCAGGTGCTTAGTAACTTCGCTTTAAGGCGAGCCATTTGCTCCAAAGCTGACCAACCATGAGCTGCATCGCCGTTTCGACAGTGGGAAGCAGAAATAGGCATCAGGAAGCCTTGCTGCCAGGATTAGCGAATGAAACCGGTAAGGTCTGTCTTAACCCAAGGTGTGAGTATGCCAAGACCGTTTTATGGTTGCAGCTCAAGGAGCAACATTTGGAAACCAGGACGCTGTTCTCCCATCTTCTCCCCTGTCACCTCTCCTGCTAGGGAGCTCCTGGCACGTCCCACTTCAGCAGGAAAAGTGGGACTGCCACGCTGTGGTCGCATGTGACAGTTGCTCCTTGGTCCTTGGCAAGCGGTGCACAGGCAGCGAGCAGTCACAGGGCTCCTGGAGCTGAGGGAGATGTCATGGGCTGAGCAACAAGCAGCCTTCCTCACTAATGGAAGAGTGTATTTTTGGGAGCAGTCCAGGTGCTAATCACCTGCAGCATCTGGGCTGCAGCCACCAGTATCATCAGGCGTTAGATTAATGATCTAGCAATCAGAGTAAACAATGCATGGACAGGACTGTGCTGGATGCTCATCCCCTCCTTCACGCAGAAGTAGTAACTCTGATTTTTTTTTCTATTGCTCAGGGTCAAGCAGAGACCAAGAATTGTACAGCTGAACTCTGCTCTGGACAAGTGACCCTCCACAACGGGACACTCCTTTTCTGTGCTAACAAAGTGCCACACAATGTCACCTCAAACTGTCAACAGAAAAAAAAGCATAATAAGAATATATACAGGACATATTATTATTCTAGGGATGTGTTAAAATAAGAATATTCATGAGAAATCATTTGTTTATCCAAGTAGCATTGAGCATTCATCAGTGAAGGAACGGACTCATAGTGGCCACAAGTCAATATTTGTCCAATATTAGCAGAGTGGAAGCGGTCATTTTGGGCATCAAAATAGTCATCATGCTTTGATTTCAGAGAAATCTGTGTGGTTCCCTGCTGTGGCGTAAAAAACCCCAACCTTTGTAAATACTGAATGTCACATCAAGGACAGAGGGCCCAGGAGCTAAGAGGCTATTCTCGCTGTGTTTACACACTGAGCATTTTCATGCTAAATTGGCTTTGGGATGCAGGTGCCAGATGAAAATCACCATGGCCATGTGAATCTAATTGCTTACGCAGAGTAGAAACACACTGCTGGTTTAAATTTGCTTTAAAGACCTGGATGGGTTAACTGCATGCTAGGGCAAGCACTGTGTCCACACCAGAGTGCTCTTTAATCTCCCAGTTATCTCATAAGCTTCTCCACTAGCCTGTTCTTGCCCACTGGGTACACCATGCTTGATGTCTCCATCCTCCCCTAGACGTAGGCTGGGTACCCTATACTTGGGCTTTCTCCTCGGATGCTCGCAGGGTCTCTGTTTTTTTCCTCTTTGCAGTGGGCTTGCATCAGATCTTTGAGCACGATGACTTTGTCTTGGTTGCTCACCCTGGGATTAACATTTTCTGCCTTGCATCACACCATCATCAGACCCCATCGTTCATCATCTGAAGCAACAGCAAGGCACCGGCAGCAGAGCCAGGCTTCCTTGGAGCAGTTTTTCTTGCCTGAAAAGCATCAGCAGCTATGAGCAAATTCACACAGCTGAGGAGACGGGCACACATCACCACCGAGAGAGCTATTTTGCAGTGGCAAAGTGGCAGGGGCAGGGAGAGGAGCACAGCAGTGATGAGCAGGTCTTCGGCAAACAGCTGTAAAGGGGTTGTACCACAGCTGCTGTGCATCAGAGCCAGGTGGTGAGAGCACAGAAGGGCAGCAGGAATAGCTGAGAGCACTGCAAAATCCAGTACTCCTGTCAGGAAGCCTCTCCAGCTGCCAGCACCACTGCCTCTCCCCACATCCACACCACATCCCCCACACACCCTCCAGGCACCTGGTCCGCCCCGGTCAGGCTGCTGACCATCCCCCTGCATCCCACACTCCCTCCATCCTCAGCCGACGGGATCACCAGGACCTTGCACAGCAGCACAGCGCTTCGCCCAGCTGCCCCCCTCCTTCTCCTGCAGCCTCAGGCTTGCAGTTCACATTTTCTGGGTTTGCACTTCATGCCCAAGCAGGACTTTGCTCTCAGGAAAGCTTTGCATTAGAAAGCATCGCCAGAGAAGGGGCTGCAGGTCAACCTTCTGAGGAGGAAATGCACAGAATACCTTTATTGCATCTCCCTCTTAATGCACGATGACAATTTATATCTAGGTGAAAGATGAAACAAAACAGTGCTTAATACTTTCTTCTTTTTTTGTGAGTGCATGATCTTTACTTAAACCTCGGGTCACTCGGCTCCTCTTTGAGGTACCTTACAATCCTTCCACTTCGCCTGCCCACAGGAAAACAGGATCCTGCTGCAAAGCACTTCCACCCGCAGTGGGAAACAGCCCTCTTCATCTCCTCCCCCTGCCGTGTGGCAGCTGCTGTGGCAGCAATACTTGGGTGCACAGCATTGCACCCAAGGGTGCTCACTGGGTGCAAATGCTTTCAGGAGCCAGAGCAGCAGAGTAGTTAGGCAGGGTTGCCTGGTGGGGAGCACAGATGGAGCCATGGGCTGCATCAAGCCATGCTGCCATAACACCAGCCAGCGCTGAAGGCAGAGACATGAAGACACAGCATGAAGCACCTGCAGAGTGACAAAGTCACATCTAGTCTGGGAAGGGCAGGAGATGGGGTGCATGCCCCTGCTCCCTGCTGGGGAGAGTCTGCATGCAGAGCCTCTGATACCTGCTGGGCATCAAGGAGGCAATTTTGAAGTGAATCCTCATAATTTACCAATTAGCACGAATGGGCTGCTGTGCCAGGCTACAAAAGCAGAAAAGAAAAGGGTTGCCCGAGTCCAAAACCTGGGGCAGCTCCCGCCTGGTGCTCAGCTGGGCTCCTGCTGCACAATGCAAGAGGCAACAGCAGCAGATCCTTCCCCTTAGCCCAGACAAAAAGCAGCATTTACGAAGTTTTACCACGATAACTGGCCTAAGAGACAGCATCGCTGCAGCGATGGCATGGCAATCTGTATCTGGCAACAAATGCTGGGGAAAGAAAAAAAAACCCAGCAACATACTGCTGCTTTCTGCACTTCCACTGTGACCCTATAACCACAGCTTACGTTGACACAAATCTTTTGCAAAAGGTGACCCAGCAATAGCCACCCGGCTGAGGCAGCTCTGTGCAGCGAAGCACAGCTCTGGCAGATTGATGGAGAAACTATTAGAGGCACAAAGACCTGCTCAGTCACACTGGGAGCTATAGGTAATGTTTTTTCCTCCCCTCTCACGTTCCTGATGGTTTTCATGCTGTTTGAGCTCTCGCTATGGAGTCCATGTTCCAGCCAGCTCTCATTTTCTTCCTCTCTGTCCTGTCATTGGAAAGCAAATGCTGTCAGCTGAGGTGTGTGCGTGGCTGGCGTATGGAAAGAGCCTCCCTGATTCAGGCTGGGCATGATGGTTTTTGCTCTCCAGGCTGGCTGTATGCCGCATCTCTGAGCGCCGTGAGCTAGCCTCTCTTTCCTCAGCAGTCTTCTCTCTCTGACTGGGCTGGAGGCTTCAATTCTCTCTTATCTGCCACAATTATCCTGGCAGACCTGATTCATCTACACTGCCTGCAGTTCTGGTTCCTCGGGGAGCAGCATCAGGGATACCCGGTGACAAACCGCCTCCTTAAGGCAAAGTATGATTTGAACAAAAAAAAGAGAGTAGTACTTGGGAAAAAAAAAAATCATTAAAAAACCCAACCATCCTTCCACCCCCGACACGTAAACCACACCACTCTGCCCACGTGCTGCTCTCCTTCCTAAGCCACTGCTGGAGCTGGTGTTTCTGAGGCTCCATGTCTACGTGGGGAGGGCCCCTCCTGCAGCAAAGGCAGTGCTGTGATGGGTGCCGGACCACGGGAAGGAGCCTGCTCTGCAAGCAGGGGAGAATGCACCCAGCACCAATAAACATCCTCACCAGCCCCAGGAGAAACACCGAGAGGGTGGCACGAGCTGATATCGAAATGGAAGTCTGCATCTTGAAGTAGGAAGCCACAAACCAATCTCCTTTCTGACAATGCCTCCCTGGCAGTGACCAGGGGCCATCGCATGCATCCAGCATCAACAGGTTTGGAGGCTGACTCCATGCATTTCCTACCCTCGTGGAAGGCAAGGCCTTCTTCTAATGAGTTGATCAGGCTGCTACTTTGCTAGATATGGAGAAAAGCATGCATGAATCCACCAGGCTCTTCCGTGGCCCCAAGCCTGAGGGCCAAACGCACACTGAAGTCAATGGAAACTGCATTTACTTTGCAAACCCTAGACTGGGCCCTGGGGCTTGCACCATTTAATGCTTGAGAAACTCCATCCTTTGCAGGGTCAGTAGTTTCCTTGGTAGAGTTTTGCTCTGTGGTTCTTCTGAGTCTCTGTGCTACCTCCTGCTTTTCCATCCCAGATTCAGTGTTAGAGAAGCTCTCTGGACCCAGCTGAAAGATAATTGAATAATATGCAACATTACACTCCTAGGTTTCATTCATTTTCACACTTACAGGATCTGTAAAATCTAAAATGAGGTATCATCTTCAAACTGTCATCCTGCCCAGCAACAACAAATTTAAACAAAAAGGTAAAATATTTCAAATCAAAACCTGTGAATTACCTCAAACAATCTTATTCAGAATTTCATTCACATTTCAGGGTACAGCTCCCACAGTAAATTAATAAGACATAAGCTTGCAATATTTTCGGTAGGTTGATATGGCAGCATTTTTCATTTCAATTAGGTAGAACAGTGCAATTATGTTCTTCAGCCTCAGCTGGAAACGAAACATGTTATTTCCTCAAGGTGAAGATCTTACCAGTATTCATGAGCATTCACATGTTTGGGATCTTCTGCCAGGTTAGCCCTTAAGCAAACTGGTTGCCAGTGGAAGTTGCTGGCACCAGGGAAAGGATTTATTAATCTGTTCTCCAAATAATCCCCTCTGCCCCAGAAGGGAGAGAGGAATCAGACCTGTCTCAGTAACGTTATTCTTCCTTTCCCAGCTTGCTGAGTTTCCTCCTCACACGTCTGGTCCAGGCCTGAGGAAGGTGGAGGAGCTGCTCTGAGAGGGCACACCAGTGTACCTCCTCCCCGCATTAAGTATCAGATTCCTCTCCAAAAGTTTGGATGAGCACACCTGCTCTGGGACCAGGGCAATTTTTGGCATCCAGATATCACAGGCTGACCAGTGGTGCAGTACTTTCAAAGGGCAAGAAGTCAAGGTCAAGAAAATGTTGAGGTTTTTTTTCCTTTTAAAAATTGTTTTCCTAAGCCCTTGCCTGAGGACCTATCCTGAACCCCCCTTAGGTTCTCATGCCCTTCTCCCACCCTGTGACACATGTGGCTGAATCCCACCTGATGTGGATTTGGAGAGCAGCAGGGACATTGACCAGCCTGTCCCCATTTTCTACCCAGTTATGTAGTGTATATGAAGCCCCCTGGGCAAGCACACTGTCAGAAACACATTATGGGATAGTAGGAGCATGGGGAAGAATCAGACACAGGTGTCTAAAGCAGGACAGCCATGGCATAAAACGAAGAGCAGGTCAGAGCTCCTTTCCCAGGCAAGGGGAGCACTGGTGGGGAGCGCAGCAAGGGAAGCAGACATCTGGCTACAGCCAGACCTGCAGATAAGAAAGCCTTCCAACTCATTTATTGTTTTTCTCTAAAATGTCATAGTCTATCTTTACTTGTAGTGCAACTGCATCTTCTAGGACACTTTCAAGCTGGATCCTTTGAACGTTGCTAATCTCAAGCAGCATTTGCTCGAGAGAATTCAGACCTCTCTCAGGTCTTAGCTCAGCCAGTTTTGTAATGGTTTTGGCCATAAACGGTGTAGCGAGAAGCTTACAGAACTTGCAAGTCATGGAGAAAAATCACAATTATCAAAAAATCCCTTCTCTAGTTCAAGAAGTTTAGTGCCTGGCAGTTGGAGTTCACAAATTTAACATGAAAAAGCAAAGCTTTAGATTTAAGAAGCTGGGCTAAGCTAGTCTCAAGGCTTACGTTATGAAAGTTGGCAGAGGAGAAGCTGCATGTATAAGTCCTGGCCTTGCACAAAGGTGCTGGGAAAGCAGGAAAAAAAAAATCGTGAAGTTTTGTATAATGTAGCAACCAGGGAATTCCTTATTAAAACAAAACAAGCACAAAAATCCAACCTCTACATAGCTGTGGGCTCTGAGGCCAATGGCTCCTGCCATCCCATCCACATTTGCTTGGCCAGGGAAGTCACTCAGCCCCATGTGCTGCAGGGGAGCCCAGCATCACGGAGCACAGGAGGCTCAGCGAGGGCATCCAGCAAAGCGTCCAGCCCTGCAGAGGAGCCAGCAGGCTGGGTGCCAAGGCAAGGCAGAGCAGACATCTGCCCCACATCAGCACGAGGAGAGCATAGTGCCAGGGGTCTACATCATCAGTTATCCTGAGGACAGGTGAATCAGGAGCTGGGGGACAAATTTCACCCAAATCAAGACAAGCCACAGCAAGTGGCACTTGAAAAGACAGTGGGGAAAAAGCCGGGAGGTGTGGAAGAGCAAGATGAAGTCACAGGACCTCAGCATCATTACCTAGAGGATAAGACAGCAGGTGACAATAGTTGTATGGAAAAGGCAAGTATTTAGACTAAACCTTCCTCTTTGAACAGGAGGCAGAGACAGAGCTTCTGCACAAACACTGTAAATCTACGAAATAAGACATGATAACCAGAAATATCATGGGGAAGGCAATGCATGCAGGGAGTTGAACTTTCTACCTACCAGTGGTCTGTAGGCTGGCCATCACCGCTGAGGAACATTACTGTTTTGGGGTTGTGATAGCAAGCTCTGAAAATATCAGTTCAGTGCACAGTCAAGAAAAAACCCAAACAACTGAAATGCTAGGAAGTACCAGGTGAGGAACTGAGAAGAAAACACAGCAGCATTACACTGCTGTGTAAGCTGTGCCTCTGCAGCACTGGTGCCCTCAGCCCCACGCTGGGGACTTGCAGAGTCCCCCACAAACTAGGGACAACTGCCCAACCAGGCTGTCACCCTAGGAGAGAGGGAAAGGGAACTACGATGAGCGGGGAGGAGGGACCAGACACACATCTCATACCTGGAGAGACTTCACGTGACTTTAGTTCTGCAGCATCTGATGTGCCCTTCTGTCCCACGCCAGGCAGGTGTCTGCTTGGGGGAAGCACAACACACACAGCACCTCAACCAACGTGGTACGGCTTGGCATTAGAAGAGGCAACCAGCTGACATGCTGGCTTTCCCATTTCAAGGCTGCTTTGAGACAGAGATGACTGAGCCAGACCTCAGCTGAGACTTTGGCTCATTTACTGCAATTACCTACACAGGAGTGCCTGGACCCAGAGGTGAAGCTGGCAGAATTAACACCTGGGCTTGTTTCAGACTAGAGAATAATGTAAGGTGTAAGGTCACAAGACTATGGTCTTGAACTTGCCAATCTCAGAATGTCCTAAAAAAAAAAAATACATTTTCACATGACCAGAGCTCCTGGATTCGAGTTGCTGGATCCTTGCACAGCAGTTTTGGGTCTGTTAAACTGGCTGAATAGCATCTCAGGCACTGGGACAGGGAGAGCTACTGGGTCAAAATGGGCCATGGAAAAACATGACTCTGCTACTACCATTCGAGCTATGCTAACTAGCAGGCAGACAGCAATGACCTCACTCTATTTTCCACATTTACCCACAAAGATACACATACAAATAGGTTAGGAAATCAAAAGTGCACCATTTTACGGCCAAATTTGATTCAATCAGGCAAACCAACAAATTAAAACTAGTTCTTGGGCAAAATATGTCAGCCATAATTTCTGCCTCAGATGGCGACCATCAGGAACAAAAATCTGGTTTGCAAACAGCCTCTTCAAGCAGCGTTTGTCCAGATGCAGTTTCCATTTTCCCGTGCCTAAATAATGCTCTGGCACGCTTTACAGGAGCAGCTCAGCAGCGCAGCTAAAGCTTTCTCAAAACATCAAAGAAACAGAACAGTAAAACCCATCAAAATTTTACTAATCAAAACTACATGTAATTGTCAAGCAAAGGCAGATAACAGAACTCAGGCAATCTCTGTGAACCCACAGCTTCACTCAGACTTAGCAATTAAGCATCAGCTGCTGTTGCCAGAGTAGCTGCGAAACTGTGGGGTGAAAGTCACAGCTCTCCAGCACCAATTAGCTGCTAATGAACATCAGCAATCCCCCTGGTGAAGGGAGCTTGAGACGAAACTAAGACCAAAATACCACCCACGCTTTATGCCACCATGAACTGGCACCTCCACTGCAGGAAGATGCTCTGTGCCCCTGCCCTGCTGCATCCGTGTGGCTGGGGAGCGACAAGAGCAAGGGAGCCCATCGTATTAAGCCCAGCTGGAGGAGAAAATGTTGGTTTTGAAGTGTTACTTTTCCCAGGTCAGTCAGCTGCACAAGGGAGGGAGCCAGCCTATAATAATTTAAGCAGTACTGCCATTACATGTGAAATCACAGCCTTAAAGGAAGTCAGTCAATTTAAACCCGTTCCTGAAGGGGAATAATTAAACACTCCAAAGATGTGGGAGAATTTTAAGCAGTCAGCAAGGATTTAAGACAACATATCATTCCTATCTAGAATAAAAAAAAAAAAAGATAAAATGTAGGCAGGCAAAGCAGACTGTTCATTGCTGACTGAAGGGAGCTATGTCAAGAGAAGCCTCAGTCAATCAAAACGGGCTCACCTCTCCAGACTGAAAAGAGATTGAAGTTTTGAAGAAAAGCCTGTGGTTGCATGGTCTAGCTCAACAATAGTGGCATATAACCTGAAAGATGATGAAAAACTCTCAGGAACAGGAAAAACCTAAGCATAACTCCAGAAACAGGTGGAATGGCCCTTAGGAAAGGAAAGGGGCAGAAAGCCAAAAGGCTTCCAAGGGAATTGCTGCATGGGTGATGCAGCTGTGTCCGGTGGCAGGTCTTGTAGACACCGGAAAACCTAGACCTATGTAGGACCATCTCCTGCAAGAACAGTCTGCAGATGCAGCAAGAAGCACTCTGCAGAAAAACTGCTAATGGGGAAGCAGCGTAAGAAGTTTTCCAAGTCTAAGAAAACACTTGAGACTACTGGTTTCAGCAGACTACAAAGGGAACTTCACATCCATCCTGAGCTCCCAGATGTGAAAAGCCATGAGGATGCAAAGCACCCAACATCCTCACAAGTTTATCAGGATCACGTGGAAGAGAAGTCTGAGTACATAGCGGAGCCACTATTACCATTTGCCAGGCATCTCTGAAGTACCCCATCCTCCAACATTTTCATTAGCCACTTTCAGAGAACTAATCAGCTTGACTTATCATTAACCTGAGGAAAGCTCACATATGTGGAGCAGAGGCCTGTTTGCAGGGAGAGGCGATGAGCAAGTAGTCCCTAGTGAAAATGAGAGTCAAATAGTCAGCACCTTTCAGTGTTTCAAATGATACCTGTGTGCAATATGGATTATAGAAAGGTGCCTCTGTGAGCGATAGTTCAATCTTAGTACTACTGTGAAGGATAGATCCAAGACTCCAAAGATAACTAAAAACTTAACACAAGGCACTGTAACCACTATGCTGTTAAAGAAGAAATCACAGAAAACAAGAAAATCTGTACATTTATGAAATCAAAGCTCTGTGTAAGCTTTTTTAAGGTAATTAATATGTTTTGGCATCTCAGTCATGTCTGACACAGCAGATAATATGCTGGACTCCGGGAGAACTGAAATGGTTGCATGGGGTGACCAGAAAGGCAGCTCACCATGCACCGAGCATTATGCCCCAAACAGGTGCTGACCTAGATAGAAATGAGAAAATGGCTGGAAATATCAAAGGTTTTGTGTTTAGGGAACTTGTGCTCTTTCTGAATCTCTCAAAGTACTACAGAACTGTTAAAATTGGTGAATAAGTGAGAATTCTTGGAAAAGGCATGAAGGAAAGAAATTATGCCAATCTGCAGATCACTGCAGAAGATAGAAACAAAGATCTTGCAGGAGGATGGGAGGAAGGAGCATGAACTCTTAAGAAAGTCAATGACTTTTCCTTCAAAGGGGTAAAAGCAATCTATTAGAAGATCACACACAAAAATAAACACATCAGACATTTCTTGTTGATGGGGGATGAACAGCTAGCAAAAGCTAAAGAAAATATCTCCAGGCAACACCCATTTCAGAACGCCTTTAGAAAGAACATGAAGATGAAGTGGTAAAAAAAGAAGCATTTTTACAGGCAGTCTAAGGACACAGTCCAAGACCCATCAGCATTTAGAGGTTCTCCAAGAGCTTTGAAGTGTTCTGTCATATTGCAACATCTTGACCTCACTGATCTCAAGCTCACATTCAAAGGTAGTCAAATCAAAGGCAATGACAACACTCAATGAGCCTGCGACATGACTAGTAGCAATTATTTGAATCACAGGGTTCAGTGATCAAGTCTGCCCAAAGCTCAGATCGGCTTAGCCCATGAAGCCACGAGGAATAGACTTACTCAGGAGAGGGCTAAAGAAATCCCTTCACGCCTACCACACCTCCCAGTGCACAGCATGAATTTTTCATGTGAAGGGGAATAGATGCATGGCTGCACAGCACCCTTCATTCGCTAAGCAATTGCATCCAAGCCCTGCTACTGCTTTGATGCTTCCCTAACAGAAGCTTCATTCATTTGCAGCAGTCTGCGCATTGCAAACAGCTTAGCAAGGTCACCATTTGACAATGTAATAAACCCAGCGTTAGGGCTCCTCGTACCAGCTGAAAAACACTGCAGCTTTATGATACAGACAACTGATCTGACACGAACTCACTCTACCAGTCCAAATTCATTCAAGAGTTTTTGATGGCTTGACAAAAAAATACTGACAGGTTACAGGCTGGTCAGGTCTCCTCTGACTGTGGCACTCCATGCTGGACACGGATGCCATAAAGCCAGCATAAAATCCTGAAGCTGGTCTAAGGCTTGTGCTATGCCTGCTGGCTCCATCAGCTGATCCAGCTGGAAGTTGCACCCTGAGGTGTTCCAGCAATGCAGAGATTTGGTCTGACTGATGACAGAAGATGGTCAGACAATACTGAACAGAGAGTTGCGTTAAGCCTAATGCTAATACAAGGCATAACCTCTGGAAAAGACCAGCATGCCTGGCAAACATGTTGCAGCACATGAGTACTATAGGGCTCACCAATGCCTTTGGGGACCGTCCCTTCCCTTACAAGGGCCGTATCTGGCAGTCTAGAGTGCCTTGTTTCTGCAAGCACTAGGGCTCAAAAATTATAAGTATTGTTGGCAGCATCCATGGCTGTTATTACCATGGACTCCGGTCCAATTTTTGTTACTGTCTCCCACTCCAGTGCAATCCAAATGCTTGTGGAAGGGGGTTAATTTCTTAATTTAAGAATCATTAGTGAGAGAAATTGCACTGCGCAGCTGTCTCAGGTCTTTACTAAATGTCTCTACCAGCTGAGGATTTGTGATTCAAGTTGACCAGCTTTGTTCTCATATATTTGACACCAACAGCAATAGTCATTTGGGGGTCAATTAAATGTTTTCTTCTTGGTTTATCACCATAAGTCTTTATAATATATCTGGCAGCATTAGTCCATCTGAATAGGAGGACACAGCAACCATAATGTATGTGAACTTGCAAATCACAAACAGGTGGATAAAGACCAAAAGGCCTCACTTCCCATCTGAATTCTTCATCTCCCCAGTTATTTGCTCACCCATCTAAGGGCCTTGCAGCAGCATTAGGTGCAAGGTTTGTCTTCATGTAATGATTTCAAATACAGTTTTTAATTGCTGCTTTGTGCTGCTGAGAAGTCAGCTCTGTCAGCACAAAATTATTAGGTGTGATTACACAGCAAAAGCGAATACTGTTGCTGCATGTGCTAGCGTGCCCATCCTCGCACCACCAAACTGGCATAGGCAACAGGAGCAGCAAAGATGCAGGGGCATGGACTTCAGTTTCTGCTAGAAAGCAGCACTCGTAAGTGCAATTCCTCAGGAGCTTTTGCTCTGCTTGTTAGCAGGAGCTAATACCCATGTTAATGCTATTGTTACTGTGCCCTAGAGCCAGCATGGTTACAGCAGCAGACACTGCAATCACTCCTTCATTTGGTTGTGTAGGCATGTCTGCTGTTTCAGTTAATAACCTCAGACTTGGCCTTAATTCAACATAGCCAGGTTGATCAAGCTTTTGACGCTGTCTCCCTCAGCATTCTCATTTGGAAGCTGAGGAAGTACGGGCTGGATGAAAGGACTATTAGATGGCTTGAAAATTGTCTGGGTCGCCAGGCTCAAAGCGTGGTAATCAATGGCTCAACATCTGGTTGGCAGCCAGTAATAAGCAGAGTGCCTCAGGGGTCAATACTGGGGCTGATATTGTTCAATATCTTCATCAGCTACCTGAGTGATGAGACAGAGCGCACCCTCAGCACATTTGTGGACAGTACTAAATTAGAGAGGATGATTGACACAGCAAACAGTAGAGCTCCAATCCAGAGGGACCTTGAGAAACTTGAGGATGGGGCCAACAAACTCCAGAGTTCAACAAGAAGTGCAAAATTATGCATGTGGGTCGTCATCACGCCTGGCATCAGTCCAGGCTGCGAACTGACAGGCTGCCAGGGCAAACAAGCCTCCAGCACGCTCTCATCCTGAATAATGCAGACCTCATCCTGGGCTGCACTACGACGAACAAGGCCAGACGACTGCAAGAAGTTACCATCCCCTCCTGCTTGGTGCTGGGGAGGCCACACCTCAGTGCCACGTCCAGTTTTGGGCCCCCCAAGTTCAAGGGTGACATGGGAAAAGCAGAGATGAGCCAGCAGAGGCTATCAAGATGATTGGGGTCTGTGGCTCATGGGCTATGAGGAAAGGCTGGGGGAGACAGGCCAGTCTAGTCTGGCCAAGAGTAGGCTCAGGGGTGATCTAATTGGAGCCTTCACCTACCTGAGGGACAGGCAGGAAGATGGGGACAGTCTTCTCAGTGGTGTCAGATGATACTACAACAGCCACACACAGCAGCATTGGAGGCTCAGGCTGGACCTTAGGCAAGCCCAGTCCCCAGGAAGGTGGTGGGCTCCAGAGCAGGCTCCTCAGAGGGGCAGTGGGAACTCCCTCCAGAGGTTTCCAAGACTTGGCTGGACAACGCCGTGACCGGATCTGGCATGAGCAGTAGTCCTGCTCCAAGCAGTCGGTTTGACCAGAGGCTTCCAGAGACTCCTTCTCACCAACACCTCCACAACTGTTCTGTTAAAGTCTAAATTTCTGAGTTTTTTCAAAAAGGTAGCATATATTCAGAAGTGTTGAGAAGATAATTTTGATGATCCAATTCATCGTCTGTCAAACCTGAACCCGATGAACCCCTACCTTATCACAAGAGCTACTGGTTGAAGGAGAGTGGTAGATGTTTTAGAAAAATGCATTAATCTCAAATTAGAGGCAAATAAGAGAGATGCCATACTTCCCAAGCTAAGTTACTCCACTGATTTACTGTGCTAGAAATGTGAATTTTACTTCTAGACTTTTGTTAGCTCCTCATCCAGCCACAGAAATATGGCATCGTTTCATTCTGTGAATAAAGTTTTCTTCCAGTATTAGCTCAGGGAGATAATCAGAACACCTATCAGCTTCCTAATCTCTTTATAAAACTTTCTTCAAGTATTAACAATTTCTTTTGTCACAAATCAGATGCCCATAGATACACCAGATTTTACCACCTGCTTGCATTTTGAAGTAATTTAACTAAGGAAAAAAAAGCCTTAGAACTCAGGGGACATTAAATTCAAGTTATTGCTATAAAACCTTACTTTACTATTTCTCTGGACTTCCACAGAACCCAGGAATTTCTTGGCTGAGATACAATACCCTTTCCTAATGGTTACAACACTGGCTACATGGCCATCAGGCCCCCACTCTTTCCTCCTTTATGCCTTCAACTTCCCATCTCTGTGTCTTAGTTCTCACAGCTAAGAGCCACTCGTTACACTGGGATCAGAAAAAGGTGGATCATCTTCACCATATGGGCATCAAAAATAAAATGCAATTAGAAAAAAGGAATGCCTTCAACACCCTCCTTGGGGGATTTCAAGGCAAGAGCAGAATAACCCACCCCATAGCTTTGCAAGAGGCGAGCTGGTATGCTGCTGCAGGTGCCCGAGGGATTGCCTATGCCAAGCCTGAATGCTTTCTGAAATCCCACCTTGCAGCTACTCTTTGCAGTGATGTTTTGACCTCTGGGAATAAATACTGCAAATTAGTGTTCTAACTTTGCATCTTTCTACAAATTAATTCTGTTGAGACAGTAGATGATATTCCAGTGATAACCCACCTCTCCCACTCTTTCTTCCACAATAAATCACTGACAGGCTCTCCTGATGTGCTTTTAAATAGAAGAGATCAAATTATATGTTTGCAAGTAATCATTTAAAAATAATAATATCTTAGAAAAATCTACAGCATTGTTACAGAACAATGGGTTTAATTATTGAGAAATGAGCTATTTGCAAGCAATTTCAGTCATTGCCTGTGCTGCTCCTGGGCCTGGGAAACTCTGAAGGATAAGGATATTGGAAGAAGCTCTTTGAGGGTAATTTGAGTCCCCACATGTGAAAAAGTGAACAGAAGAGGTTATTTCTTGAGAACAAGGCACAATTAGGAAATGCTATCACCGAGGTTCAAGGCCTAGCCCCATTTACAGCCACACAGACTGAAGGGCTGGGCTAATAATCTCAGGAGGACAGAGCTCAGTCTCCCAGTTCGAGAGCTAGGCTACGTTACAGGGAAAATTCACGACCCTTTGTTGCACATGGGAGAAAATTTAAGCAGTATGTGCACACGAGCACAGGTCAGTCCAAGGTGCTCCTATGTTTTAAATGTTTGTCCTTAGAAGAGGATCTAAGCAAGCCCTTTTTCTCCTTCATGCTCCAAAAATAGGGTGCAAATCATGACCTCCTGAGGAGGGCATTGCTGAAAGACAACAGAAGATTCCCACTGCTGCAGCTCATGCTTTGTACTGTTACTTCTGCTGCCCCTCTCCCATGTACATTTATGCTTCATTTCATTCTTAAAGCTTAATCATATGTCCAAAATAAACTGCAGTCAGGCCTTTTCGAACCAGGAAACTCAGGTCTGTCCAAGTTCTGCCCTCCCTGCTCCTCCTGCAGTGTTTGGCATACAGCCTTTCCAAGCGCACGCTCCCAGCTTTGCATGAGAAATTTTCCAAATTGAGGTCCACTGTTTCCTGCTTTCAGAATTCCTCCCCGAAAGCCCTTGCAGTCTCCCTATCAAAAGCAATAACATAAGGATTAAAGGACACCTTCCTATCTGTTGCCTCCTTTATTTTCTGGCTGCTACAACGTTCACCTTTTGTATTAACTGCACCACATTTTGAATTAATCATGTCAATGCTTGGGAGAGTCTCATCAGGCTCTGGGCTTGATGCAATGCACCTCATTTTGTCAGCTCTGAACTGCTCCAGAGCTGCCTTTGGATCATCTCCACCACAGCAGGATACCGGACCACTTCAAATCCAGTTACAGCTTTGACTGCCGCCTTTACACAGTCTGCCTGATGCTGCATTGGGATTCACTTGCCTGCATACAATGACTTTGGATTCCCGACTCCTTCCTGCTCCGCCATACCCACAGATGATCCACCTCTGCCCGCACGTTGTTGTGCGGGCACCCGCGGAAAGAGGGCACGCGTGTGAGGACCCTCTTGCTGCAGTGCACCATGCTCAGGCATCGTCTTATCTTTCAAAAGTACAGTCAGCTTTCTGATCATAATCCCCACCTAAGTGTCCCCTAGCTAGCCTTTCTGCTATAAATTGGAATAGTAATGTGCTGTAATCACATAATTCCTGTCAGTAAAAGTAAACAAGAATGGCTGAGTGATTTCCAAACAACACACTAATGGCCAAAGTAGAAAAAAATCTCCTGCTTCACTTCTCTTCGAATCTTTCTTGAACCAATCTTTCACTGTTCATATTTATTGTAGGGGTTTTTTTCCTCATTTTTAGGTTTATTTACCCAGAGCTAATGAATAACACTGTGAACATATGCTATAAACCACCATTAAGATGAAATTTGGAGAAAAGAAAATTACTTTGGTGTGAGAGCTGAGAGGATGTATAACTAGTAAATGCCCAGTACAGATATCTGAAGGCTTCTTAGGAGACATCTCTTGAGATTTCTTGGTCAAATAAAATGAGACATTCTGTAGGAATTATCTCTTTTCAAAGTTATACTCATTTTTCTAACAGTTTGATGCAGATGCTGTTCAGGCAAAAGAGTCTACTATGGACTTTTTCCACATTTAAGTCTTTGTATCTCATTTTTACTGATTACCACAGCTGTTAAAAGCAGCAAGGTAAGCAGTACGAGCAGATGATACCTTGTATACCAATTTTAGTGTGGTTTTTGACCATCTTTCAATAAACTCTTGCAAGCAAATATACATATGTGAAAGAAACATTTGGGAAGAATTTAGTATGACACCAGCACAAAACTTGCTGGAAACTTGGGTTTGCAGAGGAGCCGTGAATGACTTATTGTCAGAATGAAAGACATCAAGGAGGCTTTTCCAAAGCACATCTGTCTAATATTATTCAATTTTTCATTAGTGACCTGGATGCTGCCCTGTAGAGGATGCTTATTAAACTGGCTGGTAAAAAGGCCAGGAGGAGCTGCATACACATTGGAGGACAGGATTAGAGCCCAGAATAAGTCTGAAAAGGATTTTTTTTTTATTATTAAAATGACACCATCCAATTGGATAAGTGAAAGATTCTCTACTATGCTTGCCGAGTATTAGGTTACACTAGCTCCTAAGCAAATGCTGAATAATGGCAGTACAAGCAGGATCTGAAGTCCATTTCAGCAAACATCTGTTGACTTCCAGCAGCCCTTGAGAACCTGGTGGCCACAAAGGAAAAAGGACATGCAAGAAACAGACAGGGAAAGCTAATCAGCTTGAGACAGTTCCTAAGTCTGCCAGCTCTTGAGACAGTCAGAGAAAATGATCACATCCAGGACCAGGCATTTGAAAGAATACAAAAGACCATTGAGACACAGGGACTCAGCACGCCAAGAAACAGCTGGAGCTGCAGAGCCATGCACATTAACTTTGGGTTCAAAGGTGAAGCTGCCATAAACCCTTGGAAAGCACCACGAGGAAGCAGCCAAGCAACTGCAGCACACATCGCAGAGACAAGTACTAGGACGTGAGGATGGAGTGCTTGCCCTGAGAAGTCAATCATCCTGGCAGGTACACAAGCAGGCACAGCTTCTAGAGGACATCTGAAGGCCTCTGGGGCAGAGATCAGTCTTATGTACATGTAACATTTCGATAAAAGACCTGAAGGGAGTCTCCAGACACAACTCCTTTGCCTCTCTTCAGAGGTACAGCATGTTTAAGCACAAAGACCTTTCCTGATCAAACCAGAGGCATTTATTGGTTTTAGGTGGTAAGGTCTGAGTTACTCTCAGAATGATTTTTAGAAAAAGTTATTTCCCACTTCTCCTGGTGGGGATAAGCAGTGGAATCTCTAAGGCTCTGACAGGACAGGCTGCACTTGCCTGTTGAATTCAGAATGTATTTTGGTATGATCTCAACTATTGATTACTTTCCTCAGTCTAATATTGCTGCTCATGATTCTGGAGTCACATCAGTCACGGAACAACAAGCACCTTTTAAACAGAACTATATCTTCTGTCATTTTAACTGAAGCAGAGGAGCTGGAAGAGGGGAAACCCCCAACAACCAGGATGCAATTCAGGTTTCCTTGGGATTCCAGGTGACAAAGAATACAGAAAGTTAAATATGTTTGACAGCTACAGAGGAGCTAAATGGGGGAATATCTTTCTTGGAGTAACTGATGGTTTCCTTAGGTCTAAAGGAGATGCCAGACTAGTTTTGCTTACTGTCAGCCCAAGCCAATGGCCAGTCACTTGAGCAAGAGTGCTTTTTGCCATGCTACTGGTGAAAGAAAAATAAAGCAACTCAATCCAGTGAGGCAATCTAGCAAGCCCAAATCAACAGCACCCTCAAAGGGAATCAACAGTCCTGAGGTTTAGCCTGTGTGAAGTCCAGTGGCTGACCTTCAGAAGGTCAGGTGCAGCATCATGTAGCAAACAGCTTTTCAGGAAGCTTCACCACAGCCCCTCCACTTGCTGGGGCTGCTGAGGTAACAGGACTTGAGGTTTTCCCTTCCCAGATCACTCTGTTCCACCACACAAGCTGTGTATTCGTCTGCTTTGTGAGCTTTCTCCTTCCCCTGCATCCAGTAGACAGTATCTGTGTTTCCAGCCCACCTCCCATTGCCTGGGGTGCATGCACTTGCCTGGCCTTGGTGACCCAATGTTGTTAAACCTTCCCTGGACAGCTTAGCTGATCTTGTTTTTCAGAGAATTTTCTCAGGCTAGCTGTGGCTTTGCTTATTGTACCTAGAGTCAAGTCTAACAGATAGACCAAGTGACTGTGAAACCTTCTGTGTTTACATAGATGCCAGAGTTTTCAAACAGAAAACCCAATTCCAGACATCTCTGCAGTCTCGTTTGCTTTATGTCCAGCTATGATGACTGTAGTACCAGCTGTTTGTGTTTCAAACTATTTCTGCCAGCATTGTTTCCTTGTCTTTTTCCTCAAGCAATACCATAAAAAGCTCTAGTTTCATTTTCTCCCTTTCATCCTTGCATTAGCTCTGTAAACAGACTCCTTGCTTCCTACTCGAGTAAACTCTTTGTCTAGAAACCCCAGCTGTCTGGGACCAGCATTTTGTTTTCTCTGCTCGTAGTTGCTGCTTTGTTTTTCCATTAATGACACTCTGCTCTTTGCTGTGATCCTACATCACTTTCTTCTTTGCTAGCAGGGTCCTAAATTTGATGACTGGGGAGTTTTCCCTGAAGGCTGAGCAGCAGACTCATGTTCACAGGGTGAGCAGCAGACTCATGAAAAGCATCCAGCTCAAGAGGTGCTTGTACCTGGAGAGGCATTCAGGAGTGCATAGCTGGCTGTTCAGGCAACACTGACTGGCCAAATGATAAATCATTGCTTTTTTTACTCTCAGTGGTGGCCAACTCAGTTTTCTCCAAGAGCCACTGCCCCAGCTTGCACTCCTTATACCACTTCTCTCAGCTGTGCTTACAAGAATCTTGTACTGGTCTTGTACGTTCAGTGCTTTTAGCCTCTTGGCATCTAGGCTCAAGGGACACCCTCAGGTTATGTTAGAGGCAAAGAGCATCTGCAACAGTAAGAGGGTGGGAAGCACCCACAGCAGTTCACTCTGGTCTGCAGTTCTTCAGTTTAGTTTTCAGTGACCCCAGGTGTCCCCTAACCCCATTCATACACCTCCCCTCTGACCTGTGAACTCTGTGAACCCAGTCTCCCCCTGCTCACATCCTTCACCTCTGAAAGGTGGTCTGATCTACTGTAGTAGGCTTTCCATTAGGGACATGTAGTTGAGCCATCCCACGGAGACACACCAGCCTCCATCCCAAGTCCTCCTCCACAACCCCCCAGCCACCTCTGATTAATGGGCAGAAGGGCCCTTCCCCAGAGGGCCTTTGCTTTCCATATATAATCCTTCAACAGCAAGTGGTACTCCCTCACTCCTATATTTTCTACTGCCTAGATCTAGTTGTAGGCAAAACCCACCTTGGCATCTTCCCTTGCTTCAGAGGGGTAACTACTGCCCTTTCCTGGCCTCATTCCCAGAGCTGGGAGCACGGGCAGAGGACCATGCCACCATCAGTGCCAAGAGCAGCCAAGACACTGCACTGGGCTCCATGACACCTTCCATTTCACCCATCACCAGACCGGTGAAGCAGTTTCCATTGCACATGTGCCCACAGTGGGCTCCTCCTGTGACTACCTCTCAGTTCTAGAATCAACTAATTCAAAACACCCTAAAGTAATCAAAAACACTGTATCAACATTACTGTGTCTTCCCTGAAGCTACCAAGCAGAGAGGACCTCCACAAACACTACTGGTAAAGGGCATCAGAAGTAGATGCTATCCTAGCAGATGTGATCTAGCTTTCATGCTTTGAAAGCCAGTCAGATCTCACCAAGCAGTGATCACTGTCAGCTAAATGCAGCCATGGATGCCACTCATCCCCCAGCTGACAAGCTGGTCCATATAACACACTGCTGGTCTTTAGACAGTGTCAGAAAAATTGTCTCCACCAGTCCTCCCTGCTCTTGAACCTCAAGGCCTCTCTAGGGAGGTTTTTGTGCTGTCTGATGGTAGAGGTCTCATTTTCATCAGCCTCATCCCCAGCCAAATTCCCATTGCTATGCAAGCAACACCTTAAACCTCCTGCTATCCTGAAAGGAAGATAAACATCTGCTAGGTTATTATCAAGGCTTGTAAATGGTCCACCTGGAACAAGAACAGCTAGACTTTCCATGCCACTTTAAACACCTTTGGAGACTGTTTTTAAAATCTACACCAGAGCCTAGTTATCATACCAGCCTCTGTTAGAGGAAAACTCATCGCAATTCTTCTGTAAGAAGTCCCATCCCTCCAGCTCTTGCCTTGCACTTCTTGGCATCTCAGAAAAGCTCTTCCACTCCCTGGAGAGCCCTGTTGTCACCCTCAATTAAGACAATGTTCTCTCACCCTCAGTGCAGTTTCTCAGTAGTACCTGCAATGGGCTGGGTATCACTCACAGCTGCCTTCACCTAAGCATGAGCTGTCCTATGCATAACTAGCATTTAGATTGAAGTTTGACTACCTCAGAAGCTATGTTAAACCCTTTATCACTTAGTAAATAAGTTGAGTTCACTGTGTAATGTTGCTGCAGTCCTATTTCACCTTCCTGCCCTTGCACAAAGCCATCAAACTAATGGTTTACACTCAGCTAGTGGAGATGCCCTGTTTATTCCTTCATGGCCCTTACACTTTGAAACACTTGGATGCCATGTGGGCTCTGAGCAACTCATTAGCATTGCCTTAGTGGAGAAACACTACTCTGGAAATTGCAACCCAGATTAATATTACAGCAATGTAACAGCAGCAGTTGAAATGCCCTTGGCATCCCATTTTCCAAGGGCCAGGTTAGAGATGAGGCCTTTATGCTCCTGAGGTCAATACAGTCTAACATACCAGTGTCCTTCAAGTACAAATAGATACAACTTCATTCTTTTTGATACTCTAGCAGCATTCCTATAAGCCTCTAGAAAGGCCAAAAAGCCACCTCATCTATTTGCCACATACTCTATTCTCCAGACCAGCTTTCCACCACAAACACTTCTGTGCAGCACCATACCCCCAAGCCCACTGCAAGGCATCTCCTCCCTTTTGCAAAGAACTGCACCTAGTTTCCTACAGTGGCGTTATAGAAGGGACCATGGATCCCATCTCTCTATACTATTACCCATCCCCAGCACTCCCTGCTCACACTTCCAGCTTAAAGCTGCTGGCCAAATGGCTGCTGTTTGCCACACCAGTAAGCGGCATCAGTCCATGGGGTCCAAGATCAGTAACACACTCCTGCAGGGGCTGAGCTCCTCCTCCTTGTGCTGATCCCTGTCCACTCCAGGTCCAGTATGCACTGGCTTTACCAGTTACCACTGCCAGCCCAAATCTGATCTCCTACCTTCCCCCATTCCTCCAGCCTCCCCATCCAGTCCCTTGAAATAGTCCTCACTTCCATAACCACCCACCAATCTTTCAACAGTGGCTGTGCCTGTTTTGGGGGCTTTCCATGAGCAGCGCCATCCAAATGTTGAAGTGAGCCATCCAACTTACTGTGTTCTCAAGGTTCCCTCCCTCTCCCTGCATCAAGAGACACTCCCTTTCCATCTCCTTACCTTGTTTTGCTGCAGCATCCTCCCAGTCCAGCAGGAAAAGTACTACGTGATCAAATAGCATCTTTCTAGGGCCCTACAAGCCCACCAGCTTTACTGCCTTCCTCCACAGCCTAAGCCCTTCAAGCTCCATAACGGTGGGACAGGCTCCCTTCATCTAGCATGTAGGTAACAAGAAACTCCAGTTTCTCTCCTACCCCTGCAAGCACTCTCCAAAGAGTTTCAGCCCCATCCTTTTGGTTGTAGGTCCTTCCTCACCCCCCATTCCTTCCTCCAGGCTACAAGCCTAAGAGAAGCCAGATGAGGAGACCCTGCTAACCCACTACCTCCTCCCACCCAAAGTTTACCCCCTACCATAGGCTTAGAGCAAGAGACATACCCTGGCTATCAACCACCTGGAAGCACCCTAGACCACAACAACACACATCCTCCCAAAACACCAGACCCTCTTTGTGCCATCAGCTTTTCTAGAGCTCAGACAGCTGCTCATTAGGAGGGCCTGGGCATTATAAGCCTCCCTCTCCACACCCAGCTTTCCTCTCTCTTTCTAGCAGGCACCCATTGTGGGTCACAATGACAAGGTTGCTGTCACCTGCAGGTGGTTTCCTACACTGTCCCAAGCCCACCAGGAGCAGGGAAGCAGCAGTGAAGCTCCCACCTAACATGCAAAACAAGTGGGAGTTGGTGGCTGTTCTCCTTCTCCTCTTCTCTGAATATGTGCTACTGGAATTTTAAACAGATTATGTAAGTGGCTCTCATTTAATCCATCTGAACTATCCTCTTTTAATCACATATGAGATCAAAGCAGCTGACTGTGAAATGAGTAGGGAGCAGCACAGGCTCTCCCCTGTGCAAGCTGGCCTGCAGTGGGTGAGGAGGGGACAGGTTGTGGGAACACATGCTGGGGCATGATGCTTTTCCAGGTTTGTTTTTTTTTAAATACTCAATAGCAATATGGGAAACATAAGTGCTACTGTCACTTTCTATGTATTTCTTGTGGCCCTTCCTTTGTGCCTCTGCATCCCAGAGATGCAGGAGGACATGCCTGTGCCACAGATGTGGGGGCATGGTAGCTTGGCTGGGAAGCTGTTCTTCAAAGAGAGAGAGAGAGCAGCTCTCTCTCGGAGATTTATATAGTTTACCTTTTTCATTTCTTCTCCTGAAGTCTGACATTTAAAAATGTGTAATTGTGTTTATCCCTGGCAAGCTGTGAATGGCTCCCCGGGCTGCCCGTGCCTCCTGCACTGCTGTATAAATTACACTGACAACCCCTTATTACAAAGGGAAAAATAAGTTAATGGAAAAGCAAAGCAGAAATAGATGCATAAAAATCCCAAAGTGCCCAAGTCAGCAGAATTGCCCCCACGTGACAGTCATTGCCAGTATTTAATTAAACAGAGATCGATCGTGTGGGTGAGTGTGAGTTGGTGTGTATGCACGTGCAGGGGAGGAATTGGTACATTTATACTGTATTTATTTTTTTTTTATAGTAAAGAGTTATTGATATTACACTGAAGGCTACCCTGGCAGGGTGATGAGCAGTGTGGCTTGGGGAGGGAGGGGTATGCACAGCCTGCCTCAGGCAGCTTCCCCATCTCTCTGTTCATCCGAAGGAGCCTCTCCTGGCTGGCGGGGAGCCGAAATGCCTGGCTGGCCCTCGGGAAGAGAGCTTGGGTGCTGCAGAAATGCCGGGACCATCAAGGCTGTGCTTCCTCCATGCAGGCAGGGCTCTGCGAACTGCAGTGCAGGCGAGGCTTGAAATCCGCCTGCCCCAAGGCACGAGCAACAAATCTGCACAGCAGCGCTGAGAAATAGAAATCACATTGCCTCCTGGAGCAACCCGCGATGCTTTTGGGAAACGGCACATTTAGATGGAGGCTCAGGGAGATGCGTGAAGAGCCATGAGGGTCAGCCAGCCCAAGTCACTCCTGCAGGATGGTGAACCGGATATTTGGAGAGAAACATTGAGCAACACAAGCTGAGGTGTGGGACCTGCAGGCCAGGACTCGAGGAGCTTCAGAGAGCTCAGACATCCTGAGAATGCTGTGAACAAATGCGAACTGCAGCAGCAAAGCTGCTCCGGGCCCCCAGGGGTACGTGCAGCCCATCACTGCTAACAGCCTCCATGGCATGTTCGAGCCTGACCCAGGCAGCAGCCACAGAGCTGGAGCAGAGCTGGGGAGCTCTGAAGGGACCCTGAAACCCTGCAGGATGGCTATGGGGGGACAGGGTTGGAGGCAGGGGAAAGCTGTCTGGCTCTGCCTAAGCTTCCTAATTATAAGGAAACGCTAGGATCTCAAAAGCTGCTGGATCTGGGATTGGAAATTTCCTGTCACTCGTGGCCGATTTGTGTCTCTCCTGAAGGCCAGGGACCTCTGACAAGGCTCTGCATCCCTGTGTTTCCCCTCTTAGTCACACAAAACATAACCTCTGGGATAAAATGCCAGCCACCAGTCAATATCTGAGCAGGCTGCTGGTGGAAATCAGAAACAGATTTTGAAAAGGTGGTATGTTTCAAGCAAAACGACCGGGCAGAGGTGGAAATGCTTGGTTGGAAATGCTCACCTCTGCCAACAGGAGCTGGAAATGTTTCCTCCTAGGACACTTGTCCAGGACCTGCCACCGCTGAGTCCCCACCTCCCTCCTCTGACCCTGACAGTCACCCCATCACTCGCATGGGCAGTGGTCCTTGGCATTTGGGGTTTGGTCAAAATGTCACGTAAAGCATTAAGTAAAGATGTGCAGACTTTAGCAGGGGCTCCACAGCCAGATCGATTCAAATTCAACCATCTTGGGAGCAGAGCAAGGAAGTTAACAGCTGCTGGAAATTGCACACAGCTCCTTTCATTTCCACACATTTTTCTTGCCTAATTGGAGCGAGCTGAGTGGTCGGGTAGGAGCTGCGAGAGGCTGGGGAGCTGGACACGAGCTCTCTGTGACTCATTCCTGCAGGAGGGAGGAAGGGAGGGATTGCTTGCTTCCTGGGGTACCAGTTGCGCCAGTCTGGTCTTACTGGGTCTAGAGTCAGAAGAAGAAACCCCTTATCTCATTGCACCCACACAAGTCATTTGGACACACGGGATGATAAAAAAAGTACTGGTCTTTCTGTACCCCAGCCTTTTCTCTGGCCATGTGCTCTTGGTGTAGTGCTGCTGCTCTGATTTTTCATACCTCCCTCTCTGCAGCAGCATCCAGGTTTGACTCCTGTAAATGTTAACCAAGAATTCAATGCAAAGGAAATAAAACCCCCAAACAAAACAAGAGGAATAATTTCTATTCTTGTTCAGTTTTAAGATCAGTCTCACGGCCCTGACATCTTCCAGATAATGACTGAAAATCCCTTCTCCCTGCAGTCTGGACACCAATCAATACTCCACAAGCAATTTCCAGTGCTCGGCTCGCTTGTTAAAGACCTAACATTCCCTTTCCTCGAGAAGTGGGTGGCACAGTGAGTCACAGAAAGCTCAGCAGGATGCCGCTTCTACCTGATGCAATGCTGAAGCCAGGCTCGAAATCAGAAATCATTCAGAAAACCTATTTTCTCAGCCTAGGACTGAATCTCAGTGCTAGACTGGAGAGGCCTGAGGAGTCTTGCTGGGCAGCAGGTCTCGGAGATCCTGACAGTGCCACCCTTCCTAGCCCAGCAGCAGGGACAGGACCACAAGTGATGGGGAGCCCATCCTGATCTCCAGGGTTTTCGAAATGTGCTTGTGACACGTGTCCATCACAAGTGACCGCTCCTGCCCCTTTCAGCAGAGCAACATTTGCTCCATTTGCTCCACGCAGAGGCACATCGCAGATGTATGCAAGACTTAGCAGGGCTGGGCTCCAGCAGCATCCGTCCATCAACCTGACAGCCCTGCGTGAATTCTGGCCCCCTTCCTCGCCCCCACGCTGCCGCGGCGGATGGGGAGCCGCGATAAGGCCCTTTGCAGGAGGAGGCACCAAGCTGCTGCAGGAGCCTAACTCTCCTATCAAGGATGGTGGGTTCATCGGCTGCTGCGGGGGCTTTTCCAGGACCCAGACCCTGGCCCTGGCAGACAGCGTTGCAGCTAGGATGTGGCTGCAGTGGAGAGCTTGTAAAATGCCTGTCTTCCTGCCGTAATCAGGCTAACCTTCTCCACAGCAAGGAAGTCCCCAAGGGAGCTCCTCAGACTGACAAAATGCCTTTCTTTTAAAGTTGCTTTGCTTAATTACTCTGGGACATGTTTAAAAATATGATGTGCCATGAGCCTTTGAAGTTCAGAGAGACTTTAGCAGGTGCAGTAATCCCCTTACCCTAATCCTGACGACCAAGATATGTTGGCTGCCCTTTCTCATGGTCTAGCGGGACTCAGGCAGTTTAAAAGCCGGAGTCTTTGTCTGCTTTCCTTGGATGAGACTTTCAGAATCGCGCTGGTGTGTCTTCACCTTGGGTGGACCAAACTCCTTGCTAATGTGTTTATGCACAGCTGTGGCTTATTTATATCTTCCTAAAAAACTCGGGTGAGCACCCAGGAGGACAGTGGTTGTGCACTTTGCTCTTCCAGCTGTGCTTGTATCAGGCCGATTTTGCTGAAGAAGGAGAAAGGCTTGATCCTTCCCTGCAAGCGGCTGGACCCACGCAGCTGGGATTGGGTTGGAGGCTGCAGACCAGAGCATGCAGAGGCGCGAGGACCCTCTTGCTCCACAAGCGGTCAGGGAGAGCACTGCAAAAGCTGGGCATTGCTGCCATCCTTCAGTCAGAGCGAGCAGGGAAAGAATTCATTTCTCTTATGCAACCAACAGGAGCTATTGCCCAAAGCGCAGGCCACGTGTAAGACTAATTAAGAGCTGAGCTTGTGCATGAAAGAGCTAAATGGATGTTGCTTTGTTAGAGAGGTCTACGGGCCTGCCTGTCTGAGGGTGGGGAGGCACAACAGAAATAATGAGAAGCAATCATCAGAAAGCCAAGGGTGGCCAAAGCAACACTTTGCAGCCTTATGTTCAGAGAAAGCAAAGACCGAGATTTTGGGCAGCGTGTTGGCTGGGGAAAGAGGCTTGGGAAGTCTGGTGGCATCAGTATCTCCTGCTGCACCAGTACTCATCTCAAGGAAAGTGTCATTTACAGCAATGTTTTTGCATATAAAATGAATTCCACCAAAAGTACCTGGCTTTCTTGCAAGTTCCCTCCATATTGGAAACAGCTGCCAAAAGTCAAGTCTGAATATTAGCTAACTACTTCAATCAAATTACATAACTACATGATGTTGAATAAGCTGAGAAATAAAGTCAATTGTAGAGTAACAAATGATATATTTACTGCAATAGAGGTGCTTGAGCTTTCAAAGCTTACAAAATGTCTTCTCTTTTTTTTCAAAATTAAATTTCCTTGAAATCAATGTATTCCCATGGAAATTCTTTATTACAACAAAATGCCATTTAAATGCCATTTTCTGGTGGAAATGCTCTGTTGGTATATTATTGACACGGTTCAATTACTGCACTCACACTCGCAGTAGCAATGTGCCAGACAAACAGCACCCAGGGCACATTCCTCTCTTCCTTCAGACAGTCTTTTCTGTCCCCATAGATTCAACGGCTGGACTCCAGGCCAGGCTGGGAGGATTCATCTGGCATGTCTTGACACATCCTGGGTGCAGAAGTCCTTCTCTGGGGAAGCTCTCCAGACTCCTGTACCCTCTTGGGTTGAGGACCATCCGCATGACAAGGTCAGGTCCTCTCCCAGGACCGGCTCTGCCCACGTTGGACCCCATGAGAGATACGAGGGCTCAACCCAGCCATTATGTGTGCTGAGCCCTGCTTAAGGAGAGGTACCCAGACCTGTTGAGTTTCTTCTCCAGGCATGGGAGTCATTCATTTGACTTCCATCCATCTCACGCTCTGGCAACGGATTTGCATCTTCTGCCTTTGCATTTCAGCCGTGTGATTTCTCATGCTCTGGGGATCCCACATGCCCAGTAAGGTTGTCACCAGACTGGTTTATACCCAGCCTGTCTGGTTTTGTCCCAAAATGCCCTGGATCTGTTGGAATCACAGCCCTTGCACATGCCAGGCTGTCCAATGCTTAGCAGCTTCAAGCTTAAGGCAGCTGCTCCTTGTATTCTTTAATCTAGTAAACCTGGGTAAACATCATACCTTCTTTGAAAGGGATCACACCAGCTCCTGCCCCATCAGGCACCCACCATTTGAAGCCATGCTGTAGCCGTGCAGGCAGAAAACATCTCCAGCATGGTCACTGTCTCCCTAGTATGAGAACTGTTGCATTCATGGCTAGGAAGAACAGATGCAGTGGGAGTGAGCAGAAGCTGCCTGTTCCCCATCTCTAGTGTGTGTTCTGTGGAAATGAGGCAGCATCTTTCCTCTCGTAGTCGGGAAGTCATTTCTCACCTCCTTCTGCCTGGTCCAGCTCAGACAGCGAGGTGCTTTGACTTCCCCAGAAGAATTTGAGTCTCAGCCCTGCCTATCGCCGTGGGGATCCTGCTGTCCGCTCAAAGTCAGGAGTGTTGGAGCTGGATGATGGGACCAAGTGCATCCACCTGAAAGATGGGACAGATGCACCCTCAGCAAATTTGCAGATGATACAAGAGAATTGAGAGAAGCGGTTGATACACTTGAGGGGTGTGCTGACCTCCACAGGCTGGAGAAACGGGCTGACGGGAGCCTCGTGGAGTTCAGTAAATGTTCGCAGTGGTGCCCAGTGACAGGACAAGAGGCAACAGGCACAAACTGAAATACAGGAAATTTTCTCTGAATGTAAGAAGACTTTTTTTTACTGTGAGGGTGGTTGAACACTTGGAGTTCACAGGTTGCCCCAAGAGGTCGTGATGTCTCCATTCTTGGAGATATTCAAAACCCACCTGGACATGACCTTGGGCAATCTGCTCTGGGTGACCCTGCTTGTGCAGGGGTTGGACTAGAGGATCTCCAGAGGTGCCTTCCAACCTCAGCTATTCTGGGATTTGGGGATTCTGGGCTTCTGAGAGCTCTGTGACAACCCCTTGGGCAAAGCATGACCCCAGAAGGTGTCATCTGGGCTGCCCTCGCCTGTGGCTGCCCTCCTGCCTCCCCAGGCCCCTGTAGGGAGAAAAGCTTTTCCCAGCTACCCTGCACTTAAGCAAACACTGCCAACCATCTCAGTACCCCATGTACTGAACTGGAGGAAATTTGGAGCAAGAACGTGGATCTGTTGCCCTGTATCAAATGGGGTAGAATGGGGCTGACCTTGCCCTCCCTGCTGACACCAGGATCCCCGGGTGCAGCAGCGGGGGGATGCTCCAGGGTGTCCCTTCTCCAGCTGTACTCCTCCTTGCTTTGCTGTGGAAGCATCCAGGGAAGTGGAATAACATTATCTTCTTCTTTCCACTCAGATTATTAAAGCGGAGCACCCCTTTTCTTCCCCAAATTAAGCTGATGTGCAGTTTGGCAGCCTGGATAATCTCCTAAAACGCTCCTGAGAGGCTGCATGACCCACCCTGTCCTTCCCCATCAGCGGGGGCTCCCCAGGAATAGGAGCTCCGGTGCTTATCCCCTGCAACGTTTATTCTGGAAATGCAATGCGTGTTCTCCTGCAAACCGCCGCCGCTGCCAAGCTGCCCCGGCCCCTCGGGGTGCCACGAGCCCTGCGAGGTGCCAGCCCTTCGCTTCGGCTGCCATTCCTCCCTCCTGCAGAAACCTGCCCAGCCTCCTCTCTGCAAACACAGGCTGCAGCCACTGAGACCCGAGTCCAGCCCTGCAGCCACCCCTCCAGAGCCAGGGCAGATGCAGAAGGGATTAATTTTACCCACTTCAATAATTTGCTTGAAATGGGCAAAACTTCTTTTTAATCTCCATTTGCTATATTTCACCCTGATTCTCTGCTGCAGCGTCTCTTTTTTTTGGCCACGGCTCGTGTTGGAGAGCAAGGGTCTTGAAGTTTGTTCTCACAAATGAACCAAGTAACCTGTAGACCTACAGCAAATTAAAAGAAGCTATTTAGCTATGCAGATACACTCGGCTCCATTTTTTTTTTCAGGTTTGGCAGTTCATTAATAACAGCCCACTGGTACAGAGAAAAATATCATGCCAAGCAATCAGCAACACACAGCTAGGATCCTCGGGATGTTGGCAGTTTTGCTGAAAGGAAAAGGAAACAAAAAAGGCACACGGGGCCACAGAAATGCAGCCTTCCACTTACAGGCAGCCAAGCAAGTCACAGCAAACACTTTATTCGATTCATTTAGCCCTTCCTCTTCTCATGAAATATTTGCAGTCTTCATTTTGATCCACATGTATTTGTTGATGAACCAGCTCTGTTAATCATTCGTGTCAAACTACTTCAGCTTATGTGTTCTTAGCCCACTGTTTGCTCTGTTGCCTCAAGAATTGGAAATTCAGCTTCGCAGGCTGCGGGTGACTTACAGTTTCCTTTGTATATTCGTGTGCAGAAAAATGGTCTTGAATCATTACTTGAGGGACAGAAATGAAAAGGAGTCAAAGGAAAAGATTATAGCAGAAAGATTACAGTATGAAATGACTGATTTTTATTTAACACATTAACCAATATACTTTTTCAAATATAGGCTCAAGCCTACTTAAGGCAAAGTTCAAGTTAATATTGATATTTGAAGGAAGAAGCACTTTCATATTAATCACCTAACTATTAAATGTCTGTTATGAGACAGAGCTTATGGGCTACGTCTCCAGACACATTTTCAAATGGTTCAGGCTAACTTTGATCCTTCTTAATGACGGAGAGCAATTATATAATGGGTTCAGAAACACTTTTAACGCGCAACTTGCATAGGGTTTTTTTTTTTTGGAGTGTTGTCAGATAATATCTCAATAACATTTCTGGGAAGCAAAAATGACCATCCTGAGCTCGCCCTGCATTTTTGCTTTGCAGTCTTAGATTTGCAGCCTAATTTGCAGCAGGCCAGAGTCTGAACGTGAAATAGCTGAGTGACAAAAGCGCAAGATGCTGCAGCGGTGCAAAACCCTGCAGGCTTCTCCTTCAGCCAGGGACGCACAGAGTTGTCCATCACAGGTGGGGAAGGAGCCGGGGAGCGTTATCCTCCACAGGGTGGCTGCCGGGTGGTCCAGGCCCTCTGCTCACACATTGCCATGGCAACTGCATCCGCCGGGGCAGCAGAGATGGTGAGAAAACCCAGCGCCGGGCCGGCAGCGTGGAAAAGCTCGGCTCGCACCAAACCTGGCACAGGCTGGGCATGCAGCGGGACCTGCCGCCAGGCCGGGGCGGGAAGGGCAACCCAGCAACTTGGTATTGGGTGGAGGGAGGCGGATTTCCTCCCAGAGAGCCTGGCGGGGACCGTGCGCTTGGGGGTGCCGGTGGCTGTCGGCACATGGGAGGGTCGTGGTTGGAGTCAGGGGTGAACAAGAGCAGAACTGCCCATGGGGGAGCCTGTGTGTGTGCACATGTGCACGTGTGCATGTGTGTGCATGTATGCATGTGCGCATGTGTGTGTACACGCATGCATGTGCATGTGTATGTGTGCATGTGCGCACGCGTGCATGTGTATGTGCGCATGTGCGCATGTGTGTGTGCATGTGTGCATGTATTTGTGTGTGCATGTATATGTGTGTGTGCATGTGCATGTTTGTATATGTGTGCATTGTGTCTGTGCACATGCATCTGTGTGGGTGCAGGTGTGCATGTGGGTGCAGGTGCGCATGTGTGCATATATGCATGCACACACATACCTGCGCATGCAGGGGCACAGCTGGGCATGAATCTCCGTGTGTGTGCACTCCCACACTTCTGCATGCCCTGCAGGGTGCATGGCTGTACATCTACATGTCTGTAGGGAGGTGAGGGGGTGTCGCAGTCATATCTGTGCTCTGTCTAGCCAGAGGGTGCTCAAGCACATGTGTTTATGTTAAAAAAAATGTAATAGATATTCCTTTCATTGTCAGTGGGCAAAGGCTGCCAATACTGCAAGTATAGCACAGGGCATCGTCATAGACGGACAGGCTCGCACTCGGCTTTTTCACATGTCATCATTTCTGCATTTTCTAGCTGGACACTGACCTGTGTCTGCGAGTGGGGCGGTGGGTGCCAGCGCCTGCAGGGATGTGGAGAAGCCTCACACCCACAGCCAGGGCATGAAAATGTCCATCCAGGTATGAGAGAGCCCGTGTGCTTTTGAGAAGCCGAAGCATACAGAGTGGCAGCATCCCCCACCTGCCCTCCTCAGTTCAGCAGAGCTAAACACGTAAAGCTGCTGCTCACCTGTGGGATATGGCTGGACCAAGCATCATGGGTCTGGGAGACACCTGTGGTCCAAGGTGTGCATCCTGGCTATATCTCATCCCCATACTGGACCAACATGCTGGGACGCATCAGCTCTCCCTGTCCTTGGGTTTCCAAAGGGATGAAACCCAGTGGCAGGGGCTGGGGGAAAGCAGCGATGTGAGGGAGTCATGGCTGCTGGGGGTACCCCAATGCACATTCAATACCCACCTAACCAAGGCAGCTCCCTCCCTCTCCAGGCCCCTTTCTTTATCTGTGTCTCTTTGCCACAATAGCTGCTCTGTGATGATCAGGTCCCCATTATACAAGGCATCCACCCAGGGGGTCTGTGCTGCATTTGGCTGCATGCACGAGCTGCAGCTGCCCGGTCACGTCCTGCACCCCTGCGCTCCTCAGCATAATTTTCAGCTCTGCAGGCAGGATCCGCATAATGCTTCAGCACCACAAAGCAAGTAGGGATGGGTTAAAACAGCATTTTACAGCTCTTGGCCCTGCCTGTCCTCAAGGTGAACGCTGAATGAAGGGAGGTTGTGCAGTGAGTAGGTTGGGAACCCAGCAAATCACCTCCCGCTGGGTCAGGGAGCACCTAGGAGGTGAAGTACAGCTGCATGGAGTCCTTCTCTGCTGAGGGTGAGGCTGAACTGCAGTCGGCGGCTAAGGCATCATTAGAGTGGCTGTACATCCAAGCACCATCCTCTTCCTCTGACAAGGTCTCTCTTGTCCAGCACACAGGGTCACGGGAAGCTTGTGACTATACACGCTGGGGTGACGGTTGGGTAGATGTGTGAGAAAGTGAAAAGCTCTGGGGGCAAAGCTTCTTGTAAGCAGGAAGACAGCAGAGCTTCCCACAGCTGACTGCTGCACTTTATCTGTTTACAGCTAGCAGCAAGTGTAGCGGCGAACAGAGTAACACGCAGCTTTCACCTGAAAAATGCTGTAGCACATTTGCGCGAATCTTCTCTGAGGAAGAGGATATGGGAGCCGGGGATGTGCCTCCGGTCTGGAGGCGGACACTGAATGCTGGGATGCCCAGCAAAGAAGTCTCCCACAGAGACACACAAGTTCTGCAATTACACATATGCCTGTATGTATTTCTGCCTTTACAACTGCAGAGGTAAACCTTTCCAGTTAGATAAACTCATCTCGGTGAATCCTGGATGCAGAGCAGGTCCCCAGTGCCAGCTGGGGTTCATGAGAGGGGAAAGAGTAGTGTGTGAGGGGTGTGAAGTAGGGGGCTAGAGGCATCAGGAAGGATGCAGAGCAGACCAGAGTGGGAGAAAGGTCCAGCAAAGTCTCTAGCATGGTGCTGTGCCTACGAGGCAAACCCTAGAGATGTCCCAGGGCTGAATCCTCCTGCAGGTCCCTCAAGCTCCAGTTGGTCCCTGAAGGTACCTCTGTGCAGCAAGCAGTGTCTGGGGTGAACCATCTATGGAAAAACACAGGCACCTGGAAAAGCATCTCACCAGGATCGTTGTGACTTAGTGGGAGCCCCCATGCAGCACCATCTGTCTTGCTCTCTTCCCCAGCGAGAGCACAGGGACAGCCGGTCTCAGACCACCTCTGTGCACTGGATTTGGGTCCCAGCTAGCTCACCTCTGGCAGTTACATCATAGAAATGACATAAAACAGGCTGGAAGTACCTCGGGAAGCCACACCATCTAATCTACCCCCTACTCCTATCCCAGACCTCCAGGTCCACGTCTCCTGCTTGGCAAGAGAGGGAGAAGCTGGGCTCGTGGCAGCTCTTGGTGAGATGCGATGTACGGTTAGATGCCTGGAAAGCACGGGAATGTTTTGTAGAGCTGATCATATGAAGCCCTTCTGTGTCTGTTCTGTTGAGTCCTTCCAAATTTTTCCTCTTTGAAAATTGGAGTGTTTCATTCTGCTCAGTTTTGGTATCTTATTAGTCTCAGGTTTCCTTGTCTTGCTGGGTGGCTCATTAGGGAGTGGATAACGAGCTTTCTCTGCCCACTGCTGATAGCGGTTGGTGCAAAATCTTTAACAGATATATTGTTTTTCCAAGTATTTCTCGAGGATTTGGTTTAAATTGGTGTTAACATAATGGAACAGGGGAGCTGTTTTAAAGAATTCAAATACAAATGAAGTCTCTTTGTTAAGCAGGGTGTGCCACCGTGGTGTCAGAGACACCCCACTGCCCCACCAAGGGAGTTTTCAGAGGTGCAAATGGTACACAGGTGGCCGGATCCTGCTGAGAAACACCACAACTCATGTGCATAATGGAAAGCAGTCTCCTGTCCTAAAAATCCATCGGGTGCAGCTAGACCCGCTGAAGGTACAAGAATCAAAATCACAGGAGCCCAAACTCCATCCACACTGAGGCACCTGAACGAGCAATCTGGTTTGCAGAAATTTTGAGCGAGCCAGGGGCTCCTAATGTTCCTGTGCAGCCTCTGCCACTGCTCAAGGCACAAAAGCTGCTCATTTCAACTGGCCAAATTTGCAGAGTGAAGGGAAAATGATGGTTATTAGACTTTTTTTTTTTTACCTGAAATGCAGCCTTTTATTTTGATAACGAAGAATGTTTTATATTATGGATACTTTCAAGTGTAGCTCTGTGGACTGTGACATCGACAGCAGAATCCCAGCATGAAAAATGCAAAACATATAAGTGAGTATGAGGTCCTCCATGTTTCGTGGGTGTGCATCTCCCAGTTCAATTAATTTAAAGCCAGCTCTAACCAATCTGGACATGACTCAGCTATCCCTCTCAGGACTGTGTGATAGCACAGCTGGGCTGCCTGGGTCAAGAGCTCCATGCTCAAATTCCACACGCAGGATAAATAGACGTGTAGAAAAAATACTACGTGGCGTTTTTCAGAGGCGTCCACTCACTTCACCTACCGTAATAGCAAACAATGCTTTTGCCAGGTGCGAATTTGCAAGCCCCAGTTTCTGTGATCTCATCTAAAAAAGGGGGGCTTGGGAATGCATTTTAAGCAATTTTGTTTTACAGCTGCTCTGTTTTTATACCTTGGTGGCTTCTCTTTTGGTACGAAGGACACAGGAATGCGAAATTAACAAACTCGGTCACTGCCTTTAGAAAACCAGGAAGATTAGCAGGCCTCTTGAATTTATAAAAGTGTTGCACCCTCTACAGAGTTCAGAACTGTACAAAATGAAGGAAAGCAACATCCAGCCTGTGCAACGGCTAACCCATACTCAGACAGGCACTGGAGAGATGCACAGGCACTTTTGCCAGTGGAGTTTCCACTCCGAGGGCTGCCCAGGCTGTAGTGTCCCATGCCCACATCCCAAATAGCCGGTTGCAGTGTTTGCAGCCTTTCAAGCCCAGCATTACAATGCAAGGAGCTCTCTCCGCTTGCAAACCTAGATGCTCCCTACGGTGACTGGCAAGTGGGTACATGAATGTCATTAACTGTCTGAAAGCATCGGGTGGACATGCCAAGGGTAGACATGGATACTCTGGGAAGGCCACAAAATGAACAGAGGATGTCTGATGGTGTCCCAGCACGTGGTCACTCCTCCGGACCCCCACTGCGCTGTCAGTGTGGGGCAGACATCAGCTTCTGTCACAAGCATGTGTCCACAAAGTCCAAGAGAGTGCAGCAGCAGTAACAGCCCTGTCTGCTGTAACATAAATACAGCTCATGCATGAGTCCTGGGGGTGCGTGGTTCAGACAAGGGGAGCAAGGCATGATTGCTGCAAGGGCCTGGACACAGAGGCATGCGGGAGCGCTGGCAGCCATTCATCTGAGCTTGCCAAACTGGCATGGATGTAATCTGCGCGAGACACCAGTGAACTAGGGCCAAGCACGTGACGGCTACAGGCTTGACTCAGTTGTACTAAATACAACAGACTTGCCACTTAGTGTGCTTTGCTGCTGTGAGGGATGTGAGGTGGAAACTGTGGAGGCTCTCTGATGGATATCACCAAGCTTTGGACCCAGACTCATCAAGCGGTCAGGTCTTAGCCTGAACTTCTCATCTGACTTTTTAAGAGAGGAGGAACCAAATCAGTGAGTAATCTTCATGCCATCAGCCTCTGCCAAGCAGCCTCAGCAGTGCATGGGAACCAATACATGTCACCTAAACAAAAGGAACTTCTTGGGTCCCACTGCTCCTCATGCTACTTGAAGATGTTCAAGCTCAGAGATCTTAGTGTGTGCCATGTTATCGGTTGCATTAATCCATCTTTACAAGATGCTGCATCCTGAAGCAGCCTCTCAGCATTAATGCAGCCCCTTAGGAGGGTCTGGAGAGGGTTGTACATCAATGAAAGAAAAATTGCAGCAGACAGAGCAGAGTGCAAGAAGTCCCTGAGCTGCAGGTAGATCAGCCAGCCTGGCCGCTGACACCCTCACTCGTGGCCTGGCCCAGGAGATGTGCTTCCTCCCAAGCTCGCACAGCCGGGGATCAGCTCACTGGCTGCTGTATCGAAGCTGACACCTGTCACCTCCGATGTTCGACGAGACAGTGCAGAGCCCTGAGCATGACGTTGGCATCAGCTCTCAGCGTGGTCTTGGAGCTTGCTCTGCCCATGCATCCTCACTGATGGAGCCAGCGCCTGCTCCTGTCGTGACCTGAACCGGGACCAGATGGTGGGTAAAACCTCCCCCAACACTGCGTTTCTAAAGCCACGACTGATTGATTGTTTTCAGGGGGTGATTTGGTCTTCCAAAGAGAAGGATATGGACTAACGCTGTTTAGGTGCAGTCCCAGGAGGCGGCATTCAAGCTTAGCTGGAATCTCCATTTGAGGACCAAGGTGGGACAGAAGAAGGGAAACCCAATTCATCTGAGTGTCTGCTCCATAGCAAAATAAGCACAGAGGCCCATGCTCATCTACAGAGATCACAGTCATCTGGGCTGTCTCCATAATCGAAGGTGAGATTTAGAGGACTCCAGAGAGCGATTTTGCCAGGCTTGCCTTCGACACCTCCAGTGCAGCGGAGGGAAAGCACTCTGGAAACATCTGTCTGTCTCCCTGGGTGGTTATGGGATCCCACACAGCCACGGGGTTAACTGCTGTATGGTGACAGGCAGGTCACACGAACACCACCCACCGGGCCTTGAGCAACAGCTTTTCTGCAGCCAGCGGTACCAGCCTCTGGTGGGAGGATGCAAAGTACAACCAGGTGATGGTAGGCTCCTGAGCTCTGGATCCCCTTCACTGTAGGTGGGATGCATCCATCCCACCAGAAGTTGGTATCACTTGGTAAAAACTTTCTGAGCATTATTTCCCTCCTGTCTGAGCATGGACAGCACCAAGCACAGCATCGCATAAACCAAACCTGCACCTGCACAGTAGACTTCTCTGTGGGGAAGCATCCTACCACCTGAAAAGCATTAGAGACAAGTTATTGTCAGCAACACGGGGGTAGCCCAGCACTGATCCTGCCAGGGATGGGGTAGAGGAACCCCTGGAGATGCGTTTGATCCAGAAAACCTCAAGTGATACTCTCCATCACCAGAGCAGTAAGGTGTAGGTCCCCCAGGTGAGATCACCGTGCTCATCTCTGAACAGGCACTTCATGTTCACAGCTCGTGATGTTGCCTTTAGGTAAAAGGCTTTGAGGAGCTGCAGGTGCCATTTTGCTCCCATGCTGCTGCTACCTGCAAGGCTGTGTGCTAGTGGCCAAGATGGGAACGGTATGGTCACGGGAGCGAGACCCCAAAGGTCGCGCCTGTGGGAACCCTCCCGGGTGGCACTGCTGGAGCAAAGCCCTTGCTGTGCAAGCGATGCGCTGCCATCCCTCTGACTTGTGCCAGGAGTGCTCTGTGTCCCACGTGAAAGGTGAGAGAGCATTTAAGCTGCTTTAAAAGCTGTGTAAGACCTTAAACCCTTAGTGTCACATAAGGACTTAAATGCCTTAAAACTGTAGCATGTCGCAAGACAGAATTAAAGCAACATAAGCATCCTTTAGCTTTTGTGGTCCTTGAAGGGCAGTCTTACAGTATCCCAAGGGCTCCTATTTTAAAGACCCCACAAAACCAGGCTTTCAGAGAGTTGTCCTGCCTCCTAGGCTGCTCTGAAGGCTCCCATTCGACCCTGGCTGCATCAGGCTGCGTGCATGCAGGAGGTCTCTTCTCCTTCCTTCACCAGGTTTGGATGCCTCATTAAGACAAAGGGCCAGGGCTTTTGGAGCTTGTCAAACCAAGCTGTTTTTTCCCCTTTCCTTGGTTGTGGGTTTGAAGAAGCAAGTCCTTCTGGTGCATCTGGTGTGTCTGGGAGAGGAAGAGGATGCTGCAAGATAAAGCAAGAGCGTTCTCCAGCTGGCACAGACACAGCAGTCCAAGCCATGAGGCAGGAACACACATCTGAGCAGCAATGTGCAAGGTCAGAAAGAAACGCCTGCGAGGCAGGCAGACGGGCATGCCCTATGCAAACATGCCTACCCTGATTCATAGGGCTTATCACAGGCTATAAAGACACATTTTGTGGAAAACCCTGTTAAGATACTGGCTGCACATCACAGCTTTAAGCCCCTACAGCAACTTAAACTGGCTATAATGTTAAGCCTTTAGAGTATTTTAAACTGCTTAGATTGCTCAAAAGACCAGCTTAATCTTAAACTGCAGTGCAGCTGCTTAAACAGTTTAAGCTGATCTAAAAGCTCGCAGGAACACAGAGTGCTTGAACTATGCTTAGCCCTGTTTGTTGACTGAAGCACGGTGCTGGCCCTGTCACACCCAATGTGACACTGGGGCTGACATATAAGCTGTTTTCCTAAATAGACCTTGCAGAGTCTGGGGGAGAAAAAAGACCTTCTATTATCCTTTCCTGGCACCAGGCACAGCTCCAGGTGTGCTCATCTTCCCCTTAGCACCACAAGTGGCACCAGCTCCCCAGGGAGAGGAAGGTCTCCAGGCACGACGTCCTCAGCTGAGGAGGGCACTGGTGCTGCACGGCACGGTGGGAATTGTCACCTTTTGGGGTTTTTGTCAGGCGCTGTTAGTCTTTGCAATCAGTTTCGCAGGGAAAGGTACTCACTAGTTGGATTATTAATGGTGCTTTCTTGCACAGCTCAGCAGGAGTGAATGTTGGTTATCATCTTTCTCTAAAATAAGTAATTGCTGGAATCTCCAGCTATGAGGACAGAGGACAATGCTCCATCCCTGAGCAGGATGAAGCCACACCTAAACTGACACCTTGTTCGTCACTGAGTCAGCCCAGTCCTGTGAATCTCTCCCCCAACATGGCCATTTTTTCCCATTCCCACAGAGAAAGCCCAGGAGTTTTTTTTCATTAGGCTTTGTTTTTCCAATTTCGTTGTTTGGAACGTCGTGTTTTTTAACACCCATGAATGCAGCCAAGGACTTGTGCCATATGTGCATTGGCTTGGGAAAAAGGGGTAATTCTCTAATGTGCCTGAAGTCTGGCTGGAAAGCCTGCCCAGGTATAAGAAAACAGGTAAATGTGGTGCCCGAAGTACAAATTATGTTAGGCTCAGCAAATGCATTGCTTAGTGGATGAACTCACTTGATAAGAGACATGTTGGTGATGATTTTGGTCTGCCAAGTGAAATTCTCACTTTTCCTATCATCATGATGTTCAGAAAAAATGAAACAAAGCATTACTTGCCCAGTTGTACCAAGCACCCGTGGAAAACTGTGGAAACCTTGTGTTGTAATTTTTGCCCTCTGGAATATTTAACATTCATATTCATGTACGTGGATGGTGATAGTGGAGGCTGTACAAAGGAATTTGCACCTTTTTCTCCATATGCAACTTATACAGCATGCAAGTGCACAATTTGTAACCATTTTGATATATTTATCACTCAGGGAGTTTAAATTGAACGTGCCTGTTATTTTGTTTTCCTAACGCATGTTATACCAAGACCTGTGCAGTCCTGTTCCTCCTGCTGGTGCTATCTAGTGGGCCTGAATGGTCTTCTAGTGCTTTTGTGGCGTTATCTGTTTCCTAATAACTGGCTACAATATGCTCAGTAGCACCGTGGTATGGTGCTTGCACATCATATGTTGACACACAAACACATGGAGGGGTCATCACTACTAAGAACAATTCTCCAACATGGCAAAGGTTGGGAAATGCTGCAGGGCTCTGGGAATGTGTCCCGGTATCCATGTACTTACCCAGTTCTTGCAATGCACTGGAAGTCCAGGCCCATCTCTGGTAACATCTGAAGCTATTTCATAGAGTCTTGTTGAGATATGAAAATCTAAAAACAGATCCTTACGATCTGTGGAGGGGCCTGAAGGTACTAAAGAAAAGGCCACGAGTGTCCCTGGTCCAGCTGACAAGCTCACCACAGATTAGATCTCAACATGGCATCCTCCTGCCCTCCTGGCAGAATTCGGTGCTTGCGTCAAACACCTCTGTTTGCACAGAGGGAGGTCATGCCTTGTAGGAAATGCCTTCCCCCCCTTGCTTTCCTGCCCGCCGAGACACCAGCTGCCAGACCCTGAGCCGAGCACCAGAGCCCCGACGCTCAGCACGGCCGGATCCTTCCCCTGCGCGTCCTCTGGGATCTCTCCCTCGTGTGCTGGGAGCATCTGGGACTCGTGAACTTGCTAGCTGGCTTTCTCGCTCAGAAATCATTATCATTTATTGATAGGATGCCTTTTGCAAGCCTCAGGGCACTATTGCAGACATTCAGGCTGTGCACACACGAATTCAGTTCACCCATCGCAGAGAAGCAGTTGCTGCATGCAGAGATGTTACAAAACTGTCTTGGCCAGGAAGCTAAAAGCAGTTTCTCAGTGTGTGCGTAGCAACTGCAGCAAAATTACTGGCTCACCAGCCTGAACAACGTGTGCAGGAATGACACATGTTCCCAGGGCCGGGAGCAGAGCTCTTGGGAAACACCCCGGGCTCCTCTCTGCAGAGTGCAGCGTTATTCCAATCCCCAACTCCTGGATGCCCCCACCCCAGCCCACCCACACTTACCCTGTGCATTTACCCCAGGCCAGCCGCACCAGTCCTATCCCACACTCCCCACAGAACCCCAAGGGTCCCTAATGGAGCCCTCCACCAGCTTTGTCAGTCTTCTTTCTACCCTTAACTACTGCCATGGGCAGAATGAGAGACACTCATTTTATAATCCAAATTCCTCAGGTCTCTACCTCAAGAGAAGGACCGTGGGCTGTGGTGCGTTTTGAGCAGGTTTTCTGGGCAGTTTGTGGCCCCGGTATTAAGGCAGCAAGGTCTCCATGTTTGATGGTTGGAGCAGAAATGCAACAGCCCTCCTTCTCAGATTGCCTTGGGTTTTCCTACGAGAAGATATTGCAGTCGTCAGTGATCAGAAATGGAGTGACTCAGAGAAATGCAACATTTCCAATAAATGGGCAATGAAACAAGCTTGAGGTCAAAGAGAAGCTGCCAACTCTTTCTAATGGGTTGCTCCAAAGTGCAAATTCGTCCTTGGGACTGAAGTTTTAAGGTCATTTCTGCCCATTGAAGGCTCCAGGGCGGAGGTGCCAAAGCTCTTGAGGCTTCTGGGATGCCTGATGGAGGCATTTGGACAGATTGCAATGCTGTCCTCATGGCACTGGGGTAGGCCATGTGGAGATGGAGATGACACCCCCAGGTTGGCATGGGGCAACAAGGAAATGGACTTGACCTGGAGGTAAGTCAGTACCAAAGGCTGAGGAAAGATGTTCTCCTGAAGAACACCATCAAGTTGGCTTCATGTAACTGGTTTAGCCAGCACTTTAGGGAGAGTTTCCTTGAAGAGGCGGGGACAGTAGCATGCTTATATTTGTTGCAGCCAACACACACTTCTCCCACCCCTGGGGAAGGTGTGCCTACCCTGCCACCAGCATGTCCTCTCCCAGGGCCCCAGCTCCTGCGTCTGAGCAGCAAAGAGACAATGTCCTCCCCTAACTGGGTTATAGGAGATTGGATTAGCAATTTGTGAGTTAGTAAAAGTCTAAGAATGGAAGATAAAACAAAGTGTGACAGGCTAAGCAGCCCTTGTCACCGGGGATTGATCACAGTGCTAATAGCCAGCGACAGCCGCACATTAATAACACAATAACCCAGCTTTGGTTATTGGCACTATCACAACCCTTTAACCTGGTAATAACTCATTGGGAAAATGCTAACAGTGTCATAGCCAACACGTCTCTGCTGCTTACATCCTCCTCTACCTGCCGGCCCAGCCGAGGCAGCAGGACCACCGCGGGGTCATCAGCTCTGCCACGCGTGCAGGTGCCAGGTCCCGTCTGCAGCCCCACGGTGCCCCGTGCCTGGTCGGGGACCCGGCACCAGGGTGCCCTTTGGGGCTGTGGGCACGGTTGTGTCGGGCAGGGAGAGGAGCTGGGCAGGCAGGGACAGGAGGTGTGCAGGGGTGAACCCGAAGTGGTGACACACAGCAGGGGATGCGGAAGAGCTGGGCTGTGGGGTGCTGGTGGAGTCAGGGGGGTGGGACTGAGCTCAAGCTCAGAGTGGTCAGCAGGGGCATCTGAGAGAACTTGACAGCAAGTAATTTGGGGAAATTTTTTATTTTTTTTTTAAATATTCTGGATTTTAGTGACATGAAGCATTCCCAATTTGCCTAGGAAGCCTTCTGCTGCTACTTCTGGTTGTGGTGGGAGAAGAGACACCGAAGTTACAAAAAAATCAGGGTTGTTTAGAAAACAGGAAATGAAATTAGAGATCAAGCTTTTTGAAGAATGTAGATCAAAATTTGGAAAAAAAAAAAGTAAACCCCGTCTTAACGCAGACAGCATTGCCTTGTTTACAAAGGCTGTTCTGAACACTGCTCGGTGTCACGGAGCATGGAGGGGGAGGAGAGATGGAGAAACATCACTGCTGTTTCTCCACCCCTGAGCACGAGCAGCAAGAGGGATTTCTCTACCTCGACTGGAGCCCAGGCTCCACTTTGGCACCCATCCAGCAGTTGCATCTCTTGGCTGCGCTGGTCAGAGTAACACTGAGAGCAACCGGTTTAAGGGATTCAAAGGTCAGCAAATCCGAAGTGTCAGCTGCAGGAGAGTGGGGCTGCGGCACCAGTGAGATATTCACAGAGGACTCCTTCCCCTCCCAGCAGGGACCAGCTTATTGTCTCTGCATGTGCCTAAAACCCAAGACCTCCCCAGGCCAGGTGGGGGATGCATCCAGGGCTAGGTCTACCAACATTTCTGCAGTAGCAAGAGCCCCAGCACAGGTGGAGTTAGACCTATGAAGTCCTGTTGCTGCCCCAGTTTGGCCAGGTCAGCGATTTGGGATTGCCTATGACCAATTACACCCATGGGCCGCGTCGAGCATCCTCTATGTCATCCTTTCCAGCAGACCCAACTGTCCTCATTTTTGGCTCAGACAATCCTGGGAATGTCCATGTGTGCCAGTGCAGCCCAGACATGGAGGAGGAGATGCTGGTGAAGGAGTGGGCTCCTGTGCCATAGTGCAAGGACCTGTGTCCCCCCTGTTTCCAGGGGGGCTGCTTGTGCTCCCTGTAGCCCATCATCCCTGCCAGCAGAAAGACAGATTAACCCACTCATTCTGTGTCAAGCAAAGCAACTTAAGGACAGAGAAACCCCCAGCTGTTATAAAATGCGTTAGTTATCATCAGCATGGCACGCTCTGCTCCACCTCCTCATCGATGGCTGAGGTTTCTGCTCAAACCCGCCTTTGGAGTCGTGACCACTTGTTGCCCACAGCATCAAGTCACTACCAGCCAGCAAGAGGGCTGTGGGAGGCAGAGCAAAATCGGGGGGGTTACCTAGGAATACAGCGGCATGGCTGTGCCCCAGGGGAGTGCAAACCCCTCCTAACCACGGCTCCCTTCAGCAGGCCAGGAGAGAGGCAACTTTCCTTCCTTCCCAATGGGCTCCTGCCACATGGTGCCCCCTCCCATCACTTTGGGGGAGAAGGCAGACTGAAGGGGAAAAAAAAAAAAGAAAAAAGGTAGAAATGAAATCTAGCTTTGAAGGATCTCCTGACTAATTAGTTTTGGAGGCCAGGCTAGCTGAGATTAGCCAGCCTTGCCTGCAATTACTCTGACAAGAAAGGACCCCTTTGAGACTTGCTGCCAAACAGGGGCATTTCCCCCCGCTGCCCAGCCAAGGGAGCGAGGACTGGAGAAGTGGTTGGGAGAGAAGACATCCCAATGCTCCCGTGCTGTCTAGCTGCTTTTTTTCTCCAAAGGTACCCCAATGAGGGCGTTTGCTGCAGTGTAGCTCTGATGCATGCAAGGGATATGCATCAACAGTGGAAAAGGGAGGGCTCACCTTGTTTGGCTTAATTAGAATAATGAAGCTGTGAGCCTAATAGGAGGAGGTTGGGAGTGCTGAGGCTGTAATTGGCAGAGATTGGGAAGCGTGAGGCTGTCGGCTGGCAGCCATATGGAAGCGGCAAAGTGAGGGTAGTGAGTGACAGCCCGAACCTGTGGCGCTCTCATTAATTCCAACAGCAGAACTGTGATTGATGTGTCAGCTCCCTGCTGCTCCGTGATTCGGGCGGCTGATTCCACCTCACTTCTGCCGCTACTGCTGCAGCCCGGGCTGGGGAAGGGAAACATGGAGAGGGGAGGAGAGGAGGAAAACACATAAAGAAGGGAAAGAGCAAGAGAGGAGAAACAGGAGAAAGGTTGCAGGGTGTTGTGGACAGAAGGTTGCGGGGCGAGGTGGATGGATGGATGGATGGATGTTATAACCTAGGCATTGGTATCTGCGAAGCCTGGTCAGCCCCAAAGACAGGCTTCAATTCAGGCTTTCAATCCAGATTCAGGTTTTCGACCCAGGAGTCACTCTGTGTCGGAGTCAGAAATGTTTCATAGCCCCCAGGACCTGTACGGCTCTGCTGCTGCTTGTACTCTTGGAGGTTTTGCCAGGCTGCAGGCAAATTGGCAGGGCCAGGCTACCCTCCTTGGCCCCTCTGCCTGCACAGCAGGATGCGCTGCTCAGTCCTCACGTGCTTGTCTTCCTGCTGAGAGGCAGCTCACTCCCACCAGTGCCTGACACATGGACACCCGTGGGCACGTGGCAGCAGCACGCCACCGCTCTGACTTTGCTGGCACACCCAGTCCTAGGCTGAGACTGCAAAGCTGATGTGTCTGAGCTGTGGGTATCTATAGACCCACAAAGAGTTTGCTGGGTAGAGTCCTAAATTTGAGGCAGGGAAGACTCACCCTCTCTCCCACCATAAGGGGGACAAGAGCAGCCCTTACAAAATGCACGCTGAGAAGTGATATGTTGCTCAGACCCACTTTCTTTTATTACCCTAAAGCTTCTGCCATGATCCTGGCAGAGTCACGGCATTGCCAGCCCTCAGTGCATAACCAGCTAACCAGATTTAGCTGCTTAATCTTTCTGCAATGCTTCCACCTTCCCTTCAGCTCCAATCATATCTGAACGGGGCCAGCCCGTATAGGACACGAACAGGAGGCTTTGCACCAGCAGCAGCTCCCTCGTGCCGTTAAGATGTGGATAACGGGCAGTGTCTCTCTGCGTATCCCACGTGCCACGCTCCTCAAGACAGCTTGTCCGGCTGAGTGTGCAGGGAGGAGGGGAGAGCATGCCTGTCCCTGGGGAGGGAGCAGGTCTGCTCAGGGAAAGATGTTTGCAGGATACAGCATGTGGCAGGACGCTGCAAGAGCGGGGAGCATGGCTGGAAAGAGTTTGGATCAGACCAGCGTCGCGGTTCTGGTCTGCGAACACCAGGCACAGGGAAGGGACTGGGCAGCGTTAGCTGGAGCAATTACCTATCTATGGGCAGGGGGTGGTTATGTGCAAACCCTGTTTAATTTCTATTCTGTCTGGCCCAGTCATTTTGAATCTTTTCCATTGGAACAGCTAATTATTGTAGTTCTCTAAAAGCCAGGTTTAGTAGTTTAAATGTCCTTTTACCTCTCTTAAGAGAAGGGAAAATGGCTGGGCAGATCCACCTCAGTGCTGCAACTAAATGGATGTCTTAGCACGGCATCCAAGCAGTTTTCCCTCATGGAGCAAGTCATGGCTGTGGGAGGTTGTGGGACAGAAGGCCAGGAGAGTCGTGTCTGTGTCACCATGATCTGATGTTTCATCTAGCATTGCCTGCCTGCATGAATCAAGACTTCTCATCCCTCCCTCTGAGGGAAGCAGCTACCCATGAAGGGGAACGGGGGATAAACTGCCAAGATGATAACTCATTTGGGTAAGGCTATCAAGGCTCATTTGTTTTGCTTTGTTGCCTTCGTGAAGGAGCATGCAAAATGAAGTATTAGCGTGTGGAGAACAAAACTTTGGCTTTACCCTCTCCATACGTTCCCATAGTCCCAGCTTGTGGGAAGCCGATGTGATACCTCACCCCAGGGCTGGCTCCTATACACTGCAAAGCTAATGGGGAAAAATGGGTTGCCTTTTTCTCCGGGCAACTCCATTGAAAGCACACAGCCACTCCGCTAATTTGAAGAAGCAAGAAAAGCAAGATGGAGAAGAAAAAATTGGTTTTGATTGCAGAGCTCCAGCCATGGAGTTCCTCTAGCAGGAAAAGAAGTAACAGTCGGGGTAGCCAGAAGCTTTGTATCCAGTACAGTAATTTTTTCTAGTAGGTATTCACTTGTACAATGAAGACCATTAGGTAAAGTATCTCAGAATAACTCTCATTTGCAGACTACATGGTGAGGAGGTGGTTTCTCAGCAACTGGTACCTCCTACACAGCGACTGTGACTGTTCCTGGAGTAGGACGAGGCTTTTGCTCATGATGATGCTGAGATGTGCTTCATGCAGCTCCGCTCCGGTCTGGGTGGCTTCCTCAATGTCTCTGTCATATCTGGACATGCAGAAGCCCGAATGGCAAGGGCCAGGATTGAATTGAAGGAAAGGTCTTCTGCCTGCTCCCTCTGCACAGAAAAGATGCCAGGCTGACCTTGCTTTCCTAATGCAGTGTCTGTGGGGGAGCCACAAAACCACAGCAAGGTAATAAGATTCTCTGTGAGTTTGGGTCAAGCAAGCTGTTCTGCAATCAGTTTGTTCTTCAATAAGTGGGTTTCCTAACAGCTAGCTACCACTTCACCTCCAAGCTGGGGAAAACAGACTGTCGCAAGCTGTTCTCACACCCGCTTTCACAACCGTGCATTTGCTATCAGGGACAGCACTGACCCCATTACTCTTGGACCGATCATCAATGCAAAAGATGCGCAGTGTCCGATCCTACCTCGGATGACTCCTGCAGGGGCTGGCATCTGAGCTGGACCATCAGCCCGCAGCTGGCTCTGCTCTCACCTGCGAGGGGCCAGGCTGTCCTACAGCCTTTGCACATAACGCTGCTTGCTCCCACATTGTTTGAGCCAGAAAGCAGCACGCAGGCTTGGCCGATACCAGTGCAGAGCTGGGCATACCTTCAGATCCCTGCTGGGAGCTCCAGGTCAGTGACGCAGGAGTTGCTGGGGTCCTCAGACCAAGCGAAAGCATGGCATGCATCCCAGGTCTGAGCAGTTTCAGCAGAAAACAGCACTGATCCTGGACAGGAGCTTTGCTTTGGAAGAGCAGTGAAGAAATTAATTAGAAGTGCCAGCAGCCAAACACAGCCACTCTGTCAGATTTTCCCACACATTTCCCTTCCTATAGGTATTTCCAGGGGCTGAAATGTAGAATTAAACTGGCTGAGAGTCTGTGATGCTGTTTCTAAGACTCTGTCCCTACAGCTCTGCATACAGTCAACCTGTCTTCTAGCTACTGTAGCTGAGCAGATGAGATGAGCGCTGATGCTTAGGCCTCTGGAACTTCACAGGTCCTGCATGGGTGGTAGACAACAGAAGGCAGCATTTGTTGACTAGTCAAGAGAAGAGAAATAACTACATGATGGCCCATGATTTGTCCTCTCTGTCCATCTCAGTGTTTCTAAAGCTCATGAGCGAGCAGCAGACTGATGCAGAGTGGGGATGCGCATGAAGAGATGGCTGGTTTGCGTTGGCCAAAGTGCAGCCAGCTCACCAACTGCTGCAGCCCTTACCTGGCTGGCATGCTCTGAGCTCCCTCTGTGGTCGGTCTGGGGCTGGAGAGGATATAAGAGGATATAAGGATATAAGAGGATATAAGAGGACTCATGGGCAGGGTCTAAAGAGCCTACTCTTCATTGTAGCCAACATAAGAATGAAGAGACAGAAAATTATGAAGATGGCCCCAGCATCCCATGTGCTGACTCAATGACAAGCCCCACGTGCCTGTTGAGTCTCCCATGTGGCTGCAGGCTCGGCATGCCCTAAAGGTGGCCAGATGTTGTGGCCAAGCTAGGACCCCTCTGCTTGGTGCCAGGGGCATGCAGCTGGGAGGCAGCAGGTCCTCAAAACCATTGCTACAGCTGCTAAGTGCCAGCACCGAGCTGAGCCGGGGATCTGGCTGTGAGAGAGCTCTTACTTCACGCCTTTCCACCGGTGCCTTGCAGTGAAACGGGCAGAGAAGCAGCACCTGTACAGCAGCTGTGTCTCAGCTGGGAGCTGCGATCTGTGACAAGCAAAATGGAGCAGCTTCCTAAACTGCTGCTCACTGGTAGGAGTCCAGATTAATTCCTTGCTCCTGTCCCCATGCATCCATGCAGGAGGAATGGAGGCTCAGCACTGACATGCTTCCCCTGGCAATCCATCACCCTCGCTCCCGCTCCAAAGCACACTGTGCCAGAGTTGTCGCTGAGCTGCAAGCACTGCACAGTAGCAGGCAGTGCACACACCCTGCAGACACCTAAATGCAGGGAACAAACAGAGAAAACAGCACCTGGGACAATTCAGCCTACACAGATTTTGGATAGCAGGCACTGGAAGACGTGTTAGCATTGCTGAAGCACCCAGGGATCCTATCCTGGCTCTGGCCCGTGGTGCCAGACAGCTGCAGATTCACGGGAACTACCACCCGGCTGTAACCTGGATCCATTGGGGGACATGGAGCACACGCCAGCCTCGCTGACGGGGACTTCCCAGGCACCTCCAATGGCTTTAGCTGACATCAAGATTCTACCATGGTTAGTTTCCCCATTTTAAGTTACAGACACAAAGGTACTGGCCTGATCTCCTCGGTCACTATTTCGCCTGGATCGTTTTCAGCAGTACTTGTAAGAACCACCATGTGTCCTCTTGGCAGAGCTCCCTGGAAAAACCGCAGAGCAAATCCCTGCAGGGGCGTCACGGCAGGTTGCGTGGCTGTGTGCACTGCCTGGTGAAGGGCACCGGCTACGGAGGAGTTCCTTCCAGATATTAACTGGGTATCGTATTCTTCACAAGGACATCTTTCTCTGCCGAAATGCCTAGATGTTGCCAGCTGATCAAAGTGACCAGGAGAGAGACTACATTTCTTTTCCTGCCTGAACAGTACTGGCACCGTGGGGTCATTTTCCATGTTGGCTCAACCGGCACTGTGCTACTGAACATTGCTTCTCTTTCTCTCCACCATTTATTCACAGCATAGTGTAGTTTTTTCTGCTTTGAGGGCTTCCACACCCAGATGTTCAGAGATAATGGTGCCTTTGCTGTAGCATAGCTGAGACACGCTGAGAAAAGCTCTGAGGAGGCTGATCCTGGGGTCCAGGGCTGGTCAGGGAGCTTAGATGAGAGCTGCCAGGGTAGGCTATGAGAAGAAATCTCCATCCTACTTTTAAACCCAAGCATGATTATGGGCAACCATCACCACCTCTTTGGGCCTTTCCCAGCATTTCCTCCAGGCACAGCATCCCACTGTGCTGTGATCATCTCTTCTGCAGGCAGAGACTTTAAAGCTTTCCTCTCCTCAGTCTGGGGTTTTATTAACCTCACCTCACTGTGCTGAATAACTTTGTGCTCCATGCATCGCACTGCCTGCTCGGCTGGCCCTGTTTGGTGAATAGATTAATGCCGAGGTGAATCTGGGTATGGGGACACGAGCCTCTGCCAGGAGTTGCTGGCCAACCACACTTGGGCTTAATGATTTTCATCATTCAGAATTGGAACTGTTTTGACTGCAAACAAGCCATGTGATGTGTATCTGCTTCTTAATCACATCAGACTCCTCAGGTTTCCAGCGTGAATACTCATAAGTTCAAAATTCATGTCTGAAACACATGCTGCTGCATCTTTGTGTAGAAAACATTCCTGTTGGCAAGCTCTGCAGGAGTGCTTATAAAGAACAAATATCAAAGTGTGACAACCACGGCTGATTACAAATAGCAGGAACATTTGCAGAGCACTGCTCTGCAGAGCTGGCCCTGCGCAAGAGGCTTCTCCGTCTGCCGTCGAACCAGAGCCCAGGTGCTCCCCGGGGACAGTCCAACTCTCGGCATTGCTACCCACGAGCTACAGAGCTGCCCTGACTCACCAAAGCCAGGAAAAATAACATAAAAGGTGTAAGCAGGGTGGCAGAAATGGACGAGGGAGAAATATGTGCCAGAAAATGAATTCTGAAAGCAGAAGCAATATTAGCAGGAAAGCAGAAGAATTCGGTTCCTGCTGTAGCCTGCACAAAGGCAGAATGATGGACGTGCAGAAGTTATTCTTGTGCTATCTTTTTAAAGCTGGAAAGAGGAACAGGTTAAGCAACCTTTTCATGTCAGTGCTGCAGAACACGCTGTCCTGCTCCAGGACTGCAAATCCCACTTCAAAACACCAGAACATGTTCCTACAACAAAACAAAACACGTTATTGTGATTTTTCCAGACATGTTTGCATGCTAACTTTTAATATCTTTGCAAGGTATGTTGCCTTGGGTATTCTATTTGCATCCACGTCAGTATATCCATGATGAACTCGGTCTTCCTTGCATCAGATTACATGATGGTCTGTGGGTTTTATGGGAATCATGAGGCAATCCAGAGAATTTCTTCCTGGATGTCACCGATAAAGTGGTGATCCAGTAATAGCACCACAGACTGCTAGCAGTTAGTGTTCTCAGATATTAAATAAATGTTCATGGACAATTTTCAGGGTACGTATTGTACCATCTGTCATAGCAGCACTGGTAGGTTTTAATTATGGTTTATACTCTCTCTTCAAGCACCTGGATTCATTTTTTCATACTGTATATTATTCATGATGATCTGCTAAACAGTGCCTTCCTTCCGTTTTTTGCTATTCCCTTTCAACAGCTGGGCCAGCAATATAAATGGGAAGGTGTCAAAGGTGTGCAATATGTGAGGACATTTCTTGCTCAGGCAGTTCCCAGTGTGGGGGCCAATTCCATGAGCATTTTCAGATTCATCTTTGGAATAATTTGCCTAGGGACTTGCTTGGATAAATGATTTGCAGAGAGAAAATGGATCACAGCAGCTTCCTGAAGAGGAAGGAGATCTCTATATAGAAGAAGCCTAGCCCAGCTCCGGTAATCCTACACACAGCTAGGCAGCCCCCGCTAGTAACAAAGCCGCTTGCTTTCTGTCTCCCTACAACCTGGATATTTCAGACCAATTTGCTCTTGTCAACTCAGCCATGAGACAGCTAGTGGTGGAGGTTTGCAGCTCTGTTATTAAAGTTACTGCCTGTGGGTTGTGAGCATCGAGGGATGGCTCCGAAATAATCGCTAAGTTACAGTGAATAATGTCTTCAAGCCGCACTAGAGCCATTGATGCAGCGAAGCTGTGCTTGGTGGAGTAGCTGTAATGCCACTATGGAAAGTACGGCAGGGGTACGGCACAGGTCAGAGAGGACCTGCTGTTTGCATGTTGGGGCCAGGTGGGACGGCATCGCCTTCCAGTGACTCCTCCAGCAGCAAAGTGCAGCTCTGAATTTTAGTGGACCGTGCCCACCACCCTCCACAGCTTACAGAACAAAGGTGTGGTCTCACAATGTCCATAGAAAATTCAAATATATCTTCAGCATGGGATAAAACAGACACTCAGCCGATTTGCCTGATAAGAAAGTGTCCATGAAACAATAAGGGCATAGACCCAAAAGAGGTGGGGAAAACCCAGGCTGCCAGATCTACTTGCATCCATGATATGGCACTTTCAATGAGTAATCACTTGCCAATACATATGGTGTTTTTGTAGATGTGAAATGTCATGGAACATAACGTACTGATATGTTTAAAAATAAATTGCTGGGATAGCTTAAAAAATAAATGACTGAAGTGAAGGGACTTATGGTGCATTTTGCTGTGGATTAATTTTGTCATTTGATTTTGGTAAAGCTTGATTCAGGTGTCAAACTAAGTATTGACTTAATAAACTGGGTTTTTTTCGCTTGCTCTCTGAGAAGTGCTGGGGAGTGAGGTCAGTCTCTTAATTAATTTATGCAAATTGCTGTTTTCTTCTACTCCGCTTAAATGTTAGTGATACTGTCTTATCTCCTTATAGCTAATTGACCAGCAACAAATATGTAACCGCAGGACTTTAAGAAAGTCCCTAGCAGGTACAATGAAACTCTCAAAATCGGCCCAGAACAGCTGCAAAATGATCATAATAATTATATATGTGTGCACACACACACTTTTTTAAGCATTGATCAAAGCGCAAGCCACCAAAGTCCCAAACCCATATTCAGTTGTTCAGCATCAGGAGATGTTACCTAAAGGCATTGAGACAGCGTACGCCCGCAGCCTGGGCTCCCACCGCAGACCTTGCTCTATGCACGGAGCAGAGATACCCAGAGGCTGTTTGCAGGAGCCTCGAGCATCAGGCACGAGCTCCTGTCTGACTATCACGCTGACTCCATGCTTGGCAAATCCACCCCCACATCCCCTTTCTCCGTTTCCCCCATGTTTGTCCCACCTCTTCCTCCCACGACTGTGTGATCCCCCCAGATCTAGAGCTTGCCTTCCAAGTGCACCTTTGCAGTGCAATTTCTCCGTCCGTATAGCTGTGCTACGAACTGAGAGATTAACACAGGACAAGGAGCAATAAGTCGCCATCCAGCCTCTGGGAACAGCTGTTGAGAGAGGGGTGCAGAGAAGGACAGGGTGCCGTGGGGACGGGCAGGGTGGCACCGCTGGGTTTCCAGCCTGCCTCTGGCAGTGGTGCTGTGGTCACTGAAATAATAGTGCAAATAGTGCAAATTCCTGCCCCACAGGGAGTGGGGTTAGGGAAACGGGCTGGGACAAGATGACAGGCACCTACCAGCTCCAGTTATTGCAATGGGAATGATGTACCCCACAGCCTGCCTCACTTTCTGGTTAGTCCTTCTCCCATCCCCTACCTATGGGCTATTTGTGGAAGAGGAAGTCTTCAGGATACCCAAAAAAACACGCCACCATTCATTTTGCTATTAAAACACTCCAGGTAGCATTTGGTTGTTGGTTTTTTTTTTTTTTTGAAGTAATTCCACATGCTTTTGATTAAGGCGCAAGCAAGAAAACAAAGCTAGTACTGCAGGAAAAAATCCCAGCGAAGGGAAGGGAGTTGAGGCGATGTTAGTGCAGCTGCACAGAGCAACCATCTTGGTCTGAATGCTGATTTTGGGGGCTTCCTAATGATTTCATCACCCACAGGCAGGACAACCTGGATCTGCTGCAAGCTGCATGGAGCTGGGTCCATGCAGATGTCCTAGGAAAATCTGCCTGTTTTCCTGGTGGAAGATAATACAGAACGGTTGGCAAATGGCAAATGCTTATTTCCAGGAATTTTAGAGGGTAATTTGTCACAATTTCCTTTGGATCTTTTGTTTCTTTTGTGAGGGGAAAAAAAAAAGTTACAGGTTTCTTTTTTCAAAAACAATTATTTGGGCACAGAATTGCAGGGTTCTGCAAGAAACCATGTACAGATTTAAAAACTGAGTTCTAGGTTGCTTGTTTGTTTTGTGGGTTTTTTTGAAGAAAACCTGTTTTGTGCAAAACTACAAAGCCTCCAGCATTATTTCTAAGAGGTCTTCATGTTTTGTTCCCTTTTTTTAAATTTTTTTTTAAGAGAACGATTTGAAAATTTGGCCAAGGTGAAAAAAACCCAAAAATAATCACAGAAGCCCTGTCTGGCATGAAAGTTACTTTTACTGGCAAAATCAAACCCAGATATGATGACAACAACATACCCTTGGCTGTTGGAAGGGAAGCAGCCTCAGCCCAGCAGGAGAGCTGAAGGTAGGGACTGGAGGCTGGCCCATTACCACTTCTATGGCACAGCAGGTTTCCTACATCTCCGTTGCTTTTTGATGAGTGGCGTAAAGAGTGGAGCCACTTTTCCCTGTGAAAATGTTCTGTGTTTTTGCAAGTTGCTCTCCTGCCTCCCTCAGCCTACCCCCAGGGCTCTTCTCTTGAATCCATCACATCCTTCCCCTGCTTCCCCCCCGAAGTTCAGCCTGGAGTGGAGCTGAAAGTGGGGCTGCAGGTGAGCTTGCCCACCCGCCTCCTTCCACATCACACCCACAGAGCATGAATAAAAGTGTCCGCTCAGCCACAGGTGCTCTGGGCTGCAGAGGGATGTGCACGCTGGTGGCATGAGGATGAGGAGGAGTGGACATTGGCCACTGATGCAGCTTAGGAAAGGTGTCCGTACCACTGTTGGTTCCCAGCCTGCGCTGGGTGCTCACAGGCACCTAAATGTCGGTGTCCCTGCTGTGAGCTGGGGGTTTGGGCTCTCCCGACGGCCAGCAGTGGTCCAGTGCTGCGTGCAGGTGCTCACACAAGTGGGTCTGGAGCTGTCGGAGATGCCCTGGTCTCCAGCTACAGCTTCAGGAGGCATGGTCTCTTGTCTGTCTGCCTCCATGCAAACATCACAGGTACCAGGGGCTTTTTTATCAGGCTGTAGACCCCTTCATTTCAGTAATGCCAGCCTGCAAAGTCAGGGGACAGCCCACCTGAAAGCAGACGTGGGCTGGCCAGCCCTGCGGCTTGGCTCGGAGGCTGCCAGCACACCCAGACACCTACGGCTGGACTGCACAATGCGGGTGGCTTAGTCCTGAACAGCATCCCAGCCCCTGCTGCTGGCTGCCTGAGCACTTCTCATCTGCTCCAGAGCAAAGTCAAATGGGTTCTCCTAAAATAACTCCCAGCGCTGCCGCTGAGCCACTTGCGGATGCCTCTCCTCTGAGATGCGTGGAGGGGCTAAGCACATGCGGGTACCTCAAACACGGAGGCAAATTTGGTGTTCGAGCAAAGTGTGAGACTGTGGGAAGCGTCTGGACCCATTGAGGCTCCACTGTGACTGGCGGCGAATCGCTACGTGCCAGCCTGGCAGCCAGCTGCCACCGTCCTTATGGCTCTGCCTACATGCATCCCCTCTGCAACGATTTCTAAATGTGCAATATCAACATTGCAGTAGCACAGGATTTTTGCATGTAATTATCCTAAGGTTTATTTGAATAAAAAGATGGTGGGGGGGAGGAAGAGCCCATCTATATCTTGCAGATCATGCAAAGTCTAGCAGTTCTGCTAGCAGAGCTTGGAAATGCCGATAGACAGTTAAGAGCACAGACACACAGCCATATCTGTATTTGCTTTGAAGCGTGCTGCTAAAACATGTTGCCATTGAGATTCCTAAGCCCCACATTTTAAAATATTCATTGCCACAGCCCAGATTCTCTCCGGAGGAGCAGAAATCCAGGCAGAGATGAGAATCTATCTGGCATCCCCTTGTGGCTTTGCTTCTCCCTGCTGCAACGGGAGAAGAAGTCATAAAACCAAAGGACACCCCCAGATCTTCGTGGATCGTAGCCAGACCTCATGGCAGAGAAGAGAGTGTCCTCCCGTAGTTATCTCCTCAATATCTGTAACAAGGAGTTCTGGGATAAGGAATCAATAATGATGAATCCATAATAAGAGATCTGTAAGGAGTATCCATACTCCTACTAAGAGCTGCAACAAGGAGCAATAGCCAGGCAGTGTGGGTGGACTCCTTTGGTGATACCCTCAGAGTCACCTGGGCACCCTTAGAGACGTCCGAGCCAGATGTGCTGTGTCCGGGGACAGGATGGACGCACAGGCGCAACCCTCCAGCACAGACCATCAGACCCGCTCTTCCTGCGGTTGTGTGTCTCGCTCCGATCCCCGGTGTGCTCTGCTTGCCTTTCGGGATCTCGTTCACTGCCTCCGCTTGCTGCAGCTACCCAGAGATATCATGAGTGGCTTTAAGTAAGAAAAATACACACACTCTCTCATGACCTACAACAGTACTCGTCGAGTTTTATTCTCCCTAAGATTTCCCTAAGGTCTTGGTCACAAAGACCACATTTTGGAAGGACTCAATGTGTAGAGTGTGCCCCAAGGCAACGACAGCTGCTTCAAAATGACCTTGTTTGGGGACAGGGGTCCTGTTTCAAAGAGTCCAGGCACTGTGCTCTACGTACAGGGACCAATTCAGCAGCAGCCCCATGAAAAGGCTGAGATTCGGAGGTGCCCCAGGGGTTCAAACTGCGTCTACAAATTGTAAAGTGCAGGTGTTCTTCCCACACACAGTCCTCCCAGCAATCTGCAGACCAAACCATAATTTTTGTGGGTCAAATTTTGTTAAGGAAGGCTTCTAAGACATTTAACATTTGTCTCTGGTTATTGTCCTGGTGATTTACATAATGGATTAGTACAGATTAGCCCAGCATTCAGAGAGTCACTGGGTTGCTTTGCATGCACCATAGGCAAAGGATTCAGGCTGTAAATGGGATGATCTAATAACAAGCATAATTGCTGTTTTATAGACTGTAAGTACTGCCATGTCAGTAGCTCGTCTAACTCTACAGTGAGGCTGTTGTACAAGTATAAATCCCCCAGCCACCGAACAGCTCTTCAGAGGCTCCTCCGTGCAACAGCTACGGCGAGTGTCCTCGCACTGACTTAGATGCACGTGGGAAGCTGAACACCTGTGTTATGAGCCACCAGCGGCAAATTAATTGATCCAATGCTTTAAAGCTGCTAGGCTGAGCATCAGAAGATACAGGGCTCCCTTGGTGCAAACATTTCAGCTTTTCCAAGCCCCAGAGTGATGCTGGAGGGGGGAAACTGAGGCAGGAGCATAGGAAGACCCTGTGGAAGCAGCAGTGGGGTATAGGGTGGGTTTTCCTTATCATACCCCAATCTCAGTGCTTTTCTCTCTCATTCACTGGGGGTAAATTCAGGGTTCAACAATTAATTTCTCTCAGGTGTTTTGCACCGCTTGGGAGCAAACCAACCCCATACTGTTAATATTATAAAGCTTTTTAGAAAAGGAGAGGCTGGCAATTGTGACAGCACTTTTGAATCATTCATAATTTTGCACAGGGGCAACTTCCATAGGTGTCTTGTTTCCTCTATGTTTCTAACGTTTTAGGACTAAAAATAACAAGGAATTGCCGTTCAAAATGTAAGCGAGGAACTAGAGTTGCGAAGAAACTTCAGAGTAAAACTGTAGTGGAGGACATCAGAGCTTTCCCACAGCCGCAGCTACAAACCCAATTAATCCGGGTTAGGCTGAATGAAAATGTGCAGCTGGAGAGATTCGCGGTGAATGCTCTGAAACAGCTTTAACTTCCCATCCAAGCAATATGCAGATAGTGATGAGAAATTTTTTGGAAAATTAGTTTGAGCTCGTTTGTGACCACAAACACCGAAACGCTGTGATCCTAACCACGTGGCCACCTGAGCACCTGTGTTGCATCCCTGTGGCTTAGCCTGTGCATTTCTCGGCAGAAAAGTGATGCTTTGGGGCATCGGAGATGCACTCTTGCTCCTGCCACGTGCTTCCCATGTGAGGCTGCCCCCATCGCTTGGACCAAAATACTGAAGTGGTTTTAAACAGCTACTGCGGTTCTTGGATCCTCTCCTGCAGATGGGCTTTGTCTCCCTGCTGGAGCTGCCCAGGTTCATTCAGCGGTGACAGCCGTGGAGCCGTGCAGCTGGGCTGGGGGGTGGGACCCAAGGCTGCATGGGGAGCACAGCCATTGCATGCATGGAGGCACCGAAGCTTCAGGAAACCACAAGCAAGGCAGTCTGGAGAGCTGGCAGTGGGGCAGACCCTTGTGGTGGCAGGGGAACAGGGCACGGGGCTGACGATCCAGCTCTAAGGATGCTTTCAAGTATCTACAAGCAGGACAGAGGGTGGTCGACAGCATCCTGGGGCCGCAGACAGGGCATCTTCAGGGGAGCATCAGCATGTGCCCGTGCGACCCTGCTGAGGGCCCTGAGGTGGTTTGAGGAGGCAAACCCATCACTGACCCAGTGCCTATCACTGGTCTCCCAGTGCTCACCGTTCCCACTCACCAGGAAGGGGCACGTGGCTTGAAGCCAGCTCCAGCCCGTCACTCTCTTCAAAGTTCATTTTGCTGGTTGCTCTGTGCTGGGCTGAGCCACATAGCTGCCCGCCCCCACCCATGCTGGTCTGGCTGGATCAGAAAGACCAGTTGATCCACCCAACTGGTAGAGTCGTTGACCTGAAGTGAATGCCACCCTCCGGCCCCCTTGGCGTTGGGATAAGCTCAGCTTTCTTTACAGCAGGTCACTGCCTATATTCTTCCCTGCGCTTCCCGAGCGCATTGCCGTGCCCATCTCCTTCGAGCCCTCCTCCATCGTAGGGATCTGCTTAAACTCATTGCCTAATGATTTCCACGCTGAGCTCTCCTCTGAGCCGAGGGGATAAGAAGAATTCACATCGTGGAAGTTTCAGCCTCTTATTTTGGAATTAATTTTGCAAGCTCCTCCTTGGACCGAGCTCTCTGTGGGCTCAGGCATAACAGGGCCAGTGAGAGGGGAAAGTCATGTTGCTGGTTAAATCTCCAAAGCAAAAATAATCCATTTTAATGAAGGTTCACAATCTGCAATGAATGTGAAACAATGTTGTCAGCTAAGCTGTTGCATTATTCACTTTTATTTGTACAAGGTCCTTCCATTAATATTTGACTACAAGAGAATGCAATTAAAAATTTTCTACTTGAATAAACCTCTCACCACTGTGTTAGTTAAAGGATAAAAACCTTTTACGTTGCTGTAGAAGAGAATTTAGCACACTGGCTCTGTGCACGTGGGTCACACACCAACTCTTTTAGCTTCCCGCACCCCATATTTTGTTCTCTACTCCCATTTCTTTGCAGTGTCTTCCCTTCAGCCCTCACCCCATATCGGCTCCTCTGTGCTTGCCTTCTCCCCCTCCCTGTCATTTTGAGTATCCCAAAGCAATCACTTCCATCCGAGCAGAGCCAAAACAAGCAGGGACACAGGGGGTTTTGTGCAGGCAGGTGGGAAGCACCCGCAGTCCACAATTCCCAGTAATTTCACAAAAATAATGGTAAGGCTGTCTCAAACTGAGACAGAGCCCCACTTTGCCAGAAAGAAATGGGGCTTCGCATTCGTGTGCATGGGTGTTTGCTGGCAGGGAGAGATGATTTATTATTTAAATTTTTGCATGCATGTATGGGCACTGAATTAGTTGTAATCTCCCAGGGAGGGAGGAAAAAACCTTCTAGGATCCTGGAAGACAGTTCAGAGAAGACACAAGGTCAGCTCATAGACTAGTCACAAAAGGGAAGATGTTAGGAACAAGGGAAAGAAGGGTGATATGCAAAGCATGGGGTTACATATATAAGCATTATGCACTATTTCCCTTTCCAGAGAATCCAAGAACAAAGGGCATTTGGTGAAAATAAAGAAACAGAGTTTAGGTGGGCACAGAAGTGAATACGGTTGGTGTGTAGAGCATGATACGACAAGGCACCGATGAAGAAATAGGTCCGTGTGTGTACAGATTGGTTGCAGAGAAGAGGGCAAACCATGTGTTTTGAGAAGAGCTGAAGCAGGAGGACTGAATTGTTGGCTCTTCTGAAAATACTTCCCTGCCTCCCAGGCTAATTCAGGGGGCTCTGATGTACAATGAGGAGACAAACATTTTATCCTGTTCTAATACATCTCCTGGAGTCCCTGACGCTACTTGCCTTTGACTGTAGCTGTTGGGAGAAGCAGCTGATGGCAAAAGGAAAGTTCACTCATGGTTTAGGAGACTGAAAGCCAGAATTGGATGGAACAGAAAGAGAAAGCATGTGTCCATATGTAAAAGGGGAGCCTCTGGCCTTAGAAAACTAAGGCCAGTAAAGGTTTGGAGCCATGTCTTTTGGAGTAGAAATTTGGGGGCAAAGAGGGCCAGCCTTGGGGGCAGGCAGATGGCAAGGTGCAGGTGACCAATGCGTTGGGTCAGATGTAGACGAGGCACTAGGACCAGGTGAATAACAGTACCTCGGTAAGTGGCTTGTAGGGGAAAAGGACCCCCAGGAGAGTTTTCACCGCCCCAGGGATCTGCAGATAAGCAGAGGAGCAAAAAGAGCCGATTGTGGGGGACAGATGCTCTGGTTCAGCAGGTCCAGCTCCAGCATCCTGTAGATCACCATTGGTTTTTGGAAGATCTGCTGGGGCACACAGTGGACAGCCAGCTGTTCTCAGAGGTGGTATATAACCCCATCACATGCCAAAACCTCACTGGTCCCTGTGGGAAATTCATACACTGACTGTTAAACACCACCCAGGAATGTGGTAACGTTTGTAGATCTACATCTGCCTCCTTTCAGGACCAAGCAGGCACCTTACTGCTGTGCAACAAAATCCATGCCATGGTGTAGGAAGCTACCAGTGCCGTCCTCCTCTTCCTGTGATGAACATTTTCCCATTTCTGTGACAAACACAGCTCCACAGCTAGATCTCCTTCACTGAGCAACTGAGGTCCGTTGCTGAGGTTGGAGCAGCGCATGTACGTGGATCCTGGGGCAGAGGGACACAACAAACAACCAGTAGCAATTGCCATCGATAATTAGGGAGTATTCTGCTCTTCCATCCTCTCCTGATCTCAGAGGTGGGCTCTTTCCTGGCCGTTGGTGGGGAAGGTGGCAGTGATGTCCAGAGCTCACGGAGAAGCCGCTGGCACCATCTGCGGGCTCCTCTGAGATGCTCCAGCTGCACGCCTGGAGATCTCACATCCCGTAGCTGCTACTGCAAGTGGGGGAATTAGCTCATCTAATGCTAAGTAATCTGTCCATCGAATACTAAGCACCACCTAAAGCAGGTCCTCAGAGTCTCAGATTGCACAACCATATATAGAGGAATCTTTGGACCTTAAATGCTCTATGCTTCAACTCTTCACTGATAAAATGAGGATTAAGAAGCCCATTCATCTCAGAGAGTGTTGTGAAAAATCAGTCCATTAGTTTGCGTCCCATTAATGCTATCTAGGCCAAGGAGATGAATAATTCTGTCCTCAGAAGAAGATTTGTATAGCAAGCAGCATATAAGACAAGGGACCATACCAAACAATAAAGCTGAAGCGAGATATTGAGAAATGGTTCGTTAAGTGTATGCCATTCATCCCAGCACAGGGTCAGGCTGTGTCTTACAGAAGCAGTACGTGTTTATAAGCAGAGGCTGCGGCATGGTGCGTGCACAGAGGGGCTGCGTTAAAGCTTTGCAAAACATCCTGAGTGGGATGTGTCCCACCTTGCTGGTGATTGATTTGCAACCTACATATTGTTCTGGGTTTTTTAAATGCTGTTTTTTTCTGTGTAATAACTTCAAGAGCTCTAATCCTTGTTAAGCGACAGCCATTCACCAGGGAGCACAGGAACAAGCTCGTGGGGACCAGCCACCCTTGCCAGAGCTCAGCTGTTCTGGAATAGCCGAGGCATCACAGAGCCGCGGTGGGGCGAGCACAGCTGCACACCAATCCCACCAAAGCAATTTGCTTCCAGTGCTCAGAGATCTCACCGTTATCACCCACCTTTGTCCTCTGAAGCGGGTTAGTGTAACTCCTTCTTACCAAGGCTGCATCTGGAGGCCACTTAAGCGTCAGAGCTCATGAAGAATGCATGAGCTTGGAGCTGCATCCCTCCTCAAACACACAGATCTTGAGTAAGGGTGGGTGCTGCCAGCTGACTGCAAGGGGTTCTGCCTTTGACCCCCGTGGACCCAAGCATGTCCACCTCAGGCACCCAGGCAGCTCATCACCGTAGCGGTCCTCTAGCTGTTGTGAGCTGAGCCCGGAGCCCTCTGCTCCTTGAGGTCCTCGAGAAGGGGACCCTTTGATCATCCAGGGGGGTGACAGGAGCATCTGCTGCAGGGCCAGTGCTTGCCTTCCAACACAAGCGCAGAGCAGGAGGGGGATTTGAAAGAGGACAAGTTCATTCAGTGAAGGGGACAGGTTTTCTGATGCTTCTCCCGGCTCCTGAGGGAGCTTGGTTTCTTTGCATGGCTCCTTGTATGCTCCCATCAGTAAAACCAAACACCAACAAGATCCATGGCTTCAAGACTTGTTTTTAGAGGTGAAATGCTTAGATTTCTTCTTCTCTGTCCTGCATTAGTCTGTAGTCAGGAAGGATTTTGGTTAAAATATCCCATTTTCTTTCCTTTGCCCCCTCAACTCTGGAAAGAGCTGGGGTAAATGTAGGCTTCAACAGCTGGGCTTATATACTGAGCCGCAGCCAGATTTCAAATCCTCTGCAGAGCGTGTAAACTCTTTGGGCTTCCAGCCGTAGCTACCAGAGCTTTTCTTCAATCAGAGGTAGTTGAAGTGCAGTCTCCGGGTGTCCAGGACATACAAGGCAACATGGAAAGACATCTCCACCCAAGCTGTTCAAGTGATGTGCCCAGATACGCTCAGGGCTCCACAAATGAGCAACCAACATACCACCCATGTTTGAATCTGTTAGTTTTAAACATGCACCCATTGCTGCACCAATCAGCTTTTGCATTTGGTGTGTTGTATACAATAAATGTAACATGAAATATCTGACAGTCTCCAAGGTATTCATGGATGAGACTTCTGATGATATAAAGAAATATTTTCCTTTCTTTCAAAATACCTCTACTAGTTACTAGCTTGCCCTTTTAGCAGAGACTGATGTGGAAAAATCTCAGTGTCAGAGAGGCAGACTGAAAAAATTAAAAGCAAATGGAAAAGGCAGTGGCTGAACAGGAGCTGGCAACTAATCTTATCTTCAGTGAGCCCCTCTTGTAACAGGTACAGAGCTGCCTGGGAAGGACTAAAGGTGCTAAAATATGATGTTTATTGAATGATCAAGGAGTACTGCACTGGCTGTTCAGGAAGATTTATTCTCCATCTGTGCTTGTTTTTATTCTACTGGCATGCCTAATAAATATCAACTCTTTTAAACAAAAGCATCTCCATTTGCAAACGTGTTAGCAAACCTTTGGCATTTCCCAATGATTTTGCCTCAAACCTCCCCGCCTGGAGGCCCACGTGTTTATCCCCAGGACTTGCTGGGATTTCTCAGACTGGAGGTCCCTCGGGTTCACTCCTCTGCTTGTTGCCTGAAAAAAAAAATCAAAGATCTCTTTTTTTTCAGTGCACGCACTTCCAGATGCACACACAGGTGACTACCAATAATCCAGGGAATCTGAGAAAGCAATTACTAAGTGAAAGGTCCATATTACACAAGCACACCAAGGCTCAGAAACATTTGCTGCGCAACTAGAGAAGAAAAAAAAAATTAAAAAAAAAATTAAAAAATCACCAAATCCCACAGCCCTGTAAGGCAGTAAGTAAAGTTTGGCAACTTCCAAATGCATAACCCGTTGTTACAAGCTGTTCCATGTGGCTCCCCAGAGGGCTGGTCCATAAAGGATAACAACCTTTGCCTGCTGGGAGCTATTAGCTTAAATGGTAGCGGGCTGCTGCAGCATTTAAGCCTGATTATAATAGTGTCATTGGATTTGTATGCGCTGGGATCCATGCAGATGGATTTCACAAAAATTCTAAGAAATTACATCCAGGAAAGGGAGTTAAAGGGATGTCTCTATGCGTGGCAAGTGCTGGCTGACTAAAATTGCAAATACAGGATCACCAGGGAAAAAAAAAAGGAAAACCTGTAGTAAGTTAAATGAGGTTCAACATTGTGATGGGGAAGTTAGGAGCAGAAACATTTTCCAGGCTCTGGAATCTGCTGGAACGGGCAGATATGTTAATGATCAAAATGCCCACATCTCTCTTCTTCATTTTTGTATTAAATTCATATTATTTTATTAAGACAGCCTATGGGTACCTGCACATTCATTAGGTATGCAAGCACATTAAATCATTTGCTGTGTTACACAAGGCATTGCACGAAATTTGGCAGGCATCATAACCCTCCACGCAGGTGTTATCTGTAGATTAGCACTTCTCCCTTCCCATCATTTCTAGGGATTCAGAGGACAGACTTGAAGCCAGGAAATCTCATCAGATCAGATAGCAAAACCTGAATTTCCACATCCTGGAAACAAGCTGGTAATTTATACCTGGCTAAAGCACATGACCCAGAAAAGCATCGATCTTGTACAATTCATTTGTCTGTCTTTGACTTGCAGACATCAGGGCATTTACACATTGCAATCAACTCACCTCTCAATCTCCCCATTGAGAAGGTAAAGGACTATGCTCTTGCAGCATCTTCTGCTCAAGGTTTGTTTCTTTCTGGTTTCTTTTTGGGTTGCACACTGAACTATTTAGTGGATCTTTTTGGCAGTTTTCTCACTTGCGGAGCTGCTATAGCATCCACACTGTTCCCCAGCTTGCTGGCAGGCCATCCTAGAGCCGCTGAGATGTGGCCGATGAAGCTGGGCTTCCCCCAGCCATCACGGACGTGGCAGGTGATGCCACAGATGGTCACCTCGGCAAACACAAAAGTGCCCCGCACGGTGCAGCTGGGAGGCAGTGAGCTTTCCAGCAGCTTCTTTGTTTACAGAGCCATTTATAAGCTTCCACTTAATGAAAATAACCACTAATAAGCCTGGCAGCTTAGCAGAAGCAGCCTGCATTCTTCATGCAGTCACAGAGGATCGCCTGCTCCCAGTGTGTAAAGCCATTGCCTTGGCTCAGTCGTGTTTTACCAAGGATGTTGGAAGGAAGGAAAGGATGAACAAGAGACATGACTTTAGACTGCGTGAAACAACCTGAAGATAATGTTCATTTTCAGAGCCAAGCTTCAGCATCCCATCACATGTCCGTCCTTGCAAAGAGCCAGCCGAAGCGGGTACGGAGGGGCACAGTGGCCAGGACCCATGCCCACACACAAGTGGGCAGCCCTCTAATTTCACCCCCACTACCAGGGCAACAATCCTTGACTTTACAGCCTCAGCCAGGGTCACCTACCCAGCTTCAATAGGTTTAACCCTTCATTACCTCTCCAAACCTCCACCGCTTGGACAAAAGGTGCCTCATTGCCAAATAATCCTTTTTTAACATTTCGCAAAATCTTTCCCTCCTTCTTAAGGCTTAAGGAGAACAAAAAAATGCACTTTCCCTATTTAGAAACATTCTTGTGATGTTTATTGGAACGGGCTGAAAGAGCTGAGGTTTGAAAATTAGTATCTGGCAAGGAAACAGTGTCCTCAGGGGCCAGAGAACAAGCCGCGCTGGGAGGAAAGTGATGGGACCAGCCTTTAAAGGCTGGAAAATTGCAAACCAAGTGTGCTCAGCACTATTTTCCTTTATGCAGTTCTTTTATTCTTAAGATGAAAATTGCTCGGGACAAAAGCATTGGCCTGATACCTGGGACAGTCTGCTCCTTACTCGCCTTTTTCCTGTGAAAATATGTGGTTCTTTGAAGAGATGAGATGTTCAGCAAGAAGCAAATGCCAACGTGACCATTTTTAATGCAAATTCTCCGAGATCTCTCCCCGCTTCTGTAATACTGCATAGGAAATCTGTGACAGTGCCTTGGCAGGGCTGTCAGTCTGCACCGCCTCTGCACTGCTGGGAGAGGTACAGGGGCCTGTGGAGGTTTTACATGATGAGAAACTGCCTTGTTTGTTTTCCAGCCTCTGATCCCACCTCGACGCGACAGCAAAGGCCTCTTCCACCCCTCTCTGGGACTTGCCGTCCAGTCGCTCAGAGCTTTCAATGCGTGGACAAAGCTGATGCTGGTGGTACTGCTGCGAGGATGGTCCTGTGGGCAAGGGTGTCCACAGTGCCCCTTGCACGGGTAGGGGCAGGCGCAGAGGCGTATCTTGCACCGCCTATCCCAGCCTCATGCAGCACGCACAGAGTTAAACCCCGCTCTGGTATTCCCGGGGGGCTCATGCTTTAGCTGCCGCTCTGCTCCCGGCTCCAGAGGGACGAGGCTGCGACTTTCCCAGCAGTTCTTCCCACACTCGCCCTCCGTCGGGATTCGGCAGAGCCCCGAGTGTTGCTCCATGGAGCATCGCACCAACCCGCGACCCGGCGTGTGGGGCCCAGGCTGCCGCTGTTCACCGCCCCCGCGGACGGACGGGGAGGCCAGCGGTTCCCACAGCCCGTGCCGGGGAGGAGGAGGCGCAGCCCCCCAAACGCAGCCCCCGGGAGCCACAAATCACGACAGCCCCCTGCCGCCGCTCTCTGCTGGCCCCGGCACGGGTGCGCGCCCCCATCGCGGATGCTGTGCTAGCAGCCATACCCCTGAGCCAACTCCGCAGCTCTCTCGGGGTGCCTGCGGGATCAGATGCATGCAGAGCACACGTGCTTTCCAGCAAGAGTGTCCACGTTCCTATTCAATACACCCTCTAGCACCCATCCTCCCCAAAACAGTCCCATGCTGATGGAACTCTGCCCACCCACTTTATTATCATCTCGACACCAGCGTGCACCAGTACTCAGCATCCACAGCATTGCACGCTGATGCACACAAGTGCGTGCACCTATGGCGGGGATCAGTGCCTCTGGCTGATTGCTCCTCTGACAAACAAATCATGCCCTGATTAACATTCCTCTGTCCATAGACACACAACCTCAGTCGCAGTCCTGACCTGCGCATCACCTGTACCGCCACACGCACCGCAGTGCAGCCTGTCCATACAGATGCTGGAGGAGCACGGGAGCTCATGCATCATCATTTGGGGGTCCAGACCGGTTTCTGCAAGCCGTTCTTCAGACTTGCACCCTCAGGCTATCTGGGGGTGACTCCTCTGCCCCAGAAATGTCCGTCCTGACTACAGCTGCAGAGGGAATACTGGGTGTAATGGTTCAGCAAGTGATAATTCATAGTTTCCAAGTGCTCTAGTAGTATTAACTAATTCATACTCATTAATTAGCCCCATCTGGTCAGCATGCGACTGAGTGCTATAGTATGCATGCAGGAAAGGTCATTTCCACTAGCTGCCCATACACCTTGTCTTTCCTGTGGAGACAACACTCCCAAAGCAAGAAAGTGGTGGGGTGGAGAGAAAAGAGCCTGTGAATAGTGTCCACTGGTCAACCCAACCAGGAGAGAGTCCTTCCTGCGAGATGAGGTGACTCCATTGCAGACCAGGAACACCCAAGCCTATTTTCCTGCCTGAGATGCACAAGAGGTGTGAGAGAAGATGCGAGGAGAGCCCCAGCAACCGATCCCAGTCGCCAAGGATGCCCAAGCCGATGGGAAGGCAATGGAAACCCGCTGGAAGACCTCAGCGGGCGGGGAGCTGCCGAGCTGTAATCCAGCACGCTTGGCTATTTAATGCTGCTTATTGCAGCCCTCAATTCTTCCTCTCCCTGCAAGACAAATGTGATCACTGCTCCGTATGCTTCACTAGCCTTCCCCAGCAACATTCAATTCACCACTGAGTTTTGCTGGGGGGCAGGATAAGATTGTGCAGATATAATAACTCCATTCATCACCGCCGAGCAGGGGTGGGCAAACAGCGCTTTGTAAATGACTCGGGAAGTTTGGCAGCTCAGATCCCACCAATCTCCCTGACAGGCAATACCAGCGTGCCCTCGAGCCCCGGAGCTGCACAGCCAGAGGAGCCAAACCCACTACCACCGTGCCGGCGTGGACCCTGCCACCCCGCAGTGCACCAGCCTGGATGCGCATGGGAGCTGATGGAGGGGAAGGCTCTCACTGCCTGGCCTCTCCCAGTGAAAACACTCAGAGCAGCAGGAGCACTAAGTCTGGGGGTGCCGGTACCCCAGCAGTGGTACCCCAGCCATGAGTGATGGTATGAGACCGACTGCTGCAGACAGTGCACCCGTGGCTCCCAGCGGGAGCCACCTGCAGCCTGCCATAGACTTTGGGAGCTTTGCACTTGAACCCCACCAGGTTCCTGTGTCCCGCTGTGGACGTGTTACCCGTGACAAACCTGATCAAAGGCTTTTGGTACTTTCCCAGCACACTCACACACTCGTGCACACACAAACACACGTGCACACACATACACACACAAACACACCACATATGCACATGCACAGCCTGGCACTGCTGGCCAGTGCATCCCCTCCTGTTCTACCCTGCCTTAAAGAAATAGCTTCCACTAGCCAAAATATAAAAGAAAATAATGGATATTTTTAAAATAAAAGGTGCAGGCATACATGGCAGATCCAGCTGCATCCCACACTGCCTCCTCGTTGTCTCAACACCTGGGAAATGTAATCCTGCTGCTAACATGTGGCTTTGATTCAGAAGCTGTATTAGCCCCAATTCCCTGTACTGATATCCTCTGCTGATCCAGGATCTGAGGGCAAAGAAGCCTGAGCCAATACTGCTAATTTCCATAGCCATCCTACAACCTCTGTTGCACCCCACACTGGAAATTGCTTTGCAAGCCGGAGCTGTTGGGAAGTGCTCCCCATGTGCTGGGCTCACACAGTCTACAGAGAAATCCCTGCAAGGACATGGCTCGGTGAACTCCTGGGCAAGCTGGCTATTAAACACCCATGGGCTGGGGACATTGTCCATTTTAAACTAAATTTTTGGCCTACCTCTGTTTCAAGTTTTTTGGTTTGGGGTTTTTTTTTCCCAAATCTTTAATTACCAAATTTGTACAGAAGGAGCCCTTTGAAAACCACTAGTTTAGTGCGGGCTTGCTACTATCTAGGCTTTTCATTAGAAGGCTAGCATCTGTTAAAGAAAATCCAAGGGGCTGACTTTCTTTCTTGACACAAAACAGCCTTTCCAGAGCTTAACAGAAATTTGAGTAAGGCGCTTGCTGCCAAGGATGCAAAAAAAATTATTTAATGTGTCCAAGTTCGTTCATTATTTTTTGCAAAATATTTTCGAGGGTGAAATTTCCTGTGTTTGTTTTCAGCAGAGTTTGCAGGAATGTGTTAAGATGCTTCTCAGTAGAACACTGATTACGAATGTTCATTTTCAGGATTAAAAAAAGACCAGGTTCTTATGACTATTTTCATTTCATAAACAATTAGAAAACCTTTGCAGCTTCCTACACAAATGTCGTATTGTGAGTATCTCTCTCCAAAATACGTAGCACACCTCATCTTGGTTAAAGGGAGAATGAATAAATAAATAAATAAATGACACTAAAAATTATCAAAATGCCTTTGAGCAGTATATATTCTGCCAGAGTAATGAAGTCAGGTACACATTGTACTCTGTCAAACCAAACAACTCACTTTTAGTATTCCTCCAGTGCTTTCTTGCAAGTAAGCACTATGTTTACCTCCTCCACTTTTTTTATTTCAAGGAAGTGGAGTTATGAGCACATTACATCAGGGGATGGAGAAGCATTTTCCAGAACATGCAAGTCAACCCATGATCGGATCTGCTCTGCAATGCCCGTTCCCATCATCCTGGGAGCACATGGCGAGGCTCTCCTGCCCGAGCATGGTCCTTTGGTCTGAGCAACTCAGGTGTGCAGCTGGACACAGCCGTGCTAGGGACAGCCTTGGTGTTTGGGTCAGCTTCCCTTCCTTAACATATTAGAAGATTCACAAAGCAGTGAATAGACAGGAGAGGTTTTCAGGCACAGGAAGAGGAATTGGCAAGTTCTTCTTACAAACCACTGAAAAGTCGATTTATTGTTGTTGCTATTCTTCTTCCCTGTACTGGAATGGAAAGGAATTACTCCCAAAGAGAGTAAAATAGGATGAGAGGTGCCATGCTCCTTCCGAGTGAGACCTTCCATGCCAGAAAGTGCTGAAAGTCCTCACCCTTCTGCTCGGTGATGGGTTGGGGGTGCAAACAGCTTGGACGAAGCTTCAGGAAAGAGATCTCATGAGCTGGAGCTAGAGGGTGACCAGCACGGTAAAGAGTGGAGCAGTATGGGGACACAGCCCATACAGCTGTGGCTGGTCTGGACTGGGCAGACTGGGAGGAACAGCTCAACAGCAGTCAGGGCTGGAGCAGAGGTCTAGGAAATCCACACAGAAAATGGCAGTGGCCACAGGACATGTGCAGAAACATCATGTAACAGCATGTCCATGAGCAATGAACAACTGGGAAAGCCGCTTAAAAATCCATATCCTGTGAGCACCCATGGAAAACGGCAATACACAGCAGGATACAAGATTCAGGACACCAAAACTGAAGGACATTTGGCAGGGCAGCTTCATTTTTAAGAAAACTTTAAATTTTGATTGCTACATGGAGTGTACTATGTGCATTTATTGTTTGAAATAGATGAACGCTTCCCCAGGGGCTGTGGTCTCTCCTGAGCAGACGGACAGATGTTGGGAACGTCATTCTCATCCCTGCACCTTTGAGTCCTGGAGCAACCTGTAAGCAGAGCCCAGACCAGCTAAGGAGAAGTGAGCTGGGACCACAACGGGGACAAAAGTAAGGGCCCGAAGGTGGCGTGATAGCCAGGACCAACCTGGGGTTGACTCCGTTCAGTCTTTGCAATTATTTTTCCTCTCTTCTCTTCCAGATGCAGCTTCACTGGAGGTGTGGATGGCTCATGGAGTATTAGGAAGGAGACAGAGCAGCCTGGAAAATCCTTGGATGTGGAGATCTGGGCCACCAATAGGGTCTTCTGAGCAGCAAGGAGCAAGGCCAGGCTTCTAAAAACTACAGAAATGAAAACAGCCATAAACTGGAAAACAATCTTGTCTCTCTGATGGAAAAGATACGAATCTCAGAGGCTGCAATGATGTTTTATGCCAATGTCCTAATGAAGCACAAGAAAAGACCCATTTCTGACTATGGCTGTAAAAGAGACATTTGCATAATGTTTGTCTGCAGATTGGGGTGTTACGCTATGATAGCTTTAGAGGAAGGACAGGCTGTCCTCTTGAAAGTGTCACTGAAAAATGTGCTTCCCTCAGAGACTAAGGGACAGCATTTGTATTCTTCATTCAGCGGGAAATAACCAGCCCAGAGGCTGCTTGGTGAGACATTCGCCAGGTCACCGTGTGCCTTGGGACAGCAGCGGGGATGCAGAAGGGTGCCCACCACCTTCCCAAGCATGTCCCAGTCTGGAAGGAGCTGGGACCACTGTGCCAGTCAGGTCCCAGGAGAAGTGGGAGCGGTCAGGGGGCACACGGTGACAAGCACAGCTGAAAACAGGAGCCATCGGCCCCAGGAAGATAACACTGGGGACGAATAGCCCCAATGCCTTGCATAATGACATGTATATTTCTGAGTGAGCCTGGGTGTAGGGCAGGAAAGTTATTTGTCAGCCAGATATTGGTAGGCAAGGAGGCAGGCAATGAGATGTCAGGAAAAGACTCGGGCAGCTGAAAACGTTGCTCAGGTCACCAAGGTGGATGACCATCCGTATGATGACAATGTTGGTTTTGTGGGAAATGATCTTCTGATCGAATTTTACTTAATAAAACTGGATAGATGCAGCCAGCATTTATGTGCTTGACTGAGGAGTGTAACAGAAAGAGAGCTAATTACTCATTGCAACATGCGGCTTAAAAAACACCCGGAAAGTTGATACTCGAAACACTGCTTTCACTGGCCTGGCTGCTCTGACAGAGCAGGGAAAAGGCCGTGGCCATACCACCAAACCCATCCTTCCCCGTGCCCGGGAAAAGCGACATGTCCATCCCTGAGCTCACTGAAACTGGAGCCATACCCAGCTCCCACTCCGACCTGCTAAACCTGCAGGAGGGCTCATATTTACAAAACCTGAGCTTCCTCATAGATTCTAGCAACAGAAATACAGCAGCTGATAGCGGACACCAAAATGGACTCTTTTTTCTTTGATTTTTTAAAGACTTCTATACTTGGAAGTCTCCTGTTGGACCTCAAAGTGGACCTGTTACTCTGCTCTTTAGATGATTTATTAATTACAGGCAGAGTTATGGCAGAACTGTAGTTCCCTCAGTCCTGGTGATTTGTGTGAGACTGGAAAAAAATTCACCCTTTGCAGGAATAAACCCCATGTGCATAGCCAAAAAAGGGAATGGAGTCCTTAAAAGACTACACACACACAGACACACACACAAACACACACGAATATCTATTCATATATAAACATATATATATAGCTTTTGGTGATGTGTTTAATGCTTCAGGACTGAATCTATTTTTATGCTTTCATAAATGACCATGGAAAAGCATTTCAAATGAATCTCAAAGAATAACATCCTTTTGTTCACAGGCACAGATACACACAAAATGGACTTGGCTGAAAAATAAAATAAGACTTTGAAAGAAGGAGAAAGAAGAAAGTTACCTGAATAACTACAGACTTAGAGCTTCTCATCCTGTTGTCACGGCATGAGGTATTTCTCTAGTTTGGAGAAAGAGCTCTGGATTCCCATCTTAGGAAAGATGCAAAGAACAATATAAAATCTCCTTCAAATTCTGAATGAAAAGAGGCATTTGATACTGTTTTGGAAGTAGTTAAATGCTGTGAACGCTTATAGAGATGTGTTAATTAGGGAGTACCTGCTTCTGGCCGCATGGATGCTCAGCCATGGAAGATATTTTAGTGCATTCAGGGAGACAGCGAGAGCAGACACACCAAAAAACAAATCAACAGGTGGACTCTTATGCTCTTTCTTAAACTTAAAGAGAGTGCCAGACTTGGAGGAAAAAGCTGATATTGTTTCTTACTGACCAAATCAAACAGTAGATCTCAGCTTTATTTCTCCAGGAGGAGAGCAGGTACACAGTGGTATGAACATAGCGGCGGGCATTGTGTTCAGGACAAATATTTAGGATGCTCATGGCATGACATGAACATCAAACAGGCTGACGGAAGCAAAAGGTCGGGTTAGAGAATTTGTTTGGTGGTTGTCTTGAATAAGTAATCACCAGTGTGGTCTGTACCCCATGATACACCTTGACTGCTATGTGTTGGGTGCAGGCTGGGTGCTGAGCTGTGCAGACTGCAGGTTGGGAAACACTGGGGCTAATACGGCCTCAGGGCACCTCTGCATATCGCTGTGCTCAGTACCTGCTGCTCCAGCTTCATCTGAAGAAACCACTCCAGATAATGCATCTTTATTTGTTTTGGAGGAATTAAATTTAAATTCCCAAAGAAATTCAATGAAACTATATAATAGACAGCACAAAGCCCACGAGCCCAAGCTCCGCGTGCCTTCAGACCAGAACAAAATCCATCTTTTCAAAACTCAGGTATTACAAACTGGGAGAAAGTTTTTGTGAGAAAGATGCCTGGACTAGAGCCAGGTCTTGAAACAACGAGGAGGCAGCCTGACCTGTTGTTCCTAAATAAGGATTTAGAAAATACAGTTTCTAACCAAGAAAGCTGTGAGACCCAGAAAATTCGTATGTGAGATCCGAAGTTAGGATCTTAAATTCCTTTCAAGAACACCAGCAGGAGGAGGACCAAATAAAAACTGTCACTGTTATTTTTCTTATTGTCATTATATGGTTACAAGTGAAAGCAGAATGGGCCTTTTTGCATCAGAGGATACAATACAATCTGTAGGTGTTGTAGGAAGAAAGAGAAAAGAATAAGCAGAAGGGGAGGCGGGGAAGATGAGTGGAAACTTACATAAAACTGCAAAGTTGAAGCCGTTTTGGGCAATATGGTTATTAGGAAACTGAAAAACCATGAAGGCTGGGCTTCAGCTGCTGTGCTTGGTGGCATCCATGTGGTCCACTTGACAACATGGAGAGAGCCTGCCCGTGGGGCTGTTCCGGAGTGGGCATCCTCACAGAGCCTGGCCAGGCACCGTGAGCAGGTTGGGTTGAATTTCTGACTTCCAACAGGGGATGATGAAGAGGATGGGAGCCCCTGTCAGGTGCCTTCAGCCTGTCCGAGCTGCAGGAGCTTCAGAGCAACTGGGTCTAGCATAGGGTTTCCAATGCAGTAACAAAGCCAAGGGGAAAGGTGAGGGCTCCCTTCCCTCTGGGGGAAAATTTCTTGAACCCAGAGGTGCTAATGCCATCCACGCTGCCAGCTGCAAGGTGGGACAAATCCTGCTGCCCCTGCGGTGCTCCTCAGCAGGGACGCCTGCTCTGGTGACACCGGGCAAAGGGACGAGCGTTGTCAGAGCCCACACAGCAAACGCTGCATCTTGTCCGTCAGGCAGGACAGGGTCGTGGGTGCTCACCTACGCAGCCGGCTTTCGGCATTAGGGCAGCAGCAGAGATAAAAGCCAGAGTAAAACCACAAACGCGCAGAGCGTGGCTGAGCCGCGGGGCAGAAGGGAAAAGCACCACGCAAGAAATTGATTCCATTAAAAAGTAATCTCAAATTTAATAAAAGTTATGATTTGATTATAGCTGTAGAACCGGAGGGCAGGGAAGGGAGTGCAGAGAGAGAGCTCGGGGGAGGCACCGGGGAGGGGGAGAGCAGCTCTCAGGTCTGGCCGAGCCTCCAGAACGGCTCTCACAGCCCGCCTGGGCACACAGCCTGCCTGGCTACGGCCTGGCCTGTCCCCGAGCATCCCTGCTCCTGCCTCCATCCCCCTCCAACCGGCAGCACGGCTCCCTGCACTGAGCTCCTCTGGCCCCACTGCAGGACTTGCATGGGAGGGTGATGCAGCTGGGCAGGACAGAGAGCATATACAGGGGAGCTCATCCAAATAAAGTCAGCATTTATGAAATCAATGCCTCAACTTGGATGAATGCAGAGAAGCCCTTATGCATCCCAGAAGATGCTCTCGCTTTTCTGAAGCCTGCTGGCACAGCTTCTCTGTGCAAACCCACCTGCTCCGTTCCAACCTGGCTTCTCCAGCAAGGCAGCAGCAGCCCCCACCTTCCCCTACAGACGAGTCTTACCTTCCCTTTGTGTGTTAGGACTGCCATAGGGGCAGGCAGACTCTGGTTTGGGGCAAGACAGATACCACAGGGATCTGCCCGCACCAGGACCAGCAGATGCTGAGCTGAACCAGGTGGCTGCTGGTAGAGCCCAAATGCCAGGGAGGAGCTGGTGAGGCTGATACCTGGAGTGCCCTCAGCTGTGACACCTCTGCAGCCTTTAAAAGCTGTCCTTGCCCCAAAGACCTGCTTGGTCTAGGAGCATCTCTTTCCTCTGGCTCTAGTGGAGAGACAACCCCTGGTCACAGCATGTCTTCTCCTGGTAAGCTAAAGCCACCCTTGGGGGCATGGCTGGGAGGGATGTGTCAGGGTAACACCAGCAAAAGGCTGGTGGGGGGTATGGGGATAGGTGGGTACCAGCCTGCTGTTGATCCAGACCCCATGTTGCCACAGGGGACACAAGTGGTTCCCCTCATTTTTGCTGGGGGAGGAATGGGCACGGCCTGGCGGGGAGAGGGGGACCAGGGTGGGGAGATGCTGTATTGCTTTCTCGTGACAACATTAGTGCTGAGCAAAACTGGTGGTGAAGGAAAATATAGAGGAACTTGCTTGTTCCCAGGGAGGTTTTTCTTGCACGTTCAGTTAGATACCAAAGACCCATGATTCTGCTGTGCTAAATAAATAAATATAAATTGTTTTGCATGTTAGAGTAATGCAAAAGCCCAGCCCCTGTCCTGTCAAAAAGGAATAATAACTTGGTCGTGAGTCAATATCTACACTAGAATCACTGGCTGCCCCCTCTCCAATTTCTCTGTTTATATTGATAAGGTTGGCAGCTGGACGGCTGCCAGTGTCTTGACAGTAAATGTGTAGGAATGATATACGTACATGCATAATGTTGTTACATGTTATAGGTAAAGATGTTTAAGTGTAGGTGACAGGCAGTGGCTGTTAGTGCAGACATATATGAATGCACATATATAAAGAAGGGAAGAGAGAATAATTAATATAACACCAATTATCTGGGTTTTACCTTTTAAGTTGAGCTATTACATTATTTGAAAGTATGTGGTTAGGGAACTAAAGAACAAAAAAAAAAATAAAAATGTGTTAGGACTAAAAGAAATCTGATATTAGGAATTAAAAGGAATTTAAGGCTGGTATAAGGGCACGATAAAATTGATGGTAGTGTTACTGAAAAGTCAAATATGTTCCAAAAATACTTCTGCTTGGTAATTAAAAAAAAAAAAAAAAAAACAGGACAGCATATTGCAAGTTTACAGAGCTAATGAGATATTTTTCGTTCTAAACTGTAACTATGGTGGTTATTAAATTGTATTGAGTCAAATGCATTTAAATTAGAGATGCTGTGCAGTGGGCTTCCAAGCATTTTGGAGAAACTCCTGGGGAACTTGTGGCTTAATAATATGTACTGTGATAATGTGAAATACTGAGAAAGCTTCAGAGGATGGGGAGAAGGGAACACTGGGCCAAAACAAAGAACAGAATGAAATTGCTGAAGTTATTTTGCTAAACACTGATCCTACATAAAATAGCACGACAGCTGGTAAAAGATAGAGCTAATAATTAATTGAGAAGAAAACATTATTATAATAGTATATTATGGTCACTCAGCAGGCTTTTCTGAGTGTTCCTGGTAAATGACTGTAAATCAGTAAGGATAACCATCGGAGTGATTTTCTTGGGTACCTCTCTCAATTGTGTGTGGTGTTGTGTAGCTGGTGAAACAGGAGGATGGAGGACTGCATGGGGCCACTGTGAGCTCAGGCAACTCTGAAATAGAAATTAAATCCAGGGAGTTCAGAGGAACATCCTGGAGCTTCAAAAGCCACAGATAATCCTCCAACATGCTTTAATGTACTTAACTCCAAGTCTAAAATACCAAATACTACAAAAAACAATGTGTCAGAGGTAGAAAGCAAGAGAGACTGTGAATGTTGTCAGCGTCGTGGGCTCCTGCAGCAACATGGTATTTGCCCAATAAAAAAGGCCAGGTGGCCTTTGATAGTGTAATGCCACCTTACAGAAGAAGGTGAAAAATATAAAGGCATCCCTACGATCCTTGATTTAAAGAAAACCTCCTTCTTGATCCCAAACCTGGTGATCAGGTTAATCCTGGGCATGGGAGCAAGATGCATCTTCCCATGCCAAATCCACCTTTACCTGGGGCTGCTTGTTGATGTTACAGAAGAAAAAAACCAAACCCAAGTTACACATCAAGTGGCAGAAATAGTAATTCTTCCTAATCCCCAAGACCACAGGATTATATATAGCCTAGGCATGGCACACTAAATAAATCTCCTTGCATCCGCTGTTTTAGATGTGCCAGGAAACGGTACACCCAACCCCTCATATCACAAGTGGCAATTTCTCACCATCTCCAGTCCGGAGGAGGAGGGCTGGCGTAGGTTGTACAGAGTTGTCTGGGGTGAGGTGGCATGGGTTTGGGTGCCGCCTGTCCTGCTGAAGCGCTGGGCAGAGGGGAGCAACCACTGGAGGGGAGCCTGGGGCAGCTCACACCGATGGGAGCTGCGCTGATGTCTGACAGCTCCAACCTGCAGTCACGGTGTCCTTAGAGGGAGGCAGGATGACTCAGCTGGTGTCATGGTTGGCTTTACCAAGAAACCAGAGAGGGACTTGAAAAAGCTTATTGCTGTGTTTTGGGAGAGGAGCAGCTGGTTGCTGCCTGTTCATCATCCCATCTTCCTTTCCTTCTTGATCTTCAGCAGAGTGCTGCTCTACAAAGCTGTCTGACTCACCGCTTGAGTGGGAAAGTGAAGCTCGCTGTGAACTCAGGCAGTTTAACTTTCAGATTTTGATCAGGAATCGGTTTATCAGGAAGGCTAGAAGCCAAAGCTGGCCCGTGGGTGCAAACTGGGGGTGACAGCTGATAGGCATGTGCCCTTCTCCTGAGTCCTCTGCATGCTGAGCCAGCTCTGCTGCAAGAGTCATCAGGAATGCTGTTAAAGCAGCACAGCTCCTTTTTCAGTTGTGGGGTTTTGGCATCATGTCAGCTGTTCTTGAGACAGTTCCCAATTACACTCCTTTTCTTTGTGGTTTGTTTTTTTTTAAATTTGGTTTTCTTTCCTCAGATAGTTGGTGCACAAGTGTTCTCAGTTATGTGAAATGGATTCTTACAAGTTTTTAAGTAAATACTCATCTGGATGGATTTGCACTTTATTCTTCTACTTGTAGCTGAGTCCATTGAAACTGTAAACTGTGGTCACAAAAAATGTTTGCTTCTGTGATTTTGTTTTTATCTGAAGATGATATCTGGTTTAGAGTTGGACATGGCACTCTTTACATTGTGAAAGCCCGTAATAACTATGAATCATGCAATTCCTTCAGCCCTGGCAGCATGAGAGTGCTCAGAGACGAGCAGGACAGCAAGGTCTCAGCTCACAAATGTGGCTGGTCCAGCAATTGAGCTCCACATTCCTACTGGTCAAAATTAGGTTTGGTTTTGTCTAAGCAAGACCCAAGATTATCCTTGGAAAATCAAAGGGCTTTTTCTAGAGAAGCAGCAGGTCAGCCCCTGCAGGATAGCTCTGCCTTAATGTCTCCAGTGAGGCACAGGGGTCTTTGTGGACCTCCTAATAGTTTATGTACAGGCTATTCAGATGTGAATTGGAGCAGTTCCTCCCTATGATACAAACATTTCATCCAGTGTGAGTGCTTCACAGAAGCTTTAGGACTGCTATTGCTTATCACACCTATTCTCCTTGGCTCTTTCAGGGAATAAGTATTATTGGTTGCTGTATTGGGACCTCTAACGACAGGTGGAAGAGTTGAAATTTAGATGTGCATAAGCTGCAAGTTGAAAATGCCTTTAGCAATTGACAATTAAGTCTTGGCATGTCCCCAAAACACAGACAGCAGAATGGGTTGCACGTCAGAAGGTGGTTGAGATGGTGCGGGACCCAGGGTACTCAGACATGTGCCGCTGTTCTGCAGCAGAGATCCCATCTCTGGTTTCACCCCCAAGTGTTGTGCCTGATGATCAGTAGTCCCCAATTTTGCTAATACTCAGTCAGCTCAGGCTGCTGCCAGAGACACATGTGATTACTAGGGAGCATTTTCATGAACTTGCATGAAAATGCACGTTGCCCTTATCTCGGCAGCCTTTGTGCAAAGATGAAGCTACCCTGGTCCTCAGCACAAGCAGTTTACTCCACCCATCCTTGCACCCATGTGCTAATGCAATGTTTTGTCTGTGCAGTGTAGCAACTCTGAGCCCAGGAGATAGCTTTTTATTCAAAAACTGATCTGTCTTTGGGCTGTGCTGCAGGGCCCTTCTTGGGGGTGTTGGGTTTTCTTCCTATTTTGCAGTACCTTTTGAGTCCCAGGGAAATGCGATGTTTTGTCAGGCACTGATTTTACTACTGAAGCAAAATCCTTGCTGTCACTCACTTATGTGTCATGCTGTCACAACACTTCTTTGGACCTGACTTTTTTTATTGATCATGGGAAATTGTTTCTAGAAGTGGGATGTAATTTATTTATTACTAAGTCTTCCAGTGGAATGTGATTTGTGCTGAAGTCCTTTTCCCTGAATTTTGCTTTGGCAAATATGATAAGACTCTGGAAGTAGGACAGCTTTGATGCCGAAGAGTAGCTCTTAACATCCCAAATACACTGTTGTAAATGTGGCTGTACCCTCCCTTCCGTGCTGCATTTCTGTTGGTGCCAGAGGTTTCCCATCTCTTCCTTTTAAAATCGAAGCTGTCTCCCTCTGCCATTGGTGGCAATAGGCAGGGCCCAAAGTGTATTAGACCCACTCATATCATATCACATCAATATTATTACCCTTGATAAACTCATAGGAAGTATTTTAGGCAGAATAAACTTTTTTATGGAAGGAAGCAAGCAAATGAAATTATATATATAGGAAAGGCTATTTGCTAGCCAATAAATAGATACTTCTAAGTACAGAGTCTATTTGTCAGAACTATCCCTGACTTAAGGATTCAAAACATTTTTGTATGTCAGTGTGTTTATCTTTCCCATGAAGTGAGGGACAGCGCGTTGAGGGGAAAAATGGGATTTGAGTGCTCCCAGTCAACTAATATTCACTGACATCCAATGCTCTGAGAGCATCCACAAGAGCCTATTCCAGCTGCAGACATATTACGAGCTCCAAAGATAATCTGTGTAGAAGGGGGAAAGCTCCTAAAACTGGTGTTATAATCTGTAACACCAGAAAAGCTTTCTTAGTCTAGCCTTGATCATATATTTTTTTTTTACATAGGGGAATGCCATCTCTTTCATTTCCTCCACTCTCCCTCTCTTATGATTTACTTTTTTTACCCATAAAAGTCTGAAATGTCCTCTTGCACTTCTGCTACTATTGTACCCAGGATTTTAGTGGGAACATTTGAAAAATAAATACTAGCCAAGGAGCACATTCATTTTTATTATAGCTATTCTCTCTGCATATGCAATGGTGAATTAACTCTATTTCTGCAAGTCTCTTGATTTTTATGTATCAGTGGAGAGAAGCTAAGGCCATAAAGCTTGTTTGGTCCTGTAGACATTTGTGTTCTTAAATATGTAAAGATACCCCAGTGGAGCCCATACTGTTCCTCTATTTTTTGTGCAATTCTATTTTAGTGCATGTATTGCTAGTGATTTCCATTTTGTTTAATTCTCTTTAAAAGCTAAATCTCTCCAAATCTGTTTCTCTTCCTTTTTCTGAGACTGCCTGTTGTTGTTGCAGAGTTATAGCATGACACTGCCTGAATATAGGCAATTTTCTACTGCAAACATGTTATCATTACTCCGTCGATACATTTATTGCTTCAGAACCTCTGGGGCAGTAGCTGTTTTGCTCTAGCGAGCACCAGAGATAGCAGACACTTGCTAGTCCTAAAGCTTTGACGTAGGTGCCCTGGTCCATATTGCACTGTCGTCTGGGGCATTTTGGCAAAACCTGTGTCTACTTAAACATTTTCCCTTCCTTGGGCTTTTTGACCTGATCCCTGGGTTTATAGTGGTGGGATGCTTGTGGATGTACAGGCTTGAGCTCAGTGCTTTGTTTATTGAGTGACTTTTACGGTAGCTTATATCCTTCTGTCTTAATCTTATGTCTTTTTTCCTCTCCCAGTCTTTATAGTGGTAACTGTCTCTGATATTTAAATGCCCACATACATGATCAGTAGATCTTAAGAGTAATATTTTTATCTCATCCATTTAGTAAATGCTGGGTATGGCTTGCTTTACAAGTAAATCTGGATGATGTGATGCTCACGTTGCATGGTCTTTTCTTCAGTGGTCACAATAGTAATAAATAGGTTTATTGCTATTGTCAGAGACATATGTTTTAAGGCCAGCAGGGCCTTCATGATTATTTGGTTGGAGATTATGGATTGCTCAGAGCAGAATTCAAAGCACTGAGTCAAACTTAATAATGTGAAGGGGAGTATGCGTGATCTGAATATATCACTCAGGAAGACACAGCCCTTATGTAGGTGTCACTTGAGTGCAGCGTGCAAGTATGCGCTTGGCTTTAGTTCTGTGAGCAGTCATCTGCCTTCTCAAAGTCCACGGTGCTTTCCTAATTCAGGTCTCCCAGACTGGAGGTGATGATCTTCCACATGCTCAGAGTTTTCTTTGCACCGTGAAAAAGTTGCACGTTATGTACAATTTGCATTCTTGCAGCAGCTAGACCTTGGAATGACAGTGTCTGTCAGCAAGCTGGCTAAAGTCTCCTAAGTATTACATGAATCGCTGCATCCTGAAGACTTTATATTTTCCTGAAGGAACTGCTGTTCCTAGAGATGCCATCTCAAAATGACACGTATCCCCCAGAAAAGCACATTCCTCAAGGGGTCTTTAGAGCCACTCGGCTGCACTTAGGCCCTGCTGAGTTGTGTGGCTGATTATGATGCTTTGCAAAGAGTTGTTTCACAACTATGATTTTCCAATTACTTAAATCACCTGGAACTGAGAACTAAACCAGAGTTCCCTGTTATTTCTTTTTTCTATTTGTTTTGAGTGGAGCTTTTGGTCCTATTTTGCTTCCTCCGGAGAGCACTTGTCTAATGCCTAGCCTTGCTATCTGGATGGAGATGTGCAGTCCCACCCACTCTTCCATTGCAGGTGGACTTCAATTTAAATTTAGGACATAACTGCAGGTATCTACATGAGAGCTAGGTGTCTGAACTGCTGTTAAAACGACCACAGTAGGATTCACAGGGCACACAGACACATCAGGAAGCTAAACTTCAGTGCCTGAATCTCCAGCTCAAACACACCCTTCCTATGCAGGCTGTATTTCTCCTGCTGAAACCAAGTGAGAGGGATGTTCTCAGCACCTGTCAGACCAACTCTTTTGGGAGGCCAGAGCCAGAGGCTTAGTAAAGTGACCTAAAAGCACTGCTATGTAGACAGCCACAGCAAACAGGAGCACCTCTGCCCACTCCAAGCTGCCTGGCCACAGACCCTGAATTGCCCAGAGCTTTGAGGTGGATCTACCCAGACCTCCACCTTATCGCTAGGGCCCAAAGAAGACCCAACCTAAACAGATTAGAGAGAAAATACACTGAAGGCGATTGAAAGTAAGCTGATCAGACAGAAGAGAACATTTAAAAGGCTTATTAACAGCTCTTCCCCTGCTCAGGATGTCTTTGCAGGCAGATCCTTGCTTCCAGACTTGGTTCAGGTAAGTGATTCATTGATTTCAGGGTTGCAGCAAACTCTGCACAGCCACTTCTCGTCCCAGGAGATCTTCCCTTTCCACTTTCTCCTAGGCCTGGCTATTTGATCCCTGTCCCTCACTGTGGGCTCTCTGACACTGCTTGAGTTGCAGGTTCCCAGCTCCACCAGCCCAACCCTGATACCACCCATCCCGTCCTCTCCAGAACCTTCTGCCTGGAGCAGGCTCAGCAGTGATTTGCCTTCCTTCCATGGTATCCCACCTGATCCAAACTTCTTTCAGGAAGGGGAGACAGTTGTGAATGTGTCTTCTCCACCCAAGATGCTTCATACAGGTCCTGGTGATAGCAGAGGGTAGGTGGGTGTGCAGTTGAGTAAATTCCCATGACAACTATAAATTGTCTCTAGCAGATACGGGGACAAGACTGGATAAGGATTTAACACAAAGCAGTTCAAATCTTCTTGAGAAAGGGAGCCTAATTACCTGGATTTCATAATTACCAGCCCTTTTATAGTATACACTCATAAAAGGCAGTTGGAACTTGGAATCACCTATCTAGAGTAGTTCACCATATTGTTGCTTCTGTGAGAACAATATGTTATAAACTACATACCAGTTAAGTTGTTTTAATTAACCAATTATCTATTCAAAGTTTCTTGTAGCTCTCTTTATCTCTGTTCTTTAGCTACAGTACAATATGGAAATTAGAGTAAATTAAAGCACTTTATTAGACAAAATAGAATTAGCAAAGAAAATAAGAAGTTACAGCAAACAAAACACAGGCCATCCGATCATGCTTGCAACATGTAAAACAATAACTTTAGCTGTAAAAACAGATGAAGCATAATGAATTAAATCAGTTAATCCAAGTCATCCTACAGTTGCATTACCAGAGTAAGCTGTATCTGCAATCTACTGGCGGGGCAGATGACTTCTGGAAGAGTGCAGAGTCCTCACCAGCACCGTATGGGCCTATTGCTCTCTGCAGGAGACATCTGTGCCTGCACGCCCTGTCCTGCATCAGACTTCCACTGGAAGTGGGACCAGGACTGATGGGACTCTGGGCTGCGCAGCCAGCTTCTATCAAAGTGCCCTTAAAGCCATGGTTTCTCCCCAGTGGGACCTAATCCGCAAGTCTTGCAAAAGACACATAAGATAATGCTCCATAAAGGACCCAGCAGTTGCTGTGTGCTCTCAAACCACAGCTGGAGAAACTCCATCTCTTCCCTCCACACTTTCTGAAATAACCTTGTTACCAGAGCACTCTTTTGGGGCACAGGGCAAATCCCATCCTTGCCTGAGGGCACAAACACATCCTCTACCAGTTTGTTCTTCCCTGGATGACCTATTTAGCAGCAGGCTTGCAAGCAGTGCTTGAAGCACCTAAAATCAGGATGGGCAGACAGGACTGAAGAGTGTTGCCTCTCTCCAGGGCTTTCTTCTGGGCTCGGGGTCCTTGTGGGATAACTTGTCAGGGGCCAGGACCTCTTGGCCACATCGTGATGGCTCAGCTTGTTCACAGCATGACTGCCTTGTCAAGACAGGCAGCAGCTTTCTGTGAAAGCAGGTTTTTGCTACTGAGAATAACACGCGTGCTGAGCAGGCAACAACTATTAACAGATAAAACCAGGCAAACTGAGGATGTGATTGCTGCCAGCCTTCATCTTTGCAGGTTGTTCTTTGCATCAGTATTGCTCCCGCACAGCAGCAGCTCCTCTCTTTGTGAATCAAGGAAAGCATTAAAAACTGAAGTCCCTTGCAAGGCTTTAACTAAGGTATGTGCTTTCAGAGGAGTATTTGGACACAAAGAGTCGTCTTGTCACTTGGGTAAACAAGACACAACCATCAGGCTCGGTTTGGGGCTTATCAATTGGAACCAGCATGAAAGTGAGTTCTCCAGCTCCGGCTCACAGTTGCAATGACTGGTTTCTCAAGATAAACTAAGAGTGCATTCAAGTACTTTTCTCTCAAAGTGATATGAAAGTCACATTGTTACTCCACATCTTATGAGCCGGTTCCCTAAATAGGATTTCAGAGAAACAAAGTTAATGGGATGCTCGTCTTGGATGTGATTTGAGGCATTACCAGATGGATTGATGGCTGCTACCCCTCGCTGCTCCCCCCCCCAGCTTTCATGGGGATGCTTTGTGCTCCAGGGAGAAGAGTGCTGAACAATGCACATGTGCTTTACTGACTCTCTTATGGGCAATACCTGTTGTTCCTCTTCTTGGCAAAGCTGGCACTTGCTAATCAAAGTGATCAGATGGGTAAAAATTAGGAGATGCCCACCTGGAGCAAGTCTCCTCTTGGCACTTCCCAGGAAGGGAACAAAGCATATTCTGTATTTGGCTGCTCTGTGTTTCTGGGAATAAAAAGGAGGTGCATCCTACCAGTTTGAGTGAGACAGCTTCAGCCATCTCTGACCTCTAATTAATTGTACAGCTACAAGTTATCCTGGGATGTCTGTTAATTGAGGCACTGACCAATAATGATTTGTGCAAGGTGCAGACTCAATGACCTGCTAACTGGGAGGCCATCCTGAGCTGTCCTCAAACATCCTTCTCTAGCATGTTCAGACCTTGGTACTGGCCAGAGATCTCCATTTCAAAGCTGTAACAAGGTCCCCCGACAATTCTCTCCCTGCTCGCAGGGATGTTGCTGATGGTGGGGAGCCAGGAGCTGTGTCTGCCCCATTGCCCCTTCACCCTGCCTCACCTGCCTGTGAGACCCAAATTGTCATTATGGGTAAAATGGGAACACCTCTTCTGCAGAGCTAAGGATTTATTGTTAGTCTAATTGCAGTCTTAACAGTCTAATCAAAATATAACAAACAGTTATTATCCCAGTTACAATAATACTAACACTCTGAATTAATATGGAAAAGCATCATTAATAATACAGTCATAAAAACCCTGCTGGTATCTGTCTCAGGTTATGCTCACCCTTCCACTGTTCCTAAGCCTGGTGGCACTGGTCCTCCTGGAGCAGAAAACGGGTCTGGGTGTTAAATGGGTCCATGGCATCTCAAGCCCTTCACCAGGATGAGCTCAGGGTGGCTGGAAGGGCCCCTTCCCCAGGGTGCTTGGTGTTACCGTTATACCTCCTCTTAATGCTTTCCTGTCACTGCTAAAGTTTGCAAGCTGCACAAAAGCCCCCCAGCGTCAATTAATGTAAAGGGTTTTTTGTTACGCAAAATTTTTGAGGTTTGCTGCATCCTCGTGTAGCATTCGCAGAGCTATGCTGAAACCAAGTGAGGCAATAGCCACTGACCCATGGTGACTGCAGCCAAAATGAGCTAAAACCAGCTCATGGGCCAAGGCGAGCCCAGCAAGTCCCATCACTTTGCTCTTCAAGCACAAAGCCAGCAGATGTTCCTGGGCCCTGCATAGCAAAAAGCACATTGCGAAAGACTGCATTTGGCCATTTCAGTAGCAATAGTATTAGTGATAGTTAATGGGAAACTCAAAGAAGACCTTTTACTGTTTCACAAATATCCGATGCTGCTTCGGATATTGTTCCTTATGTTAATAATATTATATTATAATATTGATTTTAGTTCAGTTTAACATTATATTGCTTATATTTAATGGGTTCTATCTATTAGAGAAATTAATATAAACATTTTATCTTCCTGTACTTTTATGAGTTATCAAATATTGGAGCCAGGTAGCTTTTAAAAGATATTTTTTCAGTCAAAATGCTGTTTTGTCAAAAATGAAGCTTTAAGCTGGAGTAGGACTCCTTAGATGCTCTAAGGATTTAATCAAGGAAAGCCATGATAATGGCTTTTGGTTTCAAAATAACTTTTTTTACAATAACTTTTTATTTATGGAAAACAGTAACACAAAGATTTTTAATACTGAAATTGTATCAGGATGATTTGTTGCAGATGGTTTAATCCAGTCCCTGTTCTACCTTTTAAATGTGATAGGTACTGAGATTTTAAAGGTGTAAGGACACTATGGGAACTGGCTTTTGTCTGAAGTTCTGCCTTTGGGCCTTGAGTTTCCAGTGTTAGTAGGTGCTCCTTGGGGACCAAGCTCAATTGATACAAGATAATTGTGAAATCTCAAAGGGCTCCCTTACGTCTCTGCTCTTCCACTCCTGCTTTAAATGACTGCAAGAGAGTTTAGCTATGGCTATGCACTGCACAGAAATTTTCGTTGACTCCCTGATTTTAGTGCTAGAAAGGCCCATTAAATTACATAGTCTGATGTTCTTCAGACTAAGGGTTGCTATCTGCCTGGGATGACAAAAACTTTCAAAAAGCCTGAGAAGTGTTACAGAAAGCAGTGTTAGCAGCTACTTCAAAGCAGAGGGGTGAGAGCTTGTTTTAATAATATATTGCAAGTGTTCACACTACGCAGGCATCTGCTAACTGCCCTCAATTTTAGGTAAAAAATAATGGACTTCTTCCAGGGAGAAGTGCATGTTTATAAGTGCAGGCAATAATTAGAGGCTGGTGATTCAAGGTACTGCAAAAGGAATAGGGGAAAAAAAAAAAAACTGTGGGGAAAGAGCTGAGAACTACTCAAGTACTTGTTCTAGGATAAATTTAACCTTCCTGAAATTTACCCAGGCCAAGCTTTTCCCACGTCTAGAGTGTTCTGTTCTCCATGACTCCTCACCCTGGTCCCACCACGTGCTCCTGCATCCAGGAAGCACCTGCAGGATGAGCAAGCCTGTTGGGCAGCAGCTCACCTTGCGATGACATTGCCCTGGTCTCCTTGCCAGCTGAAAGAGATGGGTGCGCCCAGGGATCCCCATCCAACCCCTCTCTGCCCACTGCTTTAGAAAGAGCTGGGTCACATCCCCAGCACCTTTGGCTTCATTTCCATCACATACAACAGGAGCTCAGGAGACTCCTCTGATGGAGACCCCAACATCTTGTTGGGTGAATCCCTGTCTTCATATTTTCTCACACGCAGCACTCAATCCCCAGGTGCAAGATTGATACAGACCACTCTCGGGCTGTTCCTGTGTGCCAGACACTTTAATCCTTCCCTTACGTACTACAAGAACACGTTCACAAGTTTCATACAAACTTTTAATAGCTGATCCAAACAGGCTGGAAGCAAGGTTTCTGAACAAGCAGCAGGGCTTGACCAGCGCTATTAAATAGTGATTTTATCCATGTTCGCACAGGTCTTGGATGAGGGAATGGAGAGTACATAGCATAAAACAGACTTATTTTTTCTTTTTACAGGAGCTGTAGATTAAATAAGTTTGTGGTAGCTGGTAGGATAAATTAGATAGGAGCTAGTGAGAGATAGCAAGGAGGATTAGTGGGTACTTTTAGCAATAATGTAGAGCAAGTCTGAGGTGAGAATTGTTACCTAATAAGTTGAGGGGACCAAGGCTCAAAGGGAGCAGAGCTGATGCTAGGGCTGGGGAAGGACTAGTCTAAAGATGATCTCTTTTCTACATGAGCAGTGGTGTGGGCACCATCTGTTTTGTATATCACAGTGTGATGGTAACATCCACTGCTCCACTCTGCAACTGGAAATTCCCTTTTTCTTTACTTTTTTCCAGCAATGTGGAGCAATCTGGCAAAATCTTGCTTGGTAAACTTGTGAAGAAATCGAAGACAGAACATTAATTCTGTATTTCTCTTCTTCATCAGATCACTGCCCTTTAAGTATGCTCACAAACTCATTTTGCTCTTGCATTTCTTTGCAATATCTAGAGAGAGGTACTTACACAAAACTATTTCTTTTTCCTGTGCACTTCTCCATTGCACTGTTATCATTTGCACATTAAAAAAGTGTTTGTCCCTCATTTCTCTTTGTATTTCCCCTTCACACTTTGAAGGAATTTCCTCAGTCCTCCCTTTGCTCAAGAATATTCTTGTTTGGGGAACACAGTTTTCACTAATCCTGCAGATGTGCAGACCCTTTGCAGTACCTATCACTTTCATCTTGCTGCCCTTCCTTGACCTGGCTAGTTAGACCAGACAAGTCACTCTATGTTGTCTATTAACTACTCAAACTCATTTTGGGCTGATTAAATGCAATTATAAATAGCTGTCTCCCTGCTGCAAGTTTTTCTCAAGGAAAGTGTGCCTTTCCCAAACAGTGTTTTTGCTTTGACTGTAACATCTGTGACAACACAGAGCCATTTTCTAAGGAAGATGAAGATGTGCTACAGACCCCCTGATGCCTCTAGGCTTGCTTGTGGCCTTGTGCAAAGGGACCTACTTATCTGGTGTTGTAGCTCTTTTTTTAAAGCACTAAAATACACCAGACAAGATCCAGAGTGTGCTTGTATGGACAGCTAATTTGAGCTTTATAGTGCCTAACAGTTGCTTACTGAGTGCTAGCAGGGTGATTCAGTGTCCTGAAGTTGTGATGATGACTAACCCAGAAAGCCATCATGTCTACCACAGCACTGACACTGCTCACCATTTGGATCAGAACTGCTGTACGCAAGGGTTAGACCATACCTTTTATCTTGCCAAGAAGCTATTCACTCTTTGGCAGCTTGATTTCTTTTAGACTTAGCGTGTCCAAACAGCTCAGCGCAGGCTCAAACCAATGCTGGAGCTGTAGAGAAGAGGGAGCCAGATCATGCTGGTAGTCGGGTAGGTGACACAATGAACTGTGTCCATCAGTATGAATCAACTGAAGAGAAGGTGATAGCAGCATTGCTTCTCTACACCTAGCAACCGTCACATAAAGCCTTCTTTCAAGGGCAAACCTTGGTTGACCTGCCTTATGAGCCCAAGGGATCTTCAGTCCATAATTCCAATAACTCATAATTCTGCAAGGACATGTCCCCTTGCTTTTGGTTTGGGAGTCCTCTGCACAACACAGGCACAGCCCAAGAATAAAAGTAGCACTGTGGTTTTACCAGTCCCCATGACCACTGTGTTCATGCTGGTGGACCCTCTAACTCTCATCCCACTGGTCTGCCTGGGATGTGTTGACAGGACAACAAGGTCCCCCTGGTAGAGCTTGAACACAGATACTCTCGGCTGGGTCAATTTTCAGTGCAGCAGTTTTGCAGTTAACAGCTAGGAAACTTGATTTATCAAGGGTGTTGGGAAGGTCCTAGTTTGTTTGGGCATCCAAGCCCAGCATGACCAGAGTGGTGCGGCCCCTTGCCCTGATCCCCCTTTGCCTTCAGCAGAGGACCTGCCCTTTCTGAAGCAGGGGTGGGAGGGCAGAAAATCCTGGTGATAGAGCAATGAGGTTTGTAGGTAGCATCACAGCTCCACAGCCATGCCTTGATATCAAACCATTAGTTTTCCACCTCTCTTAGGGTGTTACTTCAGCTGGGGCTGCAGGAGGCCCCCTCAAACCTTTCTGTGTCTGGGTACTAATGTGGGATTCCCAAAGCTCAAGCGAGTCTCATCTCCTGGGCCATGATGGGCATGACACCAGCCTCTTTCTTTCCATGGCACTTATCTCTGCAGGCTACCCTGACGAGCTAGAAGACAGAAGCTATTTTGGGTGGTGAAAGGCTGGCTTGACACATTCCTGCAGAGAGCCTCCCCCAGCGCCCGTTGAACTCGGGCGAGCTGTCGGAGAGAAGCCCGCTAATTAGCAAAGATCCTCGTGCTGCAGCCAGGAGCGGAAAGGGTGTCTCTGTGCAGCTCTGTATACAGCAATGACAGCTTCGCCTTGCTATGCTGTCCTGGCTTGTTTTTATTGAAACTTTGCGTAGATGTGGAAAATGCACAATTAGAGGCTGTTATGTGATTGATTTCTGGGCACAGGGGCCTTTCCTCCTTGCCTGGAAGGTCTGGCAGGTATTATTTAAAGAGCTAATGAATGTTAATGGGCACATTATTTGCAAATCTTGAAGTGGAATATTAGATCAGGGCTCCTGTGTGTCATGGTAATCAGCTTTCCCTCGCTCGCTCTGGCTCGGGGGGGAAACACCCTGCAGTTGCTTTGTTGTACGCTTTTCAGATTAATATCCTTTTTCCAATCCAGCAGCTTTTCTCTGGGTGTTTTAGTCAAAGAAGCAGATGGCTCACACGCTGGTATTTGATGCCTGACCAAAGGGATTGTCCTGCTCAAAACCACCCCGCCGGGAGCACGAAGCAAGCTTCCTGCTTTGTCTTCTCCTGATGGGCAAAAAAAGTGCATGGAAGGAGGCAGGGATGGGCTGGCTTGCCCACACCATGACAGCATGCCTGTGATGGTGGCCAAGGGCAGGGATGGGCAGGCAGCATCTCTTCTGCTCAGTGTCTGGCACAGCCCACATGAACCCACCTCTGGACGGAGACTGGCTGCCGGAACCCCGAGGTCCGGCCATGGGAGCAGCTCACATGGTGAGCATCTTGCTGGGCTCGTGCTGCTGCTCCAAGCTGCCTTTCCTCCAGTGCTTCCCAAGTTTATCTTGTGTCTGCCACCACTGCCCACCACCCCAGTGCTTCCCCCGCACCTCCATCCCTTACCCTCAGTGCCCTCCAGGATGCCCACATCCATCCAGAGCCGTCTGCCAGCCGGCGTGGGGGCCACTCCAGACCTCCGTCCAGGTTGGTGGCCCACCAGCCCTCATCTTCCTGGGTAGTGAGCTGCTGCTGAATGCCACAGGTAAGGCTTGGGTCTTCCCCACTGTGCTTTCAATGAGAACACAAATACAGGTTCATCTGACTGTCACACAACTCCTAGAAATGCGGTGATCTGGGGACCTCTGCCCCTCTTAGCTGTGGCTTTGACTGCCCCGTCAGCTCAAAATGCCTGGCAGACCACTGAATAACGCACACGTTGTTTCCTTTAGGAAGCCAAACTAAAAGAAAGGAAGAAATCACAGGTGACTTTCCAAATGCCTTTGCTGGAGCCTTTCCTAAGCATTGGATGAAGAAATGAAGCTGCTGCACAGTGAAAAGTACAACTCTGCCATGCATCAGGAGGTGCCCAGGGAAGGGTGTTGCTCCGTAGCATCCAAAGTGAGCCGCAAAAGCGGTGAGTTGTGAGGTGGGACAACCTCTGGGTGACACAAAATTGTGATTTAGGTGTTATTACTTGCTGAGTGTTGCTGCACATGTAGAGGACCCAAGCGAGATGAGCAGCACCAGGGAGCTGTGCTGTGGGAGATGGTTGCTGCCCCAGGTGCAATGCAAGTGAACGATGGGGGAAGGCAGGCAGTGTGCTGCCGCAATAAATCAGCAGATTAATGATGAAAGAAGATACATAACCTAGCCGTATATTTCCAATATCCTTGGTGAATCAGGAAGGTAAGAAGGGGAAGAGTTTTCTACTCTGTAGTATAGTTGCTCTGTTGCCTGCAGACTTCTCAGCATCTACCCACCCATTCTCCTTAGCTGATTGGTGCCAACCTACTTTGTATTAACAGCAACTCAAATGTTAAAAGCTGCTGTCCGTTTTAATCAAAAAGAAGCTTAATACAAATATATGATTACTGTATGAGCATTGTATAAATGATACTTGGTTATGTCTTAAGCTAAAATAACAGTATACACTTTTATCCAATCCTGATAAGTTTATAAATATATTTAAATGGATATAAATATTTATAAATAGTTTCTGTAATCTTCTGTAATTAGGCTTTAAGCTCTGTGACAGACAGCATCTGTTTGATCTGCGTGCGCTCTCGGCGTGTGTGTGTGTCAGGTTTCTCTAATAAGTGTCGGAGTTGGGCAGATGCCTCTGAAGGGAGCCAGCATACCTTGCTCCTTCCCTTGGGAGAAGGCAGCCCAGACCTGGACCAGACTGCTGGGTGCAGGAGGAGGAGGCAAGGGAAAAGCCAAGCAGAGAGCTGGGAGCCTGCAGCCTGTGCCCAGAGGCTGTGGAGGGGAGCAGGGGGTGATGGAAGGACAAACAGCCCAGGGCCCAGCGGGCTGATGCCGTGGCTGCTGCAGCTCTGCGAGTTATTGTCAGCTGGAAGCAGGTCTGGGAGGAAGGACCAGCCGGCAAGGTTGTGGTGGGTGGGGAAGCTGTTCATAAACCCTTTTTTATTTCTACTCATAACTCTTTTTATTTCTACTCCGTTTGACTTGGTTGCTTTGAGCTATCTTCATTTCAGAAGAAAAGAAAGTATCCTAATGTATAGTCAAACAAAACCGGCCCTTTTTGCTCTAAAAGCCTTTTGGGGATGCTCTCTACACAGAGGAAATGAGGTAGATTTTTCTCAGGGCTATAGGCACCTGCTCACTCCTTGGGACTGACTGATGAGCATGGTGGCAGCAGGGCAGGATGATCCATGGCCACACAACGGCACCAGGAGCTCCCACAGGTACCTCCCCTGCACTCAGGTCCCAAAGCATCTGCTGGGACAGAGCCGGATGCCTGTCCGGACTGTTCGTGCTCATCCTTTTACAGCTTGGGACAGGCTGACATTGCTCAGATGGTGCCTGGCTATTTAGGCAACACCATATAGTAGCATAAAGCAAGCAGAGGAGGATGCTTACACTATCCCACGTAAGGATCACATAGGGGCTCCGGTAGGACAAATGGCATCTGCTGCTTGGTGCCAAGGTGGCTTGATGGGTGTGTTCAGTGAGAGAAACAGAAATAGGCACTGAAAAAGTCTTACTGGGCACATCTTTTTTTTTTTTTTGCTAGAGAACCCTCTTTGGGGATGATGACACAGGCCATGCTCTGGGGAGATGCTACTAAATGGTCCCATGCTCAGTGGGCACAAGTGAGATGGGGAGGAGAGGGAGGGGCAGAGTTTGCCCAGTGCAGTTCAGATGGGTGCCCTGGAGGGTGCTCGCATGCAAGGCTTTGATCCCTGGAACTGGGAGGCTGCACTGGAGAGATGTCCCTGGCTCCCACAGGCACCACTCTGCATTCCCCAACTATGCACATTGTTTTGGAGACGGTGGATGTGTCCCCTGCCCTTGGCTTGTTTGTCCAACCCACCCAGCTGTGTAACTACTTCTGGTGCATGAGAAGGACCAGAAGCATGTTCTGCCCATGGCCTCGGGGAAAAAAAATCTTTTGGGGAGATGGAGGGACTTTTGCTGTCATCCAGGCTGTGGAAGACGACATGGAGGAGGATGGGGAGGTTTGTACGTGTGGGATGGAGACAAGTACTCGGAATGGGAGGAAAAGAGAAAGTGGGGCAGATCAGAACAAAGCCAGACTGAAGCAAGGAGCCTGGGGCTGTGTGGGAGTGGGAGACTGGTCCAGCCGAGCTGGACTGGCTGTGCCAAAACACTGGGGTGGGAGGAAAACCCTTAGGAATAGGGACTGACCAGCCTCTGGCTCTCCATTTTCAGTCCTGCTCTTGAGCAGGGGCATTATGATGCTCTGTGGTAGATGATTGTCTTTTCCAATTTACATGTTTAAAAATGCAGGAGAACAGACTGGGGAAAAAAAAAATCAAATTGCAAACTGAAAAGTTGCAGAATGATCTTTGCTTTGCAGCTTTGACTTGGGCCCTGGCTGTGTATCTTTAATCTTTCAGAAGTCTTTAATCAGAAGAAAATCTGGCTTATCCTTAAAGCCTAGGGTCTGAGCCTGTGCAGTGCAAACAGAATTCTCCGAGCCTCCGGGAGGAGATTGCACAAAGACAAGCAAACACGCGGCTGTAGCTGTACAACAAGACAAGCACGTCACTGCACAGCAACAACTAGGTACACGGCTCCTGTTGGACAGCGTTTGGTGGCATTTAAGGCTCTGGATGCAGAGGAAGAGAAGTGATGCTCAAGGCATGAACGGGGAAGAAATGAAACTGTGACAGCTGCAAATGAATAAGCAGGCTGTGTATTTTTAAAGGGAAAATTGAAAAGCCTGGGAAATGTTGTCCACACTCACCTGGAGGGAAACTTGCCAGTTCTTGTGAGCCTGGATTTATTTAAGGGTGATGTTGAGGATTTGCAGGGGGTTGGTTTTTTTTTTTTTTGAAATGGGGCAGTGTGGCTTGCTACCAGTTTGCTAAGAGATCACACAAAACAAGTAGAAAATATGAGAAACCAGCAAAGCCTGTGCAGCCGCTCTGCTCTCTGTGATGCCGGCTGCACTGCTCCCGTGATATAAGCAAAGTCAACCCTGCCAGCACTGCTTTTCAGTTTAAAGCTAAATGTATCTACTTCAGACCTTGCCAGGACAAATTTTTTTGGCATGAACAAGGCTTTCCCTACTGTCTTAATGGAGAGCAGACTTGCTTTACAAATATTTTCAGGCAGAGCTAGCCAGGGTAGACGGCAGATCCTGCCGGCTGTCCTCAGAGAAGCGCCTGCTGCCTGTGCTACCAAGTTTCTGCTGCCGGGTTTCCCTTTCCTCCTCTCATCCCTTGTTGAATGTTCCTGGCAGTTTTTAGCTGTGATAAAAAGCTCAGAGGGAATGACGAGACCTGGAAATAATCCTGCTTTCAGCCTAAAACATGGGAGACAGAAAGGTACTTGGATTTTCACAACCTTCCCTCCTGTCGTCGCACGCCCCTGGCTCCTCTGCGGCTGGTGGGATGTGAGGGGCCATGGGAGCCTTTGCAGACAATATTTCTCGTCACGGAGTATGATGGCAAGTTGCAGTCCAAAAAGAAACCTGAAAAACATTTAACATCCTTTATAAAGTTGCATTTTGGTTTTTTTTTAAATATTCCCTTAAAATGGCAGCCCTGGCTTAAATTTTGTGAACTGAGACGTGGGGAGGAGGGTTCTGTTTTTTTAATTTAGAAAATGTCAAAAACATGTTTGCACAATTTTAAATTAATTTCTCTACTCAGGCACAACCTGAGGCTTTTAATTGCTTTTTAACGTTGTCTCACTTATCTGGAATAATACTTATTTCAACAAAAAATACAAAGTCGGTCTGGTGAGAGGGTCCAGCCTATGAACAGGCTCAGACTGTTGACCTGCCCAGTGCAATGCAGTGGGATGAGGCCCTGGAGCCAGCTCCCAGTAAAAGCTACAGGCTGGGATGCATTGCTCCTCTGCAGTGCTCAGCCACAGCTTGCAGGGGTGATGCGGGAGACCTGGGGGAACACGTCACTGCTCTGTGCATGTTCAGATCACCACAAAAGAGCTCCCAGCCTAAGACCCATGGCTGGAGGAGAGGAGAGACCTGGGCCATCACCAGGACAACTTCATAGACGTTCTAAAGAGAGGTGAGACCACCTCAGCATTTAGGTGGCCCATAGCTGCTGTTTCAGGAGAGGTTGGGGTAGTGCCCAGTCCTCCCTCTGCTCCCTACGGCTGCCCTCTGTGTGATGGGATGGTGTCTATGGGAGACAGCTCTGCAGGGTTCATCCATGGGAGCTGCTGTCTGCATTCATGCCTGTGCACCTGGGCTCACTTCCAACAGCTCAGCTCACCATCGGGGTTTTGCTGGCTACCAGGATCAACGGGGCTGGCAACAGGAACCACGTCTGCCCCCGACACCCCCTTCCCACCCCCTGCAAACCCTCCTGTTTCCTCACCTTCCCACCCTGGTTCCCTGCTCCTGTTTTCTGTGTTTCAAGGAAACACAGTCTGAAGGCAAAGGCACGCAGGGATCCATCGATTTCTATGCTGCCCTTTGCAGCACTGCTGTCTGGAAAGCTGGTGTGTAATTGAACAAGAGGCTGGCGCTTGTACCGATGGGAGGCTTCGTTGCACCGTTAATATCAGCAGGAGGCTTGGTACCAGCCGGAGGTGGAGGGAAAGCACCAGATGGCTTCCCTAGCTCCCTGCCACTTTCTCCCAGCTCCCATCCTGCTGCAAACTAGGGGAGGGAGAGATTCCTCTTGGAAATGCCGCAGTGGGGGGGAGTTGGGAAAACAGGCAGGTCTGAACACACTTGGGGTTTTGTTTTTTGGTTGTTTTTTTTTTTTGCACACTGGATGTGCCAGGAGCAGAGGGATCAAGGTGTGTCTGCTCCCAAGAGCCCCCAGGCTATGCAAGGATCAGTAGAAGGGACAGAGGTGGCGGTCAGGAGGACCTTCACACCTAGGTGAGCAGCGTGTGACAGGAGGAGGGATGGTGGGACAGGACCAGGGCGGCGGGGTACTCAGCTGTGGGGATGCAGAGACAGGAGGGCTTGGAAAGAAAGTGATGGAGTCGGCTTAACGAGCATGGGAGATTGTCTGAATCTTGGCCAGGTATACGCCTTGGGGAGAAAGCTGTCCAGGATGCAGCTGGGCACATGTCCTACCATTTGGGGTCAGACAGAAGGGCCAGGTAACTGAGCCATGGTCCAGGGCATGCTGGAGAGGTCTTCAACACGTGCCAACTGGGGGATTCCCCAGTTCTCAGGGTTGGGGCACGTCTTCAGGAGCTGAGGTGAAACACCACAAATGTTGAAGTAGCCTTCTTCCTTAGGAAGAGCTGTGAGGGTTTGGGGGCATTTGGCAGCCCTCTTTTAAACTTTGTAGTTAGTAATATAAGCTTTCCATCGCTAGAGTGAAACATATTATTTTGGTTTTTTTTTCTCGTATAGATTTATTTGGCATCACATGAATCTAGGTAAAGCTGTAGGATGATGGACATGCGCGTCTTTAGGAGCAACAGTTCCAACTGAAGTGGGCAACTCTCCCAGACCTTTATTTTGGGAAAGGGATATCCTGGATGTCCCTTTTGTCCGGCTAAGAAGGTCAGTGCAGGACACTACTGAGGTTTTATTCCAGCCCATGGGTTTTCTGTGAAAATCAGAGGGACAGGGTGACCTTCATGGTGCCCACAGACCCCAAACCATGAGAGCGTTGGCATAACAGGTGCATCAGGCTGGGACAGAAAGCATATGCACCAGTGGGCAAGTGGAGGAGTGGGCTGGATATTAATTAGTGCAGAATAAGATAATGAACAATAAATGTTAGAAAATAATAGACCCCCTGTGGGTTTAAATTCAACTCCAATGCAAAAGGTTGAGGCTACATCATCACCCACCCGACCAGATGACTCTTAACCGTAATAGCCATCAGGAAGATGGCGGGGGCAAGGGGGTGAAAACCAGCCCAATACTGGGGGGACTTCAAATACTCCCATGGAGAAATGGATAGATGTCTGGAGACAACATAGAAGATAACTCCTTCTCAGGACAGCTAGGAGAAGCAATGCTAGCTTTAATCCTGAGCAGGCCACAGGGCTAATTTAAAATGTTATTATTGAAGAGTCCCTCTATAAAAGTGTCTCCAATGTACTTAAACTCAGTAACATTGTAGGAATTTAAAAATAAAACTGAAAAAGTTCATTGCGACTTCATTTCAGAAAGGCTATCCACATAGAAGTGGAGAGATTTGTTAAAAAGAAATTAAAAGCAGCCGCCAAAAGGGTAAAATTTTTCCAGGGGACATAGACATTGTTTAAAGATCTTCTATTAGATTATGAGAGCAAGTCTACACAATTATCAAAAGAGACCTTAAAAGGGTAAAAAAATTAGCTGTTTTCATTAAAGAACCGACTAAAGGAGCCTGTCAGAGGTAAAATAGTATCCTACAAAAAGTATAAGTCATGTTCAAATGAGAAAAATAAAAAAAAGAGCATGAGATGACAAATTAAGTGTAAAACTATGACAAAGGAGATGAACCTTTTTTTTTTTTTTGATGAGCAGCTTTCTAAGGTGTAAAAATCTAATAATAGACCCTCTTTTCTCAAATTCCTCAGCAGCTGTGGAGCCCTCTGGGGCTCTTCCCACCATGGAGGACCCGTCCCAAAATCAGCCGTCATTGGAAGATGGTGGGGAGCAAACTGGGGAAATTAAGAGTATCAAAAAGAGCACATGGCATTCACCCCGGAGCCCGAAGGATGTCTCATGAAACAGCCATTTAGCGGTGGTGCACAAGGGACTGTTTAAAATAACCGTGGTACCAAAGGAGCTGAAGGTGGTAAATGCAATGATATTTAAAAGGGCCCCAGCAGCAATGCAGGGGACTGCAGAGCAGCCGATCTCTGCGCTGGGCAAACGGTCAGGAAAATATAACAAAGATGTCAGTAGGCGCAAGAATAAATATGAAATAGTGGGGAAGAGTTGGTGCAGGTTTTGCAGAAGGAAGTCCTGCACCGCGAGCCCTTGGAGAGGCGGTGAGCTTGCAGAGCAGGAGGTGCGTTCGGCAAAAGCTTTGGAAAGTTGTCTTTATCTGAGGCTCTTAAAGAAATTAAACGACTGTAGAGTAAAAGAGAAAGTCCTTCTCTGTCCAATAACTGCATAAGAGTATGAAACATGCATTAGGAATAAATTAGCAGCTTTTGCAGTGGAGTTAAGGTGCCAAGAGAGGCACCCAGGGACCCGCAGTGAAACGTCATCTCCAGATCAGGAGATGACCTGGAGAAGGAAACTAAAACAGTTAGGGGATGAAGTTGCTGGCAATACTTCAACATTCAGGGTTGATGGTGAAAAGCTATGGTAGGATCTCTCAATACTGAGCAACTGGACAGTAACACAAGAGTGAAATTCAGTAGCAAGACATGCAAACCCATGTGCACGAGTGAAACAGTCCATTTGTGCTTGAACTAGTCATAAGCCTCAAATGAGCTATTACTGCTTAGGAAAGATAACTTAATCCTTGCATACCCACTTTGCAGGTAGTGTTATGAAAACATCACCTCAGTGATCTGTGATAGCCTAAAAAGTAAATTGAGTCTGGAAATTTTTAGGGAAAAAGTGTTAAACAAAACAGAAGAGATCAATTTGTCATTGTGCAGATCAATAATTCACCTGCTACTTAAATACTCTTTGCAAATCTGTTCCCTCCACTGGACAAAAAAAAAAAAAAAGATAGAAAAAACCCCTAGAAACTAGAAAAGATGCAGAGAGGTGGGAAAGATAAGGGTTGGGGAACGGCTCTGTGGGTGGAGAGATTACACGGACTGAGACTCTTCATCCTGGAAGAAGTGTGAGTGATGGGCTGTGCGGTGAGGAGCGGCACGGGAGAGATTATTCACGGTTCCCCGCAGCACAAAAACTAGGGGTATCAAACTATGGATCAGGATGTTCGAAACAAGCAAGAAGAAAATGCTTTTTTTCATATTCTGCATAACTGAACCTCTTCCCCGCAGAGCGTTGTTGTAAGGTTTGGATGGGCTGCAGGATAACTGAACAACTTAAGGGAGAGCATCTGCTGGGAGATACAGCGAGATGGTTTGGGCCCCATCGGCCTTACACCACCTCCCCAGGGGGACGGTTTGCTTTTCTTAATTTTATTGCTGGTTTTTAAGCTTCATGTAGGAATCCATCAGGAAACTCCTGAAACGGGTGACCTGGGCCAAGTTCTAATTTGAGGTCAGAGGAGGATGAGGAGGGCCTCCATGCACATGTTTCTGCATATCTAGTCCAGACTGGAAACCTGAGAGTCTGCCTTTAATACAGGACATGGGATTTTAGGTTGAAACATAGGATCTTCCTTATTGTAGGGGACATCCAGCTGCTTTTGTAAGGGGAATCCCCATTGTACTTCATGCTCACCTTCCATTATTATAAGGAAAGAATCAGGATGATGGTTTAATTTCTTCAACAGCCTTTGAGGAAGATGATTTTTAAAATTCATCTCATGCTCCAGGAAAGCTCCAGTCCTACGAGCAGACGAGCGTCGGTGTAACTGCACCCGCGGAGGAAGGTAGCATCTCTGGGATGAGGGCCACACGACAGCTTCCCATCTGATCCTTTGCGGAGTTGTGCTCAGTGCCAGCTGAAGGCTGGCAGGTCATCAAACACAGGCAGGAAAAAGAAAACAACAGGGCACAGCTTCAAAGCGCATTTCTAAAATGAAGCAGGACTCAAAGCACATTTCCACTGCAGCGCTGGGGGAAAAAAAAAAAAAAATCTTGCTTATGGCCTGCAGTTCTGCCACGTTCAGGTTTAAACCATCGGCCACGGAGCAGCGGTGCGTAATTGCAGCGGTGTAATTTTTCATTCTCCTGTCCTGAAAATGGTTAAACCATCATTTGTTCAAGGTTAAACAACCCAATAGAAGTTCCTCTTCTGCTGAGTAGAAATAGGCAGATTTTCTGCATGAAAAGTGAAATACATAAAGTTTTGAATACTTCACATTTGAATGGAAATTCTTGCGCTGCCTGAGTCCCGCCGATGATGTGCTTGTAATGGGGAATCAACGCCGACAGGGCTGGGGAGCGTGCACCCGGCGCAGCAGCTGCCTGCCTGCGCCCGAATGAGAAAATAATTTATTTTCTCAATCGAAATTTATTTCATGAAAAGCCATTATTCTAAAATCAATGTAAACAAATCAAATGGCAGACGAGAGCAGCCCTCCACTACAAGGAGCAGCCTCGGTGCACACTGCAGCCAGCGACAGCAAAGATGGGCTGCTGGCATGGCAGAGTAGGTATGGACCGTGGCAGCCGGGCTTACACAGCACCAGGGCAAAGTTTCTGGTGTGGCCTTCTGGTCCGTGAGACGCTAAGAAATGCATACTCTAATTTTGCCCCCCTCTTCTCCTGTGCACCCCACAGCATTTCAGCCATGGTCTGCTGCATGGGATGCTCTGGGCAGGGAGATGCAGGGTTAACTTGTTCTGCATCCACCTCTGCAGGATAACATATATTCAGATTTATGAATTTATAACCACTGTAGATCATGATCTAGGAAACTAAGGTGATTTTTGGTGCTGAGACCGGGCCAGCATGCACAGCAGCTCCTGCTGATGGGCTCTGCACCTGCAAGAGAGGCCCCAGGGATTAACCACCCCATTCGGATGCAGTAACTAGGCAGAAGCCTTCAGCAAAATCTGCTGGCCAATTCTCACACACGCAGCACTTTTTTTATAGCTGTCTCCACTGATTCATTAGAAAACAGAAATTTCTCAAATTCTCAGAGAAATAAATGCCTTTTGTTTCGGTTCCTTCTTGACAGGTGTATTTATGATGATCACAAAGAAAAGATCACAACAAATCCTGGCAAAAACAGGAAGCAAGAAGAGCAAGCCGAGCTACAGATAATAAGTAACAAATCAGGAAAGGGAGGAAGATAATGGTTGTGATTGAAAATCAGATGCTATGAAATAAAGAACAATGGATATGAGAAGTAAAAGTATCCATTTAAAAAAAAAAAACATATCCAAATGTGTTATGGACAACAAGAAAGCATTTTAAATTATCTGGAACAAAAGAAATTCTAGCAAAATTACGATCTTATAGATCCATTTTTTGATAGGTGCAGTAATGCTGTCAATAATAATGCAGACAATGCAGAAGAGCCAAAAACCTGCTCTGTGAAACGACGAAGACGACGTATTTCCAGCTCTCGGTCCCCATCATTTTCTATTCCAACGGCGACTGCGTAGCAGCTACCAAATTGTTAACAGTTTAAAAAACTGTTAAGCTGCAACCTTAATTAACTGAAATAATTATTAATTTTTAAAAGCTTTCAATTAATTTTTAAACTAGTTTTCATCTGCAAGATCAGCCAACTTGTTTCTAAATTTGTGGAGAAAATCACTAAATATTTTAGAAGAGTGACAGAATAAAGCTGGTGTCACGGTGGTATTGAGAAGAGAGTGAAAAATGGGGCTACGGCACACCATCAACCCCTGTGACACCAGCTCAGGTGTGCCACTGTCCCCCAAGGCTTCTCCCCTCCCTCTATACACCCCTACTCCCCTATATGCTTAGGCTGGGTCTATGCTATAAACTACCCTCCTTTGTTTTCCCCTCAGCATCACACATACAGTATTTTTTTATAAGCTGGGAAAAAAATGTGTTTCCAAAAGTATCTTGAGAGCCTGGGGTCTGCCTTTGATGCATAAGTTTATTGTCCTTGTTATCCCGGAAAAAGTTTTGAGACATTTCAGTTTGTTGGGTCCGCAGCAGGTAGAAGGTGACGTGGAAGGCTTGATTCGTGGTTTGTGAGATTAAGTGTTATTTTGGACATTCAGGGGTTTGCTCTCAGTTATATCACCACAACTCGAGCAGAATATCAGCAAAATAGCTGCAGGGTCACTGCAACCCTCATTTTATTAGAAATCTTGAAGCAATACAAGTGAACTGATGTTTAACCAGGGAAATGATGCAGTCCACCTCTACTGCGAAACATGAGCAAACAAAAGCGAAACAAGGTGATTTGGGTTCCAATAGAGCATCTTTAAGAAATAACTCCCTCGAGCCTTCCTCGAGCTTGTCCTTCCTTCTAGCACACCACTCCTCTCGTTTGGCCTGGCTGGGGAGGCTTTGCTATAGGAAAGGGATGATAAATTGCTGGCAGGACTTCGCTTTGTTAGAACGGTTATTTGGGTGGGAAGGAGCATTTTGCTGCTGTTGCTTCGTTTCTGCCCGAGCGAGCCCAGACCTTCCCGTGACAACTTCCAATGTGACCGGTTGGAGTCTACCAAAAGTAGCACATGTTACTTAAGCTTTGTCTAATCTCAGCCTAACAACTGGGCAGTGAACTGGTCTGGAAGGGCCCCTGCGCTGCTACAGAAGGAATTAACACCCGCTGGGGTACGCTGGCATCCATACCCTGGAACCCGTGGCTTTTGGCATTGTCCTGTATTGTCTGTATTTCAGCAGGGCTTTGCACAGCAGTGTCCTGGCTCGTAACACCGAGCGATGGCGGGAATAGCTGGAGGGACATCAAACATCCCCCAGGGCAAAGCCACCACTGCGTGAGGGCACCACAGGGAGCTTTAAGCCAGGAGCACAGCGTGCTCCTCTCCCGCTGCCCACAGGAATTGCGTGAGACTCGGTAATTCAGGTTATATGGAGCCAGCAGGCTCTTGGCTACAACTGTGCTGGGGTTACAGGTGAGCCCGAGCCCATGCCCAGCTGCAAGTTCATCCTGGGTGAGCGATGGAGAGATCGGAGCAGGGATGCAGGTGCTGAAGTCAAAGCTTCGGCACACACTGCTGGGCTGGGAGAAGACCTGCCCGAAGTGCAGGCGGGATGGTAACATCCGTGCATTGATCTCAAGTGGCCACTAGCACCATTATCAGGTCCCCAGTGTTATAAGGGCACCTTTAAATCAAAGCAGAGGACGCTCCTCAAAGAAAAATGCATCAACAGAAGCATTAGCTGGAAAATTTCTCTAGGTTTTAGCATCTTCCTTCTGGTCCCTCTCACTTAATATTGAAGACACCATCTTTTGGCAATTCAGTGCTTTCCAAGGCGGTCTGGGCACGTGACATCATTCATTTTGATGCAGTACAAACATTAGAGACTTTTTTTCTTTCTTTGCCATAATGGGTTTCATTTTGAATAGAGTTTGCTGAGTTGAAATATCTTTCATAGCAGGCGAATGTGTTTTCCTGTGCTGAAGCCAGGAGAGGGTGTATTTTATCACCTGCACCCTGGGCTGAAGCCCCGAACTAGAACCGCGGCTGCACCGTCTGCTCGCCCCCGTGCGTAGGCAGGGCTGTCGGGTCCTTGGCGGCTGGAGGGGATGGATTAGCGATGAGGGACTGCTGCTCTTTAAGCAAGCCTGGCTGGGGAGTCGTCAAGATGGGTGTTTGATAAGGAACTGCACAGCGCTGCGTGCTCTTCATCTCATCCCCAAGGAGCGTACCGGCTGGGACAGGCGCTGCTTAAATTGATCTCCCGGGACGATCTCTGGTGTGTGTAAGAACTGTTGTTCGTTTTTGCAGCTTCTCCTTGTGACCCATGGCACGCACAAAGGCAGAGAGGTGCATTTGGTGGTGCAGAGGAGGTTCGTGGACCTTTGTGCGAGGCCCTGCTCCTCAGCCACCTGTAGCACAGGGTGTCACATCCCAGCACTTTTCTAGCAGGCACAGGCAAGGATGTGTCCAGTGTCCCTCCAGGTATCGAGCATCCCACTTACCTGGCCCCAAAGTCACGCCTGGAGGGACATGTGCATGAAATCTCCCCCAAGCTAAAGCTCTATTTCCAACCCTACTCCACTGGTATTTGAAAATAGGTGGACTGAACTGAGCTCTCATCTCCCCGCTTCCAGAAGCCCAGGAGAACTGCTCAGAAAACATCAGCTTCTCCATTTCCAGCCTGGCCAAGCTTGTAGACAAAGCCAGAAAACCATAAAAATAAGAAGTTATCTAGCCCCTACAGCAATGGTTGTTATTCACCACCACCGGTGCATATCTCATCCCAATCACACACCCCAGAGAGAGGCAAAGCAACACCACTCGCATCACACTCGATGCCTGCCTACGTGCCTAGCACCATGCTAGCACGCAGGGACAGCAGAGCTGACAGCGTATTCACACCTTGCACGGCACCAACCCTGCCAGACCAGGGTCAGCCCTGTGATGCTGTGGTCACACCAGGGACGATGCTTTTCCCTGGCACCGCTTGGGCAGGGCAGATGCTCTCCAGCTGGGAAGGGCGAGCGGGGGGGGCAAAGGTGCTTCTGGTCATCAGCAGAACCCTTAAATTCCCACCAGCGGGGCAACAGTTTAAAGTAAGTTGCAAAGGGTGTGGAACGACAGGCTCCCCTTGGACGTGCTGAAATATTTATGTTGTACTCGCAAGGACCTGGCCTGGCTTGTACGCCTGTTTGCCTAACTGATGATGGCTTGATAGCTGCAGCGAGGAGCTTGTTAATTGAATTCCAAAGGGACTAATTACGGCAGGAATAAGAGAGCTCTCTGTCATCTTGCAGGTTTTTTCCACGCATCTGGATGTGAGGGGGCGGCAGGAGCCAGGACTTGTTGGCAAGAGGCAGCTGAAGGAGCCGTGCTGCCCCACCCCGTGGTGTTGCTGCCCTCCTGCTGGGCACAGAGAGGGGTGATGCCAGGTTTTGGGGAGATGCCATCAGCTGTTTCCCTTCTCCAGGCACTGGGGAGGTGTTCAGCTCACTGGGGACAGCAGGGTGCTAAGGTAAGCAGGAGGAGGTGGGTGCAGCACACACACCCCTCCAGCTCTGGGGCAAGCTGTCTCCTGTGGTGCTGTCGGGTGGCTCCTGACCAGCTCCTTTCAGCTCCTCAGCTAAAACAAGCACAGGAAAAGCAAGCAAGGACCTGTGTAGTCCCCCATGCCCAGGAGAAAGGGCAGCTCTGGACAGGGGGGGATTACAGGCTCCCTTTGCGACAGCAGCCCTCGGCACGCCGGCTGCTGTATTGCCGAGCAGCCACACCGGGGCAGGGCTTGACGTGGCTGCGTGGTGCTGGATGCGGGCGAGGGCCCACGGAGCGAGGGCCCACGGAGTGAGACCCCCGGGCTGGGCATCACGGTGGCTGTTGCCTGCGGGAGGGCAGGCTGCGAGGGACCAGCCCCATGCACAGGGGGTTTTATCCCTGCTGTGCTGCGGGGGTGGCTCGCAGGCTGGATGCGGACGCAAGGAACCCGAGGGTTGCAGAAACCCATCCCTGTGAACCGCTCGGTGCACAGAGTGCCGCCGCAAAGAGCGTTTCCCTTGGCTGTGAGCCCCAGCGCTGCTGCTTTCCCAGCCCCTCTCCTTGCGCTGCATCCTGCAACCCACCCAACCCGGCCGCGGCAGCAGCCGGGCGCTGAACCCCAGGGAGGCGACGAGAATTTCCTGGGTTTGAAAATACATATTTTTATACGTGCATATATACGAACACAATCCTTCTTCCTGCTTCCAGAAGTCAACATTAACTCCAGCTGTGCCAGTGATGCAGGTCACAGCACAGACCTGCAGACATAGACACGTGCTGCCGCAGGAGCAGTGAAGGGGGTGAAGGACTTCCCCAACCACCTCGGTGCCTGGGGAGAAAAATGGACTGTGCTGCTACATCCTAAACCAACCTCTGGCCCTGCCTATTTGACAACTTTACTGACGGACATGCCATGCAGAAAATGATTCTTGGTCATCGAATGATTTTATCGCAGTCGGGGGCTCAAATCACAGCAGGGACATGCATTTTCACCTGGCCCTGGCTATATGTTTTGGGGATAGCGTGGCATTTTGGGGGTGCCTGGGGGCGGGTGCCTGGGGGCAGGTGCCCGGCGTACCATTGTCCAGTGCTGGTGCAGCAGTGCTGCTGCTGCTGCTGCTGCTACAAGGGTGTGAAGTGACTTTTTTCATGGGGCAAGGAGAAGACTGGCCCTCCCATATAGCTGGAATAAAATTTGGGGTACCCTATGCACAAAGGATGGGCTGTGCATGAATTTCACCTCCTTCCACCAAAGGCAGTAAGGGCATTGCTGGCCCTCGGGGATGAGAAGGGCTGGGCTGAGCCGTGGTTTGCAGTGGTGAGAGCACGACCCACGTCTCTGGCAGCCTCAGCCATGACCCCAGACATGTCTGCCCAGGGTCAGCCCCTCTGCTAATCAGCATATGCTTCTCTCCTGGCAGAGCATATGGCTCCCCGTATGCTACTGCCATGTCCAATCTCATGCGGTGTCCCCATTCCTCTTAAACAGTAGGTTACAAATGCCTAAATGCCTTGAAAAGTGAGTTACTGAAAGGTGTGTAAGGGGTATGGCAGCGGTGATTATCGTAGACTGTTGGTTGCCCTGCCTTGAAAGTTTTGGGAAACAAAAAGTGCACAATACAGCCCAAACTGCCTCCAACTGCGCTTCCCGTTTGCGTGACCATGCTGGTTTTTGAAGTACCCAAATGAGGGAGATGTCAGGTTGCGGAAGCAGGATGGGGAACTGCAGCTTCTGCAGTGGCTCTGGATAAACCTCACGGCAAGACGAGCTGTCCCCAGAGGCTCAGATTTTGGCAGAAGGAGCTTTAGTCCAGTGTAACCTACAGCACCCCACAGACCATGGGTTTGGGGTGCAGGTGTAGCCAGGGAGAAGCTACCTGTCTGTAATTGCTGGCAGCAGCCTGTTTGGTCCTGGGGTAGAGGCAGAAAGAGGTTTATAGACCCATGCCCAGGAGCTGCAGCTGGGTCTTCCACCTTGGTGACTCCAGGACACTCGAGGGCAATAAGAGGGACATATCTTAAAAATGTAGGAAACACCTTCCTGGGAAAAAAGAGAGGCAAAGGGTGAATTTACTGTAGCCAAAGTTTAACAGAAAAGGGACTAAAGTTAGAGCAGCTATAGAGAAATAAAAGAAATCAATTTTTTAATGGATTTGCCTGTGCTTCAGATTGGTTCCAAAAAGCTTGGAGTGATCCAGGTAACAAGGCAGTAAGTTGCTGAGGTATCTATACTGCTTCTGGACAGGAATGTGATCTGGGGTATTCATTTGATTGGGAGGTGGTATGTATTGCAGAAAAGCTTCCATTTCTTTCCTTGTGGTTATAATCAAACTCAGATTTTTTTTCCCCCTCAAAGGGTTCCTATTATTTCTAACTTAGGGTTTGTACCCTGGGGGTACCTACCCTGCTTCAAAGGAAAGAAAGGGGCTTTTTCTGGGGGTCAGCACGGCTGCGTGGGTGTGTGGTTACCCAGGGAGTGGCCGGGGGGTTGCAGGGACGAAAACAAACCTGAGAGAAAGGACCTTCCTGCCAGGGGAGAATATTCCTATTCTGTCTCATTCTGTATTTTCTGTAATTGAAGCGGTTCAGGTGCTCTAATAAAACCCAGCTCTCGGGTTTTGCGCTCTCCCTTGGGGAAAAGGCGCAGGCGGGCTCTCCTAGAGCCCGGCTCAGGGACCTCGGGGGGGTTTGCTGGCTCGTTATCAGTAATAGAAATGATGGTAATGAAACGTCTCCGGGACCTTCAGGTTTCGTTTCTCCTTCAGCCCTCAAGTCTCAAAGGTAAACTATTACATTGCCAATATTGAGCGCAGGGTTATTTGAAAGTATTAAGGCTCCAGTTCATCAGAGGTCACGTTTTATTTGATTTCGGCCAACTGGCAGTTCCCTGTGTTTGCATCTGGAAGTAAATGTCTTCTCGGTTTCTGTGCCAATGCCAGCAGCGGCCGAAGGCTTCCCGGGTGCTTGGGTGTATGGGGGGGATCTTTACCACCACTCTGTCCCAACGTTGGCAAACAGAAGATCCTGAGCCCCCACCTCTGAGGTCTGACATCGAGCCTCTTCCAGCATCTCTGGCTTCCAGGCTGGAGACCCTGGATCCAAGCCTCAGATGGAGCAAAACTATTGGAACTGAGTAGGAAAATCCCATTCTGTGCGCAGACCTCTCAGCTTGCAGCAGCAATCTATCCTCCCGCTGCCTTCTGTGGTACCTGGCTGATCTGTGCACGTACGGTGGCCAAAGCTCCCAGGCACCTGGAGGAGGGATCGGGGTTAGGATTTTTCAGCATCGGTGTGTGGATGCCTTCCAGCACCCACGATGGTCTTGCACATGCACGGCACATGTTTCCTGCCCTGGGAAATGCCAGACTTGTTCCAAACCAACTGTCCGTGGGCAGTAAGTCCAACCTGAGTATGCTGAACGCATCAGGTTTTGGGTCGTGCCAGTGATGTCAGTCCTCTAGAAGACATGAAAAATCTACAAGATCTTCTTTCTGTGTTCTTAAGAGTGACAGCAGAGCTAAAAAAGATTGATCAGAAGCTAAGCACAGAAACGTTCCTGCATTTTCATCTGAAGAGTTAGGTTTCCAACCTTTGGTTTTCAGATTAAAAAAAAAAAAACACGTATCTGGGGGGAGGCAGGCATATTTCATAAACAATTCAGTATTGTCCAAAACATGACAGCAAGCCTCTATTTAAAATTACCGACACAGACTGCTCCGGCCCAGCCCTGCCGTACTCCCTCCTCGCAGGACTGCCAACATAACTGCGAACCCAAACACCTGGACTGGGAAACCGCCTCTCCATCTGCATTAAGGCTCCTTTCACGACACGGGTTATTGTCAGGCACTGTTTGCATCTCTTGCTTTCTGACCGATGATTGTTGCTGTCAACTTGCTCTTATCCCATTTATTATATAGGTTGTTTTATTTGTTTTTATTGCTTCTTTCACCTTTCATCTAATCGAGGTGTGGTTTTTTCGTTGCTTTTTTAATCAGCATGGCTTTTTTGAACACATTTAGGACATATTTTAAAATGGTCTTCAACAACTCTAAATTAATCACTCCGATTATTCTGATAATTTTCCTCCCAGTTCCTAAATGTTTTCATCGGGGCCCTTCTCTGGCCACAGTATGTGCCTGTATCAGTGCCCAGGCGCAGATTATATTGCGGCAGAGCAACAAAATCGGGGCATGGCAGATAACTGTTAATAAGGGGTTTTGTTTGGTGATCAGTTCACCCTAATCCATTAGAAAAGGGGCTAAAACAGCAATATTCTGAAGGTAATGAATACTTTGAGTTGGAAAATAATCAGGGTATGTTTCTGAAGCTTCGAGGACGTGTGATTAGGAGCCACCCAAGATCCCGCAGGAGCCGTGCCTGGAGCCACAACAGCACGGGATGTGCTTATTTCCCTCTGGGTACAGTGAAACCAGAGTCAGTCGATCTCCATCGCTCCCTTTAGGGTACAGTATGGGGACAAAGAGGAATATTCTCATCCTTTTGAAGAGGTCGCTCAAAAATCCCCAGTCCCCGGGCGCAGGCTGAGGAGCAGCAAGTTACCATGGGTCAGGTGTTTTACGAGAGACGCTGGGGGCTGGCTCCTGCCTCCTGGCACTTTCTTAGAGAGAAAATAAATCTTGAATTACCTTGTTTTCATTTCCAATAAAACTGCATGTTGGCAGTTGCCTTGGAGCTAATAATCTGACACGGTGCTGTGCATCTGTGAATGTTTGTAGCATGGATGTGCTGGTTCTGTGTTTGAGACTGACAGTGCAGCACTATATTGTTGTTTTCGTACCACTATATTGTGTTCCCAGCGCATCATAATAAAAAGAAACGTGAAGGTAGGCGATTTATCATAATACAAAAATAAAAGGCATAATAATGTAAATTATGCACATCATTAACCCCAACTGTTGCTCTAAAATGGACACAAATTCTGTAAGAAAATCATCTTTAGGTTGAGCCACGACAACCTGCTTTGAAGGGCTTCCTATAGGTGCTGGAAGACCCATGCGTCCTCTTCTCTTCAGGTTTGGAGAGCAGGCTCGGAGCCCTGTTAATGCACTAAAACAGCAGCAGTATAAGGTGCCTGTTCCTCCTCGGGGGCCGCATTGTGTTACCCATGCAGTACCCCCAGGCACGCTCCTGTGCCACCAGTAAATCAACAGCAGGTCAGGCAGCGCAGACAGGATTCATCGGGCTCCGGTGGATGTGGACCTGTCACCATCGGCTCCTCGTCTGTTCGAGGCAGATGAAGACAATGGCACAACTCATCTCAGCCTGCAGTAGATGTCAGGTAAGGGCAGGTGAACTACACACCACCCCAAAGAAGTGCCATGTGTCCCCTCTGGCTGTGTAGGGAGCCAAAAGCAGCCAGCTCGGATGTCTCACTTCGATGTCTGACATTACCAGAGGTGAATTCCGTGCCATGCTGCTGTGTTTTCAAGAAATATAAAGGGGGGAGGGTGGGAAATTGGTGTTGAATGCCTCCTCCTTTCCAATTTCTCCCCTTCCTTTCTGCTCATTCTTTACCCTCTTCAAAGAGGAAGGAGTCAGTTTTAAAACTCTTTCATCAGATCATCCTCATCAAAGGCAAGTGGGCTGCAGCCTGAGTGGGATTTCCCAGCCCCCTCCCATCGCCCAGATTCCTAAAGCTGGTTTAAAGTGACTTAAAACCTTCCTGCACAGAATTTTCCCTTGCAAAAATTAGACCTCATGAAAATAAATAATTCCCAGAGGAAATTTCAATTTGATTACAAATATTGACTTGCTTGGGGGAAGTTTTTTTTAAAGAAAAATCCATTTGGAATCAACATTTTCAAATTAAACATGTATGTTCGCTCTGTTATAGTACTTAACTTGGAAAAATACCAATTTTGTTTCCAGTGGTTGGAGATTTTAGGAGTTTCTTCCGTCCATATTTTTCTGCAAGTGCTGAACAAAAGCGATGCCTTAAAATTGGGCGAAGCAGGGAAAAGATTTGTTTTAATTTTAAAGGATTAAAAAAACGTGATATGAAATGTTGCAAATCATTTTCATGCTTCTAAAAAAAACCATAAAAATGCATAAATATGTGTATTAAAGCTGTAGCCCCAGGAGATGCCCAAGCTGCAGAAGCACCAGGCAGAGCAGACACGGTGGGTGCTGTTCCTCTGGTGTCGCTCGGATGGTCTCCATCACCCCACTGGTCCTGTTTCCAGCAGGTCAGGAGCGATTTTGCATGGATATGGCAGCCAGGAGACGTGGGAGACGAGCAGACAGGTGGGAAAAACTTGGTGGTCCACCAACTTAGTGGTGGCACCAAGCTTTGCATGGGCTCCCCATCATTTCTGGGTTGAACCCATGAGCATGGGGACCCTCAACATCCAATCCCCTAAAGGCATCCAGGCCAGTAGATGTTTGTATGGGTCACCGAACTCAGTTTAGGGCTTCACATCCCACCAGAGTTGTACTTGAGACACCCCTCTGCCCTTCTGGGGTCTGGTCCTGCTGGACAAAGCAAAACCCAACTGCTTAGGACGTGTTTTTTGTCGTGTCCACACACACACACCCCCCGTCCCCCCCCCCCGATTCTCTCTTTCTCCGCTGAAAGCGATCCTTCTGCTCTTGGAATGCTGAAGTTGAGCTGAAACACTTCAGAAACCTCATGCATTTCAGGCCATGGGGTACTCAGGTGTGAATGCGTGCTGCTTTTGCCGCTTTATGATTAAAAAAAGGTAAGAAACCAACTTAGCTGCATCCAGTGTAGGAGCTTTGTCAGGGGAGAGGGGCAAATTGTTCTTCGTATGAGAAGACCCTGGTGAGCTCTGTGTCCTGCTTGGTTTTGGAGGGGAAGGAGCGGGTAGGAGGAAGAAGGAGCTGGAGGAACAGCAGCCGCCTTCTGATGTAGGCAAGGTTTCCATGCACTGACGTTTGTTCTGTGAGAGGTATTCACGGGGGCCAGCCTTCAGCCAGACATGCCTCTACCACAATAAAACACACCCATTTATTTTAAAACTAAAAAATGATCATCCCCTGCCTGGAGTTGGGGGCTCTCTTGAAGCCTGAATCGGGGGGCAGAGGGGTTAAGCTCTCCCCGGAGTGGGGGACCACCCCAGGTCCCCAGCAGCAGCAGCTGCTCAGGTCCCTCCTGAAGATGAGTGAGCTCTAGCAGAAACGCTGCTTGCTGGAGGCATCCAGGTATCAGCCAGAAATTACTCCAGACAGTGGAAGTGCTTTTTAGGAGCACTTTATTAAGACACACATAACAAATCGCTGATAACAAATGCAAAAAGCCCTTGGACTAAAGGCCTGTTTGCCCAGGCAATATCCCCACTGAGCACAGCGGCCATTAGTCGCAGCAGGAGGCACCGGGAGCAGCTCGCTCCGGCAGGAGAGCCGCGCTCTTACATTAAAGCAGGAAAACAAACGCCTGAACTGTTTACCATAGCAAAGGCGCAATTTCGGCACCTTCCCAGCCATGCCCTAGCATGCACGTGAGCAGGCGCCGGGCTCCAGTAAGCGATGCTCGAGCCCGTCTTACTCCACACGTGGCACAGTAACGCCTGGAGACCTGGTTGCAGTCCCCCGTGCCTGGCTTTTGCCCGTCTCTGCGGTGAGCGGTGCAGGTATCCGGCACTTGCTCCATGATTCCTCAATAATTTTCTCAAAATAATTGTGTTTCAAATACACTATTCTGTGCAGACATGATTAAGCTGTTTAGGACGATGGATGTTGCCAGTGAGGATAACCTCTCTTAAGGTTAATTAATCATTTGTAAACCGACCTTTGGATGTATGCATTATTCATCAGTACTCCTGAACTAACGGGCCAGGTAATTTTCAGCCACTGGGCTTTTTGTCAAAGTCTAGTTATTCCATAACTGAGGGCAATTGCTGAAGTACAGGGAGAGCAATGCCCCGGGTGCTGCCTCCGTGTGGGATGCTCCAGCTTGCCCATCATTTAGACCACAGCCCGGGTTTAGGCTGGACCACAGCCCAACAGCCGCTTTTCTTCCCCACCTGCGTATTTCTTCCTTGAAGGCTGACTGACCTTAAACTATCTTGAAGACTCCTCTCCAGGAGCTTGACATTTAAAAGTGCAGTGACAGAAAATAGCTTCCTCTAAAAATATGTGTAACTTATTTACCAGCACGAGGAAAGGGAGAGAAGAATTCAAATGAAGGCATACATATACATCGTGCTGCTCGATTGTGACTTTTGCTGATGCCACGTGGTAGCACTGCTTTCTCCTCCAGCAAAGCTGCTCCCTGCTTCATGGTGGCATGCAAGGCTTTTCCCCCATGTCCAAACCGGGACTGGCCAAGCAGGAGCAGGGATAAGGAGAGAGGGGATCCCCATGTCCCCTCCTGGGCTGCAGGGAGAGCACAGGGCAAGGCTCCAGTCTTGGAGGACCCAAGGAGTTGATTTAACATCTCACAGCCACCAAAAGCGGAAGGCAGGAAAAGACCAGCCAGCATTTACTGAGAGAACACCCCATGGATCATTCTTTGTCAGATTACATAAATGAAGAAGAAAAAAAAAAAAAGAGAAAAGAAGAAATCAAAGACTAAACGCTGCACAAATCCGTCAGCTCAGTACTTGGGAAACTTTCCCCATTTTTCACGGGGAAAAGCTTCCTGCACCCCATGTCCTCCCAAGCGAGAGCAGACCCTGCCCAAACAGGCTCTTCATGCCCTTCCCCACCCAAAACTACAGCGTAGCCGTAAGGGAGTCTCCTGAACATGAGGCGTTCATGTATCTTTAATTATTGTTTCAGCCACATAAATCCATGCTGAATTAAAATTCATGATGGTTCTAGGGTACAAGTGCAAACAATTTGTTCGGTAAACTTTGCTCTAATTGGCATTCTGAAAATTTCCTGTTAATCAATCCCCTTGGGCTCGGTTTACCAGTGTAGTTCTGCCTGCGAATGTCAGTGCTCAGAGGGTGCACGCATGTATGCCGATTTCAAGGGTCTTTATACGATATTAACTCATACACCTTGTCCTCACATTAATTTGCAAGTAATTTTTTAACAACCTTCTGTGGCCCCGTCTTTTATCTCGCTGCTTCATTACTCGAGGCAAGCAAGCGAGCGGAAGAGCATTTGTAAAACCCAAAACAAAATTGCACTCAGAAACGTCTAGGATCTGAAGGCGAAACGCCCCCGAGGACGCCTGAAATTCCTCCCTGCAGGAGCCGCCTTTCCACTGGCACTTGACTCCAAGTGGCCACAGGAGAAACGAGAAGACAGTCAGGCCAGCACGGTAAACGTCAGGCGTGCGAGCAGTGCCGCTGCACGGAGGCTGCAGCCACGTGCGCCCAGAAACAGGGCTACGGAGGTGGGTAACGCTTTGGTCCTCTTGAGCCGAGGATACGAAGGTCACCTGAAGAGTCAAGGCTTGAGCAGAGCTGCTTTTTCATCCCATCCCCATGTGCATGGAGAACATCAGAAAGGACTCCAGGAGATGCCAGGGTCTGGGGGGGTCCTGCCGCAGAGCCCCACTTCCCACATACCGTCCAACATGGACCAATTGGCCAATTCTGGATCTTCTTCCCCAAGCAACACCCTCTCCGCAGCGATGCCCAGTCAGTCCCACCTGGGACCACTGCCAGGAGGATTTTAGGAGCTTTCAGTGATCCCCCCCTTCAGTTTTGCAGCCTTATCAGGCTAGTCCTTAACTTACTTCCCAAGAGATTTGAGAATAGGAGAAGCTATGTATAACCTGAGTGTCTCTTCCCACCAGCACAGTAAGACGGAAGAACAGAAATAACAAAATAATAAGCATCTGACAGAGATCAGGGAAGCGGTGGAGAAGCTCTCTTGGATGGAAATACGCGGTAAGGAAACATATGAGAACTGGCAGTTCCCAGAAGAGACCAAAGATGGTGCACAACAGCAAACTGCTCCCCTGTGAAAGCAGATAAGAAGCATAATTAGATGGCATTACGGCGGCAGCAGGGTCTGGAAGCTGGAAAGAAATCGTATGGAGAGTCAAAACAGGCACGTGCCTGGGGGTTGGAGAGAGGAATAATACAGGTTCACAGTGGGAGAGCAGCTCAGTCTGCACGCACAAGGTTTTGGAGGCAACCAGCAAGGGCCTGCAAATAAATTAGATGTAAAACGAGAACAGCAAGATGTGTAGGGGTGTATGTGTCTGGGGAAGGAGAATGGACTGAGCGTTCAGAGCAGGAATTTGCCCCGTCTCCCTTGTTTCGGTCGTTATAAAAAGGTTAATTGTGAATGAAACTTAATGAAACAGGCTTTGAAGGGAACTGTGAAGGCCAGCATAAGGAAAGAAGTTTAAAGCTGTTTGGATATGCCAAATGCATTCAAAATGAGAGGATCTGATGAAATGCACCCAAGAACATTGAACCCTTGGTGGTTATCTTCAAAATTTATGAAGGCGTAGAGGTCCCTGGAGATGAGAGAAGCACCTCACTTTAAGAGGATACTTTTAAAAAAAAAGTTAAAAAAATTGAATAATCATCTTAATCTCAATTCCCTTAAAGAGGCTGGAAGAAAGTCTTAAATGAGCAACTTGTAAGATGTAAAATGATGAATAAAATCAAAGAACATGGATTTGTCAAGAACCTGTCATGTCAACCCAATTTAATTTCCTTCTTTGATAAGGCAACAGGCGTACTTGATGATGGGGAAGCAGAAAACACGAGTGAGGCCTTTTGCATTTTCCCACTGGACAGCCTCGAACAAGGTGAGAAAACACCCTCTAAAAACAATCAGAGCTCAACTGGCAGAGTAACCGCTCCCGAAGAGGAGAGATCAAGGCAGCAGGAGGTTTCTCCAGCCTCCGCTATGGCTCTAGAGGAGGGGCTGTCAACCTTCCCCTCCAGACAGCCGATGGGCCATACAGCTGCCTTTCTCCAATTTGGCAGTCCACAGCTTTGCCCAAGGACAGCTCCTTGCCCAAGGAAAACTGAGACTAAACCTTTGTTATGCTGATTTCTAGCATCTCGTGTTGGTTTATCCTTAATTTCCCCATGACCTCAGCATCCCCATGCATTTTTAAGTAGAAACATTCTGATGCAGCATTATCCCATCTTAACCTCGGATACTGGCATCGAGCCGAGAAGATGCTTTTGGTGGAGCTTCAGCCACTCCACCCGGTTTGGAAATGGTGCACATCTGTACAAGCAGCCTGCAAAGCCTGCGTGTGAGCGTGGAGGCTTTGCCGCTCCGCTCCCGGCCCTCCAGATGGACAGAGAGACTGATGGATGGGGACCCTCGCAAGCCCCAATCAAGGGACTTTGTGAGCTGTAAGAATGGCTGCTGGAGGAATGCAGGAACAGAAGCTTTTGATACAGTTTCAAACAATGTGTAATTATCAGGTAGCTGAAAATTAGCCCATCTGTGCCTCGGGAAAAGACAATGAGAAGTTATGTGTTACTAATGGCTGAAAAGCGCTGGCAACACAAAACAGGAAATTTTCAGTAAACTTTTTTCTTCAGGTAATGTAATTACATGGCGTAATCCCCAAATCTCCTGACTTTTTGGTGGTTTTTGATAAAGCTTACAAGGTCTTCATCCTCCTTTCTTTTTCCTCTCCTCATTGCAGCAGCACGGTCTTTGGCATTTTGAGCAGTGCCAGCCGTCTGGCTGGGCCACCTACAGCAGCAGATGTGGGTAACATAAACTGCCTTTACAACAGAATAGCTAATGACATGTATCAGGTTTTTCTAAAACAGATTGTAAATACCCACCGTGCCTTTGCCACAGCTTCACTATCTATCTGAATGCAAAGTACCCGAGCTTGTAAAACTATTTTGGATAAAATTTCTGTGCCGGTAGAGTTGGCCGGCCGGAGTCTGGGTCTCTGATCCAGTCAATGCACACACAAGCGTCAACATGGTTCAGACTTAGGATCGCTTTTGTTTTCTCTGCTTTTGGTCCCTGCTGATCCAGCATGCAAAAAAAAAAAAAAAAAAGCATGCTTTCTTTAAGTGCCTTGAAGATCCAGTGATAAGGTCTTTGGGGGTTGGTGAAGCAAAACTGGAATAGCATAAAACTCATGCAAACAGTCCAGGCAGGGTAAATAGCTCATGATTTTTTTATTCATACTTTTGTCTGTGGAATAACTGGGAGCAAATTGCTTTTTCCTTTCCTAGTCCAAATTATTCAGAGAATTTTTCTGCTGATTTCTGCTATTCTCCCTTTTGAGAGCGTTTGCTCTCGAAGATGGCCCGCTTAGCTCTGAATGGAAAGCAAATGTTGCCTTCACCTTCAGTGAACTTTGAAGCAATTGATTTTTTACCAGCATAAAAGAAGAGCTGAGAAGTGACAGCTCGCGGGCTTTGCGGAGGATGAATTTTGCCATTTCATGACTGTCCGTGCAGGAGGATGCAAGCGTCCCAGAAGAAAGATGACAGATGCTCTTTCGACTCATCCCCGTTCAGCCACCAGCCCTGTCCTCTTTCACACATGAGGTCCCCGGACCGCCAGCTTCTCTGCAGCTGCCGTGCAGACGCTTTAAGCAACCCGTAACAGGGAGGACTCCAAGGAAAATTATTCGTGCTAGCTTTTGTCTGGTAATCTGAGGACAAGAAAACAAACTGCTTCCTCTCCGCTTTCTCCAGCACTGTGGCGAGAAATGCAGCCAAGCTCCAGCACTGAGAATAAAGGCAGAGCTGGCACAAACACAGGAGCTTCTTAAATGAGTTTGCCATTAGCCGGAAGGGCTGCAAATTGAAGCGAAGATAAGCCCCTTAGCATTTTCCTTCTTTAATCCAAGCCTCGTAAAAGCGGAGATGTGTTCCTATTCAGCGGGCTTTATACAGAGGCAGGTATTTCATTTACCCAAAAAACCCCTGGATCGGATAAATTATTAATGTTATTTATAAAGGCAATTCTGCCATTCAGCAACTTCTTTTGGATCCCTACGCTTAATCTCACTGCTTAGCATAAGATACACTCCAGTTAAAAGGCAAAATCACATTCCCTTACAAGGCCTGCAAAATAACGGAGTGCTGAGGTGCCTGAAAAAGGGTTGTAGTTTAAATTCTGCTATAAAGACTAATACAGTTATCAGTGGCAAACATAAGCCCTGATTTCCACTTGCTTGTACCCTCCCTGTGTGCAGGACGGGGCCTCACTCACACACATCAAGAGGCGCAAAGCTACTCAGCAAGAACTACGGAGATGCAAAACACGCTAGTGCTTATAACAGCCTCTGTAAGGCTGTTTGGTGGCTGGGTGAAGCCGTATGGTGAGGCAGCAAGTAACCCTGTCCTCTCCTATAATGTGTCCTATAACATGTCCTATAATGTGTCCTGCTCTGGGACACCCACAGCCATGACTTCGGCTTCTGCAGGCTGAGCCCTACACCCACCCCATGGGTGTTATCAAGGGCAGAGACACCAGAAGAAATATCTAAGCGTCTCATCCAGCAGAGGCGTGGGCTCCCGTGGTCGGGCAATGGAGTCAGGATGCTCGGAGTCCCAAAACAGGTCCTCAGAGACCCTGGGAGAGCTGCCACCACGGTGGCATTGCGGATCTCAGCCCCAGCAAAACCAGTGTGGCACGTAACCACGAGGAGCAAGGGAATAAACACGAGAAGCTGGGAGTCCCAGTGCATGGCCAACATCGCCATTTCAGTTGTAACAGTGGGACATGACGGACCAGTTCCCACAGCGGAGTGCCAGCGCTGACAGGTAAAGCAGTACCCCTCCCATCAGCAGGGTGGCAATGGGTATTTTGGGGTTAAATGCCCACACTGAGGAAGAGGAGAGCCAGCATCTCCCAAAAAAAGACGTGCTCAAGCCTCTAGAAAGGTAACAATGGCTCCTCGCTCCCACATCAGGACTACACATGGAATTAACTAAAACGTATCCCCCCTGCAGCCCCACGTACATCCTGGTAGTTGTCACAGCACAGCTGCATGCAGCCATAAGCTGTCCTCCAAATTTGAGGGCAACGTACATGTTGCATGACAGGGAATGGCAGTGCACGGGAACTGCCGGGAGGTTTGGAAAATTTCTCATGAAACGTTTTCTCCACGCAATACGTATGTTCCCTGAAATCCTTTTTCCAGCATTTTCCTCTCCAAAGGCTGCACGACAAACTGTTTAATTGAGCAGCCAGCGCTGGCTGATGTTTTGTTTCAGCATGACTTGAACCAAGGCGAAGTATTTTTGCTTGCTAAACTCGCTCAACCTTTTCACAGTAGGGTTACGACAACAACGTGTATTTTTCATAGATGACGTTGCCCCTAGGGAAGAAGCACTCAGGAGGTTCAGGATCCGTTTTTTCTCCTGGGCTGGGTGCCGGTGACGAGCGGCGGCTCGCGGGTGGCAGCGTGGTTTGCCTTTGATCAGCCATGAGCAGGGAGGGCTCCTGCAGCTGCGCTTGAAGCTGGAGATGTCTAAGCTACGGGCACCACAGAGAAGCGTACTTTTATGTCAAAATGACTTATAATAAGATTTTAGGTTTGTTCAGGGAGCTGGAATGAAATATTTAAACACAGCATCATAGTAGCATTTTATTCTCATGAAAATGCTGAAATGCCTTTTGCAAATCAGAAATGTTTTAAAATTTGCTTTGAAATAGCAGCGTCTTTATGCAACTGTTTTGTTTTTTTTCTTTCCAGGAAGAAACAAATGGGGGGAAAAAAGCTGAGAGATTGGCCATTTCCTCACAAATGAGACGTCTGCTTTTCAGTCTGTTCTGGTGAGTCTGTTTGGAGCCATCATTCCCATTTGGAGCAGGGAGAATCAGCCTCGAGAGCAGCCTACGTTGTTGCATCCAGCATTCAAATTACATTATCTTTGTTTCTTATACTGACGACGAGACATTTAGGTTGGAGAACTCCACTGGGCATTAGAGCTGCTCTGAAGGGTTTGCAAGATTTGAAATAAATGTCATAAAAGAAATAGCAAGTTCTTGTATAAAAGCACAGCTGTCCTACTTTTCTTTTTATGGGGGCAGTTTTCACTTTCTTTAGGTACAGTTCATTCATTTGCAGTTCTTAATTTCCCTACGTATATAGTATATCATGTTAAACACAAGAAGCCGGCTTGCTTCAGTCCCTCCTCAAGACTCCGATGGTTTCTTATCCAACTCCTTGCTGTTCCCAAGCAGCGCACAGCTCCGGGCAGGTAGCCCAGAGCCACCCAAGCTCTTTGGTGCTTGGGTCTGGGTGGCATTTGGGCCATACCGAAATTCAGTCACTGTAAGTGACTGAATTTTGAGAAGTGAATTAAACTATTTTCAATGGGAAAAGCAGTTCTTTAGGCAGTTCTGGCCAAATTTGGCATTTGAGGTTCAAATCGCTATTAAGAAAAGGTTACTCTCTAATAGTGACCAAAATATACTTGAATTCAGTATCTTAGCAGGATCAAAAAGCCCCAAATCCCTTAAGACGACATCTGACTTTAAAAAAAGACCTTCTGATTTGTATACAGTTTGTTCATAGGGTTTTGTAATACAAAATTCAAAGAACTGCAAGGATAAAATGTTGGCAAGCAGCATAAAAAACTGGTTAAAAATAACATATGAAAGTGTCAGGAGAAAAGTATATCATTTATCCAAAATGCTAAGGATCCAAAATAGCTGATATGGTTGAAAAGAGGAGTAGAGTAGGCATAAGAAAAAACCTTCCGAACTGAAGGCAGGTCTAAACGGAGAGTGTAGACAGAAGCAGGTCTTGGACACTTAAATGCACAATGATAATGTCAGGCTAGTACGAGATTTTAAGGTACAAAAGGCAGCTTCCTCAGCAGCCAGCATGGGTAGCACAGACCTGGGAATTTTCTAGTCCCCAAGCTCTAGGGGAAGCTATGGTGGTCCTAGGGGTTTGTCTTCGGATCAAGCTGTCTAGTACGTAACCAACATTTAGGAAGCCAGCAGATCTCCAGCCCGCAAACATTGCTCTTCTAAAATCCTCCCCGAGATTTGATCCAAATGAGCCATCGTGAAGTCTCTCACAAGTTGTAGATGCACTGTGAAATAAGATAAAATCAGCCTCTTTTAGCAATGCAAAAATCAGGAGCTCACACCATCTCCAGCTGATCCCAATTTCCCTGCTCACCAGCTCGCTGATGTTTCAGGCCCTGCTTTCTTGCTGATGAGGCTCTCACAGCCATTTCCAGCACCCAAGCCCGCACCAGCCTCTCTTGCTGCTTCTCTCAGATCCCACCTGCGCACATGTATCTCCCAGGCGAGTAAATCTGGCTGTGATTTCTTGTGCCCTAAAAGCAGATCCTAATCAATGATGTTCCCACCATACGGATGGAACAGCACTTAAAATGTAGCCATGCTTGGAAACCTACACACAACTGGCGGCGTGTTAGCCGATGCTTTTGGCTGTGTGCCTTCCTCACTCACTTGCCTCTTGCTGCTACAAACAGGGAGGCAAAACTCCTGCAATCATCGTGCAGGTGATTAGAGGAAATTGCATTGCTGAAGCACTCTGTGGCTGTAGCCGTGCTTCAGCTCAACTTGCCCGCTGGTAAGCTGCCAGAGAGAGGGAAGTGTAGGCATAAAATGAATAGCAGAAGAGATTGCAGGCAATTATGTTTCTTAAGCTGTTAACAGGATTGGCCATTTGATAAATGAGAGGATTTGGGAATGTTTTGTCACTGACAAGCCACTGTAAGATCCGAGTGGAAACGGGAGCGTCTCTCTTCTGTAGCGCGAACAAGAAGGAAATTCTCCCGGGATGCTTACGCACCGTGAAATTCATCTGAAACCTGGATGCCGCTGCACAGAGGCGAAAGGACAGATATACGACTCCTTCTGCTGAAAAGAAAGAACCCAGTCTCTTACATATGCAATTAATTTGGTTTTGGTGCCCCTCCGGTGTCCCCAGAGGCTTCGGTTCTTTTATGGTTCCCCCCCACATCCCTGCATATGGTTTTTGGTGCCACCAGGGCTCCTCAAATCCCTCCGTCTGCTTTTCAGTGCTCTGAATCCCTCTGTCTCTCCTCTGGTTCCCTCAACCTCTTGGTTTGCTTTTGCGGTTCCCTAGCGAGCTGGAGAAGTGAGAGGGAAACCAGCGCTGCTCTGTTTGTCCTCCTCCAACAGTGCCCCTCAGGGTGGTTTTGGGTACCCCTGGAGCCCCTGTTTCTTTTCCAGTGCCTTCAAGTGCCTTGGTGTGCCTTTCGGGGTGCCCCAGAGCTTTCAAGCTGCTTTTTGGTGCCCCCTGCCCCTGGAAATCTGTGTGCTTTGGTGTCCCCAGGAGCCTTCTGTGAGCTCTGTGGGCCCTCAGGATGATCAGTCCCATCACGCAGCAGCGAGGCAAGGGCAGGACCCACGGTCTCACAGCCATCTGCACGGGGACGGGATGCAGGGACACATCTTTTTAAGCCATTCGCCAGTGAGTCGGTCTGAAGCAGAAGGGCAGGATGAGAGCTGGACCTGCTCCAGGGGAAGGGAGGGGCAGGGAACCAGGACTCACCCCAGGGATGGCACACGAGGCTGCTCTGGTGTGAAGGGTTTTGCTCTGCAGTGAGGAAGGCGGTGTTGGCAAAGTGAATCGCACAGTTTAAAGTCATGTTAAAAATCATCTCAGATGTCAGCGCTGTGTGGCCAGTGGCTCCAGGCATCTCACACGGACGTGACCCTCTCTGCCGTGACCCCCTGGAGCCTGCATCCTGCCTGGTACAGATCCCGCTTTCACTGCAGAGCCCAGCACTGGTGGTCAGAGAAAGTGGTAAGCAAAGAACAGATAAAACTCCCTTGTGCTGCTTTCTGGGGCTGCCTCCCCCAACCAGGGCAGGTCCCTTGCAAGATCGGAGCCCAAGGCAGCCCCTGTTGGTGTGCAAAAGCAAAGGAGGAAGGGAAGCTCTCCCAAATCTCTACCACAGCTTTTCACTTCTTTCCTTTACCTGTTTTTTAGCAGCCAAAGCCAGTTTATTTGTATTGTTTTGGTTTCCCTGCAGTTATTAGCAGGGAAGGATTGCTGGAAAGAAGCTGGTGCCCCTCAAATCTCATCTTCCCAGCAAAGCCTGGGCAATGGGCAGAGGAGACATACTCCTTGCTTCAGACCTGACAGCAGTCTGGAGCAAGGGCTGGGTACCCAAGGAAGAGAGGCAGGATGGGGGCAATGAAGCTGTTTTCTTTTCTTTGTAGCACATCCTGCACCGGGCAAGCGATAGCAGAAATTCATCCAGACAGCCTGGACATGCACACAGCCCCACCTCCTCCCCAGAGACAGGATGAGCAGCCCCCTCTCCAGTGCCCCTACCTGGGGAAGAAACTTCTGTGGTCCTGCCTGGCTGGCATTCCCAGCAGGCGCTGGCTGCCTGTCCCTGAGGAGGCAGGTAAAGCAGCAGCTGCCTCTCTGGGAGATTTAGGTAGTAGGAGACACAAGTAAGTTCCTGTAGTTTTGTATTTGAGCTCTTCTCAAAGGTAAAGTGGTGATTCAGCCTGAATAGATGTATTGGGTAGGAAGAAGAGACATGTTTTGACCTCAGCTGCATTAGTTGGTAGCAACATCCCAGAGGGACAGAGCCTCGGTGTTTCTGCCCTGGTGCCAGCTCCCCAAGCAGAGCAATGTCCTGCCCGTGAGTCATGCTGCAATTAGCCAGTTTCTGTACCAACTGCAAACAACCCCAAAAATTGCACAGGGATTCCCTTTTGGGAAATAGGTTTCGTCTGTTCATACACTCTGCTCCAGCACCCAGGGCTCTTAAGAACAGCGATCACTGCAGAGACTGGGTTGTGTGGAGGCAGAAACCCCGAGCGGCATTTTTATCCTCACACAACTCATTTGGGCTGCAGAGTGAGGTCTCACAGCCACTGTCACCCCTTGCCTTGGCCGCTCTGGATGGGCCTTGCCCCACTCTGGCAACTTCTCTGGTGGGGCCTGCCCCCCCCCCCACCTCTGCACTTACGCCTCATCTCATTACCCTGTAAAGGAAATCTTTTGAGAGACTTCGCTTAAAGGCTTCCTTATAAAGGAAGTCTTTTTTAGAGACTTCTCCTAAAGAGTAACAAGATGAGACTTAAGTGCAGAGATGGGCAAGGCCCAACTGGAGCGGCAGATGCTGCCAGACTTTGCTCCCCAGCTTATGTGAACAGTGTGGGCACAAAAAAGCCACCCGGGTTTTCTGCCCTCACACAGCTCAGAGTCTGCAGCGATCACTGTTCAACTTCCAATTAAGTTGCGGTGCCCTTGTCTTTCCAGGTGTCCTACTATCCTCCCCCGGAATAAACACTTTCTACCCTCCATTTAATAGCAATGTTTATGAAGTACATTGGAACAAGGACTTCAGCAGCTGAAACTGTTTGCTGGGCCCTTGCTGAAATGGAGTAAAGAACAAGCTGGGCTGAAGGGAGCATCTGTGAAGGCAGAGAAACAGCCCATTCTGGCACCTACCCCCTGCAAGGAAATAGGAGCTGCAGCAGCAAGACAGCCACGGCTGTTGGCTGCCCGCTTTTAGCTCCACCAGCACAGCAACGAGCTCTTTCTGATGCAGGAGCTGTGGGACAAGCTGAGGATGAGGAGCAGGGCAAGGTCTGCGCCAGACATCTGTTACCAGGCATTAAGTAAACAATGCATTGAATAAACCGAAAGTCACCTTGTCTCAGTTGTGGCTTGCTCCAGTTTTTATTTCCAAGAGGAAAACTAACCCAGCGTGATGTCGGCATGCTTGATTCCTGCTCAGCACTTCCTGTGGCGCGGCTCCCCAGCCAGGGTTGCGGGGAACTAGCAAGCATAGGCCCTTTCCTCCTGTGGCAGCTCCTTAAGGGGTAAATGAAGGCAAAATCCAGTTCCTGCTCCTTCAAACAGGGTCTCTGGAAAACAAGGTCACTTACTCTTTGCAGCTCAAGCTAAAGTTTAAAATGGTGGCCCCAAGCAGCTGGTGGAGGGCGGGCAAGAGGTGAAATAGCAGCTATTCTTAGCAATGAACACCTAGGAAAACAGAGAAATAGCAGGAACAGAAACTCCAGACGCTTTTCCTCTACAAACAATAGGACTCAAACCCCTGTTTTCACCCAAGCAGGGGCAGGCGTGCAGTTGCGCACACTGGATTTGTGCCCCCTTGCTCCAGCAGCCCCCAGCCCCAGCCAAGCCGGGGCCTCACTTCTCCACACACAGCAGGAGCTAGAGCTTCAGCCACAGCTGGGCAAGGCACAATCTCTCCCAAAGCTCATCCAAAAGCACAGGGCAGCCACAGGAACACAACTGCCACCTTGAGTGGGTTGTAGTTCAAGCACACAGATGCTTGTTTTTGCCAGCACATTTAGGAAAGGAAGATGGTTTGCCAACCCGCTCCTGGGGCAGACGGATGAGAAAGACTTCCCAAAGGGCTGACCCACAGTGACAGCCTTTGCCATTTACAAAACCCTTGCCAGACATGGGAACTAGAATGATCAGAAAAAGCTTTTATCTACAACGAAGAGTGTCTGACAAGGGAAGGCCGAGCCAGCTGCTACCTTTAGTCCCAGCCAGCCCTACGAGACATGCCCACAGGCAACCCCAGCACCACGAAGACTATCTCAGTCCAGAAGCCAACTACCACCCACTTCAAACAGCCTCAGCTCAGCAGCTGAACCCCTGGAGGGCAGCCCTCCTGAAGCCCTCGCACCCCTGTGAGGGAGGCACCAGGCCTTCTGGGTGTTCCTCTCAGTGACTAGGAAATAAACCCCTCAGCTCAGATTTAACTGTGCTCCTGCTTGTTTGACCCACATCAGCCTTTCCCGTGGGGAGAGGATGGTCCAGCTCCTGCCTCTGCAGTGCAGCACTCTGTGCTTTCAGTGCAGAGCCCTGACAACAGCCACCCACCACCACCACCTCAGTCATGGGGGACCTTGCAGAAGCACCTGGGATCACCGTGCCTCTGGCTAGCAGCAAGGGATGCCCTCCAGGTCCCCCTGCCTGGACCTTCTGGGCACAACCAACCCACCAGGAATGGGGTACACAGGCCCCCAAAGCCTCCTTGGGGTTTAGCTTTGGTCACTCACCGCTTCGGGGTGCTTATTCGATATCTCCTCCCGTGCCCCCATCCTCCCTTGCTCCCCTTATCGTCAGGGCTGTGCTCATCACCAGGGACTTCCGACACTTCATTGCGACAAAACAGCATCGTCTCTGCTGAAAGAAAAGCTCCTTGTGAGTAAACGAGGGCACAATCAGACCAACACAGGTCTCTCCAGCACCCCAGGTCCCAGGTCAGTCTCCTGCCCTGCAAACAAACCTAACAAATGCTGCTTGGGAACCCGCTCACTGCTAAGGAAGAGCCCAAAATCCCAGCAGCTTCCCAAAATGCCCTGCCTGACAGGGAATAGCACGCACCATGTCCCATCTGATGGCACATCTCTTGTGCCCTGCGCAGCGCTGCATGCCCACCATGCACCCTGCCCCACAGCCCCATGGGGGATATGTGCAGGGACCCCAAATCATCCCCGCACCAGGACAGGAACAGGCATGAACTTTCTCTCTCCTCTTCCTCCAGAAGCCATGCTCGGGGGGATTTTCGTGCAGGGGCCAACAGCAGCAGCACATCTCAGCCCTCGCACAAGGATCCCCCCCAGCTATCAGGACCCTCGTGCCCACAGGCACCCCCCTTCCAGCCACCCTCTGTGGGGTCTCTGCACACCAGTGCAGGGGACAGGCCCCGGGTGCTGCAGCTCTCAGCCCCAGCAACTAGGAGCTCTCCCACTCCAGTGCAATGCTGCCCATGGTGGCTCCATTCCCATCTCGGGATCCAGACCAACGGCCCTTTTTGGAGAAGAGGTTGATGCTCCTGGTGCAAGTGCTCCCGGTCTCATCCACCCTCCTCTCTGCCACATATCCCTGCAATCCAGGAATGCCCACAGACCCTAATAGAGGACCAAGCAATCACACACACAGGAATGAAACTCCCTATCTCCTGAGTCAAGCTGGGAACAGTAACACACCACCAATCTCTTTGCAGCCTCCCTGAAACCCTGGCACTACAGCCCCCACACTCTGCACCAGCATGTTTGAAGCATGTTGCGGAGACCAGGCACGTCTGCAGCACCTGGGGACAAACCCTGGAGAAAAAGGTGAGGGGGCCAAAGAGCCTCAGCCAGGGAGAGTGTGCCTCACACCGCAGCACAGGATGCAAAAGCCCTCGCGGCTGCCCTCCATCCCGGCAGCCCTGGGGAAGAGCCTGTGCCAAGGCAGAGGGACGTCTGCCCCTGGCAATAGAGAAGCTGCTCCAGCTCCAAGGGGAGATACTTAAAATTATTGCAGTTTCCAGAGACAGAAAGAAAAGACCAGCACGGCCACCTGATGTTGTACCTGCTCCGGAGGGGCAGTGGGAACTCAGGGTAGGGCACCGATTGATGTGAGAAAAGGAGCCAGCCAGCAAGGCCTTAGAGGTGAGATGGTGCAATGTAATCGGTTCATTTTTTACACAGAAGGAAAAGGCAATACAATAAAACTTGCTTCTAACAACATATAAAAAGAAATACAAGGACTTGAAAGGGTGCAGGACAGACTTACAGACATCTGTGTTATTCATTAGTCTGTGTTCTTTCCCTTCAGAAGATTGTTCCCAAAAAATAAGGAAAAACACCCCTCACCTGTAGCTCTTCCACCAGCTCCAGAGGCACAGCAGCACTCAGCCAGCCTGGCTGTTCCCCCAGGAGCCCTGGCACAATCACAGCAACAAACTCGGCTCGAGGATGTGGCTGCTGCCTCCAGCCCTCGGCTGCCGTCCTTCACCTCCCCTCAACCACAGCACCGCTAGCTCTGTCCTGCTGGATGAATCATGTGCTCACTTTCTACTCTTTTTTGGTAAAAGGGATGTAGCATAAAAAAAGACCTGAAATTAAAAACCCCTCTTTTGCCCCCCCTCCACATCTACCAGCACCTCAGCCAATCTAGTTTGGTGCTGGCAACCTTCAGTCTCTTTTAATTATCCTGGTGGTTCTGATTAAATATGTGAGTTCCCTTGCTTGGGAAGTGGTTAGTTCAAGATTTGTGGATGAGTGTCTTTCCATGGAAAGACCTGTAAGTAACCTTACTAATCTAGTTACAATTTTTTTTAAGCTGCTATCCAGGCTAAGCTCCATGTAGCTATGAGAACCAGGCACTAAGACTAAGGAAGGACTGTGTTGCTGAATGCTTACAAAGAGAAAAGGGAGTAATTTAAAGTATTTCTTAAATGTCAAGTGGTTTTTGGTGCCCCCTGAAGCCTTCCATGTGGCTTTCAGTACTAACCAGAGCCCTCTGCCTGGCTTTCAGTGCCCCCCCAGAGGCTTCTCTGTGCATTATGGTTTTCAAAACTTGTGTATGAATTTTTATGCCCCATGGAAAACGCTGTATTCATGCATGGGGAGGCTCTGTAGGTACCTAGACCAATGGCTGGAGTGTTTCAGCTCCCCTGACCATATCAAAACAGCATCACAGAGAGATGCTTACGGGCACAGCACAAATCAGCCTAGTCAAAACGTACAACTCTTCCCTCTGTGCTCCCTATTCTGGGTTTTGCATATTCTTACTGCTCCACCATAATAATGTGTGCCCATCTGCAAAAAGCGTCTTAAGGCTCCATTGCTTGCTAACAACCCCAACCCCTGTATGACAGATGAACCAGAAAGCAATAAGGAGGTTTTACGTGCATAGAAAGAAGTAGCCCCAGCAAACAGTGCTGGAAGCAGCAGCAAAGCCTCCCCGCTGGAGGAAGGCTCGGCAAAGGCAGCATGCCTAGTACACCGTCTCTCTTCCAAACACTAGCCCCAGTCTTCAGCCAAGACTGGAAAGGACAGGATGGTCCAAATCTTCGGCACCCCAGCACTTAACAGAATAACTGAGACTTTCTAGTTAATCTAGTGGAAAGAGTTTTGAAACAACTTGAAGGAGGCAACATGAATATGCAGCAAATATAGATGAAACCTGCTGTCTATTGAAATGGCTCATTAATACGGCACAGACAAAGCAAATGACTGATGCTTACTGCAGAGTTACCAGTGAACATATCTGTGCTTGGATTATTGAAGCAGTGCAGAATATTTCACCCCATATGGTTTGCCTGAAGAGGCTGTTTCAGATAATGGTTCTCATGTTGTTTCCATGGAATTTCAATATTCCCCAGAAGACACTCGCTGGAGCACTCCAGAGCAACCTTGTGTCATTTGGTGCCGCGTGAACTAGCAGAATGCCGGGTACTTACAATTAAAAGTGGATTACAGAAAAATAATAATGAAGTTCAAATTTGAAAAAAAGGGAGCATGAAATGTTTTCACTGGAATCAGGTTAGTAAACCTGACTTTCAACATAATTTTTTTAATGGAAAGTGTCACTCACAAAATAATTTTATGTACATGGATAAAATTAATCAAAATCACTGGAAGAAAAGTAGCGCAAGATTAAGTATCCACAAAATATGCCTAGGCACCAGAGATCTCTTGGCAGGAAGGATGGAAGGAAAGAACTGGGACTCATGCTCCATCTGCTAATAATGAAAATGAAGAGATACAGTGGTGCGAGTACAAGAGAAAGGTTCACTAAGGAAAAGCTCTTCAGATTGAAAGTGCTGTAACTGTAGTTATGAGAAAAGAAAGCCACTGGGCTTTAAGGTACAAAGAACACAAAAACCATCCTACTCGGGCAAATCAAAGGGCCATGGACTCTCTCTGCTCACATTTTGTGACCTGTAGTGGGTGCTATGGAAAAACCTTACAGCATAGGATAAATATATATTCTTTTCCTGGATAATTTTCTGGATTGTCAGTTAATAGCCTGTGGTCACTGAAATTTACAGTCCAAAGCAAACACAAGTGAACAGAGGGAGAGGATACAGCACTACGGCAGGGCTTTGTTAGTCCATGTAGGAGTAGCTGCATGCACGTATCTCTACATGAATGTATTCTGCATGTTTACCTGCCCATATACTCCATCCAGGGACAGCAGAGCGGTGTGAGGAGGCTGGTGTGAACAAGAGATAACAGCTTTGATAAAGGAATGAGGATCTCTGACATATGGTGATAAAGCACAAGGTATACGAGAGTCTGGGGAGCATGAATAGCTTTTGAAAGAGAGGGCAGATTTGCCACCTGAACTTCAGTGATCATGCCATAATCTGTAAGCCCTCTTTTACTCCTTGCCTTACCTCCAGCCCTGCTGACGTTGTATCAGGATGCCTCTCCAGATGGAGGGAGCACAGGTAGCCCTGCCTGGACAGAGCTCTTCCCCAGATACTGCTGCTGAAGAAGACAGCATTCTGGTATCCTCATCCCCTTCTGTGGCCTGGCATCTACAAATAATGAGGTTACTGATAACAGTATGATGTTGTCATCCTTTATAAAGACCTTAAGTAGACTGAGTCTGAACACACACACTGTGCCGGTGGTTTCATATATTTGCTGCCAGACCTGCACAGGAGGCACTGCGTGGAGCTGGGCTCCATTCCACGGTCTCAACAGGCAACACGCTTGAACGAGCACCAATCTTTCCACCTCTATCCTGTAGACTTTCCCTGGCCCCACTTGTGCCTGTCCAGCTATTTTTGCTTCTCTTCCTACCTTACATCTGTTTACCTTCTAAGTCCTCCCACCTGCCTTGCTTCTGAGGTCTGCCGGCACGTACCGGCTCCTCTGCTGTGTGCTGCAGGTAAAATCTTGCTCACGCCTGAAGCCAGGAGTGGTGCTTGTTGTTGGACAAGGTCTCTGTGGAATACATAGCTGAACGCTGGCAAGTCTCAGCTGAACATACATGGACTGACATGGTGAGAGACTCAGGACATGTCAGATTTCAAAGGAAAAGAAAAAACGCACATCTTTCACCGCTGTTATTCCTTTCCTAAATTTCAAGCCCTTAATTCAAATATTAAGACTCTAGCTTGTCAAAAGTGGACTATATGGCATTGTTATTGGGGTTTTTTATTTTTATATATACATATTCAATATTAAACATACATTACAAAGATATATGTACGTATTTAAAACATTGGGAAAATGGTATCTTTTTCCTAATTCTTTTGCCATTTTACCTGACACTTTAAAGAATGTGAAAAATATCAGGCTGAGTCAGACACTCAACACAAAATCTTGAAACAATTGACTCGCGTGGTTAAAGTTTGGTAGTGATACCAGGAAAGAAAAACAAAGACAGAAATGTCAAACACTAGTACTGCATATAACTAGCTGTAAATCAATAGCCAGGAAAACTCCTGACCTACATGAACAGAAGCACGAAACAAAGAAACCTCAGAATAAAATCCATGGCTGACAGAGCTTAGCACAAGAAAGTTGTGTTTGCAAAAGAAATCCTAGCAACAGTACGGGGTCACTGCTCAGTGCAGACAGGAGAATTGTGAAGGATTATGCAGAAAATGCAGAAGTGTTCAAACAGACTTTTATTCGGTATTTGGAAAGAAGGATGATTTGCTTTCATTGCTTGAAGATGATGAAATACTTTCCAGTCTATTAGTAACTGAGAGAGATGTTAGAATCTATCAGCAATGAACATTTTTAAATCAGCAGGCTCAGAAGCTCCAGCATAGTTGGCAGAGAAGCTCTCGGGTCCACTAACATTCAATGTTAATAGCAGCAGATCTGTAAATGCCCAACTTATAAAAATCTATTAAATGCGAAGGGAAGCAAAGGGAATCAATGAACCATCAGAGGAAAGAGCAACTCTGGGTCAAAGCAAGGGAGGGTTTTTTCCCATCCTATCTATCGTTAGGACGGTCAAGGGTAACACGGAGTCCAGTTCTAACACACTGGAGCTATCATCTTTCCCAGGCTCACTTAACCTGATGGCTCTGAGGCACAGAGTTGTCACTCGGTAGTCACTCGGACAAAAGTTTTCTTCTTGGTAAGAAAACTTCGACTTCTGGGTCAGCTTGAAACCTTCTGCTGGAGTTAAGAGAGTCAAATGAAAAAGGATAAAGAGATACGGGCTCAAGCCCTGCTCCCTGTTGTTGCCCACATGCAAGGTCAGATAGTTTTCTAACCAGGATGTAGGTTTCTGTGAAGCTTTTCCTTAGGTGTGTACTTCTCCCAGTGACTGTGCATGAGAAGTGGCTGGCTTGTGGCCATGAAATGTCCCAAATGGGCACACAGAAGCTCAGGGAGTAGCACTCAGGAGTGCAGCACCGCGATGTGGCTCTCCGAGCCAGGAGCCCTACCTCTCCCAAATCGCACAGGCATCCACGCCTTTGCTGGCTTCAAGTGCCAGCAAGAGACCTACTTTAAACAAGCTTGACTCCCTCTTCTTTGTAACGAGTTGCAGTTAGAGGTGAAGTGAATTAAATCAGTGTATACTTTACACCACTGTGTAAGCTAATTCAAACAACTGAATGGGGCTAGAAAGCATTATCAGGTACTAGAAGCCATTACTGCCTCAGGATAGTACCAAAATACATTATACATGCCCAGCTGTGCACAAAACTTTGTCTTTGGAACTTACTGACGCTTTCAACCCCCAAAAAAGTGTTACACTAAACAACCTAGTGCACAGTGGAAGTTGTAATACACTCTGTTTGATCTCCCATTTAATGTAATGAGGCTTCACTGAAAAAAGAAGAGCAAAAAAAAGATTAATCAAAATCCTATGTGAATTTATTTACGGATCACAAAAAATGTTTCTAGAATATCCAAGACATGGTCGAGGGATAAAGTTAGATGAAGTTAGGATTTATCTCGATTACCTAACCTGGCATTAAAATCCTTTCCACTGATCAGCAAACAGAGGGATAAAAAGATTTCAGAGACATTATGTAGGTCTGGAATAATTCCCAGTACGAGTTCCTATAAGAAGAGGAATTGTGGGAGGAATACAAATATTAATCAGAAGAAAAGGTTCTAAATTGGGAAACTGCTCTGGCAATGAGACAAAAGTCTAAGTCATTAGTGTAACAACCTCTAATCCCTATCAGAGCAGCCAGTCTCATGACAGAGATGGACGTGAAATGGCTTTCTCCATAAATATTTCAGTTTTGATTAATTCTAACATTCTATGTCTGGACATAACAAATATGTTGTGAAACGTATCATGAAAAAACAGAGACATTTGGCTGAACAATCCAAAACCGTGTAGAAAACTCATTTTCTAGGAAAGAGAAACAAATTTTAAAGCTGTTTTCTTCTTAACTCAATGCAGAAAATTCCCCAGTGTCCAACTCTTCAAAATAACTTCTCCCCAAAAAAGCAGCCGATCTAATTAAGTCCAGAACCATGCTACCATTTTGACCCTGATTTCCATTGGCAACTCCCTGACAGGCACCAAAATACCTTATTAAATTTTTCCAGGGATAGCAGTTCTGATTTATAAAAAATAAGTAAATATTTTCTAGGTCAGAAAAGGCAAGAAATGCTAGGAACAGTCCTGTGGACACAGGATTCAAACGGAGCATCACGCAGTAAGCTCAAAGTCCTGCTATGGTGACAAGTACTCATGTAAAGCAGATCATCCCTATCCAGAGACTAAAGAACATACATATGCATACCAAAGCTCTGAGATTACTCAGAGCACTCTCTTTCTTGCGTGTAATTACAAATCTTTTCCTTTCAGAGGCTGTGCCAGTATAAGAAGCTCCTGTGACAGCCCCAAGGTTGTGACAGTACAACTGTGTTGGGGCTACATACAGAAGTGGATCAAGGTGGATCCCAGTAAGAATAGCCCTGTTTTGGGAAAAGTATTTTTTAGGCAGCCCCATTCTCTGTTCCAGGTTCCAGGGCAGCCTCATCGTGATCAGAAGGGATTAGGGACAAGAATGGGGTGCGAGCTGCTGAAGTCTCATGCTGGCACTGGAAGAAACGCACTTGTAATCACGGTCTTTGGTTGAGGTGCTTAATAAAGCAGGAATTTCATGTAGGAGCAGGAGGCTGCAGTGTTTTTCTACCAGGCTCATGGACATGAGGCTCAGGCCCTTGGGTTGTTCTGGAAGAGGATGGTACTTCCTCAATCAGCAACAGCAACTCCCACCAGAACTCACACATTCTTGCAGTAAGTTTCATTTGGAGCTGATGAATAGTTCCCGACTTTAAAAAAAAAAAAAAAAAATAATGAAATCCCCAAAGTACTAATGGATTTTACCATGTTGCAGCTCGGCATGCTTTACAATAAAGGATATAAAAGTTGCCATCAAATTTACCCTCATTTAAAGGTTTCCACTTCTGATGTTATTATGGGCTTCTTGTGTAATACTGAAGTGTATTTTAAAGACAGCTGCATTAGATTCCAATTTTGCTTTTAAGTAGTGCTACCAATCTAATTAAATCATCATTCTCCGAGTTTGCACCCTGCAGATGAGCAATACTGCTTTCCAGAGTACTCCGAGTCCTTCTGAGGTCTGTGGAGACTCATGGCTGCCTAAGCATACAGAAAATACCTGCAACCGTTTAAGAGCCAGGTGGAAATACCCTGGGGACAGCTGGCAGAGCAACTCAAAACAGAAACAAGTATTTTTCTAACACACAAAATGAATGATGAAAATATATCCAAACAAAATGGAAAATGAAAGCTGGATTGAAAGAGGTAAGTTTGGAACCACTATCCACAGCTTTATACTAAACTAATCTACAGTGGTAGCCACATTCATAATTCAGTTCTCCCCCGTATCAGAGAGCTAGAGATGTTCTCCAGCCTTACTCTCCACAGCCCTGCATATCTTGTTAGCTATTCCTCTGCGACAATCCATCCAAACTGACCATGTTTGGGTCATTATTGATTGCCTTCGGGATCCCATCTGCAACTTCAGTAATGACTGAAACACCACTGGTCAATGAAACCCAGGGAGTTTGGACAGAGTGAGATAAGCTGAGCTGAATGTGGTTGTTAGCAATTTAAGTCTTCAAAAACCACTAGAGCATTGGTCTAGTAAAGACTAGATTTAGCAAGTGAATTCTAGTACCTACATTTCAAGCCCCAGGCAGGAGCGTAACCAGCCAAAAGCCCTGGGAACAGCTGTACTGCTAGTGGCTTCTAGGATTTTCTTCATTCAGTCAACTCTGAGGTGCTGAAGATCATGAGCTACGAACACTGCTTCTTGTTTCCATGTTCTGGAGATTACCTATGCTAATGGCTATTGGTTTATGGCTATCATCAGTCTCCCTCATTTTCTAAAATTTCTGCACAGGATTTCTCTCCCTCCCTTTCCCTCTCCTTCCCCAAAGTCTACGCTGGAGTATACCACACTTTCTACTCCTGAGATCCCAGTCGTGGTTCTCTCTTCTTGGTGTCCCACCGACCACAAGAAGAGCTATTGGTGGGGTGCACACCAGTTTCTCGCTCACGGTCTCTGTTCTGGCCTAGAAATTGCCTTTATTGTCCTACTTAGCTGCCTCGGAGTCCCTCCCATGTACCTCTACCGGGCTTTCGACAGTTGAATGAGCCTTTGTAATTCTGTTTGGCAGGACACTGACTTCCCATCAGCCTTCCAGAAATTCTTAGTTCATTTATACTTTTGACCTACACAACAGCCTCTGGCAATAAGTTCTACAATTTAATTATAAGTTATATGAGAATGTATGACTTTCTGGTTTAAACCTGATGCCTCATAATTTCATGGGGTATCCTTAACTTCTCCTATTCTTAAAAATAATAGCCATCCCCTCTTCATTGTTTCCTAGCTAGCTAGGAGATCTCAAGATCTCTGTCCCATGCCTGACTATTTTCTCTGTCCTGATATGAAAACCATTCCATCCTCATCCACTTTCTGTGGGTCGAATTCAGACTAAAAAGCTTTGATTTAGTGTTGGAGTTTAGATATCTACCTCATAGATTGACACCTACAGGTAGAAACCTAAATTTAGGTGTCTAAATCTCTGAGCTAAATAACTCTCACCCATCCTTTTTAGTTCTATTTTATTCTTTATGAAGACAGGATGAACAGAACTGCACATATTAATCAATACGTGGGTTTGCCAAACATTTATACAGTGACATAATCACATAATCGTGTTTTTCTTTTCCTTTTTTTCTTTTCTAAAAATTTCTCTCATTCAGTTTGAATTTTTTATTGCCGTGGTCACTGCATCAATGTTTTCACAGAGTTATCCTACAACAGCTCTATTTCTGAGTGATAATAACATAATGTTCAATCCGTAATTGAGTAAGTATAATATATAATTGAATATGTATATTCCCAGACAAACTACTTTGCATTTATTAGCATTGACTTTCACATGCCGTTTCTGACACTGTCCCTCACTGCCATGAGAACCACCTGCCTCTCTTCTCAGGGTCAGCTTTGACTATCTCAGCTAATTTTGTGTCATTCACAAACCTCGTCACTGCAATATTCGTCCCCCTTTCCAAATCATTTATAAGGATATTGAAAAGCACAGGTCCTAAATCAAACAGTGGCATGGCTAAGCTATAGAGCTCCTTTCACTGGGAAAACTCATCTTTTCTCCCACTTTTTGTCCCATTTTGTCTCTGTCTTATTTACTTACAAGAGGACATCTTATTATCTCAGCTTAACTACTTTAAGAGTCTTTGCAGAAAGACTTATTGACATTTGTTTGGAAGTCTGTACACACTTTATCAACTAGATCAGCCTTACCTACAAGCTTGTTGACATCTTCAAAGAGTTCAAATAGATTTATGAGACACGGTCTCCTTCTGCAAGAACTGTAATGACTTTTTCCAAATAAATCACATTTATGAAATTGTCTACTGGTTCTCTTCTTTATTATTGTAGTTTTTACCCACTTATTCAGTTTGGAAGTGAGATTTACCGATCTGTGGTTTTCCACATTTGTCCTGGAGTCCTTTTTCTCAAGGCTGAAGACACATTTGCCACTTTCTGTCCTTCTTGCAGTGTGGTCAACTTAAATGACACTTTTCATGCTACATTTAGCTTGCTCTTAATCTAGTGTTTGAGGTCTTTCAGAACTCTTGATTGAGTATCATCTTATCTTGGTGCTTTCTTACTGTTCATTTTATTGATTTGTTCCAAAATGTCCTCTGCTGAAACTTCATTTAGGGACAATTCCTCATACTCTCCACTGCTTCACCACTAATGTACCCCTTTCCAGCCTTCCTCTGTAATTTGTTCCCTATTATTGCAGTTTCCTACCCTTCTGCCAAGTTTCTGAGGCATTTATTATGTCAATAACTTCCCTTAAAATCAGACAATCTAGTTCACCTCTTTTAGGCTTCAGAGTTGCAGCATTTGTATAGATATATTTCTACATTTTTTATTGATCTAGTTGCCCATTTTTCATGGGGCCTGCTTAGCTGGGACTTTAATTGCTGAGACCATTCTTTGCTATTTCCTCCCTCAATGTTATTGATTTCAGTTCCTTCCATTTTTCTAAATTACAAGAATTTTCTTATTTCTCTTGAAGAGGGGTTGCGATCTTGAACCACGTGCTGTTGCTTATTTGGTGAGTTTCCACAACTGTCAACTATAAAAATACCTCATTGCTTTTGAATGTTAAAACCTAATTTGCAATCTAGTTTCACATTGATTTATATAGATTATCTCTCTTGTAAAAACTACCTCACCAACGACTGAGAATCTGCTTGTCTGGTACTGTGACAATCTATAACACTGTGATCCCACTTTCAAAATTTCTTTCCTATTCACTCCTCTGTCATCGGTACCCACATCATTCACAACACCAGCTCCCTCTAGCACTAAGTGTGGACACAAAAGTCTAGCAAAGGCCTCAACAGCACTGCAGAAAGTGAGACTTCCTCCCATGTTTTAATAATACATTTCATTAACATCTCCCAGTATGAGACTTCCGTGATTGCTCACTCATGTTTAATTTTTTATTTTCTCCAATTCCCATATCTTTTCCTGGCATGCTTCAGGCAGTCAGTTATACCTTTTTTTATATTTTGGTATTTGTTTCCTCTTTCATAAATGTGACACACAGCACTTGTTTCTTTTTATTTCATACTGTTGATTTCTGATTCACTTTCTCCAGTTTCTCAAGATCATTAGAAGTCTGATCCTGACCTTCAAAGTGCATCTTGGTTTATCCACAAAGTTTATGAGTGAGTTCTTTGTTAAATCATATAGGTCATTAATTAAAAAACTGAACAGAACTGGGCCCAGGACATACGCCAGCAGGACTCCAGTCAAAATAACCTCCCAGTCTGACAGTGTACCATTGCCACCCACATTACAGTAATACCACGTACCTTCTAAATGATGAACCTCAAGCTATGAACTGCACGGGGCCTGCCAGGACAATGAGTTTGGCTGTGGTCTCCCTCACTCCTTTCTGGATCTAGACTAGAGCCCACAGGGAGGAGGGCTGCCCGCTGGATGGACTATTTTGAGTACGCTGCGGGCCATCTTTGCTGGGAGCCCATTTAGTGCCTCTGATCGTGGCAGTATGTGAATCTGTCTGCACATATGCAATAAATCTCATTGCCCCAGGAAGCACTGGCTTTTCTACGCTTGCACAACACAGTTATGCATTAGACGAAGGGCTGCAACATATGGTCTCTCCCTTATACAGAAACAAGGTAAGTGTCTCACCCAGCCAGAAATACTGGGCACACTGATACAGACCATATTTCTTTAGTCTGCTTCTGAGAGAATCATGTGGAACAGTTTCAAAAGCTTTCCTAAAGCAAAATATGTCCCATCTGCTGCCTCCTCTTCATCTACTAGACATTATTTTCTCAAAGAAGGAAATTAGAGTAAGATCGCATGATTTATTCTCGGTAAATCCATGTCTTTTTTTTTTTCTTTTTATCTTCCATTTGCTTTAAACTGATCATGTAATATTTTTTCAGACTTATTTCCGGGAAGAGTGGTCTCTAATTCCCTGATTTCTCTTTTTCAAAAGAGTAAACTGTGTTTGCCTTTCTATAGTGCTCAGCGATCTTACCTGCCTTCCAAGAGCTTCCAGGGTAGTCACTAATGCTTCAGTAATTGCTTCAGCTACTGTCTTCATTGCCCACATGGCTCTCACAGCACATACCCAGAGCAGTTTGAGGCCAGAGCTTCTAATCTGGAGAAACAAAAGCGAGAACAAATACAAGGCACAAAAACAGTGTAAAAGGACATGAAGGACTAGGCCAAGCTCAGACTTCTTGCTCACCACTCGCCTTTGAGGAGGCTCAGCCTCCTCTCACAATGGATAGTTTAGCATAGCATAGAATTGCATAGCATAGCACAGAATTGCATAGCATAGCACAGCATAGTATTAACATAGCAGGAAGCTGCCTTCCAGCTGAGGAAAAGCAAGCTGACAACTCCAGGCAGGCTATATCTGAAAATACATTTCCAGTTGAGAATTTTGGTCTACTGTGCTGACAGGAATTTAAGTACCAGGAGCATACCGGCAGCTGCACACGTGATGACAGATTTGCTGACTTACAGGCAGAATATGAAGGGGTCTTTTATAAGACACCTAGGTGGATGCTAGAAAGTGCTGGGGAGGAGCATGAGGTCCTACTGCATGTCACAAATTTTAAAGGGAAATGCAATTGAAGGATCCTGGAAGGCAAAGTCAGACTGCTGGCTAGAAGATTTAGCCCCAGGGTACTGTTGACAGTTTCTCTGAAATCCTTCCAGTTATACACACAACTCCAATTAGGCAGAGGGGAAGAAGACGCTATCCAGAGACGATGGTCTCCATCAAAAGTCAAAAGTGAAATCAGACTTTTCACAAGGAAACCATATATGATGTGTTTAATTAAGTGGGAGCTGGGGGAAATCTGTCATGAGCTAAGGCAAACAGATTGCTAAGGGTTGGTAAAACAAAAATACTCTGTGTATCCAGCTAGTTCAGAGAAAAAGCTTAGTACAGGGATAGGAACAGTTCATAGGTGAAATTCTATTATATCAAAATGATATTGGACTAAGAAGCTAAACAAAGGTGCGCCCCAAATTAAAAACTATAAATGCATGTCTATAAAAACTTTTTTTTAATTAAAAAAAAAAAAGCTAGATGAAGTAAAACACAGGTAATAAAATCAGATCTTGACACGGCAGAAAATAGTAAATCCCAGTGACAAAACCAACGGTATACCATAGTATGTGGCCATAAACTACAGAAAACAGAGTATAAGTCATAAAAGTGAAAGGATTTTTTTTATATCAAAGAAAATGTTTTAAGGAATCTAGTCAGACTGAAATTCTTACTGGAAAAGACTATACGCTGAAACTGTCTGGCAGTAAGAATGTAAATATATGAGTAGAGTTATCCCATCAGTCACCAGAGAAAGAAGACTGAGTGCTTAATGTTGAGAGGTGAAACACTAAACATGGGGACCTCTATTATGCATAAATAAATCGATATAATGCCACAAAGGAAAAAAAGGTTAGAGAACCAATTTATAGAAACACAGTATGACTGCTTTTCAGAACTATTAGATCCTGAACATCCAAGAAGAGGGCTGCTCTCTACTTAATATTATGCAAGGTACAAGAGGAGTAAGTTCAAGAAGAGGCAGTCAATGAACCAACAGAGAATATGGGCTGCTCTTACAGAACAGAAAACTCTATCTTGGAGTGCAACGGTTATGACTTAGGAGGTCTTAATGGGCAAGGAGCTCACCACAAACGCTCAAGGTAAAAGCGTGATAAAATGGGAGAAGTGATTAGAAATAAGGAATCCGTTCAACCTCTGGGTACAGCATCATTGAAACCACTAGTATATCTAATTCTGATGTTCACATTTAAAGCTGTTGAAAGATTAGATTGGGGGCAGAAAAGAGCCATAAAAAGTATATGAGGAGAGGAGAACATGTAACTGGGAAACTTAAACAGCTCAATTGTGGGGCGATTCGATAAATACTTTCACAAGGGGAAAATATCAACCAACACTTTTTAATCTAGCAGAGACAGAAGAAAGACTAAGGGCTGAAAAATGAAAGTGATTCAAACCAGAAATGAAACACACATTTTTTAACAGCAGTGATGATTAAATTTGGGAACAAACTACCACCTGAAGTGATGGATTTTGCAACTCTTGACATCTGGAACATATGTTCCTGTGAAAAGTTCAAGTTTTGATAAATAAGAATTTTTTTTTTCCCTGAAAAACAATTTTGTCAGAAAATTCTTAGCCACTATTTGGGTTTCTTGTCTACTTTAAAAGGATAGAAGATGAGCCAGAGAAACAGCTTTGTACATTGAAAGTTGGTCAAAATGATAATTAAAAGCAGAACAATGGAATTCCTAGATAAGGAGTATGATATGGTAGCAGCTAATTATCACAGTGTCTGTAATGAAAATTTTGCATCACTAATATTTCAGAATTATTCGAACATATCTTTATAATAATAATCAAAAGGGAACTGCTTGACATAATCTACTTGAACATTCAAAAGCCTTCTGACAGTCTTTTTCAGGCAGGGCCTATTCCAGAAGAATCCTGTATGGCCAGATACTGTGGATGCTACAGAAAGCCAAAGCACAGACCAACATGCAAAGACTGCACTAACAGCCAGAACACTGCCTAATATCACAAACAGGTATTTCACTACAAGCTTTGGCTTTTATGTGGAGCTGCTAAGTGGCATTATTCCAAGTATAATTTTTGTAATTGCAATCAAGGCACCAAGAACTCTTGCATAAGTGCTTTTAATACACTACAGGAATGAAATATGACACATAAGGCGCTGACAACTTACAGAGCATCATTAAGCATACCACGATCATTAACAAATGTCCCAAGGAAGGCTAGTACATCTGTATGTAATTCAAGTGGAGGAGTTGGGCTCCACATTATTATTTTTTTTTAATAAAACACTTTAGAAGACTCCAGCTTATCCAGAGTCACTAGAATGTGAAGCATCACTGAAAAAACCAGCCTCTTGGGATTTTTCATTGGACTGAGAATTGTGGCACTTCTCAGTAAATGTCAGGCTTATCAGTGTTGTGAGTAAGCATCAGTTAGCTCTCAAACAAGCTGACTCTGTTCATTTTTCTCAGAACTGTATGTAATATTCTCCTGGCAAGGAACAGCTCTTTTAGTAGACTGCAGCACAAATTTGTAAAAGAAGCTTGCCTCAGCTCTGATCCAAAAACCAAAAGAGATCTAGAATAGATTAGATGGCTGTAGAAAGATCTGCTTTTTGACTACAAACCCTGGATCATTTGGAGTTAAAGGGATACAAGAAATACAAATTTCTCCTTTTCAGATCATAACAGATGCACTAATTGTAAAAAGTTCAACAAGGCCAAGTGCAAGGTCCTGCACATGGGTCAGGGCAATCCCAAGCACAAATACAGGCTGGGTGGAGAATGGATTGAGAGCAGCCCTGAGGAGAAGGACTTGGGGGTGTTGGTTGACAAGAAGCTCAACACAACCTGGCAATGTGCGTTTGCAGCCCAGAAAGCCAACCGTATCCTGGGCTGCATCAAAAGAAGCGTGACCAGCAGGTCGAGGGAGGTGATTCCTCCACTCTGCTCTTGTGAGACACACACACCCCCTGCCCCCCTCCAGAGTACTGCATTCAGCTCTGAGGCCCCCAACATCAGAAGGACATGGACCTGTTGGAGTGAGTCCAGAGGAGGGCCATGGAGATGATGAGAGGGCTGGGGCACCTCTCCTATGAAGACAGGCTGAGAGAGTTGGGGTTGTTCCGCCCGGAGAAGAGAAGGCTCCGGGGAGACCTTATAGCAGCCTGCCAGTACCTAAAGGGGCCTACAAGAAAGCCCGAGAGGGACTTTTTACAAGGGCATGTAGTGACAGGACAAGGGGTAATGATTTTAAACTGAAAGAGGGTAGATTTAGATGAGATGTAAGGAAGAAGTTCTTTACTGTGAGGGCGGTGAGGCACTGGCACAGGTTGCCCAGAGAAGTTGTGGCTGCCCCCTCCCTGGAAGTGTTGAAGGCCAGGTTGGATGGGGCTTTGAGGAACCTGGTCCAGTGGAAGGTGTCCCTGCCCATGGCAGGGGGGTTGGAACTAGGTGATCTTTAAGGTCTCTTCCAACCCAAACCATTCTATGATTCTATGAAAAACTTTCTTCTTAATACTTGTTTACCTACTTCAAATTACATCAGTAGCTTCAAGCATATTTTTGACCTGTGAGTGGTTAATGACATCAATATTTGCAATACATTTTGATCCCTTCATAAAGATCCTTTCTTTATTTCCACCATGTAGCCTTTCTCTTTATATTCCTAGATGAGACCTAGCAGCATCGTGGTGAGATCTTCATTAGCATTCAAATAAAAATTCATTGTTTGCTTGTATAGCAGGGAGATGAGTTCAGTGTTCACTGTTCAGTGTTCACCATTACCATCAGAAGTGTTTACATTCATATCTATGTTTCATTTTCTTTTGACAGAACATAACAAAGCACAAGAAAGGCTGCATTGGGTCAGATCGAAGGTTCCTCTACTGCAGCACCTGGTTTTCAATACAGATGCCTGGGGAAGGAGTTTAAGAACATACCAGGCATGCAGCGATGCTTTCCTGGAATATTATTCTGTTTTCCAACAATACGTGTCTTGGGACTTTTTGAGTCACAATCCTTGATTTTCCTGTTTAACAGGTTATGCTTTAACTTCTCTCCATTAACTCTTCCTGTTACCCCCAGAGCACAAGTAAACTTTGAGCATCTATAATATCCTATGGCAAGGGATTTTACAGCTCAATTACAAGTTTTGTAAAGAACCATCAACCAGATTAAATTGATTTCTAGTTGTTGCTTTGGAAAAGACACTAAAGGGGCTTCTTCGTTTGGAGAGAAGGTGTCAAGGGGGATACGAGTGAGACTTATAAAATCACGGTCACAGCAACAATAGGTGGACTGCACAGGCAGACGAACCACTGGTCTGACCCACTAGAGCATTTCTTATGTTGTTATGACTAGGTCATCTTAGTTGCATCTTCAGGACCCTTTCAAGAGCTCTAACAAATTTGTGAAATGTGGTTTCTCACTAGAAAAACTTTCCCTAATATGTTGGGGTTTATCCATTTAATCATTTTTTTCTTATAATTTCTACTCACTTGCTCAGTACAGACTCCAGTGTGACGGTCTGCAGTTCTCCACTTCACTCCTAGGGACATTCTCAGGGATTGTTGTCACATTTACCACCTTCCATCCCTCCTGCAGGGAGACTGATTTAAGTGACAGGTTACACACTACAGTAGCTCCATTACTGCATATTTGTTTTCCTCCAGAGCTCTTAGTGATTACCATATGGTCTTGGCAATTTCTGACTCTTCATCTTATCAATTAGTCCTAAAATGCATTTTATTGTCATTTAATTTGAGACAATTCCTTACACTTGTCCCCATAAGTTTGGCTCTCATGGGAGAATAACCTACCTCAACCATAGTGAGCACCAACACAAAGCTTCAGTTTACTTTTCGACAGCACTTTTCCTCTCTTACAGTAAGCCTTTTAGAGACCGGTCATCTGTTGACCAAACCTCTGGAAAAGTACCTGATTCTGGCAATTTTGAAAATATTTTTACTAGTATTTTTATTATTCCTTTAGTGAGTTTGCACCTTAAAATTCTCCCTTGCCTGCGCTACAGATTTAGCTTCACAGTTAATGCTTTTTTCGTTTGTTTTTTTTTTTTAATAGTTTATTTGCTCAGAAATCCCTGATTTGAATACTCTCTTCCACTCTGCTGTTAGAATATTGCCTTTTTGGTCCCTTGTAGAATTATTTCACTTAGTGATATATTGCTCTGAGCTTCAGATAGGGTGTTTTTAACTAGTTTCTCATCTTCTGCATCCTTATAGCAGCTGCTTTTAATTTCCTTTTAAGAAGCTCCCGCACTTTTGAATAGGCCCCATTTTTAAGTTAGGTATTACTGTGAGGTAGTTGTGGGGGAAAATCAAATACTCCTAAGATACTCTGTCATGAATCCCTCTGAAAAAAAAGATAGGTGTCCACCAAGGTGTTTTCAAAGAAGGGAGGTTTTGGAGGAAAGAGGACACCTAACACCTCCGGCTGGAAGGGGAAGGATGGGGAGGACTCTGCCATGGCACTGCAGGGAGAGGGGATCTGGATGCCAGGTGAGGCGGGCAGAGGAACCTCTCGCACCAAGCTTTCAAGAGGGGCTGCAAGGAGGCTGTATCCGGGCCAGCTAAAAGACAGGCAGGGAATGTGGAGAAGCAACTCCCAAAGGAGGATTCACGTTCAAAAGCAGGAGTGCACCTGTGTCAGCAGAATGATGTGAACTCACTCATTCAGAGAGGGGAGCTGTTAAGATCTTCTGTTATTACAGGCTCTCTACACTCACACAGGCGTATGGAGCAGAGCTCTCATACGTGGCCTTTCTTCTGTACGCCAGATCTCTCTTCTGCGGCTCTGAGGAGGCCGCAGGGAGCTTGAGGTGAAAGCCCCTGTGCATTTCCCTACACCACAGCTCCCACCTCTGCTGCAGTGCTCAGTACCCTTGCGGCTTACAGGAATTAATGGTTCATGGATGACAGAAAAGCTGTGTTGCTTTTCTGAGTTGCTGGCTCACCTGGAAGAAACGATCTCACACCAAAAAAAGAGGGGGCAGCTCCCACGGGATGCAGCATGGGCCATGCACCTCCCTCTGCAAGGGCAAGCATGCAGGCAGGACAGCCCTCTGGGTGCTGTGGCACTGGCTGGTGTCATCCCACACTTGGATGTGGCAGCAGCTGGTCATCCTCAGGCTACTTAGGATACTGGTCCCTCTTAGGATACTGGTCTGTCCAGGCAGCTTTTTGCTCATAGATGTAAGTGTCCCAGCACAGCAGCACCCTGTCCGTGGGGACAGGCTCCCTCCTCACGCAGACAAGGTTTACAAAATGCAATGTCAATGGAATATAAAGCAGGCAGCTGGCAGAACCCAGGCAGGCCTGCAGATCTGCGACAACTCACAGAAACAAATCTACCAGATGTTTCAGCCTCACAAGGGAGCCACATGCCTGTCCTACTGCAGGAATTGTGTTTTGCCTCCTGTTGTGTTGGCTTCCTGCAAGAACGCTGGAAAATGGCGGTGGTTTGAGAGTTACTTTCCCTTCCTAAAATTGGTGCTACCATAGGTTTGTGCAGTTAGTGAGTATCAACAAGAAATAAATCAGAGCTTGGAGAAATGCTGTTTTCCACTCTTCCTCCAGTGTGGCCTGTTTATGCTGCTGCGCTGCAATCTGAAAAATGACATCTATAATGAATACTAAATAGTGGCAGTCTTTTTCTCAGCAATGTGTTACTAAACCTGATTGCTGTGCGGTATAATATGCTGGGAGAGAGCGGGGGCTTGGGTGTGTTTCTCTGTTTCATGCAGTCATAGAAACTGTCAAGCTTAGGTGCCTCTGTGATCTCCAAGCAGCATGTCTCCCTACACCCTTTCCTAGATACCCATTTATTCTTAAAATGTTCCATTGTTACCGTAGCTCAGCTCTTTCAGCCAATTTTAATGTCATTATTATTACTGTCTCTTTAAAATTTATCTACTTATGAAATTTTAATCTTTTTTTTTTTCCAAACCAATTCATAGTAATAAGTTAACAGCTGCCTTGTAGCCCAAGTCACCTAGAGTTAATACTCAAAAGTCCTCACTATTAAGAAATGACTCACCTCTGTGTTATAAAACCTGTACTGCATTGCCTTGCACCCCTGTCCTCAGTACATTCACATGTGTCTCCGCTTCACCACCAAGAACATTTCCGACCTTGCGGTGAGTACCTGCCTGTGGAGGGAACATGCAAAACCAAAGGATACCAGAAAGCAGGAACTCTTTTCCACACACGAATGACTTCTAGAGTACTTCTACAGCTCCTTAAGCTTAAAGGACCAGGAAGTAGAAGGAGATCTATATTGCAGAAGATGGTGAAAAAAGGGACAAGAGAAGAAAGAGTCATAACAGGGCCCCTGCTCACACTTTAAAATTCCTGCAGCCAACATCGAATACATCTGCCTCTGTCTTGGGAGTTTGATGATACTTTTGATTTCCCTCCTCTGCCAGCAGTTCCATCTTCCAAACAGTTCAAGGCATGACCATGAGGATAATTCTACATAACAAAATGCACAGAGGAAATGGTACTGACCCAAAGGCTTATTAACACACAGCATACATAAGAGTTTGTTGGGTGGTATTTTTTTGCCCTTTAGAATACTGAATTCAGGCAAAATCAAAGTTTCTGAAAAACCACAAATCATTCATACCAATGCAATGCATATTCTTTCTTCCTTCACTCACATACTGGAGCGTTTATATAAATATACATACACTTCCTATACACACAGTATCAAACACTCCAGCAGAAGTGCTACAAGACAAGGTACAATACCTTGTTTTGGTAAGATCAAACTTGCAGTCGTGTGGGCACACTGAACAGGAGATACTAAAACTTAGCACACACACACTTCTCGTTGAGCTATGCAAAGGTTATTCCGTTCTGTGAATAAGCCCGTGTCAACAGTGAGCACATATTAGAGTTCAGAAAACACTTTGCTGAGGAGATCCAGGCTTTCTGGGTTAAAAGGTTATGAAATTTAGTCTAATCTCTATTTCTATTTTCTTAGATGTTCACTACCAATCTATTATAGGCAAAGAAGTCAGTGCATCCCAAAATTAAGCTTTCCCAACTTCTTCTTTTACATGACCCTGACCATATTTCTACAAGACTGTTCAGACTTGTAGTTCAAACTGTTCAGAATTCTCTCAAGCTAGCCTGAAATCTCTTTTTTAAATTAAGCTGATTTGCATCAAAATTTCTCAGACTGAAATAAAATAATTTCTTTTTGTTAAAACATTCCTTCCTTCACTCTCTTGAGAACCTTTTGTGTCTCTGTGCTTTATCGCAGGAATTTCACATTTGGCACAGGGTTTCTCCTGGTGAGAGGTTTGTATCTGTTGCCTTCACAACTGTCCACAAAGTTCTTACACTTTCAAACAACTGGAACCACTAGCAGTCATCTACAAGTCAAACAGAATAACTAAGATACCAAAAGATTTAACACCCAGGAAAAGAAAAACACCAGAATAATCCAAATGATTTCTAAGCACATAGAAACTAATCAGGAGATGAGTACTTGTCAACATGAATTCCTCATGAACAAAACAAGCTGACTCAATCTAATTTCGCTCTCTGATGGATGAGACCTTGTGGATAAGGAAGAAGCAGCAGATACCACATACCTCAATGTCACTGAGGCTCCTGACATTGTCCCACATGACATTCATGAGTGCAAGAATGGCCTGGCTGAAGTCATGACACAAATCTGGTTGGAATCTGCACTCTGAGAGTAGTTTCCAATGGTTCACTGTGAAATGTAAAGGACAGATTGAATGGTTACTCAGCTGTTCATAAGTTCCATTCAATATTTTATTGATAGCCTGGATGAGGGAATGGATTGTGTGTTTATTAAATCTGCCAAGATTAAATCTGCAAAGAGTGGCTACAAATTCATGGGGGATAGCAGTATTAAAAACTTTTGACAACTTGGACAAGTTGTCTATAAATATAGGAGTCACCTCAATTGTAGCATTTTAACTCAGGCAGGAGTAAAGTGCACAAATACAGGATAGACATCAGCTGGGCAGAAAGCAGTCTGGAAAAAAAAAAAAAAGATCTGAAGGTTCTGATAGATCACAAGCTGAACAGAGGTTATTGTCCCGAGCAAAGAGAGAACACTACACAGATATATTAACAGAAGAATTACCTGCAAGACATCTTGCAGGTCCTTTCACTGTACTCATTATTAGTAATGTCTCAGCGCAGAGGCACGTCCAGTCTTAGGTACTGCTCCTCAAGAAAGGTTGACAGGCTAAGCAGCAAGAATAACAATAATGGTTAGAGGTCTGGAAAACATGACCTGAATCAAGAGACTGAGAACAGTGTCTCAAAAGAGAGAAGACCACGGAGAGATGCAATAACAGTCCTGACAGAGTCAGGATCGGTGCAGTAACAGTCCTATAGCAGATAAGTCTGCTACAAAATGGAAGAGAAACAACAGTTCTGCACATGCCAAGAATGTCATAAGCAGATCTGATTCTCTTGTGGAAGAAGGAGATGGACTAAGTGATCAGCTGAGATTTCTTCCAGCTTCAGTCTTCAACGATTCTGTGCTCAGCTGATGCTGATTAGAGTTTGTCTGTACTCAATTTGTCCTGATGTACCCCAGTGACTTCATACAGTAATTGCTCATGCACATTTACATCATTTCTGCATTAACATCATCATTAAGGTTACAGTGTTTTACGTTCATCTTACCATCTTAAGACTATCTGTCTTACAAATACCTTATCAAAATGCTATTTGCCAAACCAACTTGACTCGCAACTCATTAATCAAAAGCCATTTTAATAATTAGTCCTCAAATAGTAATTCACTAAAATCTTTGTGTCTTGATTTTCCTTTCTAACCAGCGCAATGGGCAAAAGGGTTTGTAATCATTTGGCACCACTGCTCTCAGACTCAAAGAATCTAGATCAGAGCTGCTGGTGCCAGAGTCTTCCATGCCACTGCCATAATTTTAGAAGCTACCACAATTTTAGAAAAAACTGTACACATATTGGGCCTCTCAGTTCCAGATTCTTATGGAAGACACCAGATCACTGCTGCTGCCATTAGCATCTGGTCCAATCCCCGGCACAAAAGCAGGACCAGCGCTACCTATGTCCATTCTGACATCGGAAGTGATGTACTTAAAATCTCCCTCAGATTACCCATTTCAGTGATCATACTTCCTATATTAACAACGTATTCCTAATGTCTCTGTTAGTGCAGTTCAGCCTGTTCTCTCCAGCCATCTCCCCAGAGGGCATGGAAAACAGTGTAAATTGCAGTGGCCAGGCAGGGCACTTGACTAACATGACTGCTTCTTAGTCACAATTACTTCTCAGGGTGCCAAAGGAAAGCAGTGCTGCCTTATCAAATAATTATAATCAATTACCAATATTGATCAGAACCAGCTATAGCTGAGCTTCCCACAGGATCCATCAAATTAAATGGTTGTGCTGTAGTATTGCTGGAAGGAGAACAAAGATCGTTGTGAAGTTGTGCAGGTTCTGAGACTTATGAAAATACAGCTCAACTTCACTGGCATACAATCAGTTAAATCAACATTATATAAAACCAGAAATAATACAAGCCACAGACCTTGTTAGCTCTGTATACCCTTACACCATTGTTAAATTGAGTTGATGTGTCAGAAAGTGGAAACCCAAAAGATCCCAGATTTATCATCTTAATTCTTTACATTTCTTCTCAAGAATTCACACTGCTGTTATTTCCTCTTCCATTCTGATTACCTTCTTTGTAACATATTGGCTTTCTTACTTTTACTGAATAATTCCTGGTCTATTATATCTATAATTATACTAATAATTAAGCATGCCTTTTCATCAGCTAGCAGCTAATTACTTCTGTTCCTACCCAGCTTGCTCAGAAAACAGTCAATTCATCTGTATCCATATCACTCTCACTGTTGCTAAGCAGTCAATGCCAGTCAGCAGTTGCACTGTAACCGGCGTTGTTTGGTTCACCCTGGCTTTAAATGTACTTTGTGCAGTAGTTGAGCGGTGGTACCTTTCAACCTCAGAGTAAACATTTTTCACCGGTAAGCAAGCTTTAGTCACACGTTGAAGTGCAGCACCTGCTTGGCAAAGACTGCTTATTCCCACCAGTTTCAGAGGAGCTTTGGAGCTGTTGGTAAGCAGCTACTACTTACTGTAAGGAGTAGTCTATAATTGGAGAGACCCAAAAAGAATCAGCTACCAAACCAGCCTCTACCAACTGCAGTCTTAGTCCTTTTTTGGTCAGACCTTATCCAAGATTTTGTTACATGCAAACTGAAGTCATGAAGCAGTCTAAGCTGTCGATTCTCTACCATTATCACAGTGAATAACTACTTGCATTCACACACTGTCCTTCCAGACTCCTTGGTATATCGGATCATTCCCGTGTTCGCTCATGTGAAAACTGGACATTGTCATCGTGACTCTGCTATCTCACTCTGGTTCCCACCAGCACAGTGTAGATGGGCTCTGCCCTAAAGCACTCAAGCTAGTTAGTATCAGATGTGGTCACAAATCAGCCCAGATTGCTTTTTTTTTTTTTCCAATTGCCTGTCATTTTGTCTGTTGCAGGTTGGAGAGAGAAGCTGATGTTCCTGGGCAGGAATTCCCACCATCTCCAACCCTGGCAAGCCACTTCCTTCCTTGTTTCTCAGTTAATGAAATTAGTGAAACTAACATTAGTGAAATGTTAATGGCAGATATTTCCAGGCTTCCTAGAGACTGGGCTAGGCCAAAACCCTTAATCCTTTTATCCGATTCATGACTGCATACTCTGAAATGAAGAAATGTTGGCAAATGCAGTGGTTGTGCTTGATTCCAGAGAAAGGGAATTAAAAAATGAGGAAATTTGTTAAAAAAAACGCTGAGAGTGGCAGCCAGAAAGGTAAAATGTTTTCAGATGGCAGGTAGACTATTTTAGGATTCTATATTGGAGGCTCAAAGCAAATGCATATAACCTGTCAAAAAAGACTTGAGAGAAAAAACAAAAAGCTAGCATCATAAAACAGCAGGATCAGGGAGGCTGTTGGAAGTTAAAAGGTATCCTGCAAAAAGCTGAAGTTGTGTCTGAAAAAAGAAAACTAAAAAGAACATAAATTCTGGCAGACTAAATGTAAAAGCACAATAACATAGACTGAAGAAAGAGTTTAGAAGCAGTTTGCTACAGAAATAAAAAAAAATGTAATAAATCCTTCTTGAACACATCAAGAGCAAGAAGCTTGCAAGAGCCAGTGAGCTATACAGGTATGAAAGAAGCACTCAGAAAAGATAATGCCGTCGCAAAGAATCCCAAACTCTTGTTTTAAAAATCTCTGTTCACCTGGAGAATCTCGGAGAAACTCTGAAACCAGTATCTTGTTTATAAGGCATTCACAGAAGGCTTGTCTTAATTTACGGTTGTTAAGAGTAGATTACAAACCAGACAAAATGAATAACAACGTATCACTGGGCGCAGATGATATTCATACAAGCTTTTTACAGAATGTTAAATATGAATCATCTGAGCTAATACCCTTAGTATGTAACCTTTTGCTGAAAATTGCTGTGATTATCAAAGGACTGGAAGGTAACTAATAAGAAATCAGTTTTTAAAAATAAATCCAGTGGCGATTCAAGAAACCACAGATCACTAAGTCTAATGTCCATATTGGTCATATTGGCAGAAGCTCTAGTAAAGAACGGAATTAGTGAATACATGAATAAAAGTAACACATTAAGGAAAAGTAAACATGACTTTTGTAAAAGGAATCTGAGCCTCCTAAACCTGCTGGAATTCTTTGAAGGAGTCAAAAGCATGCAAATAACAGAGATCCAGCTGAGAAATTTTCCCTGTATTTCCAACTCACCCCAAGCTTCCAGAAACCTCTGACATCGAAGGTCTCATCAAAGGCTCTTAAATAAACTAAACAGCCAGGGACTACAGGTAAGGACCTCCCAGAGTTAAATAATAGTTTAATATTGGAAAAAGAAGATTAGACTAAACGATGAGTTTTCACAGTGGAAGATGATCATCAGTGGAGTCCCATAGGGATTAAGGTCCATGGTGTTCCATGTGTTCAGAAGTGATCTGGAAACTAAGTGGAATAGAGAAGAAGATTTCTGATAAAAACTAAATTAATTAGGATAATATTTACTACAAAAACTTAAAGATCTCATGACACTGAGCAGCCTCATGATAAAGTGGAAGATAAATTTCAGCCCTGACAACTATAATCTGGCTATCCACGAAAAGCAACGCTAACTTTACACAGAGTGATGGGCTCTGAACTAGTTTGCACAATTTAGGAAATGCATCTTGACGTTGTAACAGCTAGTTCTATAAATATATCACCTCATTGTTCAACAGCAGTCAAAAAAAGAAAATCAAAAGTTCAGAATTCTTAGGAGAGAAAAGTATGACTTTGCCACTGTATGAATTCATGGTGCAACGGCTTCTTGAATACTCAGTGCAGTTCTGGTACCCTCACCTCAAAAAAAAAAAAAAAAAAAGAAACTGTAACAGGAAACAGAAAAGATACGTGGCAGAATGACAAACATGGTAAGTACAAAACTGCTTCCACGTGAAAAACGAAGTTAGCATGCAGAAGTTGAATAGGAAGTGATCACTTGCCATTTGTCTTTCCCAATTGTACTGAGCAGGCCAGGTGCCAGAAAGGGGAGACGGACATGGTACAAGAGCTCTGTCGTGTGCCTTTTCATTCAGCTCCTGAAGCCTTCGTATTCTGTCAAACAAGAATTTCAAGGGATGTGTGAGAATTGTGACAGCTAGGTTTCATACACAATCCCAGCATGTATTCAGGGAAAAATATAAGGGGAAAAGAGAGGAACAAAAGACTGCTGTACTTGCAGTACTTTTTGTTTCCATTACTTCTAAATCATAATTCATTACAGGTCTCCACTTCCTTTCCCATCTGCCCTCCCCAAGCTACAATTTCGGAATTAAAATAAATAAAAAACTACTTAGGCAGCATTTACTAACACCTGACTATGGCAATCCAGCCATGTTGCTTGCCAGCCTCTACAGTGATGCATTTTAACGCAGCTCCTCTCACCTTTTTACATTTCTCTCATTTTTCAAACTCCTTTGAGAGTTTGCAGGTTCGGGTTGTTAACTCAGCTCCTTCAAGGACAGCACTACTTTTCAGTCAGTCATGCAGTGGCTAGTACCAATTGGTCCCATACCTGATAACAGCCTTAAACTACTGGCGAGCTATTAATAAAATGCAAGCAATCATTTTAATTGCAACCGGGTGTCTAGAATTTAGGAGCTGTACGAAGAGTTCCTTCTATCTAAAATATTATTGTCCCATTGTGCATTTTGGAGTTTAGCTCTCATTAAAAGTAATAGAGGGAAATAGTCTGTAGCAAACTGAATGTGTTTGTTTTCACAGTTCACCTCCTGCTCCTCTACACTAAAGCACACTCTCACTCAGTGACAAGACCACAGCTGTTGCCATCTTTTACTTACCTGCTGAGTGCAATATTTAGCTTGAGGGACACTGAAGTTTTCTGTTTGTTAGTTATCAGGTCAATAACTCTCACCTTATCACTTCAGTTTCCATTCTGTTGATAAAACCTGTCAGACTTCCTTGAGGAGTTCCTGGCCCTCAGAAGAAATCACATTAAATTGGCACAACCAAGTAAATCTGTAAGGGATGGGCTCCTGACTTACCGAAGGGAAGGGGGGAGGGCTTGAATTTCTCTCCCTCTTCCTCCTTGCATGGCTCCAATGTCCAAGCGCTTAGAGCTGTGTTGAAATACTCCCTACGGATTCAGCAGTTCAAGTCAGCTCAGGTCTTTGAATATGGCCCAGAGGAGATGTCTGTGGAGCCAAAATTGATATGTTTAAGTGCAAGAGACAATAATCATTTCTTCAAGTATAAGCTAAAAATACCCAGAAGAAAGTGGAATTCATAATGGGGATTTTAAAGATCTGTGACATACCAGAGTGTGCACAAGGGTTTTAATGAGAGAGAAGCCAATTTAATTGGTCAGTGCAAGCAGATGCTTTGCTGGGTGAGTGGGCTATAACATCTCACATTCCCGTTTAATGCCAGGAGCATCACCGCTGCGCTTAACATGGCTGCGACAAGCCCGTGTCAGAGGAGCGCACTGTCAGAATCGGGAAGAACCTTGATAATCAATGTCTCCAGGTTGTCAGATCACAGAGCCGAGACACAAGGAGAAAGCACTAAAAAGAGGAGGCAAAAGCTGACAAAGGAACGTTTCTAAAGGTAATTGCATGACTGGCCATCTCCGGTTGTCGTTTGTTTCATTATTATGCTAGGCATGAAGCTAAAACAGCCCGTTAAGTTTTAAAGTCTGTTAACGCTGCATTAACAGGGAGTTGCTGAGTACCAGGGTTAAAATCTGCAGGCCTCCCCTGTGAAAACACTTCTGGAGTGTATGTCACTGTTCATAGGAAACCCAGAAATAACTTCCGTGAACCATTCAATTATAGGCAATCACCACACAGCGCTCCCTCTACTTGTGGCATGGCTCATCAATCAGGTTTTCTGTCACCATGTCTCTTCTCATAGCAGTCACCAGAAGGCTCTGAGCTCCCTCCGAATTCATGTGACATTTACTGTCAGGGGCTGTCAACACCAAGAGATTCTCCCAGGGCCTCCGAGTTCATCACAAAGCAAGAAGATATATCCCCAAAACGCGCTCCCAGTTCCAGCTCCGGATTACAATGACTGACTGAGGGGCTTTGCAGCAGTCAGGGAAGAGTGAAACGGCAGCACGAGCTACAGCGTATGCCCGAACACCTTCCCTTTCTTATTTTCTTGTTAGAAAAATACAACCGCATTAAGAGAGGTTTTAGGCCTATGATTAATTAAGGCTTCCTCAAAAATGCCCCTTATAAACTTATCAAGAGAAAGATGAGATTGTTTACTTTGAAATTTAGCCTTCCCATCTTTAGCATTGATCCTGCATTCAACGTCTGTTTAACAATACAGTGACCTAGTGGAAAAAATTTATAAAACTTAATAAATTGCAGTTGGCAGTATTGACAGAGTGTGTATATGCACATTTGGTTTTGTATGAACATATTATAAGAAATCTAATAAAGTAAAACAAACACATTTTCTTTGTCTGTGAGCTGTGAAACTAGATCATCTGTAATTACAATGTTTCAAGTGTACTTGGTCAAAGTCACATAGTGGGTTTTTTTAGCCATAAATTTCTGGCTGTAGAAAAAAACTGTTGTGTATCAAAGCTTACATGTTCCACTAAGTTACTTTGCTCAAGATGCAGAAAAAGAAAAATGCAGATGAAAACCTAAGTTACTAGAAGACCACTATGAGACAAGAGGAAACAGCTCCAGCACCCAGGGAATAGTTTCAGTGGCAAACGTGCCTCAAAGAAATAATCAAGAACCTGGAGATATGTTGATTTTGCCTGGACTTTAAGGGGGGACTGGCATTAAGGAGTGTTTAAACCAGTGAATAAAAGAGTGCTTTCAATTACAAGGTTTTTAAAAGACATCAGAATGTGTATAACCTCCTAGAACTTCAATGTTTGTTTTTAACTCGCTTTCTACAACCAGCCTGGTTCCCTCTTTCCACCAAAATAAATATATTTCTTAAGGAGCACAGTATTTATTTCCCTAAGGAGCAAAGTGTTTCTCTTCCTAAAATTATTGTCTGATAACAAACACAGTTTTCTTAACCTCTTCTCTTACACTCTGTGTGCTAGCCCACAGATCACCATCATCTGAGCCCAACAATCCAAGCAATTTTCCATCCAATTTATAGTCCATTTATCCAATCCATACCTCACCAGTTTGGTAAACTGATACTATGGGAGACCATGTCAAAGGCCTTGCTAAAATCAAGGTAAACAACACCCACTGCTCTCCCCTTGTTGTCTGAGCCAGTCTCATCACAGAAGGCAATCAGGTTGGTTAGGCATGATTGCCCTTGTCAAATCCACGCTGGCTGTTCCCAATCACTTTCTTGTCCTTCACATGCTTAAAACAAAGTTTCCAGGAGAAGGTGTGCCATCGTCTCCCAGAGACTAAGGCTAAATAGAGTGGTTTAGAGTTGCCCAATCCTTCTTCTTACCCTTCTTGAATGAGTGTACGATGTTTGCCCTTTTTCAGTTATCAGAATCCTCTTCTGATTACTGTGACCTTTCAAAGTGGCCCTGCAATGACATCGGCATTGCACCCCTGGGTGCAATGGAACAAAATCCCACCACCAACAGTCAGAAAGCTGTAGCAAGACACTCTGCACCTGCAGCAATTCCTCATGGCTTACTGCCTCTTCCTTCTCAATGTCCTTTCCACTCTCTGACTGCAAGCTGCAAGGACGCGAACTAGCTGAGCTGGAAAGGCACAAGAAGCAGCCCTTGCACAGAACGCGCTGTCCTCCTGCCTGCATAGCTCGAGCCGTTTCTCTCTATGACATTTACTCCTTCAGCCACGCTACTCCACGACAGCCGATATCTCTGATCTTTGCTATCTCAACTTTGTCTTGCTCTGGACAGTTTCCTTCCTCGTCTCTCAGAATCCCCCTCTCGTCTCATCTTCATTTGGCTGTTTTCTTTCTCCAGAGTAAAAGACACAAACACACAGCAACTGCACAACGGACATTGTTCAACTCCTGTGGCATCCTCACGATATGAATCAAAACAGATTAGCTCTGCTATTGACTTGCCGGTTGCAGAAAAGACAGAGAGTATCGCACACCAAATGGCTGGGGACTTGAAAGGAAACTAGGACTAACAGCATTAAAAATACAGTTATTAGCTGAGAAGATCTTGCATGAGCCAATACCAACAAATGCAGCTTAAGTTTTTGGAGCATTAATTACTGATAGCAACTTGATGAGCGAGAAAATTAAGGCAAGGTTATAGAGTGGAGATGCTGATATTTCTATTTTGCATGTAATTTTCATCCCCAAACAAACTGTAGTAGCTTAGCAAATACCAGTCTACTAACATGAGACAATTACAGACACACTTACTAAAACGGACAACTAAATGACTTTGCAATTAAGGTATTAAGCCAAATCTGGGGTGAAAAGGGTAAAGGATTTGTGTCCCATATGACACTACAAAAAAGTAAAAGCTATAGAAAACCAAAAGAAATTTGGTAGTTTAAAGCAAGCGTTTAGGTTGATGAAAGAGAGCAATTACATATCTCCTGGAAAGCTACACTTGGAGCTAAACTCGCAGCCAGCCAAGCATAAAACACGGATAATACTGAACAAGAACTACGAGTTCATAACAGGAATTACCAGCAAAGAGAACACCATATTCTGGAAAGAGTGACAAACTGCCAGAATGACCAAGAATTTCTGTGCCTATGGAACGAAGAAATAAACAAGAAAGTACACTGTTCAGCTGCAATGAGCACAGGGGCAGCAATACTCATACTTCTGAAGGAAACCACTAGGGTAAGGAGAATATAAAACATATCTTTTTCTCACACTGGCATGCCACGCTCTCGGTTGGGAATTCTGCCATCTCCTGTTGCAACACCGTCGAAACAAACACGCAGACGTACAGCAGATAGAAGCCATGGAAGGCCTCTGCGAGCACGATCAATCACGAGATCAGGCTGACTGCAGGTTCATATGCAACCCAAACTGTAACCGCATCTTAATGCATTTTTTACACATTTCCATTCACAAATGTTTCACATTTATGCCCACTTCCCAAATATAATCACATCACTGATTACAGGAAGATTAACTGAGTTTCTGATCACACCTGAAATCGCTTTCTTGCTATAAGAAAAGTCCTTTGCAGTATGGAATTTCTCCTTGTCCAAGTCAATTGCAGCACACCCCAATGTCCATCTGCGCTGCTGTTGCAGGCCATTCTGGGTCAGGAAAAGGCACCGTTTATTAGGTAATCACAGGCTCGGGTACACTTCAGCACTCCCCACCACTAATTTGGCCCCTACATTGTAAGTCCTCACCCCCAGGGCTCGTCTCTGGGCTCAGGGACTCCTCACAGGAACCCCAGACGTGCAGCACAACCGGCTGCCCCCACCTGCTTGTGCTTTCCAAGGTGGATTTATCCCCCCGAGCTACAGGGGATGCTCAGGGACCCTGCCCAGGACACCCAGACCTACAAGCGGCCCCCCGGACGTTCAGGGAAGCCCCTCGGCACCCGCCGGGCCTACAAGGGACCCCGACCCACAAGGGGACCCACAAGGGGACCTCCAGGGCCTACACGGGCCCCTCCAGGCGCGGGGGCGGCCCGGCCCTCCCTCAGCCCGGCCCTCGCCCTTCCCCACAGAACGGCCCTGCCCGGGGCGCGCGGGCGCCGCTCCGTTCCCGCGCTCCGGCGGCGGGGAGGGCGGGCCGGGCGCCGCTCTAGCTCCTCTCTATGGTATGGCGGCGCTCTATCCCTACCCGCCTGATGGGCTCAGGCCGCCTGAAACCGCTCCTCGGTGCTTTGCCCGTGCGGGCTCCGCTCTCCCCGGAGCCCGGTGGGGGGGAGGCCGCCGCCGCCCCTGCCCCGCGGGAGGCCAGCCGGGACTAGCCGCTCCCCTCGGCCGCTCCGTCCTCTCTATGGCCCAGGCTGCCGTCGCTCGGCAACGCGCCCTCTCTATGGTCCCGCGGGCGGGATGTGGCGGCTGCTGCTGGGCCGCGGCCTGGGCCGCTGCTGGCCGCCCCCCGCCCGCCCCGCCTGCGCCGCCGAACCGCCCGACGGCCGCGGCCCCAGCCCCGAGCGGTGAGTGCGGCCCGGCCCGGGGCCCAGCTCGCCGGGCGGCGGTGCTGGCCCGCAGCGAGGGTGGGGTGTGCTCCTGCCCTCAGGGCGCTGCTTGGGGGGGGGGCGGGGAATGTCTGAGGGCTGATTTCTGGCTTCACGGTGTTGGTGTTTTCTGGTTGTTTTAGAGCGCCCCGTTGTCAGGATGGACGGCCCCGGGATGGCCGGGAGCGAGGAGGAAGGCAACAGCCCCTGCCCGGCCTGGTGCCCCGCTACTCCGTGCTGGAGGCAGTCACCTGGGTGAGGAGCAGCAGGCAGGGCCGGGTGTCCCTGGCTGGGAGGGATGTCGCCAGAAAACCTTGGGGGTGTGAAAGGGGATGGGAGCAGTGGGCACTGCGGGAGCCCCCAGGGAGGGGAGCCGTGGTGGGAGGGCTCCCCAACACAGAGCTGTGGACAAGCAGCCAAATGGAAACGGGACAGAAAGAGGGAGTGGGGCTGTTTTCCTTGACTTGTGTCTGCTTTTCTTCAGGGAGCACTCGGTGCACTGCTTCTGCAGCTGGTCAGACAGATCTCGTGGCTGAGATCGCTGCCGGACACCAGGAGAGAGCACCGGTCTCTCTGGCTTTCTTCATTGTCCTCTCAGCAGACAGGTTAGCAGCTCTGGCTTGAGAAGGTGTTGTGGGAGGGCCCGGCTGTCGGGCAGGATTTCTGCCTCATGCTGTGTTAACTAAGGCTGGAAGAGAGCTCTTGCGAGAAGCTGACAACCGGCTTTCAAGCTCTCTGGGGAGAGTGAGGGCTGGTGTCTGTCAGGGGAATCTCACTGTTTCGTAACAGTTTGATGCAATCCCACATGCCCTTACCTTTATTTTCTGTTCTGGACTCTGCTCCATGAACTTTCCTCCTGCTTGGCTTTGTGGTCAGAGCAGAGAAGGACACTAGGTAGATATACAGTCTGGTGTGGTCTCCTAAAGCAGACACTGCTTTTGTGCTCTATATTACAGTGGTGACTGAAGCCTCAACCAGCTGTCCCAGTGAGCAGCTGGGGTCCCACTTCCTGCAGAGAGCAAGTCCAGAGGTCGTACCAGAGAATTTATCCTCAGACATCCCCTCGGGGCAAGGAGAGAGCCAGCCCTGGGCAGAAGTAGGTACGTGCAATGTGCTGCGGGGCAGGATACTTGTGGCAGAAGGACTTCTGAGTCTGAGTTTCCCCAAGGCAAAGTTAGGAGCCAAGAAGTGTATAGACATTTATTGACACTTGAGGAGATAGGTTAGAGTGGAAAGACAGAACTTAGAGAGATGAATCAGGAGTCCAGAGACAGGAGGAAAAAATCTCCTGAAGGCAGGGAGGAGCCTGTGCTGTAACTGCAGGTGACATCAGCTTTACCAATACCGGTCTGCCTTAGCGACCTGATTACAGCATGCAGTTTCTGTTCTTTTATTGTGGACAGATGTTTGCAGCCAGAAGGATTCAGGAGAATACTGCACCGTTGCTCTGTGAGACTTGTGTACGTGGTATGAAACTAAAGGAATTATTTTCTTCCTGGAAGATGAGGATGTATTTCTGAGTGCTTATGCTGTAAATAAGACAGTGGAAAGAGGTATCAAAGACATTCTTATTAAAATGAGTTTATAAAAATAGAAAGATATACTCCAAAAAAATTGAAGTCTTACCCAAGAAAGCATGTCCTACATATTAAATTTAAAGTCATATCAAGGAAGATCAGATGGGGCCTACAACAGAGCTACTCATTAGGTGTATAAACACTAATAATGGCTTCAGGAAAATTGTTAGAAGCAGGAAGCCTGCTGGAGCAGGTAGAAAGGGGGACAACATATGATCGTGGTGTAGAAGAGGCACATAAAAAAGCCAGCTCACAGATGTTGGCTAGATAATGTAAAGTGTTGTAGAAAAGGTCAGAGGGGTTCCCCATTCTTTGCTTTCTTCCAGATTTTTGGGTTTTTTCAGTGCTGATTTAAGCTACTGCCCATCACTGCTTATCAAACCCATCTCCTGCCAGAGGTTACCATTCCCATCAGTTGGCAAATGGAGCGTTTTGTTTCCATGTCTCCTAATTAGCTCCAGGAAAACAGCCAGGTTAATTTACCTAAACTGCCAATTAGACTGTTTAACCCATCTGCTTTTGCCTGGAGTGTATTAAGAAGCACTCAGACACACTGCCTAGCTGGCAGATTACTGGACATGGACCTCTGGGAGAAGTGGTGGGGAATAAGTGGAGACAGTGATGCCTTCAGTTGGCACAGCTGAACGTTCAGGAGCGAACGTGTGTCTGTGTCTGACAAACAGTTTCCTACTGAGAGTCAATAGGAAGAGCTTTTAGGCAAACTGATAAATTGAACAGTGACAAGTCACTAAGGCCACATGCTCTTTGTTCAGATGTTCTTCAGAAGCTATGAAATCGTTGAGCCTCTAATGATGATATGTAATCCAGTGCTTAAATCTGCTGTATGACCAGAAGAATGAATACTGACAAATTGGACACTGGCTTTTAAAAAGGGGGGGTTGTTTGAGCCGCAGAACTGCAAAAAAGGTAATTCTAAGTTGATAGAAACTGTGTTATAGAATAGAGATGTTAGATACCTGGATGAGCGTGCTATATCAAGGAATCAAAGGTCTTGGAAGGATTTAGGAAGCCGTTTCTCAGGCCAGCTTGCTTCATTGCAGAGACTTAAGAGAGTTGTAAATCTATTAAGAGTTCTTTGGAGAAGTCAACAGGCATGTGGAGCAAGATTATCCAGCTTTTAGCTTTCTGAAAATCTTTCAGCCAGGACCTAAAACAAAGCTATCTGGAGAAATAAAGCTGATGTGAGGGAAGACAGAGGGTCTACTCTTGGACTAGTAACTCCTTAAAGTACAAGAAACGGTTTTCACAACGGAGAGCCGTTACTGGTGGATTCCCGTAAGTCCTTTGTTGAAACCTGTTCTGTTCAGCACAGTCAGCAGTGATTTGGAAAAAAGAGGTAATGAGTAAGGTGACAGAAGAAGCCAACGGTACAAAATTATTCAGGACAGTCAAATCTGAAAGTCACAACAAAAGATTGCACAAGAACTAAAACTAGGGTAATCCCAAGGTAGGTTACATTAGTATACGCAGGGGAGTGTTGCTGTAAATACATGTACAGAATGAGGAGTGTCAAATTAATAAGCATATTGCAGAGGGAACATTTAAAGTCACCGTGGATATGTTTTTGATAAGGTTAAGTCAGTGCTCAGCAGCAGTGAGGCCAATTAAATGTTAATTATTGTAAAGGAAGGAGCTGAGGACAAGACAGTATCGTAGGTTTGTGTAAGTCTGTGATGCCGCCACATCTTGAACACTTAAGGAAAAGACAGTCTGTCTTAAAAATAGTAACAAAAATGGCATCAAAAAGGATGACAAGGAGACAATTACATACAAATAGAGACTGACTCTTCAGCTTAAAAAAGAAGTGGCAGAGGGTGTGCTACTGCTCTGTGAAACTAGAAGTGTTGAGGGAAGGTGAATAGGGACAATATTTTTCATAATACACGTATTAATAGGCAGCACAGAAATGGTCAGGTAGCAAGTTTGAAAAAAGGCAAAAGACAGTACATGTTTGGCCAGGGCACAGGTAAATTGTGGAACGCATTGCTACAGGCCAGAAGTATCAATGGGTTCCAAGAAGTGATTAGGTAAAATTGCACATTCAAATTAGACTTAATTGGTCCAGCCAAAACTTCCTGCTCAGAAGATCACAGAACAGCTGATTGCTGGAAAGTTCTGCCAGGAAAAGCGTGACTTTATAATCCCTATTCCTTACCGTTTCTGCCCAGGCATCTATAACTGTCGGTTGTCAGAGATAATATATGTCAGAAATAATTTGATTTTGCTCAATACATAAGTCCTCAGGTTACATTCTCACATTATGCTGTGCATTCATTTTGTGGGAATTTATTGAGAAAAGTCAGGGTGAAGAGATTCAGTAATTTTCACTGAAGAGTCTGAAAAAATGCATAGTTTTGTAGTGTGAGAAGTCCTGTGAATCTTTCCATGGAAGGTTTTGAAGTGAAGCTTGGTGATGCCTTGGTGATACCTTTCTCTCAGAGTTTGTTTTGGTTTCTACAGAAAAAGCTGCCTAAGGTTTAGAAATTTTTTTTTTCCTAGTGTTTAGCTACCGAAAGAGAATGAGGCTGGCTAAATCAGAATGCAGCAAGAAGCTGGGGAGAGCAGAAGGAAGGGAAGGACAGACGCCTGGCAGATGATGCAGGGGAATCTGGTAGCAAAGTCTTCCCATTAGAGAACAGACTTCCAGAACTCGGAGCGGAGCAGAATGTACCTTCACTTCTCCAGTTTGCTGTTGCCAGCAATGGCAAAGGACCTTCTAGAGAGAATTCCATGTCCTCACCCTTTCTTTCAGTGTTTCAGTTAATTTCCAGACTTGCTTGTGCTGGTCTACACGTACAGTGACAATCTGCTATTGCTGTCACCTACTTCGTTACCTCAAGTGGCGAAGATCTTTGTGATGGATCCAAACATCCCAGCTTTGCAGATGAGCCGTTCCAGTTTTAACATAACACAATATGATAGGATCTATTACTTTTAGTGTGTTTAAAAAGAAAACTTTAGGAAATTCATTTAAAAGTTGCTTTAAATAGCATTCTGGATATTACTATCAGCAATTCCTCAGCTGCATGATCGCATCCTATTTTTTTTGTGCAATTCATGCCTCACTCGAAGCTTTTTTGCCAGAAGTTAAAGGCACATAGTGAACAAGAAGGTGATTACAGCCAGCCTCAGTGTTATAGCAGCTGAATGCTGCCCTGGGGAGTCGTATTTTACCCCTGGCAGAACTGTAAAATTCCTTATTTCAATTCTGAGATTACAAACATTTCAAAAGTATGTTTTCATTTCAAAGCACAATGAAACCAATTGGAAACACTAAAATTTTCCATGAGGCAGAAATCCTGGATTTTGTCCAGCTCTTATTGTGAATTCATTCTTGTGAAGTGTTTGGATGTTTTGGGATGAGCAATCTAGACTGTCTATGAGAAGACTATTAATTCCTCATTTGGAGCTAGCTTTGAGCAACATTTGATTAGTACAGGATGAACAGTGGGGAAATACCAAATATTTATTAGCTGCTGAATATGTGAGCATTGGGCATCCAGTACACTGCAAGCTGCAAGATTGCATGGAAAAGAGGATGCGTAGTCATGTTACATCATAGGACGTGTTTGAAGAAGTAGAAATAAAGTTGCACAGAAAATTCCAGCTGTGGTATTCCCAGCTTTTGTGTGCTTTGAACATACAACCTTAAGAATAATTTAACGTGGTTCTTTTTGTGAAATATAGCAATGAATTTGTACAAAGCCTAGTTCCTATGAAGTTCTGCTGAAGCTTGACCATTCTTTGGGAAATAAGAAACAAACAGTTGGGGTGAACTTGTATTAACTAATGTCAGGTTGAAGGTTAACCTCAGCTGGTCGTCTCATTCTGCTGAAGTGGGATGGGATTCTTTGCTGCCGGGGGGTGCTTTTATTTCTCTGTTTACTGCTGAAGGAACCTAAGCGATGTGTTTAGATTGTGTGCCTGGTATTGAGACAGCTGCTCTGAAACAGGCAAGTCTTAAAAATCATGATATCCGTGAAGAGATTTGATTTGAGGCTTGTCCAGCCTCAGAGGTGAGTTCCGAGAGAACTCAATAATCTACTCCTTCAGGAGATGGGACTGGGTGTCAGGATCGGTTGGTCCCTGTGTTTTCTTCCAAATGACTCCCCGGGAGTGGTAACTGTAATCTGGGGAGATTACTGGGATTTGAGTGAGGAGGCGGTTCCAGTGGTAGAGGGGCATGAGACGGTTCTGCAGGCTGATGGAATTCAGAATTAGTTTCTTTTTATTTTTCATGGGGTAACGGTTTGTCCAAATTACAGCATGTTTTTCCAGTAAACAATGAATCTCTGATTTAGGAGTAGATGTCTATGTGAAATGTAAAGTTTCTTGAAAGCATGAACGTACTAATGTTGTTTAAACAAATAGTTGGGAGAATTTTTAATACAGACAATTTTTTTTCACGGGATTTGCTGTTCTATGTATGGCAAAAAAAGAAATTACATCATGAGAGAGATACCTGAACAAGAGATAGAGTCTTACAGTGAGAAAGATCAGATAATTTTATGCCTGATCTGAAAATAAATGTAAAGCATAACTAATAAGTTCACAGATTATATTACTTTTGGTGGAATGATGAATAGAAATCATGTTTCCATAGCGATCTTGCTTGTTGGGTGAGTGGGGCTTGTTCCGATAAAATACGTTTTAATACAGCCAGAGGGGAATTGTTTATCTGGGAATAATGAGGCTGCAGTTGGAACATAGGCCACAGCTTTATGCACATTGTAAGACGGTGCAGGCACTGCAAGAAGCAATCCTGCCTGTTGCACACGCGTTTCTGCCACTGTGCCGGCACAAGTGCTTGTGTAGCCATATAGTGCCAGGAATCAAGGAATCGGGCCCCCGAAAGGACTGATTTTTTTTTCACTCATATTAGCTCCCTGCTGTACAGCCACACAGCTTGAGAGGGGGACGAGGAGATGTGGGGAGGGCACGGCTACTTCTTGTGTTAGCAGCACTGGCTTGAAATGATCCAGGCTTCAGCACCTGGTGTTTGGTGCCTGGTGGGATCCAGCTGCTTACGGTGATTCAGGTTAAAAATAATTGGCCTCAGTCAGCCCTCGCCTGTTCATCCTTTTTGCTGGAGGTCACCATCCTCTTAGAGTAGCTGGCATAAAAGCCTGTATAATCACTTCCAGCACAATTCTGTTAGGAGCAAGGTGGCTTAGCTTTTGCTGTAGATGTTTTCATTAGATAATTCTGATTGAAACTGGTCGGATAGTGGCTGAACACATGGTTGTGCTAGCGTATCTAAGAGGGCAGCAACGAGCGAGTGGGGCACATTGGGGTGATAACCTAAGCCTGCATCCAATGTAGCCAGAATAGCCTGTCTGATCATCCCCTTGCAGAAGCAGGACTGTACCCTGGAAAGAAATTACCTGGAAAAGGAGCTAGGGAGGCAAGCACCTAAGCGTGAGATCTCGGTGTGATGCCCTGGGCAATGGGAGTAGAAGCACAGTTCTGATACATGCAAACTAGGCAGTTACAAGTTCGAATAAGGAGGCAATTTTACCCTTCCTGTGACAGTGGTGAGAGGGTCCGCACTTCAATAACAATGTTGAAAATTCAGGAATAGTGGCAAAAAGTCATAAAATTAATCAACTCGGGCAGAAAAGTACTTCAGTTGAAAGACACGAACAGTGCAGTCTGTTTAGAATCACAGACAAGAATCAAGAGAAGTTGATTAGTCATATCAGGACTTTCAAAAGGAGAATGGGCTTTTTAGTAAAAAGAAAAAAAGCCTAGAAGAGCCAGTGCCTGGGAGCGGAAACCAGTTGTATTTTAATTTGAAAGGAAGCACAGAGGTTTAAAGCAGCGATTACAAGTTGCTGGAACAAACTTTCAGAAGAAGCAGGAGATTCTCTACCTTTTGGTGTCTTCAAATCAAGACTGGGGCCCTGTCTGGAGGAGGTGCGTTAGCCAGCTGCAGATTACAGGACTGTATTCATGTGGCATTTGGTTGCTTTTGATACAAAGGTCAGATTGGTCGGTGTTCCTTCTGTTCTTAATGTCCCTGACTGAGTGGGCGATCAGTCTTCTAGGAAAGAGCTATGGAATAGAGAGGATGGGAAGAGAAGGAAGAGGCAAAGATACAGCATTGCTTAACCCTGCTTTTTTTGTTCTTTTTTTTTAATGTAGGAGAGTTCCAAATCCCTGAGAGGTCCAGCTTGGGGCCAGTTCTCCGCAGTGCAAAGGTACACTTTCATTTTTCGCACCCTCCGTCTGCACCTGAGGCCCCTTCCCTACAGGAAGACATCTCAGTGCAACCCCAAGCACAGCCTGAGCAATCCACACACAAGACCATTTTCTGCCCTGCACAGCTGGAGGCCAGGAGAAAGAGAGATGTGATGTGCTGCCCTCTGCTTTAGCCAGAGCAGAGTTCCAGGAACTACAAACCATCATCCCCATCCTTTAAGGTGTCTATGTAACAGGGATGCTAGTAGAGACGCACTGAAAGAAAATGGGGAAAAAAAAAAAAACAACAAAAAACCCCCCCTATCCAGTAGCACCAGTCTGTTCTTGTATATTTGCATTTTGATGCAATCTTTCACTAGGTGATTCCATGCTGTTGCTATTTTGGTTTTCACCAGACAACCCATGACTGGAGAAGGTAGTGTCACACCTCCTAAAGCTGCAAATCAGGACTGGCTCTTGTCTGTTATAGAGAGGAAGACACTTGGGGCTTGAAGAGGGTGCATCAGCTTGAGAGTCACAAGGCCATAAATTATACTATTGTTCTTGTTGTGATTAAACCTGCTAATTCCTTGCAATTCACAGTCTTAGGTGCAGACAATTCCCTATTTTAAAAATCAGTCAGCTGAGCAATTGCTCAAGGACACTGTGAACAGAGTGGAGGTAAATTCAGTATTTAACAGAGTGGGTTCCTCTCTTTGACATGGCAGTGACCTCTGCTCCCCCACCAGAAAGGCATTTGCTTGATTTGCTGCAGGGGTGAGCGTCGAGCTCCCCATCCTGGGAGGTGCCACTTCTGCAGGGCCGTAGGAAGAGTCTGTAGCTCGTTCGTAGGTCATGGGCCAGGTCTCGGGAGGCTCTCAGGAGAGGAGGGGAGTTGGTCCATGTCTTGTCCTCTTGTGAGCAGCTCTGAGTGCTGGCTGAGCAGTAAAGCTGTTGGGTGGCAAGGGGCATTTTTGCTGCATGACTTCCCCCAGTGCAGAGGCATCTCAGCTCGTGTGCAGTGTGCACTGCTGCCACTTGATGGCACTAAATTTGTACGCAAGCTGGGAAGCTAAAGCCGCAGGCCAGGCTAATCCTCCTCCCACCTCCCAGAGCTGTGGTAAAGTAAAAAATATTGTTCATTACTGAGAAAGAAAAGACATTGTCTCTGCTGTGCAGGATTTTATTAGGAGTGTGCAGTGTTCAGTAAGCTGACAGCGTGGGCTCAGCTTGAATTGTGTAAAGCGTATACAAATATGTCAGTGCATGTTTGGCAGAGACTGTTTGTGCTGTTGATGTGATACAGGAGGGTGAACAAGGGCTAACATTACTTTTGAAGGGGGGAGTTATGAGTGGTATCAGGTATTTGCTAAATTCTGAAAGGTCTGATGATGTCCGAGAGGCTACACCAAGCTCCCTGGCCAGAGGGAAGGCAAGCAATGTCCATACAGCTTCCCTAACTGGATGGCTGTGTAGGATAGGGAGATTTTTTTGTGGACACATGACACCAGATTACATCATCCTCTTGATAACTATAGTACAGTACAAATGTGTCTCACTGCTCAGTTTCCAAGAAAGAATTTCCTATAGGGTTTGTATGTTTTTGCTGTCTTAATAGCTTTCTTCTTTAACTCCTCAGGATGACCCAGCTCAGCGAGGGCATTTAGAGGAAGCTACTTTCCAATTGCAGCAGCTTTTCCGGATTGACATTTCAATTGCATTGAATATCCTTGGTAATGTGGACTTGGATTTGTTTTGTTCTTAAACCACACATTTCTCTTTCTGGAGGACCTCCAAATTGTTGCAGGTCTTGTGTGAAGGCAGAGATGGCATATACCCAAGCTGAAGCCTCCTTTCAGCAATTTCAACTGTGCTTTGAGAGATTTATTGCCCTTTGTCCCATCCTGCCACCTGATTTATATCAGCATATTTTAAATCCAGGCTTCGTTGAAGCCTACACTGTTGTCCTGACATCTGTAGTTGGAAATTAAGCCATCTCTGTCTTTTTTGCGACACGAGCTGTCGTATCCTTGTATCCTTTTTCATTGTCTGAGATCTCAGTCTTCCTGGCAAGCTGAAAAAGCAATTGCAGAATTGCAACTCTAAGAAGAGCTGAAGGAAGATGCAATGATCTAAGAAAAAAGTCCCTGCCCTATATACACCACTAGTTGCAGCACTAAAAAAGCGAGCTGCTTCTGTGCGAACCATACGTTGTGTTAGCCCATGATCCTTCTTTGCAATAAGACTAGAAAAATTCCTAAACCAGAGTGTTGCCATTTTTCCTATGGAAACTTTGGTCCTGTGGAGTGAGGGTTGGTGAGCCAGCTGGAAATGAACTGGAGCACTTGGCGTGTGCCAAGGAAGGCCCAGTAGCTGTGGGGGAGGTTGCTGCATTTGAGGCTGCATTCTGTCCGTTTTCTTTTGCCCTGTTTTTACGTTGTGTTCTTCTCAGGGATTGAAAGTATGAGAGCGGGCCATTACAGGATAGCCTATACCTGCTTCAAACTGGCAGCAGATCGAGGCTACAGCAAAGCCCAGTTCAATGTGGGTCTGTGTTACGAGCATGGCAGAGGCACGGAAAAAGACTTGGAAAAGGTATCCACGGCTTGTAGGGTTGTATATGTGTGGCACAGACCAGGAGAGTGGTCTTTGTTGGGTGCACAGGTGCTTTTCTCCTTTTGCATGGGTGTGACAGTCTCTGAAGTCTCATTAGAAAATGCTGGAAATAATATAAACTGCGAGTTTGCAGTGCTGGCTTCAGTGTCATAGATCCCCTCAGAGATGTGCTCCTGAAATCCCCTTTCTCATAGCTTCTGAGGTCTTCTCATAGGTACACGGGCTGTGCCACTAGCACCCAGGAGAGTACCAAGGAGAAACCTGTCATGTTACTGTATTTAAAACACCACTGCACATCCAAGGGCTTCTTTACACCTCGAGCCGTCCAGTTTGTGTACCTTAACTACAGCCTGCCACCTAGTGCGGGCTGCCTGTAGTCAGCGTCTTCTGTAGCTGGAAAGATCTGCAAAGGCAGCTTCAAGTAATTGTGCACATCCCTGTTGGCACAGAGTAAGCTTTGGTATTGTTGGCCCAGTGCCACCCCCTTCAACATGGGGAGTTTTGACTAGAGAAGGCAGGGTGGTTAGAGGGCTCTCGTATAGTCACAGTCCACTGTCTCACTTCAACAGTCTCATGTTCTTCAGCAGGGAGGTGTGGGAGAGCTGCTGGCGTAAGCGTGTGCAGCTTATGATAGATCTAGACAGAGAGGTTAAGCTTGTCCTGGCCGGAGGGGGCTCATGTCATGTTTGAGGGCATGTATTTGTTACCTGAATCACACAAATGTGTTTCTCTTTTTCCAGGCAGCTTTTTATTACTACCACGCAGCCAGCAGCTGTCACCCCATGGCACAGTACCGCTACGCTAGATACCTCTTATGCCACAGACCTGAAAATGAATGGGATGGGCATCAGAAGGCAGTGACTTTCCTGGAGCAAGCAGCAACGGCTGGGATTACAGAGGTTAGTGTCCACAGCATGGGAGTTTATAGGAGAGAGCCAGCAGAGAACCCTGTCTAAAGGATTTGAACCACAAGACGTCCTGGAAAGCAGCATCTGTGGAACTGGAAGCAAAAGTCTTTCTACATATTTATACTCCTGACAGTGTATGGGAGACAGCCCTGCCTGCACATGGGAGGCAGCTAGGTACCCACTGTGTCAGCAGTGTTGGTTGTCTGTTTTGCTGTTGGGCTCTTAGATTAGACACCTAGATTAGACCATTGGCTTAGGAAAACTGACCTACAGTTGAAAATGTAGCTCTGTGTTTCATCTCCTCTCAATTCCGAGAGTACAGGTTGCTTTGGTGGAGGAGGTTCCATGAGATGCTTGAAGTAAGAACAGATCCTCATACTGTATCTGTGACTTTTCAAGATGATTCATCTGCATGGATCTGTGTACCTTGCCCTCCTTTCCCACTCTTTAGGAGATGCATTTAGGCATGTGCCATCTTGTGTCGCGAATGCCAGTCGTTCTGGCAGTGACTGTATCTCATGTAGCACACTGTTCCAGGAAGTGCATCTGCTGTATCTTATGGACAGCTCACGAGTAGGAGCCGTTCTCTGGCTCTGACTTCCACAGTGCAGTTTGAAACGATATTCTGTCTTACGGTGTTAGTATGGTGATGTTAACTGCACGTATAGTGGATTTCTATACATCAATAGTGATTTTTCGTGTTGGACTGATTTTTCCTAGGAGAGCCCCCCCTTCTCTCAACAGGCTCTGCAGCAAGCAGGGTGCTTAGCACACTCCTCTTGCCGCAGTAACCCTGGCGTTTGAGCAACTTGCAAAACCAGTAAAAGTACTGGAGTAATTAAGGGGGAAGATCCTGACTGATTTGTATCGTGTGGTTTTGTTGCAGGCACAGGCTTATCTTGGAGTGTTCTACATGAGGGCGTTGCAACCTAAGGAAAAGAGAGGTCTGAAGTACCTGCTGCTGGCAGCGAAGAACGGCGTAAGTAATCCCTCTGCAAGCTATGATTCTTCTCAGTTTGGGATCATTGCAGATTATAGGTGGCAGATTTCAGGGCTGCTTGGAAATGGGAGCGAGTGTCGGGATGTTACTGCGCAGTCTGAAAGGACCGAGTGGGGCCTTGGTGCATCTTGGAGAGGAAGCAGGCCCTGGGGCGCAGACCCTGCAAAACATGAATGTAGAAACAGTCCTGTTGGGTTGGAGTAGTTCTTACAGCACCAGTGCTTATACTCATCTAGCATAATTTTACAGGTTTCCCATTATGGAGCATCTACACCCTCTTCAGTCAAACTCTTTCACTACTGTATCATTTTGAGAATTTTGTTGTGTCTATCTTGAATCTGTTCTTCAAAATTGACTCATTATTTCTTGCCTTCTATAGAGAGGATGAAAAGACTATTTCTGTTTCTTTGCAGGGACTTTCAATGTACTTAAATACTTGAATCCCCATTCAGCCTTCCCCTGTTGTTTGAGTTTATCCTCACATGTCATGTTGTCTAGATCCCCAACAATTTTCTTGCTCACTGTTGAACTTTCTCCAAGTGACCCAGGCTTACTTTTTTTGAACGGCAGTGCCACAATCTCGGCAGAGTACTACTCCTGAACCTTTACCAGCACCTAGAGTAGTAAAAGTATGACATCCCATGTCTTGCAGCCAGCTTTCTGCATCCCACAGTTCTGTTTCTTTACAGCACTGTGACATTGTTCACTCGTTTTCAGCTCGCACTGCATTGTAGTAGCTAGTTTTTTCTGAAGAACTTGTTCATTTTAACTTCAGTTCCCACAGCTTTTGTGTAATGGAAAATAATGAATAGCTATTCCCTCTTCTTCTGGCTAATACTTCTGATTCTGTGACCCTTTAGTATGTCCTCCCTGAGTCATTTCTTTTGCAGGCTGCAGAGCGCTAGTTTAGTTTGTCTCTCCATGTAGTTAAGCTGTTCCATTTTGCTTCTCAGTCTTCTCTCTATTTTTCTAATTCTCCTTTGACCATTTTGAGATGCTTGGACTAAAACTGGACTCAAGATGGAGGCATGCCAGGGATCTGACATAATGAGATCCTCTGCTTTGTTCTGTATTTCCTTCCAATAATTCCTAATATTGCTTGCCCTTTTGCCTGCCACTGAGCAGTGACTTGATGGTTTCAGGGAACTATCGCAGTGACTCACAAATTTCTTGCTATGAACACTACTTTGCATTTGTCAACACTGAGTTTCTTCTGTGATTGTGTTGCCCATTCTTAGACCTGCAAGATCTTCTCTAATTAATTCTTTACAGTTAATTTGATCACTCTGAATGACACTACGTCACTTGCAAACTTTACCACTTCAGTTTTCACCCACTTTTAAGAATGCAGACACTGTCAGGTCACTGGTGAGACTAGACCTGACTAGCCCCAGCAGCTCAGACATCATGTTCGTGATGGTTGGTACAGTATTTAATTCCAAATCTGCTGAAGATCTCTCGTAAGCTGCATCATTGACTCCTTTCTTCCTGCCTGATGTCAGATGCGTATGCTGCACAATATAACAATGAATTATCTCATTAAATAGATGATTGTCATTTACTGAATGCCTAGTAAGCCCCTAACAACAGAAATCTAGCAGGTAACTGCAGGTCCCAGGGGTACCCCCCAGTAGATCAGTGTTTTGCATGTTTTGGTCACAGCCAGGACAGTTTCAGAACCCAATCATCTTTCCCCATCTCTGCTTCCCAATGGATGCTGGCTGCGGATGTACCACAGCCTCATCTTTGGTGGGAGGCTTGCGCATAGGCTCCCTGGGGTGTAACCCCACGCGTTCTGCTGGGAGAAGGGCTCCATGAGTATGTTCTTTGCCCATTACCCTGGAGTATGAATTTATGTTTCATTGGTTAAAAGAATAGTGGATAGGGGTGAAGCAAGGACGGCATCATTTAGCTACAACTCCAAAAAAGGGAAAACAGGCACAAAAAGTCACGGGTTCAGTGTTTCTCTCTCGGGTTGTTGCTCTGTGCTAGAGCCAAGGGAGGAACTCTAACAAGTGTTCTTCCAAATGCAACGATGCTTCAGAGAACTGTGTTTTACTTTGGTTACCACTTTTTATCCTCCCTTATTTTATGCGTGCAACCACAGAATATAAAAACCATATTAAAGAGTGTTGTTGGAGAACTGAGTCTGACCTTCAGATTTCAAAGTACATCGCGGTCACTTGTGCCATGCTAATTTAGGGGTCTCTTCTCCTTGTGGTCTTGTCTTTGAGGTCTTCATCATATAAGAGACAGCTCATGCTTATTTAACCCTGTCTCTTGTCACATCTGACATGCCTATCCTTCAACATGTTTATCTCATCTCTAAAGAAGTTTATTGCTGTCATAAACTAAGACTTGCAACATTTTGCAAAGCACCCACTCATTGAGTTCTTCGCTTTCCTCTACCAGCTACATCCCAGACAACAACACTTGCAATATGTTCTTTTCTCATGGCTTTATTAAAACTTGCTACTTACTTCCTTTTTTCATTTTTTTTTTTTCTTCTTTTCTTGTTTTGGAAAGCCTTGTTTAGATCATGTTTCTCGCAGTCATACCCTCCAAGTTATGTTGCTGGCTTTTTTGCTGGAAAAGGTCTGTATGACCACTAGCCCATGCAGTCTTTTCAGTGTCTTCAGGACCATTGGCTTGCTTTCTTGCTATCTGTGAGACCCTTTTCCTCCTATTAGATCTCAAAGATGAAGTGCACAGCCAACACGTACACATATCACAGGTTTGGATGTGGCTTCGCTGACCCATCTGCAGTGACATCCTCTACTTTCTAGTTCATTCTCAGCAGTTACATATGTCTGAGTAGTTTAGGTGCTTTAGCACTTATTTGCTTGACTTCATTTCTGCTGCTTGAGATTTCTTCTGGAATATAATTAGGTGGGGCTGAGCAAGACAGTGGTGCACTGTTGTATTGAAGGCCTGATGCTGCCAAGGGGAATCTTCCAACCCTTGGCAGCAAGTACCTCTGTGGCATTTGTTATGTTTTTACAAGACTTCTGCATGAACTATAGTAGGGCAGTCCACAGGGCGTGCTCAGAGTTTGGGTGTGATCAGGATGTGGGTGCAGTCAAGGCTGCCCAAGTCCTCTTAGCTCTGACCCCTGAGACAATCGGGATGCTCTGCGGAGACAGCAGTTCCTTTGTTCCCGTGACGCAGACCCGGATGTTGAAGGGAAATCAGTGAATTTAATTGGAAAGGGACACGAAGGAGCAGAGTCAAAGATAGCTGGTAAGAAATTCCGCTTCACTGTGTGCTCGGAGAAGGGACTAAATTACTGAAGATACGGTCTGAGGGACCAAAGATAGAGCAGTAAACTTTAAAGAAGGTGTTGAAGACTCTCTGTTCTCCTTTCGTGTGCTGTCGTCACTTCTCCATTGTGTGGGGCTGATTGCTGTGCTTTCTCCTGTGGCTAGGATGCCCAAAGCAGGTATCACGTGGGCGTTTGCTATGAGAAGGGCCTTGGAGTGCAGCAGAACCTGGCAGAAGCGATGAGACACTACCGACAGTCAGCTGCTGCGGGGAACAGGAGCGCTCAGGAGAGACTGCGGATGTTAAAAGAGGAGATGGAAGGTACCACGGGCAGCGGGGGAAGAGGGCGTGCAGGACTGCATGGGGTAGTGACCCCACAAAAGCGGGGCCCGTGTTGCCAGAGGAAAGGTAGCACAGGACCATGGCAAGAAGTCGTCCTTTTTACTGAAGGGAGCACTTTTCTTTCTCTTTTCTTTCTCAGTTCTTTCCACTTCTTACCGGCTATTTCCAGTCGAGCTGAAGTGGAGAAGCCATTCCCATATGTGTCATTAATATCTTCTTTTAATGTACTTTCAGATGTGGGAAGAAAGCATCCGTTCCCTTCCGGAATAAGAGCCTCTTCCTCTAGCCCCTGTTTCTGGGCTATTGAGCGTGTGCCTGCAGGCCTCCACGCCACCCAGCCAAGACAATCTGCCCTCACCCTGCCCCACTCTTGGAGTGCAGACGGACTCCACATGATGATGCTCGGCGGTGCAGGATGGAGCCGTGCCCTCGGAAACAGGGCAACGCCACTGGAACTGCAGTGCTTGGAGCCCCACCACTGCTGTTATTAGAGCAGTCAGTAAGTGAAACAAGCAGGCAGAAGGGAAGGCAGCCCTTCTTAGTCTGTGTGGAGCTGGAAGCAGGCTAGCAGTGAGTGGAAAAAGAAAGCTTTCTGTTAATGAAAGAGGAGCCATTTTTAAATACCGGGGTTTTGAGAATAAACCTTGTGATATGTCCTATGCCACCACATCATCTGGCCCTCTACCTTTCAATAGAAGGACCTTTCTTATGCTCCTACATTTCCATATAGAGCTACCTATAGACTTCCACAGTACCACGGTGATATGATTTGGAGCTATAATTGCAGTAGCCCTGCACATCTTGCACATGGTCCCCCAGTGAGGTTTACAAGCCACCATATGGTGATGTTGGCAGCTAACTCTGTGATGGGCCTGGCCTGCACCCTCCGAGGCAATTTGATCTCACTTCAAGGCTAGCTGTTCCCGCAGTGGTTCTGCTACCAGCAGAATCTGGGCTTGTCTCTACATTGTGGCAGTTTAATCCGCTTTCAAACCTGTGCAAGCAAGAGAGTGAATTCGGATTATTAGGGCACAGGTTTTTGTGGGATACGGCTTATGGATCCACCTGAACTGGTGAAAGTAACGGCTGTCCTCAGCCATCCTGCACCGTTGTCAGTGTCCTTCATTCCCCAGTTATTATTCCTTCAGCTGTGGCAGTGAGCTGCTCCCGTGGGCACACCCCTTTGAGTCACTATGAGCAAGGTTTGCTTCAAAATTTATATTGTACATGTTCGCTAAGCACGCCAGCTCATTTTCACTGAAGTGGATAAGGGATGCTCCCAGCAGGCAGTAACCACTGTCAGGCAGACAGCGGCAAGCAGCTGGTATGATAATTTCTTCCACTGGGGCAGCTGAATCCGGAAAAAGACATTTGTCCACACCAGTTTAAACTGGTTCAAGGGCATCTGTACAAACTGTCCAGCTTCCTGTAGCCATGGTGCTCTGGTGCTTTGTGTAAATCAGGCTCTGAAAAACAAAGTGAGTGGCCTCATCCTGAACTTGCTGCGGTCTCCATTCAGCAAGGGAGGGCCACAGCCAGAGCCCAACACATCTGATTGTTCTTCTAGTCTGGTCTCTCCTTCTGCTCAGACCAAACTTTCTTAGACCATTTCCTTTATCAAGCAGGATACAATTAGCAGGAAATTCCTCGGGTGGATTTCCTATTCTGTGATAATCCACAGCATGCTTACGCATTGGTCAGGACAGGACGGGGGTAAGGGTTGGGGGGGTTGAAAGCAGTTTGCAGAATCAGGAAATTGAACCAAGAGAGAGGAATTTGTCTCTTTTTTAATCTGCTTATTATAATGTATTTTTGTGTAAAGATTGTCCTTTGACAGGCACATCAAAGTAACTTTCCAGAGGAAGATGGGAGGTTGTGCCGTGTGTTTGTCCTCTGTGTGTGTTCCCAGGATGCAGAGGAATCTCGTAGGGCTCTATCTCCTCACAGTCACAGATATGCCTCCCTCGCAGTTTGCACAGCTGCATCTCAGTTAGAATTTGGCTCACTGTCATTGTTTTGGTGCAAGAGCCTGTTTTGTTTGTGAAACAAAACAGCAAGATATTTCTGCTAGCAGCGCGGCAGTATAAGCAGGCTGGGGCCAACCCATCAGTGTAGTTTATTGCCAGAGATGGGGTCATCTGTAAAGCACTTTGGAGACTCCAAATACACCAGTGGATATTTTGGATATTAAAGAGTCTACCTGGGGAAATCTTACTCTGTTGCTTTTGTCATTTGTTCCCAAGAGCAACGGAAAGGGATAACTTTCTCATTTACTCTGCTTTAAATTATCTGTATGATTGTCTGCTGCTGTGGCTCGTGTGTGCACACACTAAAAGCAGGACACTGTCACCTCTAGGTGCATGGAAAAATAACACGGGTAGGACACTCTTGAGATGATCCAGGATCATGTCCGCTGGGTCGTGCTGCCTGTTCTTTTTCAACTCAACAATAAAATGAAAGCCAAAAATATCACCCAAAGGCACCTGATGCAACAGCCCCACCATGAGCAAATTAGCTTTGGAGAAACCTGTGTTGTGAACTGCGGTATCTGTGGAGAAGTCAGTGCAGTAGTTTTTAACGTAAAGATGGTGAAGGAAAGCAAGCAGTGTGTATAAAGCACTGCTGGCCCTGCACTGTGACGGAGGGGAGGCTGGCAGTCTCTTCTCAGCCTTGCTTTTGTAGTCACTCAGCAAGCAACGACGTTGTGCACTGCTAGCAGTGGAGGTGATGGCTTACCCTCATTCCCATAGCTTGACTCTCCTCTCACCTATACAGCCACTTTGCCAGCGTGCCCCAAATTTGTTCTGGTGTTTTGTATCATAGTTGGAAGGCACAAACTATGGTACAGAAGAGAGTCCTATGTGTGCATGATCCAGAAGCACTTACCTGCCATCCATGCACCATTGTGTAAGCCTACAGATGCACCCCAGATGCTTATGCCACCGTTGTCTTTCTGTTCTCTGTGAGTGCAAATCCCCCCAGTTAACAACACCTGTGTGCTTCTTCCTTTGTTACCAATATCTGTATCTTAGTTTTCCTACACATGCTATTATCCTAAAACTGTCTTATAGCTCACATACATCCAGATCAAAGTGAAAACCCGTAATATGGTTGAAGCTTGTGACTGAATATTTCAAAACAGTGTTTTCACGCTTCCTTTTTCCCAGGTTACCTTTGGCAGACTCCAGCCATCTGTTGTCTGCTTCTGGGCAAGGACTGTGCTCCAAAATACAATGCCCTCAAAAGAGAGCATGGAGAAAGAAATTGTGGGCACCTAGTGCAGCCACAGGAGAGACGCCAGTGCTGATTTTGGGGCGTTTTACAAAATGCCAAGCTCACAGTGGTAGAAGCACAAAAGCTGAAAGGATCAGTGGGAGACAACAGGCAGATCTCCCCTTTCTGAGTTGCCATTTCAGGCTTTCTGCAGATACGTCATAGTGTCAGCTATACTGCACCTTGTTCCAGAGATAGTAGTGTTAGAAAAAAAACAATTTTATTTAAATAAGAACTGAGATCCTGGAGCCCAACTCTGCAGCACGTTGCAAAGTCCATGACTGTGATATTTTATCGTCCGTGGTGCACAGTCTGTGATCACGTGGATGTAGCTGACTGTGTTGTGCCTGTGGTTAATTTAACAAACCCCATCCCCTCAATCGGCGTGCCCTGGGAGGAAGGGGCCCTCCTGCTGTTGTGTGACTTGAGTGTGATGGTAGGGTGAAAGATGAGAGCGGAAGAGGAGGAAAGCTAGGAAGGCAAGAACAGGCAGGTAGAAGGGAACTAAACAAGGTGAAATCAGTCACAGAGAAATTTGATGGGGTGAGGCAAAGGAAGAAATATGCCTGTCGTGATCAGTCTAGACATGGATGATACAATGACCCTGTTAAAGCACACGTGTGCACCCCAAATGCAGAAAGAAGCTCTGTCTGACTCTTATCTCCTTATCACAGCCACCAAGCTGCCTACAGAACAGGAGCACTGTCTTCCAGTCCAAGGCTCTTCCCATGTGCCGACAGCTGCCGCAGAAGCCCCGAGCCTGTTTCATTGTGGACTTGGACCTTCTGGGACAAAATCATTTCAAAGAGGGTGCTCATTTCTGAAAGGAAGGTGCTGGCCAGTCTTGTCCCAGCGGCATCCGAGTCAGCCCCAGCACCTTTGCCGAAGGTCTCAAAGGTCCTTGGTTTCTCCTGCCTTGCAGCTTCCTCATCCTGAGGCGAATGCAGAGGGTCAGGGGAGAAGACGTTGTCCTTGTAACTACTGGTGAGCGGCAAGGAGAGCCGGGCCACCCATGCTGGGTCAGCAGCCGTCAGCCTCTTGAGGGCCAGCTCTGGAGGGAGTGAAAACAAGAACTGTTGGTGAGACGTGGAGTAGAGGAGACCATGGGGCGGGGGGGGGGAAGTACTGAGAAATGAGGAGACTTCCTGAAATCAACTGTGAGAGGACTGATTGTAAACAGGTCTAGAGATAAGCTACCAGCAGCATCATTCAAGCCAGCAGCTTAAAAAAACCAAAAAAACTAGAACTATTTTAAAACTACTGGCTGTTTTGTTCTGTTTTTTTTAATATAACCATTAGGATCACTTTGCTTTCTCATTTGTTGCAGCCTCAAGTGGCACTTCACTAAATTGTTAGCAAAGCCAGAGAAAGTGAGGGTTTAGGACTGCCTAAAGGGGAGACAATGACGGAAAGCTTTCAAGGGGGAAGTATCGGACAGACAGAAGGTCACTGGTCGACTTCCCTTAAGGGTCACTCTAGGGTGGGAATTTACTGCTAAGCAGGCATATTGAGACCGAAAAGAAATGGGTTATTGTGAAAACAATAACAACAGAAATAGAATGAAATTCTGGATTATAAAATGCACAGCTGGATGGTTGAAGACTAGTAACAAAAAATTGAGCTATAAAGTAGTTTTTCATCAATTGGAAACAGATGAGGAGCAGTGGGAGCCTGGCGTGGGTGTAGGCTGCAGGCTCATTAGTGTACCAGTAATGCGATTCTGCCCCGAAACGGGCAAATGAAATCATACAATGTGTTGGTCAAGGTATTCCCTGTTGGCATGAAGACATATCCGTGGTATTGTTACTAGGTCTGGCGAGACCTGATTAGGAGTATTACATACAAATCTGATTATCCGTCTGTAGGAAAGAGGATCTGAAATGACAGAAGTGCAGAGAAAACTTGAGATGAAAACAGGAGTGAGTCCAGGCTTACACGATGGAGACCCCAAGAGGTAGGGGTTGCTTAGCCTGAGGAAGCAAATGCTCACCGGGGATCTGACTGCAACCTGTCATTATTTTGATGAGATAAGCACCGACAAAGGAAATCTTTATGCTTAAAATAGTGTTGGCAAAAGAAGAAGTGATTATAACTGTCCGTGAATAAACATATACTGGAAATTAAAGGAAGGACCCCATAGGAGGGTGAGCCTGGAATAGCTTCCTCATCAGACGGCAGGAAACGGGGGTTCTTGTTTTTTAAGGTAGAGCTTTGCAGTTGATAAACAAGGCTCCGTGATGTGGTGCACAGACGCTGCCCTCCAGCCCCGCACCGCTTCATTTTCCGAAGCGTAACCGAGAACCACGGGGAGGTTCGAAGCGACCGCCAGGTTTGTGAAACACTTTGAGAGCAGCAAAACAAGTAACTGGTGTCCGGTAACAAAACACAACGGTCCCAATCAAATGGCAAGAGCTGGTGTCATTATAATAATTGTGTGGCTCTGACTTATAAAGTGACCTCTGAAGGGAGGGTCCCCATTCTAATGCACTTATGCTGCTTCCAGAAGATAATCAGTACCCTGGGACACGTGGTCCTCAGTCAGTGGCTAGTCAATCACTGAGACAAGTCTCCTTCCTCAGCCAACTAAGTAATTAGTCCTTTTTCTCTGAAAAACAACGGTGTCCTGGGGTGGGATGGGGGTGAGGGCTGGGATTCAAACCTGGTAAGGAGAGAAGGGCAGATACATCACTTAGGTTTTGTTTCAGCTGAAGCCCCAAAATTGTTTTGTGTTGCTTAACTTCCAGAATTTCTTACTGCAATCTCAGTATTTTCTTTCAGTCACGGTGACTGTTCCTTAAGAGATCTCCCAAGCGTGCTGAAGCCCCATGTTTTTGCTCTAAAACATCCACAGTTCTCTCCTCCTCAGTCTGCAAGAAGCTACTGCATTCCCTGAATATTTTGATGCTTCAGCTCTGGAGCAGGGCACAACAGTAGTCCGCTCGCTGCAGGGAGAGCCAAGACTCAGTGGGCTGATGGTCCTGTGACCATGAAACCTTATAATTAGGTATGTTTAATTTGACCGATAATTCTTTACTGCCTTATTTTAATGGTGTTTCGGGAGCAGGGGTTATTTTTATAATCAATAAAGTTCTCTCTCTCATCTGCTGCTGCGAGCACTCTGTTTCGCTGGTGGGGGATAGGTGTTAATAGACGGTGCTGAGTGCTGAGAGTTCGGCCCGCAGCTCGATGCTCACAGCATAAACAACCAGAGAGCTGGCTGGGACAGATTACTCGCGCAGTTCCCCCCCGCTGCGCCTAGCACAAAGGCCCAGGCAGCCTCAGCCAGCTGTTACGATACTCCTGAGCACAAGCAATGCTTCCTTCCTCCCTCTCTCAGGATGCAAGTCTACTTCTCTGTTTGTGTTTGCGAGAGGAGGAAGGAGTCCAGCAGCTCCATCGTCTGCGCTCCGTTGCCTTTTCGGGAAGGTCTGGGCTCATGGTTAAGGTTGTTTTTCACCACTGAAACAGGGCAGCCTCTTTTGTCATGTCCAGCACTACCGCATGGGCAGGCAGCCGCGCTGGCATAGCCTCAGCATGCACCACTCGTGTTCACTGTGAAATTCCAATAATTTGGCAAAAGGGGTTTTTTTCGTATCAAATCCAAGAAGCATGGAAGATGGCACTTCATGGATACGCCTCGCCATAGCACAGATTTTCTAGGATGCTACCTGTCTGGGCAGGACTGGATCCTGACAGATCTGCTGAGCAAGTCCACCAGTCCCTTCACTGGGACCGGTGCATGTCAGTGCACCCATGGGATGGAGCTGGGCAGCCTGTTCGCTCCCTGCTCTTGGCTGCAGGACCTTTAAATCTGAGGAAGCTTGTAGGTCTTGTTTCACCTAGCCTTTCCTTTGTTTGCTCCTTACTAGAATAAAAGGGCAGGAAGGCAAACGGAGAGAAGCAGCGTGGTTCTCCCTCTAAGCAAGAGCACAGAAAATGCCCAACTCTGGAATTAAAACGACCACAGCAGCAAGCCTCAATGAGTTCCTCTTGCTGTGGAGGAGTGCAGAGGCTCCACAATGAAATTTCTGCTACAGGACGTGAGTCAGCCCAACTCTTTCAAATTGAAATGCCAGTAGAAGAGATTTTTAGAACAAATCAATAAAAGGAACATGTAGAAAATGTCAGGCCCAGATGGTATTCACCCCGGAGTGCTAGAGGAACTCAGATATGAAATTGCTTGGTTTATTAGCTGCTGTTCGTTAACTACTGCTTCAAATGAATACGGTAGCAGAGGAAGGGAAGGTAGAAATTGTGACATGAGTTCTTAAGCGTGTGAAGGTGAATCTAGTGCAGGCAGATTCATAGAAATCATTATATGCGAGACTCGGCAGATAGCCGAGTACCTGCTATTCAGACAAGAACTGACGTGACATTTGCAAGGTGGGGAATTGCGTTTTGCAAATTTGTTGGCATCTTTGGAAGAGGTGGATGAAGACTCCTGGTTGACAGAGGACACCTGAGCTTGCAGAAGAGCACCAGCCAGGCTCGCAGGGGACCTGAGCTGTCCCGGAATTAACAGCCAGGTTCTGTCAGGGACTAGTACGTGTTAAAAGCTGGGAAGCGAGGGTAGGAATAAATAATCTTCCCCACAAAGGGAGGTCATTAGTGGAGGCCGAGAGTATCCGTTCAACGTAGTGATAAATGACGTGGAGAAATGGATGGCGTTGGTGCTGACTCCGCTAAAACACCCAACGACATAAAAGCAGAGGGTTGCTGAAGGACCTAATAATACTGAGTGCTGTGAGCAAAAAGTGGCTGGTGGATTTCTGTGTCACGGGGAACGACACGTCACGTATTGATGACTCTCCCACCATGCAGAGGAGGGATTTGGGAGTCACCGTGAACAGTTTGGTAACAGAGCTCAGCATGGAGCTTGGGCAGGACAGGAATGAAGAACAACCAGAAACCTCACCAGTATCCTAAGCACTGTGCACAATGCTGGTCACCACATCTCAATAAAGATATGCTAAAATTAGTAACAGGTTGGTCACAGGAGATGAGACTGGACTAGTTCAGCCTGGTAGGAGGCTGATGGGGAGGCTTCTCATCAGGAGCCTGATGGGGCTCAAAGGGTATACAACATCTTGAGGGGCTTGAGAAGGACAACTCTTCACCGTTCTCACTCTGCATGGACTAGGAGACCATGAAACGAAGGGGCTCAGGTCAGCATGGGAAGCAGTTAACGTGGTGCATAGTTAAACTGGACTTCACCTGTATGCAACAACAGAGGTCAACCTCACAAATCAGCTAAACAACAGTATATACATCAATGGGAGGAAGGATCTACCAAGAGTGATTAAACACATGAAAAAATCCAACGTGAAGCTCAGCAAGTCCCTTTGCTGTAAACTGCCTGGTACCAAAAGCATAGGACAGTCCATACTTGCTGTCCCAAGCATCTGCCCCTGTCAGAGCCACCCTAGGAGATGAGATGTCCCCTGGCTTGCTGCAGGCCAGCCAGTTTTGTCTTCTGAATGGGGTTAGTGTGTTATTTGAGGAGATCCCGCTGCTGGAGCCCCCCTACCAGCCCCAGCATGCTCCCAATAGCGAGGCCACCTCACCTGCCTGTGGCTCCAGGAGGGTCTCCAGCTCCTCTCCCACCAGCTGCTGCACGGAGAGCTCAAACCCGCTCTCTGAATCGCGGTCCTCTGCCTCGCTCTCGCCGTGCCCGCTGTCCTTTGTGCTCAGGCAGTCAGCATCCAGCCCCGCAGCCCTGCGAGGGGGCCAAAACACTCAAGTCACACTTCAACTCTCAGCACAACCCTGCCCCGCCAATTAATTTGAAGGGGGTCGTCTTTATCCCCCATAAAGTGACCCAGAGGTGGGGTGTGGGCATCCTCTCAGTGCATCGTTCACAGTACCGAAGGCATAATCATTTCAGTCCCCATCAAGTAATGAGTTTTGGGTTTGTTTTTGTTTAAAAAAAAAGCCAGAAAAACCAAACCAAACCACAGACACATGAACGTGGCGCACTGGGATCAGGAGCACCACGGACCCTCTGAAAACTGGGCCCCGGCTGGGTGCTGGGCTACACATGGGGCTGCTCCACGTTTCTTGCCCAAGAGGGTTTTTATCCTTCTGCAGGGAGATCCTGAGCAAACAGAGAGCTGGTGGCTCTTCCCTGTGTATTCGGAGGAGCTGCCCACCTGCAGGACCCGGCAAGGAGCATCACAGCCCAGCCCTGCCCTGGCAGCCCCAGAGCAGCTCTCCCTCCCTCTCCATCCTCAGCAGATGGAGATGATGATGAGAAAGGTGGAGAAAGCTGTGTCTGCCCCTGGCCTGGGCAGGTGGGGACAGGGGGGACATGGCAAGGCAGTGATGAAGCCCTGGCATCCTCAGGAGCATTCACCCAGAGATGTCAACAGCATAATTTAGTGGGAACGCCATAAAGTTTGTCTCTGGGAGCATCTTGAGCACACAGCCGGGATATCTCAGTCCTTCCCATCCCTATTAGCAGCGTCTCCCTTGCTAGCCTCCTGGCCTGGGGACAGATGCCCCGAACTCATGTCAACAGGCAACAGCATCTCTAAGAAAGTACCCAGAGCCATGAGAAGACTCATCCCTGTGCTGCTGCCTCCAAAGCTGGGACCCTCTGTGCACATGAGCGCTCCTTTCCATCGCACTTGAACACATCGGTGTTCCCCTAGCAAGGACGGGCAGATGGTTCGTGGCCACAGAGGAGCTCAGGTGAGTATGGAAGGAGCTGCCAAAGGTGCCCCAGGAAGGAGGCAAAGAGCAGCCCTAGGAGGGTGCTGGATACCAACGGGGAGCCAGGACCAGAGGAGCACAGCCATCCCCTGAAGGGAGGACCTACCTCCCCAATCTCAGGGTCAGCAAAACCGGGGACAAGGTTTTGCCTTCTGTGTCTGCTGCCCTGGTGTCTCCTGCCCTTGGAGGCTCTTGGGGCCAGTGGGGCTGAAGCAGAGGCAGCAGAGACGCAGGGGAACGAGGCGTGGGGAAGGGAAGGGCCGAGAGCCAGCCTTACCTGCTGCCGTTCTTGGCGGTGTACTTGTTTCCCCTGTGGTTTGTTTTGGGCTGGAACTGGCCCTGGTGCAGCAGGGAGAGCAGCTGGGAGATTTGCTGTAAGGCAGGAAAAGCCTGTTGAGCCCCGGCGATGGCCACTCAAGCTGCTTCCTGCCAGGACGTCCCCTCCGAACCCCCCGGCCTTTTTATAGCGTTTCCTCCTCCTGCAGATGGTTCAGCATCCCCACGCAGGGGGAAAAACAAGCGGCCGGGCAGCCCACCTGGTCCCAGCGCTTCCCCTGCGCCGTCTCTGCCTGCCGTTCCCTGCCCGCACGCTCCCCTTGGGAAGCGAGCGTGGGGTTGTCCCCTTCTCCCTGTGACAGCCATCCTCCACCCCAGCTCCCGGGGTGTCCTGGTGGGTGTGGGGAGACCCTGCCCGTGGTGGGGTGGCCGTTCATCCTACCCAGCCCCTGCTGCTGGGGCACCTCTGCCCAGAGCTGGGAGAAGAGACCAACCAAAGACCATCGGGTTGCACGTTCCCACCACCCCAGGGTGTGCAAGACCCGGGCAAGGAAGGATTTGGGGCGGGGGGGCAGGATCCACACCTCCGGCAACGCGTGGGGCAGCTCCTACCTGCACTGGGGGTGACTCCATCGCGAACTCCCCGGTGGGGCTCTGCTCTGCCAGTGCCACCAGCGACAGCCGGACCAGGCTCCTGAGGATATGCTGGTGGGGCTGGGGCTGCCCAGGTCCCCCAGCACCCACGGGCTGGTTGGGTGGCAGCGGGGGCTCTCCCACGGGCCCCTGCGGTGGCTTCACCAAGCTCTTGCAGTGCGGTGGTGCATCCGGGGGGCTCGCAGCCTCTTTCGCCAAATTTTTCAGTCTGTGGGGCTGGCAGGGCCGGCGCTGCAGGATGGGCAGGTTGAAGGTCGCCGGCTGCTCATCTGAGTCTTTTTGGGTCCTCTGATTTCTCAGGGTCCTGTAGAGAGTGGGGGTGAGGTGGAGGGGAGCCTGTGGGGAGCCCCCCGGGGCAGGGGCAGCTGTGCCAGGCAGATCCTCCTGGCAGGGACGGGGGGGCTCAGCCTCCCGGGGCCGGCCCCGGAGCAGCGGGACGAGGTGGATGTCTGTCTTCTGGATCTGCCTGTGCGGCTTCTTGAGCTGCTGCTGCCTGCGGGCATCCTCTGCCTCCCTGCAGTTGTAGGCCATGCCGTCCTTCTTCTCCTTCTTATGCAAAGACAGGGTTAAAGCTAAAAGGAGAAGGCACCCACCCAGGAGAGCGGCCAGGCAGATAACGACCACCACGGATGGGCTCAGCCACCCGGGATCCTGGGCTGAGATTTTGGAGAACGCCCCGTGATGCCGGAAAACTAAGCGGACTCGGGCTACGGTGTGCAGGGGGATGTCCCCCTCATCGCTCACCCGGACCACCAGCTCCCGCTCGCTGCCAGTGAGGCTGCTGGCGTTGCTGGTGTTGAGGAAGACCTGCCCCAAGAGAGGGTCCAGGATGAAGAGCCCAGCATCATCCCCACCCACCAGATCATACCGGAGAGCCCCGTTGATGCCGGAGTCCGCATCCCTGGCCACAATGCTGAAGAGGAAGGGAGCACCAGCACACGACACGAGTGTTGCATTGGTCACTGCTGCAGTCCCTTGGGTGCTCCCGTTCCCAGGGGCCACCCAGAAGCACCCTGTCTCTGCATTGACCAGGACGGAGAGCGTGGCCATGCCTCCCACCAGCACCGGCGTGGTGATGACGGGTGCGTTGTCATTCCGGTCGAGCACAGCCAGCCTGATGGAGACGTTGGACGCCAGCTTGGGGTGACCACCGTCCTCCGCGGTCACCAGGAACTCCAGGCTCCTCACCTGCTCGTAATCAAAAGCTTGGAGGGCAAAAACATCCCCAGTGGTGGGGTCGATTGAGACCAGATCCGAAGCAGAGGAGTCCGGGATGCTGTAGGTGATTTCCCCGTTGAAACCCAGGTCGGGGTCGGTGGCACGGACGGTGAGCAAGAAGGCAGGTCCTTCGCTGTTCTCAGCAATAGCAACCTCGTAGGTGGCCTTCTCGAAGGAGGGGGTGTTGTCATTGACGTCGCTGATGCAGATAGTGAGGTGTTTCATCACGGCCAAGGAGAGGTCACCTCGGTCCCGCACCACCAGCGTCAGGTTGTACTCGGCACGCAGCTCCCTGTCCAGCGTGGCGTTGGTCATCAGCACGTAGCTGTGGCTGTTGGTCCTCTTCAGCCTGAAGTGCTCATACCCTTGACTGAGGGAGCAATGCACTTGCCCGTTGCTTCCCGAATCGGGGTCGCTGGCCGTCACCAGAGCCACAAAGCTGTCTTTGGGGAGGGCTTCGGAGAGCACGGGTGCCCGCGCTGCCCAGGTGATGTGGACGTCGGGAGCATTGTCGTTGACATCCAGGACTTTGACCAGGATCTTGCAGTGCGCTGGGATGGGGTTGGCGCCCAGGTCCCGGGCTTGCACATCCAGCTCGTAGGCGTGGGTTTCCTCGTAGTCCAGCGGGTGCTTCAGGATGATGCTGCCCGTGCGAGCATCGATGCTGAAAGTGCTTAGCACCTCCAGGGGTGCGTGCTTGCTCAAGCTGTACTCAATCTCCCCGTTGGGACCCTGGTCGGGGTCGGTGGCCGTGACCGTCACGAGGAGGGTCCCAGGCAGAGCATCCTCCCGAACCTCGACTGTCAAAGAGCTCTCTGCAAAGATGGGGCTGTTATCGTTGGAGTCGAGGACAATGACTTTAATTAAAGCGGTACCTGATTTTGGCGGCTCCCCATGATCAGCAGCCGTCAGCACGAGGTCAAAGGAGGAGTGCAGCTCCCGATCCACTTCTTTAACCACGACGAGCTCCGCGTGCCTCGTCCCATCGGAGCTGGAGACAACCTCCAGAGCAAAGTGCTCGCTGGGGGAGAGGGTGTAGGAGCAGCGGGCGTTGGGGCCGGCGTCGGCATCCAGGGCTCGGTCCAGCGGGATCCGCGTCCGCAGGGATGCGCTCTCCGACATCTCCAGCTCCAGCTCAGGCGTGGGGAACCGCGGCGCATTGTCGTTGACATCCAGCACTTGAACCTCCACGTGAATCAGAGCCAGGTTTCGGGCGGCCAGCACATCGAACGAGACCCAGCAGGGATCGCTGTGCCGGCACAGCTGCTCCCTGTCGACCCGCCCGGCCGTGCTGAGCACCCCATCCCCGCTCCCCACATGCAGCAGGAACCTCCCGGGGGTCTCCATCAGCTGGAAGGTATCCGCCGTTTCGCCGCTCTCACCCCCCTCGAAGTGCTCAGCCAGCGTCCCTATCACCGTTCCTAGCGGCACTTCTTCGAACACCCGGTACTGCACTGTGAACGTGGCCACCTCCTGGGCATCGGCGGAGAGGAAGAGGTACCACCACAAGGCTGGGAGATGGAGAGCGGAGCGGCTCAGCAGTAGCATGCTGCTGGCAAAGCCCACCACCCCGCTGCCCCGGCACACTGCCGGGGGCTTGCCCGCCTGCCGCCGCATACCCAAACGGTCCTTACAGCGATCGCAAGTCCTCGGCATCCTCTCCCATCTCCAAGTCCCATAGGCGCCAGCCACCGGTTGGAAAGGAGGAGAAATGGCGAGCGAGTCTGGCGGTTGTCCCCCGCCCCGCCATCACCGGGGGACAGCCGGGAGAGCCAGCCGCTCCCCAGGCTGAAACGCTCAGCCCGGAGCAGAGGGGACCACCACCGCCGCAGCTTCAGCCGAGGAGCAGCGTCCGGCCGGCCAGGCCGGGGCCGGGAGGTGGACCAGCCGTGTTTCCTATGGAAACCCCACCTACAGGAAAAGGGAGGACCGGGCTGGTACAATGCCTGGGCGGGGTGGGGGCTCGTGGGGCAGCACCCTTCCCAGCTGGGAGAGGGGTGTGGAAGTGCCCTCAGTTTCCAACCTGCAGGGACCATCACCGCTGCCTGCTGTCACCTGCAAAATGCATTTTACAGAAGGCGCGATTCCTGGAGACCGTCCCTAACCCATCTGCAAAGCCCGACGCGTGCTTCAGGAAGATGTCTGCAAGGACTAGCGATGATGGACTTCTGCTCTTGCCTTAACCCAAAGACTCGTTCCCCACACTGTTAGATTTCTGACTTACTTCGATTTATTTTCATTTCGCCTAAATCCAGTGTGTAATCCCTGCTCCTTGCTCTGCCTTTTGCTGTCGGTTTTGAGGGCGATGCGTCCATGTCACCTTCTCCAACATACGGCTTTTGATTATGTCACTGCTTCATTTTCATCTGGACACACCAAGATGAGCTAATGAATCACTGGGAGAGTTGCCACGTCAAACACGGGCAGGTGGGCACAAGGGAAGAAAGGAGGCTCTGGCAGATGCGAGCTGTGTCCTGTCAGGCCGCTCCCTAACCCCTACATCCGTCTGTCCTGGCCAGCTCCCCCTGTCTTGGCACGTGCTCCATCCCCAGCTTGGCTCGGCTTTGATAAACCCCAGTGTCACTCCTCACCCAGCTCTGATTTTACACCACCAAATACCTTCTTTACCTTATTTCAGCATCTCACCCCGAGCCCCCACCTTCGAGCAGCCTGTGTGAGCTGCACAGCCGTGCCACCCGCTCCCTGGCCAGCTGCACACACACGTGTGCATGCATAGGTAGCACAGGCTCAAGTTGTTCCATGTATTCCTCCTAAGCAGGCAGGGGAGCAGGCAGCTGGCTGCCTGCAGAGCCCAGTTACCCCAAGCTGGGCTGTACTTTGGGTCTCAAGTTGATTGAAGGCATTAGGGACAGGGAAGGTCACTGCAGAAGTTTCCTTGGCCGTTACGGTGAGCAGAGCATCCTCGTGGTGTGGTTTGAGTCCCACCACCCACATCACCTTTATCTTGGCCCCCACATCTGCCAGGCAGCCTCCAGCAGCCCTGCAGCTGCCGTTGGTGTCCCATGCCTGCCTTGCCCTTCTCCTCCTGCCTTTCCAGACTTGCTGGGCACCCCCATACCTCCATCCTATTCCCATCCCTCCCTGCTCCCCTCACAGCTCTGATTTTCCCAGTTGAGGCTCCCCATCACCTGCCTCCCCTCCCAGTTTCTGGCTTTCATCACTTGTCTTCTAGTATGGTAAGTTTTAATGCCACAATGAACAGCAAACGCAAAACGACCCCAGCGCCGACCACCCGTTTCGCCCCGGGGAGGTTAGTGCCACCACTCAGCACACCGGGAGGAAGGGACAGTGCAGCTCGGCCGTGGCAGGGGGTGGCAGGAGACCCAGTGCTATTCCTGGGCTCAGTCCCAGCTCCAGGTGACCTTTGCCAAGTCATTTCCCTGCTTTGTGCTCTCGCTTCCTCCTCAGCTGAGCGAAGCCAGCCCGCAGGCTCTCCTGGAGGGATGCTCTCCCGCTCGCCGGCTGCCCGCAGAGCTGCGGATGGAGAAGCGGATGTCTCCCAGCCCATGCCCTGCTTTCGGGTGGGGGGGTGGGAAGGCTACTTCCTTCTGGGGGGAGTCTCATCCTTCTACCTCCCTTTTTTTTTTTATGCCTTTCCTTTTCAGCGATGGAGAGGAACAGAAGAACCGCACTGAAATATTACCAAGGAAAGGAAATAAATATTATGCCTGAGAACCGTGGGGGTTCCCCAAAATGCCCTGCAAGACGTATCCCTCTCCCCATCGCCTCCCAAGCCATCTGCAGAACGAGCCAACCTCACCAAGTCCCCCATGTTCAGCCCACCACTGATGTCACAGGAGGCGTACTCCCCCCGACACCAGCACCCACGTGTGCCGGACCCCGCTTGGTGCGGCCCCCACCCCACCAGCTGGAAGGAGAATGCCCCTTTAGGCCGCTGCAGCCCCAAACCGCTCCTTTTTCTCCCCAAAGGCAGGGAGGCAGATGGGATTTTGAGCACCAGTTTGTTCAGCCACCATAGGGAAAGTCTGATGTGACAGTCCCGGCGCTGGGAAGAGAAGTCACGGTCACTGAGACGAGGGCTGTGACCCCCTCCTGAGCACTGTCCCCCCCCAGCAGCTATGCTGTCCCCAGTCCAGCTGTACAAATACCAGCACTGGTGACAGATCTGGACTGCCCAGGAGAAAAGGAGCTGGAGGAGCTAATGCATTTAATTGTTACGATACTTCAGGAATAAATCCCGACAGACTAGACCTGTGACCCCAAGCCATCAGGACATTGACGGTTTGCAGGGAGGGTGGCTGCAGGACACTGCAAAAGCGTTTGCCGAGCTGCAAACCACGCCGGCCGCATCTTGGTGGAAGATGGACAAAGTAATGCTAACAAAGAAAATAGAAAAGAAAAATGGGGTTGAGCTGAGACTTGCTAGAAGCACAGACAGTAAAATAAGATCTGGTGCTAAAAACAAAACACGTCTCCTCTTGTTTCCTGTTCACACATGGGCAGGTTTCCAATGTGCAGGTGCTTCAAGACCTCCATAGACAGTGTTGTGTCTATGAACATAAAATTTCCCCCCCCCCCCGGAGGTTGGCTGCACCCAAAACCTTTCATTTAAAGCTCAGAAAGAGCATCAGTTATATTCAATTATTGCAGTAGCATTCTCCAGCTTCTGCGTGATGCGAATCTAGATGGAGCAAGTAAAAGCATGGCCACTTCTCACCAGCCGGTACCCTTACACCAGGGATCATGCTTTTTCTCCTCAACTGTCCCAATTTTCAGCCCTTCAAAGACAGGCTTTGCTTCTCTAGAAGCATCACTCCCTTTTCAGCAGAAAAAAATGTTTTCTTAATCCATTGCTATGCATTAGATGTTTTAGGAGCTGGGTGCAGATGCGCAAGGTGGCCTCGGACCTGCCTCATCCTCAGCTGCCTGCAGGGACTGGGGAGGCCCTTGGGGGACCGTTCTCAGGAGGAAGGATGTGATTCACCCTCTCACACCAAACGGCAAGTGCAGAAATCTGCAAGAGGGGGATGGATCTTCTCTCAGGGGGCCCTGGCTCTCCTCGTGCTCATCTTCTCCGTAAAATCAGACAGTGACACTGCCTGAAAGTGACCTCCACATGCCACCTGGTCCAGCCTCCCACCCCAATCAGGTCCCTTTTGGGCCAGGTTGCTCAGGACCTCATCCCTCTTCACAGCAAAGGCTTCTCCGTATCTCCTTGCAGCCTCCTCCAGCAATGCCTTCCTTGCACCGGGGAGCCCAAAACCAGGCACATCCCTCCAAACACAAGCGTACCCCAGCTGCACTCTCAGCGATGCTGGAGAGAGGCAGGAGAAATCACCACCCCAGCTTGCTGCCTGCACCCCTGCCCGCACCGCCTGCAGTTGGCTGCCTCCACCACAAGAGCCCACTGCTGCTCCGCGCTCGGCTCTGCCGCGGTCCCCAGGCTCTCCCCAGCACCCAGGCCGGTGGGCAGTGGGGTGCAAAGAGCCACCAAGCTCTCAGCAAACACCAAACCTCCAACGAGAGGGTCTCTGACCACCCTCACCCCAAGGCAGAGGTCCCGGTCGGGCTCAGCTGGCTCCCAGCCCTGCAGGGAGGCACTGGGTGATGCTGCAGCTCCCCTCCATCCTCAGCTGATGCCTCCCTCAATTTTTGCACAATTTTAGGCAACCCTGCAGCATTATGAGCCAAGTTTCCTGCAACCCCAGCTCTAAAACCCCTGCCAAATGCTCCTGAGAGCTATGTGCCTGTGCAGGGGTTATATAGGTGCTCCCCCTGCAGCAGGTGAACACCCCAATGAGGAGGGAAATAAAAGGAGGTGCAGGCGATCCCAAATCAGGACAGAGTTAAGGTGGTGCAGCAGCTTTTAAAAAAAAAAAAAAAAAGCTTCCTAAGGCAGCAGTCTGGCTTCAAGAAAAGCAACTAACTGCAAAGTCTCTGCCAGCTCCTGCTTGCTGTGCTCCAGGAGCTCCCCTGCGTAGAGGGTAGGATAAGGAGAGTTATTGTTGCTATGTGTTTGTAAAAAGATTATTGTTAAGGAGGGGAAGAACATTATAAGTGAAATAAATTGGAACAAGCTCAGTGTTTGAATAGAGAATAATAATGTTATGATAATTTGCATGCACAGTCTCTGCCGCTCGAGAATCCTAATGCATTTTATAAAGTCTTGTGCTACGCAGAGCAGTCCTGTAAGCGGATAGCAGTAAGAGCTGGCCAAATATAAAAGAGGAGAATCTGTAAAAATGACCTTTTATTGTGTAGGAGAAAGCAACGAGAAGCAGAGTTGAAATATAACGCTTGGTGTCCTTCTGGAGGAGAAAGCTGGCAAAAGATTGTCGCTGGCTTGTATGATCTAGTTTGCTGTTATGAGTCTTACAGTAATTTTTTTCCTGTATTTCAAAAGGTTATATCTAAATATTTGTTTGCAAATGAAATACATGAAAAAAAATCCTGAAGGCCAGAACTGCGATACTAGATCTTTCCAGAAAAGGTCATATAGAAGAAGGGGCCGCTGACAGCTCCTGGCCTGGGCTGGAAGGATCAGAGCACAGGAGAAATATGGGGGAAACTGGAGCCCCATCAGCACCACCGTTCACTGCCAGGTTTTTTGCTTTTAGTTTGACAAGCTGAAATACCTGAGCGATGGCAAAGCGTTTTGCAGCGGTGGGGTTTCCCCGGCTCCTCCACTGTATACGTGACAGATCTAGGCCACAGCACGCTGTAACATAAATCAGACCTTTACAAGTCCCCAGCGGCTGCAAATCAATGAGTTCTAGTAATAATTACCCATTTTATCTTTCTCTTTATTAATATTTAGATGTTTTTAATCTTTTCTTTGCAAACACAGTGTTTCCCTGCTGCAGTTGTCCTTCAGTGGGAGCTGCCATAAAAGCTCCTGTTTCCCCGATTAAAGACTTTGTCTTGAACCAAGCTGCTCCCTGATCTGAAACGACGCAACCACGAAAGCCGGGTGACAACTCCGCCGATTCACCCTGGACGGGTGACACCATCTCGGCGCACGGCCGGTGTCCCCGAGACGCGGTGTAGCCAGTCTGGGTACAGCAGATCTTGTGACGGTTGTAAGGGGTGTTCTTAAGCTCTTAGACTGAGCCCTCACCACGGGTGACCACGTGGATTATCGCAACCTACAGCCGGTGTTTAAAGAGATGTCCCTGGAAGGTGGGTAGCTCTTCAGGTCGTGCTGCTAATGAGGGATGTATAAATTAAAAAATAAGCCCTGTGTTGACATGCAGAGGGAGGCGGGGCTCTCAGTGATTTTCAGTTGAAGTGACAGACCTTATCTCCTCTAACACAGGCGTGGGGAAGCTGATAATGCACTATCACCTTGGGAAAACACAAGGGAAAAAATCAAAACAGAAAACAACGCCCAAAAAAAGTAATATAAATTATGTTTATTGTAAAGACCAAAATTTTCCAGCAAGTCCAACCACTACTTAGCTTTAAAGTAAGTGAGAAAAGAAGCTGGAAATAAGTGAGAGGAAGGATGCTGGAGCATCTGCCATGTCAGAAATACCTCCAGCACCCGGAGGAGTAGGTAAAAGACCCCATTTCTTGTCCAACAGTGCACAGAGGGATCTGTGCTGGGGATGCGGCGTAGGACGGACACGGATCTGGCTTTTCTGTTCTGGGATGGGGAGGGGAGAGGCAGGAACCATACTTTGACTCCTGGGACTATTCAGCAGAATAAATCCTTGAGAGTGATCCCAGAGGCTGCGCTCCCTCCCCAGGGACTGTCCTCCAAGCCCAGGGACTGTCTTCCAAGCCCACGCACTGAAGACAGGCTTTGATGTCCAGCTTGCACCATGTGAGGAGAAACCGAGACCAATTTCTTCTCCGAAGAGATGCCCAGCACTTGCAGCAGCAGCAGGACTCCCAGGGCTGAGCAGGTCACCACGGTCTACTACCACCAGGAGCCTGACGGGGCTCAGGATGATGTTTCACCCCTCCATCTGCTCCCTCTGTGCCGCCTCAACAAGCTTCTGCCCAGGGTGACATTCATCCCAATGGATGGACGACCCCACCATCGCTCCCTCCTCAGCTGGGACGTGCCCTGCTGCTTCCAACGCTGAAATCAGCCAAGTCCCCAGGTCCTCAAGCAGAGCTTCCCTTGGCACAGGGACAGCAGACAGCAATGGGGACAATGAGGATGACCGCAATGAAGATGACCTCAGCCTCCCCATCCCTGCCATTGTGCACGGAGATGCTGCAGGCTCTGCCCAGAGACGCACGTGTTTCTCCACCGGTGCCAACACCTCGAGATGTTCAGCCAACTGCAAGGGGTGGCCGATGTGCTGTTATCACCTCTCCTGCCTCTGCCGTGTCACCTCTCTTCTCTCACCCACCTCCACTGAGGGACCGGACACGTTGTCCTCTGCCGCTGGCTCCACCGCTGAAACGCCAACACAGCTTCAGGTGCTGCCTCCTCTCCTCTGGCTGTTGGCCACGCCGGGCTGAGCCCACTGCCGGGGCCGGCAGGAGGGAGGACAGCGTTTCAGCCCTCCGACAGAGGGAAAGGGGCTGTGGCATGGAGGAAAAGAGGGGCTGGAGGCTTTGCTGTGCCATACAAGCGGCATAATGAGGACACCGTGCATGTGGAAACATCTATAATCTGGAAAGCAATTCCAACTTCCAGCTCCTGCCAAGGGGCTGAGCGTACGCCCAGAGCTCCCCAGCTGGGGCAAGGACCAAGACAGCTCTCCTGGGCACTCCCGACAGGTAAAACCAGGGCAAGAAAAACCAGAAGAGGTGCTAATGCTGTCCCACGTAGGCTGACCCAGCCCCAGAGCCCCCAGCTTCTTGCCTGGGGACAGTGTTCCCCCTGGGCTGGACTTTTGGGGGCTGATGATGGGTCACTGCAGTGACACAGCCTTCTATCTGAGCCTACCTGGGGAGAGACACAATCCCGGGGAGCTAAAACCTCCACGTGCAGGAACCGGTGAGTCTCGGGCTAAGCTAACATCCCAGTCACTATTTTTCCAGCGGGACATGGTCCCTTGAGTCCTGCCCAGGTGGCCCACAGCCTTGTCACAGGTACGTGATCTCGATGACACTGGGCTCAGCGCTCCCGCAGGGAATGTGATGCTTGCAGGAGCACTGGCAGCTCATGCCGGCCGCGTCCGCGCTGCCCAGCTCCCGCTGGCAGGGCTGGGCAGGCAGCTTCTTCTGGGAGCCCAGCTTCTTCCAGTCCGTGAGGTGCACCCCATTGTCCAGGTCCTGTGGCATGGGCTCGTGGTAAAGGGTGATCTGGACGGTGCGGAGGTGAGGGCCGTAGTGGACCACGACGATGATGAAGACGGCCAAGAGGACGAAGATGACGACGATCACGGAGATCATGGGCAGGGCATCGGATTTCTTCGTCACGCTCCTGACAACGGAGATGGGAGTGAAGGCGGCCACGTCCTGGGGCTCGGGCTGTCTCAGCTGGCTGCCGGACGTGGAGGTGTTCATGGCTGAGCAGGCTGACCTGGGACAGAGAAACGTGGGGTGGAAAGGGGTGACCACCGAGCAGAGGCGATCCGATGTCCTTATCTCCTGCCCTCCAGTTGGCAGCTCCTGCCTGCGCTTGCGGCTGCCGGGGAATGGGACCGTCCCGTCAGTGCTCCCTCCCTCGGGCTCACGGGACAGGATAAATTTTGGTGGTTGTAGCTGGGGTTGTAGGGATGGTGCCCTGGACATGTTCAGCCAGGGAGGCGATGCCCTGCATCCCCTTGTCCCGGACACCTTCGGCGGGGGGGTCTTCCCTCCCCGCTGCACCTCGCTCCCCAGCTGCAGCCAGCGATGGGAACGGGGAGCCCCTGGAGGGGAGCCCTCCACCCTCCCCTCTTCACCCCCAGCCCCACGGTGCTAATCCAAAACCAAACCCCACGGGGACCTCCCTGGGAGACCCAACCCCACCAAAACACACCACGAGGCTTCCCTCGCGACAGCCGCGAAATCCCACGGGAGCCAGCGCACGTGGGAGCAGGGGGCGGCGGGAGGGGAGAGGAGGGAGGGAGAGCCCTCCCCGGCCCCGCAGGGGTACCTCGGCGTCCCTGCTGCGTGGGAATCATCATCTCCAGCGGCGAGGCTGGGAAGCTGAAGGCAGGACCAGCAGAAAAAACCTCCGGGATGGTTCTCTGGTGTAGGTGCAGCCAGACTCACCTCGGCAGCTGCCACGTCATGCCTCGGCCCCACACCCCCCCAGGATTCCCCGGGGTAGAGGAGGAAGCGCCTGCTCATCCCGTGGGCAGGAGAGGTGCTCCCTTACCTAGCCCGGTGCCACATCAGCGCCACCGCCCCCTCCCTCGCTGTCACGCACCCTCGCCGGAAAAAACCCTCCTCTCACCCGCTGCAAGACAAGCGCCCTTTTGTTCGGGGAGAAAGCACCTACCGCCCCTTCGGCTGCACACACGCAACCCCCGGCCACCTAACCGCAGGAAACCTCCCTCCTTCCACCGCCTTGGCGTTCAAATTTAATGCGGTTAAGAAATCGGTGTAAAAAAATCACCCTTCTGCATGTGAGCTCTTTGCACAGCCCGGCAAAGTGTAGCCACACGACGGTCCAGGCTGGAAGGACCCTCGCCCCAAGAGATGATGCAGCCCCAGGGGTGGGTTTTCTCTGCCGGGGGTCCCACTGCTGCGGAAGGACCATTCCACAGCACTGCTATGGCCAGCAGCGGTGTGAGACCACGGCGAAGCTCTGGACCCTGGGACCCGCTCAGGGTCGCAGGCAGGAGCCAGCGCCAGGTCAGTGCTCGCACATCTCTCCCCTCGCACGGCAGCCATGCGAGGAAGGCTGCAGGGATGCCCCGAATCCGGCAGCATTTACCCCTGCACGCAGGCGGGTACCGTCCCCCGTCCAGGGATGCCGTGCGGTCAGACCCTCTGCCACCTGGAGTGACCCTGAGCATATCTCAGAGCAGAAAAGATGGATCCTCTGGAGTTTTAGCCATTACAAAACATGTCTCCCCATCCTTCCACCCCAAAACAACACTGCTCTTACCTGGAGGCTCTCAGCAGACAAGCTGGGATGAATATTTGGGCTCTGTCTTTCCTCCACATGGGGAGGACGGGGTGGGAAATGCCTCTTCCCCCATCCAGCTGAGCGGCCAGAAGAGATTTGGCCACACATTAGAGCATCTGGGAATTTGCACTCATTTCAGGATTCAGTAAAACCTTAATCTACAGCGTAATCTCTGAGCATCACATCTGTGCAAAAGAGAGAAAAAATGAAGGGGGAGGCTGCTAACAGAGGTTTTATAAAAGCAAAGGCTGCTGCGGGATGCTGGCTGCTTTTGGCCTGATGGTCTGCGTGGGTTTTTGTAGGTGTTTGAAGAGACCCCCTGAAACACAAATTGCTGCGCAGTGCACGGGAGATCTCTCCCTCCGTTCCTGCCACCGTCTCCCGGCCGTGGAAAGCAAGGACCTTGCCGGCAGTAGAAGACACCCCCTTGATGCGCTCCATGCAGTGAAGAGGCAGCTCCATTGCCCTCGGCCGAGGCTCTGCGGCTTTCCAGGGGGCTGGGGGAGGGGGCTGGACCAGCCCCTCCAGCCAGGAGACACAATCCTGTGGATTTGCATCCTGAACGCCCGCACGGACCCTCCGAGATGCGGGGACATGGGAGCCTTTCCCGCATGAGGACACTAAGACCTTTCTCCTCCCCCCCAAACATCCGTTCGCATCCAACGCGGGGCAACTTGTTACCTCTGACGTTCAAACTATGCCAGCAGGGACGGACAGACGGACAGGGCGTGCATAGACAAGCGCCTCACAAGGTCGGGGCCGAGAAACCAAATGCCCCGAACCCATGGGCTGGATGGGGGGCAGAACCGGCCCAATTTTCCAGTTCCTCCCCTCGTCAAGGAACTGAGGTTAGGGGAATTCCACGCCAGCCATGTGCTGTTCGTGCTGTATGTCCTGTGGGGAGGGATGCTGCTGTTACCTGAAAAACAGCATCCCAAAGCCAGCATCCCAAAACCAGCACATCCTGGTGCCCAGACTCGCTGGAGCGGCACAGGGAGGCGCAGGGCATGGGGCAGCACCGGCTGCTGAGTGACCCTGGCTCCACGAGGAGCTAATATTTCCAAATCCCTCCCGGAGATGTTAAGAAATCCCCTCTCAGGTGGGAGAGGAGGACCGGCTCCTCCAGCAGCTCTTAGCCCACGAAACACCAACGCAGCCTGCAGCCCTCACGGCTGATGTGGAGCAGATTGGACCTGGGGTGCACATCCTCACCACAAACAAAGCATCTCCCAAAAAACCCAAGTGCCAGAAAGAAGCTACTGAGGCCCAAGCAGGGCAGGCCCGCCGTGACGCCACTCTCCCCCGCTATGAGAGCCGAATCCCCCAACAAACTGATGGCGAGGTTTCCTCTGCCATCAGTAAGCGATGTCTCACATCCTCTCCGACCATAATGGGCTAAAAAACACAGTTCCCCTGTGGATTCAGCCCGTTTCCTTCTATTCTTTAACAGGAAGCTCTGCGAGAGTCAGCCCAGGCAGGCAAATCACTCCTCACCCTCTTGTCCCTCCCGGGATGGACAGAGCCTTAGCGGGGCTGCAGAGCCACAAGCCACCGAGAAGATGCTGGCTCCGTCCGTCCATCCGCTCCTCTGGCTGTTCGGCTGCGTGCTGTTCCAAGGTGAGATGCTCCGCTCGCACCCCAGGTAGGGTGAAGCGGTGCTGGGCGGGGGGGTTTGGGGAGCCCAGCTTCACGGGGGGTACCAAAGGGAACCGGCCAGACGTTCGAACATGTAGTACCTGCCATGGGAAAGCTCAGCCTTTAAACGCAGGGGTGGCAGGAGTCAGGTTGCTGGGAAAAATGCGGCTGTACCAGGTTTACAGAGTTTATTTGACGGCACTAGAATAAGGGAACCCGTTTCCCGGTTAACAAAAGGAGTGTTTCTGCCAAGGTTCGCGATGCTGAGGCGTTTTGTAGTAAGTGACTTTTGTCAAACAAGCGTAAAGGTAGAACATTTAAATGTACAGGACATTATTTTCCTCAAAGGTATTTTTTCCTTGGCTGATTTTAATTTTTCCTCTTGTCGATATAAATACAAAGACCCCGTGCAAGACTCACGCAGAACATGCCTCATCCTCACTGTAATAATTCTGCTCCTTTGTGATCATTCTGCTTTAACTTCTCTTTCCCACTGAGTCGCTGTGTGGGATGAAGGAACCGGTTTCCTGCTCTGAAGGGTGACAGGTTCTTTTTTCCTGCATCGTCAGGCACCTCTTGTGTTGCTGACAGCTGTAGTAGCTAGGAGCTGAAAAGCATCCGAAGGAATATAGACTGCAACATCATCGCTACTTCTAATAGACAACCACCTAAAAATAATGTGTCTCCAATCCAAAGTTTTTATCATTAAACCATAGAAGTTGCCTACGGGTTACAGCCAGTGTGCTGGTAATAATGGGATTTTTAAAAGGCAGAGAATATAGAAACCAATTCAGTTAGTAGCTGTCTAATTCTGAGAAGTAAGAGCACATGGACTGGAAAATTTCTCTCTTCATTAGAGGGCAATACTGCTGGCTTCAGCAGAGGAGTGATTTGTGCCTGGTGTCAGACAAAGGGCTTCGAGGCCCCTTGGCCATACTGCGACGCTCCTTAATGCCTGCCCAGAATGCTATTTTTCTCGTACCAGTACTTGGTATGCTTTGCATGGGACAGGAATGCCACAGAGGTTGTCAGGCACCTTCTCGGGCTCGGCTGCATCATGCCAAGATGCAGCCCCCTGCCCGGTGCGGGACCGCCGGCCGCGCTGCCCCCAGAGATTCACCTCCCGGGTGGACCCGGCTGCTGCAGCGTCAGGTGGAAGGGATGCCGCCCTCCGTCCTTCGGTCCTGAGCGCATCATCTCTGTCCTCTGCAGCCTGCTTAAAATCCTGGGGCAGGGACCGCTCTCACTAGCTGTGTGTCCAGCAGCTAGCGCCGGACCCCAGCAGGGCCAATGCCTACAGACGATAACGACGGCACTGCTGATGCTCACTGTACATCAGCTGATGCTGCAGTTGCACCTCTCCGGCTTTGACCAAAACAACCGGCCTTCCCCACTGTCATGTATGCTGTCTCATTTTTTTTGCATCGATCCGACAGTTCTGAAATGGCTTTTTTAATTTTAATTTTATAGCAAAGTCACTAAGGTGGTCTAGTACTTGGGAGGAAAGCTCCTGCGCAAGGCAAAGCAGCAGGCTTAGCGAAAGGGGCAGAGACGGGGTGAGTGGTGCCGACGGTTCCCCGACATACAGGCAGCTGGAGAAGGGAATTAGAGGCTCTTGAACAAGACAGAAGAGCTCAGATGTCTCCCTGTACCTGAGGAGATGGAAGTAACCTTGCAGAAGAGACAGAATTTGCTTTGGCTGGAAACTAATACCTGCCTGTTTCCACTTAGGGGTTTTTTTTGGGTTTTTGTTGTTTTTTTTTTTTTACTTTGTACAAGTTCATTAATTTATTAATGAATTTATTATTTCTAAATTTAAACTTCTAAGCTCTCGCAGTTATTTCTAAAGGGAGGTTCAAATACTGTTATTTTGAAATTGCTGAAGTGGGAAGGTTTGGAACATTTCCAACCTGGTTTTCCTCCCCCAGAAACACTTAACAGAAAATTGGTCCAAACAAACCTCTTCCTATGAACCATTTCCATTTACAATGGGCAGGCATTTTCCAGACAAAAGATTCCCACTGAAAAATTCCTCCTCGAAGCTGATGGAGTGGGAAAATCCTGCTGGGATTTTCCCACTGTCAGTCGCTCCATCCACTGCTCTTTTTATCTGTGCCACAGCCAGTGGATGGATAATGCCACGAGAAGCATGGTAGATCAAACCCATGTACGTATGTTGATACATATTTTCAATATAATCAAAAACATGGCGTGCAGCTAGAGGATAGACATTCAGCTACCAGGAGACCTTCCAGATACAGTACTCGCATCCTTAAACCAGGGCATCCAGTGCATCCTAAAGCTGATTCCTTGGCCAAAGACGAGGCCAGCGCAACCCCGACCTGGTGAACAAGGAAGAGAAAGCAGGAGGTGGCTAGGAGAAATGTTTGTTCACAAAACAAACTGCTCCCTTCTAGTAACATGAAACCCTGCAGATGACTCTGCAAATCTGACCAAAGTGGCCGGAGACGGTTTCCAGGAATTATGTCCCATTTACAATGGGTGAGTCAACAACAGGTGTCCTTGGAGGGGATGGTGCTGGTAACCCAACGCCGGGAACGCTCCTACTGGGAGAGCCAAGGCGTGGGCTTAAGCCCAAGACTAGAAAAGGGAGATCTGTGTCTTGCATAGCACCAGCAAAAGCCACCACTGCCAAGCCTTGGCTAGAAGGTCTCATTACTCCACTTCCCAGAGGAGTCCACTCAGCATAACCCAACCACCACAACAAGGAGGAACCTCCCTTTTGGTCTTTTTTTGTAGACATGGGCTGGGGGGGCTGTTTTTACCTTTCAGCTGAATCATCCCAGCACAGCAGAAAGAAGCAAAGTCCACTCTAATATCTCTGGTTGCGGTGGTGTCTGGAGATAGAAAAGGTGCAAGGAGACTTTGCCCCTAATGCTGGTAGCTGGTGAAACTTGCTACAAACCTGGTGAAACACCAGGGATGTGGTTCAATGGCACTGCCTTACTAGCAATTGGATTTCACAGGTTAGGGAGAATCTTCTTACCCCTTGCTGGTGAGAACCCACTGGCTTGCGACCCAGTCCCCTGAGATCAAGGTTTTGCTGGTCTGGGGCACAGGGATGGGACAGGGACATCGTAGTCCAGAAGCAAAGCTAGTGGCTTGGGCTTGCCACCCTACATAAAGAGGAGGCAGAGAGAGCTCACGTGGAGCTGTTTGTAGCAGCAATGTGGGTCTGTGGAGGTGTGGAGCATGTCCCTTCACACTCCAGAGCAAGCCAGACAAACCCTTCTGGCATGGGGGACAGCCATCACTGGTTCTAGGCAAGAGAGAGGATGCAAGGTGGGTCTCCCCTGCCCTTCCCACCATCATCAGGCACAACTGCAGACTCTGCGTGCTCCCGAGGGCAGCACAGCTCTGGGCGAGCAGCTCCAGACATACGATTCAATAAGCTCCTCTCGTACATTAGCTAGAAGTGACTCTGGAGTTGCTAAAAATCTTGGAATCACACTGAAATTAGTGTGATTAGAAATGAGGGAGAAACATGTCACAGCTGACGATGCACCAGATGGAGACACAGGACCACTGGGCTCTGTGTCTGCCACTTATCACAGCTGCGTAACTGTCGTGGTTTAACCCCAGCCGGCAGCTAAGCACCACGCAGCCACTCGCTCACTGCCCCCCCACCCCTGGGATGGGGGAGAGAATCAGGAAAAAAACCTCGTGAGTTGAGATAAAGACAGTTTAATAGGACAGAAAGGAATGAAAAACAATGAGAATAATAATATGACAATAGCAATACTAAAAGAATTAAACTATACAAAGCAAGTGGTGCACAATGCAATTGCTCACCACTCGTTGACTGATGCCCAGTTAGTTCCCGAGCCGCGATCCCCCTCCCAGTTAACTCCCCCCAGTTTATATACTGGGCATGATGTCATATGGTATGGAATAGCTCTTTGGCCAGTTTGGGTCAGCTGTCCTGATGGTGTCCCCTCCCAGCTTCTTGTGCCCCTCCAGCCTTCTTGCTGGCTGGGCACGAGAAGCTGAAAAATCCTTGACTTAGTATAAACACTACTTAGCAACAACTAAAAACATCAGTGTGTTATCAACATTCTTTTCCTACTAAATCCAAAACACAGCACTATACCAGCTACTAGGAAGAAAATTAACTCTGTCCTAGCCGAAACCAGGACAGTAACGCTCCCGTGCCTTGTTTTCCCCAGATATGAAATAGGGATAATAAAATGACCTCTTCCATGAAGTGCTTTGAAATTCGGGAATAAAACCTAGGTGATATCACCAGGGTCACTCACCTAAAATCTGGACTCAGGCGAAGCTTGTCAGGCCGAGATGCTTCACCTGCTCTTTAGCTGCCACTTCTGCAAGACTCAGCACTTCAGGCAGCAGCGGCACGGTGCCTCCCCAGCACCCATGTGCTGAAATGACTGCCCCCAGGCAGGGACGTCCTTCAGCCGCTCCCCTGGGGTCCAAGCCAGGAGACTTAAGAAAAGAAAGTGGAAAGAACAGGAATTACGAGAAATCCCTTTGCCACCCACCCCTTACACACCTTGTCTCCTGGGTCACTCGGTGGGAGCTGAACTGATCCCAGCAGATCACGTTCCTGCATGGCGTGGTTCACGAACACCGCACAGCCTGGCTGCTACCAGCAACGCCCAAATAAACCTGGGGAATCTTGGAATTACTGGAAAGAATAATAAATTTGTGAACAAACTTGGAAGCGGTAGCAAAGAGCCTTCATGAACTCGGGGGAAGCAAGACGTGGCTGGTAGGCACCTACCGCCGATCCACCACGTTGGCTGTGCCGCTGCAGGGGATGGTGACACGTGTGCTGTCACAGGGCTCTGCGGACGCCTGTCCGGAGGTGTAGTGTACAAGCAAATACAGCAGCTGACCTCCTACAGCAGCTGGAGCACACAACATTTGGAACAACATCACACAAACTGCTGAGGACCGCCTGCGAGGTGGCCTGGACAACAGCAGGACCTTGGCTGGTAGCCTCGTCAAGGTGTGAAAGCAGCGCTGCTGAACTAGCCTGCAACTCCTGACACTTCCTCTGCGCCTCAGTTTCCCCACCTACAGAAAACAAAGCGGAGCTAACACTACCCCTCTCCTCTGTAAAGTGCTTTGAGATCTGCTGATGAATAATATTATTTTAAAAAAACTGTAGGTAGGCGAAAAGCACACGCTGGGCTCCAGCTCCCATCAGGCCTGGATAGGTGGTCCCCCCATCTTTCATTTGAACTGGGCATGGAGTGATTTCCTCCTCTAAAAACCCAGACCCAGCGTCAAACCCTAGGAGCAGTGCAGCCAGGAGAAGGGCAGGACCCATGTCACCAGCACTACAAAGACCAGGAGCAAACACAGAGCTCTAAAACAAGCAGGTCGCGGAGGGAACCAGAACCAGTAAGCAGTTGGGAGAGTGACGGTGCAGCAGCATGATGGAGCTGGTGTTTACTCCCCAAACACCGTGGAGTGTGTGGTGGTCCAGCCAGGAGAAAAGCCATGCTGCTTTCCTCTTCTAGGAGCAACCACTTTTCGTGTTAAAAACAGACCTCAGCATGCACGGTGATGTGGCAGAGCCCGCTCCATGCACGCCGTTTCCCCACATTGTTTGTCTCCTGGCTTGTTTTCTACATTCAAGTGGTTTTTAATTGACTTCCGCTAAGATCTGTTTCCAGAACAGCTCACCAGAGAGGAGCACAGAGCATGATGCTCAGAGAGGATGCCCAGGCCTGGGTGCAGCCTTTGAGGACGGACAGAGGAAGGCTAAGATTAATTTTAATTGCTGATGAGATCCGGCTTTAATTCCTGGCTCTCTAAACTTTCCATAACACTTTGGCCGAGTCATTACAATTCAGAACCATTTGGCAGTGAGCTGCCAAACCCCCCATGTCATTTGGGAATTAGACGCTTAAATACCTCTGTGGATCTGGGACCTGATTTAGGCTGTCACTTATCCAGCCTGCATAACAACACTTTTCCTCTCTCTCTGCCATAATTTCCACCTTACCTGTTCTGCTGTGAGACCCTCAAGGCAGAGGCACCTTTTTTAGGTGCTTAATAAAATAGGACCTAGATTTTTGCAGAGCTCTCTGCTTTCCAGGTTTCCTAATACAGGATTTTTTTTTCCATGTGAAAATCGTAAGAACTGGGTGTTGTTGCTCTCTGCTGCTTCAGCAGCTGCTGTGTTTCACCCAGGAAACAGCTGCATTTCTGTTCAGCGGTCAGTATATTTTTGTCATGGGTCGTTTGACAGAAGTGCCAACATATGAATTGAAAAGTCTAATTTTAGGTTGCTCGGTCTCTTTTCTGAAAGCGTTTTGCAACCTGCAAGCAGAGGGTGACACCGAGGTTGGTACAGCAAGGCCACACAGTGCCACGCGGGCTCTGCAGCTCCCTGCCATGCAATGCGCTACCTGGGGACAGGTAGGACATCACCACATCTCCCCCCCAAAACTGCCAGGGAAGGAGAAGAGTCCAGCGAGTCCAGGGTTACACGTCATCGGGGATAGACGGTCCCTCTCCATCACCAGTTCTGAGTGGACAGGACCATTCCCAGTGCCATCACACTAGCGCCAGAGATCCTCCCCTGGGACTCCATCCCTCTCTGAGTACAGACTGGAGAGCACGAGTCCTTCTTGAGCCTCATCTAAACCCTGCTGAAGTGTTTCCAACAGCTGGCCCAGGTCTCTGCTACAGCAGCGCTGCTATACGGAGGCTCTGATGTAAAGTCTGGGGTTTTTAAATGTCAGTGCCTCTCTTTGGTCAGCAGCCAGAGAAACCACTCTTTAAATGATTGCTAAAAACAATAGCAAAGCAGAAATAGCTAAAATTCACCTTTTTTTGTTTTGACATCGTTCTCTTTTTGTGCTGAGGAGTGAGCAGGGTGAGCTGCTGGCTCCGGCAGCATCTCGGCTGCCGTGTGAGAAGGCTCCATGGAAAGACCCCTCCGCTCTCAGTCTAACACTCACATCTAACCTCACAGAAGAACTACTGCAAATAACAGAAATCCAAAATTCCCCTGTTCATCCTCTGGCAAAATTAACCGAAAAGCAGCTAGCGCTGAGTCAGAGCTGAAATGCACCTGCAGCTCCAACGCGCTCCTCTGCAGCCCTATGGCTCTGGTGGGTAATCAGGAGCTTCCCATTACAGCAAGAGCAGAAAGCCGTATTTCCCATCATAAATTCCTTAGCAAGCTCCCTGTCTCCACCTAGAACTGCACAATCCGGCTATAAATCACTTGCACCCAAACACGCAACAAATATCTTGGCAGTGCTTACGCTCCATGGCGAGTCATTTGAACGGCTTTGATGTTTATTGCAATTACAGCTGCGCTGGCTGCGTCCCGATTATTATTGTTAGCTGTTTACAGAGGCAGGGCCCTCCGTGGAGGGGAGCAGGGCCGTGCTGGCAGCGGCACCGGGAGGAAACGGCTTCCAGCACCGTTTGCACGAGAGTCCCCCGGGGACGTCTGCAGGGAGCCGCGACGCGTGGCGCTTTTTTGTTCGCACCCACCGTGCTGCCCAGCCCCACGACGTGACTTGGGTCTCTTCCTGCTTTGCGCACGTCCGTCCCCCTCCGATGTAATTCAACCGGGATGCTAAGCACCTCCACCAAAAGAAAACACCTAATATAACAGGACTTTTGATTATTTGAGTTGGCAGGGAAGGCACAACAAGCAGCAGTGGCCAGAAGTCAGAGCCAGACCTGCTCCGCTTTGAAATAACGTGCGGTTGTGCTTAGAGAAGCCAGGGCCATTTATTCCTGAGTAAAGTGCCAAAAGTGGATCTCCATCCCTTGGCCTCTTCACAGCAAGACCTGTCACTTCTCTGCAGCAAAGCTCAAATGCGGCAGACCAGGGCGAGCATCTACTTGGCCAGGGGAACTCCAGGGACCGAGCACTGAAAAAAACATGCTTATTCATCTTATTTACAATAACCCCAAGGTTTAGTTTTGCAAACGGAGAACTCCTTATGAGCCAATGCTCTGGTGTGACCTTCAGCAAAGGGCTGAGCTGTGGTGGAAGAAAGTGTTGAGTACAATCCTCTTCCTCTTGCCCGAGGGCCCAGGGGTGCTGGAGCTAGCCCATGGGATGGTCCCATCAGGGAAGGCAGGACAGGGCAACGTCATCCCCCTTGCTCTCAGCTTCCTCACGCCCTAGAGCTCCGTTCAAGCTCTCAGATTTCTCCTCAGCTGCACCAAAAATGGTGGAATAAACAGCCAGCTCAGCACCTTTATTCCCCTTTTCCTTCGACAAAGACTAAGTGTAGACAATAGCTCTTTCCTCAGCGATTCTTGATACTTTCACATGCCATGTACACTAAAAAGCATGTGTAATAATTTTAAAAAGAAAATGTGTTACAAGCAGCTACTCCTCCCCACGAGAAAAAAAGACAATGGCTCCTGCAAGCAAATTTTGGAGAAAGAGGAGCTGTTTGAGTTTGGCAGCTGCTAGAGGATATTGGCCCCCCATGATGATCTCAGCACATTCTTTTTTGCGCTGAATGCATACAGAGTACCTTAAGGCATTTGCAGGCCAACATCCAGAAATTGTGTTGTAAAGCTGTTTAAGAAGAGGAAGCCCAGTGACAAAGTGAAACCTTGGCAAACTCTTGGGATCGATGGAAACAGCCCAAGTCACCGCATGTTCTCCATGGAGTCAGGTGGGCCCCCGGGGAGGAGGCAGTGACCCACAGCATCCCAGGCGACAGGGCTGCAAAGGGGTGCATCCCCCTTCCTCAAAAGCAGCACCTCTACACCTCTTTAAGAACAACCGTGCGCCCAAAAGATCGTTTTTCCCATTATATTAGTTGATTTAGTAAGTGATGCTGCATATGTCCATAATCCTGTCTATGTTACTAGACTGATGTTCATCCAACCTGCTCTTCAAAACCTGCAGAGAAGGATATCCCATAACTCTCCTACGCAATCACTCCTAGCAACTCACTATCCTTATGTCAAGGCAGTTTCCTATTGCCCAGCCTCCCTTTTCCTTGCTGCAGTTAAAGTCCTTGTTTTCTGGTCCTGTTCCCAATGGACTTAGAAAACCAATTAGTCCCTTCCTCTCCATGTAGTTAAAGATCTGATCATGTCTCCTCTTTCATGGACTAAGCAAGACAGATTTTGCCAGCCTGCTGCCCAGTGAGCTAGAAGAGAAAAGCATGGAAAAGATCTGAAAAGTCAGGTCTGATTTTCACAGCCAAATCCTATCTGGAAAGACACTGTGTTTTATTATGTATTCACCGTGGTTTACACACTGTTTTGGTTCCTGTTTGGCTGGGATCGCTGTCATAAAGCCTCAGACAAAAAAACAATTACGGCTCCAACGCAGTTACATGAGAAAGATGAGATCAATCAGGAGCTCGCTACACCCAGACGGTCCCGAGGGGTGGGCTCTGAGCCAAGCCCCCATAACCCACATACACCAGATGCTAAAGATCTCGTTCCAGACACACACCACTATCAGGGCAATCATCTGACCTCTTTCAGACACCTACAGCATAGGTACCTACCGCAAAGTTCATCGCCTACATTGCCTCTATGGCTCCTGATAAGAAACGGGACGGCGCAGGCTGTGGCTCCTCTAGCCACAGCCAGAGTAAGGTAGAAATCTGAAAGAGGTAAGGTAAGGTAGTAAGGTAGAGGTCTGAAATAGGTCAGAGCAATAGGGTTTTGGAAGTGCCTGGTCCTCTCTTTGGTGAGAAAGAGAGCCTGGAGATGAGCTCTCTTGCAGGCTGGCTCATGAGAGATGTAACGCAGCAGTTGAGATGAATCTCGCATACAGGGAGGACAGATTCTGGCTGTAAACGGCGCACAGAGCACTGCTCTGCTCTGGCCAGCGCTGCGTTGCTGGACCTCCCCTCCTGCCACCCCACAAGGCTCAGCATCCTGCAAAGGCACTGCACCTCATCACAGACCACTGTTGCAATGGAGTTACGCGGCATTACAAGGGGACAGCGAGCTGGAAGGATTCAACCTTTACTGCTGTCCCTTTTTGTCCGAAACCTTTAGCTCTCGTGGGACTCTGGTGAGATGGATCACTGCTGGGATCAGATTCAGCTGGTTTCTGCAGCTGTAATGTAGTTTCTTTCATTAATCTTAACTACAGGCAGCACCAGGATCACCAGCAATAACCATTTAAAAATACCAGTTAGGATGTGCATTTCCGAAACTAAAAGTCACCTTTTCAAAGTTAAACCAGTTGGGTTTGATGGGAGCATTTAAAGTGCACTTACATTTTCCAGTTCCTGTCCCCAAGTGTGGGAACTGGACATTTCTTTTTTCTGTTTTAAATGGCAGCATTTTTAATTGGCATCTCATCTAATCACAGGACTCCAGGAGCTGGGGCTTAAAGGAAAACACCAGGGATCCTGAGAGTAGGCAACATGGGGGATTGGTGCAGGGATGCTTTGTCATAGATCCAAAACAAAAACCAAAAAAAACCAAACCCAAAAAGCCCACCTTTCAGTTGAGAAACTAGGAGCTCAGTGCAACACCTACAATCCCGGGAGAGCAAAGCCTTGCACGGACCTACAGGAGTACCCACCAGTACCAGGGAAGGCAGCTCCGAGCCAGTCCCCAAGCTGCAGCCCCCTCGCTGTGTCCAGACTTACACGGCCACAAGGCTTCAGCCGGCTTCCCAGGATACAAATACATGGGACAGAAGGATCAGAGGTAGGAGACAGGAAGGAAAAACAGTCCCATCAGCTCCTGGGAGCCTTTACAAACCTCATCAAGTGTGTGTCTTAACTCTTTAAACAGCTCCAGAATACAGGTCAAAGAGCCTGTCTCCACCAAGACGGAGCTGGAGGCAAACAGCTCATGGGGAGGGAACGACCCCACTGATTTATATGGCCTTGCATATTCCCTGTAAGAGAGGAAGACGGCTCTGTGAAGGGTTTGGCTCCATCTCAGGAGGAGGGCATTTCTTCCTGGCTGAATAAACTCCAGTACTAATTTACTCAGAACCTGGTAGTTTTGCACTCAGTGTTTGCTACTACTTCTTTACTAATGCTTTTGGGGAAATCATGTATTTCAAAGTCATTCCTCCAGAAGATGAGGAAAACCCAAACCACACAACCAGCAAGAACACAAATGCATTAGTGACAGTCACAGATTAGCACCGCTAATACCCTTATTCTTTCATTTCAGGTACTACAACCTCCACAGACCCTTCTGTCCACGCTGTAACAGGTACCTCCTGCATCGTGATCTGCTTTATATGTCTATTTGAATGTGGCTGCACATGCCCACGTGGGGATGCAAATGGAGAGCCCACAAACGGGAACCAGATTCAAAACTCCCAGCCGCTGAAGCACCTTCTCCCAGGACCCTGCGTTGCCCACCTCTGCCTGCCCCATCTATCGTCATTTACCCCCAGATCTCCAGGGGCCACGGAGGCCACTGCACCCCAGAGGATGACCTTGCCTGGCTCCCCTTTTTGTCTGGAAGAGAGCAATGCGGTGTTCCAGGAAGCCTAGTGAAAGCCTCATCTTTGCTCCCCGTTTCCCCCAGCTGTTTCCTAGCAGTTAGCACGCTCTCCCTCATGGATCCTCAGAGCCAAGGTCCCTTTGCCCACAGGTCCCTGTAGCCACACCAGTGACAAACCCTCTCCTTAGCATCTCTTGCCCCCATCACCCTTTCAGCTCTCATTGGCTCCAATGGCTCCTTTCTGGCCCATCCTTCAACCCTCCCTATGGGGATCCTGCCAACAAGGAGCACGCGTAGGAGACGTCACCTTCATGTCTCTCTGCTTGTGTTACAGGTCAATCCCAATCAACAACCCACAGCCCTGAAGTAAAGAACCATACCTCAGGTAACGCTCATGCGGAGACCTAAGAGTGCAGCTCAGGGGCATCCTGGCTTGTAACTGGTCTGACCTTCAGTCCAGCTGGGCCATCCAGCAATAAAAGGGGCTGTGCAGCGGCAGGTTAGATGAGAACAGTGGTGGGGAAGAAGGAAAATCTGTGGCATAAGGGCTTCTGATCCAGCCAGCTCACCCCAGAAGGATCAAGACATGGAGGTGAGCAAGAACAGGAAAAAAAATCACTAAATTGAATAGGGAGAAGCAGGGTCAGCAGGTCACAACCCAGGGAAAACCCTGGGCTTTCCATCTTGTGCACACAAAGGATGCGACTGCCCAGAGCCCAGGAGCCAGGCTGGGCGGTGTCCGCGTTGCTGCATCCTCCTGCCTGGCATCACCCGCTTTGCGTAGCAGCTCTTCCGTGCAAGGACCGTCAGGTACGTGCAGTACGTGCAAGCATAGTGCCTGGCACGCCAGGTCTGGCCTTAGCTCCTGGTGTCGTGACGGAAGTAACAGCAATGAAGTCGTCGTTGTAAGAGCTTCCCTGCATTGCATTTACTGTTCAATACTGCCCTCTTGACAAGCCTGACCACACTTTTTTTTTTTTTTAAACTAAAAAGTACCAGTGCTTTGCACACCCTCAGCACCTCCCATACAACAGGTCAACACGTTCCCCATTTCTCCAAGAGGAAAAGGTGAAGCATGAAGAGGCTTGTCCTAAACTGTACAATGTTTGCGTCAGCACAGGGACTGAACACTGCCTTAGCTCTAATTCAGTTATTCATGTCGGGGGTTTTGCTTTGTTATCTTCCTTCAGGGAAACAGCAATCACTCATAAGGACAGAAAAATATTTAAAAGTAATATGAACCTCTGAGGAGTTCCCTTACTTTATTCTCTTTTTTCTGTTCTCCTCCTCTGCTGAAACCAGCTTCAGGACACTACCACGTGTACGTGGTCACACAGAAGCCCTGGAAGTGGGCGTAGGGAGGTGTTAGCAGAAAGTTATGTGTTTCAGTCTGAAAATACACAAAACCAAATACACAAGAAGGGATCTCTCCAACTCCAGATCCACATCTGTTAGTCCACTTCGATCTTTGGAGACAGATCTCTTCCAGCTATGTTTGGAAAAAGAAAAAAAAAAAAATGTTTCTAAGCACAACTACCCCTCCAAAGGGACCCCAAAAATATAAAGGAAAAAGATCTCAAAAAGATCTCAGATTCTGCTTCCATGCCTTGCAGAAATAAGAAACTTATTCCTAAATTCAAATATTTTGGTGAAGCATTTGGATAAAAGGGGGAAAAAAAAAAAATACAACCTTAAAACCATTTTCACTCTTTTCTCATTTTTATTGGAAAGCCAAGAGAAGTCCAGACAAGGAACTTGCCTATAAATTCCAAGCTGGTGATCTGCTCTTCCTTGCAGAGGGATTACTGAAAGCTTTTTCCTCCACATCTTGCTCTGGATCATTTTCTTGCTACGCAGCTTTGAGTAGCAGGTTGAGAAAGATGACAGAGCCTCCAGACCACTGCAAGAACTGAATTATTTGTGCTTAGAGACTCTCAGTGAAGTGAAACATAAAAGTTAGCATTTCAGTAACAAGCAAACAAACACGCAGGTGCCAGGCAGCTCTAGCCAGTTAAAGTGTCCAGTGATAAAAACACCTTCATTTTCAAAGCAGGAAAAAAGCGGTGGCAAAAAGCAGACTTTCTCCATGTGTCTCCTGAGCTCTACCAGCTCAGCACCTCCGTACACTAAAAAAACCCAAAAGCTAACGCCAAAGTACAAGAGCTCCCTGACTCTGAGCAGGACGGAGGCTATTTCCTTGTCTACTCATGCCCGTGCTTTCCCTAGCAGATTATCCATAACTCCAAGGAGTTTGAGGACTCTTTGCAATAGCCATGCCCTCCTCCAAGCTGTTTCTGAGCAGAGCTTGTGGGGAGCAGAGCTCTTTGAAGTAATGCTATGCTTCCTCTACAGAGCCTTCAGTAAAATCAACACCACCAACCGACTTGTATCTCACCTCTGTGGGTCAAACTACTACAGCCAAATCCTCTTCCATCGCTACAACACCGCTAGCATTGACTGCACGAGGTAAGTACGGAAAACTCAAATTTTTCCTCAGGCAGGACCTGTTTATGCATCCCTCTTTATCCAAGCAAAACTGGGGGCATCAGAAAGACTGGGCTAGTCCATGCCACGCTACTTATTCAGTAGCAGCAACTTTTTAATCTCTCTGAGTCTTTGCTAAAAGAGCAGCTCATTCCAGCTCCCCAGAAGCACAGGGCTGGACACAACCATGACCTAGACGTGGCAGCTGCACAGCAAGCCCATATCAGAAAAGCCAGATCATGCTTTACCACGTAATGTTTTGTGGAGGAGCTACAGGCACCCCAGCCTCCCCAGCAGACCTCTCCCATGCTCACCTCTCATGTACACTCTCTAAATTGACTGCACAGCTTGCTGGCTGGACATCTTGATGTTTGTTTGGAGAGGAAGTCTCATGCAAACAAAGATTTTTACCCTGTGGAAAACCCAACAGCTCTCCATAGCTAATTAGTAGCAGCTTCAAGAGTTAATTCTCCTTTCCCATGTTTTCTTTATCCAGATGAAAAGTCTAGTGGAAGCAGAAGCACAGCAGCTTCACCACCTCAAGGTACTTTGTCCTTTTATAGAGTAATAATAAGTTTATATCATTTCATGGCAATTAGTTTACTTGAGTCACGTGGTACAGGTGATCTAAGCACTAGTCTTTATCTTGGGGTTGAGCTATCAGTAACACCCAAAATCATGTCTGGTATCCTTACAAGCAGTGATAAAACACAAGGCCAAATGCACTTAACATCCTCTGCCTGGGATGAACTTGAACAGTTCTGATCTGTGTTTAGGAAAAGGGAGCCCTTTCAGCATCCTTTAAAAACAAAAAAATAACTTTGCTTTTGACAGTTTGCTTAACCCAGCCTGTAAGCAAAAATTAGAGAATTCAGTAAGAGTTTTCTCAGTATACAGGCAGAATCCAAGAGAGTGGGAAGACTGAAATCTGACAACTGCGCTGATTCCCCATTAAAGATTCAGCCTCAAAAATCTGCAACGGTCAAGACAGAAACTGCTCTGCCTCTCCACGTAACTCTTAGATCTTCTCTAACGCAAGCAAGGTTAAAAACCCGTGGTCAGCTCTGCCTGCACAGATGTCCAACCAGCATGCCTGTGCCCAGCTAAGCCAAGAGCCCTTTGCATCAGAGCAGACTGCTATTAATTATAACCCTGCTTTATATCTGAAAAGCTCCATACATCTTTGACTATAGAAATGTTGCTGATGCTTCCAAAAGCAAAGTCTCCTGTTGTGTGAGACCCAGCATTTCCCAGGAACGGGGTATCCATGCCAGGCTCAGCAAACCACAGCTTCTGCCCACCGCCTGTGGCTAGAAGAACAATTTCAGAATGAAACAAAGGGTTTGATGACCGGTGAAAAAATTGCACAGCAGTAGTCCCTGCTTCTCAGGACTGCTCTGCTCCGTGTGGTTACCCATTTCTGAACCAGTTAGATTTGTTATTTCAAACCGTTTCCCCTTTTTCTTCTGACTTTTGGCAAAATTACATTCCGAAACAGTGATGTTTTCTGCAAGACAGGAACCCCAGTTTCAGCTGCACGCCCTGTGGTCCACTGCAAAGTGCCAGAAGCTGTTTCACACTTCTCCAGGCAGCGCATACTTTTGGCCAACACTGCTGTTGGGAAGGTGAGGATGGGAAAGGAGGAAAGAAGATCCTACTTGACCTACAGATGATCTTCTGAAGCTCTAAAGTATCATTTTTAGTCTCCTGACAGGGCCTGTAGCTCTTCATTAAGGTCAAGGCAGACAATCTGGCCGTTCAACACTCATCCAGGAGGCAGCAAAGGGTTTTTTCCTCTGTACAAGCGAAACACACAGGCTAGCTTTAAATTTGCTTGCACAGGCATTGGAAGCAGCTGTCACAAACCAAACAGCTTCATACAAGCCAGTTCATCCCACTGAGAACTGGAGTCCTTGCTCAAACAAACCTCTACGCTGCCACAGCTAGACTACATATGGTGTACAAGTTAGCCCAACTCAAACTAGCTTAATTACTTCTAGATAACCCAGGACAGCATACCCACTAATTCCAACTCCAAGGACAAGCCGAACAGTCAATCCACACCCATATTCTGCAGAATTTCTTCCCCTAAGCAGATTTTTTTTTTTTGAAGTCTCAACATTTATGAGCAATAGCAAGTCTATAACCTTCCCAGCTTACTCTTCCAGTATTCAACTGCTGTATCTGCCTAAAAACTGCATCTGGGACTGCAGAACCTGAACAGTTTATACAAGGGTATTTGAATTTTGGTTCCCTGAGTTTCTATTTGGACATGGAAAATAGTACAAAATATGTCTGGTGGGAAGGTTTTAGCCCGAGTATGAATTCCATGTTTTCCCAGATATCACCAGCATTACTGTGAATCTGTTCTCCTCTCCAGCATGCCCATTAATTCTTTTGGTTATTAGATGGCACTCAAGGACAAGACTATTAGATGACACTCAAGGACAAGACTCACATTCTGCGTTTCTCTGTGCAGGTCAAGAGCCCAAGAGAAGTGAGAGTACCACATCATCAGCAACTCAAGGTGCTTTCTCCTTTCTCACGCAGAGAGATGGTTATCCCTAGATGCTTTACAGCCCTCTTCACAGCCAACAGCAAGGCCATCATATTGCTGTCTTCAAGGCAGCACGGTGAACAGCCAACGAGTACCTGAGGGATGCTGGCCATCCCATCTAGCCCTTGAAAATCCTGTAAATCTCCACAGAAGCAGCATTTTTGGGGCAACCTGTTGAGCCTGGGAACAGTCGTTGTGAGTCACAGCAGGAAAGGTGCCACTATGGCAAAAGCTTGTAAAACAAGGGAGACGGGACAAGCCTCCCCTCAAACACACTGCCATATCAGTCCTTCACCTGCCACGCTCAGCTTCGTCACTAGGGCCCCAGCAGAAAACCCTGCGGGTGTTCTCCAACTGTCGATAAAAGGGGCCACACCAATGCCATCCGATTCCCACATAGGTCTTGGTCACTTTGCTGTTAACATTGATGGGGCTGGCCAGGATCCAATGTTATTCTCTTCAGTAAAGTACGAGTGCGAGTTAGGTCCTCTAGCATTGCTAGGAATCCTCTTCCCAACCTTGGAAGAAAGATTTTTTATAAAGCTACCTTTTTCCCCTCTTGTAGGCACCTCAAAGCCAGTCACCCCAACACCAAAGTCCTCTGGCTACTTGCCTGTGCCCACTCCGACAGATGATAAATCACCACTGACGGTGGCAGCTTTTGGTAAGGTCTTGTGCAACCTGGGGAGAGGAGGGGGATCTGTTTTGCCAGGCCACGTTGTTTTGGACACCCAGCTTCAAAGATGCTTCCCTAGAGACGGCTCCACAGTTTTCTTCTTCAGCATGCCTGAATCTGGAGTTTTCAGAGTGCAAGGGAAAACCCTTGAGAAAAAGACTTGTCACCAGCAGGTGATAAAGCACCTAATAAATACTCCCAGCCATGCCCAGCATACAAGGGACAGACAATTTAAAGTCCATCATGGCTACACCTGAGCTTGGGATCTTGCTCCCAGCACCAGTGTTTGCCCCAGCTCCGTGTTAGGACCAGACCTGGGCACAAATGATCCCATGCTATGCCTTTGTTTCCCTGATAGTGTCTAGAATAAACACGCTACCCGCCTGGCAGCTTAGACAATTTTTTTTTCCCCTGCAAACCTGTAGGGACTTCATTCCCGCCCTGCCTTACTGCCTCCCCCTGTTCAGTTGCACCCTGCTTGGCAGGAAGCAGCCAAGTCCTCCGCACCCTTCAGACCATGGAAGGATGGAGCCAGAGATGCCACTCCTTAACCTGGCAATAGATTTGAAGATAGGCACGGGGGAGATTTAAGAGACCCACTCTGCCTTGGGCTATACTGTCCTACTCCTCCATGAAGACGAGGAAAAAAAAAAAACCAATTTGCTCATTTCTATCACACTATAGGAAAAAGTGTTATTTCAGAAGCATTTTTAAAAGTCAAGTGTTAACTTTATAAGTATCATTTGCTTATATTCTCCGAGGGAAGCCACAAGAAGTCCTGAAGCAGTCTTAACAGGACAAGATTCCCGTGAAAAGAATAGTTTGATTTATTGAGGCCTCATGTCAGAATCAAATCTGCACTTGGCCATTGGTTTATGAGACAGATAACATCGTTCACAGTCTTTAGCTTGTCTCTCCCTGTTATATTACATATTTATCTGACTTTATACACCCTTAGGATAAGATTTACCAACTGTAGTAGGGACATACTGACTTCAATCAATCCCCAGAGTAATCAGCTCACTTCTGCCCTCCTGGCACTGCCTTACCAATCAAGTATTCATCAGAAGCCTTTTGAGGCTAAAACACAAGAGGATAAAGCCATTCGCTCTAGTGACTACTTACTACTACTACTCTAGTGATTACTTACTTCTCTGCCTATTAAGTACTATGCTCATTTTAATGAAAATATTGATTTCCTACCCAAGTTTTGCTGACAGTCAAAGTCTCTCCACTACCCCACAAGCCGAGGACAGGCACGTTGTTTGATCAATCGCAGACAGTTCTTTCCTCCATCCCCAGGTGTCATCAGCTTCATAGTTATCCTGATAGTGGTTGTGATCATTCTGGTCAGCGTGGTCAGCCTGAGGTTCAAGTGTAACCGCTCAAAGGACTCAGAAGGTATTTGCCTGCGGCGATCTGTCTTTCCCTCATCAAAAAGTCATCAGTTTCTACATGGATCTGGCAATTCCTAAAAGATGCTTTTGAAAAGCTTACACAGTGGGGAGGTTTTGAAGCTAAACTGGAACACAGATTCAGCAGTTAGGAATGTAGTGCGAACCACCTCTTCAGAGCCCCAGCCCAGACCCATCTGCACAAGGAAACAGTCTCAAGTTTGCTGCAGTTAAATGGGCAGACTTCCAGAGGTGGGCAGCTCTTCCAGCAAAAGTCATGGAGTTTGACACTCCTTTTCCCTAGGAATCCCATTTCCCACTAAGCAGTGCCCACTAGAGGGCAAGGCTGCTCTACAGCAAGACAGATAACTGCCAAAAGACCGAAGGATGCTAGTGACTAAACAGGCAGCAAAGCATTCAGTCCTGCCTGTATGTCACATCGGTTGAAGAATTTCTCTAATCAACTCCCAGGTACCCGCCGCGGTGTCTCTAATCTCATTTGGATTTCATTTATAACCCTGTACAACATAATTCTGAATATAGCTGACTTATTTTATTGCTTGGCTGTGATGTTTTCTCACCTGTACATCACCAACTGCCTTTCTCCCTCCAGACAAACAGAAACCAGGGACCTCCATGGTATCAGAGAGGTAAGGCTGCTCACACTATACACTTCCTACTGAAAATGCCAATTTTATTCCAGAACTAATTTTAGCAAGGAAAAGAGGCTGCTCTGGTTATTTCAGGTGGAAGCATTTCAAGACATCTTTGAGACAGGTAAAAAACCAAAATGAGCGTTGATAGCACCTCATCCCCTGCCTGATGGAGTCAAAGGTTCAATATTCAGGGGCCTCATTTCAAAGCTGCACTGACATCTGTGAAGACTCATCACCTTCCAAAAGCAGTTTGCTTGTCTTTCTTTGCCTAGATACAGACTTGAGGTCTAAACTTGGGTTTCTGAATCTCAAAGCAGCCTCAGTGAGATGAGATCAGGTCCCCAAAAATATCTTCCAAGACGCCTATTACTGTTATCTAGCAAGAGCAGGATAAGGGGGCCCCAATCCAGAGACCTTTGGAAGAGAAGCACCAAGCAGAGGATGGTCCATCACTGCTACCCAAGAAGAGAGGCTGCAGGTGGGAAAGCAGCAGGAAACAAGAGCTGGAAGGGACCAAAACATGTTGCTCCTACTTTTCCATCTGATAGTTTCCTACCAAAGTAATAAACCCTGCTTTGGAAAGAGGCAAGGTACACAGGGAGCAAAGTCCCTAAGTATTTAGGTGCCAAATTTGCATCAACATCAATGGTTCCCAAATACCCTTAATAATCATGATCTAAGTGATGTGCTGCCACTGAGGCAGGACATGCCACAGCAGAGGACTGTGCCCCCGAGGGACCCTAATCCTCAAAGTCATCCAGTCTCCACTGACACTAAATGCGCATCCCAGCCCTCAGGGTAGGGAGAAAGGGGAAATCCACCTTCCTAACACTTGCAACTCTCACTCTTAAGAGAGACGCTGGCAATACGTGAGCAGCAGCAGCAGATGTAAAAGTATCTGGGGCTCCCTTTGTATGACAAATAAATTTAAGGGCGTAGGACAGAGGGACCCGGTAATGTTTCTTTTTGTTCCAGTTCTGGTAATGGCTGCAGGGCTAGAAGGTAATTGAGTCACTGAGAACCAGATCCAAACTGTTCCTTGATTCTGCCTACAAGTAGTGACGCAGGTGACAATGGTGCTTTCTGTCAGGCAAACCAGCGCCGCATCCGAATTTGTCTGGACGCACTGCTTGTTTCCCCAGAGATCTCCAAACTTGTGCTCAGACAGGGGATGGGGAATTTGGCGCTAAGGATGGGCCTGAAGCAGGACAGCAGCTCAAAAGGCAGCTCAAGTCAACCCTGGTCCCGTGTACAGCCAGCCGCAGCCTTGCCTGTTTGCCTCCAGTTGTGTGCAAAGAAACTTCCCTCTCTCATTTTCCAGAGTAGTTAATGTTGCCTTCTCTTCTTGACAGCTGCTCGACAGGCACAAGCCAGAAGGATAACAGCATCACTCTGATCTCCATGAAGAACATCAACATGAACAACAGCATGAGTTACCCACCGTCAGAAAAGGTTTCCCTTTTAAGCCTTGCTTTTTAGAGAGTTAGCTGGGGATTATTTCTCTTGCTGGATAAAAGCATGCCTTTGAGGTATTTCTTTGCTCTCTTATTCCTTCAGAAAGGTGATAAAAAAACAGCTGCCATCAAAATCCTACAGGTCCAAACTGGTTCCAGTGAGCCTCGTGAAAGTTTGGGTGCCCATCTCAGGTTTATCCAAGCTGCCTGAACTCAAGGTGTCAAGTGTACCTCACATATATAGGTGTCATCACCTAGGGCCAGCCATCAGAGCTAGAGTGGTTTGTCATTAAAGGAAGAGGTAAATAAGCTAGCCTTAGTGAAGTCAAGGTCTCGCCCTCTAGTCCAAGCTTACCACACTCCTGCTCCACAGGTGATGTTTGGAGCACATTCCCATCAGTACTCGCAGATCCATTCCACACAAGTAATTCACATAATTTTAAGTTGTTTTAAAGCTAAACTAGCACTGGGATTGGGTTTGAGGGAACACACCGCTTAACTTCTTTTGCCAGCCCAAACAGGCTGCTGATGCACCATGTTTTGTTCCTTTTGCAGGTGCTATGAAGCCAAGGGCCCAGAGCTTGAAGCTGACTTGTGACAACCAGCAGTGACTTTCTAGGTTTTTTTTTTTTTTTCTTTTCCTTGGGGAAAGAGCAAGGGTGGACTTTATATATAACTTATTATGTCCTTTCTGATCAATACATTTACAGTAGCATCCCACATAGCTTCCTCGCCTGGGGTCTAAGGGCTTTCTCCAGTAACAGCCTGCCATGCTCAGTGGTTGATATCTAACTCTATTTTTTTATATGCCTTCAAATCCTCAGACTATTCCAGCAGCAAGAAGCACCAAGGAACCATCTACTTCGCTAATAAACTGCTGCCTTAGATTAATGGCCTTTATACTCTGTGCCAGCCAGTCACAGGCTCATCAATCAGTATAGCCCCACATTGAGTCAAACCCACGCATTAGAAAAGCATGATCTGAGGCTGAAGGCCTAATGGGACATAAACGGCCAAGTGCTAGGTCAAATCCCAGCACGATTGCTCCAAGCCCCTTATCCTTGGTGCCCTCATTGTCCCCGCAGCGGTGGGGATGATCATATCCACCTACCTCACAGGGTTGTTGTGAGGCTATGTTAATCAATGTCTGTAAAGCATTTGGAGAGCCATGAATTAAAGGTGCTGCTGAAATGCAAATTGCCATCTTAAATACTTTATTATTAATAAACTGAGCTTCAGGCAGGCAGATCGCTATCTTCCCGCAGGTCCAACATGCTCAAACACGACTCATCTTAAGTGTAAAGAACAAGGTCTCTGCATAGACAGGGTTTTATCCGAGTGTAAAAAGGAATGGCAACAAGCAAAATGCTGAGCTACTTCAGCTCCTGAAGTTTGGCAGCCTGAGTTTGCTGGGAGAGCTTTCATCTTCCGTACCACCGCTTTCCCAGAGCTTCCCGATAGACCAGAAAACCAGATGCCCCTTCCAGTTCAGCCAGAGCACCCACCTTATGGCAGCACCAAGAACCACCAGTGCAGCCCCGCGTCACCACGATAATGCGAACAGTCCTCTGTTAGGCTCCACAGCGTAACAGCTCACGTTTGGAGCCAGTCGGTTCACAACCCGAGCTGGCTCAGACCCAGCTGCCAGTCACTTACTGCCTGCAGCAAAATACTTATCCTTATAAACCGAGCGACCGAGGATGACGGAGACGTCAACACCCAGCCCCCATGTGACTGTAAGAGAAGTGACGTGCTGTTGGGTATTTCTGGAGGTCTCAGCTGCCTTATTCAGCAGCACAATGTACTAAAGCACTAACCCTGCAACTACCTTTGCCTCTGCCCATCTTCACCACGGCTCCTGCTTGCAAGCTTCACCAGCTCCACAGTCAACACAGACCTCCAGAGCACCTCGTCTACCTGGCAGCAGTACGCTGAGATACTGCCTTCTCCTAACATGAGCATCAACATCCATCAACCCTGAAGGTAAACTGTGAAGTTAAGGAAAAAAAGATCTAGCCAAGCACTCAAAATAGGTATCGCTGCACACATTCCCCTGCACAGTTTGATGAAACGTAGTAATTTAGCCTGATTTAATTTTATACGATGGATAAGAGATGTTTACTGGAACGTGCGGTGCTGGAGGAAGCTGTGCTTTGCAGCTGGCAATGAAGTGTTCAGCAAAATAAATGCAATGTTTTCACAACTCCTGCTAAGATCCAACACACTTTCTATCTTTAACATACGCACCAGGTAGTTTGATACGGTATTATTTAATAAATGAAGCTTTTCTGGTAAAATTCCTGAAAAGTAAAACAACATCACTCCACTCACCCAGCCTCCACCAGACTGGTGAGTTTGCTTAAGCACAAGGTCCCAGGTGATTCCCAGCTAGGGGGATCCAGACAGCTCCAGATCCCAGAGACCTGTGACTCGGTGCGTGGAGCCTCGTAGGTATGGTTTTGGTCCCAGCAGGACAGCGCAAAGGCAGCTGGTAAGCACCTGTAATATCAAACACTTCAGTAATGGTCAAGCTTTAACTAATCTCCCCTCCACACCGACCTCTGAAAGATGATCCCATGCTTAATTTTCCTTCCTTTGAGCTCCTTCTTCCCAGACTCTTGAGGGTATTGACAAATAACCCAAACCCGCTCCACTTTAAAACTGATCCACATCCAGAAGCAAAGTTCCAACTTTGACCTCGTTGAAAAGAAAGCCTGAATAAAAAATAAACAATAGAAGTGATGTAACGCCCAACTTCCAGTCGCTGCCGCTCACGTGAAAGGAGAGGTCTTCTCCAAGCTGCTGTGCTCCTATGAAGCACACTGGTGGAAGATACCAACTCCCTCACACCATGACTCCGCTCCCACAGCTCGTTAGCCCAGCTTTAATTGGCAGGTGGGATGAGGGGAAACAAGCAGCAGCATTAGCAATGGATGAATGCAGCTGGAAGGAGTTGCAGGACAAGCCACTGAGGGGCTTCCAGCCAAAGCTCAGTCAGAAGGTGCGGAGCAGGTGTTTCTCCAGGCCCCTTCCAGGCTCAACACGACGACTCAAGACCATCTCCCACAGCTCTGCCAACGCGGCAGTGCTGCCAGGAAGGAGCCTTCAGCACCGACACAGTGATGTCACTCCCTGAAGCTATCGTCCTAGTCACAGCACTGACCTCACCCCAGTTTGCCCTGGGACATGCTGCGATAGGGAGGCGAGCGGCTGAGGCTTGGCTCACGTGAGCCACCACCACAGCTCTGAGGGCAACCCGCGGTGCTCCTGCTGCCTCCCCGGCACCCGCTCCCCTCAGGAAGCTGCCTATGACGTCACCGAGCGTCGGTACGACGTCACAAGGCACCCACTACAGTCGCACGACCCCCCTTTAAGCCCCGCCCTCGCGCGGTGCCCCCTGGGTACTGTAGTCCGCGCGCCGCCGGCGGGGGGGACTGGGGACTCCCGTACCCAGAGGCCCCCGCGCGGCCGCCGCCTCCGCGCACAACATGGCGGCGCGGCCGGGCCGGGGCGGCGGGCTGTGAGGGGCGCGGGGGGCGGGCGGGCTGCCCCGGGGCCCGCCGCGGCCGCCATGACCTACACGGCGGAGCAGCTGGACGGCGTGCGGCGGTGAGCGCGGCGCGGGGGCTCCGCGGGGCCGGGGCCGGGGCCGGGGCTGGGGGAGAGGAGCGCCTGAGGGAGCAGCGAGGGCCGGCTCGGGGGGGGTGGCCGCGGCTCGGTGACAGGCGGCGGGGGGCGATGGGTCTCTGGTGGGGGCCTGCGGCGGCGTCTGGGGGGAGAGGCCGGTGAAGATAACGTTGTGTGCGCTTCCAGGATAAAGCGGTGTCGGAACTACTATGAAATTCTGGGGGTGGGGAGGGACGCCAGCGAGGAGGACCTGAAGAAAGCCTACCGCAAACTGGCCCTGAAATTTCACCCTGACAAGAACCGCGCTCCCGGAGCGACGGAAGCTTTTAAAGGTAAGGTGGGGGCTGGCCCGGTTTCGAAGTCGTAAAGCAAGATGAAAACGAGGACAGACTGCCTCAGACTTACAGTTCTGCCCCTTATATAAAGGCATCATACAGGCCCATATAGCTTGCCGTTTTTATAGGCAGATACGCGCATCTCCACAAAATCCCGCAGCTGGTCAGCAAGATTTGCCTTTTAATCTTCAGAATACAGATTCCCATTAGAAGCAAAAGGAAACGTATCCCAAATCTCATTCCTAGATACTGCTAAAGGTTCAGAACAATGCTTGGAAATAATACTGGCCATGCAGGAGAGTGTGGTGTTGTGTAATCAATAACTGCTATGTGTCATAAATAAATCTATATGTATATATGTGTAAGCATATGAAATTTGAGTCCAATATTCTGTGTCTGGACTTTTCAGTAATGTTGCAATCTAAACCTGTATCAACGATGTTAGCATCTAAACTCTTACATCTTTTGCCTTTTCCGTGCTGTGTTGCAGCTGTCTGCAACAGCACTGTAAGGCAGTGCAAGGACAGGTACTCATTCATAGTCTATTAGAATAAGGAGTTTTTGAAGGGCTTTCCTTTATTTTTTTGTGTTAGGGTTGTATTTCTCTATGAACTTGTTTACAGCCGTGTTCTGTCAAAGATCAAGGAAGAAGATGAACCAAATAAATACTTCTGGGTGGTTTGACGTAAAGTGTGAAATAGATATGCTGTACAGCTTCACAAGCATCTCTGCCGACAGAAAAACTTGGAATATGGTTCTGCATTTTAGTTAGTCTCTGCAGGTATTAACTTTGTATTAACTGTATATGGTATATGGAGATGCACTTCTATATCAGTGCTTAGTTTGATCTGATAAAAGGTTACATTCTCAGTCTCTTGACTGAAGTGGACTCTCTCACCTCAGTTTTATAAATACTTCAACTCTCTCCATATACTTTAACAATTTTGTCTTTCTCCCGCTATCAGTGATAGCAGGAAATAGGTTCCATCACAGGTAATGCCAGTGTTGTAACACTTACTTTACAAAGGCAGTTCTTTCAAAAGTAACTCAGTCTTTGGTCAAGCACAGATTTTCTATGCCTGTTTGGGCTTTTTTGCTACTCTTCTTATAAAAGTCTGAGATCTGGAAATACTGCGTGATATGTCTGTGTAACACTTCTTTTAATTCACTCTCCAGCAATAGGCAATGCTTTTGCAGTTCTGAGCAACCCTGAAAAACGATTACGATACGATGAATTCGGAAGTGACCAAGAGCATGTCAGCACTGGCCAGGCCAGGCACTATAATTACTACACAGAATTTGAAGCAGACATTACACCAGAAGAAATATTCAATGTGTTTTTTGGTGGGCACTTTCCTACAGGTCAGTATCTGTCTGCAGTGGTTTTGAAATGCAATGAACTGACACTAGAGCATAAAGGAAGCTCAGCTTCTCTTGGTACTGCTCAGGGAGTTGATTACACATCTGAAAAGAGCAAAAACTTTTTTGGATTTACTCTTTTCTCCCTTCCTAGCTTTTTATGCCTGGAAAAGCTCCCTTAATGCACAATTTAAACTTCAGATTTTAGCAACTCTGTTGCCCAAAAAATGTTGTCAAAAGCCCAGCCTTGCTGTCCAGGAATGCTCCTAGAAGAGAGAGCTGCCAGTGGGTTAATGGCTGTTGCTGCCAGGGCAAGTTCTAACCTTCCAGCCTCTCTTGAAAATTTCTGACAGTACTAGTTAGGGGTAAGAACATTTTAGTCTGGCAAGGGGTTAGGCTGTTTGATTCTTGGGTAGGCAACATTTTAATACCAGCTGTAGCTGAAGACCCTTCTTTTTGTTGTTGCTTTTATTCCCTCCATTGTCTGAAGCCAGCAGTGGTACGGGAGATAAAATAAAGTGTGAATGGGAAGGGCTCAGAGGTATCTTTGCTGATGATGTTGTACTTGAGGCACATTACTGCGTTCTAGTACAGCATGGCAGCAGCTCCTGGCATTGTGGTCTCAGTGCCCCTATAACTAGGAAAACATAGGAGTTCATTTGGCTTGCAGCAGCTTGTGTGCTGTAAAGAAATGAAAACTTCTTAGCTTGGAAGTGATGCCTGCCAGGAAAGGCTGGCTGTTACTGGATATGCAGTATCCAGTAACAGAACAGTAGATTCGTACCTGTAGTAGCTCTGTGCATGTCTCAGTCCAGCCTTGGCTTTTGTGTTTGTAGTAAAAATAGAAAGATACTGCAAGATCAGTGAAATACAGGTTTGGATTTAAAGTATATCTGAAAGGTATGGTGAGCTCAAGGGTCTTTCTGTGGCAGTATCTAACGAATTGCTTTAGCACTCTTGTAAACTTTTTCACCTCCGAGGCGTGGTATAAAGCAACGTACACGCCAATTACTACAGCCTAAAGCCACAGATACAGGTAATTACTTATAAGCTCCCCATAAGCTTAGTCTGTGTGGTAGCATCTTGCAGCTCAAGGGACCTCAAATTGTTTTCAAAATTCAATCGGTAGATGTGCAAAGTGAGCCGAACTCAGTGTGGCATAATTCCACGCTGAGTTTGCAAGTTTTCCATTTCTGACTTTGCAAGAAATTGCACCTGCGTGTGCCTTTTGCCTCGGCCACCAGTGAAACATTGCCCTTGTGGAACGTGACCGCTTTGTAGCTGCAGGTGACAGGGGTGCTTGGAGTTGAGGACAAGAAATTGAGGAGCTGCAGTAGGAATTTGGGTACTGGGCATGGCAGGTTTAACAGGTAGAGTGGCATGAAGAAGTAAAATAGGAATCTTTATCGAAGTGGCAAAGAATAAGAAAATGAAAAGATAATTTCATAGTAATAGGTGTTGGTAGTGAACAATAGTTTCCTCACCAAAAAAATGTTTGAGTCTAAATTTATGTACATTTTCCTAATCTAAAAGTGAGTTTTAAATTATGGAAAATCGTCAGTTCAGTAGTTTTCCAGAGAGGCAAAGTCCACACAGTTTCTACTTAGCAAGAGAATTACTGGTTAAGAGGGTGTCCAAATAGTTCGTATAAAGAGAACATTTTTCAGAGTGTCGTAATATTAAGCAGGATTTGCGTGCGTGAGCTGAAGTTTGTGCTAAGCTGCAGTGTTGTGCTGGTTTTTGTTTTGTGACACCTTGCTATCACCAGGCTTTCTGGAAATCTGAATAAGAAATGTTGGTGTTAGGGTAAACTCATTTGTATAGCTTTTGTGGGCAGGTTTGTGGCTTTGTTTTTACCGCGCATTTTTCCTCTATGGATATTCAGTGGAAAAATCTTAAAAGTTAAAATGTTAAATGTCGTAAGTCTAAAAGGAGACGCTCCATGTGGCATAGTGTTGCAGTTATAATGGGTAGAGGCTACAAGTTGAACTTCCTTCTCATAAAAAATAAATGCACATGGAAGGAAAGAAACTGCTGGCAGAAATTCTTTGAGAAACTTAGAATTTGGGAAAACTTTTTTCTAGGCACCCTGCAAACGCCATTCTTCTCTTCCCACACTTGCTTCTGTTTTTTCACAGTTTGATAAAATATTGTCTGAGCAGTGTTGAATGATAGAAACAAACTTTCTTTTTCAAGAAGGGAACTTTCCTTCTTCAAGCCAGCCTTGTTTGGCTCTCTGTTGGAGCTCTGACTGCAAACGTGCCTAGACCCTTGGAAAAATCTTTGAACAAGCAATGAAACGGATGTTTTGACGCAATAGCAAAGGTCACTTCCGCCCAGGTTTCTTGCAGAATTCTTTGGGAAATTCAGAGAAAGGACAGTATAAGAGTATAAAATAGTGTGACATCTTTCCCAGGGCTTAAAAATAGATTTGCGTTTCTGTTGTCATGATAAGGCCATAAATTTCAGTTCTCTAATACAAAGACGTTCTGAATTTCAAAAGAGGAGAGCACAGCTATTATTAAGATGTTCATATGGTGATAAACTCAGAGTTCAGGCTTCAAATTGAAAAAGCATATGCAATTCTTTCCTCCTTTTAGAATTTTAAAAAATAAATCAACTACATTCAGTGTGCAAGAAAGGAAATCCTGAATTGTACTCCTTTTTTACTCAAAAAGCTATTTTTTAAATCTCTTTCCTTATTATAAAATCATTAAGTGAAGCTATTAATAGCTTGAAGGAAGAGGAAGTAGAAATGAGTGTAGAAGACCATATTCAGTAATTATGGGAAGCCATAATTCATGGCCTGAGTCTGGTGAAGCAAATTAATTTTCCTGCTTAGAGCCTGGGGATGCAACACAAGCTACGGCCTTGCAAGTGAGTGTGACAAAACCAACATTAAAATATGAGATGCAATAATAAAAATTATAGCATGTTTCTGCAGTTTGATTTAAATTAAGATGGACTTGGGGCAAACTTCACAATTTCTCTGGTACACTTTTTGGAATGACATATTATTTTGATGTTTAAATCTGAGGTGTGTTTGCGCTTTTTAATCTGAGGTCTCACAACTGTAATTCAGGCCGTGTAGTATAAGCCTGGATAATCAACTGGAAACTCTGAGAAATACAGGCGAGTACCAGCAACTCGATGAAAATCATGACTCTCTCTTGGTTTCTTTTAACAGGAAATATCCATATGTTCTCAAATGTAGCCAGAGATGCACACTATTATCCACGGAGGCACCGAAATGAAAGAGCATGGACGCAGGAGCAAGAGGAGGAAGAAAACAGGCCACAGGTAGCCAGGAGGAGGGATCTCTTGGGCTTAAATATTTCACCAGGGTGAGGGGTCCACTTACACATCTGAAGCCAGGACAAACTTTCCCACGCTTAAATGCTCAGTGTTTATCCTCAAGTGCTGCAGCCAAAATGGACGTTTTCAAAAGTAACTAGATTGTCTTTTATTAATTACTACTTTAAAATACATTGTATTAATAGGATTACAGGTCCTGGAGTTTCTGTCACAGAGTGTTTTCCTGGTGCTTGCTTTTTGCAGGCTCTAATGGTTTGGTAGTCCAACAACAATTAGTCCAAATGTGGACTGATAACAGATACAGAAGTACTGGCTGGTCCTCATGGTGTATTTAATCCTTCAGTAAATTAGCACACAACTTCTGCCCAGGTGCTGCACAGGCTTCTTCCAGCCCTGGGGCAGGATGGGTCTGGGATACATTTCTACCAACTGAAACCTCCAGATGATACACAAGGTGTCATTTGTTGCTAGCACACATACACACATGCCACCTGCCTTGGAAGAATCTTCGTCCGGAGGCAGTCGGTTAACCTAACAAGATCGTTCTCCAAGGAAGATGAACTTTTCCCTGTGAGTCTCTTATAGTCAGGCTCTGAAAAAAACCTGATACAGCCTACAGACAGCTACGCTAGGGCACATGAATCCCACCTACTGCTACGTCAGCTATCCTTGTTGCTATCCCAGGGCAGAGGGCAAAGCCTAAATAGCTGCATATTATATTTTGCTCCTGATTAGAAAAGGCATTTTAGAAGCCAGCTTAGAAATAAAATGAAGAGCCGAAGTAAAGATCTGTGTTTTCTCTTTGATATTTTTTCCGGTCTTTTGTTCTACCAAATTCATTCAAACAAAAAAAAAGTGCTTGCATCCTGTCCCAGGTTACACTACATATGGTCTCTTAACCCTTTTCAGCCATTTTATCCAGTGTTTGAACAGAGATTGAGATTTTTAGAATGCATGTAGCATACTTCAGAAGACGCACGGGAAGCTGTAGGCACAAATGGGAATTGCAACATGTTCCTTCACTTTGGATTGTCAGCTGGTCACTGACAGGTACAGTGCTGTGGGCTTCTATTGCCTTGTGAAGGAAGCGGTAGATGAATGAAATGTCATGAAAATATAATTGAAAGAAAATGGCTTTAAAGAGTTTTCTGAGATTATTAATAAAGGTTAGTTTGAAATTAAAATGTCATCCCTCTCAAAATTCGAAAGTACTGTTTTTCTTTTCAGTTTACATTTAATACATTGTTGGTCTATGATAGATAGCCTGGTTTCTGTGAACAGATGCATCCTTTTCCATCTATATCTTTTCTTGACTACTAATTATTGTTGTTCTTTTCAGAATTCATATTCTGCATTTATTCAGTTGATGCCAGTTTTCATTATTATAATAGTGTCAGTTATAACTCAACTGATGGCCACAAACCCACCCTACAGCCTATTCTACAAATCGTAAGTCATTTAAAAACACATTTTTCTGGTCTTCAGTGTTTGCGATAAGGAGGTAAACGGAAGTTGGATTTGATAGCAAAATGCATGTTAGTGTTCTGTCCTGCTCTTTCTAGAAAGTGTTATCAATTTGTAAATAAGGAAATACCGACAGTCTCTATTGACGAGTTCTCCTAAGCATTATCGCTGTGAAGTTAACTATGGTGAGCTTTATTGTACTGTGTGCTGAACAAATAGAGGCCCTGAGCCAAAAAGCTTTCTCAACTGGTGTGAAATGTTTTTGCACAGCAATACAGTAGCAGGAATGTGGGTGTAGCTCAGCTACAGTGCTGATCAGCTTCTGGTCCGCCCAGCCCCCAGGGATCTGTGGACCACCGCTGAGGTTCCCACGTAAAGCAATGAAAAAATGAAGCCTGCGGTTCGCAGTGTAAATCCAAATCTGCTCTGGAGCCTGAATTCCACGGGAAGAATTGTCAATCTCCATGAATCATTAAAGCCTTGAAGTGCCCTGGTTTAACATCTGTAAAGAAGCAGGACCCCAGGGTTGCAGAGGGCAAACTGAACTGGTCAGCTCTGGAAGTGGAAGGAACGCCACCAGACCTGCTGGAATCTGAGTTTGTGGGGCAGAGGAAAACCCACTTGCTCCTCTCAGCATCCAGTGTTGGGAGGAGGGAAGCTCTCTAGTGGGAAAGAGCTCAGTTCAGTCACCTTCACTGGCTCTTACTGCGAGAGGAGTGGGAGTCAGCAGGTTTTGGAGAACCTGCCGCACACAGCGGTAGCAGAGTGCTCCAAACACTCCCTTTGCTCCCTTCTAGGAGTAAAACTACTTCAGTTTAGGCCCATCTCCTCTCCGCTGTCACAGTAGCCCAACACCCTTTATCATTTTTTACCACAAGATGTCAGTGTGTAGATCTAGCATAAGAACAGGAGGGTGGTTGTTTTTTGGGCGGGTTTTTTTTTCAGAGAGTGTTTTTGCTATCTGCCAGTCCCACGTGAAACCTCCCACACTGTCCCCAGAGCAGCTAACCTCTCCTGCTTTTCTTCACTACCGCCCCTTCTCCTGTTGATTTGAGATAGTCAGGCCTGAGCTGGGTACACAATTATGCTGTTTTTCTAAATCATATCCTTAAAAAAACCTAACAGCCTAAAAATTAAAGGAAATTGTTTATATAAAGAGAGCCTACACCTCTGATACATAGCAAGAGAGATGGAAAAGAGGAGTCCAGGAAATAGAAGGGGCAAACTGGATTCCATTGAGTAGAGTGTAACCTTTGTGTTTTGGCTGCCTGCCTCTTTCTCTGGGCAGTGATTTGAAAAAAATGCCTGGGTATCTTTGCTCAAATAAGGAAATTCAGTGTAAGAGTGTAGTTTAATCCAACGGCTGTGTCAGAGTGGCTAATTCTACCTACAGGATATTCTTCAGGATATTCCATGCCCCACTTCACTTACTGATGATTACAAAACCCTAAAGGAAAGTGTAACTAGAATCTCCCCTGCTAATCTTTATTTCTACTAAAGGATCCAGAAATCAGGAAAATCCAGATCCAATTGCATTGTGCCCTAAGTAATACTACGGCCGTATGCCTTTCCTATAATCTCTACATTTGTTACCAGTTCCCTTGGATTTCTGGACCTAGCTTGTCAGAAATTACCAGCTAACAGAAGAAAGTGTGTGAAGCTTCCGTTCACAGATAAAATTTGCTCTTACGTTTTGGAAGTGTCTTGACTGAGCTCTTGAGAACAAACACAGTATTTGGAAGTAACAGTGTCAGCTTGGAGTCAGTTCTTTGTAGATATCTCCAAATATTAGATATTTTCCTGTGGTTTTTAGCAGGGGGTGTGAATTCTGTTTGTTCTGCCCAGCTTGCTGTGCCTGAGACTTGTAATTTCCTTATTGGATGGTTGAGGGAGCTGTAGTCCTGCAGAAAGTAACTGTAAAGAAGTTGTTGTAAGTACTGTCCTCTGGAAATGCTAATATGGAGAAACATCTCTTGATTTCTTTATATTTGAACTGCTAAAAAGATCTGTTTTCTTCATGATGTTTTCACAGGTCCATAGGCCATGTTATTAGTAGAGAAACAGAGAACTTGCAGGTGCCTTACTATGTTGATAAAAACTTTGAAAAGAATTATCAAGGAGCAGAACTTAAAGAGCTAGAGAAAACGGTTGAAAAAGATTACATAGACTATATTCAGACCAGCTGCTGGAAGGAGAAACAGCAAAGTAAGTTATTTTTGTTACAAGTGTGTGCCTACAACCCATCAGTAGTTGTATGATGGCTACGCTTCACAAAGCACTGCTGTTTTTAGCCTCATTTTCCGATGCTTATAACATCTCAGACCTTGCACTGGTATTTCTCACATCTGCTCTCAACCCTGAATTTGTTATTCTTGAGAGTCTGTCAAAATTCATTTTAGGTGATTCTGAGAGACAAGTGGAAAGTAGATTTCACCATCTGAGACGTTTTTTTCCGCTCAGTTTTTATGCTTGAATAACTCTTAGTGATGATGTTTTAAAGGTATAACCCACCACATTTGTCTAGCTCTGACAGACTGTTAGGGCTAGAAAAGATCTTGAGACCTCACCTGTTCCACGTTTCCTTTGCTGGAGCAGAATCATTTTTGCTTCGACTGGCTCCACGAGAAGATTATCTAACTTTTTCTTCAAAACTTTATCAGGAGAGCCCATAGCCTATTCAGGTGCTTTTGGTAATCTTGCAGTGGACTGTGTTACTGGTATCAGTTTTCAAAGAGCGTGCTTCTGTGCTTGTTTTGTGCGCTTATTTACATTTTCTATCTTTAGATGAGTTTGAGATCATGTTTTTCACCATAGTCAAGATTGTCTTTTAAAAACAAGAATTGAATGCAGAAAGGGAGAACACAAAAATGTGAGCATTCAAAATCATTATTCTCACGTCAGTCCTAAGGCGATCAGTGGCAGCTATACAGGCATGTATTTTAACCCCCTATTGTATTGGTAATTACTGCTAATCTAGTTCACTGAAAATAGAGCCGAGCCCTGCTTCTTTTGGAACTGTACGAAATAAGAGAAATCAAATTACAAGGACTAGCTGAAGTTGGGATGTTGTGACTGATTTTTTTCAGCTAAAGAGCTCATCACCTTCAAATGAGTAAACACAAACTACTGCTGTGCATAAAGGAAACTGGAAGAAGTTGTTTCTGTGTAAATGTTTAATAGTAGCAGGGAAGCTGCTTTCACACGCTAGTAGGGCTTTCCGTGTAAAACAGTTCTCAGCACAGTACTAAAAACTGACTTTGCACATGTTTACAGTTTCTTGACCAATTGCATCGTTATGGAAGCATACACTTTGTCTAAACAAGACTTGTTTAATCCTGTGCTAGAGGTAACAATAGCATTGCTGACTCCAAACTACTTACAGGTTTTTGATGGGAAGGGTTGTTTTGTTTTCATCCAGAGACTGTTTTGTTTTATTTTACATAAAAGTTACCGATCTTGCTTTTAAAGAGAAATATATAGATGTAGGCTCTGGAGTTAGAAAAGAATCCATAATATAAGACCATAAAAATCCCAAACAATCCCTTAGTTTTTGGTGTGCTTGACTTGTGATCTCTGAGCATCTGTGGCTGGCAGTAGCAGCCTCTGGGTATAATGTGGCTGTTAATAACCATAAATGTAGGCTTCATGCGTAGGCTTGCTATAGGGATAGAATTTATTTCTTACAGAAAAATCCTTTTAATTGACCTTGTACAACTGAAAGTCGCCATATTGTCTCTTTCACGTAGACCTTGAGCTAAGGAGTGCCATGCCCCAAAATGGGCAACAGGGCTTGCAAGCCTAAGAGTGACTGGTAGTCAGAGAGGGGGAGATGATCTAGCATTGAATGCCAACTAATGCCTGCAAAACAGTGCTCCTCTGGAGCTTTTTTACACTTAGAGACTTTATTAGTCACACATCTGCAAATATATTTACAACGTCCACAATTAGCAGCAGCCTGAGGAGACCACTGTAATTAAAAAAAAACGTTTTCAGAATGATTACCATCTAGGCCAGCGAGCAGGTAATGAGCACAGCTGAGACTGTGCTAACTTTAGCACAGCCAAGCTTGTAAAAATAAACTGTGAATACAAGATGGAGTGCTGGGGAAAAGTTCTCTGGAGATATCGAGACAGTTCTTAGCTGTTGCTTCATAACTTTGGTCCATTAATTCTTGTTTAAGTGTTTAACTTCATGTGGTCAACTTTTTTTTTTTTCCAGTTGAATGTCAATAGTAAGTTTGTTTTGTTTACTGAAGGTGCATTTCTCTTTAGCACCAGCAAAATGGACATAGATTAGTTAGATAGGAACAGATTGATTTTTAAAGTTCTTGACTTTATGACTTGAAAAGTGTTACCTGGTGTCCAACTACCTTAATGAAAACTTCCAAAGTAACTGATATATCGGTATCTTGTTCAGCCAGTCACTTTTATGCTGCTGCACTAGACAGAGTCCCTCCCTTCACAGCAGAATAGCGTGTAAAAGTTGCGTATGCTGTGGTTTTTGGTCTTCTGAAATCTTTGATACAGTTAATACCAAAAGCACATCCCAGGTTTTTACAGCAGATTGTTCAGCTGCAATAGCACAATTGTAAAGTAAGACTGCAAAGAGCTCCGAGTTGTAGAAAATTACAAAGAGGCAACTGAAAACAGAGAGAATAAGGATATGGAGTTGCAATTCAGTATTTTAGGACTTCCTTGAAGAGAAAAAGTTCAAAGGAACAACTCTATGTAAAAGATTGAAGAACACAAGAAACAGACGTGACAGAATGAATGCTGTCAAAAGTGCAAGCATTTGCAGTGAATAATTTTGCCCAGTTGGATTAAGTGTAGACTTCCTTAGCTAATCAGCAAAAGAAACCTCTCTGAATTACTGGGGGGAGATAATTTAAACAATGGGATTATTTCAGTTTTACGTTGCTTTTGAGAAGACGGGGAAAAAATATGCAAAGTACATTCGAGATTGTATTGTTAATGAAAGGGCACAGAGGCCTTTCAGACAAGTCCCTCAGCTAGCTGTTCACCTTCCTGTAATCAATACCAAAAAAAAAAAAAAAATTAAAAGAATTTATAAAGCTTTCTGGGCAAACCTCTTGCCAGACAGAGTTTGAATTCTGAGAAGTGCAACATCAAAAAAACAATTATCTATACCTTAAAGTATATATTTGGATGGGTGCTCTGGGCCCTTGCAGAATGGATCTGCCAAAAGAATTGGGTTTCTCAGTTCCGTGGGCAGGGGTGTATGTCTTGTAGTTCCTGCTTAGCGTATGAGGCTGCAGACAGCTGACACAGCCCCAAGGAAGCGATAGGAAAAGTAGTCACGAGGCTCTCTTTCCTTCTGGCTTGTCACTTAAATACCGGTGGTAGGTGTAGAGTAACCCCCCTTGGCCGGTCTGTGCCTGGTGATACCTCAGTAAGGATCAGTGCACGATGAGATCGAATTCAAATGTAAATAGCGGTATCTCCTAAGGCTGGTGCTGTGTAGCAGACCAAATGGTATCCTACTAGCCCCTTTTTATGCACTGTTAGTTTAACTATATACATAGATTTTAAAGCAATCGCCTATTCTTTAGATCATTAACAATTTTAAATCTTACGTGACTTCTAAGCTATACTTCTACAGTTTGTGTTTTCTTTGTAGACAGTAATAATCAGTCTTCTTTTTTGTTTTAGTTGTCCTACTAGTGTGCTGGTAGAGAGGGTTATTATAACCATTTGAGTTTTCAAGCAATTACGAAAACAGTGTTTTCTTAAGTAGCTAGCCTGGTTAAACCTGATGGCCTCGCTTTAAAGAAAGTTGTTAACATGCCCAGTTTCACTGAAACAAGGCGAATTAAAAAAAAATGTGCCACAAGGATAACAAAGCACTGAGAAACAGTTATTTAAAGTAGGCTCACGGCTTCATCCTAATACATATCTTTTTCGTCTTTCAGAGTCTGATTTGTCAAATTTGGCCAAGCTATACAGAGATGAGCGGTTAAAACAGAAAGCAGAATCACTGAAACTTGAGCACTGTGAGAAGCTCTCCAGTCTGATTGGAATGCACAAAGGGGGCTGACCAGGACACACACGTTCTGTAGTTTTATTTATTGCTGTTTTAAGTTATGTTTTTATTTTCCTTTGTATAAAAAGGGAAGGAGTCTATTGTAAAGAGTCTGAATATTCGAGTCCTTCTGCATATAGTGCAGAGATGGGCAAACACAAGCTGTAGAGCTAGTGTTTGCTGTAATATATACTGTACACTGTATTTGGTTCCAAGGACCAGTGGCACTTTGTAAATTAATTCCCTGGGAAACGCTGTTAGTTTGGAACCTGTCTTCATCGGTAGTTTGTCTGCCATCCAAACAGTATCTGCTTCCCAGGAGAGCAGACAAATGTCTTGGCTTTCTGTATTTTATATGGACCTGCAATTCACTCGATCGCCCGAACAGCGTAGTTCTCAGTATGAAGTGCGCTAGCCTTCTCGTACTGATACCAAGTGGATGTCCTTGCTTCTACAGCGGTTTGTAATGAGAATTTAGAGGGAAGGCGTCACGTTTCCTGTTCGAGTGTAATATGCAATGCTTAATTCAGAAGAGTCACGTACCTGCTTCAGGTGAGCACTTGAGCAGGCTCCCAGCCCTCCCTGCTGTCAAAGGGACGTAACCCCGTGCTTGTCTGACTGGAGGGCCGTGCCCGTTCTGTTCCGTGGTGAGGCGGCACGCCGAGATGCCGTGCCCGTTCTGTTCCGTGGTGAGACGGCACGCCGAGATGCCAACAGCAACATCGAAGAAGAAGATGGAAGTCTGTGAATTGCGCCAATTCCGATGTCTGCCAAACTGTAGAGAAAGGACAACTGTATTTATTTTCTCATATGTTTTCAGTGGCATATTTTTAAGCTGGCTGTTTAATTCTGATTTTTATCTGCAAACTCTTCTCCAGCTGTTACAGGGGTCCTGCTTTTTCTGGTACAGTTTTGATGTAGCATATTTTTACTCTGTTGAGCAGTTATGAATGTTTCACTGTAGAGAGTAGTATTGCAAAGAAAAAGATCCATGTAGTAGTGTCCTGTTTTTTCTTGATCCTCCTTTACGAAACCAGGCATTTAAAGGCAGGTTGAGGATGGGTTATACTCCTCAGCAGCAGAGAACAGTGTTACTCCAGCTGAGCATCACTAACCTCCTGAGCCAGTTTCTCTGGTGGGGTGCGGCGGGCACGTACCGCACGTGGAAGGAACTGTCCTTACAAAGGACATCTCCGAGCAGTACAGGCACTGGAGGTGCGGGCGTCTGCCCTCCCTCCCCGATATGTGGGCTCAGCGTAGCCACAGCAGAGGCAGCGCTCGCCTCTCTGACATGGAAATACATGTCTATTAAAACTGAACAAGTCTCCGTTGTTGCCCCCATTCCCAAAACGCACTACGAGTAGCACAGGATGCCACAGGTGGCCTTGGCTTAAACCTAGGAAGCAAAGTGCTCAAAATTTTGAGAAATGCCGGAATTAAAATTGCCTTTAAAGCTTAGACTTTGAGTCTCCGCGTGCCTGGGCGTTACGGTGCAGTCGCGTACTAGTGCTCTGCCCGTGCGCCGAGGGCGTCCCGTTGGCACGGTGCACGAGACGGCTGGTACTGAGAGCGGGGAACTGGGACCATCGGTACCAGAAAGGGTCCCCTTGGTGTCCCTGTCCCGTCCCTTACGGCGGCGGGAGGTTGGGCAGCAGGCGAAGGAAGAGAAGCTCTTCTGGTGGTCTGCACCAGGGGCGGGGTGTTTGTCTTGGGGTGTGAGACTTGGTGCTTCTGCAGATGAGACGTACACATCCCGTCTATGATGAGACCATTGCAACTACAGCAATATTGCTGCTATGAAGTGGTGGTGTGTTAAAAAAAAATTTAAAAAACTCAGCATAATGACTCCTTAAAATAGCATTTTCTTATTACTGTTTGTTCCCGTTGGGAAACTTTGAGGGAGCCCTTGGGGAAGCTGAGCAGAGTTTGTCAGCCACTCGGGATGGGAAGAGCGGCAGTAAAAAAGGCATTTGGAGGGGGTTGTTGTGAAACATGTTCAGTGTGTGAGAGTCTGTAAGGGCAAAAATGTTGATTATTCTAGATTGGTAATGTGGCTGGCAGTAGGACAGGCAGCCTGAATTCTGGTGTTTCCCAGTTTTGAGCACATAACATGAGTGTGTACCAAAAGCAAAATTCTTTTAATGTTGCTTTTTATATATTAAATAGTTTGTAGAATATATTTGAAATATATTAAAGTGGTTGGACTTTGTTCTAGGTTTGGTATCTTCCCTGTCATTCCTCTTTGACTCCCATGGCTATGAGGTGACAGAGGTGGGGAGACCAAACACGATGACTTTGCTGGACCTGTGATGTCCTGTACGGAGCTTGAATTCACGCGTAGTATTTTGCACTTAAACTAGATTGCATCTTTCATCCAAAGATCTCAAAGTGCTTCATGGGAGGTGGGGGACCTCCTGTGAGAAGCACAATAATTTTAAGAGTCTTCTCTGCAACTAGGAAGGAGGCCAGGATGAAGCAGAAGATGAGGGAAGGTAAAAATATTTCAAAAAGCAATAAGATGTTCTTTGTTCATAATCGCAGTCAAGGGTGTTACGGGTGACTATTTGCGCGCTGGTGTTGTACACTGTGAGTAAGGGCATTTGGCTCTAAAATGTCTTCAGTGATAAACACGAGAACTTTTTGTAAAGCGCTGGCATCCTACTCAATAAGGAAAAAAAAAAAAAGGAAAATCGTGTCTCCTGCCCGTGGCTGTTGAAATGCATTGCTGTCATTAACCAAAGGTTACCTGCCAAAATGCGATTGACTTCTCATTATTTTTGGGTCTCTGAAGGGAGAAGAAGGTGTTGTCTGAGCAGGCCTGGTTCGCTTGGAGCAGGCACCCAGCGCTGCCAGCCGCCCCGTGTCCCTGGGTGCTGGTGGTGCAGTGGGATGCTCTCATTTCTTGGGACTTGCAAATGGGTTTATATATATACACTTTTTTTTTTTTTTTAAAATGAAAGCCTTAACATTTCTGTGCCTGTCTGTACCGTGGCAGAAGCCTGATTTTGAAACAAGAGGTAATTGTGCCGTCTGAGAGTTCGTGCCGTGCCAAATGGCGGCGCGGCAGCACCCGCGGGGATGGGCAATGAACTAACCCGCCCTCCCCGCGGCGACAGCCCGCCCCAGGCGGCGGCTCGCCCGGGAGAGCCGCGGGTATTCCCCGGGGCCTCGGTGGAGGCCAGGGGCCGCGACGAGCGCGCTCACTGGGAAGGGAGTCCCGGCCGCGGCCCCTTTAAGAAGGGGCTGCGGGGGAGGGGGGGGGGGCAGGCACGCGCGTTGCTAGGAGACGGGGTAGGCCCGGCGACGGCGGCCGCCATTTGCCGCGGGGGTGCGGGAGATGGCGGCGGGCGCTGAGGCCTTGGGCTGCCGCCAGCCGCGGCACCTCGCCGAGAGGCGGGCGGCGCCCTGCGAGCGGCGGGGCCGGGAGCGGAGGCCTGGGGCCGGGATCGGGATCGGGATCGGGATCGGGATCGGCGGGGGCGTGACTACCTCCTCTCCCTGTCTGAGGAGGAGCTGCTCCTCACAGGGACGGCTCCTCTGGGGGCGGGGCCTGGGGGGGCGGGGGAGCTGAGAGCCACGCCTTCCTGGCTGTGCGGGAGGGAGGGGCCTGCGCAGGCCCCGCCCCCGGGCGCAGCAGGGTCTGCAGATGGCGGTGGCCCCCAGCCCTGCTGTCGCCAGCGCGGGCAGAGGGGCCGGGCAGCAGGGCCGGGCCCTGCCTGTCATGGCCCCGAAATAACGCCTGTGTGGCCGGCTGGATCCCTCCTGCTCCGCCGTGTGCCCAGCCCGGGCCCACGCTCTGGGAGCTGGCGCTTGAAACCGCCATCTCAGCAGAGCGGAGCTCCGAGGTCGCCTCCGGCGTGCAGCCCCGGGCGCCTGCTCGGGCATCGCACCCTGCGCCGTGGCCGCGCAACGCGGTCGGTGCGGCGGAGAGGAAGGCGGCGGCGTGAAGTCCGTGCACAGACTCAGAGGTCGATCAGTTTGCAGGCTTGGGCCAGCCAGGCTGTTTGTGTCTGCCCCGGGCTCGCACATCCAAACCCTTGGGTACTGAAGCGCCTGAGATCTGTCAGAGTTTCGGACATCTGGCGTGTTTCGGACGCCTGGTTTTCTTCCGAACCCCAGAGGCAGCTTCGAAAGCCTCTGCCAAGCTGGGCCAGCCTTTCCTGCTCCTCTGGAGTTGGGAAAAGTAGCTCCAGCGTGGGAGAGGCGCGTCCTGCTTTCGGCAGCTACTAGCAGCCTTCGTCTTCCTCCTTGCTGCCTCTCAAGCTTGCCAGCGTTGAGAGGCAAGCACGCACAGAGCTGGCACGAAAAACCGGTTAATAAGCAAATGCAACAGTAAGTCTACAGGCAGTATCATGCTGGCTTAAACATAAATCAGTATTTAATTAGCAAGTCTGGCTCAGCCTGTGTCCACCCGTTGTTCTGTAACGTGCTTGTGCCTAACAGGCTGCTCCCACACACCCCCTGAACTGCTTTGGGTCCTGGAAGACGAGTTTACAGCCTCTTAACCTAAAATGGCTGTATTTCAGTTGGTAGGAGGACCCCGGGGATCTCTGCCATGCCCTCCTCTCTCTTTCCTGTTTAGAAATCACAAGCCGCACCGAGGAGGGGGGGTTGCACCCAAGGAGCGGGAGGAGGAGATGCAGGCGCTGGAGCACGGCTCTTGCCCGGCGGGTTGCTGGCAGCCTCAGGCTGCAGCCGGGGCGGTGAGACGGGACTGCCCAGCCGCTTCCCTCTGTGCTTCAACAACACACCCAGACAGGTTGTTCATGGCAGCCTTGGGGATGTTGGAAGAAACCAGCCAAGCCGGCAGTCCTCGCTCCAACCCGGCCACGCTTTTCCACAGAGCTGGCCCTATGGAGCAGGGAGTGTACCGGGGCCACCCCGTCTCCCGCAGCGCTGAGAGCGGGTGCCGGGGAAGCGGATGAACGGCTGGGCGTGCGGCGGTACTTTCCAGCCACCCTCGCAGCCTCCGGTATCGCCGTGCCGCTTGTCGCAGCTGTTGACACTCTGACCGTTTCGGTTTTGGCAGGACCCGGGTGTCAGAGTGAAAGAGGCAGCAGCAGCAAGAATTGTGCCTAGCGCGAGCGCTGGAAAAGAGGGAGAGGAAAGGTTTAAAGCAGTTATATGAGTCATTGCCCTAAATCTGCCTCGCACCCGCTGCCGGGGCAGCGGGACCTGCAGGCAGTAGTGCAAGGACCTTTCCCTTCGCACCCAGGGAGAGCTGCCTGATCCTCCCACTGGGTTGATTATTTTACCTTATCCAGAGCTTCACCAGCTCCCGCAGCCCATTGTTCCCCTTGTGCCTTCCCTGCCCTTCCTCCTCGCCCCCAGCAGTGGTACCCCGGCTGCACCGAAGGCACCAGCAAGGCACCTCGGGAAGGCTCAGCAGGACACCAGTGGCCCTGGGCTGGACCAACCTCCCTTTCCCACCAACTACCAGTGGCCCTGGGATGCTGGGCACGACCCTTCGGCAGAGGAGAGGGAATGAAACAGCATCTCTCTGGGATCTGGAGTGGCCGGGGACCAAGGGGTCAGCTTGGCCCAAGGGGAACTGCATTCCCCCCCCCGGCACTGCAAATCCAGCAGCAGGCAGGGGCTGCGTGCCCGTCCCCGCGGTGCTCCCTGCTGCGCTGTGCTGGGGCTGGAGCCAGCAGTGACTCAGCAGGCGCCCGCCGGGCTGCCATGCCACGAGCCCACGCTGCGGGGAGCCGGGCTGGGGGGGCTCAGGGATGCTCCCGGCGGCCCCAAGCTGAGAGCTGGACCCCTCTCGCATGGGGACCATAGGGTGGTTGCAGCACCCAAGCAGCAGCCCAAGGTTTTGGGGTGCAGCATGCCATCCAGGCAGCACAGGGAGCTCCTGCGCTGGCAGCTGCATCCCGCTGGCTCCCTGCAAAGCCAAGCTGTAGGGATTTGGGATTTGAAATCCCCCCACATACACTCTGTTGCATGAGGCCACCGCACCAGCGAGTGCTGCCCGCGGCAGGTCTCCTCCACTCCCCGTGGGCACAAATGCCACCTAGAAGCACAGCCCTGCTCAGCAGCAAAGGGTTAAGCACCAGCCCAGCTATCAGGGAAGCTTTCCTCTCCTCCTTTTCCTTGCCAAGGTTTAAATTTAGTCCCTGCATGAACCCAGACGACTTGGGCATCAGGTTGCTCTGGGGCTGGCAGTGCCGGGGAGCACCTGCTCCTGCTGCTTCACTGCAAAAATCCCCCCGAAAACTGGGACTGAGCTCCGCCGGCAGCGGTCAGGGCCGGCAAGCTGCGGAGACCCTCATGCTGTGCCGGGCACGCCGGCCACTTGCTTTGGGTCCCCCTGAAAAAGGCAAATAGTAGCCATCCGTCATTCGGTTCTTGTGAGTCCTGGAGGTGCTCGGTGCCCGGTTTGATTTCAAGCCTTGAGTTTGTTCCTGGCCGCTTGCAATTAGTTTTGGGGGAGCTGCTGCTTGGGGCAGAGTGGTTTTGGGGGAAGCCCCCAGGATGGGGACACGCCGTTCCTGCAGCGAGGTGGACAGAGGCACCGGGAAAGGAGCCGTGGCGGGGACGGAGCGGCAGCTCGGGGCCCGGCCGTGCCCTCCCCACTGGGGACGGGAACGTCCCCGGAGAGGTCTGTGGGTCCCCCAGCTCCGGAGCAGCCCAGCCTGCTGCACCGGGGGCCACAGCCCAGGTACCCCTGTGGGGTATGGGGATGCCCTGGCACCTCGCCTGCGGATTTGAGGAGCAGTGGCGCAGGGCGAGGGGGCAAGGGACGGTGCTGGCAGCCCCCCGGCAGACCCCTAAGGCCGGGGGCGGCGGTGGCATCCCTGCAATGCGCTTGGCGTCGCCTCCCCCGGGCTGGCGCTCGCTGACGTCCATGTGATCGAGGGGCTGCTCCGTCCTGCCGCTGGGTCCAGCCGCCGCGACGGCGAGGGAGCCAGAAGGTCGAGCCTGCGTCCCCAGCGGAGCGTCCCCGGCACCGAGGAGGGTCTCCTGGCACCGACTGGCACCTCCCTGGGGTCGTCCCTGCCATGATGCCCCGCGGGAAGAGGGACCCCGTCCTGCTCTCCCACGCTGAGCTGCCCGGCACTGACGGCGAGGGTCCCCGCAGCGGCGGCGAGGGCCGGCGGTCCACGTCGGAGGAGGAGGGCCACCTCCTCGGCCTCCCCCGCGACGACCTCACCAAGAGCATGTCGGGCTCCTCCGTCTCCTCTTACCACTCCGCCCTGTGCTCAGAGGCGACGGAGACCTTCAAGGACTGCCTGGAGTTTCTGGACGAGGAGGGGACGCCCCCCCGGGACGCGGGGCGGCGGGGCGGCCATGCCGAGGGGGCTGCCCCGGGGCGCTGGGCTCCGGTGGGGGCCCCCGGCGTCCCCCCGCCGCCCGGCCCCCTCGCCCGCCCGCAGCAGGCTCAGCTGTCCATCGCTGCTAAGAATAGCCCGGCGCCGGGGCAGGGGGGCAGGATGGGTCCCCTCGGCGGGGACCGGCAGCCTGCCACCGCTGCCACCACCGCCAGCGGGGAGCTGGCTCTGCCCCGGCAGCCCGGGGGGATGCTCGGCGGGGCGCCCAGCGATTCGGACGAGGCGGACGGCGAGGTGCGGGCACTGACGGCCAGGGCTTTTCGCAGCCTCTCTGGTCCCCCAGGCGCCCGCCTCGACATGTGCAGCTCCCACACCTCCTCCAGCCTCTCCAACTCACTGTCGGAGGACGGCGGGCGGCCGCGGCGGTGGCCGGCGGCTGGCGGTGAGCCCCGGGGCACGGTGGCAGCCCTCCACGGCAGGGTGGGCTGGCCCTTCCCCACCGGCGTGGACGGGGAGCTGCTGGGCTTGCTGGGGAAGGAGCAGTTTGAGTGCGTGGATGTGGAGCTGGAGAGCGGGGAGGCCAGGAAGGGCCACTGCAAGAAGAGGACCGTCCCCAAGCGCCAGATCCTGCTGAAGAGGAAGGAGAGGAAGGAGACAGGTTTCGGCCCCTGGGGGGACAGCCCGGTCCCCCAACCCCTGCCCCCCACCAGGAAGGAGCCCCTCAGCAAGGGCAGGGCCGTTGGAGAGGACTTCAGGCTCAACTACAAGCAGTTCATGAAGGCAGCCTCCCTGGACACCGACAAGACCAGAGTGGCCTCTTGCCTGGTGAGAAACGTCCTCGCCAAGAAAATGCAGTACGAGCAGAGGATCAAGATGGAGCAGAAGGGGCTGCGGGGCAGCTCGACCTCCTCGGGGCCGTCCTCCGCCGGCACCGACCTGCTGGGGGACGGCCTGGAGGGCAAGTCCAGCTCGCTCTCCCGCTCGGACTGCAGCTTCTCAGCCGAGGACCTGCGGGGCAGCGGGATGCCAGTGGCTGTGGTGGCCACGGTGGCCGTGGGGGATGCCACCGCCACCCATCCCGCCAAGGGGGTGGTGCTGAGTGAGGCAACGAGGGAGAGCGTCTGCAAGCTGAAGAAGACCTTCAACGAACTCAATGAGAGGATGAAGTATCAGGAGGTGCTGGAGGGTCACCGGCTGCCCGGCGCTGCCGAGGAGCCGGCGTCGGAGAGGACCCGCTACCGGCGAGCACGCGCCTTGTTCGAAGCCCACCCCGGGGTGGGGAAGGCGCTGGACGTTGCCCCCAGATTTGAGAGAGCGCCGAAGCCGTGGCCCAGCTTGAAGCAGCGAGCCATCCGCCCCAGCCACCCCCAAACCCTCCCCTTCGAGGCCGACAGCCTGGCGCTCCCCGCCACGCCACCACGCCGCCTCTTCACCTCCCGGGCGCAGGAGGTGAGGCTGGCGCCACAGAACCGGCAGAAGGAAAAGCCACCAGTGGTGCCCCGCCAGCCGCCGAGTCCCAGCAGCCCAGACCGGGGGTCCCCGCCGGCTGCCCCCCCCAAGCTGGAAGAGAAGGGGAAGGGGCGCATCCCAAAGCCCCGGGACGTGCGCAAGCTGGTGAAGAGCAGCTACAGCCTCTGCTTCGCGACTGCCGGTGCATCCTGTGGCACCACGGCACCGGCGAGAGGCGGGGAGCCGCCACCGGCCACCCCGCTCGTCATCCACTGCACCTCGGTGTGCCGCCGGGAGCCAGCGACGGAGCCGGGGGATGAGGAGGTGCTGGCAGCTGCCGGCCAAGAGCCAGCCCCGGCATGTGCTGAGGGCCCCGCAAAGCTCACTGGCAGCCGGCCCTCGCCCACCCAGGGCTCCCCCGTCCACATCACGAGGGTCCAGGCCACGCGGAGGTGGGCGGCCGCCACGGAGGGGCCACCAGCATCCCCCCCGCGCCGGGAGCGGAGCGAGCTGAGGGTGCCGCCGCGGGCACCGGCAGCTGAGGGGGTGCCACACGTGGAGACCCACCTCCACGTCCTGGTGGGCCGGCGGTCCCCGGCAGCGGCCAGGGAGGGCTCGCCGACTCAGAGCAGTGCGGTGCTGCGGACGGAGAAGACTCTTCTCCTCCCTCCGCCACCGCCGAGTCCCACGGAGGGAAAGGGGGGACGTGGCCATGGCGGCACCGGAGGGCTCCACGCTGCTGAGGGGCCCAAGATAACGGTGCCGCAGCATGGTGGCAGCGACAGCGGGGACCCCCAAGCCAGACCCCCGGCCGGCGGCAGCACGTACCCACAGCCTGTGAAACCGGCAGCAAGAAGCACGCCAGAACTGCCTGCAAGCGAGCAGAGGCAGAAGCAGCCAGGCAGCCGGCTGGTGTCAGCGGGGAGTGGCGGCTCTGCTGCTGGGACTGACCCCGCCGCCCCATTTCAAGCCGGGGAAGGCGGTGAAGGTCCCTCTGGCCAGCTGCCGGAGCGGAGGGAGGCCTGGGAGCATTTACCGAAGTGGCCGGCAGCCACCGAGCCATACCTTCCTGCTGCCCCGGCGGAGAACTCCAACTACTTAGCAATTCCTGTGAAAGCCCCCAAATCCTCTCCGATGCCAGAGCTGCCCTCGGTCCCCATCCCAGCCAGCACGTCCTTTGGGACCCCCTTGGTCCCCAACCCAGCCAGCACATCCTTTGGGACCCCTTTGGTCCCCAAGCCAGCCAGTGCATCCTCTGGGACCCCCATGGTCCCCAACATGACCAACTCATCCTTTGGCTACCCATCAGCCTCCAGCCTGGCCAGCACATCATTTGGGACTCCCTTGGTCTCCAACCCCACCAACAAGTCTTTTGGGACCCCCTTAATCCCCTACCCAGCCAGTGCGTCCTTTGGGGCCCCCTTGGTCCCCAACCTGTGCGGTGCATCCTTTGGGACCCCCTTGGTCCCTAACTCAGCCAACGCATCCTTTGGGACTCCCTTGGTCCCTAATCCATCTAGTGTATCCTTTGGGACCCCCTTGGTCCCCAATCCATCCAGCGCATCCTTTGGGACCCCCTCAGTCCCTAATCTGGCCAACTCATCACTTGGGGTCCCCTTGGTCCCCAACCCAGCCAGCTCATCCTTTGGTCCCCCTTGGTCACCAACCCAGTCCCTGCTTCCCTTGGGCACCCATCAGTCTCCAACGTGGCCAGCTCATCCTTTGGATCCCCTTTGGTTCCCAACCTGGCCAGTGCTCCACTGGGGACCGGTGTGTGTCCCCTGCCTGGTGGGGAAGTGCCCTGGAGCAAACCCGGCCCCGAGCCCCCCCTGCCCCGGCCCCCCGAGGCCCCAGCCGCTGCGGAGTGCCCGGTGCCGCTGCCCCCAGCCCAGCCCCAGCCTCGCCTCGAGGACGCTCCCCATTTCCTAAAGAGGACCGACGGTGCCTCGCCAAGCAGCAAGAGTGCACCAAGCCCCACCAAGCCCTTTGCCCCGCACCTGCCCGCACACCGGAGGATGCTTGTCGATCCCGACAGTGGGAAGTGCTACTACATGGAGCCACCGCGGCAGCCCCAGCTGAAAACACTCTACGACCCCGAGACCGGGCAGTACCTGGAGGTGCTCATCCCACCGGTGGCATCGCACGCCGGGCTCTACCAGGCTCCTTTCAACCCCCTGGTCATGGCCCCGGGGGTCTATGGCCCACCCTACGTGCCCTACGGCAGCTTCCCGGGGCTCCCGGCACCCCCGCCACCCTCCGCCCCCTCTCCGGCGCAACTTGACCTGCCGGCTGCCGAAAACCCCAGCTTGTCCGGGACCTTCAGCTCTGCTCCCAAGGGCGAGGGGCCGCCCGCTGCCGGGGGTCCTGACTGCGGATACCTGGAAAGCCTGTACTACATCCCCACAGGGATGCGGGCCAGCCCCGGCCCCAGCCCCGGCCAGCCCCCTGCCCACGCCAGCCCTGCCGGGCCCGAGAAGGGACCGCTGCTGCGGATGTGACAGTCCTCGGCTGGGGACAGACCCGCATGGCATGTCCCTTCCCGAGCGGCCGGGCTTTAACCCCAAAGTCAGCATGACCCCCGGCACGGGATAGACCCCCTGCCTGCGGCTGAGCTGGCGAAGCACCACGGGGTAACGGGCACCGGCTGGACCTCACCGGCTCCTCATGGGAACGGGGAGAAAAAGGGTATTTTCCAATGTGAGCACCTGGCAGCCCCGGGGCGGGCCTGAAGTCATGGACCCCAGCCAGCAAAGGGACTAGATGGACGGCCCCCGCCTTCCCCCCGTACTGCCGGTCCCGTCCCGAGGGTGACCCGGGCTGGTTGGCACAGGGGAACAATGGCCTGGCCACCGCCAGCCCCCTGCAGCCACGGCTGCGGCACGGACGCCCTAAAATAGTAATAAAAATGCTGAGACAGCATTAAAACCTGCATATTCATCCTGTGTTTGTGTCGTCTGTAAAGGGGGGTGTGAGGGGCTCCCGCAGCCCCTTCGGGGGAGCTGAGGGGCTGAGGCACTCGGACCTCGCAGTCCGTCCGTCTGTCCTGGAGTGTCCACCGGATGAATCCCAGTCCCTGGGAGCAGGAGGGGGCTCTGCAGTCATCAGCGAGCCCTGAACCCCAGCCCTTGAACCCCAAACCTCAGCCCTGAACCCCAAACCCCCACCCCAGCCCCAGCGCAGGTAGGTCCACGCCATCCCAGGGAGGATTTGGGTCCAGGAGGAGGGGGGGGTCAGGCGTTACAGGACTGAATGACACCAAAAACCTCCCGGAGAGGGGGCAGTCAGTCGGGGACACCCACGCACCCCCTCCCTCCCCCCCCCCCCCCCGCCCTGACACCCCGGGGATGGCCGGGGCCGCGTCAGCCGGATGCAGATGTGTCAGCTGCGCATCGGCGCCCGCTCACCAGCCCCGGGGGGTTTATAGCCGCCCCGCGCCTCCGCCCCGGCACTTTCGGCATCGCGGCAGGATGCAGCCGGCGCTGGCGGTGTGGCTGGCCCTGAGCCTGCTGGCAGGGACGGGGGTCGAGGGGATGTGTGGGGACCCCCCCGCCACCCCGGCCCACTCCATCCCTGCGCCCCAGCTCAGCCTTGAGGAGCGGCTCTCGCCCCACATGCCCGAATCCCTGCGCTGTGACGCCTGCCACGCCATCGCCTTCCAGGTGGGGATCAAGGAGACGGCACCCTGAAACCGGGGGTGAGAGCCCTCACAGGGATGCTCCGGCCTGGGGAGATGCTGCCGGCTCCCCTGGGGCACCCCGCTGACGGCTGTCCCCCGCTGGCACCCCAAAAAAGGCCTTTGGGGCCAGCGAGCCCCTTTGCAGCTACTCATGGACCCACCACCCCGTGCAAAAGTGCTTCAGCTGCCGGGGCCGTGAGGAAGCGGGTGTGGAGCCCGTCCCTGCTCGGGAGCGGGGTCACGGGGGGGCTGCCACCCTCACCGGCTGGTTTCTGCCCTTTTTCACCCCAGATTGAGGAGCAGCTGCGCAAGGCGGAGGGGAAGGTGGGCAGGAAGGCACTGAGCGAGCCCGACTACGTGGAGGTGCTGGAGAGGAGCTGCTCGCAGGGCTGGGAGAGGTGAGCGGGGTGTCTCCGGGGACAGGGGTGTCCCCAGGGATGGGGGTGTCCCCGGGGACAGGAACATCCCCAGGGATGGGGGTGTCCCCAGGGATGGAGGTGTCCCCAACCCCTCCCTCTCCCCGCAGCTACGGGGTGCAGGAGCTGGATGGGGAGAAGCGGCTGGCAGGGCCAGGGCTGCCAAGACAGGAGCCCATGAGCGTGATGGTGATGGGGGGACCCTGGCCGGGCAGGTAAGTTGGCAATGGCGGGGGGGGGTGGTGGTGCCGGGCACTGTCCCCTCGCCGCCATGGCAGGGGGACGCGGCGTGACCCTCTCCGGCTCCTCGCAGGCTGTCCAAGATGTGCCACGGCTACGTGGGCGAGGAGGGAGAGGCGCAGATCTACGGAGCTCACCGGCGGGGCCCGGCCGCCCTGCGGGAGCTGCTCTGCCACGGGGAGAAGGGGGCCTGCGCCGGCGGCAAGGCCGGGAGGCCGGCCCCACCCAAGGCACTGCAGAACGAGCTGTAGCCCCGGCGCGGTTAATGCTTAATGCCCCGGTGACCTTCGGAGCCGACTTCGTCCCCAGCGAGAGCCGACACACGCCGGGAGGTGGGCGCCTTCCCGGCGTCGCCCATCACCAGCGTCGCGACCATCCCTCGACGCCCAGCCTGGCCGTGCCGGGAGGATGCCGGCGGCAGCCGGTGCCCCACACCACCGGACCCCCTGCGAGCCAGGAATTACTCTGTAACCCGCTGACTCTAATGTTTTACCAACGTGGTGCTCACGGTGGGAGCGCCCCGGCCCCACCGGCGGTGCCAGCCCTAATTAAAGGAGTTAATAGCTGATCTGTCCCCCCGGCAGCACTCCCCGGTTTCACAACCAGCAGCCAATGGCCGCCTTCCAGCCTGCCGCCCCGCGCCGCGGCCCGGGTGGTGACTAAAGTCCTTCCCACGGCCATAAAACCGCCCGTGCGGTGACATCGGGCCGCATCACCGGAGGATGGGGACCCGCTCGGGAGACCTGGCTCAGCCCCAGGTGAACGCAGCCTCCATCCCCATCCCCATCCCCGTCTCCTCCTCGGCCGTGTCCCAGGGCAGTGGGGAGGGAGATGGGTGACCGGGGGGTACTGACCCCAGTGATGGCCAGCTCAGGGCCATGATGCCCAGCCGGGGCTGGCAAAGGATGGGGTGAGCTTGGGGACTGCGGTGAAGCCCGGGACCAAGGGGACATGCTGGGATGCTGCGGCTGGGACTGGCTGCGCCATCCTTCCCGGCACCTGCAGGGTGCTCCAGGCACCCCAGGGCCAGTGGGGACCGCCCTCCCCCCTCCCCTGGGGACAAACCATCACATAGGGACCGGTGGGTTTTGGAGCCCAGACCCCTCTCGGGGTCAGAGCTGGCACCAGGTGGGGTTTGCCGAGCCATGCCTGGTGGCCCTCACGTCCCCGGGGCAGAGCCCAGCCCTGTTCCCATGGGACACCCGGGACAACACTGACCTGGCTCCCGCCTCGCCCTCGCTGCCAGAACGGGAGCTCGGCTCTCACCCCCACGGGCCTCCCACATCCCCCTGGGAAGGAGCTGCCTGCGGATGGCAGGGTGAGTACTGGGGCACCCCCGCGGGCAGCACGGCACCCACCCCAAATCCTTCTGTAACGCACCGTCGGATGGAGACCAGCCAGCTGGGACCCCTCCCCGTCCCTGAGGGCGCAGGGGGTCCCGTGGGGCAGTCTGTGCCCCCCTGTCCTGTGCGGGGTGCCCTCCCCTGTCCCCAGCCCCCAGGGTGAGCCGGGGCTGAGCTGTGCCCCCGCACGCCAGGATCCTGGGGCGGGCACCGGGCCCCCCCGGCCGGAGGTGGACATGCTCTACAGGATCGAGGACGTGCCCCCCTGGTACCTCTGCATCCTGCTCGGCTTCCAGGTACGGACTGGAAGGGGGGTACCCCCCATCGGCAGAGCCCGAGCCCTTGCTCCCCACGGCGTGGGGCACCCCACAGCACCCCAGCCCCGCTGAGCCCCCGCCTCGTCCCCCAGCACTACTTGACCTGCTTCAGCGGCACCATCGCCGTCCCCTTCCTGCTGGCCGAGAGCCTGTGTGTGGGCAAGGACCAGCTCACCGTCAGCTACCTCATCGGCACCATCTTCACCTGCGTCGGCATCACCACCCTCATCCAGACCACTGTGGGCATCAGGTAGAGCCGTGGCCGTGGCGGGGACCCCCCCTGCCCATCCCCAGGCCGCAGGCGCAGGCGTCCCCTCTCGTCCCCCCCCAGGCTGCCCCTCTTCCAGGCGAGCGCGCTGGCGTTCCTCGTCCCTGCCAAGTCCATCCTGGCTCTGGAGAAGTGGCGATGCCCGCCTGAAGGTGAGGGCAGAGGGGGTGCGGGGCGGGGGGGGGGTGTCCAGCTGCTTCCCCCCCCCAGGGACCACCTCACCCCCCTCCGTCCCCAGAGCAGATCTACGGCAACTGGGCGCTGCCGCTCAACACCTCCCACATCTGGCAGCCCCGCATGCGAGAGGTACGCTCCGCCGCCACCCCCGGGGGACCCCAAAATCCCCTGCGGGCCGCTGACCCCCTCTCCCCCCGCCTCCATGCCCTGCAGATCCAGGGGGCCATCGTGGTGTCCAGCCTGGTGGAGGTGGTCATCGGGCTGCTGGGGCTCCCCGGGGCGCTGCTCAGCTACATCGGGCCGCTGACCGTCACCCCCACCGTCTCCCTCATCGGGCTCTCCGTCTTCCAGGCGGCCGGCGAGCGGGCCGGCTCCCACTGGGGCATCGCTGCGCTGTACGGCACAGGGACGGGGGGACAAGGGGGTAGGGATGTCCACCATGGAGCCAGGAGGATGCCAGGGGCACGAGGGACCTCGTCTCTCTCTCTCCCCCAGGACCATCTTCCTGATCGTCCTGTTTGCCCAGTACCTGCGGCACGTCGCTGTCTGCCTGCCCGGCTACCGGCGGGGCAGCGGCTTCGTCCTGCTCCGCGTCCAGATCTTCAAGATGTTCCCGGTAGGGGCTGGCCGAGAGCTGCCGGGTCCTGGGGCATCCCAAAAATCCCCTTTTTTTCCATGCGTGGATTTGCAAGCGATGCAGGGCATGTCCCTGGTCTCTGCCCCCGCAGATCATCCTGGCCATCATGGTGGTGTGGCTGCTCTGCTACGTGCTGACGCGCACCGGCGTCTTCCCCGGCCGGCCCGAGGCGTACGGCTACAAGGCCAGGACGGATGCCCGGGGGGAGATCCTGTCCGTGGCACCCTGGTTTCGGGTCCCCTACCCCTGTGAGTGCCCAGGCAGCCCCACGGCGCACAGGTCCCCCCGATACCCCTTCACCCTGGGGGATGCGGGGACCTGGCGCAGCATCACCAGGGCTGGGGAGCACCTGGGGGGGCCCCAAAGCGGCACCGGTGAGCACCAGGGGGGTCGGGTCCTGGGGTCCCCCCCACCCTGACACCCCGCTCCGCCCCTCGGGCAGGCCAGTGGGGTCTGCCCACGGTGACCTCAGCGGCCGTGCTGGGCATGTTCAGCGCCACGCTGGCGGGCATCATCGAGTCCATCGGGGACTACTACTCCTGCGCCCGGCTGGCGGGAGCCCCCGCTCCCCCCGTGCACGCCATTAACAGGTACGGCCAGCTGAGCCCCCTGCCACCCCCTGCCCATGCCGTGGCATCCCTGGGGACCAGGCAGGGATGCTGCAGGAGAGCAGCAGCGGGGACCAGCCCGTTCACGTTGTTCCCCAGGGGTATTTTCACCGAAGGCATCTCCTGCATCATCGCGGGGCTGCTGGGAACCGGCAACGGCTCCACCTCCTCCAGCCCCAACATCGGTGTCCTGGGCATCACGAAGGTACCGGGGCTGGGGAAGGGTCCTGGCTCAGCCCAGGGGAGACGGGCGCCGTCACCCACTGCCAGTCTCTCCGTGCAGGTGGGGAGCAGGAGGGTGATACAGTACGGGGCCGGGATCATGCTCGTGTTGGGGACCATCGGCAAGTTCACGGCGCTGTTCGCCTCCCTGCCTGACCCCATCCTCGGCGGGATGTTCTGCACCTTATTCGGTAACCTCGCCACAGCCGCCCCTCAAACCCCGAGCGCTGGTATCATCAGCCCTGGGCCATTTCCCCGGAGATGCGGGTGCTGGCGAGCCCAAGGGTGCAGGGCGGGCTTTGAGGTTTTGGGTTGAACCGTGGCTGCGTTTGAACGCCCCTCACTGCCTTTGCGGGCAGCCCACCCCGATGCCCGGCTCCCAGCCGGCAGCAGCAGCGTGGGCACCTCTGCCTGCCTGCAACGCAGCCGCCATCTCTGCTGGCAGGCATGATCACGGCCGTCGGCCTCTCCAACCTGCAGTTCGTCGACATGAACTCCTCCCGCAACCTCTTCGTGCTGGGCTTCGCCATGTTTTTTGGGCTGACGCTGCCAAACTACCTGGATTCCCAACCCAAGGCCATTAACACAGGTACCCGCCCACCACGAAAAGCCCCAATTTTGGGTGTTTAGGGAGAGAGGAGGACAGATCTCGGGGGCGCTTGCCCACCCCAGGTAAGCACCTATTAAGTAGGTAAATCTGGCTTATCTCAGCACGCCCCGGCTCAGTCCCCACGCTCTCGCAGGTGTCCCGAGCTGGACCAGATACTGACGGTGCTGCTAACGACGGAGATGTTCGTCGGAGGGACCATCGCCTTCATCCTGGACAACACCATCCCGGGTAATTAAAGCACAGGGAGCCAGGGGAGGGAAGCAGGGTGGGGTTGGAGGCAGATTCATTTTGGTTTAGAGCTGCAAGAGGGGATCGCAGGGCAAGGCGGGGTTGATGTTGGGCATCCCAGCTGCAGGCAGGCGGGCAGGCAGGGGCCGGGGTCTTGGCCGACACGGTGCCGGCTGCCACAGGGACGCAGGAGGAGCGAGGGCTGGTGCAGTGGAAGGCGGGCGCGCACTCGGACAGCGTGGCAAAAGCCAGCCTGAGGAGCTACGACTTCCCCTTCGGGATGAGCGCGGTGAGGAGGAGCCGGTGGCTGAAGCACGTACCCATCTGCCCGGTGTTCACGGGGTTTAAGGCCCGGGCGCAGGACAGCGGCGCGGCGGCAGCAGCCGCAGACATGCAGGATACCGCAGATGGGCTCTCCGTGTGCACCAAGGTCTGAGCGAGGGGAGGGCTCGCGCCCCAGCGCCGGAGAAGCCGAGCCGAGCTCCCACGGGTGCTGTCGGAGTTTGTTAGCACCCGCCAGGTCCAAAGCCAAGGCTTCTGGTGCTCGTCTCGAACACAGGGCTAGGGAAACTCAAAGTTGCCTTTCAGGGACATCCCAAGCTCCCGGGGTACCGGCCTGGGGACCACCTTTCCCATGTCATTGCTCCACCTCAAGCTTTAGCTGGTTGAGACTCATTCGGTGCTTGCTGAAGCTCGTTAGCCACTTGCTGAAGCTCATTAGCCACCATCGGAGCCAGCCAGAGTCCCCGGAGCCACGAATTTTCATGCTGTGCCCCTCGGCTTCGGCAGGGCTACCCAGCGGCTGAAGCGGGCTCTGTGTGGGGTACAGTATCCAGACCAGCGTTAGGATGCCTGTTTTAAGATCATACATGAAAAATAGTAAAATAAAAAATTCAAGCCCGCTTGCCCTACCAGTGTCTTTGCTGCGTCCTGCACCATTCCCTCATCCCTTCTGCGTCGCGAAGGCTTCAGCAGCTTTCCGTACTCTCTCCCGGGCTGCCCAACGTGGAGACACGCTGGATTTCGTCCAGCCCTAGCTCCTGCGTGTTTGGTGGGCTTCTGCCCAAACCCCGGTGCAGCGGGAGAGGGGGTTCAGCACAAGCCCTTGGCAAACCCGTCCTGCTTTGGGGAAGCACGGGACAGACGGCTTGATCCCGGCCGCTCCGGTGAAGCGCTGCCTCGTGCAGCCGGTTGGTTTTCAGCAGCAGGGACAGAAGGCAGCCGATGGCCTCGCTGCCATGGCCGACAGAGTCAAGCCCATTTCTGGGCTTGGGTTTAGCACCAAAATCGGAAGTTGAAGCCGGCGTTGCATGACCCTGTCACAGTCTGTCCACGCTGGCGTGGCGGCACGGCCACGCACTCGCTCCCCAGCCCGTGCAGGAAGAGCAGAAGTGAGAAAACCCGTGGGCTGAGACAAGGAGAGTTTAATAAGTGAGGGGGGGGGGAACCACCAAAAAAACCCCAAGTGATGCAAATGCAAACACTTGCCACCTCCCACAAGCACAGCAATGCCCAGCCAGGCTCTCAGCAGCGGAAAAGCCCCCTCTCTGCTTCTGCTGTCCCAGCTTTGTTGCCGAGCGTGACGTTACACGGTGTGCGATACCCTTTGGGTCAGCTGCGTCCCCTCCCAGCTCCCTGCCCACCCCCAGCCTGCTCGCTGGGGCCAGCGCAAGAGAAAGAGAAAGCCCCGACGCTCTGCAAGCGCTGTTCAGCAACAGCCAGAACACCGGCGTGCCATCATCATCCCTGTTTTAGTCACAACCCCCAAAACACAGCAGGGCAGGGGCTGCGATGGCGAACGGCAGCTCTGTCCTAGCAGAGACCATCGGGGAGTTCACCTCTTCAATGAACCTCCCGGTGTTACATCGTTGGCTGGGATACGGCAGGGAAAAAAACAAAGCAAAGCAACCAAACCACAGCAAGGCTGGCTGTTTCACAAGCAGCTGGCTCCTAGCAGCAGCATTTGGTTGCCAATCGCCCCAAGCTAATCGCACCCAGGCTGAAACTGCAGGAGGAAGCTCACCGACAAGCAACTGCTGCCAGCCGTGAAGGGGTTCTCCGGTGAAACTCCCACTCCAGCTAAAAATAAGCCGGGACATGGTAGTACGTTACTTCCCGACCTTCTGTCTTTAGGTGCTCGAGTCTAAACTATCTCCAAGTCGGTGGAAACGCCAGGATAGTTTCCCTGCTTCTAGGAAGGCCGGATCTCAGGTTAGGAAAGGGGAAGGTAACGCTCAAGTAAGGAGCCCGGGATAATTGCAATTAACATTTTGCAGAGCAACAGCAAAATGATTTGGTCTGACTGAACTCCTCCAAGAGGGGTTCTTCCATCTGCAGCAAGACCAACGCAGCGATGCGGTTCTGCCGTAGGGTAACACCTGCGTAAAGGCTTCGCCTCCCTCTTCCCGTCCTGCAGTACTGCGTAATTTCTGAACTGTTTCCATTTGGTTTAATCAGAGCTTAAAAAAAAAAAAAAGACGACATTAACAGCGAGGCCGGGCAAAGTTACGAAGCCAGAGCGGATCAGAGCGGGGGCTGCTGGAGGCCGTCGCTGCAGCCACCACACGACTCGCCCACAGCCTCCTGCAGCTCTCGGGTTTACGGGACCGAGGGCACCCCAGCCCCGACAGCCACCGTGCCCCAGCCTCCGACAGCGCGCGCCAGGCAGGAGGCTTTATATAGTGCCATCAGCTGTCAACTAGGACTGCCTGTGCTGCCAGCAGCAGCGGAGCTGAACTGGGATCAGCAGCGGTGAGAAGGAAGGAAAATATGCCCAGGCAAAGCGCTTGAAGCGGGAGGAAAGAAAGAAAAGAGCAGTCAGACTCCAGCCTCAGAGGAGCGTTTTGGGCTATCGTGTTACAAGCGGCCTTACAGGCACCGTATCCGTAGCGGCATCCCTTTCCTCTGCACGCTGCCAAAGGAGTTTCCATGCAAGATGCATATTCATGAGACGGCCACCACATCAGTTCTACTATTATTTATTTTTTTAAATATTTTTGAAAAAATATAATTTTTTTACAATATTTTCAACTTAAACACTATTCACACTGAACACGTATGGCAGCTTAACCTACCCGAATATGAAGTTTAAGAAGCCAAAACTGTTCTAGCTTTATTAAAAGGAAAAAAAAAAAAAAAAAAAAAGTCGTTGTGCTGTAGACTATTGTGTAGTGATGATTAAACAAAGCAAGGGAAAAGCACCACTCAAATCACTAATGCTAGGGTTTTTTCTTGGTTAAATCCAGCTATAATAAAGTTGTATGCTAAAAGTTACATAGGCAGTGCTATGTACGTATCTGGGCTCTTGGAAGAAATTGTGATGAAACTCACATCTCCTTTAACATAATCAGGAAGTGAAAGGTTTCTAACATGATAACATACTGCAAAGTACAGGGAATTTCTTTCTTCCAATCGCTTGGATGTTAGTTCAGTAGCTGAGATCTACGACTCTGTACAGGTCTGTAAAATTTCTGTTAAAGCTCACGCTGCTTAAAAGGAGCATGAAGTTTTTTAAGGGGAAAAAATTAACATTAGTAACAATACTGATATTTCAAAGGAAAGTTAGCTAATTTGCATAACAATCAGGTATCCTTGCTTTCACTTTTAAGTTAAGGCATTATCAGGTGCAAACTAGCACCAGTTAACACATCTTTAGTTAAAAACAGACCATCCATAGCAAATTCCGAGTCCTATTTAAAAAGACAGAGTCTGCAGAAGGTTTTATAAACGTGGTACTTTGTCTCAACTTGACTGGTGCTTCTTACCTCACTGCCTCCTTTGCAGAGAGCCAGGGCCCAATTACGTTTCCATTAAACTTTTGACAGATTTACTTAATAACAGTCTCAGCACTTTTATTGAGCATGCAAGACTAACAAAACTTTGGCAATGCATAAGTGTAACACAGTGACAAGAAGAGAGAGCTTTTACAATTAAATCTTCTAATACTGGCTTCACAGTGTGGAAATTGTGCTACATCCACCAAGAGAGGGCCCAGTCTACTCAAATATTTAAGTACTTCACCCCAGGAACAAACTCCTTTGCGTTTGGATTCAGATTACTCTTGACCTGAGGAAGGGAAAAAGAGAAGTCTAGTTGAACCATTATTTTCATCTTCCATTTTCAAGCGGAACACAATTCTAGGCGGACAGCATTAGGAACAGTTTACGGATTTAGAGTAACAGTCAGGCGTGTAATAGGGCTTTTGCATATACCAAAAGTCTCTATAATCACTAGAAAATCCCGCTCCTCTGTCCTAGTACCTGAATTATCCATCCTTCCTTAGCACCACCTGGACGTTTCAGTCAGATGAGGGCTCAGGGAATAACAAACAAGAAAACCACAGGCATGCATCAAATACAGCAACTTCGCTTAATGCTGAAATAGCTTTTTCTGAAGTCGAGCTGTTAAAACGTGCCATGAGGTTTTTAGATCTTGCTTATTTAAGAGGGAGGAGACTTGTTCCAGGAACTTAAGCCACTCCTGGGATTTAACGTATACGAGCGCTGTATTGATTTTTTAAATTTCTATGTCTGTGAGTACCCAGTCCTCCCACTTGGCAAGCTGCCGCTCTACAATGTCCTGCAGTTACAGGTGGGCAGCCAGCACCTCCAGAATGAGCTCTTTATCGTAAAGAAATGGAGGATTAGGCTTTTGTGTTCTTAATTGAGTCTAAAACTGCTGCCTGCAGCTGCTTAAGCTTGGAAAAGTAGGGGTTTGCACCTGAATTTCACAGCAGTTATGTGCCGTGACGATGTGTTTTTTGTGCTCTGTATCAGTAACTTCGTATTTTGTTAGGGAAAACGTGTACACGCTGCCCTTTCCTTTTAGTTAAGCTTTGCACAGAAGTCATACAGCAAGAAAGAGGGAAATAATCATAGTTTAGCTGCTTCCTCTTCCTTTTTTCTACAAAGAGATCTGCTATGGTTCACATGATCCAAACCAGACCTCAGAACACAGCTCGTACCTACTCAACACATAACAGATGCTGAATTAAGCTTTTGCAGTCCTGTCACCGAATGGCACTTCACAGGGTCAGCGTGCTTCGCCCACGGCCTTTCTTTCATAACCTAGTACGCACACCCAAAGCCACTTGAATTTATGCCATGGGCTAGGAAAGGCACCATGTGGTTTTGAAGAAAAGCACGGAATAGGTCACGTCACTTGAGGAAACATCCCATACCCAACCGTTCCACATCTCCCCCTCCACCATGGCCAGGCATGGCTTAAGAGTCTCTGGCCTATGCGTAAAGGATTTTCTCTTGCCATTATCAGCAACAAAAATCAACCTTGGACAAAGAGAGATGTCAAGTTTTAGAAATATGATGAGAAACTGAATTTACCACTAGATCCTCCAGTGATGAGCTGTCACTGATAACAAGGTCATTGAACTGGTCCTGGATTTGATCCATTGTTTGTGGGAGATCACGGGCTGGAATAAACCATTCGTGCTCCTCCTCTTCTTCCAGCATCTCCTGGAAACAGCGCTCAATAAATTCTTCTTCCCACAACTCCTCTTCGATCTATACAAGGAGAAGAAATGGCTTCATCAACAAACTTACTGAGAGCTTGTGTCTTCATTCCAAGGTTTGTGCACGTAGCTGACCTTCCTTCTAGCTATGCAATAGGACTTCTAGCAGAACACCACGCTTGTGCTGCAGGAAGGCAAGCAGCTTTGAGTTTTTCATGTAGAAAAAGTGCTTTGTCCCAGGAACTTGGGCTGCAGTTAAAAGCGAATGGCAGGAGAACCCCCCAGCCCTAGCTGTTCCGTTTGCAGCTTTGCTTGTTACGAGCTCAAGGAGAAGGAAAACGTTGGTTCCAAGTGAAAATTTCAGTTGTACCAACTAGTCTGGATTGAACTCATGGCAAGCGTGAGGAAGGGAACCAGGGACAGCACATGTAGCCAGGTACGCTCCCTAGGAAAGTGCCCTGCAAGACTCCTGGGAAAAAAACCAACCACTGCCTGTCACTTGGAACAGGGAACAAGCAGCATCTCCTCAGCTGTAGATTACGCGTTCACCCTATGTAGTTCTCCTAAGGAACTCCACATGATCTTAGCAGTTGTTAAGAATGCTGACCTGCTGTACTATAAGCAGGACAAATCAACTGATGCAGAACTGACACACGTTGCAAAGATTAAAGGAAAGTTTTGCTTGGTTGTTCAGTAAACAAGCTTTGGAGGGAGTTCATCCTGACAAGTTTTCCATGTCCTGCATCGCAGTACTTAAGAGTGGAAAGCAGGGAAATAAAAGCTGGTGTGAATGACCTGGCAGACATAAGGGAGCGGAAAAATGATTCAGGACAGATTTAAAAGTTCACTCAATGGAAGCTTGAACAAATTTTCCTATCTATCCTTCACTCCGAAATCAAACACATACTCGATCCTAAAGTGGAAATTAAGTTACATACCACAAATACCAAATCAAAAAAGTTAACGCCAGAGTTCAGGATTCCTGTAAAGTCTAGGTCCCCTGTGCTTCGGGCAAACACACTCACCAGCTCACTTGGTGCTCAAGACGCACAGCTTTGGGGAACAGGGACCCATCACCATACCCTCTAAGCCACTGTCCAGACAATTCAAACCCTGCACGAAGCACCGACTTAGTGATTTCCGCAGTAAAGCACTCCAGCAAGGACAGCAGTCTCCGATCAATCCTTCCTGTGAGGCACTGTCTCCATCCTGCGTGCGGGTAAAAGGCAGCTGTGGGCACGCAGCCACAAGCTAGTATTACAGCAGGGGTTGCCCGGCTCCAGGTTTTTTGTTACGTGGTTGTACACCTACAGGTGCCTCCAATGGCAGCTCCACAAGTACTAAATAGCGTTTAATTTCCCAAATGTCTTGAAATTAATATTGCCTGTTTGTGTTTTCCAGCCCAAGTTTAACTTGTTCAGGTTCCCACAGAGAGATGTGCCTGCAGCGGCGGGCAACCGGGCTGCCACATGGTGTTTGCCTGCCTGAATAAGACCATCCTCCCCTCCTGCTCCCATCTTTCCTCTTCTCTGAAAATGGAGCCCGTACCTGGAAAATAGTTTATTCTTGGCACAACTCTCAACTCCTTCCCCAAGAACTACACGTCCTGTATGCTAACTACAGCACAGTCCCCAGGAGGAAAAACCCACCGAACAGGAAACAACACTGAGACCATCCTGGCATACGCACAAGAGAATTTAGATTTTGCAAGCAACCTGAATTTCAGATTAGCTTTGTGCCCTGCTGGCACCCTAAAAGAGTGAGCAGCAGACGTATCCTATTTCAGAAGCTCGGACTTCTGCACAGCCATACTGTGCCGGAGTGCAGAGAAAGGAGCTACTTGAGTACAGAGATCAAGTTTTGATTAAGAAAGGGGTGGTGGAAAGAGGTAGGCTGTTCCCAGCCTCCACAGGAGAGAAAACTGCATCCAGATGCAAGGTGAAAGATGAAGTTAAGGCTTCCTTCCAACCTGATGGTGAAGGCCAGCTGTAAGACACTTAAGTATTAAGCAACGAACAGGACTGTCACCCAACAGCTACATCCACCAACTCCCTTAGGAGCAACAGCCCTGTTGACGAGGCAGGTTATGTACCTGGACGTATCCACTTCAGAACTGCACAGCCGGCATGTTTGCACATGTAACACCTCTGCAGCTCAGCAGCCTAGCAAGACCCGTCCCTTCCAAAGTGCCACATAAAGTCTGTCAACTATTTTTTTTTTCCCCTCCCTCCTGCAGAAGTAGGGAATTAATGGATGCATTAGTACACGCTGCACTTCCCATATTTTCCACCAAGATTATAGAAAATAAGTATTTATTGCCAGAGAAAATGAGATCTGTCTGTTCCCCGGGATTATTCTAGCAAGCCTATCTAAAAACCCCATCTCTAAAGGATTCCCAGTCTTGTACCCCGGTTGCTAAGCCACAGCACCTCTCCCTTCAGCTAGAAAACGGTAAAGCACATCACAAGACATTTATAGAGGAAAATGACTTGCCTGCCTGTTAAATTCCTCCTCGTTCTCCATCCACATGTACTCTGCAAAGGGATTGTCATCTTCATGAGAATGACCATTTATAATCACATCTTCGCTGATGATGCTTGGGCTAGTACTGCTGCGACTTGGATCTTTCATGGCTGCGTCTTTGATTTGAAGTCTGCAATTAAGAAATGCAGTAATTAAAGACGTGCAGATTCGCTCATCACCCTGCTTCTGCATAAGCCCGGCCCAAGGGAAGGCTGCACCTGTATTTGAAAGCTCCAGGTAGCTTTACCGTGACTGTAGCAGAGGAGCTCTGCTAATCGCAGCAAGTGAGAGAGTATCAGAAACGTCGTTTCCATTGTATGCAGATGCGAGTGACAAATTAATTTCCCAAATGAAACCTCACCAAATCAGCAAATGCCAAGCACCAAGGCCAATGAAAAGTGACAGAAAAAAAACAAAAAGCATGCGTACTTGCCAGTAGGAAAGTATTTAAGGCAACATTCAAGAAACAAAAGGAAAATTTGGTTTCCAAATTACTTTTAAAGCTCCCACCTGAGTTTCAACAAACTCCCCTGGAAATGAACTGCCCGGTGTCCGTACTGTTTCAGAGGCGGTGGGCAACACTTCAGGGGAATTTCCAAGGATACCCATGGTAGGGGAAACCTCGGTGTGACTTTTAGCCTACCCAAATTCAGTTACGGGATGTTCTGTGTGACCGCATGAACCAAATTTCACAGCCATTTCACCGCTGGGAAACCTTGCAAGCGAGGCAGAAACCATTACGCGCCGATTCCTCACAGAGCCAAGCTGGCACAACAGTTCTTACAGCCACTTCATTAGCAAAAGCCCACTGATTGGGAAGCTTCAGGTAAAGACAACATCATAAGGCACTGGAAGACAGTACGTGCTTGCCTGTCATCCCACTTCATTCATATAGACTGTCATGCCTGCAGAGCGCTCGACATTTCTGCGCGTCCACGATACGTGGTATCGCAACGTCCTGAACGCAAGGAACGAAGGTACAGTTGGCGCGCGTGTTTGTTCCACCTAACCGCCGTCAAAAGCAGGACAAAACCTACATTTGGTCTGAATCCTTGTCGTACGAACGGTATTGCAGCCTTTCCGTCAGGCTCGTAAGCCCGTGCGAAGCTCGTAACTCTGAGTTCAGAGACCCAAGTCTGCTCACAGCCTAGGTTCTAACTGAAAATCTTACTTGTGTTGTAAAGTAAATGAGACAATGCTGCTGGTTTTCCTATACCATGCTTAAGTACAGACGTTAATACTGGAAAAGCTGAGTATTTTTAGATACTAATACTGGCAGTGTTGAATATTTTGACAACAGTATACCAAGCATACGAGGCAATGAGCTCAAAAAAAAAACCCACCACCAAAAAACCAACACTGGAATGTTTTTCCAGTGCTAAAAATCTGCAATGAAACGATGCAGCAGTGAGTGAAAATACTTTTATTTTATTCTCAAATTAATTTTTAGCTCATTGTCTGCAAATCAAAAAAATTACTTATTCGGAGAAGAGGATATCAAAATATAGCCTCCATTGTCATTAGAGTACAAGGGCTTATCACGTAGCAGCTCTTATTTTCTCTTTATATTTCATTTGGTCCTATTATCTATGAAATTAATGCAAGTTTTGGTTCAAAATGTGTTCTTGATAATACCAGCTTAAAAACCTGCCACATCCAAATGATCAATTAAGAAAAGCACAAAGCAAAAGGAACTCGCCTGGTTTGCTCTATTCAAGGTTTTTAAATCAAAGGCAAACCCAAGTACGGAAGTCACTTCAGCTCCCTAGGAAGTACAACAAATGAGACCAGAACCCGGGTATTCTAGCAAGAGAAAACAGGTTCTTTTTGATGTTCTTTCAAAACAAACTTGCAAAGGATTACTGGCAGCATTTAACGTAAAACAGGAAAACACACTGCATTTAACACCCCAATTCAAGCTTGAAATTGCTTTAAGTAACTTCAGCTGTTCAGAAGCTAACAAACAGGATGGACTGAAAGAAATAAAAGACCTCAGAGTCTAAAAAGCCTGATTTCTTTTTTTTTTTTTTTTAACTGGCTAGCATTTTCACCTTTTTTTGTGTGGAGTGAATCTTGATATCAATATTCCACTGGGCTTTCTGCACACCAACAATTTACACTACAGGTGAATAACTCTGCATTAGCAGCGTAAGGTACTCAGGCCAAATTCCAGGCAACTTCTGTACAAAGAAGACAGCACCTAGACAAGTCCATAAAGGTGAAAATAATAATTAAAACACCCCTACTTGTCTGTGTAAAAGCTTGAAAGGTTAATTTGTTGAATCATGGGCAAGTTTTCCAATTTCTTAAGTGTTCCCATCGAACACAAGCTACTTGCTTTAGGAGAGAGGGAAGAGAAGTGCAGTGTTTCATGTTTGGACTGAAACAACTTTTTCCATTACTGCCCAAGGAGGACATGGATGATTATCTTCAGGAAAGATCCGAGGCTCAACCCGAATATCTGAAGTTTATCTGATCAAGCCCCAAATCCGCTCATGCTTTCCCACAGGAAAACATGTCAACAAACACTTATCCTGCACGAACAGTTAGGAAGCCCCAGGCCAGTCCCTTACTCACAGCACTCCTTGTAATTTGATTTTCTGCAACTTGTAATAAAATACACTGTATGGGGAGCTTTCTGTTTCACCGTTTCAAATACAAACCCGTTGGCTTTCTGTGCTCATTTGCGAGGACAAGATTAGTCTCGTTTCACCGGTATTAGATACAGGCTTTTTAGTCATGAGCTACAGGCAATTCTGAGGAGGAGAGCCAAATGCCACTTCAGTCTTGCAAAAAGTCACAATCTAAGAAGGCTGCTGCAAAAAACAAGCCACAGTGACAGGCTACACTACTGTCGGGAATAAAAATAATACATTTTCCATCTGGGAGTAGGTGGAAAGCAGAGGATCTCAAAGCTCCTTACACTAGAACAGGAAATAGAACATTAGTAGTGCTAAGGAAAAGAAAACACGGAGAATTCTGCCATAGTGATGTGATGGGAGATCCAGCCCCAAATTATTCCAGGATTTTGGCGGGGGATGGGGGTGATGCAGGAAGAACAGTGTAAGGACACAAGAAAAGACAGTAAAAAAATAGGATTTTTATCTCAGGAATGAAGTCAGAAATTAAAAGTCCTGTAACAACAGGAATTTCAGTTGACTCAAAGGGTTTCCTGTATGAAGTGTGGAACTCGTTACTCCAGAACATCATTAAGGTCTGTTAGTTTACCTGCTTCTCTGAATTTTGCTGCGTTTATAGCAATGAAGAGCCCTAGACCAACCATTATTAAAATTCAAAGCTTTGCGATTGAAGATTTTGCATTTAAACCCCAATCACGAAAGAAGATTATCTACCGCCTACTTCGGAAGAGAAGGTCAACGGGCCTAATTCCATGTAGCAAAACCCAGGTCCTCACCCTTAAAAAAAGAAAAAAAAAGGGGGGGGGGGGCAGGGGGAAATTAAGATATTTGCTTCCAGCACCCACAAGCAACACAGAACAGCAAGCAGCACATTAGGATTTTAGTAGCAGCTGAAGTTTAAGCAAAGCTGTTTCAGTGCAGCAGGGAGTACTTTGAACTTCTGCAGAAGATGGTGTTATTTGTTTATTAACTAGTGATTACTCTTGTGAGTCAGGAGTGCTGGCCGAGTTTCTTGCTATCTAATTAGATTAGCAAGTGGCAGTTATCAAGTAAACTGATTATACTCCGTATAATAAATAGATTTCTTAATCAAATTCACGAGGGATGCCAGTGCTATCTGATACAAACACTTCAAAGCATTGCACTGGAGTTTACTTGAAAACAGCCGACTCATTTACACAGCATACCAGCACTGAGGCTTAAAAAAACCAGTCGGTTGTAAAGAGCAGAGCCCTCGCAGCTCTGCCGGGAGCCGGGCAGGCAGGCCGGCTAACGAAACCGCTCGGAGCCGGTCGGGTTCGCTCCCCAAGACACCTTTCTCGGTGCCGATGTTTTCGGTAAGAACGAGCGCCGACGCTCGCGGAGCCGCTTCGCTTCAGCGGGAACCGGGCGAACCCGCCGGGCCGCGGGGGCAAGCTCAGCTCCGCTCCGCCGCTCGCTCTCCGCTGATACCATCTCGGTTATGGAGGCGGGACGGGCTCTACCCCTCCCGGGGGCCGGTCGCGTACTCGCCGTGGCGATAAACACACTGGAATGGCAGACCCCCAGCTCCCGGCGCCGGTGGCTCCGGTCCCGGTCCCGGTCCCCCCAGCCCGCCCCCGGCGCAGCGCGCCCCGCCCCGCCCCTTCCTCACCCCGCCAGACCCGCGGCCTCCCGAGCCCAACGGGCCGGTGCGGCCTTTGCAGCGCTGCGCCTCGGCGGCGGGGAGCCGGGGGAGCCGGGGCCGCCACCCCCCGCCCGCTTTGTTCGCCCACAAGGGCCGCCCCCGCGGCGGGGGTTCCGTCCCGTCAGGCCCCGCGCCGCCGGAGAGCCGCGCCGCGCCCCCCCGCCCCCCCCCGCCAGGACCCGGATGGAGCTGGAGACAATAAAGACGGCGCCACGGGGCGGCCCCGCCGCGCAGGCCCCGCCGCCGCAGGGGCGGGAAAGGGGGGCCGCCGCCGCCGCGGCCCGGCGCCGCCTCAGGGGAAGGGGCGTCTCCCTCCCCCAGCCCCCCCCCGCGGCGGCAGCGGCGGCCCGGGGCTGCGCGCCCCAACCCGCGCCGCCTCACCTGCGCGCAGAGGGAAGGGCCGCGGGTGCGCCCGCCGGCTCCGAGCTGCTCCGCCGCCGCCGCCGCCTCGTCCCCCGCGCGCTCCCGGCTCCGCTCCGCGCCCGCCGCCCCGCTCCCCTCCCAGCGCCGCAGCCCGCCGGACGTGAAATCACTTCCGCCACCTGCGTGACCTCATAGACACCGCCCCCTTCTGCCCCGGAAGCAGCGGCGGCAGGCGCGGGGCGCCCGGCCGGCAGCCCTGGCGGGGAGGCGGCGCGCTGCATGCCGGGACTCGTAGTCTTTCCGTTACCTGGGCCCTCGGGCGGCGCGGGGCCGCGCGGCATGCCGGGAGTTGTAGTTCCACCTGGCGGCCTGGCTGCCATTTCGCGCGGCGGTACCGGCGCAGGGCACGCCGGGAAGCGTAGTCCCGCGGCGGCAGGACAAGCCTCCATCTTGTGGCGCCGGCTGGGATGGAGGCGAGGGAGGCCCCGCGGGGCCAGTCGTGCTCACACAGAGGTAGTCACCGAACACCCTCCCGCTCCCAGGGCAAACCTGCCCCGCTTGCAGCAGCCCTAGCGCGGTGAGGGCACCGCACCGCACCCTGTGTGCAGCCCCGGGCGGCTGCAGCCTCGCCGGCTCCGGGCAGGAGAGCGGACAGCACGGGGAGGGAAAAGGCCTTGGGGAGCGTTACCACACGAGAAAAGCTGCCCTGCCGTGCCTCAAGGACTCCGAACATTTTCCAGCCTCCCTCGGTGGGGGGGGGGGGGGGGGGGGGCGCTAGGCCAACGCAGGGAAACCGCTGAGCCCTCTGCTTCACTGAGGGAAAAGAAATCTAAATACTTTCTGAAAAACACACCTGTTTACAAAACATATATTTTTAAGGCTATTAGGAAACAGGACATAATGAATGCTCTTTTCTGGGACCTACATTAAGTGCTCAGACTTCAACCCTATTTACAAAATGGGTTGAAAAAGCAATTTTTTATTCTCTTCTTTGAGTCTCCCCCACCTTTTTCTTAAAGGTAAGGTGGAAATGACTCTTTCAGACACTACCTGCTAAAACTAGTGCACAGAGGTTTCAGAGCAGTGCTGCTCACTGTGTTTACCCATCCTCTCAAGTACTCTGCCTAGGTACAAGCTTTTCCAGTCCTCTGATCTTCACAGTCTCTTAAAAAGCAAAGAAACCAGACACCGACGGAGTTAAAAGCCCTTTGTTCTGTCTAAGCCCCTGATGAACACAATCTGACTTGATCTGGAGTCAAAACGCAGGGTCACAAAGCCACCTCCATCGTAACCCAGGTGGGCGTTGAGTGGACACAAACCTATCCACCACAAAAAGCAGGCCATCTGCCCCAACAGCAAGGTGGGAGATGTGTGGCAGAAAAATATTTCCAAAGTACAACTGCAAAGCCCAAAAGTGTATGTTACTGAGGACTGAGCTGCACAGAAATAAGTAACCTTGGATAACCCTGGAATCCATTAGTGGTTGAAGAGTTACCATACGCAAACAGGTTTTTTCAGGCTCAAGAACAGTTAGTGAGCTAGCACTGTACAGACCCAAGTCGCTCAGCTTAGCTCTTCGCGTTACACCACCTGCTAGGCTGGAAAGTCTCCTGCGCTATCCAAACACTTGTGTGGGCTGCTTGTAAGCAGGAAACGGGCTATCTGAGGATAACAATTTCATTAACATTTCTCTGCTCAGCCTCTTTACTTCCTTCCTCCTAAATTTTCGTAAGGGACAACCAACTCTACAGGAAGTCTGAGTTTTCTCAGATTTTCCAGGGACATATTCTCCCTTGAATCAAGCTGTTTATACTGATTTTATTGGTCACCATTACCAACTTGTTTCCAGGGCATAAGAGCTTTCTCTATGGCCCATCATATGCTCACTAAATGCTTACCTTAAGCAAGTACAACCTTAAAATACCCCTGGCAAGGATCATCCTTATAAAAAAAAAATATCAAAAATACTGTGCTCTTACTGCTCTTATTTCCACAAATATTTCCAACTCTTATTTTAATAAATCCAGCGTGACATGTGGCTTTCTCATCTATAATGGAGGCTTCTCTTTCTACTTATTTCCCACAGTGTTCAGCAAGCCCAGGGCCTTGCTGCACCTCTGCTGAACTACACACACAGCAAAGAGGCAACAGCCTCCAGGGTTACTCTTCTGAGTCGAAATTCATGTATGAAAGCTGGCATCTAAATTGCAAAGCCTGTCTAATATTTCACACTCTAGTCTCATGCTCTGCGTGATTTCTCCTCACCCCTTTACAGTGCAGATACAATTATTTCCAAAGAGTAAGCAGCCCGTGGCAAGACCACATATCAGTCTGCCACCAAAGTGTGTTCCTGGCATCCGTCCTCAAGATCAAGTTATTCTGATGCCTTCATCGGAAATTATCGTAAGGCATGTATTCTCTCCCTGTCCTTTGCATGTAAACAGAAGACATTTTGCAGAAGCACATTAGGTTTGACTTACTTTCTGATGTATAAAAGCATCATGTTGCACATGTACAGGTGTGAAGACTTAAATACAGCTTATCACACGCGTTAGGCACCTAACATCCGCCGATACCAGAAACTGAGAGTTGACAGGAGCAAGGCATTTTCTGACTCTGAAGTTGGACTATGCCATAACTACTTTACACCTGGGAATTCTTTATGTTTAGACACTAAAGATGATGTAACATCCTCCTACAGTTTAATCCCCAGCAGTTACACAGGTTAGCATTTACAACAGGCTGAGGACACTAGCTGCAAGATCTCCGAACTGCACAGCTATTAAAGATGCAGGTAATAGCTAAGGAAAGGCTACTTTAAAAATAAAACATACAGAGCTGTAGTATTTCAACACATTAATCTTAACTGCATGTTGTAAGGAAAATTAAAATGCTTGTGGGAGGTGGAGACCTTCACAATAAATTCTTATCTACCACCTTTAGAGACAAGGGGGATGACTGCCAAACACTGAATGACTGCTTTGAAGTCAGGTGCTCTGCTTGGCTGATGAACTCAGCAGCCTCTTGGAGACAGATGAATGACAAATGTCATCATAAGCAAGTGAGGGTCCAAGTACATCCTTGTGACTTAGTCAAAATAGAACTGACTGCAGGGCTGCTGTTGCTTGCACTTTCTTCCAGGGGCCTAGGAAAGCTGTAGAGTATTTTTAAGACTATATCACCGCATTACATTTAATCAATTCCATACAAACACAAACAAAATTCTGCATACTAATGAGTGCCATGTACAAATCGGTAACTTACCTTTGTAAAAGTGCAAGAATGAGTCACTGCATTAGAAGATTTTATAATTTGGATATGGTATATAAATAAAATCTGCGCCATCAGCTGCTTATTAGCATTTCACCACTCTATACACAGAGTCTCCCGAGAAACAGCTACCATCACAGTAGGAGATGTTTGAAGTTACACTTAATTCTTGCACAAAAGGGATTGCACACCTCCCCTTTTTGTGAGGATGCAACAGCAGAAAGTTACAACTGGAAAGACAAGTTATCAAGACTTTACTTCCACAAAACACACCATCTTGTGTCTGCCAGATGTATTTGCTTAAGTTAACTTCATCAAGATTCAGCCTCCTACATTTGAAAACCCTTCTTAGCAGTGAAGCCTCCCTGTTGGCCAAGAGGCTCAGGTTGAAAGAACTGTCCCTAGTCATTTTTATCCACATGAACGTGATGTGGCTTGAACTTCAGCTTTGATGAAAACAGCATAAACCTCAAGAAATAAAACTGTCAGCAGAATATACCTACCAGTGTTTTAACAAGTGATATTTTAATTTGTTTGGAAACAAGAGGTTTTAGGAAAGAGAAAGAAAAGTTATGCAGTAAGCTGCTAAATCACAGGTGTTAAGACATGCACATTTTAAAAAGAGAGCTAGAGTTTCAGTGTGGTATCATGAACACAGGAGTAAAGAGTTCAGTAGACACATTGGTTAACATGCCAAACATCTATAACAAATTACTGTTGCCTAGCTTTGTTTATTGGTAAATCACTTTAGTAACCTGAATTCACAAATAAGCAGTAAATAACAAAAACTACAGATAAACACAGGTTACACATGCAAATTCCTGTTCACATATCACATGTGCAGGTACATTAAGAGCACAGTTCTAAAGATCCTTGACGAAACCAGATTTTAACAAAAACGGTTTTAAAATGCAGGTATGAAAAAATTACATGTGAAGAATATAAAGATACCTTTTTACATTTCAGGACTCAAATGCTGCTTTTGAATATACTAGAGATGTACGACAGCTACAGGATTCAAGTAAAAGCAGGAAGAGCTCAAGGAAATAATACTGGTCAGAGGAGAATGGGCATTTACTTTTCACTAAAAATACACGGAATAGCTGAATAGGAGAGTCTATCAAGAGCTTAGAAAAAAATCACAAAGTTGTAAAGCTGACTAATCACTAATTTTCCTATTTGCTATATAACAGCAATGACATTAAAAGAAACTGCAATTCAACATTTAAAAATGCAACTTACATTTAAAGACTTCTCAAAAGTGAAATGCAATGACAGCCTTACACTCAAAATTAAATATCTGCTAGGCTCAGACTGAAATATGGAATGTTCTAGATAAAATAAAAATACAGTGTTACTTTTTACTGTTTATTGAGAATGGAATTGAAAGACAATTTCTGAAGCTTGAAAGTAGTAAATTTCACTTAAATGAAGTTTTCTTCCCATAGATGAGCTTTCCACAAGGGTGCAAGATTTTTTTTCTTTAATAGCTTGAAGTGTCAAAATGAAAACTTGTTGCCATTCTCACATTAAGAACAAATTTTTGTCATTAACTTAACTGCATATGCTTTTTGCTACAACATTTAACACATGAACAGACCTATAATGCCTACTGTATTTCACTAAAACAAAAAAGAATACAGTATTTCCATCTACTACTTGTACTGCTTTTAAAAAAGATTAACATTAAAAACAAAGCCATTGTTTTCCTTACATCTTTCCTTCCTTTTAAGCTTCTTTCTTTTGCCTGTGGTCTTCTGCCATTTTATCCAGAATTTTCTGTTAAAAGAAAGCAATCATATTTCAGATATATTTAAACAGTTTCTCACAGTCGCAGCATCAATAATAGAAACATAAATCCAATTTTCAAGTTGTAAAATCTGTGAATATTAGCTGCAAAGGTCATAACTAACACGACTGGCACTTCTCCATATACTGAAGTGGAGCTCCTCTGAAGCACCACATTATCATGTCACCGAACACACAGCTCGCCACCACTAAATACCAAATGGCAGCCTCTGCGAGCATTTACCCGGCCCTGCCGTTAACGCCTTCCTAACAGGCTGGCAAGCCAAGAGAATTACTTTCCATTTTGTCATGGACTTGTGACAGCAACTGTGCCACTTACCTGGTTGGAATTTGCCATCTATAAAGCCAGGGACAAAACATGTCCCCACCCTAGAGAAGGGTTATTTTGGAAGTTTGAGGAATTTGTTACCACTTCGATGACATTTGGTAGCAATATCAATGCATCTATTCATTTACTCTTACTGCTCTCAAAGTGAACGAGACGCCCAGCTAGAGAAGTGCCTTGTTGCCATTGTGAAACCACAGCTGCATTTCCCCACTTCCTTCCCCGATTCTAAAACCACACCAATGTTACAAAGTCATTCAAGAGCAGCTCGCTAGTCATTTGTGCCATGGAAAAAGCAAATCAAATCATGTTTCATTTAAGTAAGTGATAAAGTTAATAAATTGGGATTATCTCCCCCACTTCCCCTTTTACATCAAGTCTTTAAAGTCCCATAATCAGGTACCTCAATGGAAAAAAAAAAAAAGAAAAAAGCTATGGGTGATGGATGAGGTGGGTTTTTCTTACTACAAGATTCCGCGTGGTAATTGATTTTCTGATCTACTCCTTGATAATGTTGTTTGCTTTGTGACATTTATTTGTGCCATCTGCCTTCCAGGGCCCTGTATTTGTTTAGGGTTCCCTATTATTGCAAGGGAGAGAGATGCCACCTTCTTCTTTTCTATGGAACCCCCGGGGTTTGTTTTCAGCTCAGTAATCGACTGGTATGAAATCAATTTATGTGAACACTGCATTATTACTAGAATTTTGTTTAGGATTTCCCTTTCTCAGAGGTGATATTTAAAAGCAGCTCACAGTACACAAAGATACAGCAGCAGCATTATCATTCATGCCATGCAATCATGTGATACCTAATCCAATTAGAAATTGTAAAACATGCTCACAAAATCAGAAGTTGCAAATATGGATTTTTTTTTTTTTTAATATATAAAAACTTCAGCTTAAGCTCTGTTGACTGGTTAAAAACACTCTCAAAGGGACAACTGGAAGGGATTTGAGTCAACTGTATTTACTCTGCACCACTACTTCTAAGCCTGGCCTTTACTCCAATCAGAACGCCCTCTTTAATCCAAATTTACAAAAAAAAAAATGCTAGAGCCCATCTTTAAACTGTGTATCCTGCATATTATTTTCACAAGATGAAGTTTTGGAGAGGTCTAGCTTGAGTTAAAAGTTATAGAATAAGCCAATTTCCACTGCCTGAAAGCTTTTTTTTTTTAACTCAGTCCAGTCTCATTCAGATCTATTCCCCAGGAAAGAATCACGCCATTTAAAATGAACAAGTTTTTGCCTTACCTTCAACTTTTGATAATGAGGAAGGCTGCTGCAATGGGTCTTTTTTGCAACATCTTCATTTGTGTAGAACAGGGAACACAATTTGCAATAAAACCCTGTTTTGGGTACCACATAATTCACACCTAGAGAAGTAAACACCACAAAATAAACTAAGAGATCTACTCTATATCATTTCTTTTAATGTCATATGTCATTTCAGCTAAATCTTAAAACCATAATTCACTTTACATTAAAAGCTGCTTTATCTTTAAAAGTCCTTGGTTAGTTTAGTCAAGCCGGGGCCTAGTAATAACTAAATATGTGCAGGCTTTGCTTTTTTTTTTTTTTTTTTAAATTTAAAAGCAACCTTTCAGATTAAGGGTCCATTTTATTGGTTCCTTCAAAAGAACTAACAACGTTCTGTGATCAGTATCTGAGTTCTGAGTATTTAGTATGAATCTAAACTATTATCACTGTTGTGATTTGTGCTATTAATTGAATTTGTGTTGCTAAAAATATACCTCTTTCAATTTAATTTCTGCCTAAGGAACGTGTTATGGAGAACTGTATGAAAATAAGGGGAAAAAAAAGAAAGAAAATACTAGGGTTAGGGGAGCAGTGAAGAAGGGGAGAAGAGTGGGAAGCCCTAAGATGAAAGGCTCAGAGGCAATGTGTTGCCAGAAATAAAAGTCAAATGAAATGAGAAATGCTACTGCAATGCACAGAGACATATTTGAAAAGAAATGGAAACAGCCTTACCAACAGGAATGTTTGGCTGGTATGGCCCAATCCTAAATTCATCTGGAACAAGAGATTTCTCTTGGACATTCTTTGTTTCCTGTTCATCCTGGGTGTCTGTATTTTCCTGGGCGTTTTTCTCAGTATCCTGTGCTGTTGTCGTATCAGAAGCTTCAACAGTTTCAGCCTTCGAATTATCTTCGGTTTTGGTTCCATTTTCTAACGTTTCATTTTCCTGCTCTGGCTCCTCAATCTTGTCTACCTTGATTTCTGCCAAACTATCATCGTTTTTGCCAGCAGATTTTACTGCCAAACCTGACTTGCGGAGTTTTTGATGATCTGAGTCTTCTTCATCACCAACCTCATCTAGAGTGACAAAACCTTCCATGCTCCGCGGAAAGCCACCCACGTATCGCTGTTGAGAAAATGTTTTCCTTATGTCAGCTTATTCTTATATTTTTTCCCCTCAAACTGTCTTAAGTTTCAGAAGAGAAATATCTTCTCCAAATTCCCTCGAAAAATGCTCAAATTCTTCCTTCAAGACCTACCTCACTCATTCAAAATGTTACTCAAGCATGCAGAAGTGTAACAAGCTCTTTTTAAAAGTACTCCACTGTCCCAGAATCAAGTGTTCAATTTCAGAATAAATTTTTTTTTGCATCATGAGGGTCCATTGTTTCATCATATCAACATGTGATCTTCAACTTGAGAATTTCGGTATCTTTTTGCTATATTCTTACTTTGAAAGTCCTTCTAACACGAGTATTTTAATTTTAAGTGGAAGTCATTTTGGAATACACAAGTTTTGTTTCTATTTGAGACAGTCCCACAAGTTCCTCAAATTCATGCCTGCCTAAAGGGTAAAACCTTACCAGAACAATTCCATGCCCACTAATAGTGTGAAAGTTCATTAAAAAAAAAAAATTAAGAGCTCTTTTTTAACCAGTGGAAAGCTTGGAGCTTCCACATTTAAAAAAAAAAAACAAAAAACAACCCTAAACACACCAACCACCAAATCTGTGGAGGTCTCTTGAAATCCAGCTTCATTAAAAGACAGTGAATCTGTCTGAATTCTGATTTTTTTGAAACATTCCTGCTGATACGGAGGCATCAGTATTCCGCGTGCTGAACAGCAATAGTGAGTAGTACTGAAACAGCATTAGCTTTACATCTGTGCCTTAAGAATGTAGGTCTTCAAGGAAGCAAGTTTGGGTTTTGAGGCAGTTTATCATAACGGATACCCACATAATAAGAAATAATCACTGCCGTTTGCATTGGCAGTATTAATCCCAACACCATGTAACTAGCTTCCTGACAGAAGGATCCCCCAAAATTGAAAACCATGCACACTTCATTAATAAGGAACATGCCTTACTTTTTTGCAAAACATCATTCCAAGTCAATAAAGTTACTAAAACGTCGCATGCTACTCCACATAACTGAGTATGATTAAAAAAGCAGCTGGTAGGACATAAAAAACCATGAGAGTGTGGGATCATCTGGTGCAAAAAAGGAAATTCACAGCAAGTAGCCTATGACTGAAGACACTAAAGCTAATTTCCACCCCCCCCTCAATTGGAAATGGGCCTTGGCTAACCACAAATGGATGTGACTACCTTTCTGGCTAAGTAATTTTTTGAATGTCATTGTTCTGCTCTGTGCTCAAAAGAGTAACTACAGCCAGTCTCACGAGAAACTGCTCGGGAGAAAACAGTTCCTGGCTGCTTAGTATTAGTCAAAAAAGGGGTGAAGAGAAAGGCAAAAAAACCCCAGGAAGGGACGTGGGTAGAAGCCCATAAGTTAGCAGTTTCTGTCAAAACGGAAACAGTGATTTATAACTGATTCCATTTGCAAGTTGCATCCAATGGGATCTTCCATTTTCTTCACAGGAGCTTTAACACCTGTTTCTCTTCAGACAGGTCTGCCATGCATGTGTTTTAAAGACACATAGAAAAAGATCTGAAATAGAATGTACTGTGGTGTGCTATTTAAGTTAGACAGGGTTTTCCACACTCAGGTACCTTGCTATATTATTACCTTTTTAAGCTTTTTCTTTGTTGCTGGATTGGCCACAACATTCCCCTCAGTTTTTACGGTCACATCATCAGCTGTGTCCTTTTTTTCTTCAGTAGTCACATCAGCTAAATTGGCAACATCTGCATCATCTCCTGCTGAGCTGCCACTTTCTAACAGTGCTGCTGCTTCCTCCTCATCCACTAGCAGCTCATCTTCAGATTCAAGGAGTAAACTAGGCTCATCTTGGTCTGCCTGTTCACTACTTTTAGTACCCGATGGCTCAGCAGCATCATCTTGTTTCTCCTCTTTCACTTTATCTTCTACACTGCCACTTTCAGGTTTCTGAGTAGCATCTGTTTTAGACTTCTTATCACTTGGAGAATCTTTGCTGTCTGGAGAATATGTCCTCTTTCTGTAAAGAACAAAGAATACTTGCTTGTAAACCTGAAGAGAGCCCAGAAATTACTAAAACAAGGTAGGTTATATTTTTCTAGACAAGCCTGAAAAAGATTGTTTTAGTTCACAAAATGGAAGGTTGAGGGAAACCTTGAAGGATACCATTCTTCAAATACGCAAAAGGCTGGTGCAAGGAGAAACTGTCCTTACAAGACAGGACAACTGCTCATGGGTTTAAATTGCAGGAAGGCAAGGCTAATTAAGGACTGGAAAAAGATTTCCTGAGGAGCCTGAAGAGGCTGTGGAATCTCCATCATAAGAGGAAGAGGGTAGGTAGCATATTAGAAACAGTTAATCTCAGGGCATAACAAACAACAATTCGATGTCAGAGCTTGCCTGACTTCTTTTGTATAATTTCTGTACTCTGGATAAGGTATTTTCATATTTCTTTTAAACAACATTATGCTTTAGCAACAGGAAATTACCTAGTTTTATCCTTTTTCAGCAGTTCAACTCCTTTGTTTGGAATCTAAAATAAAATTTAAAAAAATTGTAAGTCACAGTAGAGTATCATTTATACAACTGTTGCAGCATTAATGCAGACCAGACAGCACAATCTAGCCAAGCACTTCCAATTACGTTAATCTACAGATACTCTCTTACCATGCCCACCTACTAACCAATTAATAAACTGCTATTATGTTAGACAGGACCTTACCAACCTAAAAATCCCATGTCTTTATTTCACAGTAATTATCAGTTATTCAATACAAAAAAAAAGGGATATCTTGGCTCCAGAAAAATCATATACAGTTCCTCTTTTGTTTATGAACTGATACAGTGTGGTGCAGGCAATGGCACAAATCAGTCTTACTCTATACTCTTCTCCCTATCATTAGTAGTGGGCTACATGGAAAGCTTTAGCAGACTCACACCACTTCACTTATTTATGAGTTACTGAATAGGAAATTCCACTTGTATGGCAGTAACATGGAAAACTATTCAATGCATTGGGTAAGTATTTGAATTTGCCATGAAGTGTTCATTTTTGGTGCATGATCACGTGCAATAGTAAGATTTCTTCATAGTCCACAACAGAAAGCTTATGTTTTTATGAGACAGCTTGACAGTTCAGATTTCTCCTGCCTTTCTACCTAGTGTGCTAGTTTGATGGAGAAAGTCTTATAATTGCAAGAGTATTAGCCTGGTGTTAGGTCAAAAAAAAAAAAGTATCAGCCAACCTTTCCCTTCCTTGATATGAACTACACGTGCAAAGGTGCAGTTACATCCTAAGTTTTGATAAAGCTTATTCTTAAAAATTAGATCATAAGACAATCTGTCTGTCTAGGTAGTTGGGGTTAGTGTCCACAACAGGGATCAAAAAGCTTTCCGGAGCTAAAGAAAAAAGGTTTTGGATGGCATCCAACACAGGAAACACATTCTGTTGTAATACTTCATAGTTTAAAAAGGAGTCCCGAATAACATTTTGTCTTTTTTCTGTACACAAGAGTACCTGTACAACAAAATGGACAAATCGACGAGCAGCTGTGAAAAGCCAAGAATTAAGCATACAATGTATGAGTACATAGTTCTGCCACCCGCATGGATTTTACTCACTAACCATTTTCACAGGAGGGTGAGGAAAAAAGAACTTGCATTACAGAATGTTCTAAATGGAGAAACTTTACTTAAAATCTACACCAATTACTCTAAAATCTGAATTCTAGTAGTAGTTTGGGTTTTGTTTAATCTTAAAGGAAAATCCTTTTACTTTGTTCTAGGCCTCATAACACCACACTCATGCCAAGTAACTGCACTTAAGTAGCCAGAAAATACTAAAGTGAATCCTTCCATTTTACAAGCAGCACTGACTTCTCAAGATAAGTGGTAGCTGTCTTCTACTTCACTTTACACTTCAAACTACAATTAAAAAACTAAAAACACTACTTACCCTTAACACCAGTTTCTTGTATTTTTCAGATAAATCCACTTTCACACATCTGCCTTGGAACCAAAGCGCTTTGTTGGCACAATGCTCAACCATAGCTAAAGCATCTTCTCTGGTCTCCATCTCAATGAAAGCCTGAAAAGATTAAAACACACATTAAAAACAACTATGAAATACACAACACTTTTGCAGGCAAAGCTATTTAACTTAAAACACAGCATTTCCAAATGCTGAAACAAAATTGAGACTCAGCTATATCCATCCTCTCCAAAGTAGCCGCACATTTTAAAATTTACCAAAGTGCTCTATATACCCCAGCTTTTCAATTCAGTAATATCTGTCCCATAGAAAGTTCTGAAATTAAACAACAGGCATTCAAATAATCTGAAAAAAAGTCACCATAAAGTAAAATATGATTCCAAATGAAAAGCATCTGGACAATGAAACTCATTCACTTGGTGCTTAAGTATCTGGGAATTCCAGGGTAGCTAAGAAACTACCCCAGTTTTTTTATTTTTCGAGAGAAGCCTGAAACAGGCAGCAACTGCTGGTCTAATAAGCCCTGCTTTAGAAGGTGTTCCTCCAAGAAACAAGCCTATGACACACTAAGTTTGCTGAACAAGCTTTTAGAAACACATCTGGGCTAGAGTATCATTGCCAGATAGAAGAAAGCTGTTTCTGCATCCAACTTAGACAGCAAAGGATTTTATTTTTCTAGTGAAATAAGGTCAGGGAGGACTTCCTAGGGGTCATACAATAGATTCTAGTAATTTTTCACTCCACTAGTGTGGCATTAGGGGATTCAGGCACTCATCTCTTCAAAGAAGCACTAGAATTTCCTATTTAACTCAAGAGAGCAACAAACTGGGACAGCAAAGCTGAAAAAAGATTTAGAACTAAATACTTTAAACTCCTGTGTATTTCTAGAAATCATGTACATGCACATCCAAAGCATTTTACTATACACATGCAATGCACTATCTTCAAATTTTTTTTTTTTAAAGTTAGAGGGCCACAACAGGACTGCTTTTGTTTAAAGAATGAAAAATAAAGGGTAAATGAAAGAAACATGTAATAGTGAAATATATTTGTTAATGTTTCATAGATAATGTTTTTTCAGCCTTAAAAAAAGTTCCAAGACTCCTAGAAATCTGCATAACAAAAAAATTAAGCCTCAATGCTAAATACACCTTCTTTACAGCTGAGGCCTGTTCTTTTTTTTTAAAGCAGCTCACATCACAGTAACATTCTGCAATAAGCTAGATAGCAAAACACCACCTACATAGACCTCTAATAATTTCCATATCTATGCTAGAGCAAGAAAGTCTACACATGCACCAATTAAAGGCACATCATTTCTTCACAGTTAAAAACCTCAGTTTCAAATCTTCACACACGTATGTTCCTATGGTCAGTTACCTGGCTTTTCATTCTCATGAGTATGTAGTTCTTAATTTTTCCATACGGTTCAGCCAGTTTGAGTACTGCGTTGTCAGAGTATCCCGAATGAGGCAAATTGCTGAGGTGAATCACACGACCAAGTTCTGGTTTTGGTGGCTCAGTTTTTTGGTCAGGTTTACCTTCGGGTTTCTAAAATTAAGAGGGAAAGAAATTTTTTAAAGTACATACTACATAAAATATATATGGGTGACTGTCCCTTGATTAAGTTGATACAGCTGAGAAATACATAAATTAAGAATAACTTAAATGCGCCTCATAACACTGACTGCCCTAGGTTAAAATAAGGTAATGTTAAAAAAGCAGAAGTGTTTTACCTTTATTCTTTTGTATTTCTGTGACAAGTGGACTCTGACTGGTTTACCAAATACCAGTGCGGGTGTTGTTGAATAGTATTCTACTGCAGCCTGGGCATCTTCAGTGGTCGACATTTCGATAAATGCCTGAAATCATATAAAAACAAATTAAGCGCTACTCCTTCAAGAATTAGTATTTTTGTTTAAAATCTCAAGCTCCTCCTTGCCTTCCTGTAAAAACAGCTGCATCAAAAATGAAAATTGCCTTTTGGTTACAACATTAACTGACCTGCAGAGCTTGGCATGAATTTCACAGACTTTATTTAGGTGCACAAACAGAACTATTTGGTTTGTTTACATTCCACCTAGAATTGGATTCAGAACATTCAATTGCTTCCTGCTTTTTCTCTTCTATGATACTGGCTTTTTCCACACTTCAAAATATGACACACTGTATAATACAAACTAAGACCAAGTAAGTCTTCAGAGAGTATTAGGACAAGAACAGAATTTGCAAGCATAGTGTATTTTTGAGAAAGCTATAAACAACCAACAAGAAGGATTTTTTTAACAATCTTTAAGTTAAAATGCAGTACTACAGCATTTCTGGAAAAAACATACTAGTCACTCTTCCTTTCACACATGTGACCTTGGTGACGTGTGTCATCTTGCTTGGTAGCTAAGTAAGTCCTTTTACAAAAATTAAGCTCAGACAGTAAGCATACTAAAGACACCAAGCAGTGCCAACAGCAGTACTAAAGGGCCTAATCTTACCTCATTGATTTTGTTTAGAATCAGGTGATTTGTAATTATTCCAAATGGTTCAACAAGCTGAAGCAGCTGATATCTCAAGTTCTTGCCCCTCTGGAAATCCATGATGTGAACAACTCTGCTTGTTTCCTGATGAAGACAAAGCATGCACACACAACATGAAAAGAAAATGTGTATCAGCTAACCTAAAAAGAAAGCCTGTCAAGGCCCTGCTCTACTTCTGTAATTTTTTTTTTTTTTAAATTTTTAAATCTTCAGTAGTAACCAAAACGAGATGCATATAGAAATGACACAGAACCTCCAGGGATTTCCACAGAGGAAGATGCCTGCCGTGCCAAAGTTGCCTTTCTATACGTTCATGTCCCACAGCTTCATTGTAAGAGAACGTTTAAATAGGGTCTGTACGGTTTTGGAACAAATATTTGTAGAGTACTTGGCACAACGAAACCCCAATCTTATTCCAAAGCTTCAGTATTTCCACACAAATAAATCCTAAAATCTCACTTTTAAAGACAATTCATTTATTAAAAAAAAACCAACCCAAAAACCCCCAAAACCCACCTTATGAAAGCAAACAAAGTATATAACAAAATTGTGTTTTTTAAAAAAAAAATTTTTAATACTAACCACTCTGCCCTTTTGCATGTGTCTCGGTCCTTGCATATTTCCATTCCCAGCTCCTTTAAGAAATTAAAAGAATAAGCAAGCTTAGTTCAACCTGTAAGACTGGTATTAACATGTCTCTTCACAAGTTCTGAAGAGATGTAAGTCACTTGTAATACTAAACCAGAATGACATCAACTTTTAAAAACTAATTATTTCATTACAGTCTGAAAAGGTTGTTAATTTGTTTATTTCACAGCTCTTGTAACTTGAGGTCCTCCTTCCTGATCATTCTGTTCAGTTTAACATTAGTGAAAGAGCTGCATTTACTGATGTGCAGAAATAGCAGAGAATAAGTAAAGTCCGTTGAAAAAAAAATCTCTCCTGTTCATAGCAAAACGTCTCCGTACACAAAAAATGCGAGATCTCTAACTACGATACACTTTTTACAACTGAGGTTTTAGGTGTAGAAAGAGACTCCTAGTTTTGGTTCCAAAACAACACCAATTCTATCGTAATGCCCATTTTACTAGGAAACACCTGAAAAAAGCCTTTTGGATAGTTTGGCTCAAAGTCAAGTTTGAGATGTTTTGAAAAATTAACATTATTTTAATGAAATTAAGTATGAATGCATCTATCATCTAAAAATTCCTTTAAAGTGTCTGAAATACTTGTACTCTGTCAGGATACCTAGGTAAACTAATTAGTTTTGCTCTTTTAGTCACTCAAACTACTTAAAAGGTAGAAGTAACAACTTCAGGCAAGAACCTGATTCTTAGCCTGCCTTCCTGTGAAGAGGCTTGCACCATCTGTCTTCCCATTTCTCAGTTGCTATTCAAATCTATTTGTCAAATTCATTTGAAATTAAGGGGGAAAAACACTTAGGCCATTGAATTCTTGCAAGTTTCACAAAAAAACCCCACCAACACGCAGCTAATCAGAAGACAGATACAAAAAACTTCTAGACAGGAAAAAATACAAGTCCAAAACCTGTGTGGATTAATCAAACAGTTAAAAAACCAACCATAATAATGTGGCTGGTAGTTAGCAGATGGTAGAAAGGTGAAAGTGTGGGATCTCAGTACCAGTCTTTGGCCAGGGAGGGACTAAAGTGTTTCAGTTCCACCGCTCAGAAAAGCAAGTGTTTTGTTTTGTTGTTCTAACACACTGATAACAAACTAAAACAAGAAAAAAAAAATCAATTAAGAACTTAAGTCTTGTAAAAGTAGGCGCCTGTTGATGTTACCTCTTGGCCCAACAGGAGGTCCTCCAAGGTGGAATGGAGGTGGTGGTGGTCCCAGGATTCCTGGTGCAGGGTTTGTGGATTGCTGCAACATAAAGGGATCACCCCTAGAAAGAGGGGAAAACACACCTTAATTTTAAACCAAAAAACTGTGAAGCTTTCATTCTCAAAAAACCCCTAATTTCTACAGAGCATCTAAGGAGAATTCAACTTTAGCTACTTTTACTGTTGCTCTTCAGCTAGTAGAAAACAAAGGGAGGTATCCATTTGAAGAAAAGGAGGTGTGTTGTTTCACATAAAATGTTAAGAATGTCCTCTGCTTCAAATAAAAAATTACAAATCCTTTAAAATTCATTACTACTTACATTCCATGTCCTGCATCACTGTCAGGATTCCATTCTGGATATCTTAAAAGAAACAACAAAAAAAGAAAAGGTAAGAAAAATACAATCTCCTCTACCTATGTAATAATTTTCATACAAGCACAATAATTTTCATAAAACACACGGTAACACTGCCCACTGCAGGACCGCTACAAGAGACGTGAGCAGTATCTACTGACAGAAGTGCTATTCTTAATGAGAAGTTTCCTACACTATATGTAACATGTCTGCCAACTTATAATACAAATTGCAGTTTGGTTTACAACAAAAATTTAGAAGTTGGTATAAGCGACTAGTAAAAATTACAATAGATTCTTAACTGTTACGATCCAACTCTCTCAAACGTTACATATAGATCAGTAGAATTCAAAAGTTATGAACAGAGATCCCTTTTTTGTCCTGAAGATGCTCTTTTGTTTTTATTCCCTACAAGGCACAGCATGTTTTCTAAACCTGCTTTGTGCAATGTAATTGACCATTATTTAGTTGTACATGCCCTCATGCCGCAAGAATGTTTACTGTACTTCAGATTCATACATTTCAAGCAGCAGCTGACAACGTCGGCTGTGAGTCGCTCCATTGATATGATGGTTCCACTCCTGCAGCAAAGTAAATAAAAATTAACAGCCACATATGGCAAGCCATTTTTAACAAAATAATGTTGTATAGCGCAGTACCTTCTCTTCTAAGCTGAAGTATCGAAGAGACATAGATAACAAAATCTTTTTGTAGTGCTTTAAAGAGACACTGAAATTGGACCTACCTCTTAACTCCTAACCTGGGTGAAAAGGTGTCTGATGAAAAATGTCTTGCAATCTATGGGCTCGATCCTGCCTCAGAGGTGCAAAGCTTACCAGGGGATAACTGCTACAGCATACATGCATATCATAGTGATTTCAATTTTTAGAACTGGATGCTGAGATTTTTTTTGTCTTCAGTAATTTTAGAATTTCCTCCACTCTCTCTGCTTCATTCCTCAGACTTTTAAAAATTAATGTCAACTAAACATTCAAGTTTTTAGAACCATAAAGAAGCCAAGAAATTGCAAGGAATTCAGAAAGGAAAGACTAAAAGAAATGAAAGTGCATAGCTAGGACAAACCACAAGTATACAGGTGAAATATAAAAATATATGACCATTTGAGGGGAATAATCAAGAAAAAAAAGGAGATCTAAATCAAGATGGTATAAAGGAGGAATAATGGAATTAAACCAAATCAGCCAGGTAACTCCTTCTGGTTCTGGCTTTAGCACTAGAAAGGAATGAGGGCTTTCTGCTTTTTCTCTGCAGACTATTTTGATTACGGAGTTATTTATTTCAAGAGGAGAGAAGGCACGGGGACTCCTCCTTTATCAAAGTACAGAGGCCTGATCTCCATATCCTTACATTCTTACAAGTAACAGCTATATAGTTTGTGCTATATTCGCATTTGTAAAGTGACAGAACTTGTGAAGTTTCCCTGCTGCACATCTGTGAGCCACGGTCTAATTTCCACTCTGCTGCTCTTCAGTAAGCAAAGGGAACAGCAGAGACACATGGGGCAAGTCAGCTTTAGGTTCACAGAGAAATGAAGGGGCGAGTAATTATGGATCTTTGGGGGGCAGTTTAACAACAGAAGGTTTTCTCTTATTGCCTACATTTTCAACTGTGAACACGTATACTGCACTGGCCGACTGTTTCATCTGTCTCTTCTTACATGTATATTTCTGCTCAGCACCCACAAATGATTTTTTCCTAATCCCTCATCTTTCCTGATTTTTAGTTTCCGCCACACTATATCCATCCTTATGGATACAATGAGACACTCCTGAGGCTTACTGTCGAGCTTCTGTATGCTAAATGCTCACCTTGCACTTTCCACAAAGGAGAAAAACCTGGATTTAAAGTCTCCCATAAAGTACTATCGTTAAGCTACGCTACAATATTACTCCATGATACACAGAATATGATGTGGAGCAAGATGAAACTTTCATCCATTTTATCAAGATGATGTAAAATGAGAGCACCACTTTTTGTTAACTGCACAAGATGTAGGCTCTGCAACTATAAATTAATAAATATACTGGCAATTAGGATGGAAAAAACCCACCAAAAACCCCAAGCAAACCTACCTATGAAACATTCAATAGTTAAAACCAAAGTTTTTTCAGTTTAAAACTTGCTAACAAGTATTAGGACTATACTACAGAAAACAGTTCTTTAAACAGTAAAAAACCCTCTAAATTTGGGTGCATAAGCTGTAAAGCCTCAGTGGCTGATTCTGCTAGATATAACATGCTTTGAAGCTGTCTTAACATGTAATTTAAAACTATTATAAACTGAAGTAGAAGTTATCTGCAAACCAGAGCCAAAGTTTGGGAGATCTAATTCTGATTATACTTCAAATGCTTTTAAACTGGCAAAAAAGGGAGATCTGACATATAACTTAAGATTTTTTTTCCCCAGGGAAAGTTTTCAGAACAACAATGGCTCATCTACATTATTAACTTTTTATTAAATACAATTCTTAATCTGGACTTCCCTTTACTCCCTGCCTCTACCCAGTCTGAAGCGTCACTCCTGAGGTTGCAGGGCACTAGATATTTACAGATGCTAATTAACACGAACGCCCAAAGTTAAGCTAGAGAAAACCTGAACTGAGTTTCTTAAAACTCAGATTACCTTTTGCCTCAATTGATGCGAGCAAGAGGACGCACTGTTCTTCAGAAAATTAGGCCAAACGTAAGCACCTAATTTTAGATAGCTCTCTTATTAGGGACACGGCCATGTTTTTCCTTTGAGATGTATCACCATTTCAAGTGTTTAACCTCCAAACTCATCTGCTCACGTTGCATCAGCCTTTTTCTTTGGCAGGGAAAACAATCCCTCCACATCTAACACTTCATTCCTTGATAAAGGGATTGGGATTGACAAAATGCCTAAAAAAACTGGGGCACAATTTACTTCACAATTAGACAGAAAACAAACTGAGTCTTAAAATATATACACATCAAATTAAAGAAGCAATTAAGAACATCACTAAAAAAGAAAAAACAGAGGGCTAGTCTGCCAGCTTAAGTTACACTAAGGGTGTTTAACCCCTTGCTCAGGCTTAAAATACACATTGCTTTCTCATATGCTCTAAAAAAAAATCTTTTATGATATTTTTATTTGGAGGTGGGGAAAATGAGATTTTGATACTGCAGTAATAAGTTTACATTGTCCCAGCTAAGAAAAGCATTCCCTTTCTGCTTTCCATAAATTTTGGTTCAGATCAGATTACTTTAAAAGTTAAGTTCTACTTGATTCAATTTTGTGGGAGACACAAAATAAGAAATTCTGTAACCGTTAGGTATGCAAAGCAGAGGAAAAAAGGAGAGAAAGAGAAAAATTCTTGCAGTGACATGATTTCTGTAATTAGAAACAAAGCCCAAACTTGGGTCATAAGAAACAGATGATCCAATCTCAAATATTTTATGGTGTACTAGCAGTTTAAGTCAAAGCATATTCCTAAAAAAAAAGATGGGTTTACATATTACAGAAGAAGTCAGCCTCTTAAGTTATGCTGTCAAAAGAATTTGGTATTTCTCATACCTGGAAAGATATTTCATGTTGGATATCCTTTCAATAGATCTTCATACCAAAGCAAACTAAGAATCACAAGGCTTTAAAATAAAGTGCTAAAAAGAACCCTACTTACAGGATTACTGGTTGTCATCTTCAAGGGCCTCAGAAGTTTATGTTTTCAATCTAACCAAATGAAGTCCTTTTACAGAACTGAGCATGGCATCTAAACTGTTAACACTTAAAACCTTTTATGAAAATAAATGTCAAATATAGGAGACAAGAAACCCGGATTACTGTGATTATTTTACACAAAAAGTAATTAAAGCAACACAAGTTCATAAACTGCCAGATCAGCTCCAGTCATACAGTGTGTGCTCTAAAACTGGTTTGATCATTTCCTTGCAGGGACAGAACAATTCTCGTGTTTCAAAAAGATTAGATGTACAGAAGCAGCACTTTTTGAGAGGTAACTGTAAAGAAATGGTTAGTAACAGCAATTCCACATTGTATCAATTTTACAGTAACAGCATGTATCATATTTTCAATTGAAGGCCTTCAAGCTAATTAGCCACTAATTGTGACAAGAAGGGCACTGTATTAGCCAATTAGCCAATTAAATTGCCTAGTATACTGAAAATCAGCAAGATGAGTAAAATTGGAAAAGCTGGAAGTGAGAAGGCTCTGAAAATAACATCTGAATAAACAGGCCATTTTGAGTAACCTGCTACCTTTGCAGAGAGTAGAACTACTCATGAATAAACTAAGAGGGAAGTCTCAGCATAACCGAATATACCCGAAGATCCACTCTACTTGTGAGCCAAGTAAAGAACACTACTAGGAACACAGAGCAGGATACTGCAACAGCAGACTGATTGCTCGGAGAGTCTACAGGGATAGATGCAACATGTGACAATAAAAAGTGAGTCTGAAGTGTCTAAGAAAGTTGTGAAAAAGGAGAAAAATGACGACAAATTTCAGCCATAGTATGAGATAGAGTGTTAAAGTGAAATTAAAAAGGCAAGAATGAGCTAATCTAAAACGTGGTTTTTACTTTTGCAAATAAGTTCCAGGGCTCTACATTAACTCTCTCCCTTTGGACAGGGAAAAAGCAGAACTGTGCAAGAATGCATCTTAACTACATATAAATCAGCAATCAAGACAGATGTGGAGGAGAGCTGAAACTAGCTTCCTGAATAGCACAGTAGATACACTGCAAAAAAAACCCAAACCAACAAAAAATTAAAAAACCCACCCAAAAACTGCTTGAATGCCAGATGTTTGTGGTTAAGAGAACATGTAGATGTAAAATATAAATAAGATATCCCAGCAGATGATAGTTGTTTGACTTGAAGTTAAGCAATCTGGGCAAACAAAATACATTAATGTAAAGCCCTGGTTTACAATGTTTGTTAACAATTACCTTGTAAATAAACCAAGTGCCTTTTTCACTCTCAAACCAACTTTCAGATCATTTCAAAAGCAACCAGGCTATAGAAATAATTAAAGAAATAGGTAAAAACAGAACAGATACTACAACGTAAAGGAAAATAGAAGTATCTGGTGCATAACTCACCTTATTAGAATGAACTGGCATATCACATATAGAGCACAGATGGGGATAACCCTTCGGTAAGAATCCATGGAAGTCTTCAATATTGCTATTTGGAGGAGCACCTCTCTTTTTCTCAAAGAGAGATCTCTCAGGACCAGGACCACGACCCATTCTGTCATACTCACTGTCAAATTTATGATAGTTATGCGAAGTCTCACCATAAAAAGATTCATCCCTACACCTTTCTCCATCTCTTAATCTGTCATCTTCATAATCCATTCTGTCATAATAACCAGATTCTTGAGAACGACTTCCATGGTCATAGTCAACCACTGGGTTGAGACTAGGACCACGATCATCAAAGCTATCTCTTCTAAAATGCCTTTTTTCTTCCCAATCATCCCTAGGTACTCTGTACGGTGGTTCCCGTGTGGATGATCTGCCATCTCTACCATAACCTTCTTCAGCTCTCCTCCTTTTAAGTTGTAGAAGGATCTGAGGCAAGTTTTCAGGAGTAATCTTGTCCTCGGGATAGCGACTCAGTTCATCTAAGTCTCTAGCAGACAGACCAAAGCTGGCCAAAATGTTAGTGGCCTGGTCTGCATCTCCACGGTGCTGAGAAGACAAAGGGAGCGGACCTCTACTTCCAATGTTAAATATAGACTGCAAATTATGGGAAGAGGTACTACCAGAAGACAGTGCACTATGAGATCCTTGTTGGTTCAATGAAGAACTCATTCCAAGATTCATTAAGCTAGCAAGGCGTGCAGTACCCTGGTTCATCCTTCCAAGAGATGCTGGCATATTTAAAGACTGGGTAGCAGCAGCAAGAAGGCCTATTCCTGCAGAGAGGTCACGCCCATGACCTTGTGAATCCCTACTCAGAGATGACTGCTGGAATGACTTGGACATTGTAGAACTATAGCTTGTCTACTTTATGGATCAAAAAAATTTCTTTTTTTTTTTTTTTTTAAGATGGCTGAAAAGAGAGCTCACACTAGAAAGCTAGGCAAACTTCACTTCAAAAATGGTAACGCCAAGAAAGAGGATCAATAATGACTGCAGATCTTCTTCAAGCTGAGAAACACCAGACAATTCTGTAGAAAAACAAGCAGTTTTAGTCATAAATCCCTTTAAACAGATGCAGTTTTAAACTTATGCATCATGTTGATCTAAAAAACATTAGATCTCAATCTTACAAGGCTTTTATTACATAACTTAACAGATTCAAGAGGTACCCAGAACCTACATATATTATTTCAGACAAAAATACAGTAGTGTTTCCTATACATACTACTCTTCTTCTACAAAAAGCTACTTGCATACTGAAGACAAGTGAATTTCAGAAGTTTGGGATGTCTGAAAGCATGTAAAGTTTACTAGCATATAAGCCTCGATCTCTGGTTAATGGTTTTGTTTACACCCTACATTACTGTACGGTGTCTATGAGAAGACCACAAAAAACTTAAGCCCATAGAATCCAAGATGACTTTGGCATATAATACATATTTGAAAACGAAACCTATACCACCACAGAATAGGACGAAAGGAAGTTAAAAGTAACTGAAGTTTGGGCAAAAAGTTTCTGCTGTAAGATCTGGTAAATAAGACCAAACATAATATTCAATCTTTATGCAGTAAAATTCAAATTACCGATGTGAAGACAGATGTGAACAAGAAAAATAAGTTTTAAATTTTGCAGGAAGTAAACAAGACCTCTTGCTCAAATTGCAGTTATACTGATAACAGCACTTAGGAAGTGATTCTTTACTCTGTTATATTGCAGCTGTGACATCAGCCTGTACTCGCAGACCTCAAGCTAAACAAGGTCAGGCTTAGTACTGGGATGGGAGACCCAAGGAAAACCCTGCTCCTGCAGAAAGAGACACTACGCGAGTCAGGAGATGGCACTACGCCCCAGCCAGCCCTGCATGACAGTGGCGTCCATGTCTCTTACCAGCATACTGCTTCCTTGGTTCAGGCCCAACACTTTGATACCATGACCACATGTGGTAGTTAAAGATCCTAAAACAATACTCGTAAGAGAGAGATACCTGCCCCGTGTCCCACTAAAATACTAACCTAGTATTTAAATATTTGGTTCAGCTGCATTTACTTGAAGTTTTAACTAACCATGTATCAATATCCACTGTATATTTTATGGTGCAACAGATATATTTCATAAAATGTTCTTTTTTTTTTTAGTGCAGAGCAGAAATAAACTGTGATACTTCTCCCCATACTCTTTCAGCCTTGGGATAGATACAGAAAATTTAAAGCAATTCAACAGACATGAAAACATTCCACCAGGAATACGCTGTTCTTGGGTCCCTGATGCGGTAAAGCCCTTTCAAATCTCTGCAGAACAGTTCTGCTTCTCCAGCACTGCCACTCAGATGCACATAAAACACATAATCACTTGAAAAAGAAACAAGCACAAATTACATAGCTCCAAATGAAATCAGCTTCTAAGAGAACAGGTACGTTTGGGGAGGAATGGAGAGGACAAAATGAAAGCAAGGATTTTTCCTTGAAGAGACCAGTTCTGCAGAAGGCAATTTTTCTTGTACTGGAAACAGAAGAAAAAAGGTCAAGGTTATAAGCATGTCTCTATCCCAACTGCCTACTCAATCCGGAGCCTTGTTTCAATAGCGCATAAAGTTTTTTCTACTTTAAGTTGAAAAGCACTTGGGTTTTCTTTCTCAGTAGCAGAGTGTTAGAAAATGATGCATTTATGTAGAAAAATAACGGACTGTATGAGATACATGAAGTACACAAAACCCACACAACTCTATCTTTGAAAAGTAACTGCTTTATACAGTCTGCTACATATTCTGTTATCAGTACATCTAAACTCATACTTCAGCTATGCTTTTAAGATCCACATACGTTGGAGTCACTTCAAGTAAGCTTACTTGTGTAACATTTGGTTAAGAATAAGAGATTGAGAAACATGGGGTGGAAATAAGTTTAAAAGTATCTGAGGCAGAATACAGAAAAGCACTGCAGAAAGCTTCAGAGGAAAACAGTAAAACAAGAATATAGGGAGAGCAGACAAGGCAAATTCTAAGTGAGATATCCAGGACAAGCTGACCACACTAAAGAACACCTGAATAGAAAGCATTTAAGAACTATATTGTAAAAATCAAGACTCTTTCGAGTTCAAACATGAGAGAAACATTAATATTCACCTGGGTACCGTGTTTTATCTTACACACATTCAGTAATCTTCAAAGTACTTTATGACAATTTTACAAATTAATCCTTACTCCTTCCATTTTTACATATAAATTTCCTTCTAGTTCATTCACACACTTACAGAATGGTTTGAAGCTGAACTTACTAGGTTCTTCATAAAATCAGGTGTTCCAGAGGGCTTTACAAATCTGACCCTGACAGTGACTCAGCAGACAACCACGTGGTCAGGAAACACACAGTGTGTCCTGCTGTTAATGCAAGGACCTGCACTATTCAAGTTTTCACTAAATCAGGAAAGTTCTCCACTCTTCAAAAATACCCTTTCTCTTCAAACAGATGCTCACTAATCCTCTTGTCACAATTTTCAATTGGCAGTTCGTTGTCCGCTGCTCTGGAGAGATTAGCAGAGAACAAAACCCATCGCATTGCAGTCTGGCACGGACCTGGGCTGCAGAGAACCTGATTACATGCCATGCTTTGACCCCACATACACATGGAGGTTTTGCATAACCATACCGTGCTGCTGCTGCAAACACCCACAGAGAAAGAAGCAAAGGGAAAAATAAAAACAGGAAAGATGGGGGGGAAAAAACAAGACAAAGAAACAAAGAGGGACAATCTTATGAAAAAGCGTGAAGTGGGACAGTAAGACAATTGTATGATGAAGACAGAATATAACATCGGCAGTTGGTATGCTAGCCAGCAAACTGCCCTACACCTAATTAGGTATTCGAGTGGAGTACTTACAAAAACTAAGTTTCTAAGTTATCCTCAAAAATCACTATTTATCACATCCCTGTCATCTTGCAATTGCTGTTGTACTCTACTCCTAACCGTCCCCATTCTTTAAGATCAGATGAAGACAACAACAAAACAAGGTGGGGGAAGAGCACTAAAAATCATACCAAAGAATGTTTAACTTCCACATGGTCAGGTTTAATATGTGATTCTAAGATAGCATTTCTTGCGTTGATCACTTCTGAAAGATTTCATGCCAGTATCTGACAGAGACATGTTCCCACGGACCAATGCCAGCTTTTAAGCGTGTGTGCCATCAACTGAGTCACAGCAACAAGATGAGTATGACTGAACAATGCTGTCTAAAGATCCAGACACGATTTAGCCGAGTTGAAAGTGTTATGCTAATTGTTCTTCATGTAATTTCAGCTATACTGGGAACAGACAGCCTTTCAGATATACATTTTTAAGATCTGTGGACAGAAATTTGGCCATATTAAGATTTGAAAATATATAGTACAAAGCAATCTTGAAATAAGTTGAAAGTCAAAATGTTACTAGATTTCCAGACAAATGCGGACAATGAAAAAAACATTTTATATCTACAAGTTGCAAAAGAGCTTTCTGTAAAGGCAGACAACAAAAATAAGAAATTTGAATCCTACAGAATACACTGCTACCAAATAAAGGCCAAAATGAGGCTGATTTTCAAACACTATAGAAGGTTTTCCTTTTCGTGTAAAACTGATTATAAACTCTTTTCAATAAAACTTATAGAACTCTTGCTCCACATAAATAATAATTTTGTTCCTGAAAACAGTTTAGTTCAGTGAATTCTTGGGATACATTGATCATGCTGAACATGGTAACCTTAGATTACCATCTTTTATGGAACACCAGTAGGCTGAAAATAATTCCCTAGCTCTCTACTCCTTCTAACGCTCTCAGGTTTTTTTTTAACCCGTGCATACATATTATAGCTTTAATATTAATGTTATTTTTAGAACAACTCATCTTTTACCCATTCCTCTTCCACTATTTATAGAAAAGTCTCAAAAATGAAAAATAACTGTTTTCACTTTCTAGTCAGTTTCACTTTCACTTCAAAATTACTCAAAACACATTGAATTTAATCAAACTCACTCAATTATGGTAAAAACATGAAATAATCTGCAGGCTGAAAAACACCCCCTCAGTTTGTAACAACACAAGACTTTTGAAGAACGTACACCCTTGGGAAAAAAGTCTCAAAGAAGTTTCACATCCACAATCCTTGCTCTTTGGATAAGGGAGGAGAAGAAAAATCTGTAAATGCTTATGCGTTACACTCAGTGTAGCAATCCCTTTTGCAGCAATCTATTCTGCTATGGAAGAATTCATACGCTTCTTGGCAAAACTGTCTCCAACACATCATGGCAAAAAAGGTTACTGACGGAAGAGATCTGGAAGTCCAAGTGACAAATTTAGACAAGACAGCTCCCCATGTTGCTCTGAGAATTAACGGTAGTAAAAACAAGAACTTGCAAGGAAATAAGAAGCAGATGTTATCTAGCCGCTGAATGACTCAGTGTAATGGATTTGAAATCTACGGGATTACTTTAACTTGGACAATACAGAAAAGGCCACTGTCTTTCCAAAGGCAAAGGAGGAATTGTCTAGCAGCCTCAGATAGAGAAAATGCAGATTATCACCCATTTCAGGTACCAGTATTCAGAGTGGTTATTTAACACTGCTGTTTCACATGCAAGAAAACAACTCATTCTGTTCAACTGATCTTCAAAGGTCATGACCTCAAAAATTGAAGCAGCACCTGCCACACTGGATGCATGCGCTTTTTTTGTGCACAGATTAGACAATCTGTTTCAGGCAGAACAACTGGAAGAGTTTCATTTCTTAGGATTATGTTCAGCTTCATCTCAGTGACTTGCTTGAGCAGAGGAGCACACAGCAATCTGAGATGTGAAGTTACTGTAACCGAGGATTGCTTCAGAACAGAGAAGTATTACATATGAAAAAGACTTATTTATAAATGGGGAATTAAAATGACTAGTTTAGCAATTAAGAATCTTAAAAGAACTTACAGTTTTCAACATTTGAATGCAGAAAAGAGCACGGTAAAAGATGCTGATTTCCTATTTCTGCTCATTACATAATTTAATAAATTCAAGCATCCTTCTTTTTGTATGAAGTGCATGGAAAAAAGTGCATTTATTCCTTTACAGAAACAACAGAAGTGAAAAAAGGGTCCAAGGAACAGTACAGAAAGAGTAGAGGAGGCAAAAAAATGTGTATTTTTAAACAGGGAAAATAGAAACAGCCAGGAACATATAGAATAACTGCCGTCACGCGTACTGACCGCTCCGTAAACACATGATTACCTCTATGGCTTCCATGTACTCCTTCCTACTACTTGTAAGTCCTCTCTTTATCACTACCTTCAGAGCTCCAACTCTACAATAAGATGGATGCACACAGGTTCCAGCACCTACAAAAAGCTTCATGAAGCCATTAAGACTTGGTTCAACAGAAGGGGTCTGCCAAAAACAGAGTCACTGCAGAATGATGTAGTGGAAGCTCTGGTAATAATGACTGTACGTTCGTGCACTTGGCACAGTGAGGAGACAATCACTATTCATTCACATCACTTTTGGAGATGAATAGCCTCACAGGCACCAAAACTTTTGACAAAACCCACCCACTTATGACAGAACATACCACAATTATTTCTTAAAAATAAATAGGTCATACATAAAGCGATCCAAAGACCAAATCAGAGAGTGAACCACTGTAAGAGAGAACCAATTTTACCTTTTTTTTTTTTTAAAAAAAAACAAAACAGAACACTCTTGTATTCTGATTTGGTAAGTGATTAAAAAGCCTTCTGACTAATCAGTGAATGTAAGTCTGCCTCCAGGCATTTCCAGAGCTGGGATAAAATCACATTCTTTCCCTGCTGAAATCTTGCATGAGGTTGTCGAGATGTATTCTAGCTGCAGAGAAGAATCAAGGGACTCTCTGACTGTTCTAGTGCTCAAAATAAAAACTCTCTTGTTTAAGTTGTAACTACACAATATGGTACTTAAACACTTGCAAACTAAATTAGTTCAGAAATATTGTGAGGTATTTGCTTTTGTTTTCAAGACTTGTTGACTTGGAGCACTGAGGAAGAATGCAAGCAGCACAGAGGCTACAAAAATACACTCATAAATTAACAAATAAACTGAATGGAAATAATTTCTTTGCAGCTTTGCTTACAACAGCTTCTCCCCCAGATTTGCTGAGCTACCCAGAACACTGTCAAGTACTAGATTACAAAATATCTTTGCATTCACCAAAAATCTCAGCAGAGATGTGTGCATGTCACAGAGAAGGGCAGTAGACATTATTTACTTCTTTATTTGCCACCAAATTAATGAGCATTTTTATTTAAGTGTAGTCCTGAATAAAGCAGGTGGCAATTACATTTCAGTTGTATGGATCATAATACCATTGATCCTTTATTCAGTTTGGAGCCTCAAAGACTGACTCTTCTTCCCTCCTCCTTAATTGGTTTTTAGTTTTTACCTTTAGGAACATGGATATTCACATTTTAAGGATGCATTCAGGAATTTCTCTTGGTTATTCTTCCCATCATTTAGTGCTGGGATGTATGTAACACCTAGGTATGTGCCAAACACTGGAAACTGAAGTTTTCAATACACGGTAACTTTAAATAGCTTCTCTAAAACAAACACACAAAAAAGGCTCGTGATATTGCAAGCCTCACCAGATCATTAGGAAGCCATCAAAATTCTTGAATTTGTTGTTCAGATTTCATCTCCTTACCTAGTGCACAACGTAAAAGTACGGATATTGGGTCACCACTGAACAAACACATGTACGAGGCTCAACTGCCAATATCCTCACTCAAATTTAATTATTCCATGTAATTCAGTAATGAATAATTTTGTGTGGTTTTGATAAAATTCAAGACAGAAGTTCACTAATTTCTCAGTAGTACATTAAAAATGTTAATATATGTTTCACTACATTTTGAAAAAATAATGTATGATTTATCAAAATTTTCAATGTATTAATATGTTTCAAAATCCAAGAAGATTAAACCACTGGATCAACAGATTCTTTACAAAGAAGTATCAGAAAACACTCCCTTTTCCTCTTCTGAGGCACAAAAACTACAGACTGTTTTAAGAGACTTACGTTTTCAACAAGAGTTGCTCCCTACTTATCTTACTCTAGGAAGTCAGGACCATCTACTCCACCGATAGTTCAAAAAACCTGAAGAATTTAAGGCTGAGTAAAAAGAATAAAGGCTATTCAATAGTTTAAAACAGTATCAGATACTTTTTTCCCAAAGGAAGCTTTGTGGAAAGGAAAAAAGATGCACATTTAAAAGAGGGATTTTTCAGCTTGCTTTCTACAGCATAAATGCTTCATGTATCAGAACAAAGCAGTTCTTCAGGTTCCCAGAAAGTTCTTTTTAACTTTTCCTTATTTTCAGCATAGGTGAACTTTAGATCTCATTACTTTGATTCTGGAAACAAAATATGTCTATAAAAAACATAAAACGTTAATAATCCTCCACAGGAGTGAGGGGGGGGAGGGGGGAAAATCCCTGCAGCGTGACTTGTAACCACAGCCTAAATTGTATGAAAGTGAAACTGAGTAGAAAGAGGAGTCAAACGGATGCTTCCGCTGTCAGTATTCTTAATGCTCAATTCATTAATTCTTAATGCCAGATAAACATCAAAACCAGCAGTTTTTGAGACTAACGGCCTTCAGAGACCTTAAGGAGGCACGCACGTTATTGACATGCTGTTTAGCTTCCGAGTGGACGTTTCTGGGGGCTGGGGAGGAAAGATGCCGACTCTGAGGCCTCAGCTGGAACCAGAAGCGCTAGCAGGGCGCTCCGGTAAAGTTTCAGTCAGGGAGCGAAGCGTGGTTTTAGCTGGGGTCACCCCTGAGAACACGTTTTACGTGCCGAAACACCGAGCAGCCGAGAAGCAGCCCCTCTCCCTGCCCTCAGCAAGCGCTGGGCAGTGCCAGGGAAGGGGGCACTCGGCCCGCCGCTGCGCCGCAGCGCGGGGAGGACGGCGCGGCGCAGGCCGGGGCAGGCCGCGCACCGCCGCCGGAGCCGGCCCTTCCCGGCGAGCGGCCGGACGCGGCGCAGCAAGGGGAGCCGCGGGGCGCCGGCGGGCCGGGCCGGGCCGCGGCGCTTTGTTCGGGCCCGCCGGAGGCCGCGCGGCCCGGCCCGGCCGCAATACCGCTAGGCGCGGGCGGGGGCGCCGGCGGCGGGCGGCCCGTGGGGCAGCCGGCGGGGCCGCGGCACCGGCCGGGCCCGGCCCGCCGCTCCCGCATGCGCGCTGCTGCCGCCGCCGCGCGCCAGCCCCGCTCCCCCCCCCCCACCCGCTCCTAACGGACGCTCCCCTCTCCTCCCCCACCCCCACCCCGCGGAGCGGCGGCCGCCGACGCCGGTTCCTAACATGGCGGCGGGCCGGGGCGGCCGCAGCGCCGCTCCTACCTGCGGGCCGGGGGCGGCGGGAAGGGAGCGCGGCGGCGCCTCCCGTTCGCTGTCGCACCAGCGGCGGGGGAGGGGAGGGACGGAGGGACTGAGGGAGGGAGGGAGGGAGGGAGGCGGCTGCGCGAGCCCCGCGCACGTCTCGCCGCGCTCGCGAGAGCACGCCCGCCCGCTGCCCGCCCGCTCACGTGCCCGGCGGCGGCCGCCCCGCTCCGCGCCGCTCGCCTCCGCGCCGCTCCGCTCCGCTCGCTGGCGACGGCCGCCCGCCCCGCCCTCCGTGTGTGGATGTGGCCGGGGGTGGGGGGGGAGAGGGAGGCGCCGCCGGCCCAGGTCTCGCGAGAGGTGGGAGCCGCTCACCCTGCTCTCGCGAGAGTCCCGCCGCGCCGCGCAGCGGCGGCCCGCCGCTCGCCCCCCGCTCATTGTCCGCGCGCTCCCGCGGGGGCGGATGGGAAGGCGCTCGGGGGCGGGGCTCGGCGTCGCCCGCCTGTCCCCGCCCACCCCGACAGGGGCTGAGGGAAGAAGGGGGGGGTCGGGGGGCCGCGGGTTCGCGGCCGCTCTCAGCCGCCTCAGCGCCTGCCGCCCGCGCAGTCCGCCGTCCCCGCCCGCCACTGCAGGAGCGGCGCGGGGTGACAACCGGAGGGACGGTCCCGGGGTCGGTGCCCTCTGAAACCCAGGTTCCCCCAGGAAGAAACGCGTCCCCAGCCCCGGCGGAAGGAAACCCTCCTCAGACGGAGCCAGGGCTCCCGTCAGGGCCCGCGCCGGCCGCTGCCTGTCCCGCTTTCCGTGACTGGAAACGGAGGAAGGGGTAACGCTGGCCGAGCGCTTTAGCGTGTATTTGCCCAAGATAATAAGGATTCCTCCCTGCCACTTGGCTCTTCTAACCCCCAGAGCGTTGTTACCTTCGTAATAGGGCAGACACTCATAGTCCCTGCAGCTCCCTAGGCCGGGCTCCTGGCAACCAGTGTGGCCATGCTCTGTCAGCATAAGCCTAAGGACTGCTCTCCTCAGCAGAATGAAGATGTTACCGTCCCTAAAATATTTAAGACAATGGGCTCTCGATGCCTATTAGGTTCATTAGAAGATTCTGGTAAAAACCGCTTACAGCTTATGTGCAAGGTTTTCCTTTTCATCTAAGCCAATATTGCCACCTTGCGCTGGTATGAGGAAAGTCACTTTTCCTGTGCTCTCCTTAAATTGGTGGATTTTATGACCAAAGTAGTACTCGTACAATCGGGCAAATACTATTTATGATTTGAAATTCTTTCGTAGTCAATATCTTTCTTTCCAGTTGAATTCTGTGGCTAAAGAACCGGTCTCTCCATCGTCTTGGAAGCTGCTGTGTTCCGGCAGCTTTACAAAGGTGAGGGTGTGTAGCTGAATTCAGTCTCCAGGGGAAACGAAAAATCTGCCTTTTGAATTCATAACAGGCTGATTTTTCTTCTCTATAGGTGGCTGGAGAGCACAATGAAACAATAACACAGAAGGTATTTGAGAAAAACAGAGGATTGGTACAAAATACGTGTTGAAATAATACAAAAATGCTCAGAGAACAATCACAACAGATTCAGCTTTCTTAGCAAGCTCAGGATAAAGAACAATTAAGTGCTCAAAACCAAACACATAAATCTAAGTTAACAATACTTCTGTGCTCCAGTACTGCAGAGCAGTAAAAGCAGAGCAAAGTGCCTTGATGAAATGTAAAGCAATCCAGCCACTTTTGCCCAGTAGAAGTCATATATAGATTGCAAAACCTACACTGCTAATAAACAGAATCATAAATCACGCTAGCATTTCCCAAGTACGAAAGCGGGTCTCGTTCCATTTCCCTGGCTTTATTTCAACGCCAGTATTTTGTTCCTCTTGGACCGCACAGGTTCTCTCTCAATTTCCTTTGTCGTCCTTCAGTCAAGGCACCAAACTGGCGGCGAGGTGAATCATTTTGACCTTTATTGATTGCATTTGCGCTGCAGAAGGAGCCGTACAGCGCTGACCATCACTACCCTGCTAACACAGCTGCTGCGGTAAGACGCAGAGCTCCAGTTCCCTAAGCCTGTACTCGTGCTGATCACTGGAGAATGTTTATGACATTCCTATATTTTTTCTTTTCCAGTGTGCGCGCAAAGCCTGGTGGATTTGGGGAAAAAGTGGTACCCCTCCAGCTGCCTGAGAGTTGCAGGGCCTCAGAAGAGCTCTCATGGTGCGCAAGGCGTGTACTGAGCAGAGCTCTGCAGCCCTTCCCAAGTGCTCTGATGGGATAATCACCACTGCGGACAGACTTTCTCCGTCCTTTTCTACTGCATTTTTTTGTTACAGCGCAACCAGGCCTACAAAGTCTTGGGTTCAGCCCTGAGACGAGTGCATTAGAGCTTTATCGCAGAAACAGTTTTTCAAGGAAATAAGCCAGTCAGCGTGTATTTATTGTCCATATAGCACATGCTTTATGTGGCTGACAGTAGAGCGTATATTCCTCATTTTTTGCCGATTTCAGAAATACCTGGTACAGCAGCAGAGACCCCTGAGACAGCGAGCGTGTTTCTTGGCAGTCAGCAGGCAGAAACCCGCGCCCACCCTGAGGGCAGCGGGCAGCCAGCCGTAGGGCACCCATCCCCTCCTGGGTGAGTACTGGGAAAGAGGAAGATTGCTGGGTACTATGTAAATCCATAGGAAGCCTGGTTATTAGTTTTGCAGGTAGAACTTGTTCATATAGAAACAGTAAAATTATTTACGTATAAGACATCAACTAAGAAAAAACTTTTTTCCAATAATGTTGAATACTGGGACAAATATTTCCATATAAAGTATAAAAAATGCATATTCAAAGATGTCGATAGTCAGATGGCAGAGGAGCTAACAGTGTCAGGGGCATTTAAAAATTAGGAGAGCCCTGGAAAAATTCAACACCGTAATTCATCTATACTAACTGCATGACAGAAGCACCTATTTGACATAAACCATCAGTAACTTGGGAACTAACCTGGTGTGCACTCGTGTTTTATCAAAAGCCTCACATTTATGAACTCCAGCCACTAACAACCTAAATACGCTGACGCTGTTACGCTCCTGCAGATAGCATGGTGTACAACGGCAATCTCGTGTCTGTGCTTCCGAGTTTAATTCACATATAGATGGCACTGCAGCTACAGCAGCAGCTACGACAGGGTAATTGTAATGTAATGATGTGACTGAAGACCATTAAATTGTTTTTTAGAAAATGAAAACAGAAGTTTTAGCCTAAAAAACTCCCAAGTTTGGATTATTTCACAAACACGGGGTTCTCCAGAAAACTGCGCTGAATCCAAATGGGTCAGGCATCTTGGTGAGAGCAACATACTCCTTTGCTCTGACGACGACAGTCACTTTTGAGTTTAAAGAGCATTTTTGTCCGAATCCATGATGGTCGTCTTTCCCCTCCCACCGGTTTCAATGTATTTTACACATCTGGCAGCCTTTATCCAACTCACCCACCTTTTGTGGGCTTCACCTCCCCCCAGGCCAAGGGAAGGGAGATAATGAGAAAGTTCTTTCAAGCCAGGAACTGAAGCACGGGAAGGGAAGAATATCTCGTGAACTTGTACGGGCCGTGTATGCAGCAGAAATAGTTATTCCAGACCTTATTTATTTCCTTTATGGAAAAGGTTAAACATCTGATCTCCTTCAGAGCGCTGGAGGAAAGGAAGCCTTGTTAAAAATCTGTCCTTGCAGCAGAGGCTCTGGAGGAGAGCGCGCGTGCGTGCGTGCGGCAGGAGGGGCACCAGGTGCCCAGTGCCGCATTCCTCCCTCTCCAGGCTCCCACAGAGGAGAATTCAACGCGACTTTCCAATCCTGCTGTACCCCACAGCCTTATGATATAATGAAAGCCAAAATGAGCAAGTTTAAATATAAATAAGTTTAATAAATAGAGGTCATGTAAAAAATATCATTTTAAACAAGCAGTGAGAGGGGATTAACAATTAACAAATTGTATATGTGATTCTTGTTATACCTTGCCCCCAACCACCTCTGATGGTTCAAGTTACTACATCCAGATCCTGAAAACAAGTACTGCTCCAGTAGTCCCATTTCAGTTGTGGACTGAAAGTTTCCATCTTCTCAATCTCGTTCAAATGGGGATCTTCAAAGCAGCACCAACAGCTTTGCTTTTCTTCCGACAACTACTGCTGCTCCAGCCAGCCCCCACCTGCAGCAAAACATGTAAACCGTTTGCCTGTAATTAAAAAACATACGAAGACAGTTAACAGGAGTACCTCTAAAGACCCCAAATTCAACCCCTAACACTGACCAGTTAATTAGCTGACCTTCATTTTTATATTAAAGATTCAATATTAAACAAAATGTCTGCAACAGAAATTTTTTTTATTATTTTTCTGACTGTGCATTGTCTGCATCCAATCTAGGATTAACTCCACCGAGAAGGAGTTACTCCACTCTCCAGCATGCAGAGTGCTGCCAAAACCTGGCACCATCTAGCGCTAGAACAGCACCGGTGGTGCCAGGAGCGACTCGGCAGCGCGTTTCTCTCCCAGCAGCATAACACTATCACAGGCACCGAGCAGCGACGGGTAGCTGACTACCGCTGGATGAAACAGAACTCAAAACTGAGTTTTTAAAGGACAGAAGGAAGTAGAGGCCCAAAAGTACATCCCTGTGGTGATGTGGGCCTCGCTTCTAACACCTCCTCTCACCAGGGCTTCCTCCAGCAACTGGAAGCACTGCGTGCTTCGCTAGATACACCAGGTTATTACTTCCACCCCAGAGCACCAGAGGCTGGCACAGCAGCCCATTCACAAGCCAGCAGAGGCCATTTAGTTTATTTAGCAGGGCAGAACGAACAGTCTTTTGCCCATCTCTCCTTGCTGGCTGATGGAGAGATCTCACCCATGTAGCTCAAAAGGCTCCCAAGCTCTCCCTGTGCCTCACGTGCAGGTTATTCCTTTGCATCTCCTCTCCACAGGCACCGGTCACACTATTGCAAAACTCGGGGGTTTCACAAACGAAGGCCACCGCTGAGGACCCGTTACCTGAGGGCTGTATCTTCCAGACAGCTCTTTGCCATCCGAGACCTCAGGTTTACAGCGATCCCTTCACACACGCTTAAGCTGCGTATCAGCTGGAAGCCCTAAAGAGAGCACAAGAGAAACATCACTTTAAACGTTCAATTAATTAAATCTGTATTAATAGAGCTAAACAGCTGGGATCTGGCTTGCGGAAGAGGGGGGGGGGGACCTCAAACCGAGTAACAGGCTGAGAAATTACTTCTAAACGGCACACCTGAACAAATTACCCTCCGGTCCCAGGCCCTCACAGGTTATCAGCCAGCGCGGGCCGCCGGGCACGACCGCCTTTCGGCCATTAATAACAATTAAAAAAAAAAGGGGGGGGAGGGGGAATATTTCACGTGGCGTTTTCCGTTCCCAGTGCCCCGGGGAGGGGTGAGGCACCCCAGGCCTCCAGCCCCGGTGGCGGAAAGACCCACGGCGGGAGACCCGGCGTCTTCACCTCACCTCACCTCACGACGCCGGGACGGGGGAGGCCCGGCGCCTTCACCTCACCTCATGGCGGCCGTCCCGGCCCGCCGCCGCCGCCACCGCCGTCCCTCATGGCGGTGGGCGCCGAGAAAGGCCGAGCCGCGCCGCGCCGCCGAGGTGGTTCCGCAGGCGCCGCCCCGCTCGCCTCGGCCGCTCCCCTCGGGGCGGGCCCGGCCCGGCGCGGCCCGGGCGGCGGTGGCGGGGCCCGGGCGGCTTCCGTCGGGAGAGGCTGGGTGAAAATAAACTCACTGACCTCGTGAAAGAGAGGAAGAGGCAGCGAAAACGGCGTGGCTCTGCCTTCAGCTCCTCCATTCGGGGTCAGAACAAATGCTGGTGTCGAGTATTGGCTTGTGTCTCATCGCGCAGTGCTCGCAGGAAGAAATACAGTGTGTTACCATCTCCACGTCCCCAGCCGTGACAGACACTTAATGTTACGAAAGTGATTTTCATCAGAGCCCAGCCGATGCCCCGGAGCTGCCTTGCAGCCGGGCTGGACCTTACAGCCGCGGTGCATGCGGCAGTAATGGCCAAGGGAAACGGGACTGGCTGACACAGCACGTTCGCAGAACTTTTCTTGCAGCGATTTACTGAATTTTCTTCCCCCTCCCACAGCATTGCTCTTTCTTTTGCTCCGGGGACCGTCTGTGCGGCACAGACGCTGTTGAGCCAAGGTCCGATAAGTACAGAAGCATCCCGGTACCGATCCCGCAGCGCCGGAGCTGGAGAAGAGCCGGTGACCCAGTGCAGGTAGCGAGTCCCCGGGCACGGGCGGTTTCAGAGCTGAGGATGACAGTCACGCATCGCTCTTGCTGTTGCAGGAGCTCCAGACATTGGTTACACCGTGGTGGGTCCCATCCTAGGCTTGTAGCACACATTTTTTAAGCATTACAGCTCCATGCTAATGCAAGTCCCTCGAGCAGATGAGCTGTGCCAGCAGACAGTGGTTCATGTCCTGATTTAACCCATCCTGCTAATTCATGGGAGCAAAATCTCTTGGATGTGATCCCTCCTTTATTCTGTAATTGAGCATTTACTCGACAGGGGTTAAACAGGCTTCTGGAGCCTGTTGAGTTGCTTTGAACACAAACTGCAGGGCTGTGTGAGGATGCAGGGAGTTCAAGTGAGGCTGTCTCTAGACTAGAGGAGCTCTTCTGAAGCCTGGCTGTGCTTTTGTTTTGTGGTAACTTGTATCTCTAATCTGGCTTGAAACAAAGCGTCTCAGTCACTTCAGTCCCCAACACTGCACTTGCAGGAGAGAAGGAGGATGTATTTAGCTTCCACCAAGCTAAGATGAACGACAGGCCAAGCAGGGATCTCGGTATCAAAGAACAACGTGATGTTTGCTGACATCAGCTATGGGCCTGGGAGAGAGGGAAGGCCAACACAGCTAAGCAGATGAAACCGCCATGAAACCAGCTCTCGGATAGTCAAGCCAATGCTGTGGACACTTCTGGGGTATTGCTGCAGGCAACTGCCCGTATCTCCCGTCTCCAGGCCTGGAAGCAGGCGGGAGGTCAGGCAGGAGGACCTGTTGCCCAGCTAGGTGCTGTTTCCAGTCACGGTGTGGTTGTGCTCAGCTCTGCAGACCGGCATCTGGCCAGGCTGCTGCAGCACGGACTCCAAGCACGGCATTGCTGGGCTCAGCCTGTTCCAGAAGCCTTTTCTCATCCCCTCAGAGGGATGCAGCAGCTGTAGAGAGCACGCTCACCAGGAAGCTGTGGCAAAAGAGGGCTCTACTCGATATCCATGGCAGAGCCGTTGTCTTTCACCTGGTGTGACACCATTTATCCAAAGTTCACAAATAACGTGCAGGCATTTGTTTGAGATAAACCAATGCTCCAAACCCAACTGCTGGAGGGGAAAGCTGTGCAGGAACGCAGGGAAATCTATGCTGTGAAGTGAGAGGCTGGTGCTGGCATTGAGAGTCGCTGAGTTCTGGTATTTGGCATTCAGAAAGCTTTTGAAGTATATCTCCCTGGTCCTGCTGAAAACCACGTTTGAAAACCACTGGGCCCAATTTGGGCCCCACGCTGCGCTAATGAGTTACACAGCTTCCAAACTGGAGCTGTTGCTTAGGCAGTGTTGTGGTTTAACCCCAGTCAGCAGCTAAGCACCACGCAGCCGCTTCCCCCTCTCCGCTCCCAGTGGGGTGAGGAGGAGGAAAGGGAAAAAACAAAACTCATGGGTTGAAATAAGAACAGTTTAATAACTAAAGTAAAATATAATACTAACAATAGTAATAATGAAATATAATAATAATAATAGTAATGAAAAGGAATATAACAAAAAAAAGGAAGGGGGGGGAAAGGAAAAAAAAACAGTGATGCACAATGCAATTGCTCACCACCCGCTGACTGATGCCCAGTTAGTTCCCGAGCCGCGATCTGCACTTCCCAGCCAGCTCCCCCCAGTTTACATACTGGGCATGACGTTCCATGGTATGGAATACCCCTTTGGCTAGTTCAGGTCAGCTGCCCTGGCTCTGCTCCCTCCCAGCTCCTTGCACACCTGCTTGCTGGCAGAGCATGGGAAACTGAAAAGTCCTTGGCTTAAGATAAGCGCTACTTAGCAACAACTAAAACATCAGAGTGTTATCAACATCATTCTCACACTAAATCCAAAACACAGCACTGTACCAGCTACTAAGAAGAGAGTTAACTCTGTCCCAGCCGAAACCAGGACAGGCAGCCTGCTCCGGGTCTCGGCAGAGCTCATCATCCATCCCCGTCTGTGGGCACGTGCCCTCGGCCACAGGCAATAACACCTCCAGTAACAAAATCGTGAAGTGCCCTCTGCGTTTGCTATTATCTGTCCCGCCACCATAGCAGCTTTTTGTCAGCCCTGGATCTTCTGTACTGGAGCATAGCCAGGAAACTCTTGTCCTTCACTAGGTTCATCACCAGCTGGGAAAGCACCTAACGCTTTCTACCGCTCAGCACCAGCCTCTCTCCCTGCCAGGGCTGTCCTGGGCAGAACAAGCCCAGCGCTTCCCGGGACGAGGCAGGGACAGGCTGTGTCGGGGAGGAGCACCCCACATGTCATGGCCTGCATGAGCATCCTCACATCCAGGAAGAATAGCTGCCCACCTTGGGCTGAAAAAAGACCAAGAAGCATTTGAGGAAGACAGAGATGGAGTGGATGATTGCCTAAGGCAAGAGACAGCTCCAGCTGAGCATCGGTGGCATCCCCAAGCTCTGAGAGCCTAAACTACAGGAGGAGCACGGGGGAGGGATCCCAGCCTTTCCCAAAAGGCCTTGAAATGTCGCACTGGAGCACAAAGCCCTGCTGAAAAACTTACTTTGAATGGATCCCAAGTGAGAGACGTTACAGCTACACCGCTGTGCCTGGCCACGGATAGACGGAGCGCTGAGCCGGTGTTAAGGCGTCCAACGGAGGCTGGGGAAGGTATAGCGGCATCTCTCTCCCAGTGCGGGACTTGGCAGGACTACAACTTTTTTTCTGCTTGTTTCAGGGCAGGGTTTTTTGCTGTTGGCAGCCCACAGCCATTTCTGAGCTGACTCTTCCTACCTCATGTGTCTGAAGTGCAGTATCAGGGGTAAGCAGAGAGCCAGCTCGCCTGCGCTCTGGTTCCCGTTAGCTGGCGCTTGATTTCATTTTTTCCAGCTTCATAGATCCTGTGTTTCCTGCGCTGGTTCTCCATGCCCCTACGTGTGCATCTCAGCATTGAGGTCCGCGTGGATGCTTACAGCAAATTTGATCTTGCTGAACTCTCCAGCTTCAATCTGGGAAGAAAAGTACTTTCACTGCTTGGATACGGCACTTTGAACCAGAAATCCTTCCACCGCAGCTCATGACGCAGGTGGCACTGTGTCCTTCCATGCTGAGAAAGAAAATTAGCCCTCAGCACCCAAGGAGAGACACAAGTCAGATTCTTCAGCCTGGAAAAAATTGCTTTTGTAGCCAGATAATTGAACTAGAGAGAGAAATATTAACTGAATGAATGATTCTCACTCTCTCAAAGCAAGAATAGGGGCTTCTCTATTAGAGACAAATTTTCTCTTAGCCCCCGACTCGTTAAACTGGGGTGCTTCTGGGCTTTCTGCCCATCTGAACAAGAGCCACGCATTTCATCTGACTGCGCAGAGGGGACCCTGCAATTTCCCCTTCCCAGCTATCATCACAAGATGGCATTACAGACTTAAAAGCTGAGCCAGCTCTGCTAATGCTCAGAGATCTTTTCCAGACCCTGGGGCGTCCAACCCCAGAAGAAGCTGTGGACTTAACCCTGCCTGCTGAGCTCCTCCGCCAGGTCTCAGCCCCCGACACTTGCTTTTAATCACGTCCCTTTAATGTCAAGGCTGTGCTTTAAGCACACGGCATGCGGAATGAAAAGCTGCAGCCGTTACTCCTGCAACCTGTGAGCCATCTAATTGCACCGATTTAAGCTAGTTACAGTTTTGACAGTTAATGGCATGCAGAGCGCTTTAATCTTGACCTGCAACACCTCCGGCTCTTCCAGGGCCACCTCTGCCCCCGAGGAGACACTGCTAATCAGACCAAGCAGTGAAGTAGTTTAAGATACGGCTAAAGGGAGCCAAGGGCAAATCATGAGCAAAACGCACCCGACTCATTTTGTTGCAAAGCACTGTCAAATTTAGACCTGTCTTTTGTTTGCCTGAGAATGATTTGGGAGAGCAATGATAAGTCTTTCAATAATTTACAGCTTTAAAATAATAACAAAAAGAGAAAAATCACTCTTCTTAGATATGTTTTTTAAAAAATAAAGCTTATTTTGAGTTAGGTGCATAAAGCCCGGGTGCAGTACGTTATCCCCTCTGTGTCCCCCCGCTCCCTCTGCCCTCACGGGGATGCAGCCTGCCCTGAGCTGCCTGCCCACCCACGGCATGACCCACAGCCAACAGCCACGGCTCAGCTTGGCCCCACTGGTGAGGAAGCTCCAGCCCCACACGCCGCCCCATCACCTCAGGAGAGAGCATCAGCAATGGCCTTGGCTCACAGGGGACCGCGCTCCCCTTCAGCTCTTGTTGCTGCTATCAAAGCAGGCAATACTTTACCTAGGCCAGGCTACCATAGCTGTGCTCACTTGCTGGGTAGTTTCTGTTTGCTGAGGGTTATATGCAGCTTGGATCAGCCCCAAGGGCCCAACAGCCCCTTAATGGCCCTGACCAACCTCACCTGACACCCCTACACCCATAGGACAGGAGCCCCATTTAAGCTCAGCCCTGGAGCTTTACTCTTCCTATGAGTGATGCTGCAGGAGCGCCTGGCTCCAGCCCTGCCTCTGGCCCTGCTCCTGGATGGACCCCTTGGCTCCCGAAGGACATGTGTTGTACCTGTGTCTCTGGCTCTATTTTCTAGATGGACTTTAGACCCATGTTGTAGCTATGCCTCCAGACTTGTCCTTGGCTCCTCTCCTCTTGCTCCTGGGTGGGCTCTGGACTTGGGTCGTTGCAAGCTGGACCTGGGACTGGTGGTGGATGCTGTAACCAGCACCTGGCTGTGCTCAGACCTAGTGGGACTCTGCCTGCTGGTGAGGATGAGATCTCTGCTGGGGTCATCTTGGCTGCCCTTCCCTTAGGGAGCAGCTGGCCTGCCCTGCTCCCTGATGGGCCCATCGTCTTGTCGCAAGAGAGTAAGTACAAAACCTGTTAATCTGTATGCTAATCCTGCTCCTCTGTGGACCTTCCTGGGCCCCAGTAGGGGGGAGCTGTCCTGCTATGGTATTCAGTGGCTGTATCAGGAGATGAAGATGCAGGGCTGGGGTAGCGTGAGGCTTGCTGTTCCTGCATGTGAGTGGGTGCTCCAGGCTTCATCCACCAGTTGCTCCCTGCAAGAAGCAGTCACGATCTAACTGCATCTCCTTCCCCGGCCAAGGGCCCTGCAGCCTCCCACCAGGGCTTAGTATTTGTCTGTCTTGATAGATCGGTGGCTGTGCTGTCTCCTGGGGTGACAGCTCTCCCCGGTGCAGCTGCCCCGGGGGTGGCAGTGGGGCAAGATCCGTTGCTGAGCTGTCTCTGAGGCTGTAGCTGGATGTGTCCCTCTGGGCAGAGCAGGGCAATGCCAGTCAGGCTGTTCCCTTCACTGTGGAGGTAGAGAGCAACCTCCCTTGGCTCAGAGGAAAGAGCAATCAAAAAAGGTTAAATAAACCAAAATCAGCCCGCTGGAGGGGCGGACGCACCAGCACCAAGTGCGGTGCCACTCCGCATCTGGCTGGGCAGGAGCATGCTCTGCCTGCTGGGAGAGCCCTGCCTCCCCTCCCTGCCTGCAGCCCCTCTCCCCAGCTGCCCTCCCTCCAGGCCTGCCTGGGTTTCATCTCGCTGCCAGACCCTGGGTCTTTTTGTTGTTCAAAATGTACCCGGGCAGCATGAGGAGCCTGTGCGGTTCCCCTCTGTTCTCGACTGAAACTGCTGCAGAGCAATTTCTTTTTCCCTTTTGTCTCTGCAGAGCCCTGGAGCTCTGCTCCCTTCCCCTCCCATCCCTCCTGTCCTCCTGCTGAGCTCCTCCCTGGCCGAGTCTCCTTCCCTGGTGTCCCCTTCCCCTCCCAGCTCCTATTCAACTCCCATTTTTTCACTTCTTTCCCTCCTTCAGTTGCTCCCAGCCAGAAGCCAGATTGCAAACTGCAATCTCTGTTACTCAGTGCCTTTCATCTAACGGATCCTAAGCCGCTTTCTCAGCATGATAAATGTGATCTGCTAATCCTATGGAGGGGGATCCCCCAGTACACAAGTCACCTCTGGGATCTGTGGCACATTTCATGGCATCAAGCCGCAGGGTCTGTCTCGGTTGCAAACGTACAAGTGGTAAAGTAGCTGCCTTGCCCCTGAACATGGGCATCACAACTTGCTCCTCTCCCTCAGCCCCTCCACCACCCCTGGGGATTCATCTTAGGAATTTACACATGCAGGAAGACTAACCAAAGCAGATCTTCCTCTTTCAGTGGTCCACCAGGTCCCTTTTCAGCAAGGAAGAAGCTCTGTAAGGCAAGCGGCTGGGTATGGGATTAACTACATGGAAGCGGGCTTGCGCAGCACCAACCTGAACATGCTACCGGGCTGTTCTGGATCTCTGGTTACTCTAAATGATACTAAGACCATAAACCCCAGTTACTCTGAGTGCCATTTTGCTGGTGCTGGTTTAATTCTGTGAGGTCTTGTAAAGCCTGACTCAAGTCCCAGGGGAGTTTAGCCAGTGCTAGCACCAGGAGCAGGGTGGTGTAAGCATGGCCCGTGTATCCTGGGGTCGGAAGTGGGTAGAGATGAGTGGACACACCAAGAAAAGCACCAGCCCAGCATTTTAGAGTAGAGCTAACTAGAAACAGCTTATTCCACTAAAAAAAAAAATAAAGAAGGAAAAAAAATCATTCTTAATTAGGACAGAAACCCCCAGATAGGCTTTTTTAAAGAAAAAGCCTAAAAATATCATTTTTGCTTTGATTTGAAAACTATTTTTGCTCTTCAGACTGTAAGATAAAACACATTTGAATTGATGATGCATTTCACAACAAAAATATATCCCTTTTCATCTTGAAAATGCTGAAATGGGTTGTTTCAAAATTTTCAACATTTACACCCCTTTTTAAAAAACAAAAATTTTTAATCTAGCTGAAATGTCTTTTTTTTGAAAGGAAACTCTTGATTACATTTTTCTTCCAACAGCTTTAATTAGAATTAACAATTACAGCTGATTCTTAGCTGGGTGATAAACAGCTGAACTGTTCAGTGGACTGAATCCACTCTGCAGCCCTCTCTGCTCTGGGACTTCCAAACGAGCTCCAGCACTACCAGCAGTTTAGCCCTCTGCAACATTTTAGCCTTGTCTAGTCACTGGAATTTATTTTTCTTTCTTTTTTTCCCCACTCTTTCTCCTTTGAGGATTAGTTTTTACCAGTGCAGCATCTCTAACAGTCAGGGAACTTCACAGTGAGTGGAGATCACATTGATTTCTCGAGGAAGAAGCTGCATACTAATTTTTCCTATTTTTCTCCCATGAGGAAAGCAGGTAACAGCTTCAGTAAGGCAGCTGGGTTTGTAGATATTATGTTCACCTGCAGGATGACAGGGAAGTCTCAGGTCTGCAGGACCATCATGGGAAAGAAGGAGACCTCAGCTGGTCTGATGCAATGTCTGGAGACGAAGCTAGTGTTGTTGGTAAAGCAAAGCACATGGGCTTAAAGCAGAATGGGTTAAACCTGAGAAAAGCATTAGGTGAGGATCAGGGGATGGATCAGTCCATGGTCCAGCCACGAAAAAGGCCAGGAAGGGCATCCTGCTTAAACCAGACCCCCTATCAGGCAGAGGGGAACCCTTGCTTGTCATGCACAGGGTGATGCTTGTTGTAACAGCAGCTCAGGACCCCCAGGGCAAGGGCTTGTTCTGGGCAGCTCTGAATCCTTCGGCTCAAGCTGCTGTATCCCCTGCCTTGATGCCTCTGCAGCAAAACCCATCCGTCAGCCGGAGGGTTCCCAGGCTCGTGACCACCCTGGAGGGCCCCAGTGACCAGCAGAAAGGAGCTGCAGAGAATCCCAATGGCTTTTTGGGGCTGGAGCCCAGGTCAAAGCCTTCTCAGACAGCATCCCAAAGGTGTCCAGGGCCTTCTACCCCATGGTGCGGGGCTGGGGGCTCAGCTGCTGTCCCACCAGTGCTTCCCTCTGCGTCCAGGATGATTTTCACACACCCCAACTCTTTGGGGCCAAGGGAAGGAACGCTGCAGCAGTGTGAACGGAGAGGAAGGGCATGGTGGTGGAGGGGAAAGGAAGATATTAGTCTGCTCTTAAACCCCCTAAAACCTCTGTTTCAGGCACCCAGGCAGGTTTGTCCAGCCTTTGCAGGCAACCTCCAGAGAGCCAACAGGCACTGGGGCGTCCTCCTTTGCCGAAACCAATGTCCCCGGTGCCCACGGGAGCTCTGCTGCTGCCAGGTCCATTGCCCTTCATCGCTGCTCGTCCCCGTGTTGGCTCGTTGCTGTTAAGGGCTGATCTCTTCTCCCTGGAGGCAAGCCCATGGCTTCAGCCTGTCCCACCTCGCTCCTCCTACTCCCCTTGATGGTATTAAGCGAGAGGGAGGTTTCTGTATAGAAGTCTCCCTGTGATTAATGGATTAAGGGATTTTGTGAAAATTAAAGCCTTTCTTCATACTTCACACTTTCAGCTCTTCAGCTGTTGCTTTTTCCCTTCTACTTCCACACAGAAATCCCCGTGGGCCTCGCTTGCCCCATCCCTTTTGCCGATGTTTTCTCCCCGCACTGACCTGGAGACGTGGCTGGCAGCACCCACTGCTCTTTGCCACCCAGTTTACCCAAAAGCTTCACCCTGCCGAGCCCCTGGCAGACCCTGCCGCTCTTGGGCCAGCAGTTGCAGAGAGGAGGGTGCTGCAAGCATGGCTTATTTCTATACGAACCCAACCCAGGAGAGGGGCTGTAAATGCCTCTTTATTTCCATATTTATCATCGCAGTTCAGATGGATGAGGAATCCAATGGAAAGTTTAGGTGAAACGGAGAGGAAATGAAAAAGTGTCGGTAAGCGGCAGCTCAGCCGAGAGACTGGCAGCCTCGAGGGTTTCCAGCAGCAAAAAGGCTTTCAATTACCGTGCCGTGCTGCTGCTCGATAACATCTTCATTTCCCCAGCCGCGCTGCCGGGATGGATGGGGCAGCGGGTCCTTGCTGTGGAGCACCCTGTGCCCTGCCATCGTGTGACCCCAGCTGTTTTCCCAAAGACTGCAGCCTGGTCGTTACAGGGATGTGGACCTGAGACTCTTTTAAAAAAAAAAAAAAAAAAAGGCACGTTTGGTCTCGTTGATGTTTTACAGGGCTGTTTTCTTCCCAGATGCCAGTAGGTACCGTGAGCAGCAGCAGAATGTGGGTGCTGAGGCGCAATAAATATCTCCAGGTAATGAGCACCGCAGTCACTTGCTCCATGGTGGAAAGGAGCCGCAAAGGCTTTGCTGGACGACTTCAGAGCATCCAGCGCTGGGTGTTGGTGATGGATGATGATTTAAAGCCCATTTTTGCAGGGAATAACGGCTCATAACCGTCCCCTCTCCTTTAAGTGTGCGACACCACTGAGATTTATGGTCTCCTTGTTTCCACCTTATGGGAAGTGTTTTATTAATCGTCCCTGTGCTTGCTCCTGAACCCATGTGTGCTGCAGTGTGCAGATGCTTCAAATGCAGTGAAGAGGAGGTGGCAGTGCGGGATGCGGCTCCTGGGGAAAGCAGCCGGAGCAGCAGGGATGGGTGCTTCCCGAGACCTTTCCAAGGATCTGAAACCTTCAGCCCTGGCAGGCACCGTCTGCCCACAGGCCGAGGGAGCCTGGCTCAGCCCAGGCTGCTTTGCCGGGGGATAACCAGGACTGCAAGTCTGTGCCTAGGGCCTGTGCATCCCTGGGGAGGAGGTGGCGGATGGAGCTGCCCCATTGCTGCCTGCACGGTCCCCCTCTGGCACCCCATGCCGGTGGCTTTATTCTTACCTAAATCCCTGCTTGGACACCTGGAAAGGCTCCTGCTCAGGTCATTAGAGATGACTGCTTCTAGAAAGGGTCCTTGGGACGCTGCTGCCCTCGGCGTCCCAGCCCGGTCGTAGCCGAGCTGGTGGCACTAAAAACTTTATGTTCCCTTCACACCGGTTACATACCCGCCAGGTCCCTCTGCTCTTGCTACGGGCTTTATTCTCCTCTCTGCTTCTAAATCATTTGTGCATGGCTTCCTAGGAAAGCAGCTTTGAATTGATCACCGTTGCCGCCTTATCTAATTTAATCCAAACCTGATATCAAACGGGAGCGAGCGAGGGAAGCCCAGTGGGAAGCCTGCTTGTGGCAAACCACTTGGCTGTGATGAACAGCATCATTAATAACCTGTAATGAAATGCTGGAGTCATCTGGCATTGCCGGGCTCTTGAAATAAGGCAGAGCCTGCCCTCGCTCCCCTGGCTGAAGCCGCCAGGCTCCCATGAGGGCCGAGCCATCCTGTCGATGCGTTCCAGAGGGAAAAGAGTCGTTGCGAACTGACACGCGCCGGCATCCCGACCCCGAGCTGTGCCGCTGCCGTGCTGGCAGCAGCTCACCCAGAAACCCTCGTGCTTCGCCTGCTGGCAGAGCCTCCCCGTGAGCGGGGACGGCCCCACGGCTCATCGCATCCCATTTACTGCTCCGGAGGCTCTGAGGGATTGATGGCAAAAGCCCTCGGACGAGTCTTTTTTTTTTTTCTTTTTTTTTTTTTTTTTTTTTGGGACAGTGAATTAAATAGTATTTGGGCTGGTGGTGATGAGAGGCTGCAAGTGGGACCCATCTGATCCTTCTGGCAATTCGGAGAGGCTGATGCTGACGTGGCAGAACTGGTCCTGCAAAAGCCCCTGCGTCCCAGCACACAAAATGGGTGAGAAAAAGCATTTTTAAAAGCAAGCGGGGTAACCCTGCAGCTGCAATGCCACCCCATCTCAAACCCAGGGTTTGCCCCTGTCCTCTCTGGATGCATATGCACTGCAAAAATCATCTGCTCTGAACTCAGGCTGAGTCGTGACTCGCTTCTTGGGTTGTAAAGACATGTTTCATCATCTCAGCGTGGAAAGTGGCTGCCGCCAGCTCTCTGGCAGCGGCGAGGCTGGCCGGGGCAGGCTGGGAGGCGATGCAGCATAGCACCGGAGCTGCAGGTCATTGAACAATTACACCCGCTTGGAGCCTGAATTTCATCTAATCTTTTGGAGCTACAGCATGACACAAAAGGTTGAGGGGAAGGAAAGGCTGGAGGGCAAAAGTGTTTCAGACAACAATCCTGGTAGGACACTCTTCCAAGTGACTGTCTGGCCACAAATCCATCTATTTTGGTGCGTGCAAGCATGGAGTGCAAAGCCGGACCTGCCACCTGGAAACTCGACCTAATGAGTCTCCTGCAGCCTGTGGAGTTTGCTTATTATCCAGGAGAACGACACCTTTCACACCGCATGGTCCTGGCGTCCTCCCAGGGGGAAAAGGGCAATCAAACCCTCCTGGTGACAGCAAGTCGGCGCAGGAGCCCTGTGAAGGCAGCAGGGTGACCAGGGAGAGCCCCGGCGGGGGGGGACGGGAAGGTCCCCAGTGCCTGTCAGCCGCCTGCGGATGTCTGTGCCTCGCTCCGCTCAGCATTGAACAGCATCTCATGGCTTTCTTCTGGGTCTTCCCCCAACCAAAACTACTTGCGGGTACTTTAACATGAAAAAAACACCAAAAACTAAGAGTTAACTGGCGAAGGGCAGTGCTGTGTGGCTTCACAGCGATGGCACCTTGTTATTTGATTTTGCTTTTGGACTTAAATTGAATGTCCGATTACGTGTCTGGGGCTATTTGGCACCAGCCGGGTAATTCCGTTTCTGACCAAATTCAGGACACATTGCCATGGCTGAACTGCTGGAGAAGCCGGACAGTCCCGAAGAGGGCCCTGAGGAGAGGAGGTGGCTCCAGCTGAGCACGTGGCGGTCCCAGGCACAAACCTGATGCCTGTAAACGTGGAATCTTCCACTTACTAGAATTGTTGTGGCTGAACCGAATTGGATTTTTACTGTTTTGGGGAAGTCAGGAAGGCTCTAAGATAAGAGGCTCCTAAATAATGTCACTAGGACAGTTCAACCTTAGAGAAAACAGTTGTGCGAAACCGTAACGATAAAGAAATTTTAAAACAAGTGCCTCAACCAAAACAGACTACCCTTGAAGGACATGATATACATGATCTCAGAACTGAGTATGTGCAAAAACAGAGGTCAGCCAGCGGACACAGAGAGGAAGAGTATATCCTTCATCCAGAGACCCCTGACGACCACCCGGAGACATATACAGACATGTGCAAGAGACATGTGCGTATGATAATGAGTTCCTGGAAATCTGATGAATGTGTATGTATAAGCTTGTATATAAACTATGCAGTTAACCTGACCGGACACACACAACAGGAGGAGATATCCCCTGTGTGTCCAGCGCTACAATAAAGAATACCTACTTAATAGTCCCTAGACTATTGAGTCTTTGATTTCAGCCTTTCACAGCGACAAACCCACATGCCTTTTCCTGAAGAAAATCTGAATTTCTGACGGCCCAAGAGTCACCCTGCGGCCCTCAGCACCATCCCTGCAGCGATTGCACCGTTTCGCCTCCAGCTCCTGTCTGGGAAGCAGCAAAGGAAAGGAAAGGTTTTAACGACTTTATTGTGACAGTGAATCACACCGTGGTGTCAAGCTATTGATCTGGGCTTGTGCTGAGCAATGGCAAGTTTTGTATCATCCTGCCCGGGGGGAACCAAGCTCTCCTTGCTGCTTAGGCATAGGACTGGCCTAACTTTTCCAGGCCCTTAGCCTAGTTCACTGTTAAACTTGCAAAGCTGTTGACCAAGAAGATGTCAGTGCAGTTTCGCAGGGAATAGCCCATTTCTGCATCCTCAGTTTTTCCGATTTCCTCTTTTGAACAGCTCAGCGCTATTGTTAAGGGAAGACCGAGGTGCCCGTGGCAGGTACTTAGGGATGCCAGCAGCTCTGAGCTTGCAAGCAGCCTGTGGGAGCTGCGCAGCGGTGCCTGGTGGTCTCTGCTGGGAGAGGGGAGCAGGCAGGACCCGACACATGCCTGGGCAGGATGCTCTGCCCAGGGAGATCAGCCCCGAATCCCACCCCACGCTCAAAGCCGAGCTGCTTTGAGCAAAGCTTGCCCTTAAAAGAAGGTATTTAAACACAAGGAATCAATTGCATTAAGTGCAAATTCATCTGTTGACGCTGCTCTCCGGGGGCAGAGCGGCCATTTGCTGCGGTGTGTGATGCTGCGGGGATCAGCTGCTCTGCGCTCATTAATGCTCTGGGCCACTAACGATGCCCAGAAGTGGCTGCAAACAAAGACAACTGAAGTCTGGTGGATTAATGCTGCCTCCCACCAATGCAGCCCACAATCCATCAATTACCTATCTGCTTAGCCCTTTTCTCCATCCTTTTACAATCTAAATAACACATTTTATAGTTGCTGCTAAGTGATGTGATCAACATCAATTACCTACTAAAAGAGAATCAAGTCTTGATTTAAAATTAAGTGCTGCATTTTGCCATGTTCTTTATATGTAGCCAACAGAATAATTGCAGTGACATAAAAACTAATTACACAACTCCACAATTAGGCGTCCCTCCTAGTGCTGTGATTGTCTTTAAGTACATTGATGAAAAATTACTCCCAGCCCTAAATTACTCTCTCACACCCATCTTCTCCAATACCTTTGGAAAAAAACCTCCATCCCATCAGATCAAACAGCAGAACTTGAAATGCAGAAGATAATACATGCAGAGCGTGTTTTCTAATCTCTTTGATGTGTGAGCAGTTTCAGACGGCGGGATTAGGCTGGTATCGCCTGAGGATGCAGCAGCGTTCCTCTCTGCAATGATGGACCAAGCATCTCAGCAAGACTTCCCAAACTGCCTGGGGCTGTCACAGGGCTGTGAGGCTGGCGTGCCGGCACCCTGCCGCATCGCCATTAGGCTGCAACCAGGGAGAAACTCCTTTTCCCTGTGCCCCAGGCAATGTTTGGCTCTTGGGCTGCAAGCAGAGGCTAGCCCTGCCCGACTGCCAGCCTTGGGTTTGGTGCGTGGAGGGGTTTTATTGCTGCTCCTGCTGTGCCTGGAAGAGGGGACTCACCGCGGCTTCAGAGAGATGGCTGATCATCCTGTTAGTGCTGTTCCACCTGGCAGAAACGAGGGGAAGAGCTGGATCCAGCTCGCCTGCCCCACTGGAGAGACCACAGCAGGGTTTGGGCAGAGACGGATGGCTGAGCCCCGTCCTGAGCTGGTGGCGATGCTGCTCCAGGAGCCGAGAGGGCCCAGAGCCCCAAAGGGAGGAGAAGGAAGAGGCTGGAGTACGGCAGCACTTTCACACATCCAAAGGCCCGGAGTTATGTCTTGCCAGAAATCACGTAGCTACCTGAAAAATCATAAACCCCAATAAAAATCATAAACCTCAATAAACCTGTGGAGCACTCCTGATGGGCTTTGTGGGTTTTGATTCCAGATTCCAATTTTGAGGTGTTTACATCCAACCTGGAAAGACTGAAAACACTTCATTTACTGGAAATGAAAGCTGAGATTTGTTTACAACCAATCTCCTGCCTCCAGGATCTTTGTGGGTGCCGGCAGCAAAGCACGGTGGCAGCAAAGCACGGCGCATGGGTGAGCGGAGCCGTGGGGACACCGGCCTAGGGGACAGAGTGGGCACGCAGCTTCCGCCAGTCCCCTTACACCGTGCCATCCCGTCGGCTGTCACTTGCTGTCGCTGAGCGCCCTTCGCTGGGTAATTAAGCATTGCAGGTTTAATTTTGGGGCTGGCAGGGTGTTTTTGGCCGCTGCCTGGCGCGTGGCGGAGTCCACGGGCATCCTCGTGCACCAGCTGTGCCGCAGCCCAGCCCTTGCCGGGGAGGAGGGTTGCACAGCTCGTGGCTGTGGCTTTTCTGTCATTTCTGCAATGCCATCACTCAGTCACCGGCCGGGAGAGGGGTGGGAAATGCTTTGGCACCCGATTTTAATCAGCACGGTGCTGCGAGCTAACGAGGCAGGAGGGACCCGTGGGCTCATGCCTGCAGCAGCCCGGCAGTCCCTGTGCCTCCCAGTCTGACTTTCTCACCTCTTCTTCAGCGCGGCCCGGGGGACGTTAGGTGCCAAGGCTGTGAATTAACACCCTTGTATTTACCTGAAACTTCACTACCTCCCTCAAAACGTGTGAAAAATAAAGGGGGTGCTGAAGCAGCCAGCGGCAGGGAAGATGCGATGTGTAAGGCCAACAACATCTCATGACCCTTGCAAGTATCGCCTCCTTCTTCCCCACCACCCATCTGGCACGGGGGACGGTGAGCTCGGGACGCCTCGGCACAGGCGGGTCGAGGTTGGAGCAGGCTGCCCCGCGACCGGCCGCCCTGGCAGGGAAGGCCCACGGGACCGGGTACCCTTCCCTGGCTGCATCACTGGTGCCGGGGGGCTCAGGGCTCTCCCGGGCCCCTCCTGCTGCCACCCCAGCTCCCCCCGAGCAGAGCCGGGGCTGCCTGGAGGGCGATCGAGGGGAGGGCGATCCCCGCGGTGCCAGGCAAGCCCGAGGGACGATGCACGACAAGCGAAGGTCCCGGTGCTCGCAGTCCGCATGCAGACAGCTGTGATGTAAGGCCACCCCGAAAGAAAGCAGGCGTTATTCGGAAAAAGCCGTTTATTTCATCCTTTTTCCCTAAAACCGACACGGAAAGGCGACCGTCAGTCACTCAGTCAGTCCCTCAGGGTGACTGGATTTCTTCAGGGCCTGGCACTGCCTCGGCCGGGCTGGTGTCCGCTGTCCGGGCCAAGCCGTCTGCCCACAGCTAGGGCGTCTCCCGAACGCCCGGTGAGGCCCGCTGCCTCCCGCTGCTTCCCGCTCCGGCGGCCCCGGCCCGGGACACGGCTCGACCCCGCTCGGTGCGAGGGCGGCGGCACCGCCTCAGGGCAAGGGCGGGCGGTGCCCGCGGGGGCGTGGCCGAGAGCGGGGGCGTGGCCGCGGCATCGGTCTAGCGCGGATTGGGCGGGGGCGGGGGCTGAGCGGAGCGTGCGCAGTGCGGAGCGGTGAGTGGGGGGGCGGCCGGGGCTGAGGCGGGAGGGCGCTGCCGTGGCACCCCCCCCCCGCCGGCCCGGGCCGCTGCTCGGTGCCGGGGGACCGGGCCGCACACGGGCCCTGCGGGGCTGGGCCGCCGCCTCCTGCGCCGGAGCGTGTCTTGCCGGTGCCCTCGTTCGAGGGGAGCCGGTGGTGAGGCCTTGCCGGGGCGGGGGGCTGCCCGCTGCGCTGCTTTCCCACAGAGGGGGCCCTGCCCGGGCTCTGAGGGCGCAGGGCCCGGAGAGCTGCTTCTGAGGTGGAGTAATGGCGTTTGTCCTAAACCCGGGGGGGTTCGGCCTGCCTTGGGCAGGGCTGGGAAGTAAAGGCAGCTGCCTGGGCTGTCGTGTTCTAGAAATGACCGAAAATCAGGGCCCTGTGGTGGGCACCTACCCACAAAGTGTGGGGCAGGAGGCCTGGGCAGACAAGAATTGCTTATGCTGAAGGGTTTTAAATACAAATTCAACAAAACAGGAGCAGTTTGGATTCTGCCTTAAGCATGAGGATGGGCTGGATGACCTCAGGCCCCCTGTGCACCTGGGCAGCTGTGGAATAAAAGTGTCCTGGTACCGTTGGCGTAGCTCTGGGCCATTAAAATGGATTTTTCTTCAGGGTATGCACTTGGTAACACGAGGCCTGAATTTTGAAACTTCTAATTATTTTGGTACAAGATTGCATATGGCTCTCTTGCCGGAGAACTAGTGAAATTACATGTTGCACAAAGCCAGGGAGTGAAAACTGAGCAAATGGGATTTTGTGTATAAACACTGTTTGGAATATTGCCTTAAAATGTTTAACTTCAGTGGTTGACTAACACTTGCATTAGAAGTAATCTTTGACAAATAATCAACACTACCCGCCTCTCAAGATGGCCTAGGTTTACACTAACAAGTTCTGTAGACACAATTTCTTAGGGGCAAGTTATTTATTTTACAGTGTTTTGCTGATAGAACTGACCTAGTACAAATATGGCTTAGAGGCAGAAAGTATGACTTCACTAATACTGTTTAATTTGCTTGCCAAAGGAGTATAATCTGCACAGGCATTTCTGTTGGTACAGCTGTCTGCATGAGGAGGCTGCTCCAGCGTACAGCCGTGGTAGGAAACCTTTTAAGTGCAGATAAGTCTCTACGGCAGCGTTAGAAGCCGATGACACACCCTGTCGTTTACCGAACGTGCTACTGCAGTGTTTCTGCTCTGCGTGATCCTTTTGAATTCATTTGTGCTCTGGGAGTAGCATTATTAAGGGATGGACTTTTTTTTTTTTTCTCTTCTCTCTTTTCTTTCCCCCAACCCTGCCTTAAAATGACCAGCCTGGACTGCATTGGTATTTTTCAGCAGCCTCCAAGGCTTTGATGGAAGCATCCAAAATCTTGCCCCAGAAACTTTAATGTAGAAGTGCAGCTAACAGAGGTGAGAGCAGTGTCTGCGAGTTCCCGGGGTCTGCTCTCTGTGTGACCACGTATTTACTAGATTTGAAGGGACACAAATATGTTCCTTTTAAAGAAATAAGCTGGAAACTGGCAGTTCCTTAAGAGTTGTCAGAACAGCCCTTGAACCCGCAATGCTGTCCCTGTGCCCTAAAGCAGCACAAGACCAGTGCTGGTGCTACCGCTGTCACCTTCTCCTTTTTTACAGTTAGTATTTCTTTAGCCTGAGCAATAAAACACCTGAAAAACTCTCCAGCACCCCCAAACCCTCTCTCTCTCTGCTCTTACTTGGCAAGGAAATGGAAGACTACTTAACTACAGATGTGGTCAAGCTGGGCAGGTGTGGTTGAAAGCATGTCAGCTATACCATCAGAATTTGCAAAGCAGTGGATTATTGGGATAATAGTTCAGCCTTTCTATGTGCTAATCCTCTCTGCTACTGACTCCCTCTGTGGCTTTTATAACCCACCTCAGCTCTCTTACCACTCAGCTTTCCCCTCTGAGAAATAATGTTTAACTTGCACTCGTGAAGTAGGTGAATCAGCTTTAATTAAGATTTGTCGAGTGCTTTGTTGATAAGTTCCCTATAAAGGTAGTTACTATTTTTTATTAACACACAGATATTCTTAGCACCTGAAGTGAAAAATGACACAACACTGGGGATCTTCTGGGAAACAGCCCTGTGAAAGGAGACGGCGCGTGCTAACGAAGGCTTTGTCAAATCTCTTCTGGCTGCGGTTCACGAGGCAGCGTGCTTCTAAAGCTCTGAGTCAAAAAGCCCCAAAATCCTCTCGAGTCACTGGGAAATCTTAAATGTTCCTGGAAGTTAAGCCCTGCTTTTGCATAAGATTTGTAGATCTTGCCCCCTTGCTGGATTTCTTGCAGAGCCTTCAGTCAGGGTTTGGTGCAGCTGTGTGCGTATGGCATCAGCTGCGCAGGCACAGCTGCTCTCGCCTGCTTTGAAACACCTTGTTTCAATGATTTCAATTGCTTTCAGCAATCATTGCCTCACATTATGCTGTCTGGGGTGGGGGGGGCTTGCCTGCTTGGCTGAGCGGTGACCCTTATGGGCTACAGCCCACTGCACAGGTCGCTGGGGCTGTTTGGGGGTAAGAGAGGAGGAGGGAAGCCTTGCCCTTCCCCGCAGGCAGCCCAGGTCAGTATCCCTCGCCCTGCAGCGCGTGGGAAGGCTGTCTTCACTGCCGAAGTAGCTTGGGGGCAAATTGAGCTGAAGAGCTTCGTTTATGAGAGGTGATGAAGATGTGAATTGAAACGGTTACGGCTGCGCTCGTTCTGCGTTGCTGTGTGGGTGCCCTTTCGGCAGGATGAGGAGCTCTATTGTGTTTTGGGGAAGAGAAGGCTGTTAATTTAGCTCTAAGATGTCACTGCTGTAGCGGTGTAGGAGTGGCCAGATGGAGGATGCTAAAATGAAATGCAGGGCAGGAAAAGCCTCCTTGTCCATGCCCATGCCAGGTGAGGGATACTCAGCTCCAGACTGGACAGTGGTGGATGTTAGTGCAGATCTGGACGGGGGCAAGTTCCCTCTGGGACTTGATGAAATCCCGGTCTCAGAGAGCCTGCTACCTCATCTAACTCACCCTTGCAGCTAACTCATTCTTGCCTTCATAGAATGGGAAGCTCAGGGGATGGTTGTCCTTGTAAACAGCTGTTAAATGCCGAGAGCTGATAACAACCCTGGAGGGGAGCGGGGATGGAGAAACCCTTCAACAGCTGCTACGGGGCTGCGGGTTTTACACCGCTGACTGCTCTGCTTGTTGGCCAGACCTTCGGTTTGTCTGCGACTTCCTTAGGGGCGATACCCAGCACTGAGCACGGCCTTCCAGCCCAGAATTAGGAATTTTATGTTCTTAAATCACAGAATGATGTCTAGCTCTTTGCAGCTGGAGCTGTGGCATCACAACGCTGACACACGTCGCATTTTTAGTCCAGTCCCCGATTTTCCTCGGCGTTACCTCTGTCCAGAGAGACTTCTGTTGTGCTGTATTTGTGTGCTTGATCTTTGTTTTTCCTGTTTCCAAGTGTGGTTCTTTGCATTGTTTTCCTTACATTTCTTTTTATTGATTCGTGGGTGTTTTTGGAACTTTTCTTCAGTTTATCAATTCTGATCATGACCTCTAGAGTGCTTCTGGCTCTTAACTGCTGGGCATCCTTTCAGGTTTTATAAAAGTACTTTCTTTTTCATTGTTCAGGCCATTAATGAAAAGGATTAATAGAAGCAGACCTGGACCGAGCTCTGAGGGCCCATACGTGAGGTTTTCTCGCGTTGTGACAGGGAATTGTTGATAGCTACCCCTAAAGTGTGTGTGTGTGGGGGGTGGCTTTGGGTTTTGGTTTTTTCTTAGTTAGTAATGAGCAGTGTGCCTCGTTAGGGTGAGCTCGCCTAGTCCGAGTTCCTCTGGTTTGCCTGAAAGTGTCGGATGGATAGAGTGAAAAGCCTGCTTTAATGCTGTTGTGGTGGGCAGATCTCTGCAGAGGGGGATTTGTGCCCCATTTCTGAAGGCTTGAGTGATTTTTCAAGAGCTTTCACGAACCTCATTTAACTGGAGCTTCTCGCTGGCGCTCGCTAGGACTAGCATTGCTCAGAGGCAATCCTCCAGTCGCTTAGCCCTGCTTTCCACCGAGAGCTCCCCAGGTGTCTCTGCTTTGGTAGCAGAGGGGTATGCATGGGGGGAATTTGTGTCCGTAGTGTCCTGCTCTCCTTTGTTTCTCTGTAGGCCTGTCCTCAGTGAGAGTTACGTGACTAAGGTAGTAAAAATACATTTTTCTCCTCAAGCAATTCAAAGTTCCTTGTGTGGTTGCTCTGCTCGGGGAAAAAAAAAAAATTACTTGCTCTGGAAAAGTTAATTACACTCATTTTTATCCCTGAATAGTGTGTCGCTGTGGGAGCAGTTGCAGGATTCCTCGTTCTACCAGGGCTCTGCCAGTCACCTTCTCAGCGCAAACTAAGCTTAAGGAAGAGGAGTAATTTGACTGAAATACATTTAACTGGAGAAAACATCACAGTCCAAACAGGACCAGCTCTAACCGCCCCTGAGTTCTGTAAGTACTAAGCTGCTGTGTTCAGCTTTTTGACTTTTAGGAGGTTGATCCTTTTCTGAAGTGCACTTCTACCCACTATACCATCTTTCGTTGCACATCAGTGTAACTGCGGGGTGAAATTTGAGCCCTGCTGAATTCAAGGACAGCATAAGGTTCCTCTGTTGTTTTCATCTCTTCACCTCTCAAGGCTGGTAACTTGAGGTACCTGGCCACAGCTGTTCGCTCAGGCTGTGCTTCAAGGACATCATCAATGGGATGGAGAAGCTGTGCCCTGTTTGTTCTCCATGGCTGATGGTGGGTGCCCTGACCAAATTTCAGTTCTAGGGGGGAAAATTCAGCCTCCCTAAAGCATTCCTGTGGTTTCTGTTGGATTCTTCCTTACTTCTCTCCGGGGGGCTGCATGCTGTAGTTAAATACTGGTAGAAAGGTTGTGTTCCACTCTGGATTACAGCTGAATCTCGGCGGTGGATAAATTGCATCCCGAGTCCAGTTTGCAAAGCCCTTTGGGCTTCGTGGGATGCAAGAAGCTGTATTTTATTCTAGATGTGTGTTTGCTGATAATTCTGTAGGATTTCAGTGAGCAGGTCGTAAGAGTCCTGATTATACCGGTTCTCTGCGCAGTCAGACTCTTTGCCCAAATAATTCAAAAGCCTGCTACGGAGAGACGAAAAGGAAGATGGAAGGATGATTTAGAAACCTCTGGGTCACTGGAATAGGTGGGAGGAAGACGCATATCTGGATCTGAAGGAGATACCGAGCCAGGTATATGCCTTTAAGCATCTGAAGAAAAGTCTGGATTTTTTTAACGGCTGCCTACTTTAAACCCAAATAGTTTCATTAATGAGAGTTTTTAAAGGTTTAGCTGTTAATTTTAGAATTTTTATTTGAAGCATGCTTCCATAAAATTAACTTTTTCAACGCAGAACGCTTTAATGTCTTCCGTGTTGGTGCTCATTTGCAAGAAATTTATGCACAATTATTTCTTATGTACCAGTTAAATCTATCAGCCAACAGATGTCAAGTGTAGCAAAAACGCTATAATAATATTATGGTCTAATAATAGTTACAATGATTCTAATTACCTGGCGTGGCCTTTGAGAGAGGCAGACTCAGAAATCAGTGCAAAGGAGATGTTTAACCTTGAACTGCAGAAGCAGGGCACTTTCAGAGGTGTCGGGGCTGCGCCCCCTCCTCCCTGTCGGACATCCCATTCCCTTTATTTCCTCCAGCAAACTGGGAGTAGCAGTCTGGTCTGTTTTAAATGTTCAGACCTCCTTCTCGGTACGTTCAGAGGCGGAGAAGAGTGCTGGCGAGCTGTAGATGAGCACGTTTCTTGAAATACCTGTGAATGTGAAGCCCAATCATTTTTAACCTCGCACTGCAGTCTAGCTGCCCCGGTTTCGGCGCGCTCCTGCTGCCTGATGATTACAGCGCGCACAGATTGCTCTCACCTCGGGAAGGCTGCAGGAGGCTCAGCAATCTTCATCTTTTATGCAAGCTGGTTGTGCTGCTTTTAAGTGTCAGGGAGGCTTTGCCACAGCCTGGAAAGCACAAAGCCAGCCCGAATCTGCCTGAGTGCTGCTGGGCAGCTTTCACACTGTCCGCTGATGGGAGAGTGGGTGTGGGGGTGTGTGGGCAAGCGGACGTGAGTTGTTGATCCCCATGGAGGCTTTGGTGTGAGAGGTGAGGAGGGCACGTCAGCAGGTAGGAGCCAGCTGCCTGGCCGGTGCACGAGTGCTGCGCTTGCTTTGCCTTCGACAGTTTAGACCCGCACAGCCTTGTTGGAGTCTCCTTCCCCAGTGCAGGAAGGATGCTCTGTGTGCCAGCTCTTTTATGTCACTCCCAATGCCTCTCTACCACCACATTTTTCCTTTTGCAAGGATCCTGGGCTGCATTTTCTATATTCAAGTGGTTTTTGCCCAGCCTTGCAATGTGCTGTGTAGTGTCTTGGGGTCCCAGTGCTCATTATTGTTGTAGGACCGATAAGGTGATGCATAATGGATCGCCCCTTGCCGCAGCTGTTCGTTTTAATTTTGTGACGTGAAGTTGGTGAGGAGTCCCTGATTTGCAGGGAAGGATCCTTTCCGCAGAGGAAGCCCTGCATAGGCTGGAAGTTGACAGCTTTTAATGATTATATGCCAGGCTGAACGTTTTTCCTTTAAATAATAGATTCAGCATGCTGATGAGAACTCAGCAGGACCTACGGGAATTGGGCTGTCGGTTGCTGATCCCTGACATGGGCAGCAGCTGTGAATCTTTTACCCTCTTCCTGCAAAAGGGATCCAGAGGTGCCCTTGTAAGGTTTTCTTCTTCATTTCCAGCCTGCTCATAGGCCGACGTGCACCGCTTCTCACGAAAGCCCTGCCTGCCAGCGCCGCGCGTGCTCAGCACATGCAGCCCACCTTTCCCCGGGGCTCATACCAGTGAGAGCTCTGCCATCTTCAGCCTTTTCTTTGGGGAGGTTTGCCTTCTTGCTGGAGTCGATACCTCCATCAGTGCATCACCATGGAGATGGGGCCGTAGGAGCTGCAGGGCATAGCCTTTTCCAGGCTCATGTGAAGAAGGATGTGGTAACGGGCTACGCTTGTGTAGGGAATATGATTTGTCGGAGTAAATAAATTGTCAAAGAACACTTGGCATTGCCCTAGATGCTATTAAGGAAAAGACAAATCTTGGATCTCTTCAAGCCCGAGCTGTAAGGCTCATGTAAGATTCACTTGCTTTTTAACATGCTTCTTTGCTTTGCTCAACATCACGCATTGCTGCTATGACCAGTGCTGACTCACGAACGTGCTTGTGCTTTTACTTACCCTGAGAAACCAAAGCTCCCTTTGTTTTCTGCTCCCGGTAAATATTAGCAGTGTATTTCTCATCCTGCCACAAGAGCGCCTTTCTGCATCTCTTTTCTCAGCCTGTCAAAAGTCCAGGTTTTCACTGCTCTGAGTCGGTTGCAAGGGTTCGCTTCCCTATGACCGGTACAGCTCTGGCCGGGTTTCCAAAGGACGCAAAGGGTGCGCGGGTGCATTGAGCTCTCCTGCATGCAGAGGAGCGCAGGCACCTCCCTGGCTTGGCAGATCGTGCCAGCGCACCCCAGACCCTGAACGAGCTCGTGCTGAAACCTCCTTGGGGGTTTGGGGACACTGCCCTTTCTGCTCGCCTGGCACTGGCGCGCTCTTTCTTTGTCTAGTTTGTGGTACACAGAGAACTGTCTCAACAAGGTCTAGAAGAGCCCTCCGGCACCTCTCTGCCTCGTTGCCTCCACATCTCATTTCAGACTTCATCTGTAAACATCTCTTTGCCCTTGCTAAATGCTATGTCTCTTAATTTCTCTCTGCAAGAGTATTATTTAATTTGTAAATGTTTTGGGACGTTATTTGAAAAATACGATATGAAGCTATATTTCATTTACTGTAATGATCCACTAATGCGGGCATATTTCAAAGGCAGGCTATGCAGTACTGTGGGGTTTAATTAAATTTTGTTTTTCAAGTAAGCATCAATAGACAGACAATAACAAATGGTGGACAATATGCATACAGAACAAAGTCACTCCATTTTCTTTTCCAAGACTGTGGAAGTGAAAATGTATAGCCCTTAAAATGTACTTGGCTGGTTCACGACTGCTGCTTTAGTGCAGTTACTCACTTTAGGGGGAGGTTTTGCTTCTTACTCTGACTTAATTAATTTTCTTGATCTCTTCCTGCCCACAAAATAAACTGTTACACTGTGGAAAATTTCCAGCAGGAGCCTTGGGTGATCTAAGTTCTGCTGCACGCTCTGAACTTAGTTTTGAATATCGCGTTGTTGCTTAATGCATTATGGCTCGTAGAGATGTGCCCTCATCAGGGTTACAAAACCGAAGGGCTGGGTATGAGGTGCTCGTTCCTTCGGTGGGAAACGCCTGTCTCCAGTGGCTGGACATGGCGTGTGGCAGCCCTGGTGCAGGGAGGTTGCCAGGAGGTAAAAACGATGTTGTTGCATCCGGCATTGTTGTACCCAAATCGGGAATAAGCAAGTGGCTCTTGAGTGCATTTCGTTCCTTTTCTTCCAGCAAGCGTGGGGTAATCAAGTACAAAATGTATGCAGAGACGCTTGGAAAGTCTGTTCAACGTCAGCAGGAGGCTGTTGGAAATCATAATGGCACTCACAAGTGTGGCACTTGTGCAAGTTTTCTAGGGGTAAAGAAATTCATCGGTGATGATGTAAATGGGCTCCTTTGTTTGGGTTTGTGCAGAGCATCGCTTGAGGAGCAGAGTGAGACTGCTGGCTGGAGCATTGTTGAGTTCTGGCTGGTTTCTGGTGGCTAGCGTGGGCTTTGTTCTCTCTTAGTGTTTGGGAGATTTTCCATTGTTTAGAAACATAACCAGAATTTGCTGAGGAAATCAGTGCAAGTGCTCTGGACTCCTGCAGCACTACAGCCATTTGATTTCTCTCTGAAATCTCTCCAAGTCAGAGAGCTGAAAAAAAGGTAAATTTTTCAGAGGAGGACCCCCTGTCCTCCATTCAGAGACGTGAGTTCAAGCCGTGTCCTGGATTGATGCCTAAAGCTTTGCCTGCTTAACCTGCCTGCAAACGGATCCCGAGCTGGGGCAGCGGGGTGGCTGGGGGCGAGGGCTGGCTGTGCCGATGCTGGCTCTGCTCACCGCCAGCTGAGCCGGGGTGGGTCACTGTCCAAAGAGCTGTTGGGTGGAAATTGGAGCATGTAAAGCCTGGGAGAGGCTGTGGGAACCTGGCTCTCGACTGGTGTCTCTGCAGCTGTAAGTGCTTGAAAAGCGTCGCTGTAAATGACAGACTTGTGTCTGCTAACCTCCTCCTCCATGAGATCTCGGTTTAACACTCCCCGTGTTACGGTAACAGCCTGTGTTTTGCTCCTTGCTGGAAAGCAGCGCCACGAGTACTTTACAGCTCTCCTGGTGCACGTACCGGCTGATGGCGTTTTCTGCGCTGGATGAGATCCTCATAGGAAACAATAGTCCTGTCCAAGTAGGGCTTGGCAAGATGGTGTCCTGTGCTTCATGCCGGTCCCTGTGGCTAGAGAGGAGTTCTGGTACAGATAAAGCAGTGTCTAAATATAACTTGTCGTGAGGCATCAGATGCTCTTTAAATACATTCTGGAAAAAAACACACGCAGATGAGGCTTGCGCTGGTACTGCCAGTACCAAGGGGAATGCCCTGTGCCTGCCACCTTGTTCTTCCCTTGTTCCTTGCTTTCGACTGCCAGGTTTTCCCTTTTCTCACTCCTTTTTGTTGATATGTAGTGTCGCTCGAGGCTCTGTTGTTGGGTTTTGGGGCAGGCAGTTGCTTTTTGGTGACTTGATGCAGCATCTCCTACTTCTCACGTCCTTCCTGTGGATCTCCTGGCTTTCTCCTGTTCGCTCTCACTTTGATAAGCTAACCTCTTCTGTGGGCTGGTCAAGCTTCCCATCCAAGAACCTTGGGCCTCTTGCAGACAAGCTTTTCTGGGGCCATTATTCATCTTCTATGGAAGGAGAGGTTTTCCTGGCTGTGGTGGGGCTCAGGTGGCTGACCCCAGATGAAGCACAACTGACATCTAGAACATCTGGAGCAGGCGGCTGAGCCCTGGGCTGAGGGATTTGCCCTCTGTGCAGACCAGTAATTGTGCAAGCTTCATCTTTGCAGGAGCAGGTGAGTGGTTTTGGTTCCCCATAGTACTGGCTGGCACGATTAAATCTTGCAGATGCGCCCAGAGCAGGTTTAGGGGCTCATTCTCCTGCCCAGCAGGATAACAGAGAGAGAACGATGTGCCCTGCAGCAGAGCCAGCGCTGGAGAGTCCAGGGCCTGTGCTTTAATGGTTCTTGCAGGACCGTGCAGCAAATGGGGGACCTGTGAGGGGCCTCGACCCAAGATCTGGAATGACACAAGCCGAGGGCGTGGGAAGCTGCAATAGTGCTTGGGAATGAACCAAAAAAAAGGCTCTAAGACTATTTAAAAGAAAAAAAAGTAATCTGTAATTCAATTTGGGGGGAATTCACTTCTAGTGAGAGAGCGCAAGGCTGGCTGGGAGAGGAGGAGCGCTTGCTCAGACAGATGATAATCCATTGCAGCACGCTACAGTGCCAAGGCTCTTTGACAAACATTAGCCTTCGTAATGCCTCCCTAGGATGAGCGAGATGCTATGCTGCTGGATGAGGAACGTGAAGTTTCTGGACTATGAGGAGCTTCAGCCCAGAGTGATAATTTAAACACCGAATTCTTTTTAATAATGGATATTGTTGATGGCTGCCTCACATGGGAGTGCTGCACAGGAACAGGTTGCGTTGTATTGATGTGTTTTAAAAACTAAAAGTGTGTTGGTCTTTGTAAGCACTTGGGTCTGACACCGGCCAGCTAGGTTTCTTGGATTTCTCCTTTGGAGTTTGGCAGCCGTCTGCTTCAGGGAGTACAGTGGTCTCATAAGAGTTTATTTGATCTGACACATGACAAATTGTTTCTGCTGGTGGTTACTTCAGGCACAGTCTGTTAGCTGGCAGCCGTGGCTTTGCAGGCACCGGGGAAGTTGGGGAAGGCAAGCCTGCCCTCCTCCTCCTCTTAGAAAGTGTCAGCGGAGGGAGTGTTGTTTTAGCCCACCTCCCATTCCAGCCTTCTTTTTGCCGGTTGTTAAATTGTGCTATTTGCATAGATTATTAATGTTGCTTATGTGCTGGGTGTTCCTGCAGATGCTCGTTGTGTTTCTCGTTGCACTTTGGTGTGCAGGGTAGAAGACAGCCTGCATTTCTGGAACCGGACCCAGCTGCCATTAAAGATGCTTTGTTAAGTTGCTTTTTTTAGGGCACCCCTTTAACTCTGTAATGAGGAGTGGAATATTACATTCCTCAGCAGAATAAAAAGTACACATCCCCTGTGAGATACTGTAAATACATTTTATCTGTTCTATTACCTGCAGTTTCGAGAATATGTCCCCTAAGCATTTTAATCTTGTTTTCCAGAGTTGTCTCAGGGTGAGGAATCACTCCTATTTGCAACTTTGGGAATAATTACTATGTTCATTAATTTCTTCTCTTTCCTGCTGTCCATCTATTATCGCTTCTGAGAAAAAAAACCTCTCTGTAAATCTCCACTGAAATAGGACTGATTCCTTGATTAGAAGGAGAGTTATGTGCACTAGAAATGTGTTTGTGAGAGAGCATCTCGTAGCCGTGCGCGCGGACGGACCCACCGGTGTGTGCTGGCTCCTCCAGTGCCGTTTGAAAGCACTTAGCCACATAGAGCCCGCCAGATGCCTGGGCTGGCTCAGCGCTCCTTACCCTACGATTAAAGAAGAAAGCACCACAGGCAGCACGTTTCTGGGCAGTCGTGGCACACCTGGAGCACTGTGATGAGGCAGGAGGCTGAAGGTCAGGTCTGCTCAACCACCCGAGTGGTGCTTTGCCTCCTGAAGTGCTTTGCCTGCAGTGCCTGGCTGCTGTTATGAAATAGAAATTAGACAGGACAACAAGGGAAGCGGTTCATCAGCTGGCCCTCTTTTGTCCAGCAACTAAAAGCCAGTTCAGAGATTTTTGTGGAAGCGCTGCTTGCTTTGGTCCTTTTTTGCTCTTTCTTTAAGTACAGACTGAAAGAGCTGGAGACTGGAGGCCACTGTAATTATTATTTCTTCCTGAATAGCAGAATAAATGTGCCATTTAATGCATAAATGACAGGGTCCTTGCCTCGGAAAAAATATGCGGTCTGACCCTGATGCTGCAAACCCTTCTACATGTGAGTAACCGTCCCTGCCTGGTTCTGGGTGCGCTGAGATTTCTCACTCCCTGGATCAGGGTCGGTGCCAAAACTTGTCTCGACGTGTGACATCTGCGGTCACTGGAAGTCACTGCGGAGGCTGTCATTGAAACAGCCTTGATTTGCATGGCAGCTGTATTTAGATGGCAGCTGATGGAGAAGCTCTGCAGAATAGTTTGTCCATCGTGTGATTAAAATCTGCTTGCAGGAGGAGACAGCTGAAGTCTGTGGTCTTCATGGGAGAAGCCCCCTCCGTACAAACGTGGCCTGGCAGTCCTGTGATGGATTTGCCGTCTCCCCACATGATGTGGCAAGATGAGGCTGTGGCACCACCAGGATGTAGAGGAAGCTGCTCAGGATGTTCTGCTGTCTCGCAGCAGAGAGAAGGGTGGTGCAGATGCATTTTTCATCAGAGCTTAAAGAGTACGAGTAGCTAACAGCCTGCTCTTAGCTCTTACAGGAGGCAGGGAGATCTGAGAGTCCTCCTTGGCTTTGCAAGTAGCTGTACAGCAAAGGCCAAGAAATAGAGAGCGAAAAGCACTGTATTGTTTGACTGCTGCTTCCCAACGCTTGAGTGTGTTGTGCGGTGTTTGCAGAGGCAGCAGATGCAGTGACAGCCAGGACTGCCAAAGAAAGGACCCTTTGTGGACTGGTGCTGCTCAGCTATTGAGATATGCCAGGCCACAAAATGGCTCTTTATAGGGTGTTCTCTAACAAAAGCATGTTCCTTTTAAGTGGCTAGGTCTCCTGCTGTTGGTCCAAGCTCCAGATGAGAAACAGTGGGTCTTGTCTTTCTGGACTGAAGGGTGCTGAGGTTACAAACACAGTCATTGTCCCTTGGAAGAGAAAATCATGGAGGAAAACCACTCGCTTCTGGTCACATCTCGGTTCTCCTTCCCCAGTCTAGGTTTTGGGCTGCTGGAGCCTGCCTTTGCTGTGGCTGAGGAGCAGCAGGACGGAGCTAAGGTACTGCTCCTGAGTGAAGAGCTCCCCACGGCTCTGAAGAGCAGTGAGCATGGTCACGGAGCTCAGGAAGGACCTGTGGACTGGGAGCAGTCCTACTGCTTGGAAGGTTTACTACTTCTTTGAGTCTCTATCCGTGACCCTTATTTTGCACACCTGTATGGCCCCGACTCACAGTTCAAATGTCCGTAGCGAAGCGGTTGCTCGAGCCTGCCCTGCGGAGAGGAGCCGTGCGGACCTTGCAGCCCTCGAGCACGGTGGCTGGTGCGACTCTGACGGCAGGCGCAGGGTCCCGTGGTGGCTAAGGCATTCGCAGAAATGCTGTTTCGTAACCTCCGCTGGGATTCGTGAGATGTACAGAGGCAGGTTCCCTCATTTGTCACCATGTCATAAGGATTTAAGGTTGAGGAACTCTTTGAAGCACCAATACAGCCTGTTCTGCCATGACAAGGCGGAGATGAGTGCCAGCGTGACTTTTCTTCCCCAAGGAAGATGCTCTTTTGCACAGATCACAAGCCGTGGCTCTGCTGCTGTTTGAAGAGACTAGACGAATCGCAGAGACGGGCGCTCTGTGCAACATCAAAGTCTGCCCATCTGAAACAGAGATGCTCAGGAACTCCAGCTCAGCGTCCTTCATGTCTAGGCAGCAAAAGGAAAGAAGGTCTCTGAACTGGGAGTCACTTGAGGGATCAAAGCTCTGCTTAGCAGAGGCTGATGAGGCAAAAGGTAGGACAGCAGGAAGGTCACAGCCCCTGCGGATGATCTGGGCCATCTAATAACGGCAGTCAGGCCTCCAGAGGGGTCTGTGAAACCTTCTGCTCTGCTGAAGGACTCGGGCCTGCATCTACCCCCGAGGAAGCGTCCGTGCAGTGTCCAGCACCTGCGCTTGGCCGGAGCGATTCTGTGGTGCCTGAGAGATTGTTTAATTAAAAGGATGCTGCACTGTCACATTTCAAACTTTTTTTCCATACGTTGCTACAAGTAACATCTAAAATAGCTCTAAAAGGCAAAAAAACCATTCCCCAAAGTAGAGGTGGCAGATGACGAAGAACAGGAGAGGGAAGGAATTATATTCTCTTTCAGCTTCCCGTGTCTGTGCATTTACTTCTGCATTTGCAGCCCTTGGAGCTCTTTGCTGTTTTAAATTTCCTTAGGAAAAAACTACTAAATGAATGCTGCCTGCTGCTGGCTGGCTGTTCTGCTTTGGTTTCGGACTGGGGAGGCTCTTAGGCTCGGGGAGCAAGACTCACTTTTTAATCTTGGTGGGAAATGCCTGAGTAGAAGAATGGAAATAATCATGAGAGTCGCTTCTAGATGATCGTACTGGTAATCTCTCAGTTCTCTCTTTGTGCTCATTGCTGTCCCAGGGCTTATTTAATTGCTTAAGAAAGGCATCCTCTGAGACCACTTTAAAAGTACTAATGCAGTGAAAAATTAAGCAAACTTGAATAATGCCTTTCATCCAAGCACGTGAAGATATCGCTGCAGACCTTAGTGGAAGGAACCCCACAATTCCCTTGCTTACAACCGTGGCGTCTGTGTTAGGAGTGGAGGAACTGAGCCCCAGCGTGGGGAGCGACTTGCCTGGGTTGCACGCAGAGATTCGGGGCAAAGCCAGGAGCGGTCCTGAGGGAGCCTACTTGGTGGTAGGTTATGTTCATCCGCAGAGAGCTCCTTATTCCCCTTCAGGGGAGGGTTTAAGACTGGTTTGTTAGGGTTTTATTCCGGGTTTTGGTGCCAGTGGCTGATCTGGCAGCTCCTGGAGGGGTTTGGCCCATGAGGTGGATCCCGGTGGCCCTCCGCCTTTTCAACTGGGAACTTGCCACAAAACTGGAAGTGTGGGGGAGCCCAGCTCGCTTGCAAGGGAGGTCCTGAGCTGGGCATCCAGCCAGGCGTCCCGTGCAATTAATCCCGCGGGCTGCCATGCCACGTTAATCCTGGCCGCGTAGCCAGAGCACGCAGTGGGCGAGCCACACGTTTGCTGCCCGCATGTTGTGCTGTCCCCTGCTGTGACCTGTACCCATGTGGGTTGTCACGTCGAGTAAGAGCTGTCACCGCTGCCCAGTGCACTGTAGAGAGGTGAGGAAATGCATTTTTCATAAACTTCACAGCTCACCGTTTCTGGCAGATTGATAGGGCTGCCGGAGAAGCCCTTCGCTTGCCCACTGTTGGGGCACCTCTGCGCCGGGTGCTCGCAGGGCCGCGGCAGCGGGTGTCCTTGCCTCGGGAGAGATGGCAGTCCCGATGGGAAACCTCCAGGCTGAGCCGACAGCGAGGGTCTTGGTGGGGACAGGCTGAGATACAGACATGGGGGATAGATGCTTGTACTGGGGCAGGCAGCGTGCTGCGGGTGCTGCTGTGGCAGTTGTGTGCCTGATACATCAGCATCAGATTTCTTTAATACTGAGCCTGAATTTTGCATGTTTTTTTAACCTCTTAATTGAGTCTCTTTCTAGGGAAGCCAGCACCTGACAGGGGAAGGAGATTGTTATTCGATGTGAGAGCCATGAGTGAACAGCAGGAACTTGGAAAATACAAAAAGCTGTTTCCAGAGAGGCTGGGAGTACGCCAATTAAATCTTTGGTTCTTTGTGGGCCCAACTGTAGCGGGACGTCAGGGTGCCCCGTGACCTGGCTAGCGCTGTGTGTGCTTTCTTTCCTGTTAGATTCTCCAAGCTTGGGAAAGCAGAGGGCGGTGAAAAAAAATATGCTGGACGCTAGCAGACTCCCAGGTTAGTCCAAGCCAAGGCGTCACCTTGCGAATAGGGGCTGATGGAAATGATGGATACATGTGGGGGGAAAAATATCACTCAGTTGTATGTGCTGTGCATGGGAAATTGCAGCAAGGAGCAGGAGAAGGGAATAGGTACGGGCAGGAGGAGAGGTGTTTTCAGCTGGCATTTGGGGTGATGGGGAGGTGATGAGGAAGGGGAAAGCTGTTTCGCGTGGTTGAGGTTCAGGCAGCATTGCAGCTTTCTTACCTCCAGGCAAGTCCTAAATTGGTGCAAATCAGCCCCCGTGCTGTGGTACAGACTTGAACATGCTTGCTAGCCCCAAAGCTCTGCAGAGCGAGGGTGTCGCGTGCGTGTGCAGACAGTCACAGAGCCCTGCGAGAGCAGCTGCCAGAAATTCAGATAGATGCATTTTTTTATAAATAATAAATGATATATTCAGTCCTCTGATCTCTGAGGCATGCTCTGCTTTTGTACACTCCATCCTGAGCGGAGCAGAAGATCCCGCCATCCTGGACGCAGGGCTCTCCGGTATGGAGGGTCTGAGGACTGCCGGAGACACGCCAGCTGCAGCCCCTGGAATCGGGGATCTTGCTGAGCCACGGCCGAGAGTGGCCCCTTCTGCCATCGCCGCTAATGAGCGGGTGGAGAGGATGATGGCAGCCTTGCTCAGACTTCAAACCACCGAAGCGTAAAGCTGTGCTCTTGCCCTCTGGAGAGCAGCATTTTCTGTGAACACTGTTTTCTGAAGGAATTCATTGAGTAATTAATAGACTAAACGATGTTTAATGTTAAACTGTGCAAGGCTGGTTGTAGAAACAATAGGGTTGGAATTGCTGTGGTTGGGTAGAAAGGGCAATGCCGGCTTTATCCGTAAATGACCTGCAACAGCCCACTCCTCTGCCCCTGTGCGGAGCTGTGGCCGGTGCTGGTGAAGCTGCCAGGTGCCGAGAGCTGCCCTCGCTGTGCCCGGGCGCCTGCTGTGCTGTCTCCTGTTGCTGGATACATCCGTGCTCTGCTCTCGCTTGCGTCGGCACCCGGCAACGCTTGTAGGGAAGAACAACATTAAGTGGTGTCGTAGCTGAGCTGCTGTTAGAGGGGCTGATGTTAGCTGATGGCTAAACAGGTAGCCTGTAGGGGTTATTAATATTTATTGTTATTATTTGTTAGTGGCGGTTATAAAAGTTGCATGATTGCACGGTAGATGCCAGGCTCTGTAAGCATGTGTTTCTGCCATGGTTATCCTTCTCCTCCCTCCCCATCCCCACCGCCCCGTGTCAAAATTTCTCCCCGTGCACTGGTCCCAATTCAGAGCGGTGCTTCTGCTGCAGGTCAGAGCAGGACCTGCTGCTTGGGGGCAGGCTGTGCCTAACCAGCAGACCTCGAGCTGTGATTTATTCCTGTAAACCTAAAAGCATGGCCTCCTTGCTGCGTGGTTTCTCCGTAGGCAGCCAAATACAGGAAGGTGTTCCCACAACTTTTCCCTTGTGTAGGAGTGTTTCTAACGCGCCAGAGCAGAGTCCTGGTAGGAGTAAATGATGAGGAGCAAGCAAGAAGAATAAACTTTTTTTTTAAGCAATTTCATAAGCGGTGCTAATGGGACAGGCTGTATTGCAGCTACGCCCTCTCTGCTGAAATCTTGGTAGCATGAGGGTGTTTGCAAACAAGTGGTGCTCACTGTCCTGTCTTTCACCCATGCGTGTGGGGCTTCGTGCCCAGGTGGGACCTTCCGGCAGGGACTGGGGGCTCGTGGTGCAGTGGGCTCCTGTATGGATCTGGGGATACTCGCTGGAGGCACGAGCATGCTTTCCCAACGGCAGGACGCCAGGAGGAGCAGAGCTGCTGAGAGCATCCCGAGTCCGGCAGAGGTGGATGCAACATCAGACCTCAAATGAAGCTGTGCAGAGCCTGTGTCAGCCCAGCGCGGTGGGTCCGTACCCAGAGAAGTCTGTTTCTGCCCAATTTGTCCTGGGAGAATTGAGGACAGATAAATTGGGGCTCCATCGGGAGCATTGCACAGGTCCCTGAAGGAAGCTCCTCATTATGTTTGGTTTTGCTATTCAGGGCTCTTCTCCTGCTTTGCATAAGGTGATAGATAGGTTCATTATTATTATTTTATTCTGTTTTTATTATTAATTTTTATTCAGATCCAGTTCTTTGATCAGTCAAGTGTATTCAGGTCTCTCCCAGGATCTTTGTAGTTTTAATACTGGCTTTAATGAAGGGGAAAATTCACTCCTGCCTCCTTTTGGAAATGTTGCTGATCAGGACCTGTCTGTGGCAGGAGGGAGCTCAGACACATGGAGCAGGAGGTCCCTTGTGCCTCCCAAGTGCCTGTCGATCAGCCGTGCAGAGCCACAGCAGCTCACCGGGGCACTGCACCTCGGGCAAGTGCAGTTAGTTGCTAGGCCTCGTCTCGGGGAAGAAAAAACATGAAAAGAAGATGAAGATGGCTTTTAAAGGGGGAAAAGTGGTATCAGAGACTCAGAAGTCCTGTTCTGAGTGAAGGCAGTAGGGAATGCTCACATTGTGCAAGGTTTGGTAGCTCGTTGTGGTTCTTGCAGCATCTTGCCCGTTGGCTTGCATCTTCCTGCTGGATCCTCCACATTAAAACATGCTGCAGGTAATCATCTCCAGGTAAACATGTTTGGAAGGACAGGACCTGTGTTCTCTCTTATGAGAGCCACTGGGTTTTTAATATGGGCAAGTTGTCTTCTCATGGCTCCAGTTTCCAGAGGAAATCCAAGAAATCGTGTGCTTCATGCCAGAAGCCACGGTGCAATGTCCACATATGGGCAGGGAGAGCTGAGGCAGGTCTTCAGGATTGAGACCTGCTAAGCGGACACATGGCCGTCTGGGTCTGTGTCCGCCAAAACATGAGTATTTCCAGGCTGGCTTCTCTTAGCTTGGTTTGTACTTAACAGGAGCCTTTGTGTCTCTGTGCCTCTGGGAAGAAGAGAGGATGATTGTATTTGCAGATTGGTCCTGCTCATCTGTTTGAAAGCAGAGGGTTGTGCAGACGTGACTGTAATGAACGGGGAAGGGCAGGGTGTCCTGTGGCCTCCTACTAATCCTCTGTCCACCAGCTGTTTCCTCTCTTAAGCACAGGCTGAATTTCAGATTAAAACCTCCTCTTTCTCCTGTCGGTGTAGCTGCACAGTCATCGGAGGAGGAGGAGGGACTGTTGGCCACGGGACGTTCCCAAGGTGTCTGACTGACACTGCTCTGCTCTTCAGTAGCAAGTCAGCAAAAATGGGTGCTCATTACAGACCTGGGGACCCTATTGCTCAGAGGAAGAAAATTTCAGGTCAGGTCAGCTAAATTTCCTTCTCTTTCTCTGTTGCATTGCGCATCACTTAGCACGTCATACTGGTCTTGGCCATAGATGCCAGTGTCATTAAAATGACATTGTGTTTGAACGGGGATCTTGACACTGATTGCAGTATGTGTCCGGAGTGCACCTCTTCCATCAGACATCCCAATTTACACGTCTATCTTTAAAATAGTTTCCTTAACTGTTATTGCCCATCAAACTTTGGCTTCAGCCTAAGGCTGTGAGTGCTTGGAGGTCTTTGTGCCACCGGTTCAGCTGAAGGGTGCTTGGGCTGCGTTCCTCGATGTCTTTCATCGCTTAATTGTTCTCCTGTGCTGCCCTACACTTAGTGAGGGGAGCTCTGTGAATTATTTGTGCTCGTAGGCACATAACGTGCCATTGGCGCTTTCGTTACCACCAGCCATCTCAACAAAGGGTAGCTGGACAGATACTGGCCTGAACTAGTAAATTTGCAGACAATTTTGCAAGACTTATAATTCCCGTACTGCTCCCTTGATCCCTAGATGAGAACAAGGATTAGCTTATTGTTATTGCTTCCAGTTGGCCGTAAAACTGGAGCCTGGCGAGGGGGCTGTGGAGCTCTCTGGGATGTCCGTGTGCTCTCCCGGAGCAGTGGATCAGAATTCAGATGAGGCTTCAGATGGATTTATTGGAGTGGCACGGTATACGCAGTGTGGGCTTTGAGTTAGGACATGAAAGAGTGGTGCGTTCCCAGCAGCAGAAGGCATTAATGAAATATGTTCCTCGTACTGACTTGCTTTGAACTGTCACCTATGACTACAGCAGCCACATTCATGGGGCTGTGCAGCACTTACTGATGCGCAGCTAGTAAAATCAGTAAAAATGTCCCTGCTAATAGAGAACATAATGGCAATGCTATTGTTTCTGTGGCCACCGGTGCAGACGGGGTTTTCTGGAGCCGCGGAGCAGAACCTCCCTGCACTGTGAAGCAGAGAACATCGCCTGCTCTGATGGGAGTACCTGATTTTCTTTGACATAAGAGGATTATTGGGAAGAAACCCAACACTCCACTTTGCACAAGGGGAATTTGTGGTACTCCTGTAGCAGTTCTGGTGCTGACCGGCTGCAGCTGTACGTGGGTGCTGCTGGATCCAAAATAATGTCCTTAAACGAGAGCAAATGCTCCCTATGCAGATGGGGTCACAGCTACCACCCTTTCTGCTTTGCAAGCTGCAAGGGTCGTTTCTAAAAATGCATTGTATCCACATAACATTTGGTTTGGAACTCCTCTCACGCCCTCTGCGTACGTCTGTCTTGTAACGAGATGTCAGCCTGTACAGCCTTCTCTCCAGGTGCTTCAAACCCCCGTGTTTCACATGTTAGTTCCTCCTGCCTACCTGGGACCTAAGCAAACTGCTAATTGTCGTGCAGATGTCATCTTCCAGGCAGGCATGAGGCTTTAAAGAGGCTGTACTGTCATTTGCTACCAGCCTTCTCAGTACACGTGAGCTCTATTTTTATGGGAGTGCGCGTTTTCTTTCAGCCGCTTCTTTGTTGAATTTCTTTTTCTTCTTTTATCTTTTTATTTCCAGGCTTGCAGGTAAAGTTTTAGGGATACATCTATTTTTCATTATCCCAGTTTTGACGCTTGTTTTATAACTAATAAAACCCAAAACCAAAAAACCATTTCCTATGTAAAAAGCAGCAGTTTGTTCCAAGGTGAGTTAAGGGGAGGACTGTATGTCTCGGTCAGTCTGAGATTGAGGTCCTGACTGTGGCATTGGCCAGAAAGGTACGTCGATCTTCTGGGAGCAGATGGAGTTTGAGCCCATGAACTCTGCTCTGGGTTTTCCAGCTCAGGAACCTGGGTGTTAGTTGTAGGCTGGTTGCACTTGGCAGTGCCCCGAGAGAGAGATGGAGGCTTTGGCCACAGGTTGTCTTTGCTTGTCTTCTGAAAATGGAGAGCTTTTCTTCTACTCCGGTTGTAGTTTACTAAGGGCTTGTGGGTCCTTGAGGTGGTTCATTGACCCTTTGGAAAAGAGGAGGGCGTCGAAGGAGGGTATCAAGCACCAGGTCAGAAACACAAGGTGGTACTTTCATGCACGGTGTGAATTAAGCAGTGGAACTCGTTGCTGAGTTGCGGTGGGTGTCAGAAGTCCACATCCGCTCCAAAAGCAATTAATGGGAAAAACAAAAATCCAGTTGATCTGGATTTGAGTTCAAAGATAGAGGCTGCTGTTCAAGAAGACCCTGGGTCAGGAGTTTTTGGAAGATGCAGAAGTGCATGAGATGTATTACTATTTGTGCTCCCTGCTCTGCTGCTTTTTCCTAGATGTCTACCACTGACCAGTGTGATGCGGTGTTTTGCCTTTTATTTTCTTTTTTTGGCTAAAGCAAAAACCAAGCAGGAAGAGGAAGAAGTAACATAATGGAGTGGGGAGACAAGATAGCAGTAAAGGAGTGGCAGGAGAGGACTCCACTCCCTCTGTGTCCCCCAAGTTTTTGCGGGGAGAGGTCCTTTGGTGGCAGGAGTTGGTGTTGGGTGTGCCTGTGAACATATTTTCTGCTTTGTGGAATAGAAGATGGTTGCTTCAAGGAAGGAAGAAATCTGTGATGTGATGTGCCATCCCGATGGACAACAGAGACAGAAAGAAAGAAAGATATTTAGGACTGCACGTATGGGAGGAAATTCTTTAAAACCTGGATAGGAGTAGGAGCAGACTTGATGGAGGGATGAGTAATGAAGGAGTGTTTGAACGGAACTAATCAGTCCCATCTTCTTTTGAAAGACCTCATTTAGTTTAATTTAGCAGCGTGTAAATTTAGAGCCAATCAAAGGAAATACTGCTCCAGCCTGTGTACTGGCAGGCTGCTCCGTTCCCTACCCCAGCATGAGAAGCAGCGAGCTGAACGCTGTAGGTGGATTTAAAGGCTTGTGTTGCGAGGCAGTGGGGGCACGTGCGTGCGTGAGCATGGTTACACATGTAGCGGTGAGGATACGAGCTCTGTACCGGGGTGACTGGCAGCCACATGAGCAGGACCCTTCTTTTTCCCCCCCTCTCTAGTTCAGTACGTGGTCTGTGGTCGGTCAGGGCGGCTGTATGCCACGGGACTGCTTTGTGGTCCACTGCAGGCACGGGCAGAGCCAGCTCCTGGGCTTACAGTTCAGCTGAGCCGGTGCTCTGAGCAGCAGGGAAAGCTTTGCGCTGTAGGAACTACCAAGTAAACCTTGTTCACCTCTGCAAAATGTTGTTTTCCTCAAGCAAAGCCTACATATGGATTTAGATAAACCCTTGATCCTTTGATGGCTGGTAGTTTTGTTTAATTTGAATTAACGCAGCTACTTCTGTGCTTAAAATGAGGCACAGGCATAAAAAGCCTTCACAGGATTGCACTGATTTTTATTTTTCCCTGTAGTTGTCATCCATGGCACTAACAACAGTGATTTTAAACAAGACTTGCAGGTCTTTTCATATTTTCTAGGAGAAATATAAGCCCCTGTGGGGTCAGTATAAGCTACTTTGTCATTACCTGTCATAAACTCCATTAGCAGTAAAATCGGCACCCCTTGCTATCGGCTGCCCCCGATGAGACCCATGCGCTAACACCTCAAGGTGTTCTGTTTCCTGTAGCGTCGCACCCCTGAAGCCATGCTGCGTTGCAAAATGTCATGTAAAGAATGCTGAAACCTGTGAAAACGTGGAATAAAATCTTGGTGGTTTTGTTTTCCTTTGTGTTTCAGGCTGGTGGCAATGTCTCACTGGGCCGGGCTCCTCTCCACTGCTCCAAAGTCAACCTGCTGGTCTTGGTGGTTTCTGCAGTGTTTTCCCGGTCAAGCCTAAGTGACAGAGTTCCCGTAAGTTTTGGCTGCTCCGGCCGAGAGTCGTGCTCACAGAGGGCTGTCCAGCCAGCGGCATCTCTGGTGGGGTGACAGCCTTCCCTGATACCTCTGTAGGGCCAAGGAGGGTGTTGCAGTGGTTGGTGAATCACCTCTCCTCGACAGTGGGTCTTCAATAACAACATGTCAGAAAGGCTTCTTTCTTAAGACTGCTTGCCTCACCTCAGGAAATCCAGAATATGCTCAATCCAGAGGGTTTGCAACAGGAACAGTGCAACTTGGGCAGCTCTCTTGTTTGCTAGATGTCACTTTTTCTATTTGGACTTGTCACACGTTTCCCCCCGCCCCCGTGGCAAGAGGCAAAGCTAATTATGCGGTCTAGTGGCAAGAAGAAGGGAAGAGGTGGCCTCAATTAGGTTCCTAGCTGTGCCCCCGTTGAGTCATCGCAAGTGAGTCAGGCTTAGAAGAGCACCCTCTCAGGTCCTTGCATCCCATGTGCATGGATTTTGCTACTTGCAGTGTTATTCTGAAGCTGCAGTTGAGGTGAGTGGACGCTGTCTGCCCCTTTGCACTTGTACAAGTGTGCAAAACTCCCCCGGTTTGGATTCTGCTGCTGAGCCCCAGTGTGCCAGACCCCCCTAGATCAGCAGATCTGGAAAGCTTCCTCGAGGAGCTTGCCTGAGACACGCTCTGTAGCAGTGGAGTGGTGGTTTTTTAGTTTAGTTAATGCTGTGGCTTAAAACAGGGGATCCCCCAGCAACAGTAGCGTAGGGAATCACTGACACCCCCCCCCATGTCCCTGGACACTCGCTCCTGCCTTTGCCTTGCAGCTTGCTGGTCTGTTGGTTGTGTGATGCAGCTGTTTGGGGGCTGTGCTATTACCCAGAGCAAATACAAGGGACAGATTACAGTATAAGCACTGTAGGCCAGTGCCTCGGGCCCACCTGGAGTCGTGTAACGATGAGATAATTTGACTTTATTTCAGGGAGTGAGGGGAGGAGGAGGCTGGAGATAGAGCACAGTCATCCCAGCTGGAGAACAAGCACTGGGACAGCCACCCAGTGATACGTGCCCGAATTGGCAGGCAGCCTGACACCGAGGTTCAGACAGGATTAATGCAATGGGTGGTTAACTCTCCCATCACCTTTTCCTGCACTCCCCCTACAACGGCTCCATGGTGGCCACGTCCCTCCTTTATCGTAAACAGACTGCAGATTGTCTCAGCCCTCCCTGCTGAGGCTTTTCAGCTTATTGCAGTTGATTTCAGACTGATAAAGCAAGGAGGCTTTTTGCCTTTAAGGCAATTTCCATTATTCTTTAGAAAACATCTTTCTTTCTACTATTTTAGTTATGAAAACAAACCAAAAAAGATTCTACTTAATTTCTGCGTAAATGAAGAATTGCTTGTGTGTTGTTGCGCATTTTTGCCAGAAATACTAATGAGAACGGGGTATTGCAAAGCAGTTGTGGGCCAAGCAGTGGCAGTAACATTTAAATGAAAGAAGTCACATCCTTTTATCCTTACTGAACGTTTAGACCACAGCATGAGCAGAGCCGGTAAACATCAGCTATCTCCATTATGTTTCAACAGATACAACGCTCAGAGGCCTGTTGGTAAATTTACAATGGCCTGTATCGTTAAGTCCCTCTTGGATAATAATATAGTAGCGTAAATAAGCTAAGTAATAACTGCTCTGACTCATTTATTTTAGTCCTGTTGCGTCTTGGCTCAGAAAATGTTAACGTTGATTTTCATCAGTAGAACCTGGCTTTTTATGTTTATGATTGTTACTGAGCTTTAACCATTTGTCATAATTTTAACAATTCCGAGCCTCTGATGCACTAAGCACAAGCAGGAGTTAAGCTCTGTTTTCCAGTGTATTTCCAAAATTTCAATCCCTTTGGACAGACAAAAACATTCTATAGGTTTGTCAGCTATCTTCATGTATCACCACTGTCGTTGCTAATTGTACGTGGTTTTGCTCAGGCTGACATTTCTCTTGCTCAGAAACACTCTCCTAGGCTGGATAATGGATATTTATATGCAAAGCACCCAGATTCTGCCAGAAAATATGCACGCATTTTTTCCAAGAAGTGGAAGAAGTGAAGGCAGAACATGGCTTAAAATTTCCAGTTAACCTCTTAATTGACTTCTTTTTTTTCCCTGTGAAAACATTCTAAGGATTAATATCAAAACACTTCACAAGTGAGCTGTAACTCTTATTCTAATTGCCAACAATTAGGAATAATCTTTCCCTATAGGCTGGTTATTTGAAATTATTCGGTGGTGGTGTTCTTGGCGGTATCAGAAGCTGATAATACTCCCTGCAACAGAAACTGAGCTGTCTGGACGATTAGCCTGGACCAGCTTATCTGTTCCTGTGAAAACCAGAACAGCAAAGACCTGCTTCCCGAGCAGTTAATAGCCTGGTGTGAGATAGTACGAGGTCGTTACTTACTATGCACTCTCAATAATTTTATCCGTTGCAGTTTTACATGACTCCCACCAGCTCCCTAGGGAGACTTTCCAGTGAACAGTGAGGTTTCCCTCGCAGCAAGGATTTCTTTCCTGCTTTTCATCCTTGTTTTTTCCTTTGTGTAATGTCATACCACTCGTGCTAGCTGATCTACCACACCTCTGCCATTCGCGTGCTGCGCTTGCAACGTAGGCGGTGATTAAATCGCTGCCTCATTGTTTTAAAAGACTTGGAGGACACTGGGAATGGGTGGAGAAAAGGATGCTCGCGTCTTTATCGTGTGGGTAATTCAGTGTATTTTCCCCGTGTCCTATTTTGGAAATAGCTGCACTATTTTAACTGAAATCTTCTCCAAGCCTGAAATAAGTGCATTTAAGAAAAAAAAACCCCAATGCTTGAGGCGTTCCACTTGTGTGGAAAATTTCAGCTGAAAAAGTTAAAAGTTTGACATATTTTTAGGCAAGGGAAAACAGGGTCTTACAATGTTACACAACCCTAATAATAGTCAGGGCTCCTGGCTCTGACCGTAATATAGGTGAGGCTCTGCGAAAGCTTGTTTTAAACCTGCAGCCTGCGCTGGAATAGGAAATAAGCTGTGTTGCTTTGTTCAGCACAAATGTCATGCTAGTTATGCATGTTTAACCTTTAATATACTTTAAATCTAAATTTAACCATGTGGAAAGAATCTCAGATGTCAAAAAAAAAAAAAAATCTGCTAGTGAGGGAAAAAATTTTGTATTCTTAGCTGGCACTAAATTACCCAGATGCAATTGCTAATGAGCTGAATCTCTTCTATCCGAAAGGAGTTTGCCCTTACAAAAATAGAAGAGAGCGACATAAAAGATGACAGTGGGAAAGAGCCGGTAACAGAAGATGATGCTGATCCTGAAGACCTGGAAGTGTTTTACCCTACACATCAGTGGCAAACCATCCGTCCAGGTAACATGTTGATGACTAATTATAGCATCCCTCTGAAAGCCCACCTGACAGCACTGACAGAAACCTTGCAGAAACTCAAAATACCTGTTTGTTCCCATGACAATGTATTCTTTTGTTGGTGTTCAGACAAAGAGGTACAGACCCAATGACCCAATACAGGGACAGGAGACTATCACCAAACCGGCTGGCAACGGGAGCGATTGCTGAAGTGCTTTCAGTTCACTGGAGCAGGTCGAGTGGGCCGCCAGTCACATTGTTGGTGGTGATGTGTCTCTGTCACCAGCTCAGAAGCCCTTTCTCTCTTTACACGTTTGTCAAGGGACAGATTTTATAACGTTTGTTGGCACGCGGTATCCCAGGTCTGCTGTGCTCCAGTGTGGGCTGGTGAAATGCTGCTCAGTGGCAATCTGATTAAGAACCGTCAATGTAACACTACACAGCTTTTTAACAATGGGTTTTCTGTTCCTTGGCTGTGTGAAATCCAGCTTTTATCCCTATCCATACATCCCACAAAAAAATCTCTTCCCTTTTTTTGGGTTGGTATCTTTTATTAGACGTGTATGGGACACGTATGGTGAGAAAACACCAACTGAGCAGGCTGGCTTCACTGCAAAAACTCATGCGCTGGGAAGGGCTCTGGAGAGGATAAGTGCATTTAAACACATGCGCAGATGCATGTGTGCACGCTTATTTCAGCAATTAGGATGATCAGTAAGCGTGCCTCTGGGGTCTTGAACAAGGTATTTAATCCATTTGTGCTTTGGTGTCCTCGTGTACATGCAGGTATAATAAATACCTTCCCACCTCAGAAGGGTGGACTAAGTAGTAATTAATTTTTATAAAGTGCTCTGAATTTAAAAGAGCTTTATCCTGTGCTCAGTATTATCATTGAATGAGTAAATATGGAATCCATTTGTCTTGAAACTTCTGCCAGATATAGCAGAACGACTTTTCTGAATGTAAATCTTTGTATAAGGTAAATGTCTAACAAAAGCCCCTAAGTTTCACAAAGCTGCAGTATATACTTATATTCCATTTTTGTACCATTTTGTATGGAAGGTGTGTGGTGTCCCTCCTCACTATTCAGACTGGCAGATCACCACCACCCTTGTTGAAGCAGAATATGTGTATATACTTGCAGTTGTTATAAATGTCGTTGCTGGTTTTGTTCCGAAGCACTTTCTCCATTGCTGGGGTGTCTTGTTCCGCTTTATTTTTGTAGCAATTCCACATTGGGCACGTGCAGCGAAGGGCTGGTGGAAGTGGGGAGCTTGTCAGCATTCACAGAGGAGAAGAAATTCAATTACTCTTGTAAAAGGCTTAAATGGTGGCCTGCCTTGTTGTCTAGCTGCTGTGGATCCTCATTTCAGGTGTGCGTGCAGATCTGGGTAGAGACATGTCAGAAAGAGGAGTCTTCCTTGGTCTCCCCCTGCCAGCCTGGGTTTTTGTCTCCTGTGGGTTTCTCTGAAGTGAAATCCTGTGCGTGGACTGTGACTTGCACTTTTAGCATGTTTATTACCTGAAGCAAGGCTGGGGAACCTGCTACCACCACGAGCCCATCCCTGCAGCCTCTGACCCCGAGGATTTCCCCCTTGCTAGCACAGGTCCGTGCTGGGGAGGGAGTTGACCCGCAGGACGAGGGAAGCAGCCAGCATGGCTGCTCGAGGGATGTGCCTTTCAGTCCTTTAGCAGGCACACACGCGTTGGCAGCATGTCTAATCCAGTGGTTCTGCATCTTTCGATGCTTTCTGATGTGATTTCACGCGCTCGTAGCTGAGCAGAGTCCTGGCTGGGCTGGCTGGTGTGTGCTCAGCACAGGCCAAAGTGAACCGCAGCACAGTGCTCAAAAGTTTGCTTTCTGCTGCTCGCCTCTCCAGGATGCCCCCACACCATCTTCTGTTGTAGCCCTGCAGCAAACGGGGCCGGTCTCTCCTGGGGAAGCAAATGTTTTCTTTTTAAAATCTGGATCTTCAATTTTAAATAGAGGAAGGGAGTTCAGAGTTACATTTCCCCCCATCGCACTCCTGTTTCATCTTGTTCCTGTTCTGAGCTCAACACAGTATTTTTATGCTTCTCTCTGGTCCTGCGGTTGCTTGTCTTTTATACATGTATTTCTAGTTTTGCTCTGCTGTTTTTCTAGTTCCCTGTTGCTAATTGCATTAAACCGCGTTTCCACCGAGACTGCAGCAGTGTCATCAACCTGTAACCTGTCAAATCCCTTCACCAAATTCAATTGTTATTGTATATGTAACGCTGCTTTGTGTGGTTGTTCCCTCGCTGCCTGCAATGTGAGCTGGATTTTGATCAAGTGCTTTCTTGCACTTTGAGCACGCTTCAAGCTGCTGGAGGTAGCTGGATGCAAACACAGAGAGACAGTTACCCTAAGAGCTCTGCCGCCTGTAATCTGGAAGCAATGAGATCAGTTGTCTCTTCTGCCAGCCGGCTGGGAAGCTGATGGGTTGTGGAAAGGTTGGTGGAACTTCACAAAGTCCTTTAACACTTTGTTAGGCATTGCTTCTTTCTCACTTGGCACTAAATAATGCACTAGGCGCAGCTGGGTTAGACAGAAAGGATACATATGCCTTGGAAAGTCTTCCAGCACCTCTGTTGTTTTACTTTTTTTGGTATCGTCTGAGGAAATGGTGAAGACATCCGTGGGGCTTTTCGTTCTGTTCTTGGTTGGCGTCCATAGGAACTTGCGGGCTACTTGGGTTTTAGTGAGTGGGATTGCAATGTCCTCTGAACGGATTTTCACACCTGTGGTCAGATCGCTTCTCATGGTCAGGTAACTGTTCTACCACAGAGACAGAATTTTTTTGAAGTTGTGCTTCCTCTGATGTCTTTTTCCTTTCTGAATGCACTTTTACCAGGTGATAGTACCCTTGTGAGTTGGAAGCTCTCTGGAGAAACATAGCAGAGGTGACTTGCTTTTGTTGCTGGTTATGTTAAGCCCTGCCAAGTGCCTGGAAGTGAGTCTGTCAGCACACAGAAACACCCTGCCACTTTTCAAGGGGATCTTGCCTGATGGTTATGGCAACCAAAGGCTGATCCTTAGTGTTTGGGATGGCAGAGGTGAATGGAAGGATTGGATGGTGTTGATGGTCTTCTCCATCAATTTGACAGTTTTCTTGGGGGTTCTGTATATCAAAGCATTTCTTCCACATGTCCACATGACCTCAAATCTGCCACGCAACATCCTAGAGCACATGAATGCTTCATTTCCTGGGAATTAGCTACTTTTGTTATTTGGGCATCTTGCTTCCCTCTGTTTTGTTTAGCATTCCTGATGATTGAAAGTTGGATTGCTCTGAGCATCTAGTCATACCACTGACCAGCAGATTTTTCATGCAACATTAGGATCAGAAGTGGCTCTTCTGGGAGACATTGCTGTGAAGATTAAGAAAAAGGATATGAGAGGCAAGGGTTTAACTGGGAAAGAAAAAAGGGGTTAATCCTCTCCTCATCAGCAGCGACCAGCGCTGCGGGGAGCCCAGGCTGCGCAGTGCCTCTGCAGATGGGCTCTGTCCACCTCCGTGGCAGCAGCACTTTCCTGCTCCCTGTTGCGGCAGAAACTCGCTGGCAGGTTTCTCAGCTGACAGTTTGAAGTTGGGAATTAACGTGTCCAGTTTCCAAATCTACATGGACCAAGTGAGAACCTCGTCTGCCCGAAATACCAAAATATTTACAGTCTATTCTGTATGCTTTCCATTTGAGAGGAGCGAACAGTGGGGCACAGAAAGGCTTCCTTTGGTCCAGAGCAGCTCCCTGCAGACCGGAGAAATGGAGCAAAATCTTGCATTGCCGATTGAAATGTTGCAGCATTCATCTCTCTCAGGTTTGGATAGCATGTCTCAGTATCTAGCCAGGCAGAGCATACGTTACAGGAGCTCGGCTGGCCTGTACTTTTAGCTGTGGTTAAACTCCTGGCTTGCAGAGCTCTGTGCTGATACCTGCAGTTACTGTATAGCATTTGTACTGTTCAGAGTCATTTTCCTAAGTGCCTAATTATATTGCAGTTAAAAAATAAGAAGCCATGACTGCTGCTGTTGATCAAACTGCCAGAGCGAAGTTGATGTGAGCGTGCTCTTGTTGCTACTTCTGCAAAGATGAAACCATCTTATGTTCAGCGGGGAGCTGATGATACATTGCTTAGCATTTAAATATCCATGGCTGCAGCTTCCGAGGATCCTCGGGCTGCTTTCCCTGTTGGTAGCTATCTTTGCTGTTCATACTTGTCTCAGGTCTTCCCCTCTCTCATTTGCTGCACAAACAAGGTTTTACACGTATGGAAACACTGTTCTCAAAGAAAGTGTTCACGTTGGGGAGGTAATTTCAGAGGCTGCTGTGAAGGACTTGCTGTGGTTTTGGAAAGAACAGGACTCAGGATGGGGAATAACTCGGTCCAGTTTCGTTGCCAGTCTTTGTCTTTCAAGAGATTTCAGTGGCCGAATGAGCCAGCACTGCTCTAAGCCGAGAAAAGGTTTTTAAAGCTGGGAGGAGAAGATAAAGTCAGGAGGGATCCCTTTGGCTCAGAAGTCCCATGCCAGGGCCTGTCCCACAGCCTGTGTGGGTGACGCAGTGGCTGGCGAGGATTTCCTTACACCTTGTCAGTGGGTATCTTGCTCCTGCTGTTCACCGGTATGTCCTGAGCTGCACTGGTTCCTGCTAATTGCTTTGGTGAATTAATGAATCTGTCCGAATCATTGGCTTCTCGGTGACCTAGACCTAACTCAAACAGTTGTGTGCAGGTCTCTGAAATATTTATGTCAGCACGGTTGAGAGAGGGCTGTGAAATACGGCGTTAAACTACCAGGGTATGCTCGGCTTGAGGTGTGTAATCCAGGAAATAGGAGCCTCATCAGATCAGCACAGATTTGCATGAAGAGGGAAGGCAAATGGGATTTTAAAAACCTCATTTATACCAGATGAAATGCTTCTTTTCCAGGTTTTTTTTTTAGAAAATAACCTGTTACTGATGTGCAGAGGGGGAAAAATCTCGACTGTGGAGTTGTTATAATCTTCTCTGGCCAGCAACAGGGAGAGCTGCAGGGTGGTTACAGCAGGTAGGAAAGCCCAGGCAGTCTCAAGAGCAATTGAAAATGTTCAGTGCTTGCAGGTAGAGTTATGGCCACTAGTAGCTCTCCCTCTGCTTGTTTTCCATCTGACCTCTTGCATATGAGGCTTTTGATATCTTAAATTTATCTAGTGCCTGTCCTTTTTATTACCACGTGCCTTCATGCTCTGCTCTCTCACCTTCCCCATCCTCGTGGGCTTTCCTTGACTTCTCACCTTCACATCACAGGATGCGTGGTCTCCCTAACACTGGCTTGTGCTTAATTCCTCCTTACACTGAAAGTCTTCTCTGGCAAAAGTGCCAGGGCTGAAGCTCCGCGTGCCGCTTCTGGCGCTGGTGTGGGGCACTGGAGGGCAGACATGTCAAACAAAGCAAATTCTCCGTGCCTTAGTCCTGATCCGTGTAAGAGGGATAACAGTGTTTCCCTGCCTCTTGTTGGTACGAGGGCATGATCGGCACTGCTCGAGAGACGCTCGGACAACGTGCAGACAGGCGGTATCTCAAACCTCTATTTGAGTAGGGAGTGTTTGAAGGATGCCAGCTTTTGGACATGGAGATACTGTCTGTACGAGCGTCTTTCCCTCCGGCTCAGCTGTGCAGATAAGGGCAGTGCTGTTACCTGTCTCCAGCCTTGCTCTGCGTTATCCGCTTGGATTTTCTTTACCGGCAGGTTCCCTGAGCTGGGAGGTCAGAGGGCACCCACCAGGGATGCAGACCTGGTCCTTGTCAAGCCATCTCTTCAATGTGCAGACTACGGCTCGCAGCGCTGCGCAGTGAGCAGGCTGGCTTCCTGGCTGTGAAGCAGGCGTGGGCTGGCCGTCCCCGGCACGGTGAGCTGCCGGGAGCCGCTGCCAGCATCCTGATGAGATGCCGGTGTAGGTGATGCTGGGAGCGTTGTAGCAGCGGACGTGTGTAGTTGAAGCACTCATGAAACAATTGTGAATGTTAGCGGGCTGGGTCCTTAGGCACAAAGCCGACCTTTTCCAGGAGAGGACAGAGCTGCAGAGCCTTTGTCATTCACACTAAGAAATGGGAAACCGTAGCAAATAACAGAAATTTATAGGCCAGTAACCGAACATGCATGTTAAAATAAGAAAAAAAAAAAAAAAGACAACTCCCACTTTATAAAAAACACTCTGCTTCTCTTATTCGATAAGTGTAGTAATGCAGTTTTGATTATATATTTTGTAGCATGTTGTATATGCAGTATATATACATACATTTAAATTTTCATAATGTGAGACCTTGGAACTGTATAGCTCCTGGTACTAAATCATTCCTGGGAACTGGGCAGAAATGGACTCTTGTGTGTCAGTACACTTAACTTGCAGGTTTTAATTAAGCAGAATCGCAGGGGTGGGTGGCTGTGCCCAGCCCCAGTGCAGCACTGCTCGGAGCGGTGGGATGGGCAGCAAGGTGCCGCTCAGTGGGACATGTTCAGCATGGCCAGGTACCGGTCCGACTCACAGGGTTGTTCCCTGTGTTTTCTGTCTGCTTCTCCGTGACCTGGGAGGTTTTGCAGCCGTTGTTTTCCCAGCACGTCCGTGAGGGTACCACATTCAGTATTTGTGAAGTGAACTGGCAGCCAATTTTTTTTTCCCCCCCAAACGCAGATAAAACTTCTGTTGTCTTCTGTCATTTCAAGAACTGCCAGTATCCTGGCAGCACCAGTGTTGGTGAGAAAAAACTCTAAATTTACTGCTTGGATTGCTCAGGTTTAGGAGCAGAGTGGGGCTGAGATGGGTTTTCGGTGTGTCGGGGTGAATACTGTCCCTTACTGGCCGTGGTGTTACTGGTTTCATTAAACAAGCTCGTTATAAAAGTCTTCTGCAGTGATGCACGTACTGCAAAAAACTAATTACGCTTCTGAGCAGCTGAGATAAGTTTGCAGCTTCTCTAACACATAGCCATGGGCTTGGATGTTGGGCATAACTGAAACAAGGGTGTAATGATGTATTTTTGTGAGACAAACCGTGACTCCTGGTAGCTGCGTGTATGACTCCATGCTCCGCAGTGTGTAACGGGTTAATTTGAAGCGGTTATAAACCAGGTGATGGAGGTGTTTGAGAGTCAAGCGGCTTTTTTTGTGCAACAGGAGGAAGTTAGGCTGCGGTTTTCAAAATATTTTTGAACTTAGCTTTAATGATGCTCTGAGTGGTGTTGTTATAATATAAATGTAGCATTAGTGAAGGGAGTAAGTGTATCAGCTGTGTAGCAGGAGACATAAGCAGTGGGAATCATTCACATGGTTAAATTTACATTGTTTGGAGGGGAAAAAGTGCTTTGAAAGAAGAGAGGCTGTTTCCCAGAGAAGACATCTCTCGTTCCTCTCTCTTATCTTCTTTCTGCCAAGCTAGGGATGCTGCGAGCATGTGAGCTGCTGAGAGATGCTTGAATGTGTGCCGGCTGATGAGGAATATCTTGCTATGGTTTTTATGTGCAAGCATGCTATATTTTCTGCAATAACATTAATAACCTTCATGTGACTGTTTAGAAGGATGAACCTCATTAAAGAAGAGGTATTTAATAACGGGCCTATTTTTATCTCTGTCTTTATCTAATGGTCTGCGCAGTTATTTCAAGCTTGTAACAGTGCTTTGGAAGAAAAATGTTTTCCCTCCTGGAAAACATTTTGGGAGTGCATCCAGCCTTGGTTGTCTTGAATTTCCGATTTGAGTATCTTCCCTCCTCCTTCCAGAGCCAGCAAGCCGTACCAGGACCTTGGCTCCAACATTTTCATTGGGTGTTATGGGAAAGTGTTTTTCAAAAAGTGTGACTTGGGTTCCAGAGTCACTTAAATGGTTCTGCAGGTTTGACCAAATATAATCAGAGCAACTCCATCACACTTCAAATGCATGATCTTGTTTTGTGGGACAAGCTTGCTTAACCACGGGTCGGACCTCCATCGCCATGACACCCTGGAGGTTGCTCTTGTGGCTGGGAAAGTGTGGAATTCCCACCAAAGCACCATCACAGATGCTGGAGATGAGGTGAGCCATCCAGCTGCTGTTGCACACTGCGAGCTCTGAGCTGCAGGGTAAGCCTCCTTGTGCCAGCAGAGCTCAGCGCCTTCTGAAGCCGTCCTTGTCTCTCCTTTGGTGACAGAGGGCTCCAAAAGCAATTATTTTCCTGGTTTGGGAATTATTTCCTGGGCTGTGGCATGACAGCAGAGCGGCGCTGCTCCTGGAGCATGGGGCTGGGTTTGCTGCGGGATGTGTTTGACCGCACACTCTCGGAGAGGTTGGCAGCTCTGGGGATCAGGCCTTTGTGCAGAGTTGATTTTTTTTTTTTCTAAATTTGCTATTTTATTATGTAATTTCATAAGTTAATCACTGACCTATTGATATAATGGAGACATTGTGTTTTCAGACTGCTCTCCTGTATTTTATCTCATTTGCTGGCCGAGGTTGGCCGTGACGGAGGCAGGTGGTCTGCCCCGTCCCCGAGGGGATGCACAGTCTTTCCAGTTCCTTCCGCATCCGTCCCTTTGGCATCACTGGCTCTGCATCCAGACTGCCTGCCTTGATTGAACGTTTCTCAGAGCAGAAGTGCTGTTTAGCCCATGCCGACCTATAGTACTGTACATCCTGTGGCTGGAATGACCATTTCTGAACCCTTTTCCCAAGACACTTAGGTGGCCGTATGCTCCGGGAGCTTGGGGGTTGGGGCCCTGGTGTGTGTTTGACAGTTGTTACAAAAACACCTGACTCCGGGAGCTAAACTCTCCTTTTCTTTGGCATTCAGTGTAGATCGTGTACATCACTAAAACACAGTTTCACAGCGTTATCTTTTTCATAATTAAGAAGAAAGTATTTTTCCCCACGGTCTTGCTCTGGCCGTTCCTTCCTGCAGTCTCCTCCACGGGCTAAGACCCCGCTTACTAAAATTTCTACAAAACTGATTCTAGGTGGGTGAGCACAAAGTCAGATTTTTTTTTTCAGGCAGTCGCCACACAGTCAGATGGCTCCTGCGAGGAATATTTCATCCTGATCCTTCACAGTTCATGTCTGCAAATTAGTGCTCTTACTCAGATGGGGCTGCAGCTTTTTTTTTTTTTTTAATTTTTCCATGTATTTGTTTATAGGGTCACACTAGCAACAGATCTTCTTTTTCCACAAACCTTTTCCAGAGCCATGTGCTCTGTCTCCTCCATTCTGGCTTAAAAGCACCTTGCTCTTCTGAGGAAAACTCTGAATATCCATCATGCTGTCCTGATTTAGTGAGACATTTTCTCTGATCTCTGCCCTCCATTCATTTAAGAATCTGCAATGAATTTGGGAAGTAAATTAAAAAAGCTATTTGATGTTTCTTGAGGTCTAGAAGCTTGTTTTGCATTTGTTCTTACTTGAACGCACACTGAAACAAATGTCTCTGCTTTACTGAAACAGCTTGCTTTAGCATCTCAAGGAAGCTTCTGAGTTAAAAAATAAATATATCTCTGTTTTTCCAGCTCTGCTTTACCAGCATAAGCTTGGGAAAGAAAGGTAATCTCCTTGGGTCTGTCTTGATGTTTTGTAGAACTAATTCCCATTTATTGCAAGAACTCTTACAACACTATATTCAAGTTTAATTTTTTATTATATGTTTACATTTTGGAAGAAGTAAGTGTGGTGGTATTGGAAATTCTAATTAAGGATAACATTTCTGATTCAAAAGATCTTCAGTCCAGAGAGTCTTTTTCCTCTCTCCTGATTTTCTGCCTGCTCCTTAAGACTGCAGGAAGTTTTGCTTGGGTCATTCACTTGCAACAGGATGTTATCTGAATACTGAATTAATGTATGCAGTCTGTCACTTGGTATTTCTTCTCTTCTGCTGCTGGAGATCTCCCAGGGTTGCAAAGACCTTGCAAGCGGCAATGGCAATAACAGGAATGTGCCTATGATCCTGCAAAGTAAAAGAAGAAACATTAAGCTGCATGTCTCTCCCAACACTGCAGGGTGTGAATAAATAGATCTAATCAACAATTTACATTTTAACCCCAGACCAGGTTTTATTTTTAGGATTTGTCATCCAGCCCAAGCAAAACCTTTCCGCTTCTGTCTGGTGGTGTTTCTAAAAGCACCTTTAAGTTATCACCGAGACTGTATTTTAAGATGCATTTACATTTTGATATAATCTGCTGCTTTTCTTATTTGAAACAAAGCCCGCCTGTTCTTCATTAATTATACTATCATTTAACCTGCTAACCAGGCTGCTACTAATTACGGTTATCTCACTGTTCTGTAGCTGATAATATGCAAAAATGATTAGACCTCTGCCTCTCGATTAGCTAGAGCTGTAACGAGGTGGCAAATTGTGAAGGCTTTTGCAGGTATTGTGAAGGTATTTACAGCCTATGTGATATAAAGCTGGGAGGAGCGGCTGCTGCGCCCGCGGGGTGTGCTGCCCTTCCGAGGGACCTCGACAGCAAAAACTGAAATCGAAGAAACTCGCTTTAAACATAGAAAAATCTGTTTTACTGTAGGGTGATTGAACACTGGAGCAGGTCAACTCCACCAGAGAGGTTGCGGAGTCTCCATCCTAGGAGACATTCAGAACCCAACTGGACGCAGTCCTGGGCAACCTGCTCGAGGTGACCCTGCTTGAGCAGGGTTTGGACGGGATGATCTCCAGAGGTGTCTTCCAACCTCAACTCATCTGTGACTCTGTATGGCAGTGCCTTTTTTAAGACAGAAGATCTCATGGCGGGCTTCACAGAGAGCTGCAAATCCTGGTGGTGATGCTGACTTCCCCCTTGCTAACATCAGCTGAAAACTGAATGGAGCAAACATGGGAGGAGTTGCTGGAGACTTCTCTGAAGAGAGGGAGCAGAAAGTAATGTCTGAGACCAGCTGCTGGGGAACTGTGGGTCCAGCAGGGCTGGAGCCAGGAGCCGGAGGCTGGAGTGAAGGCACCCTGTGGGACCAGAGCCTTTGCTGGAAAATAAGCCAAGAGGCTTTTCACTTGACCCCTGTTTTGGCATCTTTCCACCCACTTTGATCTCTTCAGATGCTCTCGAAACCTTTGGATTACATCCTGAAGTGGAAAGGACATGTCCTGAAGGAGGAGCAGAGTGAGGCTGCAGATAGAGGAGAGCTTGTACCTCACTCTGCCACCTGCGGGGAAAGCCTGGTCTTGCTGGCAAGCAGGAGAGGAGGAAGAGCTGAGGCCCTTCCAGATCAAGCTGTGTCAGTCAGGGGTGTTAATGTGACTGCTTTATGAGGAGGAAATGTATATGCTCTCCTTCACTCCAGCAAATGTCCTCAGATTAGGTCAAATCACCTCCACTGGCTATTTTTACTGTTTGCTCTCTGCTATACTTGATAAAATGATTTGTGTGGGGTTTTTTTGTTGACTTTTTTTTTTTCTGAAGAGGCCTAGAGATGGTTCACGTGATTTCTTTTGTGTCCTCTGCAGTGCGGATGATGCAGACAGGGTTGGGACGATAGCATCTTTATACTTGTCAAGTATGCATCCACAACCCAAGGCACTGCCCGTGTACAGTCTGAGTGCAAAGGTGGTTTTCTTGCAGGCTTAGGAATACTACACAAACAGGTAAAACAAGACACTCAATGAAGACCACGCTCGAGAAAGATTGTATCCACAGTCTAAAAGCCAGATATGGGGTCACTGAAGTGCATGTTGCAGTGGTAGTGGAGCTGGGAACCCTGAACGGGGAGGTTTCCTGCAGTTCTGGCATGAGGAACCAGAGGACCTCTGGTTCTCCATGAGGACCTCCCGATGCCTTGCACAGAGCTTGCCGCGACACTGGGCAGGAGCTTTCTGGAGGGGCTGCTCTGCCAGCGCAGGCCGTAGTGCAGCCCGGCAGCGCTCCCAGGGACTGCGTGACAGTGATGCTTGGCCGTTCTCAGCATGCTTCTGCTCTGAAACGTCGCTGTGCAGGAAGGTACCTTCCTACAACGACTGCTTCTTGTCTGCATCTCTTCAATTGGTGGAGCGGGGACAAAAATACCCTCCTGCTGCATCGCAGTGAGCCCTGTGGAACCAGCACACCTGAGAGACGAGGAGCCAGTCTGTACTCTCCTGTGCATCGCCTAGGCAGCACCGGTTCAATCATTTATCCCTGTTCACGCCACCAAAGCTTTATATCGGCTGGAGATGTGTGTAATTGGGGGGGTTAACCCAAACGGTTAGCTTGTCAGGTGTCAGGCAGGATTTGCAACACTGGCAGTTGGGGAGAAAAACTGTTATTAAGTAACGCAGCACCTTGGATACAGAAAGTATGGGGAGGCAATAAATACAGACTTCCATAATGTCATTTTATAGTGTCACTCTTCAGAATTTATAAAGACTTAGTTGCAGCGATGCCTGCAGCTTCTTCTGGTTGAATCGGTAAACTCTGTTCGTTATCTCCAGCACTTGTTTTGACCTACTGTGTTTTTAAAAAAAAGGAAATATTGAAGGCATAGGGGCACCCCAGTTACTTTCTTTGGCAGCTGGGTTTTTTGGTGTAAATCCAGCTTTTCTCAGGTTTGCTGCTAACACCCCAGTCAGTGCTTGTCTGGGTGCACGGACCTGAAATGTGAAGTGTTGCTTGATGAGAGCACTGAGAAACGCAGGCACTGACAACCTGCCTTAATCACCGCAGCCTCCTGCGGGCAGCGTGCGGCGACGGGAAGAGCAGAGCCATAGCGAGGAGGGATGCGACTGTCATCTCGGAGCGAGTTTGCGTGTCTTGTCATCCCACCCTTATGCCGCTCCAGCGTGTGGACAGTCTTGGACAGGCTGAGGATGGCTGAAGGTGGAGAAGGGTTCGCAAGAACTTCCTTAACTACAGAAAGGTGGTCGCTAAAGCTGCAGGCTCAAAGAATAGTTCGCTGTCATCTTGCTGCGGGTGTTGCCACTTGTTCGCTGTCAGGAGCACGCTACCTTGTTGGTGCTGAGAATGGCACCAGCGTTTTTCAAGAGTTCCTCAGTCTACAAATGAAATTGTGCCCGTTTCTCCCATTTTTTGTCAAGCACAAATCACAGTGGTGGCATGTTTGTGTACTTTTACCCCTGTCCTCAGCATTTAGCTCTCCAGGATGGAAGAAAATGAGTTCAAGGCCAACCTTCTGATAATTTATTATGTTCCTTGCGCTTAAGGACAAAATTTAAGTTGCCAAAAGCAGATGTTTGCTTGCTCCTTTTTTAGCTCTCAAAGTACTTTCTACGTGCTTGATTGATGGACGTCCCTGTTACATTAATAGTTGGGCTTTGCAGAAAGCTGTTATTACCAGGAGATCTGGTGTGGGTTTCAGTTTTTCTTCTTGCATTGAAAATCCATTATTAATATCTTTTTGAGGAAAAAAAGGCTTCAGCTCAGGCATTTTGCTTTGCTTTCTTAGGCTTCTTCACAACTGTCTTCTCTGAGGCACTTTTAAAATCAATATTACAAGTGTTCTTTATATTTTATTGTGTGGTTGAGGGTTTCTGCGTCTTGCTATTGATTTCTCATTGTGTTGCAGGACATTTGGGTGCACACAGATTGCCACGTGACGGATTACTTTAAATGAGTCTTCCCGATCATCACTGAGTTGGCTTTTTGCTTGCAGGATGCTGCTGCTGAGCCTGGAAGCTACCAGAAGAGCTTTGCCGGCTCGTAGCCCATGAGTGCAATCTTGAGACACTGAATTTGTGACCATTCATTTAATTTTGGTTTTGATTTTGGTTTTGTATCAGACATGGAGGTACACTTGTGAGGTCGTCTCTTTTGTGTTGTCTTCGCAGAGTTGTTCTGCCCTGGCTTCTCAGGCAGTTTCGTGTTCTGCATCATAGGAGCATAACAGGTTGTCCTGGTTGTTTGGGGTGGTCATAATGCATCTTCAGCTCTTTGGATCAGTGCTGGCATGAGCTGTGACATTGCCACTCGGATCAGCTCTGCTAGCAGATCTTGGCATTTCAGGGGTGCGAAGTCCAAGTCTGGATGAAATAATATGGAAATGCAGAGCACATCTGTAGCTGCTGTAAAGTTGGATTTGCTCTCGGAGCACATCAGCATTGATGGAGCATAGGCACATCTGTTTGAGAGCTCGTTGGGACCAAAGGAGGGGGTGAGGAGTGCCATGGCTGTGGCCAGCACAGGGCTCCAAAACGCATCCGTTACTCCAGGCGGGCTGCAGCAGGGGAAGAGCGCGTACTGAAGAGGACAGAGCACCGTGTGTGTGTGTGCACATGGCAAGTCCTAAAAGCATGGAGGAGAAAGAGCAGCAAGAGAAGTTTTCTGTGTAGGGAGGGTTTGCACGTGCCTCAAGCTCTCATGAAGCAGGGTGTTGAGCCGTCCGGCTCCATGGCTCGCCGGGAAGGTATGGGTGTGTTTGTTGCTTGACATGCCTGCGGGCAGGCTGCTTCCGAGCCCTCTGTGCATTGGCAGCACAGGCTCCACATCTGCTGGGTGCTTTGGTTGCAACGATATGCAATATGGAGGTGGTCTGGGTATACCAGCAGTAAATTACTGCCGGCTGGATTGGGGTGTTTGCTTGTCAGGCTTATCTTCCGTAAGGTTCAACTCCTAGACATAAAACACACTGTGCTTCATGGAGGCCAGTTTTAGCTTCTAAGGAATGAGTTGTTGTAGTTTATCCGTGCGTGCTGGGGACTAGAGCAAAAAGTTGGCAGAAGCACTGGTACCGTGTCTCTGGAGGAGCAGCACAGAGTATGGGTGTTTTAAACACGCTCGCAGAGGACACGGGCAGCCTGAGACCTTCTTGGGTCCAGCGGTGCCACTGCTCACTGGAGCCGGCAGTCGGGAAGAAGATGGCATGCATAACTACGGGCAGGCTTCGACCTTGCCGCTGGAACTTAGTTAGCAATTCTGTTGATGTTCTGGAAGTGAAAATATAATTCAGGCCACCTTCTCCTCCAAGCTGACCCTGAGAATCTGGGAGGAGAACAACTACTGAATAATTAGGGGAGTTGTTTTTTCTTTTTGCTAGAGTTACTGCTCACTGTTGAACTGCGCTGTAAAGTGTCATTAGTTTCCTTGAACTTATTGGTCCAAGTGTACTTTGCATTAATATAATTACGTAAATTGCAGTCTCATTAATCACAGTGTGCTGCAGCATATCACTGTCTCGCCTTATTTTGCGGACAATTTGGCTGGTGGGAACCCCTGTAACCCTGGCCAGGGGGTGAAGACTGTGGCTGTAGCACTCCCCCTGTACTCCTGTGCTCGTTTTAGCTCACGCTTCGTATTTGAACGCCTCTTACCCTGTAAGATCCGGGAGCATTTGCCAGCGCTGCCACAACTGCAGAGAGCAGCCACGCCGCTGCGGAGGAGGGCAGCTGGGACGCAGCCAGGGAAAGGTAGGTTTGTCGTCAGGGAATTCTGCCGTAGAACATCCCTGCTGCTGCCGTTTTGTTTCGGGTCCGTAGAGGTCCCGGCACAGCAGAGCCCAGGCTCCTGGCTTTGCAGTAAATACTCAGAGCGTGAGCTCTTGTGCAGAGCAATGCTGCAGGGCCGTTTGATGATGCTGTGGCTCTGTCTCCGTGGCAGAGCTCTCAGCCTTCCTGGCAATGTAAATTCTCCTGGCTGCATGCTAAAATTACACTGAGTTATTGATTTATCTTTGAGAGGATTTCCTTCCCGAGGGACCTTTCTGGCTGTTGTAATGATTTAGTTCTTCTGCGAGTGCAGAATCCATAGCAGAGCAGAGCCACCCTCCTGCCCTCGAGTCTGCAGCCCAGGCTTGCGCTCCTGCAGGCTTCCTCTGCAAGCTGATTTCTATTCCAAAGCTGGGACAAGGTTATACTGCTGTTACTTCCAAGTGACAACTGCAAATAAAAGGGCATTTTTCAACTTTTCACTGAGGAAGCTGCAAGTCTCGGACTAATGTTTATGCCACAGCACCGGCATTGTTATCTTGGATTTGTTGCAAATGCAGTTCTGAGGCTGGCACGTGGGAAGCGTGAAGCTGTGCCGGCATTAACGCACCTGGGCTCTTGGGAATGTTTTAATTCCTTAACATTGGAGTATGATGGGAGTAGGATCGTGCAAATTTTTTTTTCTAAAGCTGCAGGGTACAGCCTCTCTTTTCTTCGCTTTCTGCTGACTCGCCTGTGGAGCATCTCTAAAAATCAGGCCAGGCAAGTTCAATTTCAATCTCCTGCTTGTACTCCTGAGGAGGCAAAGCCAATTCTCTGCTTCTACCACCAATTTGTCCCCTTAGCTCTGAAATCACTGTCCGCTGTTTGTGGCTCAGCTGTGAGCCACATCTCAGTAGCTGTGAGCACCATCAGTAAAAGGACCTGACCCTTCAGGAGCTGGGCCAAACGTTTTACCTGCTATCCGTGGAAGGGAGGTGACAGGCTCTGTGTCCCTGGGTGCCCATCTCCAGCGATGGCCTGTCTAAAGCCACCTCCCCATGGGTTTCCGTATCTAACCCCACAGTGGATTTGGATCTTATGTCAGCTGCAGTGTGCACACTGATAAAATGTGAGGCTGCTCACTCACATGGTGTTATAAAACAGCATCCCCTGATTAGGCCCAGGGAGAATGTCAGTTTATTTTCCTGTGAAGCAAGTGTGGCACAACTACTTTCTTTCTTAGTGATCTATCTGTGAGATAAAACAAGTCCTTAGTGTCTATCTTAAATACTGCAGTGTTGACAAGTTCTCTTGACAAAAATTAGGCTAATGTCCCTTACGACTGCATTAGCTATAGAAACAAGGCTTTAAATTGAAGCTTTGGAAAGCACTATACCAACGCTCTCTCCAAGGCATCTTCTTATTCCAGCTTTTATTATTCAAATTCATTCTCACTATGGCATGGCAGTGTTGCTGGCAGACAGTTTTCTCCAATACGTTCTGCTAGTCTCGCAGCCAGGCGGTTCGGATCAGGCACCTTTCAGCGTTGAGCCTGGGAAATGTAGTCCAGCCGTCTGCGGACCTGGGCTCTCTTGGCTCTGGGGGATGCTCTTGGCTCAGGGAAATGTTGGTGCCGGGATGTTACTGCGGCCGCTGGTGTGAAAGCGTGAGATGAGCCAGCTGACACGCATCGAGTAGAGATGCAATCTGAGTCAATAAGCTGCACGCCTTGCCAGCAGTACAGCATGTCCTGAAACACTCCTGGTGATAGCTGGAGCTGGGAGAAGGGAGTTTGGTTTCCCTCTGTTGTGTCTTGTCTTTTCAGTTTCAGCCTTGATTGAGTTATAAACACAGAAGCTGAGGACAGGAACAGAGATCGCTGAGACCTGGTCATGAAGACCCCTTCTTGAGCTTCCCAGCCTTCCCCTTGAAAATAGTTTCTTTTTTTGTCCCTTTTTCCTCCTGTTGCACAATCTAAGGCTTCAGCTCCTCGTTTCCAACCACGGATTAACCATGGCCAACTTAGACCTCCTGGTTCTCACACTGGTGTTGGTCCTGATGGATTATCCCTCCCTAGAGAACAGTTGTGTCCTTTCCATCCCTCCGCATTGCCGGGTTCTTTGGTTTTCTCTGCCCTTACGTTCATCTGTGGTGGCCACCTCAACAGTCACTGGAGAGAGGAAGAGAGGCTCTCTGAGAGTGACAGATGTGGAAGACAGCTGTGGTTGATGATGTTCTGGAGGTGCTAATCTCTGCCATAGTAAAGAAGCCAATGGTGCCTGGCTCAAAAAGGTATTAGATGCCTAAAATTTGGCAGGATAAATATCATCCTCAGTTGCTTTTGTCAGGCTCTCAATTCTCCTGGTCATCCCCCTCGTCCTTCTCTGCCTACGTTCTGCATTGATCTTCTCTGAACGTAGATAAGCCTTCAGCATCCCAGATGGGCTTTCTAGTATAACAAATACACCTGTGGGATGACAATTATTGAATAGGTTGCGGTGACATTATGAAGTAGTGTAGGCTTGGGGATAAATAACTTAGTGAGTTGGAGAGGGATTAAAACTGGCTTTTGTAAATAATGTTTCTCTTGGATGTTGACTTGGCGACATGGTGAGACAAAGGTCACTGCAGTGTCTGTGCAGCCTGGCATGCCGCTTGATAGCTGAAATAATCAGACTGTGGCTGGATACCTTCGATCTCCGCGTTTCTTCTGCTGCCCAGACCTTCGTGGGATTAAACTCTCTAACCTGCTACAGTTCACAGAATCGAGCCCAATATCAGAAGAGAAAATAAATTAAGTGCCTCGTATTGAATCGCTAAGCACATGCATCATGCTGTAACCAAGGGTGTGTGGTAATGCATAAGAAATGACTGCCTCGAAGCTGGAGATAAGGGTTTGCTTATAAAGTGAAAACATGTGTTTTTGCCAATTTTACAAAAGGGCAACACTTCCTCTTCCTTCCGTGCTATTATTTTTTTTTTCCTGGTGTATTTTCTGCTGTTGCAGCGCAAGTGAGAGAGAAGCCTTTGCAGAGAGGGAAGTGGAAGGGCAGAAGCACTTGTTGCGAGGAGCTCTTTGCCATATGAAGCTTTTCTGTATTGGCAGCAGCAGAAGATGTATCAACAGATGCTACAGCAGCGACTGCCGTCAGAGAGGCACCATATGTCCTCTCCTGAGCGTTCCTGTTGCTGCTTCCCTAAGAGTCTTCCTTCCCAGGCACCTCGCTAGCATCCACCTTTGTTTCCATTGCTTACTATCTCAGAGCATCCCGGAAAGCAGCAGACACCTCACGGGAGGTACGTGCTCTGCCCTGCGCGTGACAGCCGGCTCTCTCGTCCACGGTGGTTGTCTTGCCACGAGAGGGTTGAGTTTGGTGAGTTTTTAGGCAGGCAGCTAGCTCGGCTCTGTGCATGCCCTGCACGAGGCTGGGCTGCGTGCAGAATAATCTTTCTGGCCACTGGCGATGGTAGGTGTGAGTCAAACAGACCTGCTCTGACAGCGTCAACCAGGGCCCGTCGCCTGTCACCGCTGGGTTCGCCTGCCTCTCCCTCCCCTTCCGCTCTCCCGCTGCCAGAGCCGGAGGCGAAGCCAAGCGCAGGCAGCAGGTGGATTTGGCAAGAGGCGTTAGGAGCTGGAGCCTGGTGCTCGCGGCGTGCCGCCGGTTTGAATAACCGGGCTCATGGCCCCCAGTGCTTGCTGATCAATTGAGAGAACATAAATACTGGTGCTGTGGGAGAGCACTGGATCAGTTTAAATTGGCAGTCATAAGTGGTTGTCCAACCGAGTGTCCAAATTTAACTGACACTTTCGCATGTCTAACCAAGTATTACTTACTGGAAAGCCCCTTCCTTGTGACACTTTGTTCTCCGCTAGCTGCGGATCGAATCACGGAAGGAGGGATTTGATTCTGGCATCATTATAAAAACGTTTTCATTATATCTGCCGAGGGAAACAAATTACAGAGAAGACCTCTCAGTACTAGGACAAAAGAGTGGCTCTTAAACCCTTTTCAGATAAACAAATGTTTGAGCTGTAGGCCTGATGGATGGTGTTTAAAGACATGGTTATTACTGCAGCAAGCAAGCGGTTGGCATTAAAAATCATAGATGCAAGAAAGTAAGTTCTCCCGAGGTTTACTGTGGGCATGTGTCTCCCTGTAATCCTGGTTGTGAGGAGCCCTTAGCACCCTGAGTCCACACGGTGATCTCTGTGGCATTGGCCATAGGAAAACAGTAGCCCAGCAAGCACCAGTAAGTAGCTTCTCTCTTGCTAAATAAGAAACTGGAATGGAAATGGCCCTTTCTCCGCACCCTGTTCGAGTAGGGTTCACGTGCAGCAGAAAGCAGTGCTGCTTCTCTGGGACACATGAGGAGCGTGGGCAGGAGCAGAGATGGTGGCACTTTGTGTTGGGATGTATTAGTGCGGCGACTTCGGGGTTTTCCCAGGGCTGGCTTTGCTGCCAGCAGCAGTGCTGGGTGTTGAACTGGGAACAGATTTGCCCTTGGCAAGCTTGAAAGCATTTCAGGTGGGTTTTGTCCCTGCTCTGCTGCAGCATGGAGCAAAATCGGTGTTGGAGAAGATGTCGTGTTTAGAGATCACCATTTTGACAGGTCGAATTCCAGGATATTTATTAGCATAGCTTGGAGTATTATAGAAAAGATTTGTCAGATAAACTAACCAACTGAAGTGTCTTATGTGAAACATCCTTGATTTTGTTGAGGTTTTTTTAACTGTTCATTCAGTCTCTCAACAATTCATCACATTCAGGCGTTTCTGGAAGACACCGGTGCGAGTTGCTGCTGAGAGCTAAATATCTGTGGCTTGGGGATCAGGCCCTTCCTGCTCAGTATTTGTCTGCGTGCTCTGGGAGGCAGAAGAAAAGAGCAGTTTGAGTTGTTTGCTCATGCTGTGAGGACAAAACTCCTCTCTCATGGTTTCCTCCGTAATCCCAGGAAGGCAAGGATGTCTCTATCCTTGTCAGTCCTCTGCACAGGAGGATCTGTGTACCTATCGAGGGGCAATGATAAGACAAAATAATGGTGATAAAACCAGCCTGACACCACCAGGACTTTTCATTTGCAGGCAGAGGCAGCGCAGCTGCCTTCAGCCCCGAGGCAGGCAGCCCCTGGGAGAAGTGGCACGATGGGAATGGCCACGGTGAGTCACGGCAGGGGTTCATCCAGCATCCCAACCCCTACAGATGCTGCAAGCACATGCTTAAGGAACATGGCAAACATGCAGTGATTGTAAAAGAGTTTTCTCTATAATTAATTGCAGTAGGTAATTAGAGCCCCTGCCGTCACTGACGGTGTGGACCTGAGAAATCCAGGAGCTCTGGGCAGAGACCAGGACGGTGCTTCTCCAAGGATGTGCTGCGCTCAACAGGCAGCTGTGGTTTCCCAGCAGAAGTACAGAACTAACGGAAGTAAGAGATGCACATGAAGTGGCTTTGTAAAGCATTTCATCCAGCGTCGTAGGAGTTTCTACTTGAAATGTGGACGCAGGTGCCTGAGCTTCCTCACCGCCTGCGCTGCGGGTGAGGTACAGTGGGAAACGCCGGGGGATGCTGGGGCGGCTTCTGAGGGGAGCTTCCAGGCCTGATGCTGTTAAACCTCTCCACCAGCTATCTGGAAGAGGTGATACATAGCATATTAATGACGTTTTCCGGTGGCACTTAATTGGGAGGAGCGGTGAGCGCCAGAAAGCGAACTAATACAAAAGGCTGTAGATGAGTGAAAAAGGGGCAGGAAGTAGCAAAATGAGATTCAGGCTCTGGGCTTCCTCTTCCCATCAGTAATCTGTCTCTTCTTGACCTGTGTTTCTACACATCTTCCCTTCCTTTTGTATGTAAAAATGTTCTATTTTGAAATCGCAAGCAATCCAAAGAGTGATATGACTCACCCTTACAGAAAAAAAAAGAAGCCAGGCTTTGCTGCTTCCTTGCTTGACAGCGCTAACCAGAGAGTCCGGAGTCGGAGCACACACCCAGCCCCATCAGATTAGGGCTGATTCCTCTGTTTTCCTCTGAGCCCAGCATTCAGCGAGAGAAACAGGCAGCACCTTCATGCAGCCAGAGCACTGTGCTCGTGTGAAATCCCATCTTCTCCCCAGGCAGAGCCCGTGGCAGGAGCAGGCAGCATGAGCAAGTGCCAGGGCAGTTGTGTCACCCTGTGCATGACCAGCACGTGATGCCCCAGCCTCTCCCATTTACCCACCTGTGGCACTGGTGGCTCCAGGAGCCGGCGGTGCCAGCGATGCGGTAGAGGGGAGCTCTGCTGCTTCCTAGGATTTGTCTCCTTGTGGTTTTGTTTTGTTTTTTTTTTTTAATCCTTATTTTATTAAAGGAGTAGGTACAGTGCCATCAGATAACTTTTTGCGGATGCTCTGTCAGTCTTGTGCAGCCTTATTATTTTTAATACTGCAGCACTGCCGGTTTGTTTTGCTGGGAACATTCAAGTATTGATTCGCGGATTCTTTTGTTGCCTGTATTGGAAAGAAAGTCGCTTTCCCCTCACTCCCCTGCTCCGAGATAAACAAAGACTAAAGAAAGGTAGATGTTATCTGACGCTTGCTCAGATACCAAGGTGATTTCTGAGAACTGCAGAGCCAGTTACTGACTCATAACTGTGGCTTGTTTTCACACCGTTAATAGATTTTTTTTTTTTTTTTTTTTTTTTATTTTGCAATGGCAAACGAGGACACTCAGTTGAGGAGAAACCAGGGGATCTGCCTCGATGAGCTGGATCACCCTTTTTTCTGCTTGCAGAAGCCTTCGCAGGGGGACATTGCTCTGCCGTAGGGGACAAAGTGGTGCCAGAAGGTGTTTTTGGAGGGGGAGAGACTGGTGTCCCTTTTGGGCCTCTCTTGCTGGGCAGGTCAATGGGTGGTGGCTCGGGGGTCCAAGGGGTGGATAGGGGATGGGGAAGCCGCTGCCAGGAGTGTAGTGAGTTATTGCACAATCTCGGTATGAGATTTGCATGTCTATGTATGATGTAAAAATTACCTGGTTATTTTTAATGCCTGCTTGTTGCTGTGTACTGAGTTGGGGCTCAGCTTTGTCCCCATGCAGAAATGCAAAACCACTTGTGGCCAGCACTAAATGGAATAATGTACTGGAAGGAGCTGGGCAGGATGAGACCTGTCTCATTTAGTTGAGGAAACACAGTTGGTCATTTGGTTGGTCTAGAAAAAGAGAGATGGAGTTACTTGGATATTACTACGTGATGCATGTTCAGCACAGCAGCCCTCTGCTTTTAGTTATCCTGTATATAACGCGCCTGATTACCTTGCCTTAGTTGTGAGCGTGGTGGAAGCGTGTTCTGTTTTCCATTTGTTTATTTATTTATCGTCTTGTTTTCAACCTCTGCGAAGCTTGATATAGGTATAGAGCTTCAGAAACGTACACATAACAGAATAACAGATAACTGTGATTTGGTTACAAGGCAATAATTTAAGTCGACAGGTTTAGCTGATAACATAAAACACAAGAGAGAAATAGCATCAGTTTATAAATGTCAGCAGAACCCCTGCGAGTGAGTTGCTGCCTTGAAGCCGGCTCCGGTGCTGTTACTCCATCTAATATATTATAAGAAGAAATAAATGGATGATTGAAAAAATCTGGCTGACCAAGATTAAAAGAATAGGGCTATAAATTAAATTCTTCCTTGGCGTCACTTAAAGCAACTTTCAGGACAGACAGGACATGTCCGAATAAGACGAATGCTAATGCACTAGAAGGACCTTCAAAAGACCAGGTGTTTTTAGGCTGTGGATGCTCAGACGCATGGCAGCACCCAGGCGCGGGGACAGTTTGTCCGGTGAGCAGTGTAAGTCACAGCGGTCGTGCTCCGGCTCGTGTGGGAGAGCAAAGCCTGTCCTGATGCTTCTGCAGCCGATAAAGGGATTAAATCGAGAACGGGAGTAACACCGTCCTAGCAGCGCATTGCCACAGGATCAGTGTCTCCTGCTTGGAAAATAAATGCTGTCGCTTTACTTTGACATTTATTCCCAATAAACACCTTGTCATTCGTGCAGCGGCAAGGGGGTTTTTTATCCTCTGGAAGGATTTTACCTGTTGGACGCTATCTTTTTGGCTGCGAGGTGAAGGGCTGAGTGATTGAGGGGCAGGCGGGTGGCATGTCCCTGTCAGGAACGCTGGGTGGTCTGCTTAAACCCCGTGGCTTTCTCTTAGATCTGTCAACCCAAGTTGATGCAATAACACGTATTCAAATAATTTTAGTTGTGGTTTAAAAAATTCCATGTATGGGGTATTTTTTAAGTGGTAAAGAATACAAACCGGTTGTGGGGGAAGGAGTTTGCTGGCTTCCTCCTCCAACAGCTATAGCCTTTTCTGCAGGTTCGTGGAGGGGTTTTCTCAGCTATTTCTACTCACTGGGTAGTTGATTTGGAGGTGGGAAGTTAATTAGAATGGAAACTCTTCTTTCCCTTTATAAGTAGCAAGGGAGTAGGACAGGATGAGATCCAGCGACTGTAGGATTTGGAGATCTCTGGAAAGTGAGACCATTCAGCTTCATTCAGTAACACATATATGCAATGCATACCTATTTGGATAGACATCTTTTATTTTTTCTAAGGTGTCAAGGAGAAACAAGGCAGAAAATTGCTTAAATATAAACTTGTTGTTATATTTTTTAATTGAGTTTCATTTCCCAAATACAACTTAGTACAAACAATAAGTAAAAAATGAATTCCTCTAGGAAAAAAGCTATTAAGAGTATGATTCTGTATTAACAGCACGTGAAGCTGTGTAATTGCTTACATATGTATTGCTCCAGTGTGTGCTCCCAGTTGTTGAATAGTATCAAATTATAGGAATCAAAGAGAATCAACTATTTTTAAGGGAAGTGTCTAGAAGCTACATATTGAAACATGATTAAAATTCAGAATTTCCAGCTTGCTCATTTAAATCAGCAATTTTAATCACATTATTCAAGTCAACCCACCCTCAAACACACTTTATGGATAATACTTCAAAATACCCCAAACTAAACAAGACTGAAGACCTCATCCTGTCTCAAACATCTGGAATATTTTAAAGTGACTACGCCAATCTTTTTGCTGAAAACAGAGACATCTTTCTTGGTTTATTTAATAAAGCAGTATGTTTGTCCTGCTGTAGCGTGAACCTGCGCTGCTGTGCACAGTGGCGAGAAGAAATCCCTGTAGCACCGAAAGCCGCTTAAATATATCAAGGCTGAGATTTCTGCTCTGGGGTTTGGATGGTCTCGATCAAATCTTATTTAGGAAAGTGCGAAGAAGCAGAAGCAGGAAAGGTTTGTGTCTTCTCTGATGGCAGCCTCCTTAATTCAGTTGCGCTGGGTTTGTGAGCTCGTGCGTGCCGGGGTTCGCGTTTTTCTTTTATTTAGTGCTTGCTGAAAATAGAAGCCGGGAGGACTGGTCACACGGGAGTCGCTCAGCCCTTCTGGAGGCCGCTCCCTTACTTTCCCTTTTGATGTTTCTTTTGAGCAAAGCCCATCAGCCTCGTTCCTCTCCCCTGGCAATCGAGTGAACTAATGTGGCCAGAAGCACTGGGAGCACGACAGCCAGAATATACTGTACTCTTCTAACGGGGACATTTATTTCTGGCTGCGTCTGACAATTCAGGAGTTGCTTCAGCAGGTGCTGTGGTTGTAACCTGGGCTGTCCCAGTGATTGTGACCCAGCAAGGAAAGCCGCTGGCTTTGGGAGGGGAAGAACCCAGCTCGCCCCTCGCTTCCTCCCCTGAGCGGTGTTCATGCCCATGGAGGAGGAAGACGTCCTCACGCATCTGTATGTTCAGCACGCAATGCCATTTTATAACTTATTTTTTTTACCTTGCTGGCAGACCCTGGCCTTGGTCTCTCCTGAAACAGGGAGAGGAGATGCGGTGTTGTCCTTTTCGTGGAGATCCTACAAACTCCTTTCTGACTGGCATGTCCCGGCTGGATTGCCTGCGAGGGGGACAGCTCAGCTACTGCAGCGAATTCCTGCAAAGCTCACCTTTTCAAAGTGGGAGGATGCTCCTCTAGATAGACATATAGATTAAAGCTCCCACGTATCACAAGTAAAGGAGCAGGAGGAGGTTTGGGTCCATCAGTGGGAAGCGTGCCAAGTGCGGAGGAGGCATATCTAGCCTGTCCTTGCATAGTTTAAGATGGGAAGGTAATGACATCTGTCCCCTCGCATATCTGACCAATGCAACTTCCTATGGACATGATAGAGTGGAGAAAAAGAGGAGCTATCGGAAATGCACTCTGTTTTAGTAGGAGATTGTCATGGTTTAACCCCAGTCAGCAACTCAGCACCACGCAGCTGCTTCCCCATCCCCCCTCCCAGTGGGGTGAGGAGGAGGAAAGGAAAAACAGTAAAACTCGTGGGTTGAGATAAGAACAGTTTAATAACTAAAGTAAAATATAATACTAACAATAGTAATAATGAAATATAATAATAATAATAGTAATGAAAAGGACTATAACAAAAAAAGGAAGGCGGGGGAGAAGAAAACCAGTGATGCACAATGCAATTGCTCACCACCCGCTGACCGATGCCGGAGCTGCAATCTGCGCCTCCCAACCAGCTCCCCCCAGTTTATATACTGGGCATGACGTTCCATGGTATGGAATACCCCTTTGGCTAGTTCAGGTCAGCTGCCCCGGCTCTGCTCCCTCCCAGCTTCTTGCACACCTGCTTGCTGGCAGAGCATGGGAAACTGAAAAATCCTTGGCTTAAGATAAGCGCTACTTAGCAACAGCTAAAACATCAGAGTGTTATCAACATCATTCTCACACTAAATCCAAAACACAGCACTGTACCAGCTACTAAGAAGAGAGTTAACTCTGTCCCAGCCGAAACCAGGACAGAGATCCTCCAAAATGGCTTTTCCTGGTTTTTCAAAATGCATTTATACCTGCTGGATGGCTTTAGGCTTTGAAATGTTTTTGTCTGAATTGTGACAAACATCCCAGTCTTATGTAGGAAGCACCAGGTCCTTTGATCAGTGAAATGTCTCTTTGGTCTTGAACAGGGAGAGATCAATCCGGTCGTTCCCTAGACTAGAGGATTTTGTCTTTGAGAACATGTATTTATTGTACGAAATAATTATCCTTGTCTTCGCTTCCCTTTGGTGGGAGATGCTACCTGTCTCCTGCATGCTGTGTTATTTTACCCCAGGCATCCTTTTAGGTGAAAGGAAGCAGATAAAGGAAAGGCTGAATAGGGAAACCTCATCGAGAGAGAGGAGCATGAGCAGCTGTGTGTCTGTCTGTCCGTCCATGTGCAGCTAAGATCTCTGTATTCATTCAGCTGCGACCCCGCTCTCCTAAGCAGGCAGATTCCTTGCATTAAAAGAAGATGAAGCAACATCAGGAAGAAGCAACCAAATATTGCCATCCCTCCATCCCAGGACGACAGCTGGCCATCGTGATGTGTTTGTGGTGAACTGTGACCAAGAAAAAAAGTCTGAATTTCCCCTCTTTTCTGCATTTAAAACCAAAGCTTAATGTATTCCTTGTATTTTTGTTGATGGATAGTAGTGATCATATATTCCTTTTAATATAATATTTCCAAACCAACACAGCCTCGCCTCAGTACATTTGATATTCAGCGTACCTGGCTGTACTCTGCGGTATGCTTTGATTTCACTTTGGCAGCTGTATTTTATGCTCTCTACCCCAATCAGCAACCAATTCCCCTTTCTCCAAATAGTCTCCAGATCCGCTCCTCATGGGGAGTTTTAGTGCTTTCTTAGGAATTGGTGCGGGAGAGAGGAGGGAGCCGGTGCTGTGCTGGGGTCGGGGTCCCTCCTCCCCTGCGGCACGGAGCCGGCCCGGCTGCACGGGGACGTGTTCATTGGGTCAGGGTGGCATCTGTGCGAGATTGAAGTGGCACTTGGGTCAAAGGGGCATTACTGGAGGGAGGGTGGTTGGCGGTGGATAGCCTGCTCCTGTTCACCATGCGGGATGAGGCTTTTATCTCTCTCGGGTAGGAGTGTGCGCCTTCAGCTCGCCCTTCGTGCGCAAAGCTGAAATAATGCACGTGCCCTAAAATCATCTGACCTTTGTTTGTAGGTCAAGCCGTTCCTGCAGGGTCACACGTACGATTAAATCTGCAGACGGGAGACAGAGAAGCCAAGCTCCCAGATAGCGAAAATGGAAAAAGTGACATGGGAGAAGAGAGAAGAAGAAAAAGGTACAGTGATGCAAAGCACCAGGGGTGGGTGGGCTGCGGGTTTCATGTCTTTTACTAGAGGCTGGATTCCCTGCTGCACTCAGTTGCTGTCCTTCCCAAGACTTAATTGCTAGTTTAAGAGTTCAGCAGTGCTGAAAACTGAGCCTTGTCCTTTGTGATCCCTTCGGGATGGCGGTAGAAGTGCCCTGAGTGCGTATTCAGAGGCACCTTCATGGCTTCTAATGCCATGACACTGAAACTAAGTTTGTGATGTGGCTTCTTTGAATGACACTTATTCCTTTGAAATGTCTGCAGCAGTCGGTCTGAAACTACTTTCTGAGCTTGAACCATCAGAGCAGTTGTGAGGGGCTTTGTTTGTGTTGACCTGAGCCGGACAACACTGTTTTTAGCTGGGTGCAGTCAGTAGGCTTGCAGCGTTCATTTACACATCAGTTACTGCCGACGTTCTCCTTAGATCACACAGCCTTCCCTGCACCCATATTTTTAAACTTGTTTTAAAAGTTTCACTGTCGCTGACTTTCCCCTTGGCACCCTCCTAACAAAGACAGGTTTAGTTACTATGGGGAACTTTCTTTCCTAAAGTGCGTGGGATTTGCCACGGCTTCCCTCGCTCCCCCAGTTACTCCTGTTCGGAGCATGGAGAAGCTCTTTAGTTTCATGATGTCTCAAAGGTTGGCTTTCCTTTTTTCTGTGCGAGGGTGTTTATGGCCCAGATAAGTTCCCTGAACCAATGAGATCAACGTAAAGAGCAACACAACATGGTTTTAAGCATTTCTGTGGAATTTCTGCTTGGACTTACCCTTGCCCTAACTTTGTGTGTGACCGTCATGAGCACTTCAGCTGTAGATCTCCATGTTAAAGCTTGCAAGTCCTTAGCAACGATCTGGTGGCACAGTGGTGCTTTTTTGTTTTTCCTCTGAAACCTTTCCTGCTTTTCTGTATTGCTATGTGAAATTCAGAGGCATAAATTAATCAGCTCTTGTTATTGTGTTAGGACTTGAGATTTTGAGTTGGCATGCAGATTACAGAGCCTTTTTTGATTGTCAGGGTGAGGTGTCTGCAAACCACACACAAAATGTAGCGCTCGGACTAATCTTTTCTGGAGTGTGGAGTTTTTCTGTGTGTTTTAAGTGAGATGCATGGAAATCCAGCACTCTTAGCTCCTTTCTTCCTGACGTTATCCATTGCTAGTATATCACAATGAAAATATTACAGATACAATTGTTCACTCAAAATGTTTTGTTCTGTTTCCTCTGCAAGGCTGGGCAAGGTGGATGTTGACTCAAATTCATTCACATCCCAGGAGCTCAAAAAAGCGTTGGCTAAAATGAAGGAGAGTGAAAAGGCAGAAAGAAAGGTAAGGCGAGTTCCTTGTTTCTCAAGCAATGCATGCTACACAGATGCGAACGCCCTGCATTGCATGTCTCAGAAATACGATGGTTAAAGTAATTGCTTGGGAAAAGATTGTGCAGACTAATCTTCTGGTGAATATGGACCTAAAATACCTCTGCTAGCTTGTTAGTGATATAGTTCCCTGGGAAGCTCTCACCCCTTTTTGTACTAATCCTGGGTTTTCTGTAAAAATGGAAGACTTTTGTTCAGATCCATTTTATTCATTTCAAACTTAAAGGCCTTGTGTTGCAAGCTGCTTATAAGTACTTAAGTATATTTGCACAGTTCGGGGTGTTTCTCAGTAATAATTATCCTGTGGGCTGTCGGGGGAGAGGGGCTGCAGTGGTGGAGTGGGCTGGGATCAGCAGTTTAGCGATACATCAGCCATCACATGCTGCTGCTTTCTGGTCTTTACTCAAGCGAGCGGGATCTCAACTAGCAAAGCAGACACACAGTGTCCACATAACTGTCCTCGTGAGCCACCCAGACACTGGATTTCTTACTGCCATTCTTGGTGTACCAAAGCTAAAGTGAAGCTATGGGATCTTTCCCGAACCCAAAGCAGGTATGGTCAGTAAGCTCTCCAGTGTGATGCTGCTCCCCTAAGTTTTCTGATACCAATATGATTAGACCTGAATTAATAATGCAGAAAAGTAACTTGCAAACACTTGTGTGCATGCACAGGCTGGTTTCCTTTCCATTGTTTGGATGTATTTTTATCCATTGTTTGGATTTATTTGTTCAACTGCCGCTTGGTTCACAAAAATGTCTGCAGACCCCCAAAGTGGACTGGATTGCAGCATAGTGGTATTTGTAAAGGAAGTTACTTTGCTGTTCACTATCCTCCTAAGCATGAGGAAGCACAAAAAGGGTTGTGCAGCTGAGGCGCTTCTGTTCTGGATTCGGTGATGGTGACAAGCCACTGGACATAGCATCCTCTGCCACTGGCACAGCTGGATCCAGAAGTGATCTTGTGGTTTAAGTTTCCAATCTCATGCCTTGGGTAGTAAAAACCGAGTGGCCATGGTGAAGCATAGGCTGAAGTTTCCTTATATAAGCTTCCCATTTAGTTATAAGTAGTCCACAACCCAAAGTAAAATAGAATATAAGTGCTGCTTTCAGCCCTCTCCAGGCTTGGAGCTGGTCCCCAGCCACTGGCATGACACTGGTGAGATGATATGTGACTGAATCATCAGGTGGATCAGTGCCTTTTTCCCCTCTTCCACTCAGCAGCATTTTCTTAGGCCCTAGCTCCTCCTGCTGCCTTGACGTTGTCTCAGTCAAAGGAAAACTGAGGTAAGAGTCAAGGCTCTAAAGTCTTGGAGTCGCAGAAAGTCTTTTTTTTCCCCTGTCTGGCACCAGGGCATTATTTCGTTTTCTGTACAATTATTTATGTAGCAGCGAGCATTACTGATTGCAGGACTTCTTGAAATGAATGTCATTTAAATGCAAAAATTAGTGATACTCTATTATGTGAAAATAAGCCATATTTTAAAAAAATCCTGTTAGAATAGCTATTGTCCCAGCAACTGGGCTAAAAACAGCTACGTCTAATGGACCTAAAGTACTCCATTTAAAATCACTCCTGCAGGGAGCAAATTCATCCTTGAAGTAACTGTGTCAAAGTAAATTGAGTTACACCAAGCGTGTTCCCATCTACGCTCTTGCAAAAGCAATTCTGTGTGGTTGGGGTGAGGATGGCATTCTGCATTACCACGTGGTACCTAGAGTAATTAGGCCAGTAGTCATTAGCGCCGGTTGTACGGCTGCCATTAGATTGACAGTGCTTTCACTTCCATCGGTCTTTTTTTTTTTTTTCTTTTTTTCTTCAATGGCTCGAGCCCTCGGCTTCTGTTCACACACGGGGGAGCGGGGCAGTGCTTGCTGGGGGAAGCGCTGCACGTGCAAACCCTCTAGCTGGGGTTCACTCCTGTATAAAAACATGTTTTGGTATTGGTGTTCATGACAAAATCCCTTTCAAAAGGGGCTTTCTTGCTTTCTCCTGCTTTTGCGGCAGCCCGTCTTCAGTCTGGCCTCTCTGCTTCCTCCGTCCCCTGCAGACTCTGTCCCCGCCTGTCCCAGTGCCACCAGTGCTGATGCTGGAGAATTGGTCCCTGGACAGGGACCTCCGGAGGTGTCCAGCCCCGTCTCCAGCTCCAAGCAGGGTCAGCTGTGAGACTGGGGAGGTTGCTCAGGGCTTTTTGCAGTCAGGTCTTCAGAACATCCGCTTGCAGGCAAACGGAGAAGAGCAGTGCCGCCTGCCTCTGGGCTTGACGGTGTTTTGGAAGGCACATAGGACGTAGAAATGGTGTACAAAGCCCTAGGTACAGGCTCAGTTCCTCGGGGAGTGCTTACTGGTACCCAAGGTGGGTATCTTACAGATAACGGGGTTCCTGGGCTTCTCAGAAGGACCCTCCAACGCTGCCCCTGCATCTCTGATGCACAGTGGTAAATCCGTTTGCATAGACAGCCAGGTTCCCCTTGTAAATCTGGGGCTGGGGTTTCTTTCTACGTCTTTCTTGGCTCGCTCTATCGCCTGCCTTCATATCTGGTTTCCTCCTTCTGCTTTCAAGGCCCACGAGGAAGAGGTGAGGAAGAAGTTTCGGCCCATAGAGCAGCTGAAGGAGGAGTTTGAAAAGCTGAACGTGAAGATGGAAACAGATTATGAAATTATGGTTCAATTAATCAGCAAATTCAACAGCTCTGCCTCCACACTGGATGAAAAAGTAGCGGCGCTTTATGATCTTGAATATTATGTTCACCAGGTAACAAAAATGCATTAGTAACTACCATGTAAAAGCCAGGTGTCGTAAATGTGGTATTATTTTTCTTATCAGTATCAGGTAATACATTGCTTAATTATCATAATCCTGGGACAGTAACAGATAGCAGAGGGCTACTGCAGGCTTAGTTTATATCCAAGTTTGAATAAATCATCGCTCGTGCCAGGAGCGAGCAGTTTCCTAGGGGTTAGTGTTGCCTGATTTTTTTGTCTGTTCTCAGGCTTTTTTTCTTGCCCTCTCTTTTTCTTCTTTTATATGCTTAATGTTACGTAATGGGTTTTTTTCTGCCATTTTTGGGTAAGTAGAGTGGTGGCTGCTAAGAAAATAATTATTTTCTCACTCCTTCCACGGAGAGCCTCTGTGGTTGCAGGTAGGTACCCTTATATCAGTTCGCAGAGAATATCTTCGTTACCAGGGAAGACGACAGCCACCCAAAACGCTGTATTTTGTCTCTGTGTGAGTAAGAAGTGGCATGTAGAGCCTCTCTCACAGCTGGGCCGCTGGTGACAATGACTGAAGGCTCAGGTGAGCTGTGCTAATCGGCTCTGTGTGAGGCTGAATATATTTCCTGAAATCTCGCTTCCTCAGGTTTATGGTCACGCTTCCCCCCCCAACCCCGATCTCTCTTGCTCTGTTTTCAGCTCGCACTTTTTCACTTCCCGTTGGTTGCAGGCTGCGGGCACACCGCTCTCCTCCCTCGTGCTTGGCGCCTTCCCACGCTGCAGCGGCTTGGGTGGGTGTCTGGGCATCGAGGCTGTGTTCTGCCTCGTGGGAAAGGACTGGGCTTCTCCCTCCCCAGTGACTGGGAGAGTTTGGAGTGGACTGGGAGAGTTTCCAGTGTCACTCTCAGTGACTTCATCATTTCAGAGGGTGAATGGGACAACTCTTGGGAGATGCCAGTGCAAGACCGTTCACTGGAACAGCACTTAAAACCAAACGTGGTATTTTGGGGGAAGGTAGCTGAAGGAATGTGCTGCTGGGAGAGGGAGTCCATGCACCAGCTAATAGAATTGTTATTTCCAGGGCTCTTTGTCTTCAGTTTCCACACTAAATCTCTGTCATACACATGCAGAGGCTTCCTTGCTGTTTGTTCTCAATGCTTTTGTTTCACTGACGGCATCTGTCTGACTCAGAGAATAAGTGTGAACAATGGGCGCCCAAAGAGCTTCATATTTATACTCAGGGCTAATTCTGTCTGGTTAAGGGTGCCAGAGCATCATGCCAGCATGCTAAAAAGCAACCCCCAAACACCCTGGGATGCTTTGGATTCCAGCATAATGGTCTGGACTATTCCAGCGTAAAATCCCGCCTGCTTGCAGCACAGGATGGGGCAAAGAATTTCAGAAAGGGAGAGGAGCAGGGAAGCGGTCCCCGCTCCCTGTGCGGGGACTGGAGCATCAAAGGGAACCACATCCAGCATCAAAGAGGTCAGAAAGGGGGAAATGGCAGGGAGGCTGGCAGGGAGCACAGAGGACTCCTTTGTGCATCGATCACAATGTCGCTCTGTGCCCGCGCTGTCGGGGCAGATGGCTGGGCAGCACCTTCTCATCAGGCAGGAAGCTGATAAGAAATATGACTTGTCTCTAAGCCAGCATGGCTTTTCCTCCTCTTTCTTTTTCCAGCCAGTTGAATGCGTCCAGAGCATTATCTCTGCTTGGTACTGACTTTAGCAGCACCGGCTTAATGTAATTACTGAATACCAGCCAAATACGCTTGTGCCGCATAACCCTGGAAGGGCTGAACTTGTGAGGAATCCTCTGTGGCGAGCCACAGCCATGCCGCTGGAGGACGGGGATCCTTGCAGGTGTGGGTGGCAGTGCGCACCCATGTGTGGGACCAGTGACAGCTCTGCTGCTCCCTCTTCCTCCAGCCTCCATCTGAATGGTAACGTGCCACAGCTTTTGATAATCATTCAGCTCCTGGCCATCGTGCTGCTGCCTCCAGGGCACAAAATGCCCTGTCGAGTGGAAAATGCCATGCCCTGTAGGGTTTGCAAGCAAAGGATGCTCTCCGCTCCGTGGCGTGGTCATGAGCATCCCAGAGCGCTGGGACGTGAAGCAGCGTGTGCCTCCGAGCTCCCCGCGAGGGAGCGGAGGGGAAGCCGTGGCTGGTGCCGAGCCAGGGGAGAGATGCTCTCTCCTGCTCTTGAAGAGTCAGCCCAAGGGCTCTGTGTTTGCTCAGCTTTTGGTTGCCAGCTCTGGTTTGCTTCTCGTCAGTCAGGATTCAACTTGGCATGTTTGGGAGCCCATCTTGGAGAAAGAGCAGGAAGGTTTGGCTTGCTAGGTTATCTGTAAAGCATAAAAACCAAATGCAAATGTGAAGAGGCCAGAGCATAACTCATTTATAAACAGAATTCACGGTGCTTGCACAGCAGTGTGCAGAGCCAAGTCCCGTTCTCATGCGTTGCAGGCTCTTTCTCTCAATTATTTACTCTCCTTATCTTTCCCTCTCCCCTCCTCTGACATGCTACACCATTTCTCACTGCTAATTTCCACTCAGTTGCGTACGGCTGACATGCTGCTTTTCCTTGCTCTCGTTTTCTAACATTTTCTCTCTCGCCTTCCTTCCCTGTTTTCTTTCTCCTCCGATTCAAAGCCGCTCCCTGAATAACTGCTGTCATATTTGCTCTTCTCCCATCCCTCTCCTCGCCCACCTTGCCTGTGTACTTTACTTAAGAGCTCTTTTGATCTTTGGCTTTCTTCTGTGCTGATTTCAGTGGACTGAAGTGAGGCACGAGCTGCTGCCTCACAGCATCCTCTGCTCCCCAGAGAGGTTAATACCTTCAAGTTGTTGAGTTTGGGGGTTTTGTTGGTTTTAAAACGGTGAGTGAGGGAAGGAGCTCTCACAACAGACTCCAGTTAAAAAAAATCAACACATCTTCAAAATAAGCTTTACAGCACAATTTATATTCTGTGGTTGAGGTGTCTTGCTGGGGCTGGCCTGAAGGACTCCAGTGCTGATGAGGTTACAGCGACGGTTGGTTTTACCATGACTGATGCTGGATGCAAACTTCTGCCTGTCTATGCATTCCCTCCTGAGCAGAAGTCAACGTCCAATTCCAGTGTTAAAACAGCCTCGGAGTTTTTACAGAGGCTGAGCAATAAAAGGACCCACTGGTAGCTGAAATTGGCTTGCTGCATAGATTTCTTTGTAGACAAAGGTGGGCCTGCAGAAAAATAAGAGGTCTGGCAGGTCCAGTTTATAGGGACAGTTAAAAGAATAGGATCTGAAAGGATACAAAGGCTGCTGCAAATCCTGAATCAGCGCCAGGAGACCTGCAGAGATCGGCTTTCTGTCGCTGGCTTTGCAGAGGGACAGCAAGTGGTGGGTATTGTCCCGTTGGGGAGAAGAGACGAGCTGTAGCTCCCCAGGTCCTGCTTTGGTAAAGACATACCTGTAGGACATAAAGCTAAGTAGCTTCTTCATTCTCTTGGGTACCTAAAATACCTGACTTATGGCCAATTTTGGTGAAGGTACACAGTTGAGATAAAAATAACACTGAGCATGAAGTCACTGTCAACTAAAAGAGCGTTCAGGCTGGAGCACGGTGCCTGAGCCCGACATACCCTGCATGCCTTGCAGTGTTTGTCCTGTCCCACCCCATCGGTGGGGTCTGCTCACTGAAGCTAGGGAGGTCGGTTTGCTTTTATGTTCTATTTATATCCATTAACATATGCTATTGTCTCCCTGTCTTTCAGGGAGGAGAAATGTTGAAATTCTAAACCCGAATTTTTTGCACATGCAATTCTGAGTGTTCATCAGATTCCCTTTTAAACTGCAAAAAAAAAAAATCCTTGAAAACCAAAATGCATCGATTTGACTTTGGACTGAATTCTTTTCTTGAAGCACTTTGCGTTGTTTCTCTAAATTTTGTTTGCAAGCCACTCAGAGCCCTTTTCTAAAATTCTCTCCGAGCACAGATGCCCACTGTGATTTGTGCCTGGTTAGCCCCAAGTCTGGTTAAAGTCAAAGACGGATGAATCCCCACTAATGTTTAAACTTTTCGCTACTGGCAGTTAGTCCAATATTGTCTGCTTTAGAAAAATCACTGCTCAGGCTGCCCCGAGAGGAAGCTCCTGGCTGACCCTTCCAAGCAGGGACTGGCTGCTGCTTTTCACGTCCGTATGAAATGGTTGACGGTACTCGTGAAAAACACCCAGAACTGCCCGTGTGCCTCGCTGTGAGCAGAGGTGATGCTGCCCGGGTATCGTTGCTGCTGACAGGCTCTTAAACATTGCTAACTCCCGGTGCTACAATTAGAGCATCAATTAATTAATTGCATTTGCAAAACATACAATTCCCTGGGTTCCCAGTAAAGGCCTGCTCAGGTGAGAGAGCAAAGAAGTGGGTTTTTTTGACATCATCGGATTTACTGAATTTTTGACATCACCTGAATTACCGAAATACGTGTCAAGAATAGTTTTGATAGCTAATCAAAGTATTTGAGTTTTCAGCGATGCCTTCTGCGTGTAGTAATAGCCACCTGTCAGTAGACCGTGCTTCTGCAACCATGACATCCACAGACAGTATTGTACGAAATCCGAGCCACAGTCGTTCCCGCTTTAATTTTTAATTGCTTTTAAAACTCAGTGCTGGTTAGACTGGGAGGGAGGAGATGCTGTGCTTTCTGAAGCAAGGCGTTCTCGAAGAGTGGTTGAGTGGAATCTGGCTGGGGGTTTTGTACTGATGGGGACCTGCTCTCTCCCAGGTGGACAATGCTAAGGACTTCCTCTCCATGGGTGGACTCCAGCTTGTGATCGACGGGCTGAACAGCACCGAGGCTGTGCTGAAGGAGCACGCTGCCTTCGTCCTGGGAGCTGCGCTGTCCAGGTGAGCTCTCTCTCACCTTGGGTGGGAGGGTGAAAACCTCAGGAGACCAGACGGGCTCTGTGCTTCTCTTCATCTCTCTTGATTTATTTCTAATAGCAGGAGCTGAAAGCTTCTCTCGTCCTGTGACACACCAAATTGTCTTCTCCCCTGCCTACCCTTTCCTTGCAGCACCACTTACCCTGGTCTTCTCCTCAGTGCGTCCTCATCCTGCTCATTCGACTTAGCCAGGAGTCATTCAGTGGAAGCTATGATTGTTTCTTGATTTCCCTGGGCTCCTTGTTTTTACAAAGTCCAAGGGGAATAATTCTGCCTCCGCTCCTCTCCCCTTGGCAGCCCTCTTTGGGGGAAAGGTCTGGAGGATGGTGCAGTTACGGGCGCCCCAGGGAGCGCCTTTCTCCCTCCTATTCCTTTCTCCTAGGCCGCTTTAGGATAGCGAGATCCTGATTTCAGAAATACAGCAACTCCCGTGGTCTTCGGAGGGGGGTTTTTAGCCCCACGGACATGTGCCTCTGACACTAAAAGGGTGTCAGTTAGACACAGGGTTAGGAACGGGGTCAGCAGGCTGAATCAAGAAGACACTGGTCTGAAGGATGTTTGTGGTTCATTGGAAGGTGGCTGTTGCCCGAAGGAGCCCAGTCGGCCTCGTGCTAGGGCGTAGCGTGTAGTGCTGCAGGTGGTACCGTGTGGGCTCAATGGGTTTTATTGGTGCCCTTTTTGTTTTATGGGGTTTGGGGCTTTGTGGTGTGTGTGTTGCACATTCATGGGGGCAGAGGCTTTAGAAATGCATTGGATGGACCCAAACTTCAAGGTCAGAAGTGCAGAGTGAAGATTGAAAGTCAGGACGCTTATATCTGCATATTTCTATGCCCAAAAATACGGTCACCTTCTCCACCACCGTAAATTATTTATCACTTAGTCTAATATGTAGTCTACAAATCTGCATTTCTTTTGCAATCTTGTATGCGATGCTGTTGGTCCTCAGCATGTGTGAAGTAATACGGCCTCATGGACAGCAGCAGGTACCCAGATTTACACCAGGAAAGGATCCAGCTTATATTTTGAAACAGTGTTTGACTTACTGATCACGAGAAGATGTGCTTTTTCACATCAGAAACACAGGCTCGCTCTTCATATTCTGGTGTATCTTAATGTTTGAAGCAATATTGTAATTCTTTCCTTAGGTTCTTTAATAGCGTGTAGACTATTAATGGTATGTTTCATAAAGAGAAAATCCTGTAGGGGCTCTGGAAACATTTGTAGGTAACTTGCGAAATGACAAGGGCTATTAAATAGCTTTTTTCCTGATTTAGCTAATGTGACATGATCAAGACTCAAGAAATTCATTGTCTCATGATATGAGCGTGTAGCAATGGCCACGAAACTAATGGTTTTATATAGTATTCCTCAATTAATTGCAAATGCCTTTCTTTGGACGGAAACAATCTCTTTTCTAATATGACAATATTAAAATACTGCTTTGGAAACTTTGAGACCTTTTTTTCTTTAAAGGACATTCTGACAGATGGTAATTTTGAGTGGTTTGGATGATGTATTGTCTGAGAGCTCAGTTCCAAAATGTGAGGAATATTATGCCTGGTTTTTGGGTTTGCTCTTTTTTCCCCTTGCTGTGCTTAAGCTTTCTCAATAGACACCTACATGCCAACTCATCTGCTTTGCGCTATCTGCTTAATTTGTTTGTTCATACATTTTCTCAGCTTACTCCGTGCTCCATTTAAACTGCCGCGGGCATTTCAAGTACTTCACGCTAAGACTTTTCTGATGTCTTGTGTTTTTCTGAGGGGTTGTTGTTTATTTCTTTCACTCATGGTTGTTCCTAGGGGCCTCAGTTAGGTGGTAGGGCTTTCCAGTAAATGCCCAGAGGTGCCACAGCTCACTGGGCTGTAGGGATGTGATCTGATCCGTACTTGTGTGCCTGGGGCTGGTATCAGGTCCTACGCTGGATGCTGAGCCATGCCTGGGCAACGGTCTGCTGCTCACCAAATGGGTCTGTGGCAACCTCCCAGGTCTCTTCAGCCAGGCTGGCTCAGGCCAGTGGTTTCAAGCCAGGCAAACCTTCCCAGAGGAGAATCAAGGCACGATCATAGCAGCTCCTCAGCCCAGCCAAGGAGGTCATTAACTCCTGGTGTAGCTGAATCTGGAAGAGGGGTTTTGGCGTTGTCTGTAGGCAAGTTGTTTTATGCAGGAGAAAACCACTGGGCAGTCTCAGGCGTGCTTGGGTCACATCCAGAACTTTTCAACTCTTAAAAATATCCAGGTCTTCTCCAGATTTTCGTTGTCCTTAACTCTGATCAGGTAGTGAAGCAGGGAAGGGATGGAGCAACCAGCTGCATCACCCAGGTCGTGCCTGCACGCAGGCCGGCTGGGCCCTGGCTCAGAGGTCTGGCTGTGCTGAAAACCGATTTGGGATAAAAGGGTTTTCAAGTGGATCAGCATCTTGAGCCAACGGGCCAGGTGGCTGGCCAAGACGTTGGATCAGCAAAGGCAGTAGGAGGAGAAAGAGGAGGAGGAGAGGGCACAGCAGGGGCAGCTCAGGATTTCTCCCTCCTGGTATCGCTCCTATTTATTTGGCTTAAACTGGACTTGAAAAGCAGCCTTAGCACAGCAGAGTGTGGTCCTCAAGGCAAAGAGTCCCAGAGTCTAGCTGCCAGGGTGCAGCCTGCATGGATGCGGTCCTCCCGGCATCCATCTGCCTCTATCGGTGAGCCTCTGCCATGGAAGAGGGTGACCTGATATGGAAGGAATCAAGATTTCATCTCTTGTCTCTTTTATATGTCCTTCATTTCAGGCATTTGGGTTTTGGTTGCCGAGTCTGTGACCAAATCAAACATCGTTCCATCTGGTAGAGTCTTCTGAGTGGTGCCCTTATCGCAACTCTAAAACCTCATCACAGTCTTACTGTTTTTAAACCTTTAACAAAATGTTTTCCATTCAGCAGTTTGCAAAAGTAAACTTCATTTGAACAATCCTCAAGTGCTCTGATTGCAAATAAAAGTTAAATGCACTAACAAAAATAATTGCTAGGCATGTGGGATTGTACATTTAGGTATCCATAATTCACTAACAGTAGATGCCAATACACAACATTATCTGGATTTTCAATGATTGCATTAGCATAAAAGCATGTTAGCATTTATTTGGTGGTGCTAACATTTAAATATATATAAGTATGAAATATTAAGGTATAGCATTTTGGAGGCAAGTAAAACTACTGTCTGTAAAATGTTCTTGCATATTTTTGAAGGTGCACTCTGGTATCTTCGGATGACAATCAGCATTCGCACCATTGGGTCCAAACATTGCAAAAAATGTCAATGTTTTATGCAAAGAGGAGCTATATTAAGCTAAAAAAGACTGCTGATGAGAGAAGTGTCTTCTGATGTCCTCTAAGCTATTTACAGGCAGCATCTTCCTTTGTGCGTAGCACAGCCAGGCCTCTGCGCAATTTGTATCTAGAGGTTTCACAAGACTGGAAATGTTAGCCAGAAAGGATTATGCTTGTGATTAAAACCTCAGTTTTTAAAAACTTTACCTCCAGGAAACGTTCTTCCACACCGATAATTTGAACATTTTAATATTTTGTAATAAAAGGATTTTTGTAATCCGTTTAGAAGGGGAATAATAATTTGTCGAATGCATTCTTGAAGCTTTATCCCAAATGCTTCCCGTATGCTTAAGAGTGAATTAGAGGTGAGGATGGAGAGAAGCTAAGCCGTGGGACCTTCAAGGCAAAGAGAAGCAGTTTGTATTTCACGGGGAGAGGGCAGAAAGCACAAAAGGTGAGATTTCGGCATGGCCAAAGTGGGGAGCCAGGAGGAAAGTCGCTTGTGCAGCTGCATTGAGAGATTTGTGGCGTTTTGGCCAGTCCTTTTAAAACCGGTGTGCTGTTTCAAACTGGGTAGCTGGGGACAGGATTTCATCCTGATGGTCTGAGCTTGCGTTTGCCGTATGTCCTAGCAGGACACAGGGCAGTCCCCAGCACAGCCTCTTCCAACAAGCCCAGCGCTACTGGGATCTCGCTGTTCCCTCTTTTGACTGTGAGTGATAAAACAAATGTTACAGGACTTGGTAAAGACTTGGGAGTAACCTCATCACAGGTAAGAACTCAAGCATCATCTTGTAGCAGCACTCAAGAGTTTCCTAGAGATGGCTCGCGTCAGGGTATTGCTTGTCTTAACCATTTCCCTTGAGATTAAACCCCTTAAACTATGACAATGTGCATCATGAACATCCCGATCACCATTCTTCACGTTACCCAGCTCTAAGGCTTGTTTAGAGCTTGCACCATTTTGGCAAAGCAGAGAGGGGCATAAAACATGTATCTGCTTTTCAAGATAAGCCTAAAAGAAGAGCCCAGAGCGATGGACTCCATTGCCTCCCTGCGCAGCGCTGTGCTGGGGTGTCCGAGTAGTGCTCAGCATCGTGATGTCTGGCTGGTTTCGGTTCTGCTTTCTCATCTTCTTTTCTTTGGGAGGCGGGATGGGGGAATGCTGTCTCCCCATCCCTGCTCTATCCATCAGTATTTCAGTGGTGTCCATTCTCCTAGGGTGCACAACTTCCATGTGTTCTGAGAGAAGCACCAGCTTCTTCAGGATGTCTTTGTCAAGAGGAAAAAGCTTCTACCAGATTTAACGATTTTGAATTAAGTCCAGCTTTGCAATGAGACTAGTTGACACTCACTGCTGTTAAATAACATTAAAGCCCAAGCAATAAACCCAGGAAAAGTAAAATTAAAGACCTTGCTTCGATGCTGTCTTGTAAGGACATAAGAATTTCTGGGCAGAGAAATAAATCTAGTTAGCTTAACAAGCACTGTCCCTACCCATTTATTTCAAATCCATCTTCATGTTCATCCCTTCCTCCTCCAGCTTCTCCTTTTACATCCTACAATCTTTGCCCATCTCTTTATCCATTTTCACTGTTTTTTTCAGTGGTCCTGTTTGCCAACACCGGGTGTTTGCCACGTCCCAGTTGCAGTAATTCGAGCTCGACTCCCTGCCCGCTTGTAATTTCTTGCTTTGTAGATTGTCTCTTCTATTTTTATTTGAACTCCTGACTTGTGCGGAGTTATCAGCCTCACTGCACTTAATTTCAAATTAATTTGATTGGGTCACTTCATTTTTTTTTTTTTTTTTTTTTTGTAACAATAATGAACTCAACCTATTTAGCCTTTCCCCATTACGAATAACCTTAACAAAAACTGCAGTGCGGTATAAAACTGTGTTTCATTGTTATGGTTAATTACACAGAAGAATAAATCCCTAAACATTTTTCAGCGTCTGGAATCTAACAAGAAAGTGTAATTAACAATTAAATAGTAAACTGCTATCCTTATGCTCTCAGGCAGACAGAGAGAGCAGATCCTGCAAGAAAAATCTAGAATCCAAGGTTTGCTTCTGGTTTTGTTTTCATAAATGCTTTGGTAATTTAAACGCTGGGGAGATGCTGGCGACTGGAAGCCGGCAGGGTGTAGCAGCGCAGGGTCAGGTGCTCGTTCCGTGCCAGGTATGTTTTCCCCAGGTGCCTGCAGCTGCTGGAGAATTGATAAGGTGGGATGGACACCTTAGCCTCACCCTGTCGGACTGGTTTTAGGCTGAGGATGTTGTCACTTCTGTAAAATGTGGGAATTCTGGAGGGAGTTACCCCATCCAGGGGGTCTGGGTTGGGCTAGTGGTGCGAGAGAGGAGGACAAAGACGTTAAGCAGTGAGGGTGCAGATTGCTGGAGCGTTTGGCCTCACATCACACTTCAGCAGCGAGCAAACCCTCACGGTTGTCCCCCAGCACCGGCTACCATTGCATTTTATCAGTTATCACGGGGCTCAGCCTTGACAATGCAGGTGGTCTCTTCTTCGTGTGTCCTTCCCACAGAGATGAGTGCTCCCAGAGCAATGCAGGGTCTCAGCGGTCCCCCGCTGCTCGCTGTTGTAAGACCTGTGTGAGGTGGTCTGCCCTGAAAACACAGCCCCGCAGAAGAGCTGGTGCTGCCAGGGGACGTGGCAGGGGTCGGGAGCGCTGGGAAGCCGCTCCGGCAGTGCTCGGCAGCACCCTCTCTTTAGCAGGGAGGTTGGTGACACAACCTGCAGGAAAAACTCACCGCAGCCAGGTCAGGTATTATATAAAACACATTGTTTCTGTCTCTTCTCGTTTAGTAAATGCTCTCTGCTAAAGCATTTGAGTTTTTGTGGTGGTTTCCATTTAAAGCATGCATTCAGACTGGTTACCTAATCACTTTCTGCAAAGAAAACCAGCCCAAGCTTGCTATTTCTCAGCGTAGACCTGGTTTCATCACTGGACGCAACATGTATTCCTCTGTTTCTTCAGCCGCTATTTATTCATCATCCATGTTCTCTGTTTATCCTTTTTACTACAGCCTGTGCACTCAGCTAATGGCTTCACAAGCTTCAAAGATTTTCCTACCTAACCACCTACATTATTTTCCTGACCTGCTGTGACTTTCCCATGTCGTGTGTTCTCCGCATTCCCTCCAAGTAATAGGTGCAAAACGCTCCACAAAGAAGAGGTATCTGTGTCTAGTCTTTAATCACGGCGTACAGGAGGCTCTAGCAGCCCGTTGTTAATGTGTTTCAGAAGGGAGGTTGAAAAAGTGCATTGAATAGAACAAAGAAGCGAAGAATGGGAGGAAGACGAACAATGAGAGCAGGAAATGCAGGATCCAGCCTCAATTATGTACCTGCTCCCAGCAGGGTTTGGGGTGGACAGAACTGACCCAGCGATTACGATTACGGCTATTGTCTGAGCTTGTATAGGAGGATCCAGATCCTATCTCTTCCTTTGTAGGTCCTGCTGTGTGCACCCTCCTACCCCTTTCCTGATTGCGGCTTTTGTTGTATTTAATTGCTGGCAGGCTGTACACAGCCAGCATGCAAAGGCAGATCCAGCCAGGTTTGCCGTCTGAATGGTAGTGGCAGAATCGGGCTTTCGGAGGGGTCTTGGGGGGCTGCCCTTAGCTCTCGTGGGCCGTCCTTCTGGATTTAGCCGTATTTACTCGCCGGCCCTCTGTTGCTCCCCCGCTCTTCCCCTCGTGCCGAGGAGAGGCAGGCAGAGCTGCTGGACCCAGAACTTGCATAGGAGGCAAAATAACACGGGCCAGCAGCCGCAGGTTTTCACGGCATCTAAGGCTGGCCCTTGCCTGTCCTGATTGAAGAGGGATCAAGTTCCAGCAACCTTGTTCCCAGGTTGGCATCTTGCAGCCTAACTGTTCTCCTGATACAGTGTTTTGATAAGTTTTTCCTCATCTGTCTATTCATGTGCTTTAAGATTCATTGAAACAGTTGATTATTCATCCGTGAAGACAGTTCCTCGGGTTTTCCACCAGATTGCTGCCAACCTCAGCCCCTTCAAGGCTCTCCAGGTGTTTGAACGGGGCAGTGTTCTGCAGAGAGAGAAAATAACAGCTTCCTGGAAATGATCTCTTTCTGAAGAAACTCATCATCACTGTTGACTACTTGCTGTTCCCTCAGGTGCTGACATTCTGTGTCTTCTTGTGAGCTGGATTTTGATCTCTCTTTATTGTAGATGATCCTATTTCTGCTTAAAAGGAGATGTCCATCAGAGGCCCTCGGAGCTGCCTGGCATGTTTTGGAAGGGGATGACTCACTGGCTTGGCTGTCTGAGAAGCCGCGCAGACCTCTGAGCCCTGCCGGTCAGGGCAGCTGTCTGTGGCCACGAGACGTCTCCGGGGAGCTGCACTGGTGGGCAGCCCCCTCCCCGTGGGGTGGCTTGGAGTCATCGCGCAAGTTGGAGAACACTATTGCAGCCGCTTCCCACCGAGTCTTAGCCCCTTGACGCCACTGCATGAGCCCTGAATAGATTTGAAAACTAATTTGCTGCTCAGAGCATCAATAGATGTACGTCACTTGTCCTTTCTGCTGCATTTAATGAGTTTCCAAGGTACTGCAGCCAGTTCCAGAAGGCAACCATCAAAGGATTGCGTCTTCGCTTCCATCAGAAGTGTCTAGCTGTCCCTCCAGCACACTTCAGTTTTCACAGATTCTCTCTGGTTTTGTCTCTTATGAATTTAACGTGGAATGCATCGTGTAATTTCTTGCAACCATCCTTTCCAGACTGTCTCTCTTTCTTTTTTTTTCCTGAATGCCCTGAAAATAGGGGATGGGAAAGAGAAAGGACTCTTCCCTCAGTCAGCTGGTGTTAGCTGAAACCCGAGCGATATGTGGGTCATGGTAAATGTCCTGTCATGCTGCTTCTCTCCACATTCATGACTCTCTCTGTTATTCTCTCCTGTTGCCCAGCCATACCTGTTCCCTTCTGTTAATCATCCTGGAGCTGGCCTGTGCTTTGAGCATCCCTGCCTGCGTCAGTCTCGGCTATCACCCAAGTGGGACCGCATCTTTGCGTGGGTGAGGAGTGAGTGAATGCGTTGGTGCTGCGGGAGCGACAGCCGGGAGACGATGGGCACAGCCCCACAGTGGCTGTTTCGAGGGACAGGTCGTTAATCCTTAGCTCCATCTGCCGAGATCAATGATTAGGGCTGTTGCTTTGTATAAACTACCAGATCAACACAGGAATTGCCTTATTGAAGTGGACGTGCAGGCCTGGCTGGTCAGAAAGCCCCTGTGGCTGGATATTGCAGAGGTAGGAAAAAAACCCCAGGGTGGTAACGGTATGGTAACATGCAAATGAGGTTTCCCTAAGCCTTAAGCAGCTAAAACCTGCCATACGTGATGAACCACAAGGGTTCTTGGGTTTTTTATCCGTTTCTGGCAGTGCAACAGAGAGGGTTGCAAAGGGTTTTCTGGATCCTGGTCCATGCCTGGTGCAGCAGAGTGTCTGCTGCCAGAATCCCTTTGGTTGGCGGCTGCACACATGAGCGTTTCTAATCTCCCTCTGCATGTTCCTCACCTCCCTTTGGAAGCAGATTGTGTTACATTTCCATACATACTCTGTCATAAAAGCCCATAAATATGATTTTAGTGTGCTTGCATGTCTTGCAAGGAGCAGGAATTCACCTGAGTTGTTTTCGAAATTAATACCCTGCTGCTTTTACTTAACAAGATCTTTTTCCAAGCTGAGAATGGTAACAACTCTGAAATTTTCTTTTCAAAAAATGCATTTTCTTCTCAGTCACTTCATATTGAAATCTATCTTAATTTCATTTCAGCTAGTGTGTGAAAACACACGGTGAGGCATTATTAGTCCCTGAAGGAATAAAGACAGATGGATCCCAAAATGGAATTGGCTTTATGATTAATTGAAACCTTCAAGAGTGGAATGGAGTCAGGGTTTGGTCCTACCCCATCAGTGTCTGGAGATCAATTCAGCTGGTGTGAATATCCACAAGCACAGGCTGAGGAGCTCAGCAGGAGAAATACAGATGTCACTTGGAAGAGTCAGCCCCGGGTTGTCCCTTTCCGAGTGGGACCTGTTGCTGGAGGAGGGCACGGGGAGGACTGGCTGGTGGAGCGGTGAAAGCGGTGTGCAGGTCGGGGTGACGGGGAGGGGATCGAAGGGCGTATCAGGGTCCTTGGCGTGTGATGACGTGCTTTAGTAATGAGCTGCTATTTCTGGCCTCGAGCTTCCCGCAGCTGTGCACCATGGCTCTTCTGTGACTGCCGTGATGGAGAGCAGAGCTGGGAGGAGGGGAATATTCTGAGGCATGCTCCAAAAAACTTGGGAATGGGAATGTGGAGGTGTGGAAGTGGCGTTGGGGGGCAGCGAGTTCAGGCTCTGCTCTGGGCTCCTGCTCCACAGGTGAAACCATGGGCTGTGGTTTCACATCCTTGCCTGTGAGACATGGAGGGTGGACCTGCCCCTCGAAAGGGAGTAGTGGAGAAATACCAGGCAGTGTTATCTGCACTGGCTTTGGCGTGGAGAGCAGCCCTGAGGAGAAGGACTTGGAGGTGTTGGTTGACAAGAAGCTCAACACAACCCGGCAATGTGCGTTTGCAGCCCAGAAAGCCAACTGTATCCTGGGCTGCATCAAAAGAAGCGTGACCAGCAGGTCGAGGGAGGTGATTCCTCCACTCTGCTCTCGTGAGACCCCCCCCAGAGTACTGCATTCAGCTCTGAGGCCCCCAACATAAGAAGGACATGGACCTGTTGGAGCGAGTCCAGAGGAGGGCCACAGAGATGATGAGAGCGCTGGAGCACCTCTCCTATGAAGAGAGGCTGAGAGAGTTGGGGTTGTTCAGCCTGGAGAAGAGAAGGCTCCGAGGGGACCTTATAGCAGCCTTCCAGTACCTAAAGGGGCCTACAAGAAAGCCCGAGAGGGACTTTTTACAAGGGCATGTAGTGATAGGATGAGGGGTAATGGCTTCAAACTGAAAGAGGGTAGATTTAGATGAGATGTAAGGAAGCAGTTCTTTATTGTGAGGGTGGTAAGACACTGGCACAGGTTGCCCAGAGAGGTTGTGGATGCCCCATCCCTGGAAGTGTTCAAGGCCAGGTTGGATGGGGCTTTGAGCAACCTGGTCCAGTGGAAGGTGTCCCTGCCCATGGCAGGGGGGTTGGAACTAGGTGATCTTTAAGGCCCCTTCCAACCCAAACCGTTCTGTGATTCTATGACTAGTGGATGTTTCTGGAGTCTGTAGCCACAGACCTTTACAGCATTTCTAACATACCTGCTGGAAAGGAGAAAGAAAAGATGTTGCAGAAAGGAGCTCTCCCCATCGTGTTTTGGGAGCAAGTCCTCCCCATGCACACTGGCTTTACAGCTCAGACCATGACCATGCTTGCATGGTCAGCAAGTTCTGAGCAGCTATGGAGTTGGGGAGAAGCAGCAAGTAAAGGCAAAACCAGGTCAGTTACGGAGTTATGTCAGCATGTCTGTTTGGAGGGGGTATGCAATGGTGGCATCCCCAGGAGATGGCCCAATTTCCCACCCCACGGCTCAGTGCTCACAGCTGATCTTCCCTCTGTGCACGAGATTGTGCTGACATGGGGCACACTTGCCAAAGAGAGGATTGCGGATGCCTCTGCCTTAGCTAGCTGAAGGAGGCAGAGGGGTTTAAAATAATTTAAAGAAGGATTTGGCGTAGAAAGTTGATGTTGCCTATGGAGATCATGGTTTAAGGTACGCAAAGCGGCCAAGGGGCCCATGACCATGACTGTTCTTGGCAGGTCTGCGCTCCCTGTGCCCTTGCCGTACCCTGAGAGCAGGGCTATGTTGAACTCATCTTTCTGGGGCAACATGGATGAGGAGCGGCGTCTACGGGTGCACATCAGCTGGGAAGAAGGTACAGAGGGACACATCTAGGTCCAGCCAGGACAGTCTTTGCACAGGCGCCAGCACCCCTTCCTGCAGTGCAGTAGCAGCACTTCCGAGTTAAGAATGTGACTCTTGCTAATTGTCCTAACGAGTGGGAGGGCTGCTGCAAATGAGCTGATACTGCAGATCAACAGGGAGCTCAGCAAACGTGAAGCATCACGCCTGGCACCTCACAAAACATCCATTGTTCACTTATTCTGACAAGTGCAATTTGATTGTTATTATCCCTGATACCCCCTAGCATGGCAGCAAATTTGCCGAGGTGTATTTTGTAAAGGGAGAAAGGTTCCGTAGTGTGAGCTCTTTCTGCAGGACCTGGTCAGGAAATCTTAGAGAAATGCTATAAGGCTACTGTGGATTTTCTTTTCTTTCCCTGGGGACTCTGGGGATTGCAGATCAGCGGATTGTGGATTAGCAGATCAGGAATTAGAAATGCATTTTTCATTCTTATGTTACACACTAATGAACTGACAAATTTAATTTCTTTAAATCCAGCTACTTCAGCTAAAATAAGTGAAGTCGTCTTCTGTCTCTTTTGGTAACTCGGAAAAGGCTGAATCGCAATCTTTCTGGGCGTCACATCATCCAAATGCAGTTCTTTGTCTTTAGTGTGTGGCTGTTACGAAAGTACAGTCTATTTGCAAGAAAGAGCTCATCGTTCGTGGGTGGTCGCTGAGCGGTGCGGTGGCGTGCTCGTCGGAGCGCTGTGGAGGGGGCTGCAGCTCTCTGCCGGCCGTGTATGGCCTTGCCAGTACAAGGAGGTGAACTCAACCCCGGGGGAGCAGGCCTTGCACCAGGCTGGTGGCTCCAGTTTCCTGGACTCAGATGTCCCTACCAGTTGCTACTGGGCAGACATCCTTTTAAAACGCAGTGCTGCGGCTCTGCTGAGAGTCTCCGCGGCACAGCACGGCATGTTTGCTCGGCTCCAGGGGTGAGATGTGCTTGGCTTACATCTAATACGTTTTTCTTGCCCTTGGGCTCCTTCCTGTGAATGAAGCTGAGGTCTTTCTCCCTCTTTTGGATCCCTCTGTGGGGAGGGTCCCAGTGCCTTGGGCAGCCCCTTCCGCTGTAACAGGCTGGGATTTGGGAAACGCTGGTGCCGGTGGATGCACAGGCTGCAGCAGGCTCCACGTGCCTCTCCTTTAGCTGTACTGTTCTTCAAGTCTTGCGGTATGCGCCTCCCGACCCAAAACCTGTGCCAGGGATAACACAGAGCAAAAAGGCATTTATGTCATTAAAAGCCTAACGGACTGCGCTGTGGGACCCGATCTGCAGGGGGAAACCAGCTCCGTCATTACCCAGTCACTCTTCAGAGCTTTAAATGAGAGCTAAACAAAACGGCCTTGGCTTTCCAGAGCAGGCTTTATTCATTCACTTTGTGATGCTGAAAGTGGGTCTGAAACGCGGCCGCCTCGCGACGTGAACCACCGGCACCCCCGGCAGAGCCGTGGGCTGGCGCCTGCCGGGAGAGCCGCGCTCGCTGCCGGGGCAGGTGGAGCCCGCGCCTTGCAGGAGGAGAGCGCTGGGACATCGGTTACTCCCCTTGGCTGATGAACGGATTTTGGGCTGTGCCCGTAATATCTTGATTAACAATTAACATGATGGAACTGGAAAATACATCTCATTTCTCCCCCTGAACCCGACAGGTGAGGATATATGTTTCCTGGTTGATTGCTGTGCCTTGTTATAGCCTATTTACGACTGATTGAAAAGCAGAGGCTTTGTATGAAGAGAGAGACCTTTAATCTCCTGGCAGAGCCAAGTGCGTTTCCCTTCAGGAAGTGTTCCTTCTCTTCTGCTTATCTCTAACCCCCACTTTAAACCTGAACCTGGCAGAGACCAGAAAGAAGGCAGGATCAAAGCAAAAATAATTGGGATCGCTGGCTTCTGTGGGCAGTCTGAACCCATTATTCCTACTAACTAGTTGTTCCTAAATAACTCTTGCAAGAGACAATTCAGCAGTTGCAGCATCTTCTTGATGAAAAGCACTCAAATGTAATAACCATGGCAACAGTTGCTGAGGGCCGGCGCAATGAGGGACGGAGATGTGCTCTCTAAAGGACAACGGGCCCAACTTTACTGACAAATGACGCTGTAATGCGCCAAGGAGATGATGTACAGTGAGCTCTGCGTGCTGGCTGTTGTCCTGATGGGGACCCAGCCACATGTGCTGTGCTGGGGATGCAGGTTGCCCCAGTGCACCCAGTAACGAGTCACTCTTCATTAATGATGGGCATCTTCCTCTCTAGATGAAAGGGGAGCTCGTAACCTGAAAGCCGAGGGGGAATCATAGGGACACTCGATCGGAGTGGAGGGAAAGGCCAGGGAGGGAACCTCAGGGGGAGACACCACCTCTGATCCCAAAGTCACAGATGATTTCCCAGGGCTTGGCTGCTCTGGGAAAGACTGCGTCTTTCTGCTGTTGATCTTCACCCAGCCTGATTGGTGCCGGAGACAGGTATCGATAATAAATACTTGACAGGTCTAATTTCAGAGCTGCTTCTTTGTAAGTCATCTTTAAGACCATGTTTGAAGCTCTGCGGGAGAGGTGACAGAAGCCACGTGGTGTTGCAGGTGGAGGAGTTGGTAAGAAATGGGGCATTTGACTTGAAGAGTTGGCCCTTGGTGCACGGCAGGGGAGAGTGCAGAAACCAGCTGAGCCAATGGCGCCTGGACTGAGCCTGCAGAGAGTTTGCTGCAGGGGTCCTTCATCCCTGGCTCATGGTCTCCCCTTTCCCAAGGGTCTTCTGAGTGCTCACTGTTAGGACAACCCTGGAAAGACCTCTCCAAACGCTCTGGTCTTAATCTTGGCTTGGGAGCACCTTAGGTTATGCGATCAAGGCCTCTCAAACAGCTTTGTGGGGCTCGTGTTATTTTTATTGGGCAGTATTCTCTCTCTGTTGTCTTATTTAATTGGATGTTTTATAAGCCTGAAAAGTAAAAGAAGGAAACACTTTAACGTTCACCAGAAGAAAAGAGGAGCCTGCTGAAAGGCAGCATTTTTACAGATTTCCGAGAAGGAGGCAGTAAATACTCCACCTCTGCTTAATAATAGGCAGGCTAAGTATCTCTAAAAATATAAAATAACGTGGGCCTATTTGGAATAGTCAACATCCTTATCAGCCTGCTGCCATCTCTGCAAACAAGTTTCGCTAGAGATTCTGGGCATGATTTTCAATGGCTCAGAGCAGCTGTAGCTTCTTTGACTTCAGTGAAAAGTCTGAGTGCTTGGCACGGCGGCAAACCAAGCCTCTTCCTTTCTGCTTCAAATTGGGTCTTGATTCTAAGTGAGATGAATTTTCTCCTCCTGATAATTCTGTGCATCTGAAGTGATTACAGCTCCGTGTGAGTGCTCTTTTAGGAGATTTGAATGCAGCATTTTCTTCCGTCTTAAAAAGGTTCCTTCAAGCCTTATGATTCTGGAGAGGAGCGGGGGGAAAAATCCTGGTGGAAACCGTCACATCTTCCTATGCAGATTAGAGATTAAAACTTTTATTTTTATAAAACACATATGGGGGCTAAATCGGAAAACTTCTGTTCAGGCGAGCAGGTTTTGGCTGGTGACAACGTGCTGCTGAATTCTTATCTGGCAATGGAGAGGCAGAGCCAGCGAGTGGTATTATTTGGAGTTCTTAGAGAGTGAGCTTTAATGTTTGCTTAACTCCACTAAAAATAGACGCCACCCTCTTTTCCTAATAGGCGGCATTTGTCACACTTGATTCATTTCCTCTCCCAAACTGAGTTCCTTCATGAATATTCATCTCTACTCCCCAGGAATCTGCCTGTCCTCAGAAGTTGTACTCACGGCGACTGTGCCGTAACAATGCGAGTCAACCTTTCAAAGCTCACCGAATACCTGGCCCAATCCAGCAAAATGTTGTGATATCAACAGCTCTCATTGATTTCTGCCTTCTTTGTGGGCTGTGATTGCTCGTTATCCCTCTCCATGAGACCCTTGATGAGTCTCCTGTTCCTGTTGTCATAGCAGCACTGCATGGCCCAGTATGGCGAAGTCTCTGTCACTGTTAATTGTGAGATGGGAGGATCAGGTTGGCAGTTTTTCTAGTGGGGATTAGGCCAAAAGGTCCCTTCTGAACTGTGATGAATGTGGTTTCCTTCAGAAGATACTAAAACTTGGTAGTTACAGAAAATTTCTGAAGAGGGAAGCTTTACATAGCGAAGAGAGGGAGAGCAGTCCTTACAGAGCTCTTCCCATTCATGCTCAGCCACCGCTTCACACAGGAGAAAAACAACCAGAAATGCCAAAGGAGAATATAAAATGGTTGATTCATGGTTAAGGAAGTCTGTCAGTACCTTAGACCTTCTAACCTTGGAGGTCCAAAGCATGTCGAAGGTCCCTGCTAGTGTCGTGCTCCAAGTTGCTGCTGGAATGGGAGAAATTTGCTGCCTGGTGAGCGTTGAGGAAGCAAAGGGCTGACTTGATGCCAGAGGAACGTGAGACCAGCAAAGCTGCTGGACCACGGACCCTGAAGCCCTTGGCCAACAGGTGTATGAGGAGGTGTGTGTGGAAGGGCATCTGTAGGATCTTGTGATAGGTGACCATGTGTTTCACTCAGCAGGGACCAAGGAGAAGACTTGATGCATTGCTTTTCAGGGCACTGGTCTGCCTGACATGCCAGTTTGCTGTGTGAAGGGGTGCTGGTAGTCACCCACACCTGCGTGGTGCCTTCCAGCACATCAGGCTACAGGTCTGCTCCCTGACAGTCACTCCATCCTCACTCCGTTTGCTCACTGGGTTAACACCTTTCAACCTTGCTAATTGTTAAAGCAATTCAAGGACTAAAATTGATAGTATCTCAGCAGAGTGTGGTCTGCTGGGCTTGTGAGGACCACCCAATGGGCAGGCTTCTGTTGCCAGTGGGGTCTTTGCCATCAAGGAAGACCATGTTGATTTTCAGCAATGCTCTAGAAGAGTTTTATAGGGGTTGCTCTGGTGTTGTGGGTGAGAAATGTGCATAGGAGAAAGAATGATCTCATGACACCTTTCATCCTGCAAGTCCCAGAGCAGCTGCATTGCCCTGTTGCAGTGAGACGTAGCCGTAGTTGGTTGAAGAGGGCAAAGAGAGGCAGCGTGCTGTTTGCGGCTCGACCCGAAGGAGTGATTTATCAGCGAGGATGCCATCGTTAACTGGTAGGACCTGTCCAAGACACTGGGTCAGCATCTCTGCTCTCGCACGGAATAGCGCCGCATGGTTGTTTGCTCAGAAGTGGCAGGGCCAGTGGTTGTATGTCATCTCCAGGAATGACAGCTCATCTGCAGGCTTGCTGCTGGCTCAGCACAGAGGCAGGGAAGAATGGCTGGCTGTAAACAATTTACTCTGTTTCCCGCATGCCGAGGGATGGGTATCAGCTGTGCTTGTTCCCAGAGACCTACACTCTGAATACGCAGGGCAGATTTGTCCTCCGTGCCTGTCACTGGGTTTATTCCAGAACTCTGAAACATAGCCAAAATAATCCGTGACCTAAACGTAGGTATGAGTGGTGTTTTTATAGAATGAAAAAAGAAAAAAAAAAAAAAATCCTTACTCCCCTCAATCTCTCCCCCAAAATGAAAAACTCCACTGGCCAAGCCCTGCAAATGAGTTTTTGTTTTTTCATATGTGCAGTGAGGAGCCAGATTTCTAAAGGCTGGCTTTCAATTTTACAGGCGTTTATTATAGGCATGAATAATTGCTGGCACTGTGCTACCACTGCTGTTGTTTGCTCTTACGGTTAGGCCAATTACATATGTAAGTCCCTGATTTACAAGCAAAAGCAGAACTAAAGTAGCTTTGTGGCCTACATTTCAAGAACGAGTAATGTGTCCACAGTCAGCTGTAGGTCCCCAGATTTGTGCTGTGAAACATGGAGGTCCATTGCCATAAATATGTGGATGCAGATTGTCCAAAGCATTATGCGACACGTGCTGTCACAGCGCAGCGTGAAGGGCATAAACATGGATGAGCATTTGAGGACCGGGAGTTTGCCCAGATTCATCCTATGGCAAGCATGCTAGAAGATTCGTGCTGCATTTGGGGAATTTACAGAGAACGCACACAGAAGAGAGAGAATTTGAACTAAACTTAATGGTTCTGCAAGATGGACTTAAACAAAGCCTGTCCAAGTCCTATTTCCCAACGTGATAATCAGTTTGTCTCCAACTCCTACTGTCCAGTGAGCCCTCCTGGGGGAGGAGAATAGATTACATCCATTGCTGAATTTCAAATTGATCAATTGAGATCAAACTGAGAATTTTTTCTTGCTTTTGCACAATAGGCAGAAGAGGAGTGGGAAGGAGGTAGGTCAGTGTGATTCTCCATGGGGTGATGGTTTCCAGACAGCTGCTCGGACAGGTCACGTCAGCCGCGATACATGTTGACCTGGACTCTACATTGCCCAGCCTGGGGAATGTCTCACCTTGCTGTGCTGGTACTACTCTATACCATCAGCTGTGGGGTAAGGTGAAGAGCCACCCCATATGGTGAGGGAGGATGAAGAGCTGTACTGATCCTCCTTGGAGTGGTGGCAAGCCGGTGTCCTTGCTGCTGGGGGGAGCAGAAAGGGGGAAGGATGTGAGTAAGGAGAGAAGGCGGCAGGACGTTTGTGGACGCTGATCTCATTGTTACAGATCAGAAGCGGATATTGTCTGCGGGAGGTAATAGCAGCTCTGCTTGGGAAGGAGGCCAGCGTTTCACACTCCAGGGGATGGCCAAGGGAGGATGATGCGCTCATGTCGTTAGTCATTAGCACAGAGCAGGCGGCTTCCTATCTCGTAGGGTTTGTGTACTCAGCTGGAGGTCGTGGCAACCTCTTTTGTGTAAATGGCCTGAAATCACTCTGACTGCTGTGTGCTGAGCTGATGGACGTTGGCAAGGAGACGCTCTACACCAGCTCAGCGCAGGGTGCTCCCATGTGGGTTTACGAGCGTCCGTCCAGGCAGAAAGCATTGGTATAGGTACCATTGATTTCTGAAGTGATGTCCTTAAGCATTTACAGCTTCCAAAGGCAGACACAGCACCCTGACACCCCCAGGGCAGGCAGACCACCCGGCAGCGTGCACCGTGCCCTCAGCAGACCCATTGGGCAGTGGCTTCCCTCTGTCCTCGGTACAGGGCAGATGGGAACGCAGACCCAGATTTGTTTACTAGGCTACGATCAACTGGGATTTTACATCCCGGCAATTACTGGCAAGTCTTCTCTCCTCCTGCGCTTTTGCAGCACATGTGTGAACTTCTGGTTGTGTCACCTTCCCGTCCTCTCTTAACAAAGTCTAGCAGTGGGAAGTGATCATCACAACTAACATTTGCGTAGCGTATGTCTTTCCACAGTTCCAGAGCGTTGAATAAATTGAACCCCGCTTCCTCCTTCACGCTTCACATTCAAGCTGTTTCTGAATCCAGGCATCTCATCTTCCACAACCACTCTCAGCTCTCAGAGCTTTCTTCTGCCCTGGTGATTAAGCCCTTATCTCCTGCCTCGCAGAAACTACCTCTGATGCCTGTATTGCTGCTGTCCATTACAGAGACAGTGTTCATCTCAAGATCTTTCTGGCTTTTCCTAATCATTTCATTGCCAGGCTAAGTCTGTCTGTTGGCTCCCTCCTCCACTGTAGCAGATGAGGGCTTTTTCTCTTTGCCTTTAGGGTCATTAAAACTTAATTGGCATGTCGGCTTTCTTTGTCAAGGTATCCGTTCTCTCCATCCGTCAGTGATGTAGGACACACTGCTAAAATTCCCTTCTTGCATAATTACCTCATTCCACTGCATCTTTTATGCAAAATGGTCCCTTCTGAACGTGCTTCCTCTCCTTGCTCCAGCCCTTTCTGAGCATCCAGTTTAGCTGTGGTACCTGCCACAGCTTTGTTTCTTATATATGCACATTAATTCATTGCATTATTACCATATTTTATTAGCTAGCTCGGTCATTTTAACTCCTTGACAGCTTGATTCAGGCATTCATAGGTGTTTCCTTCGCCCTTTCTGAAGATGGGATCCACGTCACCTAGCTTCAGTCTTCCTACATGAGTGTCCACCTGAGCTAACTATCGAGGCTCCATCTCCAACCAGGGGAGAGAGACTCCTCCAAAAGGCAAGTCATCACATCGTAAGACAGGAGTCAAAGACAGCCCCATCTCCCATGGGGCAAATCATTATTTGTGCTCGCTGCTGGTGGCCAGGAATTCCTCAGACACTTTTCAAAATAGATGCAGCCCCCTTTAGAGTGAATCTAAAGCCTTGGACTGTAGACTTGCCTTTCTGGATTAGCCCGGGCAAGCCCCGTGCAAATACAGAAACAGTGGCTGGGTCTCCAGGGATGCGTGGAGCACAGGTTGGAATGCGTCACCGAGGGAGCCCAGGCAGCTTTGTCTGAGCTCGTCTTAATTTTAGGTGTCTAATGTTAAGTGAGATGAATCTGACACTTAGACACTTAGAAAGGTTTGGGGAAATGTTTCCGTGTTATTTTGCATTTAGAAAATATAAAGGTATGTAGTGAATGTTTAAAAAAACAACAACAGTAATAACAGTAATTATAGGTGGGTGCAATTTTCCTTTATCTTTTAACTGAAGCTGCTAGAAAAATTACTGCTGTGCTGATATTTGGCAGGGACACCGATGCGAGTACCCACTTGTTTCTGAAAAATGCTGTTGGATTTTTAATGACCATCAGCAGCACAACCTTGATTTTTAAATGTCATCCTAAATGTAGCAGTTCCAGCCTCCTCTGCCGTGGCATGTGGGTGTTTGAGTAGGCATGAATCAGAAAGCAGAAAGAATTGCTGGTGCTTTCTGTGACTCCCAAGTTTTCCTCGAGGGCTTCCCACCCAGGAACTGGCTTGAATCGTCTGTGGGCTGTGGGTTGCGTTGCAGCATCGCAGTCCCTGGTCCCGTGGTGGCACTCCTGCTGTCGCTTTCCCCTTTATTAATGTGTGATTAAGTTGCTTGATGCAGAATGAGTTCATTAGATTTCTCCAGGAGCTGGTGTTCCACAGGTCATGCTTTCTGTTTATCAAAACCAGATAAATAAAAAAAGGTTTCCCAGCTTTTGCAGATGCAGCTTTTCCATTCTCTCTCCGGCTGGAAGCGTTCCCCAGGCTTCACTTTTGGAGCTGAAATCTGTGCTTGGCATTTGCAAGATGGTGATTTGCTTTTTGTAAATGGAGCAAAGTCTCATTTTTGAATCATGACTCAGTGAAACAAATCTACTTTTCTAGTCTAAAATGATTCTGATAGCACTGTTAAACCCGGTGGGACTAGGAACAGCCAGAGTTTAAAACATGACATTGCAGTGGGTGTGATTCTCCCTGTGATCCAGCATTTTCCCTTGCCTGTAGAGAAGTGGGGTGGATTGAGATGAGGCTCATAAGCGATGAGCGGGTCGGTTGTTTAAGAGCAATACGGTCCGTCGTGACGCCCAGGGGTGCTCCAGGGCACGTCCGTAAGCAAAACGGGTGGGAAATGATAGAAAGATTTGCTTGATGTAGTGCACTGCCTTCCTCGGTTACGGGAGGAATGCAGAGAGTTGCGAAACAGATGGCAGGGTTAAAATAGGACAGAGCATCGCGGAGATGCTGCTGGAAGGGAGGGAAGTGAAGTGCCTGTGCTCACACTTCGCTTTGTGTCTCGTGGAAGAGCTGAAAAGTGCCTGCGCTCCGCTGGCATTCCCAACAGGGACATGCCAGGCAAAGGCTTTCTTTTTTTTTTTTTTTTTTTTTTAATATTATTAGCATTTGTCTTAAAGAAAAATCAGCTCAAATGAGGAAGCAAACAAATAAAGCGAATAACAATCGAAGGTCTTAGCCTCGGGCCACCTTATAACGTCTCTCAAGATTATTAGTGGGATGCATTAGATAGGCACTTGCTGCCGCTGGAGAATATAAGCCAAAGTGTTAGGAGCCTGGCGGTTAGCACTAAGGCTTTCTTCTTGTGGTGCTTTCAGACAGCTTTTTGCAGTGTTTTCATGTTACCTAAGGCATGTGAATAGGTTTCATTGGAATATTTGAGTAACTTTGCATGCCTTGAATTATGCTCAGTGCAACATGGTAGATCTTGCAGGGATGCTTCTGTGCAAAGCTGCCCCGCTGCAAGTTGCTGTCGCAGAAGGGTCTTGTTCAGGGGTCCTGCAGCAGCAGCAAAGAGCTAGGTAGGACCTTGGGTGCTCCTGCGTTTGCCACCATCCTAGGCCAGTTGAGTTTTGGAGCCAGGAGGCTGGAGGCATGCAGAGAAAAGGAGGAGTGTGAAGAAGGGGAGGAGCGGGGAGGCAGGAGCCCAGCACTCACGCTTGCACCCTGGTGCTCCTGCCAATGCTTCTGGGAGCGCTTCACTTTCCTGGTGGTATTAATCCTGCGACATTGTTCTTGTTCCTTGCTGTGTTGTGATTTTTGAAAAGAAATCAACACAATTTTTGTGGGCTATGGCTAAAATGGCATGGAAATAAGTGAGTTCTGCTTGCACTCATAGAGAATCGCTTGCTTTTTATTAATGCAGCCTCTGATGAAACAGATCCTATCCTTAGGCACCGATACGCGTTTGACCTACGGTAAAATAACAGGCTTTCAGAAATGCATAGGGAGTGTTTTGTAAGCACAGCACATACAGCCTTAAGGTTGATTTATGCCTCAAAATAAAGCATTGGTTGGGGTGATTGAGCGCCAGGGAGAGTTCCTGTGATGTCCTTCTCCATGCACCGTGGAGCAGTGGCTCGCACCTACCTGGAAGGATCAGTCATTCAACACGTTGTGCTGGGAGAGAGCTCACGCAGTTCCCTTGATCGTTGCAGATGGGGCATGAGTCACCCAGTCCAGCCCTTAAATCACAGCGGGTTGACAAACCCTCCAGAGTGGACTGCACGGGCCCATCCATCACCATCAGGAGAACGGAGAAGATGGGCTAGCCTTGACAGTGCTGTTTCATACCCTTTCCTCTGCTGGCTCCTCCGGCTCCGTCCTGATAGTGTGATAGTAATAGCCCCAAGATTCCAAAAACCTTTGCTTTTTAATCATAAAATGGTTTTGTGCATCTTTGATTAAACTCGTGGAAGCTGAGCTGGCATTTGAGGCTCTTGAAAGCTGCACCCCTCCACTTGCCCTGGCGTCGGTGGGAGCTTCAGGTGCACAACCCCCTCCAAAGCAGACCAGCGAGTCACCCAGCCATCAGCACTGATGTTTGCGTAGCTGGGGGGTACGTGCTGGCACCAAAGTAAATCTCAGAGCTGGCAAAGCTAAGGGTCGGGAGAAGAGAGGGGCTCTGGGGGTGTCCTCGGGAGCCTCACGCGTGCCAGGGCGGCGGGATTCCTGCCTGGGCTTGCTTTGTTACCATGTGCAGTCTCCAGCCCGTTATCGTGGTACCTTTTTTTCTACGGATACGAATACAGGCTGTCAGTTTGTTGTTTGTGTGCGTTCAGCAGAACAATCTGGCGTGGTTGATCGTGTTATGGCACCTAAGATTTTATTGTCCAAAGTCGGTATTCACTCTTCTACTCTGCTCCGTGGAGAGGTGAGGAGGAGGAGGGGTTTTGCTGCAGCTCAACTCGGTCCCTCTGTTCACATCACTCCTCTCCGGAGCAGTCATGCTTTGGGTGACAACTCGTTTTGGTTGGCCCAAACGAGTGCCCCGGCTCCGCCACCCGCTCCCCTGTGGCTGGGACGCTGAGTCCCGGCTGCGGGGGCTTTCTGCACCCCTGCGAGGTGTCTCGCTGCAGCGGATTCGCTATTCTGTATTTTTATTTAATTACTTACTTTTACAGCTCTTCATATAAATCTAATTATCCATCTGTTATGCTACATTATGGCGCTGCAGCTCGTCTGATTTTTTTCCCTGTTCCAAAATATTAGCTGCCTTAGCCTCACCCTCCCTGGGCTTCAGCGAGCCAGCTTCCCTCCCCGTGGGGCTCCCAACGGCTCTCGACCCTGGCCACGCCGCAAGAAGTAGCTCTGCTCTACGCTTCCAGCTTGAAATCATTGTGACTGCAAAGGGCCAGAAACTCACGGTAGGTAATCCCACTTACATCGTGTATCTGAGAGCAGAGTTTGCCCCGGTTAAACCAGATGTCACTGTGTCCTCAGGGAGCTCAGGGCTTGTCCGTAATGGGACATTATAGCCCTCCTGCTTTGAGTAGGATCGTTGCAGGGCTCATAAGAAGCTCAACTATCTCTTGCTGGTGCCTGGGACGCAGATATATGGTCGGTAGCAAGCCAAGGTTCCCCCAGCTTTTCCCAGGCAGCCTTCCACACTATTTCTGCGTCTCTGGGGTGACTCATGCTCCCTCGGTTTAAGTATCACATTAGCCCATCAAAATCACAGAATCACGTACTCCGCTCCAACTTATTCTCTGCAGTTCTATTCCTCCTCTTAGCAACAAATACTCAATAACCTAATTGCTCATTAAAAACCATACTTGCATCTATGTAATTCATTATGTCACGTTGAGACGTGTTGCTCTCACAGGGATGCTGCTGCTCCCCCACTACTGTGATGAGCGCCTGGCTTGGTAGAAAGTGAGAAGGCAGCATTGCATTGAAATGGAGATTTTCATCTTCTCCGGGTTTTTTTTGTGTCTCTCCTATATTCTGTGCTTTTGAACATCTAACATGTCTTTTATGCTTCACATCTTTCGTACGAAATTGTTGTATTGTGTTGCCTATTGAAACCTAGTTTTCCTTTTGTCAGGTTTCCCCCCCTCACCCCCACTTTCTTCTTTGCTGTATTTTGATCCGCAGAACTACTTAGGGTTCCATTTTTCTGGGTGGTTTTTAATCTCCTTAAGTCATAGCTCTGAAAGCCTTTGTCTGTGATAAACTCAGGTTTGAGCTGGTGCTCAGAGAAGAGGCTTTCTAGGCCAGTTCTGCTGCGTGCGGACCTCGGTGGGTGCCTTGGGGGTGTCTGTGCTTCATCCCTGCTGCTTCTAACTCCAAATAGTCGCAGGCAGCCTTGTTGGGGTTATTTTATTATTACCCTGTACATCTCATATTGTGCGTGCAAACGTCCTTTTCGATAGCATGGGACTCTGCAATAATGGAAAGCGTCTGTGTTAATATATATTTTTGTAAGAGATTCGCCAACCCTGCACTTAAGCGTCGTTTGCTGGCATCCCACGGCAGAGCCAGGGTGGTCGTTTCAGAGGATGAGGGGGCTGCAGAATTGTTCGCATCGAGTTGTCTCAGTTATCCTCCTCTTAAGAACAAAGTTCGGAAGGAGACGTAGCCGGGCGGTGCTTACCTGGGAAGTTGCGGATTCGGAGCCGACTGGGCTCGCTGCAGCTGCTCCGCAGGCATTTCCGATGGGGATAGTTCATGCCATAGCCAGTGCTTTGAATGCAATAGGAAAGCACATTCTCCCCATGTGTCACTTCTCACTTGGACCTTTTAACGCCTTTTTTTTTTTTTTTTGTCTTAAACCTGCAATCTGTAATTCAGTCGTGCAAGTATTAACGAGCTGCTGATCATCCTGCCTCTTTTTTCTGCCCTTATTCAGAGTCTCAGATTTACAGCTATAGTTCGGGCTGGAATTACTGAATTCCAGTCAAACCTTTAAACATTGACATCGTAATGATCAGTTTTATCTCTCTATCTATTATTTGTCAGGTAATTTTAACATGAATATACTTACAAGAGCTGTCAGAAATCCTCCAAATACAGAGGCCTCTGAAAAAGTCTTTGGCCTTTTCATGTGTGAGCCTGCTTGTATTGCTTTCGGTTTCCAGGACTCACAAAAATGACCTTTTCCATCGCCTTTCAAATTCTTACCTAGGTGTGACGGTTTGAGAGGCACAAGAGGCCAGGCAAGGCTTGGAGCTGTAATGCCATCGTAGGCACATTTCAGTCCTGAGCCAATTCACTCTCTTGCGAGCAAAGCGTTGGTGCACTCTCATTTTCTTCATTAACAGGTTTTGGAGTGAAAACTGGGGAGGGGGACGGAGGGAGGGGAAGGGCAAGGTAAGCCATGCTGCCTTGCTGCCTCTTTCTGATCCTCTGGTTATAGCACAAGCTAAATAGACTATACTAAATTTTTTAGGCTGTTTCACAGACTTACAGACTTTGATCCCTGGCTTTGATTTCCCATGCGGCATCGCAGACCGCTGGTTCTGATGAGAGAAGAGACCCATTAAGTCCTGTCTAGCCCGATGATTATCATGCCTTTTCACCGTCAGGCCGGGCTTTCATCAAAGCACGAGCTCTCCAGACTTAACCTCCCTGTGCCCTGGGGAGGATGCTGGCGTAGCTCAGCAGCCGGTGACCACGAGAGCGGGTGTGCGGCCACAGCGGGACACGCTCCAGCCAGGGCAGGAGAAGTGCTGTGCTCAGCACCCTGCTCCTGCCAGGCAGGAGCATCCCCTCCATTGCACTCCCCCCTTTGCACCTCTTTTTGGTCTTTCTCTACCTGGCTTCAGCAGGGTGCTCAGAGTAAGGAGGTGACCCTTTTTTTTTTTTTTTTTCCTAGGATCTCATGTGGTTTGTACAACAAGCAGGCGAAGAAATAAATATTCTCTGTGTGTCCTTGCCAGAGCAGTAGACGCGAGGGCATTTGCCTGCCTGCCCTGCTCTGTGCTTCCGAGTCCCCAGGTCCCTCCGCACCGCTTGGCTTTCCTTTTTTTTTTTTTTTTTTTTAATTTAAATCTAATTTTGCTGCCGTATTGCAAGTTGCCACCTAACTCAAGAGCCGCTATTGCCTCAGGGCTGTGTTGCTGCTTTTCAGTCTTCCCACGCCCCTCGCGTGTGCAGTCTGGAAAAACTTTGAAAAGTCTCTCCTAAATTTGTGCATGTGTATTTGGGGTCATCCTAGGAGGAACAGGGTAAGGGTATCTCTCTTAATGGATAGTACTCTTAAAAAAAATCCCTTCAGCAAAATGGGAGCTGCTTCCATGTAAAGAGTTTGTCAGTGAAAATGGCAAAGGAGAAGCCCGTGCTGGATTTTCAGGAGCAACAGCTTCATCCCCTGTGCCGGTGCTGCTCCTTAGCATGCCCAAAACAATGTCCAGGGAGAAACGGCAGCCGTCCCACGAGTGGGTCCCTAACAGCCCAACGGCAAGGTGCGGGGGAATTGCAGCATGTGGGGGACTGCAAGCTATAGCGCGTGGGGAGGCTGTTTGGAGGGCTCTGATCCCAGCTTGTGAGACCACGTCTCCTCCAGGAAGCCTCCATCATGCTGGTGGGTTCTCTAGCCGGTCATCCCCATCCTAAGGTCTTGCTGCTTCCACAAAGAGCTTTAACGGAAGGAAAAAAAGGAAGGGCGCAAACATCCTGACCTGGCAGCTTGTAGAAGATGCTGGGTCCCATCTCTGCCTTCACCACCCGCCCAAGGCAGGACCTGCCACCGGTCACTGGCGCGCTGCGGCAACTTCATTTCAATTTTACTCCGATAGCACTGATCACAGCATGTCAGCCCTTGTTTTTATTACTTTTGTTCCCCTCTCCGTGCGCCATTGAGGCCTGTGGTGTTCTAGCAAACAAGCCTTGGCTGTAATAATTTCTGGCCCCTCGTGGGAAGTTGTAACTCCAACGCAGTGAAATATAAACTGGCAGAAAATGGACTGTTTCTTTCTGCCGTTGCGAGCTGCAGCAGGCAGGCTCAAATGGAGGTTTTCTGTTGGCTTTCCCTCCCCTGCTTTTGTGTTTTCCCCTCTCTGCCGAACGGCATGGGCACCCTCCTCCAGCCACTGAAAGGGAAACGTGCTGGGCTGATGAAACGGCACATTACGTTTGTGCTCAGCAAAGTCACAACTCCAGGAGCTTCGGAAGGAGGCAGCAGTGGGAAACATAAATGTTGTTTGTCTTGTGGTCAAAATGGTGCGTCTTTAGTGCTGCAGTGTGCTTGTGACGGTGTGGGTGGCAGCCCCATCACTGCTAGGTGAGCCCGTCTGCGGAGGTCCCTGGGAGAGGTGGGGAGAAGCAAGGAGGTCTGCAGGCAGCAGGGACGTCTTGAGTTGGATGGAGGATCAGCCTGAGTTGGGATTTGAAAGCACAGAGAGTAGACCATAGTCTACACGCTGGGAAAGAGGGTATTGTCTCCAGGATCTGTATCGAGAGGGTCTGGTGGCCCGTGCCCAGAGCTGTTCAGAGGTTCTCTCACAATCTGGGATGGATGGCCCAGGTCTCAAGAAGTTCAGGAACTTCTGCTGAAGAACAAAGCCCACCTTGCAAGGGACAGAGCTTTCTCAGGAGCTCCTCAGAGACGATAGCATGGGCACCTGCGGGCAGTAGAGATTCCTGCCGGTCTCCCCAAGCTTTTCACCCCTGCTCAACGCATCTTGGCCAGCATGAACACCAGCAGCTTGCACGTTAACCCCAACCTGTCCCAGCGCCCAGGCAGTTTCTGGCATGGATCAAACACGATGAGCCTGTACCCAGCCTTGTTTTCTACTCTTCAGGAACAGAATGAGAGAGAGATGGATGTGATGGACGCGGGCAACGTGGCTGGGCGGCACGAGGACCTCAGAAGTGCGGTGAGGGCCACATCTGGAGGGGATGTGGTGTGACCCCGCAGTTGGGGTGGGTCCTCCCAGGGCAAACTGGGGCTGTTTAGCACAGGGGGGTCTTTCTTGGGAAGCTGCTTGAACCCGAGCACAGCGCTTATGTCGAGTCCCCATAGCCTTGTGGCTGTTCCTCACCCAGGTTTGAGGCTGGTTAATCTCATCCGTTGAGTGCACCCAAATCTCTGCCATCACTGTAGTATCACGGGATGTCACCGTAGGCTGTATTCCATTCCTGTCCCAGCCTCGGAGTTTCATTTCAGCGAATTTCGTTGCTGGTGCCACCATCCCTTTATCCATTAGCAGATTAGCACGGGTTGAATTTCCCATGCGAGCGCTCCACAGTCTGTCTCATTGTATTTATTTTGTTCAGGCTGCTTTTCCCTGGGCTTGACAGTGTAATTTGTACAGATCTGTGCTGAGTTTTCCAAACCTTCAAATGAGCTTGTTTGTTAGTGTGAAGCCCAGACTATTGATAGTAGAGACATTAAACAACAGAAACATTGAGAAGTGAGCAGCACACCTACCATCCAGGAAGGCTTCGTAACCTCTAGAGGTGCTCCTTGGCAAAAACTCCATGCTTCAGAGATTTTAATTACATCTAATCCGCCAGGTGACCAGTCAAGCATTAAAAGGCATACCAATTTTTCAGTTGCGTCCCTTGCTGCAGAGTTTTTATTATTTATTTTAGATAAATGTGACAAAAGGACTTGGATATCCCAAACTTAACGTTTTTCTTGAATGGCACTAAGAGGCCTCTGGCATAGGAGATTCTCCTTTCAGTGCAGTTATACTCAGAAAAGTGCCTGCCTGCAAGCTTGTTCTTTACTTACTCTGGTTTCCCTTGCCCAGAGTGACTTGCATGTAAAGTTTGGTCAGGTTTTCAGATCAGAAGTTGTATTTTCTGAGTGTCAGAGTTGCCAGCTCCTACTTGGGGTCTGGAAATGCAGCTGGGGTTTCTTTGCCTCTCATTCACACCGATCACGGAGCCCCGGCATTGAAAACATGCCTGACAGCGTGGCTGATGATGTGCCAGGCAAAGCTGAACCTCTGTGCCGTGACTTCCCCCAGAAAAGCTCGAAGCAGAAACAAGCACAACCCAACTGTACACAGACAAAGGCAGAGACCAAAGCTGTCATCTGGAAAAACAGAGCTAGAGAAAAACTCTTCTTCCCCCTCCTGCCTGGTTTGCAGCGGAGCTTGTCACAGCAGGAGGGCTATGGCTCTGCATCTCCTGTAGTGGCTGGGTGGGTTTTGGAGATGCGCAGGGCTCTGATCACAGCCCCAGTGGCTCTGCTCGTGTTGCCTGCCTCTGCAGGAGAAGGTTTTGTGCTGTTGTGGTGAGCGCGGCTGTGCACAGCCATCCCAGCTTGAGCACCGGCTGTGCCCAGCTCACTGCGGAGGGCACCTTCAGTGACCTTGGGACGTATTGCTTCTCGCTGCTGTGTTTCCTTGCTGCCTTCTGGGTGTTGCGTCTCTGGACTCCCAAAGGAGTCTAATCACAAGCCCTGGATATGTCTGGCTTATACATCCATCTGGACCGAAAGGAGGTGCAGGATTTGTTCACTTCTGTAGGGTAGATGTTCCTTATCTCTGGCTCTTTTCAGGCGAGGGTCACACTTAGCACCTTTCCTCCTGCTGAGGTATGTTAGACGGGTCTTCAGCCAACCCCTGGGTGCTCTGGGAGCTGTTTGTCCTCCATCCCACCGTTGTACTCTTCCCATCTTTGCCCTGGAAGAAGTTGCTGAGGCTGGATGGGGTGCCGTGATGCTGCAGGGCTGCAGCACCGTCCCTGTGCTGGAGGGGCCGTGGCTGTCCGTGTGACTGCAGGTAGGGCTGGAGATGAGAGCAGTGGTTGTCGTCTGGGGGAAAATTGCCTTGGGTCCAGGGCTTGCCTGGGGGCAGCTGAAGGTTTTGGGGCTGATGCTGTTTGCTTGCGTTGACTCCTCACTCTCCAAAATCAGAGCCCAGGCCAGGCCATCAGAGATGCCATCACTGCTCTGCAGGAAGAGGGAGTTGGCCACTTGGGTCATTTTCCACCATGTCGAGGTGGAAAATAAAACCCTGTTACTGCAGGAGGAGAGACTGTTGCGCTTGTTGACATGGTGAGGATGGGGGATAAACACATCTTGGTAGGTGCATCAGGTCCCACCTGGACCCAGGCACTACCAGAAGCTGGTTTGCTCCCAGGGATGCTGGGGCTGCCACAGTGCTGGCACACGGGGGTCTGTGGGCACATGTGCAGACCATGCTGCGAAAATCTCTTCTGCAGGAGGATCCTGAAGCTTCTGGGTTTGTTCTTTCTCCTTCCTGCCCTGTGCGGGCAGGTTGCAGATGTCCCCCTCCTCGGCAGGGTGCCTGCGCCATGGCTCTGCCTGGGTGCCTGCCGCAGCAAGTGGGGAGGAAGGAGAAATCAAAGGTGGCTTTCAACAAACCCCCTTTTCCTGCCTTGAGGTCAGCCTGGTAATCGCAGTCGGGAACCTGCACACCAGATCTGCTGCCTCTGAGCCGTGGATGACTCCTAATGGTGTGAGAAGCAAAGCCTGGATGGAGCAGGGAGGGTTGGAAAGATTGCCTGGCACCTTGGTTGACAGAGAGGAGCTTAGTGTTTTGCTGTATTGCTGGGACCCATAGGTTTAATTCAAAGCTGCTCCCTGCCCAAGTCTATTTGTCTTCTGTTTTTGTTTTTTTATAACCCTGTCTGCCTCTGTCTCTCTTATTTCTTGGATGATGCTTGGCACTGGCTGCTCCAGCAGCTTTCTGGTAGCAGTAAGAGCTGTGAGTGTTTTGCTGTAGCAGGGACGCGTGACCTTTGTCTGGCCGCAGTGCAATTGCTGGTTCAAAGTTGAGCAAAGGCTGTGAAGTGCTGGAGCTCTTCCTCGGAGCGCGAGAGACCTGGGATCAGGGACGTAGACAGCCGGTACGTCGTGCTCCGACTGTGAAAGCCCTGCCAAAGAGAGAGCCTGTAGCATCTAACCTCTCCACCAGCTTCAAAGATGTACTAGAAGTGGGTTTGCAAAGCGTCTGCGTGGCCGAGGTGCCCCTGCCCGGGCAGCCAGTACACAGGGGCAGCGCGGATGGCAGGCAAGGCTTGTCTTCGTCTGCCTGCACCTAGGATAGCTGTTCACATCCAGACCTGAAAGTTTAGCCTGGCTCTTGCAGACAGAAGGATGCATTTAGCCATTTATAGTCCTTGGAGAAAAGCATTTCAAGCAAGAGGTGTGTGGGTGTTGAGCCCAGGCATAATTTGTGATTCAGAGGCGCTGGGGACAAGCAGGACCTTCCTCCAGGTGAGCTGGAGGGCTGGTGCTGCAGCACAGGAGTGTTTAAATAAATCAGCATGTTAACAGCAAGCAAGGAGTGGGTGAGAGGGGGAAAGCGAGAGCCAAAATAAAAGGCTCTTAAGGAATAGATGCGATGCAAAGCGAGAGGATTAATAGCTGCGAGAGAAACACAGGGGAGGGCTGCTTGCCAGGGGAAGATGGTTAGGATGTGGGCACATGGTGGGGTGATGTGGACGGCCCGGCGTGCCCTTCCCCAGGCCCGTTGCCATTGCTTCAGGCTGCATCGGTCATGTGCTGTGTTTGAGGTGGCCTGCAGGGCTTCGCACCTTCTCCGTAACCACGAACGGCAGTCGGTGGGAGCCGGGGGGGTTTGCTCTGGCATCAGGCTCGACTGACCCTCGTTTGTGTCCGCTGCAGGGTGCTGCCTCAGACAGACCCGGAGTCTGTCCCACCCTGCCATGCCCCACTCTGTTGGTGACCTGCCTTTTGCTTTTTGCCCTGCAGCAACCCCAAAGTCCAGATAGAAGCAATCGAGGGGGGGCACTGCAGAAGCTCCTGGTTATTCTGGCTACGGAACAACCCCTGGCTGTCAAGAAGAAGGTGAGCGAGTGGGGATGCACCTCTGGGTAAAGCCGTTTTTGTGCTGAGCTCGATGTAAACGCTTCTCGGGACATCGCTGACATCGTGAGAGTGTGGGATCCTGCGCTGCTCCCCACGCTGGGTGGGCTTTGCTCCCCAGGGGTGCAGGAGAGTGGCCATGGGTGCCAGACCACCCCAGCAGCCCTGGCTGGCCGGTGCCCGCTGGCCTCCCGGCGCTGTGGGTCTCACCCCCGCTGCCAGCAGCGGCACGCACGGCAGCTCTGCCAGCCACGCCGGGGACAGGGCTCGGTGCTGCGGCTCCTCTGGGAGGAAAGGCGAGGGTCCCCATGGCAGGCGTAACGATCAGAGGCTAACAAACATGGGAGCTGACGTTTGGAAGGAGCTAATTGCTGGAGCCCCGTGTCCTGCCTTTGGCAGTGGCTTTGAAGCCAGCCGAGCAGCGCCGAGAGCCCCCAGCCAAATGTGCAGCGCTGTCTGTCGGGGTGGGGGCTTCCTCGCCGCCTCCCTCCCTCCCTCTCTCCTCGCCGTACTCCCTGAAGCATGAGATCTCATTACCCTCGCTTTAGCGTGTGATGCCGCCTCTGTTTACGGGCCGTAAAATTATCTAGCTGCTCCCGAAAACCCAGCCCCACCGTTTAACATGGTGACCTCCTGTGAGAGGGGGTTCGGCAGGGTGAGGGAACCACCAGCTCTCTCATTCGTCTTTAACGGACCTGCTGTTGTGCAAACAGCGGTGTGCTGCCAGTGTTTTAACAAGCTCCCACAAACACGTTCCCCTTTAGTCCATGGTAAGAGTCCTCGAGTGAGTGAAAGGCATGGGAGAGGCTGGGGAACCCCTTTGCTTTTGGCCCCGGGTGTGAGGAGATGCTGGCTGGAGAAGTGCACCACAGGATGCTCCATTCTCAGAAACTCCTCCCAGGAGTGCCCAAGGCTCAATCCGAAGCTCATTTTGGGGTGGGCGTGCAGAGACCCTCACTAGCATTGCTTGAACCCCTGGGTGGTGGGTGCAGGACAGTTCTTTCCAGTGAGCCTGAACGCATCCTGCCGGCAACCCCTGGAGAAGAACAAGAGGGATGAGCTCAGTATTGTCCACATTCACATGCGGCCTTACAAGAGCCTCCGAGGGTTGAACCCCCTTTTCCAGGAGGACAGAGGCTTTTAATTTCCAGTTCCCATGCTGTGTATGGTCTCCCATCCCTCTCCAGGCCAGGATCCCAAGGACAGGTCAGTGCCCCAGCCCCTTCCGCACAGGGCAGCAGCTCCGGTGGGTTTTCCGCCCTGGCTCTCGCAGCGGTGTGCAGCAGCGAGGCCAAAAGTGCATTTCTTCCCTCCCCTGTCCTTTGGCCTATGGTTAGAAAAGGAGACGGAAACATCCTCCAATTCACCAGCGGCAACTCGGAAGATGGAAAATAGAAACCAATGGGACTGGGGAAGACGTGGCTGTCAGCTCGGATCTGTCCGTGGAGAGCGGGGATGCATGGTCCACCTCGGTGTGTGGAGGAGCCAGCTCTGCTCACTGGCAGGCACCCAGATGAGCATCCCCGTCCCCGCTCGGGCAGCAGCCCTGCCCCGGGCAGTGTCAGCCGTCCCCTCTGCAAACCGCAGTTGTCAAAACCAGACGAGTGTAAGATTCAGCCGGTTGGCCCCTAATTGCCTCCTCGGTGTTAATCCTGTGCCACTCAAGGCCCAGGAGGCAAGTGCGGGCGTGCTGGTGTCTCTCGCTGGCGGTGCGTGGTGCTGCACCATGAACAGACCCTGTTTTGGGGCTATGTCCTGGGAAAACATCATGGTCTTGTCCTCTGGCCGCGTGGGTGCAAGGGAGATGACGTTCCCCAGGCGTCCAAATCATCTCGAGGGGATCAGGCTCTGCTGAGTGGTGCTGGCCCGCCTTCGCCCTGTCCTTAGCCCATAGCTGGGCTCTGTACCGAGGACCGGTGGGGGTGAACTGTGAGGAGAAGTGATGGCATTGGGTCTGTTCAGGTGCTGGCCTCAGGTCCCTCTGGGTTATCGTTCTAGTAAACGCGGTGACAGTCCAGGCTGGAGTTTGGGTGGAAGTCACCCAAGTTCGGGCAGCCTCGCAGTGCCGGAGAGGGTTGGGATCAGGACAAAAGGGGACTCTTGGAGATGCACCTCAGCAAGGAGAGGTTTGAATGCATCTGCTGGGGAGCTCCGCACAAATGGGTTGGAGCGTGTTTCTCCTGTCCCCATGGGATGCCATGGAGAGGCTGCGCCAAATGCGGTGGCCGTGGCCACTGTGCTGATGGACCTCTCTCCCCGCCAGGCTCTCTTCGCGCTGTCCTCCATGCTGAGACACTTCCCCTACGCCCAGCAGCAGTTCCTCAAGATGGGCGGCCTCCAGGTCCTCAGGAGCCTCTTCAGGCAGAAGGGGATGGAGACCCTCCACGTCCGTGTAGTGACGCTCCTGTACGACCTCATCATGGAGAAGGTGAGGAGCCGGGCGGGAGGGGACGGGACCCAGCCAGGCACTCCCCACCTTCACCCCCTCACCGAGCCAAAGGGGCCATCGATCATCCTCGCAGGACGAGGGTGAGGAGGGGCTGATCCAGCATCGGTGCTGGTCCGTGCTGTTGGGGTGAATTCCCTCCAGCCCACGGGCCACTGCTGCGGGGGAGGAGTGCCTGGGAGAGCCCAGAGCGAGCTTAAATCTTTATTTTTCATTAAATCGCCATCGCTGTTTCCACCCAAGGGCGTTTAAATAACAAAATGGCAAGGACCTGAGTAGGGAAAATAGGCGCTGGACTGCAGCGGGCTCGGCTGCGGCGTCCAGCCACCCGCTGCCAGGCGAGTGCCCGGGGACCAGCCGCCGCTGCTGTGCCCCTGCCTGCTGGAGAGGCCCTTGCCTGCCTGCACGTCCCTCGCTGGAGCTAAGCCCGCAACGTTAAGTGTTTTATTTTCAAATACCTTGGATTATTGCTGTAAATGTCAGTTTAAAACCCGTCTTTCCTTGCCATCGCTTGTTGTTTAGTCTGTGTGTTTCTCTTACTCCAGAGAATGGAAATTAAATCCACTTTCGCTCAGTTTATAGCCAATTTGCCCTGCAGATTATTACTGCTGTAATACTTGGGTTTCAGGCACCGCAGAGCAATGTCTGCGTTTCAAAACAGTTGTTTTCCAGGAGACTTTGTAAAGGTGCAAATTATTTTAGCAGGTCTGAAATCTTATCAGGCGCTGGCTCTAACGCACAGCGATCCTGTCTGTCTGCTCGCATGGAAAGGGAGCGTACGTGGGGCATTTTACCCAAACCGTTCCCGTTCGCTCCTGCTGCACGTTTTACAGCCGCCCCTCCGGCAGCCCCATCTGTTCCCAGCTCCGCTGTGGCTGGGGGCAGTCCGCAGGCCCGGCAAATCTTTGGGTTTATGTTAAAACAATGAGTTTTCGCTGCCCTTCGGACTGGGAATGCTGTGTATCAATCCCAGCCCCTTCATGGAAGAGATGGGAGAGCCCTTGGTGCCCGGTGGGGAGCAGGGCTGGTCCGAGCGGAGGTGGCAGATTTGGGGTGGGCTGGGTGACGGTCGAATAGGTTGGTTTGAAAATCGTAAACTGCCATCGGCAGCTCTCTGCGCTGAAGCACGAATTGCCAGGGCTCTGAAGGGCTTTTCCTGCTGCCTTCTTTCCTTTTCACCCCAAATCCTGCGTGGCCAGCGGGGGTTTAGCAGGCAGCCCTTCTCGGGTGACTGGGAGAGGGGAGGTCTCCTCGGCGTTGTCCCTCCTTGTCCCCGCCATGTCCCGCAAATCAGTGGGATAAAACAGCACGACCAAGCTCCCCGCAGCAGCCGCCCAGGGCACGGCAGGAGTCCGCTGCCAAGCTGATGGTCAGAGAAAATGTTACGGGCGCCCTCGGGGGACCCAAGCAGCCCCTGGGGATGGGGTTGTCCGATCGCTTCTCGCGGCAGCTCCTGGGAACGCTGGCTGCCCTCTCCCTTCCCCAGGGCTGGATTTCTGCTCAGCAACCTCGCAGAAGCCCTCATCTGCCTTCAGCAGTCCGAGACGAGCAGCCCTGCGTTACGTAGAACGAATTAATGAAGCGCAGACGTAGTCATTATCACAGGGGGCCACCAGCCAAGCCAGGAGGATCCACTGGGGGAATGGAGCCTGTTTGGGGAATTTCACGCTATCCACAGCCGCTCCACCACCCAAGCCCCGAAGGGTGTCGGGGTGGTGGTGGGAGGTTTCCCTTTCTCCCCCCGGCCGCAGCACTGCTCAGGGCAGGTCTCCCTCGCTGAGAAGGGAGCCGGCAGCCCTGCCTGCCCCCGTCCCTGTGGGCACCTTTCTGCCTTCAGCACCGTCCCTGCAGAATTTCAGTATTCGGGGTTTTCTGGATGAGGCTGGGAGGGGAAGGTCTGGCTGTGGCTGGAGGAGACAGAGATCTCCATCTCTTTCGTAAGAGCAGCACGAAGCCAAGCGGTGGTTGTTGGGTGCTGAAGGAGCCTGTCCAGCAGCCCAAAGCAGCAGACCCAGAGACTTTACAGGTCTTCTGCTGAACTTCCTTCCCCTTGAGTCCCCTTTCAGGGCCGTGTGATACTGAAACTCCTGGTCACTGAGAGTTTTCCAGGGTGGGCAACCAGCCCCTGTGGCCAACTTCATGCACGGGCAACAGGGAGCCAGGACACAACCTCGTCTTGGTTTTCTGTTGCAAGTCACCTTCCAAGGCAGGTGTTACGGGGCGTGCATCCTCCTCTCCCGTGATGTGTCACCTCCTGGGAGCAGTTGCTCTCTGATAGGGATGTTAATCCACGTTCCACCGCTTCCCACAGATGCTGCTTGAGGACTCACAGCACGGAGATCAAGTGGAAGAGAAAATCCAGCAGTACCGGCAAGTCAAGCTGGTGCCGGCGGTGGTGGAGCAGGACTGGTGCGTGGTCGTTTCCAATCTGCTGGCCGTGCCGGAGCACGACACTCGGGAGAAGGTTCTCAAGATGGTTGGCGTGCTGATGGCCTTCTGCAAGGAGCGCTACCGCGGGGACCAGGCCCTCGGCACCACCCTCAGCCTCCTGCGCAGCGAGTACGAGGAGCTGGCGGCAGAAGAGCAGAGGGAAGGTGACAAAGACGGCTATTTCAAGGAACTCCTTGGCTCTGTCAATACCATCATTCAGGAATTAAGATGAAAATAGCTGTAGATTCAGTTCAATTCCATATAATTCAGTGAGTTTTGATGGCACCAGTGTAAATGCACTTTTGAATAAACTGCTGGACTAAATGAGATCCCACCACTGGGCAAGTGTGCCAACAGCTGCATTATCAAAACACAGGCGTCTGGGGGAGTGTCGTCTTTTGCATGGGTACTGCTGGAAAAATAGAGGTATATACGTTAGAGGGAACGAGGTAGAGTCTCAGCTTCCGTTGCCTCCAACCATGGTACCTTATGAGTGTTCTCAATCCGTCTGCAGGATTTTTTGGGGTGGGAAGGACTGAGGGATGTGGGACTGTCCTTGTTAGGCAACTCTGCTGCACAAAGGGAAGCGTTTGTTCCCGCAGCCCTGATCTGCCTTTGTTCTTGCCTGGCGATGACCCGCCGTGTCTGTGATCTTTTATTTGCTTCTGTATAATGCGCCTCGGCACTCAGACAGCACCGTTTGCCTCTGGAATGTTTTGTGCTTGTACAGGAGGACGGAGTGTCATTTCCTTGAAACGTTGGTTGGAGGGGCTCTCCGGAGGTCTCTAATCCAGCCTTCGCTCGGAGCAGGACTATCCCTCAGTCAAGTCAGCGTGGCCGTGACCGCCTCCAAGAAGCCCAGCCCCACCACCCCCTCTGCGTAGGTCGTGTAGCTCCACCGTGGCAGCTCTCCTGCAGCCCCTCGCTGCTTGGAGGCCAGCCACGTCCCAGTGGTCTGGGGGTCAAAACATCTATCCAAGCCCTGGTGTGGTACAGCCATGGAACCGCTCCTGCCACTGCAGGGACTACCCAGCTGGTGAAGCACACTTTGCCCTCCAACAAACCATTGAGTTTTTCCACTTGCATTGTTCTTGTCTTCGGAGATGGCTTCCAAGACGATCTCTAGGGATTGAGGGTGGCCAGCCAAGGATTTTTCAGCCGTGATGTACAGCACGCTCTCCTTGCTGGGCTGGGCATCGCCCTTCACACACCTCTTCCAGTTGCAGCTTCTCCTCTCTTCCCTCTAGGCTCAGGTCCCCTTTCGCCATGAACCTCCTTTGAGGTCCTCCTCACGCTGGATGGTCCATTGGGGAAGATGTTCTGCTCTCTCCCCCGTCGGGCTGATTCTGTCTCCCCACGTCATCCTTCCTCAGGCGAGGAAGAAACCAAAGTCTTGCCCAAGCCTCTGGCTGCCCAGCCCCTGGCCTGGAGATGACTGCCACCTCCCCCGCCATCAGCAAAGAAGATTATAAAAACTAAATTTATTCATTATTTTGTCTGTTTAATTTCAGTCCAAACCCCCTCCTTGTCCTGAACCCTTTTTGGAGAGGGTAAAGAGAGATCAATTCCATTTCTCACAAGTCCCCCCGTGAGAAACATGCAGGGTGGGACGCTGCGGTGAGCCCAGCGAGCTCCACGGTGCTGCCCTGGGCCTGGGGACAGGCATGTGGCCCCCGGCCGCCCTGCCTGGGGCTGTCCCCTCCGCAAGGACAGGCTCACCTGGGCCAGCGCTGGGGCTTTGGCGTTGCGGAGAAATGGGCACTAAAGGCTGGGTGGTGGCCACTGATTCGAGAGAAGACAAGAGGAAGAGAAGAGAAAGAGAAAGAGGAGGAGGAGGAGAAGAAGAGAAGAGGAAAGGGAGAAGAGAAAGAGCAGCTCCACCCTGCTGTCCTCTCCTGGTGCCATGTGCATGGGAGGACCCTTTCACACCAGGCTTTTATCTTCTCTTGGCTCACACAGCCGGGGTGAGCGGTGCCCTGCATGGGGACCGTCCCCAGCTGGGGCTGCAGGTGCCGTTCCTCTATGGGGGGGAAGCCCCCACACCCCGCGTCCTCGGGGCAGCCGGCAGCAGAGGTCAAACCCGCTGGGATTTGGGGTCTGCAAAAACGGAGCAAGCAGCATGCCGGTTTGGGGGTCGTGCTTGTCTCCCTCCCACCCTGCAGCCATTGTTTTCCTACAGCGGGACGCCGGCGCAGCTCTGAAATTTGGCGGCAACCAGGTGCTGGCCGCTGGCTTGGGCGGCTTCCAGCAGTTTTCCTGCCGACCCCTCTTCGAGGGCGGCTTTTGGGGGAGGACGACAGCAGCTTTTTCTCCGCAGGCTTTGCCCAGCAGTGTGACGAGAGGCGAGGGCAGAGCGAGCGTTGGGGCGTCCCAGCGCCGGGCTGCAAAGCTCTCGGCCGCAGAGCGATGCTGCGGCCGCCCCTGCGCCAGCCGGCGAGGGCTGCCGTCGGCTCACGCTGAGCACGCCCTGCTCCCGGCGCGCCGAGGCGGCGATTAGTTATAATTCCTGTATTCACTTTCAGAATTGCTTTCTGGCGGTAACAGGTATTTCAATCACCGCTACTCCTGCCGCCGGCTTAATGGGACCTGGGGGCTGCAGCACCAACGTTACCAACACAAGTGCAGAAAAATAAATTAAGAGAAAAAGCCCGGCTGGTTCCCCCTGGCCCCGAGCCAGCGCAGCCTCGCGGGGCTTTGCCACCGCCGGTGACGTGCCCACGCAGCGAACACCGCCAGGGCTGTGCAAGGGGCTGTGTGATTCCCCCCGCCGCTGCTAACCCAGCCAGGCACCTCCCTGCAGCCAGTGCGGCCGGCAGGCGCATTGATCGGGCTATTTCAAGGCTATTAGCCCGTCTTGATGCTAAAATATTTCTGGCTAGAGTTTACAGCGTGTCAGTTGTTACTGGTAAGTAGCAGGGCCAATTATAAATATTGATTTTTTTTTTTTGGTCCTTCTCTTTTTGGGTTTTGATTCAGGCTGTTTTGCTGGGATTAAAAATGATTTTTTTCTTTTCTGAAATGCGTTTCCCAGCCAGTCCTGCCAGGGTTTTGCTTTGTAGGTTAAAAAAAAAAAGAAAATATACATATCTGATGGCAATGGCCAGGGCGCGCTTGGGAAGGGGCTTTTCTGTGCGAAGCCTGAGCCCCCAGGGCGATGCCATGGGGAAGCAGGTCTCTGTCCGGGGAGCGGAGCTGGTGCACGGGATGTCACAGCACGGATTTCTTCAGCCCTGCCTGGCCTTGTCGCTGTTTCACAGCCAGATTTAATGAGGTAGGGCAGGTTTAACGCCTCTTTAGGGGCTGAGCAGGGAGAACACCAGCGGCAGCAGCGACCCAGCTGGACCAACCCTCCCTGTTCAACCCCCAAAGTCAAAACCCCACTCCCTAATCCTAAAAGTCTTAAAACTGCAAAGTTTCTGCGCAGCATCTCCTTTGGCGTGGGTGCTGTGACGCCTGTGCTGGCCGAAGCTGCTGGTGCCCTGGGGACGTGGCTCGGCTGCCCAGGGGCCACCACGTGCTTTGCCGCCGGCTTTGTTCCCACCCGCCGCGGGGGTCTCGCAGCGAGGGCTGGCGCGGGCAGGGACAATCGCCTGCGATTGCTTCTGGTGGTGGCTTCTCCGATTCCCCCTCCGCGTGCAGCTTCCCGACGCGCCCGCGGGTGAGGCGCTCCCTGGCTCGGGCCCGGCCGCAGCGCTGAGCGCAGGGGTGGCATGTCTGGGTCTTGCTCTGCGGCAGCGAAGCGCTGCGCCAGGGCAGGCTCCAGCTGAGCGGCTGAGGAATCATTGCACCCACCGGCCATCTCCTTCACACTCGCAGAGTAACGCAGCCAGGGAAGTGCATAACATTAAAAGGAAGCAAAAAAAAAGGTATAAGTTGTTCCTACATTGCTTATCACAAGCCATTCGGAAGCTCGCTGAAGATACTGGCGGTGCAAAAGCTTTTTGAGGTCCTTGGACAACGCTGCTGCTCAGTCACCTTTGCATCCAGCAGCTGTGCCCAAACCCTGCGTCCTCCCTGCCCACAGGGCTCCGGGCTCTGCGCTGGGGGGGGACGGGAGCCCCTCACTGCCCGGGGCACCCCCGCAACGGTGCTGGGGTTTGCTGGAGCCGCCCCCAGCTCCCACGGAGCACAGCAGCCCCTTGACCCTGGGGGCTGAGGTGTTCTGGGGAGGCAGATGCACTTTGGGGGGGGGGAGTGTTGGGGGGTTTTGCAGCCCTTGATTCCTCCCCCCCGGCTGCACTGCTAGTTAGTTACCAGTGCTAGTTGGTTAGTGTCTCTGCCTGACACCCCCGAGAGCTGGGGGTACCACAGCCAGCCCTGGCAGGACTGTTGCATCGGGGGCTGTAGCTGCCAAAGGCCATTTCAGCTCTTGCCCAGAGCCGTTGCTTTTGGCGGGGGCCAGGCTGCCGGGCGCAGGGCCCCCATGGCCCCGGCTGCTTGTTGTATTATTAGGAGTGAGAGCCCTCCCCGCCTCCATGCCTCCAGCCCTTGCCTCCTCCCGGCTGTGGGGGGGCAGCTCCTGCAGCCAGGGGGGTCCCGGCTGTGGGGTGCTGCCCAGGGCCGTGCTGTGCCGCTGCAGCTCCCCGAGCTGCCAGGCACTAACTGCTCCCAGTGCAGCTCCCTTCGGTGGTTGAAGACAACAAATTAACACAAATTACCTGGAAATATTGAGCACTGTGTTAAATAAAACGCAGACAATGACCCAGGCAGTTCAGCTCTGGCAGGGCCCTCCCAGCCAGGCAGCCAGACACTCTCCCTCTTGGGCCTGACCTGCTGAGCCACCCCCACCCTTTACCAAAGCAGCTCCCCCTTTACCAAAGTCAAGGCAGAGAAAGCCTTTCCTCCCTCCAGTGCCTGGACACCATGGGGATGGGCATGATGTGGGCAGGAGCAGCAGAGCTGGAGGTGACAGGCACTACAGGTCGCCCTGCTCCATGTAGGGGGTGGCCATGGGGGTCCCCCTGGGCCGTAACACCCCTCTGCCCACAGCTGAAGCTGCTGTGGGTCTTAGGGGCCCCCCCACATCCAGGCTGTTGGGCTCTGTCCCCGTGGGGAAGCGATGGGAGCGCTGCCAGGGCGGTGGCAGGGGGAGGCGGTGGCAGCCATGGAGTCTCGGAGGCACCGAGGGCTGTGCCATAAGGCAGCCACGGCCAAGGTTCAGCCTTGGTGGCTGCAGCTCAAAACAGGGGCAGGCTGCCCGCCCTGTCCCAGTGTGCACAGCCCCGTGTGTCCCGCGTGTCCCCGGAGGGTGATGCAGCAGCGTCTGGGCACTGGGCTGATTCCCCATCCATAAATGCCGGCCCAGGTTGGTGTCTCCACTAATGACAGGCTTGTTCCCAAAATGGCGTTGCCGGTCCGCACCCCAGGGTAATGACAGGGCTGCTGCCCTGCTGCCTGCCTCTCCCTCGGCGGCTGTCAGCAGGACAGGGACAGGGACAAGCCCATCCTGCCCCAGTTGCTGTGTGCAGCTGGCCCAGCCGCGCTGCCGGGGCTGTTGCCGGCGGCACAGGGAGTGGCACCGCGGGGCGTCGTGGGCGCATCCCGCTGTGGTGACTCAGGTCCCACTGACCCAAATTCCCGCAGCCTCCCACAGCGTGGCACCGCACCTTCGCCCACTGCCATGCCCTCCACAGCAGCTCCTCTGCACCGGGACCATGGTCCCAGCCTGGAGCAAGCAGGGACTGGAGGGGTCCCAGGGCTGGAGGGGTCCTGGGGCAGATGGAGACCCCAGGTCTGGCTCACTGGACCATGCACCTCTGTGGGGCTGGGGGAGAGGAGGTGGGATAGGCACTTTTGTCCTTGATTTTGGAGGTAACAGGGTCCCTCCACACCCCCCATCCCCACGGTGGGTAAGGCAGTAAGTAGCAGTCTGGCTGGGCTGGCATCACGCCCGCAGCCACGCCAGCAACAGCGTTATTTCCCCTTGCACCCACAAGAGCATCAGCAGGGTCCTGCTGGCTCAGCTCCGCCAAACCCAAATCCAGCGTGGTGAGCAGCGAGGGGGCTCAGAGCAAAGCCCACCGGCTGTGCTTCCCTGGGATGCTCACCAGCCTCCAAAATCCGCAGCACAGGGAAGTTCTGAGCATCCGATGTGCCTTAATGGATTTTTCCTTACCCATTTGTTGGGGGTTTTGAACCCACACGCCCCTCACCACCCACTCTGCCCTCCCGGGTAATTGCATAGTTGAGGTTTGGCCGCCTGGGCTTGTTTTGAACCCGCGCTTGCTGCTGCCCGTCCTACTGTTTGTTAGGGTGCTTTGCTCCCCTCTCTGCACCCATCCCATCCTACCCACCAGGGTCCCCCTGCCAGCCAGGAGAGCCCCCAGCCCACGGCTGCCCCTGCCCCAGGGCTGGTCTCGGAGCTGGGCAGCAGCAAAGCTGGTCCGAGCGAAGGGAGAGCGCTGAACGGAAAAGGCATTTGTTAAACGGCATTAAACCTCGGTGCGAAGCCTTCACACACAATTAAAGTGGCATAAACTCAACGTGGCTTGATTCACCGCTGAATTGAATTAAGAGCACTTGAAATTTGGAATAAGGAATCTCCTGGGGATTTAATGTGGTTTCACTAATACACTTTAAAAGATAATGCGGGCTCATCTTCCTGAGCGTCCCTGTGCAGCCAGGTCCCCGCTCCCGGGGCGGGCAGGAGGGCTGCGGGGCTGGTGGGCTCCGGCACAGCCTCACTGGGTGCCACCATCCCACAGCAGTGCAAAAAAACCCCCAAATCCTTCCTGTTCGACAAATATTTCGGTGCGTTTCACGCAGCGACGGGGGAGCAGCCATGCCCGGCTCCCACCCACGCACGCTGGTGGGCAGGGAGGTCCCACAGCCCTTCCCTGCCCAAAGCCGCCGCGGGTCCCCTCTGTCCCCAGCCCCTGGAGCCCCGTCATTTCTTCTCCTGTGAATTGGAGAGCGACGCTGAGCAGCAGGGGAAGGGAGGGAGAGGCTCCGCTCACTGCGCACCATCAGGGAACGCGGCCAAAAAGCTTTCCCACCTCGTACCCACAACAGCTTTTACAACCTGACACGGTCACGCTCGCTCCCTCCTGGTAGAGGAGAGCGTTCCCCTCCAGCAGCCGCAGCAGAGACCAACTGCACAAGCCCTTCCCCAGCGCTTAATTACATCAAGCAGTAATTACTGTAATTCTTTTCAATTGGCTTTCTAATAAAAGTTACAGCTTCGCTCGCATCCGGACCCCCCTCGCTGTGCAGCGCAGCACCACTGCCCTGAAGTGCCGCTGCCGGTTTCACACGGGAGGTTTCGATGAAGACTGAAATTATCCGACACATCAGGATCAGCGTATTTACATTTTCTTTTAACTACTGAGCCACCCGCTTGCAGGGTCTTGGGTCCGGCGCTGAACAAGCTGGAGGCCCCGTTGCTGCTTCGCTTGGGGCGACAGGAGTAAGAGCCGGTGCTGCTCTGTGTCGGGCTCCTGAGCTACCGGGGGTTTGGGTTTGCTCTGAAGTAAGGCACTGCCGCCTACCAGCCCTCCTCCAGGCCCGCAAGGTCAGGCTTTCTTCTGCTCACACGCACAGCTGTAAAAAGCACCATCCCTCCTCTGATGCACACAATTAAAACCTCCTCGCAGGAGGCCACTCCATCCATGTAACGAAGTTCACCCGCGTGACTGGTGGAGCCCGTTCATGGAGGCAAGGCAGGAGTTCACCCTGGGTTTAAGAGCAGACCTTTGCTACGCCAGCGGCCACAGCACCCGCGCGCAGACAAGGCTCGCCCTGGTGAGCAGCAGAAGCGCGAGTATCGATAACCACGCACCCAGCCACTTACACTGCAGCATGGAAATTGAAAATTGGATTTAATACGGCACTGAATCCTCCCGCCGCTCTGGGGCGACGGGGGGGTTTCCTTTCCCCCCGGCCACTGCTGACGCGTTCCCAAACAGAGCAATTAAGTTACAGCCATTAATGATTTCCCTTGATGGGCCTCTCCGCTACAAACCTGAACTCCATTCTCAGAGGAGCAATTCCTGGATAAAAAACCCAGCGAGAGGGGTGAGCTGGGGCTGCTGGCCTCCCCCGTGCCCCGTCGCTGCCTCTCGAAGCGAAGAGGCACCAGCGTCCCCCGGCCTCCTGCTTCCCGGCTGCGCTTTCAGACCAGCTTTCAGCAGGCGGAACCATATTTTAGTTTGTTGCCGACCTGATGCTCAAAGTTTGTAGCATAAAATAAACTAACATATATTTAAAAGCTAAATACATAGAAATTTGTCTGTACATCTTAATATATGGGCTGTTTTTAAAAGCTCATTAATAGATTGCGTTGTGGGGGGAGTAACGTCTGTATTCTGAAGAGAGCCACTGAACAGCCCCAGGGAATGTAGCCTTTAAGACAATTATATTAATACCAGGAGAGAAAAAAATCATGTTGTATAAAAGCAGTTAATAATTAGATACAAACCAAGATCTACAGCTTATCTATTTCATTAACCCTTGAATGTCAGCGGGAGGAGCACGTTAGCTTACCCTCCAGGCAGATGCCTGTTTAGATGTTAAAGGTGTATGAAAACTAGTATATAATTCAGCTGCACTCATAATTCATTCTGTACTAAGGAGGCTAAAATGCTTGAAAACATAATAAAGTTGGCAAAAATATCCCAAGAACTATTTAGCTTAATTCTGATCAGCATTTTGGTAACATGACAGCAATAACCTTCATATAGTAAATTATAAGCTGATCAAGATAAATAAAATTACAACACTGCCAAGGCTCGGCACTAAAATTTAGATGCAGTTTAAAACATTTAACTTCGGAACAGGCCGCTTTCCATTTTAATGGATGCTTTACAGAAACAGCAAACGCAACTTTGACCTGCGCAAGCGCTTCTTCTCGAATACTGGACTTTATTGGTAAGTGTAAAACACACTGAAATTCATAAAATTTAAATAAGACAGCGAAATTATACCTTGTAGCTATAGTTATCACAAATAATGTATAGTCTAAATTGCAGCCTGAGCAAACGTTATTTGCTGGGTGCCTCTGGAAGCCCAAGGCGGGATGCAGAGCAATTATGAGAAATGAGTACAAAGCCGATTTGCATCTGAATGCCGGGGAGGGGGAGCAGGGGCGGGCTGAGCCCGCTCCATTCACAGCACCACAATACACCAGCTGGTAAAAGCAACTTTATTAGTGTCCTGCAGCAAAATACATTAGTAATTTGTAACCAGGCATTAAAATTCCCGTCCGGTGTCATACAGAAGTAATCAGCCGCCTCCACGATTGTATGTTTTACTGGATTTGCTCTGGGTGCTCCCCCAGCAGAGACGCGTGCGAAACCTCCTGCGAAACCTCCTCCGGAAAGGCCGGCGGCAAAGTAACCCGAACGCCGGGCACGCGTGGAAACGACCCGGCAGGCAAACGGCTCTAACGCGGCCCGGGAAAAGCAGCATCACATAACCAATGCACCACCAAGCACATCTCCAAACATGACCCCCTCCCTCCGCGACCCCCAGCAAAACCCAACCCCGGCACGGGTATATAGTTTTTCCAGGTATTTTCCAGTTGCGGTCACGCTTGCGGCAGCGCAGCTAGCGCCTGCCGTATTTTCATACTCCTTTGAGCGTACAGAGCTTGGTCCCTCTCCACCCCAACAGCAGGAATACACTAATACATACAATACTTTAATTAATTTTTTTTTGGAGTGAAAAGATCTAATTTTCCTCTCTTGATCACAATGAAAAACTGCAGTCTCTGAGTAGCATGATTCAACTATTAGTGTTAACCGTTAGTGTTACTGTAAAATCCTCTTTGGTTATAGAATATTTTATTTAAAGCAAGATTATACAAAACAATTTTCAGCTAGAAATACACCCCTGAAGTCTAAAAGCAATCTAAATTAACACACTTCCGCAGGCTGAAGCTACGTGGATAGGACTTATAAATTTGAGTATTTCCCCACGTAATCTAAACAAAGTTATCAAAATTATATTAAGTAAATACATTTTGAGGAATAGTAAACTTTTGAAAAATCCTTAGAATATTAAAAGTAGAGTTCTGGAAGTAGCAGTAGTGGGCTAGAAAAAAAAAAAACCACCAAGACAGAGACCTCTCTTTAAATACTCTCCATCGCCTTGAATTCACTGAGAGCCTGCACCGGGTTCACGTGTTTCTTCTGGGACGCTCTCTTGATTTTAGTTTGCGTTTCGTCTTGTTTCTCCCTCTTGACCAGGGGTTTCTTCTCCGGAGCCTTCATCTTCCAAGAGACGGCGGGAAGATTGAGCGAAGCCATGCCCTGGGACTTCTGGTACTTGGTCGATGCCACATAGGAAGCCTTCACGGTTTGCACCACCGCGTTCATCAGGTTCTTGGCTGCTTGGATAAGAGACATGGCACTGTCCACCTGCCAAACAGTAACACGCAAGTGTTATACACTGTAAACCCCACGCAAATACAATATTCCAGAAAACATGATAGTCCTGGGGTGTAAAAGCACTGGTTTTCTTTTGAAATCTGAGGTACCAAATTCGAGGTGGTATTTTTCTTTGGACACTGAGTGGTAAAAACCTGACTTGTGCCACCAAAAGTAAAAGCGCAATGTTTGCCCACGATCTGCGCCTTTTCCATATCAATGGCAATTGAAGAGATTTGTATTCTGCTGTTTGCTTTTGTGACTGTATTGGCTTTGCGTGGCAAGGTTTTGGTAGCGGGGGGGCTACAGGGGTGGCTTCTGTGAGAAGCTGCCAGAAGCTTCCCCCATGTCCGATGGAGCCAATGCCAGCCGGCTCCAAGACGGACCCGCCGCTGGCCAAGGCCGAGCCCATCAGCGATGGTGGTAGCGCCTCTGGGATAACAGATTTAAGAAAGGGGAAAAAAAAAGTTACAGCACAGCAGCAACTGCAGCCAGAGAGAGGAGTGAGAAGATGTGAGAGGAACAACTCTGCAGACACCAAGGTCAGGGAAGAAGGAGGGGGAGGAGGTGCTCCAGGCGCTGGAGCAGAGATTCTCCTGCAGCCCGTGGTGATGAAGACCATGGTGAGGCAGGCTGTCCCCCTGCAGCCCATGGAGGTCCACGGGGGAGCAGATCTCCACCTGCAGCCCGTGGAGGACCCCACGCTGGAGCAGGGGAAGAGTGTGAGGAGTCCTCCCCCGAGGAGGAAGGAGCGGCAGAGACAACGTGTGATGAACTGACCCAAACCCCCATTCCCCGTCCCCCTGCGCCGCTGGCAGGGAAGAGGTAGAGAATTCGGGAGTGAAGTTGAGCCCAGGAAGAAGGGAGGGGTGAGGGGAAGGTGTTTTTAAGATTTGGTTTTATTTCTCATTATCCTACTCTGATTTGATTGGTAATAAATTAAACTAATTTCCCCAAGTCGAGTCTGTTTTGCCCGTGACGGTAACTGCTGAGTGATCTCCCTGTCCTTATCTCGACCCATGAGCCTTTCGTTATATTTTCTCTCCCCTGTCCAGCTGAGGCAGGCAGTGACAGAGCAGCTTGGGTGGGCACCTGGTGTCCAGCCAGGGTCAACCCACCACAGTGACTAAGCTTTAACAGTCGCTTATTCTCTAATGAAATTAATAAAGCTGTAGTAATATCTTAATCACTGATAATGAATATTTAAATCACCCTAGAATATTAAGTTGTACTGGAAAGGAAGGAACGCAATTGCATCTTCAGCCAGGCCTGGAGCCCTTTCCTAGGTGGTTCCTGATTTACAAGAGCATTAAAATGAGAAAAAAAAATGCATTTGCCGAAGCTTTAGTGCATGGCAGAGATGAAGAGCCAAAAACGGGGCAGGGTAGAAGAGAGAGGGGAGGACCACTGAGGTGACCTCAGCTGGGACCCCACTTCTCCGGGTGCCCGTGCCCCGCTCGGGGTGGGTGGGACCTCCGGCTTGTGAATGCCAAACTGTCTGGGGCAGGGTTTTGGTCTTGGGCAGGGTTTCAGCACCTCTGCTCAGCTTACATGAGCTCAGCTCACTTAAATTCCTGTGTTGTAGACATCTAACGAAGGTTTTGGGGAAAACCTTGAAGCCATTGCTTGTCTAGCAGCAAAGCAAGTTGAGCAGGGGGGTGGTTGCTTTTCTTATGGCGCTGGTACCTTCCTTTCCATCATGCTGTGTTTTGAGTACCACAACGGCAGATCGGATCTGCTTTCCTCACCCCAGTCATCACGCTGGAAAACACTTTCATTGCATTTGACTATTTCCATGAATCTTCACAGCAGGAAGAATCATATTAAATGCAATGAAAGCAAGGAGGTACTTTTCTAAATGAATTGTCAGATTGCTTAGGGTGTAAGCTCTTACTGCCTTGGTTATAGCTCTGCTTTCACAAAATTTCTGCAGTATGTGGATGGAGCAGGATGTTAACACTGAGAAGAATTTTACTCTTAGACAGGTGAAGTCCCTGGACTGGCAGAGGTCTTCATCTGATAATCTGATAGAAGTTTAATACTACTACTGGCAATGTTTAGCCCCAGTGGGCAGACTCGTGGAGAACAGATAGAACCAGGAGATTAGACTACAGATGCCAGCCTGTTCATATAACTAATTTACGGCAGAAGGGTATGTAAATTCTGAAGACACTGAATAACTGCAGTAAAACCCTGGAGTACCTATTATTGCATAACGACACATCTACTTCTTTGACAGCACAATGCCTTCAGCCTTCCAGCTAACAGGACACCAGGCATGCAACAGAGACGCACAGCAACACGTTTCCCTCCATCTCACCACTCGGCTCCACTGTGCTGGAAATCCGAGCACGTGGGACTGGCAGCAGTAGGAGGTGCAGCAGAGAAGCCTGTCTCCCCTGTGAAGGTGCTAAGCTTATGCAAGTGTGGTCCATCACCACCACTGCTTCTGCAGCAGGTTGCTGCAGGCCTCCCTCAGCTACTACAGTCCCGAAGCACTCATTCTACAATTCTAGCTTGTTTGCGGGGGAAAAAGATGTGCTACTAAGTTCAAGCACTTGAAATATCTAAATGGCAGAAGGTGGTAAGGTTTTTTCCATTTGCTTTTAAGGATTCAGATAGCAATATTGGACTATCAGCCATTTCTGTCCCTTCTTCCTACCTCCTACCTCAGTCATGACACGGACGGGCAAAAGCACGAGTGATCAAGCATACCCATCCAGGGCAAGGAAGAATATGCCAGAAGAAATTAAGAATTTAGCTCCACTTCCCTCCCCCCAAATATCCGTCATACAGATTCCTCTTAGGAGGAAGCATTTCATGAACTACAGTGAAAAAATTATTTGCTAAGTAATGGCTAGAATAAGGAAGCAGGCTGGCCTACGGCAGCTTTCAGCTGTCATAAAACAGAGCAGCCACTAAAAATCCCTGCAGTCTTCAGGGCACAGCTATTTTGAACTACTAACATCTCTGGAGCATTGCAGGACCCCAGTGTGTTCCAAGGCTGTGCAGAGACAAGGGGTAGATTTAGCTGTGCTGATTAAAGTGATTTAACCTCACTAAGAGTGAAAAACAGTCTGGAAAAACAGTAGATTACACAACGGTAAAGTGAATCTGTCTACAAACACTGTTGAGTAAAGAAAAGTGAAGTCTGTATTTTCCCCCTTTTCAAACAGTAAGCGTTTCCTCCAAAAACAACAAGGCAGTGCAGGCAGTATTATAAACTTTGCAGACATTAAAACTTCGACTGAATGCTCCAAAATCTCTTGTCTGTATTCTATAATGTTTAGCATAAAAGCTTAGCTTGGAATAATTGTTATCCCTGGAAGAAAAAACGCATGAACTGGACATGTCATAGTTCATACATACCCCAGACACAACCAGCTCTCCTCCGAGGTTTTGAACTTCAGCTTTCACTTTGCTACAGATATTCAGCTGATGGCAATACAGTGCGATGCGCTGCAGGTAGGCTAGGAGGTCCTGCTTGCACGCAGAGTCGGGGCACTGGAAAAAGAAAGGTGAAGTTTTACTTTGCAATCACGAAAACTGGAACAGAAATCATTTAGGGAGAAACCAGACAACTCCGTTCCGTAATAGTGAATGTGCTCCCGAGATCATTCCCCTTTCTGTTGAGCTTTGGTTTTCCAAAGACAACTGAGCAATACACAGGCATCACTAAATACATATAAAAAACCCAGAAGCAATAAACACAGGCTATCAGAACACAGGGGCAGCCGCTGGACAAAATCACCAGGGCTTCTTTCAGCTGTGCGGCTGCCCGTGAGCTCCCTGCAAGGAGGAGGAGGAGGAGAGGAGGAGGAGGAGGGGAGGAGGGCTACCTAACCTTTCCAGAGCAGGTTTGTTAACTGTAAAAGGTCCTTCCTGCACACTGTACAGGACACAGCAGCAATGATTTGACATGCAAGATCTCAAGTTGCAACTAGCAGATGTTACCAAATCCAGCCCCAATTCTCAATCTTAGGCATTTTAAGCTAGGAAATGATAAACCTGACAGTTACTCAATTATATCCAGCAAAGTAGATATTTTCCTGACTTCTGCTCCCATTTCTTAGCAGTGTGGAAACTAGATTCCTCACCAGGCATGAAATAAAATTTTTAAAATGGATGAGTGCTTCAGCAAGCACAAGATAAAAGTAACTTTTTCAGCTTTGCAATTGAAAGACTACGTAGGTACCGGAGACTGCAGTGCAGTTCAGAAAGCTGTTTTCTCGGACAGAAATGAAGGGCTGTCCCTTGCTTTGCAGAGCCGAGCGGCGAGATGATTAATGAGCCAGTCTCACGCTGGATTTCAAAACAAGAGAAACCCTGCTGAGGGGCAGCCACAGTCCAAAATGGGATCTGCAAGCATAAGACAAAAAGGCTACGGGAAGCCTTTTACTACCCATGCCAGTCCTGCAGTATCTTTAAAAACGGCAGTGAGCATGGTGGCCAGCATTGCTTCTCCAAAGAATAACGGGCCATCTCAGATCTACTGGCATGCTCTGGCTGCATGAAGACTAGTGAATAAAGCAGCTGGCACGCACTGAACTCCACAAACCCTTTGCCCACCAGACTCTCGTGCTGCTGATGAATAAACCCAAGGGCATGCGTGCCACGCTCCTGCCCTGTGCGTGCAGCACTAGCGGGGCACCTACGGCTGCCTGCACCCCAGCGTGGGGCACCAAACATCTCACGAGTGGGTAAATACTCGGGCAGGCTCTGACCTCCAGACGTCGCTGGCGGTGCTGCAAGCAGTGCCCAAGACGACAGATTTTCAAACCAGTCTGGATATATTCATGACAGCAGAAGCTATTGCAATAGGGATGCAGGGGATATTATGGTCCAACAGGTCATGTTCTGGTGCCTGCAGGCGAGGACACCACGCTGACAGCATGTACATTTCTGACCAAAGCAGGACGTTTAGAGCTGGCTGTTACGTGCATACACAGAACGCCTATAGCTTCAACGTCCATGTGCTTTACATTGCATTGTGTCAAACACACCGTTGCTTAAACCCTGATCTGAACCCCAGAGCAAGCATGACTAGTTGTACAGGACTGCGAGCTGCCGTGCTATTTCCTCCTCTGAAACGGCCACTTTGCGCATCATCTTCTCATCTTCCCACTGAGCATTCACAGGTCTCCTGGACAAAACCAATATCAGGCTCACAATGATTCTTAAGTTTTCTGCTCTAAGGCAGGCAACATTGTACTCAGCATTATTTCACCTCTAGCACTGTACCAGCAGATCAGGAATTCAACTGGCACTAACCAGGGACAGGACGAAAGGCAGACCCTGCAGTGATCTCCATCCTTCTTAGACAGCTGCACCCCATCCAGAAACTCGTAAATCTCCAGCATCCAGGGTCTCAGCACACAATTCCCAGTCACTAAACGCAGGCTTTCCAGCACCCCATACACACACGCACTCACACACAAAATCCAAATGCTTTTCCCTGGCCCCACAGCTTAGCTTGACGGCAAGCAGGGCACACCACCCTCCACTTCTCCCCTCCAGGCAGTGCATTAGCTGCAGGTCTGCCCGACTAGCTGCTCGTCCTGGAGAAGCCGGGCACCAGCTGCCCCCAGACTAACACCAAGAAGTCCACAGAAACCATGAGCGGCTGCAGTGATTTACCAGTGTTAGACACGACAAGGAGAGAAGAGTCTTGCCCTAAGCAACATTCGCTTCTCTTCACCCAGCACCTGCTTGCTCTTCCCACTGAGCAGACCCTGAGATTCAGAGATCTGCACAGTCTGCGAGAGCTCTTCTCCACAAACCTCTGTTCACAGCAAAATCCCATTTCATCTAGTACCCCGATCCTGTACAACGGACCATCAAATGAAGATTCATAATGGACATGGTATGATTGGAAGAATAATCTTAAATGTGGCACCAATTTACTACTTAATGCTTCACTCAAGCTCAGGTTTATTGCTTACGGGCACACAGCCTCTCCTCTCCTTTCAGAGCAAGGTAAAAATCCCCTCTTGGGTGTCAGCAGTACATCTGACCCGATGTGACCATAAACTAACAGAAATCCCCTTCTTAGTCCCAAGGATGGTAATGAAACACCTGAAGTATCTGCAACTCTTACGTAGGCACATTGCTTCCATCAGTGAAGTGAAAACCATGAATAACGAAGCAGTAAAGCTCGCAGGTTAATTTTTTAAGCTAATCAATATTAGTCAGCAGTACAAGATGTTTTAGAGAAAGTCCACAAATAGCATCAGCCAAAGAGCTAATGAAAAGCTGAAATTACCATTTTGGAAAATGCTCTCCATCTCCCAAACAGCTCATCTAACAAAGCGAACGAGCAGCACAGCGGCAGATTGAATTGAATGTTGACAAATGCACAATACGGCACGTCAGAAGGACTGCTAAGCAATTCAAGGTACTTTATAGGTTGTGAGTTTATGGAAACCATTTAAGGAAAGACACTCTCAGGGAAAGAGGCTGCCGCATGTTTACCAACGGCTGAAGAAGGCAGCAAAACATTAGTGGGGGAAGCAGTGGAATAGGAAATATTATTCGGTTGTATATATCAATATGACGTGAGTTGGAAAACCACATCCTATACTGTGTGTGCTATTTCTACAAGCAGAATAGAGAATTCGGTTCAAAGACAGATGATGTTTAAATAGAGATGTAACACAAGATAAAAAAGAACATCAACAAAAGGCACTGCAGATGCCTGTATGAGCCCTGTCTTTTCCTATGCAGGAACACTCACACAAAAACCAAAACACCCAAAAGCCAACAATTTCAACACTGATTAAGAAAGCTTACGTTATTGTATTAACCTACAACAGCCATAGACACGAAAAAACCCCATCTGCAGAGCTAGCTTGGGAGGATTCCCACAGCACGGTCACAGCAGATAGCTGCATTGTAGACAGAAACAACTGTGTGTTGGGGGACACCCGCACCTCCCCAAACCCCCCAAAATGAGATGCTGCCACAGACTCAACGGTGGTTGTTGGCAAAAGCTAAGCTGGCTGCTCCAAGTCAAACCAGGATCCGTCCCGGACAGAGCAAACATGCACGCACATTCGCTTCCTACTGCCCTAGCTGAGCCTGCAGAGCAGCAGAATCACCTTTTTCTCCCTTTTTGCAAAGAAAACAGGCAGGGAAAGACAGAAGAGCTCTCCCGCGGTGTGTGCTGATTAAGACAAGCACACAACCCCCATCCCCACATGTCTGGTAGGTGTAAGCAAGCAACCACAGAGACTGTTCTTCCTCCCACTGTATCTCCAGTTTAGGGTACGAACACCGCTGTAACAACAACTCACAATAAAATGCCCCCACCAGCCCTATGTTAACAGCTGGACTCGGCACTGTTTGGTTAGAGGAGCTGAAAGCAGGCATTTAGGGGAAGCAGTTACCACGGCAGGACGGGCATGTGGCAATGCGTGCCAGTAGCCGTCACCCAGGACGGCCATCAGCCTGTGCCCAGAGCACATCCCCGGACCAGCCTCCGCAGCGCATGGACCAGTCTTGACAGCAAGAGGCTGCTGGAGCGTTTTACTGGGAAGCAGGACAAGCCCTGTGCTTGCCCCCAGCTCCTTTCAGTTTAATGATCAGACAACTGATGTAACTTCAACCTCCCACCACTATCAAAGAAAAAAAACAACAGAATTTTTCTTTTGCTTTGTAAGTATTTCAACATTGGGAAAAAAAACAAACGGAGAATCATTGTCTTGCTGCAAATATTTTTCATTTGTGTTGTACTCGTAACTGCCTCATATTCTCCCATTCAAAACAAGCAGACTGCTGCTTTGAGTGAAAGATGGAACACCTTTGGGAAAATCTGCCGGCTGATGGCTAGACACTTTTCAACAGACGTGAAATACCTTGGATAATAGCTTTTATGGTTTCAAAGGAAATGTGCTGTAAAACTGCCTGATGGCAGGAGTTAGGAGTTCCTGACACACTAACACGAGGGGTCGTGATTCACCCGGTGTCACATGGTGAACAGGACATAAAAACCCATCCATTTGTTAAAAGCCCATATTAGGCATAGGAAGGCATTAATGCTCCACTGAAATGGTTGCATTGTACATCCTCTGTAACTGTCACATAGTTCTACATTAACAAGTGTCTAAAGAGCGTGTAAGCATATCTAATGAAATATGCAAGCTGAAAGTATTAGTACAGTATGAAGTCGGAAAAAAAAAGCTATATTGTGTCAAAATGACTAACTGTACAGTCCTGCTCATATTTATCTTCACACATGTGCTTAATGTTTTACATTTTTAAGGACCTTACTTCTACTAAAAGGAGCCATTTAGTTTTTTTCTGTATTTTGAAATGGCTTGGTGCAGAAAACCATATACCAAGTTTGCATAAAGCATGTGAGTTAAAAAAAAAAAAGCATTGTAAACCTTCAGCCTAAGATCCCCTGAGATCTATAACACAAACTGCTCCTTGCTTCATTTACCTACAGCAGCAGTGCACCTGGTTCTTCGAGAAATACAGTTGTCAAAATGCCATAGCAAGGAGACCCATTTTAAAAAACACTTTTCAACTTTATCTCCCCATTGAACATTTCTCACTGCATCATTAATAAATTAGGGTGAAGACAACATCCTCTGGATGCAACATTTAAAGAGAGATCTGCATTACAAAGATTTACTTCCAAAGTGACACGGTTTTATTTAAAACCTTGCATTATGAATTTACACTCAGAGAAGGACTAAAAAGCAAGTGACAGCTGTACAAAATAAGCTTTAGTCCATGATCTCAGACTTAACCTACCTGCATTTCAGGGTCTCTCTTGAAGGCAGAATATTATTACTAATGCTGATGTTTCCTGGCAATTTGGGTGTGGACTGAGACCAAAGGCGCTTTTGCTTGGCTCAACCCAGTTTCTGAAGTGGCTCGGGACAGACAGACGCACTGCATAAAAACCATGAGCTGGCCATACTTGTTCAATTCTATAAGAATTCTTTTCAAATACTTTTGTAGATAGAGCACAACAACAGGCACAACAGCCTGGGACAGCATAGCAAATACTCGGGTCACTACGTGCCTTGCTCAAAGTCTTCATCAACTCTGACTGGACAATGAAAAAACATACTAGAGTTTTGACAATCTCACCATTCAGTCTATGGGGCACTTGAAAATTGTTAATATTAAAAAGCTGCCTAAAAAATAATATTAAAGGTTGTACCATAGGCCACATGCAATAATTACAGTGTTGCCTACGTAGTCTCGTCATCGCTTTGGAAAGTATTGGGCATATTCTGAGCATGGCAGAAGCAACATGAATTCAGTTTCAGTCCTGTTCAGTTACAGAAACTGGCCTAGATACTATGTGACATGAAGCAGTGTTGGCATATTGCTACCTTAAAATGGTAGGTGCTTGATTTAAGCGAAGGAGCTGCTAGCGTTACTGCTGGGCATATGTAGCTGCTTACACCGCTTAGGGTGGCAGGAGAGCAGCTAGAAAGAAAAGGCTAGAATTTTCCAGCAGCAAATCTGGAAAATCAGTTAAAAAACCTCAAAACTAAACACATTTTCTTCTGTTCATCATGTCTGCAGTACTAAAAGATCTCCTATTGCTCGTTTGTGCTGGAGGCTTATGAAAATGAATTGCGACTTACGTGGTCAGCAATAGTCCGTCCCAGCTTGTCCATCCTTGACCCAGCCTCTGCAATCTTCTTGGCTGCACTAATCACATCCGACGTATTTTTCAGTGGACCTTTACCTCTGCAAAACAGAACAGTCTACCTTCTAGCACCAGAAAACCGGAAGAGTGAACTATATATTGCTTTTCTCATCCTCTTCCATACAGTACTGGAAGTGATTCCTCACCCAAACTGCATGTTGCACAGAAATAGGCAGGTGTAACCATTACAGCACCTTCATTTTCAAGACAGTTTCCCCCTTCCAGCCCCTCCCCATATTTAGATTAAATCTAGGAATAAAAACATCTTAAATTTTACTGTTTTAAGCAACCTAATGATGATAAGAGATAAAATTTTAGAAGACAAATTTGCAATTTTCATGGAATGCAACATCAAGTTTAAAAAATAGTGTTGTATAAAATCTGGTAAATGAATTTCAAAAGGCATCAAAAAACCTCTCTTTCTTTCGCAAGTAACTGTACTAGGAACTATTTCTGCAGTATAGCAATATCGAGAAGCCCATAGAATTTAATGTTGTAAAGAACTGAGCAAATATATATATATATATTATATATATATTTTTTTTTTTTTTTTTTTTTTTCTCCTTGGGACAAGAATCACCCTTAAGAAAGACAGACAGACAGGCAGGCAATAACTGCTGTGTATCTATAGATCAATTTAAACAATTATTACCACCCAGTCACTGCATAGTAATGCATCTGCTGGGTTAACACACAGGCTTTAATAGGGTAACATTTATTTAAAGGAAATTATAAGAAGTAAGACTTTTAAGAGTACTTGCAAAATATTTCATTGAAAGATCAGCATCCCAGCCAGTTCTGAGAGAAGGTGGTGTGTGCACAAATTAAAAAGACTCACCTGGTGAAGTCTGTCATTTCCATCATTATCATACACATTTGTTTTGCCAGAACAATTATATCGTTACCGCTGTCATCCCATTTTGATACTTCAGCATCCAATTTACTCTTTTCTTCCTGGAAGCTTGCGACTTGCTCAGCAATCTTAGCTTTTTGCTCTTGAGGGAGCTGAGCCATGATAGCCTGAAAGAGAGAGTTTTCTCACATTGCCTTACGCTGCCGCTTGTAGAAGGCTTTTTGGAACATTTCACTAATAACTAATTTAATTCATGTAGATGGGGGATAAAACTTTAATAGCAATCCTCTACCTAGAGGCTTTACAGAACCTTTTCCTTCCATTTTGAATCAAAGTTTATGCTCTTTCTTGAGAAAGAGTGCCCAGAAAGACAAGTTGACACCTGAAACATGTACATTTGCATGATAAAATTGTTAAGACTCCAAACAAGTTTGCCACATATTACCATCCTCAAAGAAAAACTGCATGAAGAGGGGGGACCTGCCTTTTCTATAAAATTTAAGAGTTTTAAAAGGAAGTTTCACTTGGGTATCTTTCAGTGTTGCAATGCAGAGAAGAAATATGATGAGTCTCTTTTCTGCAAAAAGCTAGATGTACTATTTTGAAACATGCATACTGAAGAAAGAGGAAGCAAAAATAAAGAGTATGTGCTTACTCCTGAATAAAATCTATTAGACTAGTTTTACAGCCTGTATGAGACTCAGTGCCCTTGCCTTCATAAATACTAGGAGCATTCGTGCCTCCAGGAGCAGGTGAAAAGGAGTCTTCAGTACAAAAATGCCTCTGGCAGCAGCTGTGCTAAAAGGTGAATTAGAAATGTCTGCATTTAAATAAAAGGGGGGAGAGGGATACAGGAATAGAGAGCGCTTGTACAAGGAAGGAGAGCATAAAAAATACTCTCAGTTAGTATAATTCCAAAGCCAATGTGGCAGAAGTTTGATAAATAAGGCCTAGCTACTTCTTGCCTGGTTTCAGGCTAGAAAAGCCTTCACAAAAAATCTTCTATGGCACTTTCCCAACAGTGTAAATTGTTATTGATCCAGAAGGGGACATGTCAAATAAAAACAATAGGTAAGGCCTGTTTTTTCCTTCAATGTACGAATTTTAAGTTTTCACCTATTAATGATTATATATTGCCTATCAATGCTTTCATTTTTAACAGTCATAGGAAATGTAGTTAGTTTAAATGATTTCATTTTTGAGCTCCTCTCAACAGTGTCTTGATAAATGCTCACTGGCCAAACAGACCAACACGTGCGTGAGAAGGCATTTTGTAAAAATTTCTTGCCCACAAACTTAGTATTTGCCTGTTGAAAATAACGTTAGTACCATGGAATGATTTGCCCTGTATCTCCCTGCAGAAGTCACCTAACTGAATGGCAGTGCCTACAACGTCTGCGATGTCAAAGTATAAAGCAGTTCATCAGTATTAAAAGGATTTTGATCTTTCAGAGCATCCAAAATAAAACACAGACGTTTCTCACATCCATCAGACCAACACATGCTGCATTTCACTTAACCTTTTCAGAAGAAAACTGGAAACAAAGGACGCCAGTTTTCTGATCCAACATTTTCACCACCCCCCAAAAATTCAACCTGGATTTTGAAAGTAAGTTGAACTGTTTCTTGAAGGCAGGTCACAGTTTTATGATGCTCAGATTTCTTCCTTACCCTCGCACTTTGTCCAGCAATGAGCTGATCATCTTCGGTCTGAATACTTGTTCTGCTTCGGACATCAAAATCCTCAGTCTCAAAGTCAGAATCATCCAACTCTTCAGGAGTCTGAGGAAAGAGTAATTCAGTCAGAGTCAAACAACAGATTTCATGGCTCTAAAAATCAACACGAATATTGTTTTTCAAGCAGAGAGAATGGAAATCAGTGAAGGTAAAAATTATTCAATGTTTTCAACAAAAAGGTAAATACAGGGACTGTACCCAGCTTGTGAACACCTGTGATTATATATGCTTGACTGCTCATGTTAAACACCATAGGGATCCCCAAAATTACATACCAGTACCTAAACATCTGAGATTTGTCAGGACACTAATGCGCTCAGGATTTGAAACACAGAAAAAAAGTTTTTGCAAAACGAACAGTATTTCTGCAACTTGGTTAAATGTAAAAGCTTCACTTGAGATTCTGAAGCTAAAATTACACACAGCTTTAAGGCCTGGTTCAAAACCACAGACGTCGTCTTTAGCACAATTATGAATCAAAGCATCGACTAAATTAACAACAGATAAAATATATCGAAATTTATTCTTATCCCCCAGGAAAAGCCGAAAATTTTTAGCTAGTAAGGGCCAGCTTTTATGCTGTAGGCTAAACACATCTGACCTAGTTCCTGCTTGCCTAGGATTTATTTTTACTACTGCAAGTCTATAGCTGGCAAACTTTTTATAAAGCTTATCAAGTTTAAACAGTGTGTTTGTCAAAATACTACCTCTTTGCCTAGAGTGGCGCTTCATGACAACTTTGCAGAGCTGGATCAACAAAGAACTTCACTGATAAATGCAATAAATTGTGATTAACAGATAAGATGCAAATAAAGTCCCTGTTCTTCAGTTTTCTTTCCTATGAACAAACTTGTTTTCCAATACAGACATCCTGTGATACAGTTAAAATAAAGATGGATATGCAAAATAGTTGCCAAAAAGCAAAGGTGAGTATGCTGACAATCAAGACCTAGGGTATTTCAGTCACTGTCTCCTCTCCATGCCTTGAAGAACAGAGTATATCCACGAAATCAGCATAAGGACATATACTAAGAAGTAGCTCAGTGTATCAATATTTAAAAAATTAAAAAACCAACCAACCAACCAAACAGTTCTGCTGCATCTTTAGAAACTGTTTACGATTCTCAAGCCCCCTTCTTTGCCCATCCATCCCAAAGCCCAAACAACCTGGGGTATACAAAGTGTAATTCTGCCTTTCAACCTGTCATCAAGGGCAAAAATTCCTCTGGGGGCGACGAGAGATTGCCTGGGGATCAGGGAGGAAAGAGCTTTACTTCAATAACCTACAGCCATAACAAGATTTTAGTTTTGAAAATACACTGCATAAACACAAAAATTAGGTGTTTTGAGTGACTTTTCCTTCTGGTTCCTGTAAAGAACAAGCGCCACCGGATAAAGTTTCAAGTGAATCAGCTTGTTTGCCCCAGCCGAGCTTAGCAGCATCCCCCTGTGAGTGTGCTTACTCCTGTGGTCCAGTTTGAGACAAAGCCCTGGAGAAGTGGTGGCCTGGTATCTCCATTTGGATGGCTCTTTTATCCTAAATGCATTCTACACCTTACAGCCCTTTGGACAACGAATACTAACATTTTAACTTTTTTATAGGTCACTGGTATGTCACCAGTGAGCTGCCGTTAGCTACTGGCAGCTGCAATAAAGCCGTGGCACCCTGACATCAGACACGCGGCGCAAGGGGAAATGTCAGGATTCCTGGCATTGCCAGCTCGGCTAATTACTGACGACATGGAATTGGCAGTCATGCCTTCGTGTCCTGAACAACAAGGACTTTAGCAGGGGGTGAATCAAATTAGTTTGTCTGCATAGCAGGAAAGCATTGATATCTTCATCTAACATTGGTTGTCTATAAATCCTGAGCTTAAGTTTGAAAAAAATTATATGGAGGGCACATATGTGGTTGTCAGCTTTTCTTCTGATTTTCCATCTGATTCTTTGCTTTAAGCAGCAAACATGGAAGACACTATTGCAATGGTTACTATAATCACGTATTTTCTGAGGCTGTATGTCTAATTTACTTATCACCAAAATGCATCTGCCATGGTTACCGTTCTGAAAGATGAAGACAGTTTCTCTGCAAGGCATTTACATTTGAGCCAGAGGAGTACAAGGAAAAAAGAAAAAAGGAATAAAGCCCCTACATTTGTTTTTGCTGTGTCTGGCTCCTGTCCATTTTTACCACGCTAAGATTCAAGAAATATGCCTATAGGTCAGCCTCAACCAGAACTTTCTTTTCTGCATCCCTTCAATCAACTGCAGGAGCCCTTCTGCATCTTCCCCACCCACCTCCTACCAGTCTAACGCTGCCCGACCTACCAGAAGTTAGGACTTCCAAGTCACCCTCACTGCACCTGAAACACGCAAGCACAGAAGGGACAAAGCCGCTATGAACTGGTCCCTGTTTACCGAGGTTAGCCAATTAACGAATTACATGCTCTAGGAACTATAGACTGAACTCATCTAAACTTGTTTTTGACTAACTAGCATTAATTCTCAAAATTTACTTTAAGAGCCATCAGGTTTTATTTCTAAGCTCTGAAACCATCAAAAAGCATCTACAGTTACGAATCCACTTACTGTTGTTAAATCAAAGGTCACTGATTTTAGCACATTAACAAGCAAGGCATTAACATGATATTACAAAAGATGTGTGAAGGGTATTTCGCATCACAACTCTGGCTATCATTGATGCTCAGATCTGTTTAATGAATTTGAATCAAAATGTGCTTCTAAAGTACTCCACAGAGTGATTAGCAGTTTTTAAGACTCAGAATGCTAATACGAGCTAAATGAAAATCTTACGCTGTCTGCTCTCAATAAAAGTGATGCCTGTCAGTTCAATAAAGGTGGCGGAAAGTGAGCGGAAAACCAGAAGGCTGTTTAAGTTAGTTAGACTCACCCGAATCATCAGTACGGCTTTCCTGATATCTCGTATTCCGTCATACACCAGTCGCGAAGCATCAATAAATTCGTTTTCGTCCATTGGCTGAGCAGGGTCTGAACTCAGTGCTTCCACAGCAGCTTCTACTTGCTCAGTAAACCGTGGCATAACTGAGTTAAGAACACAAAATAACAGTCAGTCCCCACCCCAATGCCACTTTCTGCTATACATTCCTGTAAGAGACGTGCGTGTGCCTTGTTAACTATCACTGGAAGCTGTGCAGTGGTTCCATTTAAATTCAAAACATTTGTTATAGAAGGACACGAATACTGTAGCTCAAGTCTTAGTCCACTTCAATTTCTGTTTACTCTGCTGCTATTTGGTTTCTTCCCCTTAGTGAAAAGTTTATCACACCCTTCTAGTGGACAAGGAGAAAACAGCTGGGGAAGCAGTTAGAAACTATGAGATAAAATATTAAGCATTTGTTTGATGTTCCCTGCAGATTTACATCATTTTTTGGGGAAAAAAATAGTATTACCACCACGAAGCTCAAGTTTAACAAGGCACTGGAAGAGGGCAGGTTGTACTGCTGTACTTCAGTGACTCACTGCACCCCAGGAGGAAGATCACAGAATCATTTACAGTCTGTTCGTTTCTTCAGTGTCATCCTTGATTCTTCATCAAAGTAATTAAAGCAAAAACAACAACTAACACTTGGCACAGCACTCACTGAAGCAACCAGAATCATTCCTTACCCTGTATGGATGTTACCAGCTAGTTCACAGGTAACACCCTAATTTATTGTTTTGGTGTGGGGGACTACAACCTACAGTGTTTCTTTAACAGTGATAAAGATATTTTACAAAGTTTACCCTAAATTATTACCCAAAACTTATTCTACTGGGCCAGCGTGGCAGAAATCTTCCTTCTGGATCCTGAACACTTGCAGAGCCTGGTACAACACTGCAAGACGATCAGCATAACTTTCAAGCCCTGACTCACTGTTTGGGACTCATTCCCCGGTGTTTTAGCTTTCTACAGCTCAGTCAATGACAGCAAGCGCATTCAGGGAGACCTTGTGCACTGATGAGTCAACACAGGAAAATTATATTTCTCATTTTGCAGCAGCTCTGCAAATAACTCCCACTAATTTTCATTATAGTATGTAAATGGAGTCTTTAATAGATTTCATAGGTACATTAGTATCTGGTTGCCCATGCACTTGTAAGCAATATGAATTTAGGGATCTTGGGAGTAACCGCCTCTTACCTGTGTTGGACAGTAACTTCGTTGCTTCCAACACCTTCTCAGTGTAGACTCCAGGTTCGTAGTTATCCATTTCAGAAGTGACAACATGAATGACTCTAGCAGCACGTCCTCGAATTGCACCAGCTGTGCGGTCTAAACCATCAACATCTTTTTCTTGGAGAGCAATGACACATTTGTTTACGTCTTCTAAAATATGATTCTCTGGTGGTAAAAGAAGGAGGATTTAGATGGTAATATCTTCTTTTCTGTTGCAGTCCTCAGCGTTGCAATTTCTCAGTTTGTGACCTGCTCTATAAAACCTCCAGCAAGATGCTGTAAAGCATTAATTTTTAAGCTTGCTACAGCCAGCAAACAGCTGCCCTTCCAAACTAGGTGTCAAAAAAACCATCAGTCCATCCACCTACTGACATCCACACTTCTTGCCCCCATTTGTACTCAATTTCACCAACAGAAAAGCTGAGTTCAGTTGAATTCTCCCCTAACGTGTTTCTTTCCATATTCCTCCCCTGGACTGCCAAACACCTTATTCCAAATATTTGCAAACCACTCCCCCATCATTCCACGTGTGTGGGGTGATGAGGCACCATCCCCAGCGCCACACCTAATCCACTCAACGCTCTAATAGACTGGGGCACTTGGTGCACGTTTCTAGCTTCCTACATAGTGTTTTCCTACAACCACACACATACCATCAAAGAATATTAAACTGTTAGTCCTCCATTCAAATTTAAGACACATAACATATGCAGTGATTTATGCAGAAAGCGTTCCAGCAACAGAGTACTCGTTGCCTCTTAAGAAAACAAAAAATAAAGCCAAGACCTCTGTTTGTAATTTACTTTTACAACACACATTTTCTTTTTTATACAGAGATATTTTCCCCCATTTATCAAGTCCAACAAGCCCAAAATGAGTAAATCCCCCTAAGAGATTTCTGAAGATGCCTAAAGAGGTTGGGATCCTCATTTGGGGAAACCTACCCAAAAGGTCTTCCAAACTCTGTTAGAGACCTCTTCAATGTACCAGTACCAACGCTTTGATATTACCATCCAACATCAGTATTTGGGCTGCTTGGTAAGAAACCAACTTGGAAACATTTCTGCTCTGTCACTTGAAACAGTTTCCAGCGTTACTTACCATTGACTTAATCATGCTACACTGCCAAGCCGTGCCGCTGAAGTGGCTTTTATTCCCTACGCAGGTAGTAAAAGAGCCATTTTGCAAGAGTTTGTAGAGATAAGAAGCACATAGAGTTGACTGATAGAGGATTTGTATAAACTGGCTGAAAGGACTGCTGCTGGAAGTGTTACGCTTAATTTACATACAATTAACAGAAGCAGGTGCAGTATTGTGAGACTTCTGTAAGCAACCTGGACAAAAAATACACTTGTGAAATACCTCTGAAGCAACTCAGCCTGAACAAGTTCAGCTGAGGGCAGAATGTGGCCCTGAGAGAGAGAAGCGCAGGTTCATTAGTGATTTGACAAGTCAGTGAGCAGGCAGCCAAGGTACAAGAGGTGCAGCAAGGAGCACAGAGAGTTTCGGTATTTAAAGCAAGAGACAGACATCCCTGCAAGTTGCAACAGTAAAAAGAAAACGCATTGGCATCAGGCCAAAACACAGACTGTTTATTGCTTGAATTCCTTAACAAATAAATTAAGCTACAGACCATTTGAAAGCCTCTTTGGATTATACGAACTTTAATACGAGGCACGGACAAAACGAAGACGAATATTTAAATGCCTGCTGATCATTTAATGTCTTTTGCAGATGCGAAGTGGCCAGAAAGACACTTCTAGGGAAAGATAACCCCCCCACGGGGCAGTCTGCAAGGGGCCCCGGGGAAGTACGGGACTGTCAGGTGCATCCACTCTGGTTATACTCTCCAGTTGGATGATAACAAATAAGATTTGACATTGTTCTGTGTGCTTGTATGTACACACACTGCTACCTGTCCTGCAGGCATATGGACCACAAGTGTCTGGCACAAAATGCCATCTGCTGAGGCCGGGGTGGCAGAGACCAAGAAATGCTGACGCCCAGGTTCACCGCCAGCACCTTCGGGGACGTGGTAACGCCGTCCTGCATCAAAGTTAACAGCCTTCCTGTTGCTGAGCAGGAGAAAAATCTCACAGCAACGGAATATAACACAGACTATAACACAGGCAATGGCAAAGGGATCTTGTCCTACCAAAATAACTATAGGGAAAAAATGGTGTGGTTTGGCAACAAGGTAACAGGATAAGAGGAAAGACATTTTTCAATAAAAATGATTTTTAGAGCAAACAAGAAAATACATAAAACTGTGAAAAGCTGACAGAATTAAAAGTCCTCCATGACTGTCAATCCTCAATCCACCCCCACCAAACACCTTCCACCTCCACCCACCTCCCCATTAAAGGGATTAAGAAATCCTTTTCCAAACTTCCCAAGAAGTCTGCGAGGCAGTCTGGGAGCTACAGGAGATCAAAACCTAAGAGCAACAGTCAGGAGATAAAGCCACAGATTCATAAATATAACTCTACTTCTCTGCTGTGTCCCCTATGGAAAGTCTTAGAACAATTTCCATGCTGGACCCTCTCCAGTGGAAGGTGTCCCTGCCCATGGCAGGGGGGCTGGAACTAGATGATCTTTACGGTCCCTTCCAACCCAAACCATTCTGTGATTCTACGACACTGGAGGAATCAGGTCAAGCACCAGTGTCAGCAGAGATGGTTATGGAACAAATACTTGAGTGTTCACACACTTGTAAATACAGTATTCATCTTGTAATGAAGAAGGACAATCATTGGGCCCAGGCAATATTCCTCTGGAGGCTCTTAAGACGAAATAGCTCCGCTGTGATGGGCAGTCTCTCACGTAAACCTGTGTCAGCAGCAGAGGAACAGAAGGCAGCAAACAGAATGATTTTTTTAGAGGGTTTCAAAGGAGATCCAGGTAATTTCAGAACACTGAATTTGACAATTACATGGTGCTATCAGCAACTGCTCTAAAAAACAGAGATAGTAGGCACACAAACACACTCAGAGTGCTTAGGGAAGGCACTGACAAGAGGGATAAGAATTACAGAAGGTACAGAAAAGCTTTGAAATGAGGAATAATGAAACAGGCAAAGACTCTGCAGTCAAGAAAGAGACAACTGAATAAGTGTACGACAGAAGTCTGTACATTGTGTTGGGTTTGCGCGGCAAGGTTTTGGTAGCGGGAGAGGGGCTACAGGGGCGGCTCCTGTAAGAAGCTGGTAGAAGCTTCCCCGGCTCCAAGACGGAGCCGCCGCTGGCCAAGGCCGAGCCCATCAGCGACGGTGGTAGCACCTCTGGGATAACAGATTTAAGAAGGGGGGGAAAAAAACAACCTGGGCAACAGCAGCCAGAGAGAGGAGTGAGAACATGTGAGAGGAACAACTCTGCAGACACCAAGGTCAGGGAAGAAGGAGGGGGAGGAGGTGCTCCAGGCGCCGGAGCAGAGAGATTCCCCTGCAGCCCATGGTGGGGAAGACCATGGTGAGGCAGGCTGTCCCCCTGCACCCATGGAGGTCCACGGTGGAGCAGATCTCCACCTGCAGCCCATGGAGGAACCCACGCCAGAGCAGGGGAAGAGTGTGAGGAGTCCTCCCCCTGAGGAGGAAGGAGCGGCAGAGACAACGCGTGATGAACTGACCACAACCCCCATTCCCGTCCCCCTGCGCCGCTTGGGGGGGAGGAGGTAGAGAATTCGGGAGTGAAGTTGAGCCCAGGAAGAAGGGAGGGGTGGGGGGGAAGGTGTTTTTAAGATTTGGTGTTATTTCTCATTATCCTACTCCGATTCAATTGGTAACAAATTAAATTGATTTTTCCCCCCCCCCAAGTCGAGTCTATTTTGCCCATGACCACAATTGCTGAGTGATCTCCCTGTCCTTATCTCGACTCACGAGCTTTTCGTTGTATTTTCTCCTCCCCATCCCACCAGGGCGGAGGAGTGAGCGAGCGGCCACATGGTGCTTTGTTGCCAGCTGGGCCTAAACCACGACAACATTTACAAACAGCATGAAGAAGGCGAGTAGGGAAAAAAAACTCTTTACCATGTTCTACTACAACTAGGGCCATCAAACAAAGCAAACAGACAACACTGCAAAAACAAGGAGGTTCTTCACACAGAGCACAGTTAAGCTGTGAATTTTACACAGGATGATGGAGATACCAGCGGTTTATAGTGGTCGAAAGAGCAACTAACACAAGCTTAAATGAGAAGAATCTGTCAAAGACTGTTCAGTAGATAGCACCTCTGACGCTGGAGCTCCCTGAGCTGCAAATCACGCATGTTTGGGAGTGTATAGGAAAGATCTTTACGCTACAGGACTCCTCTCCTATGAATCTCCTATGCCCTGACAATTAGCCACCACCAGACCGCTGTCCTAACTCAACAGAGCCCTCCTCGTGCTACGCCCTTCATAAAATGTTGTAACCTGCAAGCTTATCTGCAACACTGTGCATTTGAGTATCCTTCTTCTATAATATTCTGCTATTGTCTAAGACAAACATCTCTTTCATCAAGCTTTTACTTGTGGATAACTGATACAATTCTGTAGCATAAGCTGAACAACGAAGCATATTCTTCATGATGGACAGCACAACACATTGTAGGAATGTGGTGGTTTTTATATATATATATATACACACACACACACATATAGACTCACAGGAACTCTTTTTAAATTCTGCTTACATCCCAGTTAGTAACTGATACAAACTGACATAAACATCCTAATAACCCCAAATGGAATGTGGTATAAATCATACCTGTCACGACTTTATCCAAAGAGATGTTAGACTTTTAGCAGACGAATTGGAGTTGTGGCATTTATATGGAAAACATTTATCTAAGTTCAAACAAATAATACTTAAAACAATATTTATTGCTTTAATATTTTTCTAACATCTCTTTGATAACGCAGCACATACAAATAATTGCTGAAGGCACTTGAGCATCTGAAGTAGTCTCAAACTACAGCATTTCCATGGCATCATTTTGGATGGCAAGCACACACTCGAGGTGAACTCTCTCCTGAGTCAGCCTGCCACCACCCCAGAAAAGAAGCGTTCCCTGCTTATTGCCAAGCCCTTGAAACTCTTCAGAGCAACTCAGCAGTGGGCCAACACCATAACCTGTCCCCTCAAAAGCAGGGTACCCATCTCCTCGAATGACCTATACAAGGATGCAGACCACTCAGTTCCAGTGGCTTGAGCCATTTTGAGCCACACCTGTAAGTGAAATACAGTAAGGCAGCTTTATACAGACTGCGTTTTCACAGATTAACAGCTTTTTCTCTTTAAAATGTTTTGTACACTTGTGGGCAAACTCCAAGCGGAGCTGTGAACTTCATCACACAATTCTCTCTAAATATATTTCCCCAGAAATAGGCTCCTCACAGCTGTGCAATTTTAACTACTGCTGCAACGACGAGCACGCAGACAGATATAAAGAACTAGGACATTCAATTGCCTCCTAAGTTTATGCTAACTCTTTGCAAAGAAAATTTTTATTCAGAACCCAGGGAACCACAATACAACATGTATGATAATACAGGTGACTCATCGTAGAAACACTACTTGGGTTTTTTTTTTCTTTTTAAAATAAAATAAAAAAAAAGATGGTCTTAATTCAGAACATTAATTTTTCATCTACATTTTCCAGCTATGTTCAACCTGGTACTTCTGACTCCACACATCTTCCTGTGATATCTCTCTTTACAACTGGAGTTTTTAGGCCACTTGAGATGCCCAAGCCTGTTTGCCCCAGGAAAATCAGACCCTCAGTTTGTAGCAGTAATTTGTGAACACTATTGCAGACACAATTCACGCAGTTATATCACCATGTCCTCTGACTGGAGCAGAATTAGAGGATGTGGAAATAAAAATGCTCCCCTTATTTCTAGGTCACAGCAGCTAATAGTGGGTCTTTATCAATGATGCTCATAAAACAGATTATCTCGGCAAGCACTTTGCCAAAAGGAATTATTAATCTATTATAATATTCTAATCTTTTTAAAAAACTTTAAAAACTCTACTAAAGCTGACGTGGTTAAAAATATTCACAGAACATTTTCTATATGAACAGTTTTATTTTAATTAACTTGTATGACCATGGCTTGATATTCATTTTTGTTTACACAAGAAGAGCCTAAGGTGAATTGAGCTATCATCTTTTTTGCGAGTTCCTAACTTGAACATAAACATATTCTATTTCCCCCAACGTTACCGATGAGGCTTGTCTACAGTAGCTAGATGGTAATTCATCGGTAGTTCAGCTAGCAATTCAAAATCTTGAGACATAAAGTGTCTTTCAGTATGTTTAAACTGATCTGTCTACTGACATGTAAATATATACATTTATGCATGCACACGCCGTAAGTGCAATGACAGGCTTGTAGAGTACCTGCTGAACTAAACTATTACTGTTTTCACGCTATAAAAATACCTCTTCTCCTCGTGCCAAGATCTCCTGCTCTATTTTCACACCTCGCTCGGCAGAAGATGACGCTTGCCAGGTGAAGTGTACCAACACCATCCCTTCCAAAAACCCGAGAAGACTCCAGAACACGTGTAGAAACCACCCGTTTCCAGGAATAAGCTCAGTTATGAGAATTATTATTTCCAAGATTGAACTCCTGATTACCTGATACAGCCAGGAAGTCATCAATGGAAGTGATGTCATCGACAGCATCAGTCAGCACACGGACTTGCTTCTCCCACTGCTCTTTGAAGAGATCCATGTTTTCTTGAGCCAGCTTGCTTTGGGGTTTAGCAGCCAGAGCCAGTGCAGCGTTAATGACCTGTAAAACACCTCTGGATTTTTAAAACGTATCCTTAATGAAACAATTAGTTTCTGTATGTTTATCCAATGAACTCAACAGCAAACAAAGCAAGTTTAGTAAGTTTTCAGGAACTTGATGTTTAAACACAAAAGTGGTTTATTCTATTGCTCTCTCATCCAACTCATACCTGCTTCCACATTTATTATGGTTAGTTATTACAAGCAAAAACACTTGGCAAGTATTCACAAGAGCTAGCTTCACCTTTCTTTAACAGCTCATGTTAAAAAGGTGTTGCTTTCTGAGTGCAGGCTGTGTTAAGTATTTTAGACAGGATGACATTTAGTACACTGGAAGCTGCATTTCCTAAGATACTTGCCAGAACCTGAGAAAAAAAGGTCAAAAAAGGATTAATCTTACACGGTCTGAAGTAGAAACAATATGCAAATACAAAATTAAAGATAAATTTTGTATTTATCTTCTTTTCCTTAGAGCTTTACTCTGTACCTTGCCAGTAATTGTTATAGTACCTTAAGATTTCTTTCATGGCTGTGGAAGAGCCAGATTAGCCACGGAACAGGAGGAGAGGATACTATGAACACCTGAACCTCCTGAACACCCCCCTCCTAATTTTCTTCAAACCCTAAGACTGTAATTTACTCCAGATCCTTGTTTTTCTAAGCAGAACAAATACTACACACACTGCTGGGTAACGAAGTTTATGCTGTGTCAACTAATTGGTCAGTTAAATGACCAAAAAAGCCTCGGGGGGCGGGGGCAATCTCAAAAGCCTGCTCGTGTTCTTGCCGCACTATGCTCCAGCAGAACGACCTGGAAACATGCCAGGTGTGAGAAACCATCCGCAGTTAGACCGACATGACAATCCTAACCTTGTCTTCAAGCACCTGAGAGTTAGAGCTAATCAACTTACAAGTTCAACGTATAATTTTTCTTCTCTACTTTAGGACTGTATTAATTTCACAAAGTTGCCAAACAAAACATGCAAGCACCAGATGTTCCTGGTTTTCTGAAATCTACTTTCTCTACCTGCTTTATTTGAAAGCGTCACAAAACATTTAAAAAAATATATAACTCACTAAACATGGAAATGATGGCGATGTCAAACATACCACGATGGCACAGAATGAATCAGGCAGGAGAAGGAGGCTGATTCACCCAAGGGATGCTAGAAATTAGCAGTGACTGAGGAAAATCCACAGAAAAGCTATACTGCTCTCCACGCTACCATCCTGCCTCTGGACATGGAGGTTGGAAGTCTGGGTCACAAACCAAAATGAGCTCGATAGGTTTGATGACACAGACAAACGCGAGAAACAATTTGGCATGAGAGGCAATCTGTTCAGGAGACTACGGGGATGAAACATGCCTTTGAACCCTGGCAATAACGACAGTAGCCCCATCCTTCACAAAGAATGTGGGGTCCTCTGCTGCTTCCCCTTCCTCTAACCAGCCACTGAAGTCACACCTTCTGTGTAGGCAGCTGCAGTCATCAGGATGTCCCTTCAGAGAGAGACCTGCTGCCAGCTGCGGTCCACGCTGCCTGTTAAGATCATGGTTCTCAAGTCCTGAAAGCCCCCAAAAAAGCCTTGCAACACCCAAGAAAATGATGTTTAAAAATTTAAAATCCAACAGAAATAGAGGTTTTAGAAAGGGAAACCTGTCCTCTGCTCAAGAGCCCTCCTTCTTAAGTCTAGCCACCATCATTTCTTGCTCCAGTCTGATTGATGTAACAAACTATCCACCTATCAATCAAAATCCAGATATGCAAAGTTTTATGAAGATGAATCCAAATAACAAATGTCTTGGAAACAAAAAGGGTAAACCAGACAACGCTCCAGAAGTCTGCTCTCAGCTTTTATCCTGCTAGTAATTGTCAATACAGAGACAGAGAAGATGGCGATACCAAGGGTCAGGACATTTTCTCCTGCTCTCTTCTAGCTGCATTGGCTAATATCAGATATGAAAACATCCTTTAAGTGCTGAGACAGGTCAGCATTAATGCTGAAGGAACATATGGCCTGTGTACCTGTGTGATGTATGTCTGGACAGCAGCCTCTGTCTGAACAATTAATCTTTGTCAACAGCACATGTCCAAGCCCAGATGCCCACATTAAAGCAACTCTTCACACGTAATGGAATAGCTGTCATAGATAGAGGGTTCTGCAAGTGCTCGAGACACTCAAACAGGGCATCGTCACCAGATCCAAATGCAGGAGGCGCAAGCTGCACCATCGTCCTCCCAACAGGCAGCTTGTCCAACTGAAAAAAGGAAATCTTTTTATACATCACAACAGCAAAAATGCAAGGCCAAGGAAAATGTATTTTTAAAAAATGGCCAACCAAAACTAGCATGTAAGAGCTCCCTTACAAGCAGACGTGTCTTGCATTTAGAAAGCAGCCAGCAGTGCTAGAGATGAGGACAACCTGGTGGGGAAATCAAAGGTTATCAAGTGTCACTGTGGAGCTAAAGACAAAACTACAGCTTAGGAAACCCATACGGGTATGTGCATGCTCAGGAAGAAATTCAAGACAGCAGATATAGCTCAACAGTTCTTTTTTGTAGCACACACTCTATCTCCATGTGCAGAGTGGTCAAAACATCCAGTTTTAGCAGGGGTGATAAAACCGTACACTGTGTGTACAGCTTTGCATTTACGTGGGCAAGTTATCCTGGACACGTCTCACACATCTGCTTGAGGTAATGTCCCAGGGATTACTGACAAAACCCTGCAAATTATCTATTCAAGTAAATATGCTCTTGCATAACGGCTGGTATCCAGTACAGAGTGACTGATTTATTTTCCAACAGATGCTTAGATAGACATGGGAAAAGGACAGGGATGCTGGATCTTAAATAGTCTGTGTATGCAGCAGGACTATGATTCCTTTATTATCTAAAAATAAGCATGTGGGCGGGAGGGGACTGATTAAAGTACACTATTGCTTCTCCAAAAACCATGAAGCATTGGGCAATTAATTTAAAATATCAGTAACTCTTACAGGAAGGAGATGTGTGTATATATATATAGTTCAAAAAATAGGAAGAACATGTCCAGACTACCTGAAATGTAGCTGCTTCCATGTAAAACATTTGGCAATTTCAGGGAAATATTCTGTATTTCAGAGCTTTTCAAAATGCTGCCAGAGCACTGTGATCACAATGACTCACTGAAGTCGTACAAAGAAAAGAATCAAACAGGGACATTTTGAGACTATCCAGAAGGAAATGAAGCATGGCAAGAAAACACACTATTTTTATCGGTGCTTTGTTTCATGTAGCAATTGCAATGTTCAAGTCAGACAGCCCAACGCTCGATAATGTGGTTCCAGCGAGTTACTTGGAGTCGCTCTCCTCCACCTCTCAGCTTCCTGCGGCAGCAGCCAGGACTTGGCAACGCACGCCCCAAGATCAGGGAGCCTTAGGATTCAAAAGACTTGCAACTGATGTCTCCATCTGTACCTCAAATCCTCTTCTTATGCCTTTCATGGGAAGAACCTGCTTTTTTTTTTTTTTATTTTCCCCATTGAAACTAAAGATGTCAGACTGAATCTATACATTTCTACCTTTGCAGGGCAGGACTCTCCAAGGTTCCCTGAAGAGTGACTTCTGCCTGGGTTACAAGACTGCAGCTACTTTGCCCAGAAACTCTCTTAATAAGCACAGCTATTCCAGGACAGAAAATACCTTAACCTTAGGTATACTTGTGCACAAACTAAAGCCACTGGGTCACCCAGAATTAATTTTTTTAGGCTTAATTTAGGATGGCTTCCAGCCTCACCTTCATAGACTGATAGAGGCTAGAAGAAAGCTCTTATACATGGTGGTGTTCCTACAAAGAACAGTTTTGAGCACTTGGCTGGCATGGCCAAAGGAAGAAACATCACTTGGGAGAAGAAAACTATCACCTATTTATTTTGCATTGCAATCCCTACCTGTTGTATCTTAATACAGTCTCAGTGCACACAATGTCTATAAGCCACATAACTCTCCATTTCAATGGCTATAAGCACTTTTTATTTTTTGCCTCAGTCTTTTTGATAGGGACTTTTTGCTCTTTACAGGAGACTGTTCTTTCTGCAGCTGGTTTAAACTTTGCCCTGTTTCCTGTAGTATTGGTTTTAGGATGCTACTGTGCCACAATAAGGAGTTTTTCAGTTTCAAAAGCTCTAAAACAACCAACCAGTCCTCTCCCTTCTCCTCACTACACACCTTTTCTTTACAACCAAAATATCTGCAGTTCCTGAATAACTCCGTTGTTTTTTGTTTTTAAATAAAGATCTTGATTTACCAGCTTTCTTGTGGCATTTAGGTAATGAGTTGGAAAGTAGCTCCATGGCCTTCCAATCCAGGATACTTTGCATTTGTTAAAAAAAAAAAAAACCCTAATAAAACAAGCACCCACCCATCATCTGTCATCTCAGGGGCAGAGGAAAAAGGGACATGCACAAACCAAGCCCAGCTGGGATGTGAAAATCAGTTTTATTCTGGAGTATGCGAAAGGGAGCTCGTCAAGCACACTGCAGGATCAAGTTTGCTTTGGGAAGAAGATCCGAGAGCGAGCAAGGGCAGAAGCAGTGATCTCAGCTCTGCCTTTTGGAGCAACCTCACTGCAAGGCTGAGTGGAAGAAGTCTCTTATTCAACCTGCCAAAAGGGTAATTGCACCACGCAGTGCCCCTCGTTTGCTCTATTTTATGGCTGCCTCACAGAGTGCTCCTGTGATATGGAGGGCTAGTTGTAAGGTAGAAGCAAAACCACAATTCTCAGATCACAGCTTTCCAAATGGTCAACAGATGAATTCATGACCTTACCACCAAAGCTGCCACACCAGCCAAGCCCAGTCAGGACTCTCCCCTTGCCCAGGTGGATTTTAATAGATTTTTTTGTATTTTTCTGTATTAAAGAAAGCATAGCTTGCTTACTGGCAGTTTGTAAGAAGCTGCTCATAATTTAATTGTATATATGCCAGATGCCAAAGTTACCTCCAGCGTTCACCCTACTCATGTCTCCTTCCCTGCTCCTAATTGCACTTTGCTCTGAGTAGAAAAAAAGGTTCATAAGCAGGACATTTAAGTCGCTTCCAGTTACATCCAACCCCAGGTTTGCATCCACATGTCTACGTGTGCTAACCCTCTACGTACTTCAATACAGCAAAAAGCACTCTGCAGACTCTGATGAGCTGAAATGCCTGGAAGCAAAACATACAGGAGATTGTTTTGCACTCTCACTAGCTGTAATGGCAGTGACCAGCAAGTGTACGGAGGCTGATGCACCAAAAGAAGAAGGAAAAGTTTGCTTTGATTTCCAATACTTTGTTCCAATGTACAAAAGGTACTTTGAGCACTTTCCTCCAAGTTACGCACAGAGTGACTGCAGGCATCTCTGCAGAGATATTTACTTTTGTTGTTACAGTGCTATAATGACCCACAGATACGCACTTCTACTGGAATAACATGACCTTTTCCAGTTTAGCATATATTACTGTCAAAGTATTTACTATTTGCATATTGCGTATAGATAATTATCCTATCAACTTTCCCATATACGGAAAAAGCATTTTCATTTGTAGCTGAGGACTGATATTATAGTACCAGTCAATGTAGAAGCTGCAAGAATTTTGGTGCCATTTGTTTTGGTTCCATTTGTGTTGCTTCATTTTGCATTTCACTGACTTCGAGTGCTGAAGCTTTGGGGGTTTCAGGGACTCTGTGTCTTTTCTGGAAGCTGTTCTGCTACTGCACTCCACAGATCATACTATGCCTACGATGAAAACATAGGGTCCTTACATACTAACATACCTCTTTCTACAGAATTGAGTCCCTTTCTCCTATCTTTGCTTCTTTTTATGCATCCATAACTGCTTGAGCTTCTAATATTGTTTCTTTGATGGCCACTCCTGTGCTGTGCTGGCTCTTCTTCACACCAAGCCTGCATGATACAAACTGCAACCCAAGTGTTAAGTTTTTAATACAAGTATTTCTACTCAATGCCAATAAAATGCTTCAAGCACCTGTAATTAAACAGTCTGGAGATAGATCTGCTAGTTAGTACATTCAAAAAATTTGACAGTCTTTCAAAGAGAAGAAAAAAGGGGACAATTGTTCGATGTTAAGTCTTTACTGCAAGAAAAATGAAGTTATCGCCTTCTCCAACAGCCACCAGGGAACTCGCAGTAATTGGGGACTCAAGGAGGAGAGAAAGTCTGCCAGTCACATTTGGGTTTGGTTGATTTGAGGGGTTGGATTGGAGGGGGTTTTTTGTTTCTCTGACATGCTGCAACTTTTAAACAAAAGTTTTTGTGCTATTTGAAACCTCTACATGGGATTCCTTATGCTTTGGTATTTTGCCTATCTGTGTCAGTAGGTGTGATCAGCATATGTAACCATCTGCCTCATCAGAAATCTATAAGTAGCAAATTGCTTTTCAAGCATTTCAAAATTGGAATGTAAGGATGTGGAACAGCAATTATTAAAACAAGATGTTAATATGAGAAGAGCCAATTTATTTTTATAAAAAAATGTAATTTAATCCAAGAATTATCTGGAGTCTGTTTAATGGGCAACACTCACTTGACTGTGCAGGGGACGGCGAGCTACGCCAAACACTGTCTGTGCTAAGGTAAGCATAGAGGGAGCACGGAAAGGACAGGCAGAGACACTGCCTGGTGCCCTCCCAATGTGTCTAAGGAGGATAAGCTATTTGGGCAGCAGAGGAGGGCAACCAGCACTGGCTCAGAGCGAGCCCTGCCTTACAGACGTGAGAACAGGCCCTGCGTGTCCACACCAGGGAGGTACAGGTCTACCCTGCTCCTGCAACCCACCTCCCAGAAGATGATCAATCTCAAGGGCAACGGGCTCCAGCTTTTGCTGGCAGAAGCAAACACCCAACCTGATGGAAATTCTAATCAATAATTATTTTCTAAAACTCTCAGCCTGACTGCAGTTTGGTTAGAAGTCTACAGATGAACTTCACGGAGGCTTTAAAGAACGAGAAAGTCAACATATAGCTGGTAAAAGCAGCTGCAAGTGACAGCAGACTGTCACATCAAAAGGCTGGAGCAATACTCTTTCCTTTCAAGAGCTGTACTGGGGCATTTTCACTGTTGCTTTCTAAACACCTACAGCTTGTATGATCAGAAACACTCCTATGGTTAAGCTCTCTTCTCAGACATCTTTAATGCAAAATGCTGTTACACAACAGCTTTTGCAGGCTCCCAAAGCAAGTACTTCTTGGAAACAGAACTCAGAAGTCAGAGTTATGAGCGAGGATCCAGGTTTTCAAGTCGAGATAAACAAAATGTTTCGCTAATTTACCATTGGCAAGCTCTGTGTTTAGCAAGAATGCAAAGAAAACTTCCTCCAGCGCTCTGCTAGGCAAATGGAAGCAGAGGCAACTATTCCAAGCATTTCACAGCAGTACTTTTCCATTTCCATTATGAAAGATATCTTAAGCATTTTTTTTTTTTAAAAAACATTTAACTGTAGTGATGGAGGACTTGTTCCCTCATCTTAACCCACCGTAGACCGGCCTGTTTCCCCCACCATCTAGCAAGGCATGAAGCTGCAGGACCGCAGGTAACTCCTGCGAGATGCCGGACAAAGTTGTTTCACTTCAATATACAGACTTTCAGCAATGCACGTCCTCAAAAAAAAAAAAAAGAATTCAGGCAGGCTTGTAAGTCAAAGCTTCATGAAGAAAACCACCAGTGACCCCCCAATGCTGCCATATTTCTCCCCTGTAAACCCAGACTAACACAAGTCACCCAGCTAGCTACTACGGAGCATGCACAGCTCTTCCTAACAGTTCCTCCTGCACCATCAAAAGGGAGCTCTAAATACCACATTAAGTCTGCAACTTCACATTAATTTCTGTGTTAATTGGCTGGGGACTCAAACAGGAAGGATGATGTTACTCTTGAGGAAGAGCTGATTTCCAGTAACATAGCCACACTAAACAAATTTAACTGCTTGCTTTTGTAGAGACTTTTCAAATGAAAAATTTTCCGCATCTTCTTTTTCCTCAAAGAATTAAATTTCAAACCTGAGAATGTCTGAACCTGTAGGGGACACTGGCAACGACTGACTTCTTGTCCGTACCGACAAAACTTCCAAGTTTTCCCTAACCAGTTTGAAGTGTTGCATGTTCCTTACACCTGCTGCTGGCTCAAAAAGGCTAGTTATGGCCAGAGACCGAATAACTGCTCTGTTTGAGATACAGCTTTTATAATTAACTCTACAGATTGATTTCTGCAGAAATCATTCTTTAACCAGGAGTTCCCTACTCCCAGAATGGCCTCTACTCAGCTAAGCTATTTAAGAGGTTACCTGGGACTCAAGTGCATTAAATTTCAGTTTCATCCTTTCAACCACAGCAATAGCTTGAATTAAATTTCATACATCATATTTCTGTGTGATATTGATACATTCACTTGAGCTTCAGAGACTACTGTAATTACTGATTGGCTTGACTAATTCCAAATCATGGAAAAATACGATCTAAGCAAAAAAAGAGCAGATAATGTTGGATTAAATCCGTATTTTATGCCTAATTCACACGTTTGTTCAGCACAGCCACCTAAAAGGATTCAAGAAGCAGCTGTGAATCTCATCAGGAATAAACTGCAGAACAAACAGAAAATTGTCTAAAAAGGCAACAAAATCCCACTATGCTGTTCTTTGTATCTAGAAGCATTTAGAGATTATACAATAATCAAAGTTTGGGGACCGTTCAGTAACGCACTTGAGGAAGACGATAGTGTGCTGCGTCACTTAGACTGGCATAAGACAAACTTCTGTATTGTTAGGAGAAAACACAGATGCCATTTGTAAAACAGTTTAGACAAGTGCCCCTAATTATCTCTCAGGATTCACAACACATTTAAATACTCTTAGACCATTAAAGAATCAACCAGAGAACATGTAATGTAATATAAAAGCACTCTTTGGAGTGCTATGAACATCTATAGTGTCATTTACTAATCTCTTGGTGACAACCCTGAAATTAAGGCAAGACTATGCAGTGGAGCATCTAAACTGCAGGCTTGGAAGTTCAGATATGTGACCTTTGCAAAGCCAAAATCCATCAGTTATAGCCGTTGTCCATTTATAGATAACCAAAGCTTCCAATGTGTGTTAAATATATTATCCATAATCCCTGAAGTCAAAGGTTAACAACTGCACTTCAGGAGATGTGACTACAGTTTGGTGACTATCGACTATAGTTTGTTAATTATTTCATGTTGACTATCATGGTGTTTATTTTATCAAGAAGTAGCTTTATTTAAATAGGCAGTTGTTGGAAAAGCAGAGAAAAGAGTTTGAAATACACAAAATTTCAGCAATGGGCAGGGGAAAACACCCCCACAGACTTGGACAACTACCAGAAACATTCAGATTCAAAGAAAACCTAACTTTAAGGTGATTATTTTCAAAAGCATCAGCATTTGTTTGGAACAACATGCATTAGACACCCATATTCTTGGAGATAACAAAAAAAAAAAATTACATCCAGCCTAGCTGGTTACTTTAGGAAAGAGCAAGCCCTTATACCACATAAGACTTATTTTTAAAAGCTTTTTCTTCCACATGCTTTGTTCCAACTGTAAAAATTGACCTTTGGTTTTAAGAAGCCATACACACCACTTGCCCCAGATGTGGGAGGCAAAGAACTGCACAGTCAACGCAGCTGATGCACCGGCTCCAGGGTCTGATGCAGGAGTGGGAACCACAGAAGTCCACCCCAGGATGACAAAAGGCCTCCTAGATAGTATTTAGTGTTTTATGTTCAAGTGCCTATCTTCACCTACTTAATAGCACTGTTACTTAGAAGTAACAGAAAAGGTAAAAGAGTCCTGCTCTTCACACTATCTTCACCTATTCCCTCAAAATTCCCCTCCTGCTGAGGTGGGTACAGGTGAACATATCTCTCTTCAACTGGTTTTAAAAGGACCAATATATATGGCAAACCTGAATGAATTCCAAATAATTCTGAGAAAATACACCTTATTTTCATAAAATGCCATTTGACCATTTTTTTTGAGAACGTATTTTCCATTAGCTCCTTGTTACCAATGACAGCTTATTTGTATGTTTTAGATCTGAATTTCCTGTTGCTTTAAAAAATGTAAATTACAAGAACTGACAGTGCACTGTAGTCTTCAGGGGTTCATCCAAGTATCTAGTTGTTGACATTTAAAACATCAGGGCTGTCAAAATGGAAAAGGATAGTCTAGTGCTTATATAAACTTAATTTCCTTGTTTCCATTAAAAAGTTATTAATTAAAAGGCAGTCTCAGCCAGGTTCAAACTCTTCACGCACAGCCAGCTTCCTCTGATCCTACTCTATTGAGAAGATTTTTTTGGCATATTTATATTCTACTCAGGCAAAAAATAATATAGCTATAATTCATCTTACAGCATGCACAGGAGCAGCGGTAGCGTCTTCACAAGACATCTTCCTGCAACATGAATGTGCACAGTAAACCACTGAAGCTTCACCGGTTTACTGTCTTGCAGGTTACTAGAATACCCTGGCCAAATGAAATTAGAGCTATTATGTAAAAAAAGACTCATTCGTATCACTAATTACTTTCTCACGTTTTTTAAAGTTTTTAAGTCTTGATGCCTACACTGCATTTCATTCTCTAGACGTTTTCCTTAAATACATGTAAGTTCTGCAGCAAGTCCATAGACAGCCACTAAGAGGCCAGAACATGTACTAAGCAGGACCAGTTGCCCAACTTATTAGGGTATGTCTTAGGTTCTTATGCTCTTCATTACCTGGGGACACAGGGCTTCAAGCTGGCTGGCCGACATGCGAACCAATTTCACACCTTCTTCGTTGTTCGAGATGGAACAGGCCAAGTTGGCAACCTGTGTCAGAGGTGGGAGAAAACAAAACACAACTATTAGAATTGGGTTTTATTTCCCTCTGTAGGAAACTTTTTACCTGCCTCCAACAGTGACCAGCAACCCATCACGAAATACAAAGTGTCCACATTCATTCAGTTCTAACCAATTTTGAAACCACTAGTGACATCTGTTCCTTCTCTAGCCATAAAATCATAATACATCAGATCATAAAACCACAGTCATTCAAACAGGACAGAAAGATCATTGTTACCACTGATTTGGTTAAGTTCTCTCCAGTAAAACGTACAGGAGCATCACTGCCAGCACCTGAAGTTACAGTTAAAAAGCCCAGTCCCACTTGAGTGAGACAGCAGTAACCACACAACTAAAAAAACCAATCCAGCTCCCACGCATCTGAGGATTCAGTATTCTGATGTCCATGAGCATAGGGATGCTCCCTTTTTCTTGAAATGTTTCTATATCCTACTGCACATCAACTGAAAAGAACTTGGAGGCTCATCAAGCAATTCACCTATGCAAGTGGTGCACTGGCATTGCAAAACTCAAGCTGTTTTGCTGGTGTTGCACAGAGCGCACCTCTGCGATACGATACAGGTATTTGAACACATTGGCTTAACCTACTTGATGTAGTAGACTAGATGTATCTAGTCAGCTTGATGTACTACTTATCTAGTCAAAGATTGCAGTGTCAGGCAGGCGTTTCTCCAGCCTTCCATTTATGCTGCAATTCATCAAATAAAACCATTTGCTGGTACAGGTGGTCTTGAAGATCCATCCACAATTCTCCAAAACTTGAAAAGCATCTCTTGATGCTAAAAACTTTACTCCAAAACCTTGACTTGCTGCACAGCAGCGTCCTTAACTAGGTCATCTTGAAACAGAGGACCTTTTGTAAACACCTGCCTTTTAAGCGCACACAGGAAGGGGACACCACAGAATTTTTTGGTAATTGAAGATATTCCTCATATCGGAGCTACTCTCAGGGGAAGGAAGTCTGAAGTAAGTTACATTTCTTAGTTGACAGGTGAATGACAAGCATGTTATTCTGAGCCATTTGAACACAGAAAGCTGTAAAAATAGCACGAAGTGAACTGAGATGAACACTGAGTACTGTCCTTTCAGAGACAGAGCAACCTGCAAAACCCCTCAGTAAATGTGCTCTAAAAGCATCGTCACAAGCCAGCAGATGCTCAGTAACACCAGTGAACCAGATTTCTCCACATACTTTTCTCTATAAGCTGGGGAAATTCCATTCTCCCTTTAATTAAACTATCCTGTGCATTCATACACAAGTCATTTTGAAGTAGTATCTGCAGTTATATCACATGCTTTTCCCCCTCCCCAAGCCATTCCCTTACAACAGATGTTTCCATACAAAATACATTACTGTCCCACAAATCATCAACCACATGCCAAAATACTTGAACGGTGTTTTTCATCAATCCCATTATTGATTTTGGGACCAAAAAGCAAGTTCCCATTGCAAAGCACACAGCCTCTTCCTCCCTCCAGTTCCAAATCAAGTTACAAAGGATAAAAAAAACCAGCGCGCTGTCAAGAAGAGAGGAACGTTTCCAACACTGAACAACCAAGTAAACAGATGCAACAGCATATATTTGGATGAAAACAAACTAAAGTTGAGAGAAAGACTATGCAGCATCAACAAGACACAGAAAACTCTGCCAGCTTTCAGAAATGTCAGCATCCTAATCCTCAACTTTCTTTTGCACTAGTCGTTGTAGACAAGACCTACATATTAAGAGGTGGAGTTGCAGTAAGTCTTCAGTTCATTGCAAGGTCATGACGCTTGCACCCAGCTTAGCCAAGGCTCTCTTCTCCCTCCTTTCCGTTACCGCATTTGCTACAGTCTCCAGCTTAGTTCCTCTCTGCACGGCACTACCACCAAACAGCTGTACTCTCTATAACACCCTATCAGAAGGGGATTTTATCTTGAACATAGGGGTTTTTTTCCCGTAGATTTGCCATGTCTTAAATCCCTAGTTCACAGCAAGCTGTAGTATATTATGCTTTTGTTTAGAGGCTCAAAAAAATCAAAAGACAGTAAGATGCCATGATTTAAAAGTCAAATAAAGATTTTGCTATTGTTTTAAGCACAGGTCATATTTTTGAGAAACACCAGTTTGCCAATATTTTTTATGGTCCATATTTCCACGTCGTTTCTGCCTCTGCAGCAGCAGTTACAATCTCTAGGAGCGAGAAGAACACAAAGCTCTATTGAGTAGGGGCTGAATAAAAGCGACATTGAAGCACTACAAAATCAGCCTCTCCGATATCTGGAGATGTTGTGCTCTCTCTCAAGCCAAGTGTGATGAATCAAGCGCACAGAAACCCCGCTCTGTCTGAATACAGAGAGGCAAAGAAGTTTATAATTGAGTGTCCCCACCATGGTACAATGAAATTTTGCTTTTTTGCACAGTCATTTTTGAACAGTCATTTTTCTTCTGAATACCTCACTGATGGCAATTCTTCTTTAGAAACTGCCCGACTGGGACTGCCAACCTTTATGAAAGAAGCGTGTGTGCTTCCCTGACTGAGGGTCTTTGGCAGTTTAAGACAATCCAACTGTTAGCTGCCACATCCCATCCTACTGCTGCATCTCCAAATCTCAACACTTCATTTCAGCATGCTCGTCCAAAAGAAAGCTATTCGCTTTGGCGGATTAATTTCTCTGCCAGATTAGCACACAAACTTCCCAGCAAACTATTTGCTGAACACCAGAGCAAAGCAGGGATGTGGCGGCAGCAGCAGAGATGACTTCAGAGTACTGCAGGCATGGCTGTAAATTCACAGCAACGCAACATTTCCTGCACCCATGGGAAGACTCTGTCAAACTACTGGAAAACACTCACAAACCTCTTAAGATTTGAAATTTAAGAAGAGCGATGTCAACTAATTAATCAAGCTGTAAATGATATTACAATGAGGTATTCTAAATTGTCATTAATTATCAGGTGCTCTATAGCATGAATTCTAAAATTGCATGTACCAACTGAGGTGGATGGTTGAATGATTAAGGAATTTAATTTTAAAAGTACCTAAAAGAACCCATCATCAATAACTCCTGTGTGATATTTGACAAATAACTTCAAACTCCCTGTCTGTAGAGAGGATAGGGTACTGCTGGCCAGTTTTTTGACAGGTACGCATAACACACAGGATTTTGCAGCTGAGATGAAGATTAACTACAGCCAAATTTGTTTTAAAGCATGCAGAGCACTCAGAAATCATACATTTCTAAAACTTCCAAATAAAATAGAGCACATCAAGCAAACAAAATTCTCCTTAAATGAAATGTAAATGAAATAGTTTCTCCATGTCTCCAACAACGTAGCTGACTGACACAGTGGTCAGACTTGATTTAGAAAGAACACTTGTGCTTGAGAGCAAAATAGCAATTGAATTCCCACTGCATTTGTTCATTCTTACCATTCAGTATCATCAAGCCCCTTTACATGAGCACTACTGGCACAGGCATCAAAGGAGAAAAAACAAACCACAAATAATGTAATCAGCCATAACGAGCAATCTCTTGAAAAAAGTTAAAAATACACTGGGAATGAAGACAGACTAGAGAAACTAGACTGACGCGGTTCAGAGATACCTCTTGCAGCACTGACAGACCAATTTAAAAGCATCTTTTTGTTGCAATACCAAAGAGCTCTTAGTTCACAGAGTGTACAACAATGTCCCAGAGATGGCTTCATGTATCCCAAAAGGCAGGACGGACCCAAAGCAGCTGCCGATGTTCAGACGAATGAGCTTAAATTTACCCCCAGTGACAAACGCACCAAGCGAGAAGTGCACAGACAGAACCGTTTCTACAAACTGAACTAATGAACCGGTGCCAAGTAAAACTCAAAGCTGGACGAACTCATCTGGAAAGTGGGTTTCATGCACTGATCAGTTTTTGAAACTCAAATCTGATTGGTATGAACGATGACATCAGAGTACTGCAAGATGAGATGATGCCTTTGGAGGAGGCATTACCTAACTGGTTCCTTCTAGAGGTAGGCACCATCTCAGTGCAAAGGGTCAATCGGGAATACATTATTAGCAGGAAAGTATAATTCCAATATAAAAAAAAATATTGTACCATCTGTCAGAGTGATTCCATCTCAAATTCTAGTTATTTTGATTCTTCAGAATTTACTAATTTTAAATCAGGAAAATCTTGACATTTCTAAAGCAGTTTTTTCCTCCATTAGTGACAATTTGTCAGCCTACGTTTGTGTTGTCAGCTGTTGTAGACAACTGCCTTCTCTGACAATAGGCAGTTTTTACCTTTTTCACCCGAAATACATTTTTTAAAAATTTTTTAATTTTTTTTAACTTGAAATCTGTTCAGATAATGACTAAGGAGCCATATCTTCCAGCAATTCAAAGAATATAGCAGCCTCAACTACACAAATCTGGGGTCATTGCTAAGCTTCTTAAGTTACACTGTTGAAAATAATCAAGAAATACTGCTACAGCCTTGTACTTGTTAAACCTTCTCTTTGCGCTGACATCCTAGCCTAGGTAGAGGGGTTACTCTACATGGAACTGTTTATTAAAGGATTGACAAATTGCTTTTTCAACAAGAGACAAAAAAATGCAAGAGAAAAAGGAACTATAATCTCTAACACATAAAATCTTCTTTTCCAAGGATTTCAAAGGCTGACACTGAAAGTTTGTATTAAAGTCTTTGTTTCATGCACCTGGATTGACTTCAGAGAAGCAACACCAAGTTTTTCCTCCTTGTTTACAGGTGATGTTTTTAGGACAGCTTCTTCCAGAAGTCAAGTACGCAAAGCCCTCCTAAATGCAATCATCCAGCGACGCTGTAATCCAAAGAAGGCTCTGTAATGTGTTTATTGTTGCATAATTTAAAATTGTCAGAGCTGCCTCTGCCACACAGCATTGTTATAAATAAGGATTATATATCGCTATGCAGGAGACAAACATACACTAATTGAATTCTAAGAGTCTGACTACTCTCATTTGAAACTGCACTTGTAAAAAATAACATTGCAGAAGTAAGAGTTTTCAGACTGTCTTACGATTGAAAAACTTAACTTTTCAGTTTAACATTAACCAGTATCCTCTCACAACTGATGCTCACAAACCCTTATGCAAGAACAAAACCATACCCATTTATACACAGATACTTTGGGAATTTCAACAACACGGAAACAAAGCTTTTCCAAGGTGTTCTTGGCATTTTAATGTCCAATTAAACTTCAAAACTTCAGCTTTTTGTTCTATTTTTTGCTTTTCATTTTACAGTTTGTCTGGGAATGTAAATTCCCACTTTTAAGCAGCTTAAAATCACCCATTTTAAAAGGAAAAAAAAAAAAAAGAATGGACAGGCAGCCATTCAACATTTTCCTCTTGAGGACCTGCTAAAGAAAAGTGTATCTGATATTCTCACAAAACTCAAATACAGCACATCTAATTTCTTCCTCCCTCATACTAAGAAAACAGTCCAGATTCACTTCACGATGGTCAAAGCCCATGAAATTAATTTATCTGCAGAAACAACTGTTCTGGCAAAACTGAGTGGCAACTGAGGACTCTCAGAAGAGATGTGACAATTATGCAATTTCCATCCCTCTTAAAAAAAGGCTTTTACTATTCAGTAAGTCCATGCATTCATTAATTCACTTGTACACTACACAATATTCAAGACAAATGCAAGCATTTTAACATCCAGTACTAACAGGTACCGCATGAGGGAGAAGTCTGCATTATAGGTATAACCCTATAAACTCACTAGTTTTGCAGAGGTATAGCTAATTATGAATTACGCAAAACAGTTTCACTTCTTTAATGCATGGAGGGATGGCAGGAGGACTTCGGTTCAAGTCCATAGGGACTCTGGAGCAAGTTACCGGGAGTCATGCTGTCAACTCCTCTGTGATTTTATATGACTTAAAGTGGCTGCAGCTCCACAGAAGGGACCTTGCAAGAGCTTGTTGTGGGCAACAGAATCCCAATGTATTAACTTAAAATAGTAAAAGTCTTTAAATAAAACAAGCCACACACAGAAAAACTCCAGACGTAAGGAGTCTCACTGAGGAGAGTGGGAGAGAGAGACTGCTCTCCTCAGTCTCTCTCACCGAGGAGAACGATGGACTAAAATTGAGATAACTGCTATTTCCAGAGCTCTGCAACCTCACACAGAAGAGGAGAGCAATTTTAATTTCAAGTCTGGTTATAAACACATGGAGGGCAAGTTTCAGCTAGATGGAAGAAAACTGGCAAGCAAAATGTTTTCATTTTTGATTCAAAAAGTTTTAGACAGTGAGAAACGGGGGTTTCAGGGTTTTTTATTTCAACAGGCTGGCAACTGAAAGAGGAAGGGGATCAGAGACAATATATTGTGTACTTTCTGCTCCCTATAATATTGAGGCAATTGCTTAATATTTTCATGGGTAACCACCTTTCTTTTGGGATCAAATCTCAAAACTTGCACCTTTCAAGTTGTATCTGTGTGTCTAAAAATCTAGTTAAGGAATATAGCTTTGCATTTGGCTCTCAACCTAAACAAGCTGTCTCCAACTACCTCTCCAGCTACCTGGTGCCATTCTAGGTATACCTGTCCCACGAAAGCTCTGTTCAACACCAGCGAGCTCCTTCCATACCCAGAGGAAATGTCCTTCTCCAACAGAGTGCAACCCCACGTGTTGTCAAGGTTTCATAAAGAAAGGAAATTTTTCGCACCGTTGGGCAAACCCAGAGCTTGTGCATCATGACAAACCAAACTGGGCTCCATTTACTGAGCAGCAAGTGCAGAAGGGAGAGTACTTCTATCTCTTGCCAACAGGAAAGTTTTTCAATCAAAGAGCGGGAAGAGGCGTTTGAAGGGAACTAATACACCTAGAGCATAAAACATATCCACAGTAGTAAAGTGCTAGCACTACAGGAATACCTTTATTTCCAGACTGGTAGACTATCCTTTCTATAGACCTGACAGAGAGCAGAGCTGGTAAAGGAATACCAGTGTGCTACGTGGGCACCGTGCCCCTCGTAGATGCAGCTGTAGCAGCAGATGTAACTATTGGCACAGGAACTATTCCTTCCTCAGACAAACAAGCTAAAGTGATAAAATGTTGTTATAAGCACAAAACACATTAGTTACACAAGTCGATCTGAGCTACCATGACAGAAATCACACTGCTAGTACGTAATGTAGATCTGATCGTAAGTTAAAACTTTCAAAGCGAATCCTCATCTTAGATGCTTCCTAGCAACACAAATGTTTTTCTTTAAAATAAAAGTGTTTTTAGTAGTGATATTTGGACAGTACCTGAATAATTATCCTTATCCAAAAGAGTCTCTATGTTTATCAAAGTGGAAATCATAATTCTTTCCTATCTCATTTTGCTTATCGCTCAGAGCATGCTGCATTATGATCTTACTAAAGGCTTCCAATTTGATGCTGTTTAAACCAGTTTTTGGTGTTCCAGACAACTGTTCATGGCAAGTTTAACGGTAATTATAAGTACATCATGCTCTTGAAGAAGGCGACAAAATAGTAAGAGGAATGAGCTCTACACAGACTTCAGGCAACTCCTTGATAACACTACATGACTAATATTCCAATATTGCTAATGACTAAGATGATGAAAATCCAGACGTTCACTGAGGCTTTTAGTTACATATCAAGAATTAAAACATTTATGCCACATCTATAAAAGCTGTACCCAAAAAGCTACATAAAAATGCTGTTGGAATTAAGACCCAAATATCTGGAAAATAAAATAGGCCAGGACTCTATTGCTTTTTACCTACCTCTGAAGACATCATGTCAACAGCACCTATACTCAACTGTGCTTATACTTCCTGACCTCCTCTTTTACAGATTTCCCCTTCCCCAAATGCTTCTATCTGTTTCCAAAGGAAAAAGGAACAGAGTAAATACAGGGCTGTTTCTAGTGGGGTTAAAGGACGTTAACGTAATTTTCCAGACCCTAACCTCATTCACCTTCGACTTCTACACCCTTCACATGCCCTTTGGTCCAAGTGCTTAAAGACCAAGCCCCATACTCTCAACAATCATCCAACATAATGACTGCCCCTATGGAAAAGGTATGGCAGAAATGCCTCTCCTCCATGTAGCAGCAGCTAACCGGGATGATTTTCAAATAGAAGAAAGTCTCCCAACACCCCGATCGCTGTTCAGATACGTGAGGGTTCAAATTCATTTTCAATCACTTCATCTCTCCCATCAGTTTCACTGTCAGATTACCGATTCCTGTGCTTCTCCCATGTGTACTTATAATGAAATCTGGACAGAAAGATTACCCTGAAGTCTCTGACTCCTCTTCCAACATGATTTTTAATCTCTACCAGCATTCTACAGACCCTTTCATACATAATTTGGCGTAGCATTAGAAGATTGGCATCAAAAAACACCTTACAAGAACAAAAGTTATCCTATTAAAAGGTCACTTGCCTTTACTTACGTATGATGTATTAAATTTGTATATCCAGTTTTGTTGGAAAATGGAAGAACTTTTTTTCTGCTGAGGCTTTCCTACTTTACTAATTATGAATGTAAGGAAAGCATGTTCTATGAGTAGAATTTAATTTATTCATAAATTAGTTGACTAATAAAATGAACTTACAAGGAAAGTGCATCCGTTCTTGAAGAGTGTCAGACTTCAGAGGGCACATCAGAGTTACCCTGGCCATTTACTGAAGACTTTTGTTTTAAACTGCTGCCAAGGTTATCTATAGACGAATTACAGAAAACGTGCTTGTTCTTTGGAAGAGACATTTTGCTCTCCACCTTAAAATGGGAAATTAGTCTCGAGTTGGACTAACTCTGCCTCTCTAGCACAAGGACATTTCCCTTGTAATACACAATTACCTTAAAAATAAAAGCAAGTAAGACAAACTTGAGTTTGCAGATTTTTTTTTCCCCTGTAAATTAGCTTACTAAACAGTAAAAAAAAGGTGCTCAGATACCACGGTAATGACTGATAACAACCCTAGCCTGGAAAATGCCAAGTTTTGAGAGACTAATATACCCAAAGTTCAGAAAAACATTCCAAGTCAATATTTGATTTGGGTGTCAAGAGCTATGCTTGTCTGCACTTTTCACCCAAGATACATCATCTCTGTCTTTCAGTACTGATACATACCTTTGATAGCAAGCATAAAGAAAGAATATTTAAAGAAAGAGCACAGCCAGTCCACTCCCACCTCCAAAGATGCTAGTTTTATAAACTTTGTATAAACTTCGGAAATCAGGTAGCTAATAGACACCAAGGATAATCTTGTGGGACCAGACTTATTTCTAGATCTGCTGGATACTTCCATTCCATGCTTCGTTTTTAATAAATGCGTAAGATGCACAAACACTAAGTGCATATCTTTATCACAAAGGTAACCGGCTATGCCCAGGTAAGTCATATCTCATGAACAGAGGACAGGCAAGCCTCAGTTTTTCAAAACCTCTGCTGTGTCTGAAGTCCAAAAGCTAGCTATTATTTTAAACCCAAGCTATGTTTTACCCACTTCAGATTTTCTAAAAGCCTTTTACATGTAAAAAACCTGCAGCTGTTAAGACTCTCTGAAGAATATATAAGCTGCAAGCATGGGCAAATCAGGATAAACTGCAATAAAAATGTTGCAAGTGTGCAAGGCTTTGGGCTTTTGGAGAGTGGTATTTTTAGACTGAGGTCTGAAGAATTACTCTAGGACATCGGGCTAGACAGTCAGGGCAACAGAAGGGGAAAATGTCAGCGCGAGAGGCTACAGATAGCTTATGGAGTTGCAAGTGCCCAAATGTGATTCTTTCCAAGCAAATAAATTTGCAGTCTGCATCTGTTCATGGGTTTTCACTGAAGAAGAGAAAATCATCTCTCCATATGCAAGATACAACCCAGTGCATTAAAAAAGGCACAGAGCAGTCTTTTCAGATAAATTAAAGCAATTGGAAAAAAATTGGTGCTTATGAAACATCATTGAGAGCTTTTGCCTCCCTGGCCTTACCCAAGTTTCTCTGAGAAAGAGACTTAAAAATAAAATTTAAGTTGAGAAGAACATTTGACACAGGGGTATTGGGTTCCAGAATAAGATAAGAGATTATTCACCGTCTTTAAGGAATTACAAACTCTCCCTTTCCAAAATATTCTTCAGGAAGCAAACAGCTACTGGAAGATTTTAACCCGGACTCTGTCCTTACCTACCTTTTAAATACCTAATTTCTTAAGGTCTGAAAAACTTTTCCATTAAAACTACACAGTATAAAACAGTGACAAATTGACAACCTAGTTTTTATTTTTTCTAAAGCATTCAATAGTGTAGCAAAAGTTTCTTCTTAACATTTATGGCTTTTTCACTTTTCAGAGAATAGCCAGAGGTGTCACGGCAGTGACCACAGGGAGCAGTACAAAGGCAACTTGTGCACAAGCACACTTCAAAGACTGGGATGAACAAAAAAAGTCAGCATGGTGCTAAGTGACATCATTAAAAACGAGCACCAAGTTGCAAGACAGCCTAGTTTCTTCTAGGGAAGAACATTAAATCTAAGGATGCCAATGCCAAGTGATCTTTCCTCAAGAACAAAGTTACAGGTTGGAGAGCCAAGGCTGCTTTACCTGGCAGCGTAAAAACCATTGGAATGCAAGTACTTTACAATCTGTCAATTAGGAAGACTTTCGTAGTTCACAAGTGAATTTAACTTTTTCTTACACTGGTTCCCAAAATGCTGTCTCTTCTGTTATTCTTGTGTGCTGCATTTAAACTGGCTTCTCAGTTCCTGAATTAAACTCACTTAACAAAATTCAGGCAGAGCGCTAGCTAGTTAATGGACTGTTAGTACAGAGCAATTTTGAAAGCTATCTTTGAAACATATTCTTCAACTGAGACAAGTCTCATTTTACTATTTTACCGTTAGTCAGTTTCCAAAAGGCAGGATAAGGGGGTTAAGTATTCTACTATGTGAGAAAAATTAGATGGAAGCCCTCTGGGACACAGCTTTGGTGTGGTTTCTCTAGAAGATATAGACCCAGCAGGCAAATCAGATTTTTGTGGTTATTGCATCTTTTGGTCAAATTTGGCTGCCTGGACTTTAGGAACCACAAAGCAGACAGTGCTCTGCTGCCAAGAAGGGAACATTTCAAAATAAAGTTACCCAAATCATGTGCTTGCATCTCTTTACAGCTACTTGGAGGGCCTGTAAACATCCCTGCATGGCAGGAGCAGAAACTCCCCATGCTAACCCAAGGGCAGAACCAGCACTGCCACTCCTCCTGTCTAGCCAACACCTGCAACAGTTTTGTGCCAAAAAAAAAAAAAAAAAAAAAAAAAAAAAATCACAGTCCCCTCTAGTGGCTGGTTCACCAGGAGAGCAGCACTGACTCCTCCAGGTCACAGGACAAAGGGTTACTAAATCCAAGGTGTAAAACTTCTCACTAATTCAGATGGGGATCTTCCAAGTTACCTAGTGCAGAGCAGGTCTCTTACGTGCGTTTCTTCCCATCGCTTAGCATTAAAGGAAAGGACAGGTTCTCTTCTACATCTAAAACACAGGAGCCTGTCAATCACAGCATGATACACAACACAGCTCCATTCTGCACTGCAGCTGTTTTGTCACATTTGAAGTCTTGAGTCACTCAGCAGCATTTCTGAGGGTAGTTACGATAAACTCCCCAGCACACTTATCTTCCACTGAAAACAGGGGGAAGCAATCACCTCTTATCTCACCACGTGGAACGTCTTCTGTTCTGCTCTTACACCATCTTTTATTGTTTCTCCGGATACCTGCAGTCAAGTTTTCTGCCCGAGAGAGAATCATATGGGAACTGGCAAACATCCTTCTCCATTCTGGCAGAGACACGCCGAGACATTGTAAGTGCAACCCACCCCAACCTCTCTTCCTTCACAGTAAATTTGACATCGCATATGACTCCGCAGTGGCTCTCTATCCCCTCGAGAAAAGGGCTCTGCAGGAGTACTATTCCCCTTCTGTCGAAGCTAAGCGTATATATTAATCCAGCTACATTCATGGAAGAGGTTTATAAGCCATCTAGATCATGCTACTCTATAGCTATAGTTACATTTTAGACAGCAAAAGCAATAAGCAAGCCTTCAAAAAGTTGTTGCAGCAGCATATCATTTTAGCAGAACCTTTTGATGCCAGTCAGAAATATTGTTTAATACATACTTTCAAGGGAATAGTCTTTCTTGAAAGACAGACTGTTTGGCTGAATAGAGGTTCTGTAGAACTCATTTGCAGCTTGGCATTTTGCACACAAGGTAAGGTCAGTAAAAACCGCTCTTACATGCCAGTGAGGACAGCCACCCGTTGCTTTTCAGACGGCACACGTATTCTGAAGGAGCAGGGAGTAGGGGCTCACCTAGCAAGGGTGGGAGGAAAGCTCGCAGATGGAGCAGCACAATTACTCCTTTGTAATTATGCCAATAAACTCCGTATGTGGACACCACGCATCCACTGAAGAGATGGCAGAACTATGGCAGAATAGGAACTGCTATTGTTATGCCAGTCAACTTCTCCTGTAAAGAAGCCCTAAAAATAATTTTCTAGATAAATTAGGTTTGCAGCACAAAGTAGGGAAGCTTCAGACAAAACCCACTTCAAAGTGTTCCCGCCACTGCACGCAGAACGGCTGTATCCTGCCGCCAAGGCAGGGCACAGCAACACTGTCTTCCACCTGATGTTTTGTCGAACAACGTTATTTACTTAAAATTTAGAATAAAGTAACTTTGAAACTATATGAAGATGGCGTTTACACTGAAACGCGGCAGGCCAAAAGTGAAGAACAGATACCTTCGAAGAATTAAAGATTTTCATTGCTCAGACAGGAACTGTGAAGGGCTGAACTAGCCTGATGCACCCCAGACTATGGGCAGTTGCTCACTGCACTCAGAGCTCCTAAGGCTTTAAAAAAGTGAGAAAAATACATTGAGCAAGAGTCAGAAACTACTTTTACTGATGTTCAATAAGTCTTATTCTTGTAATTTAAACCTATTAAGTTGTGTGAAAATATTCCCAATGAGCCTAGGAGACACATGGACTCAAACACAGTGATATTAAGAGAGCAAAACCACATTAACCAGTATTTGACTGTTCCCAGGTAGCTGCTGAGGTTAAGCACGTGAGCCAGCTGATGCCTCAAAGCATACCAAAGTGCACAGGAGGAGTTTTTGAAGTTTATTCCTAGTGGCATGTTTCTTCAACAATACCTACAGATGTTTCTTCCTTGCCATTTAGCATCAACAGGCACAAAACTCTCCTGCGAAAACAATGGCAAGACGACAAGGCTACCGAGATGTATCCAGGAATGCAGGGTATGAACTTACGTTGCTCTTTGTAAACGCGCTACCTGTTGGAAAACTATTACCTTTAATAGCAGACTAATGACCTTTAATGCATTCTAGTTAAGATGGGTCAGTCCCATTTAAGCTGATCTTCCCACAGATTAGCTTTAGTCTTCAGTATCACCAGTTTGAGAGCCTTTGGGTTTTTATTAGACAAAGGTGGCAGGGATCAGTTTTGTTGTTATTGTGAGTTTCCCGTTGTTTGCTCTTTACACACACACAAGTAGGTTTTCATTCTAAGTCTTCACATAAAAGGCCTGTTTATATTCACTGGTATTTTACTGAAAAGAAAAGACATCCAGGCTTCAAGCAACGGGTCAAATTATACAGCAGGACAGTCATGCCACAGTTTCCCTTACTCCGTATCACCATCTCCAATTAACAAATCAAGTAAAGGTAACAGCATAATATATTCACATTGTATAATATCTAATACTACATGGGCTATGTAACAGTAGCCGCTGCTTTTTTATAAGCTTACATCTTTATTTAAATGTTAAATTGTATTTAAATTCATTGAAATAAAATTTAAAAAGCAAATTTATTACAGAATTTGCTGTTTGTTTCAACAGAATTGAAAAATGTGTTTTGCCTAGTCTTGCCTTAATTTAACTAGTGATAATTTAATTTTAATTTGTATCATCTTACCTCAATCAATTTGTTGGCATGTTCACGGAAAACCTGGGCATATTCTTTAACTTCTTTTTCGTTACCATTCTTGGCAGCTTCAATCAATACTAAAAGTGGAACATTTGTTTCCAGAAAAGAGTCTGATACATGGTCCATAACAGCTTTGCGGAGCTAAAATAAAAATAAAAGAATGAGAGATTTTTCAGTAGCGTTCCAGTGCTGTTTTCCTTTTACTGTATTAATACGTAATGCTTAAGTACTTCTGTCGTTGATCCTTTTTCCTTTGTGTGGTCAAGGCTTTCCCTGCACTAAGCCTTGTCTATACGCTTTTTGCTTCAATTTAAATTAAATCTCCTTAAAAAACTGAATTAGTTATACAAGTGCAAGTCACCAGTTTGGCCACAAATATTGATTTAGCAGCTCATATTGGTTTTGTCTGAGTAAATTTGCTGCTTTCCCTCAGCTGATTAAACATGCTGATTTAACTTTATTATTTTTCTACTAGAATAAAAACTTTTTTCAACAAACTTGATCCATATTCACATTTACTTGAAAAGGGGAATATATTGCTTTAAAAACCAAATGGACAAAAGATTGATGTTATGTAAATACAGTCCTCAAAGAAAATAAGCTCTCCGAGATGAATACCATCAGAATTATAAAACATACCTGATTATGTTCAAAATCCATAAAATGGGAGTAGTTGGGTTTTTTAAATCTCTCTTGCCATGAGGATGATTAAGAATCCAACATCTTTATTACACAGTTAACAGGGGATTATGTCTCCACCCCATGCTTCCCTGTGAACCAGGCACTGGAAGCTTCTAGCTTTTAATTTACTAAATACAAGCAGGCAAGCCCACTGCCCACTAGAAACAAATCAACAGATAACATATTTCCAAAAGGGCAAACATGCAGAAATGCACTCATTTGTCTCAACAAGTATCAACTTTATATATTAATTACCTGTCTACGCAAGTCTCTGGTCTTTTTGGTCATTTTATCAATTGCAGAGTTCAGTGCATCACTTCTTTCTTTGCGTCCAGCCTGAAAAACAAGAGACAAAGAGGTAAATAGGTATTCAGGGTCTCGAAGTAAAACCAGTATTGTTCATTTCAAGTACACTGTCAGGGGTTTTTTTTGTTTGTTTGTTTTTTTAATTAAAAGTGATTATGCACACTAGACATAAATAAAGTCTCCACCTCCCTGATAAAGCACTCTCTTCCTAGCTGGTTTGGGCAGTACAGTAACATCTGACATCTTGAGATTTTACCTTTGACACTCTTCAGCTTGCTTTCAGAAGAAAAGGATGGTTTCATAAATCTAGACGTCTTTTTGCTCCTTATCAGCTGGAGACCATATTCAACCTCCAAGTTTTAGATTTCTCTTTTCTGCCAGCTGTTAACCACCCCATGGCTGGCACTGCATTGAGCCCAGAACGGCCCTGCTTCAACCCTCAATCTTCTGTGGCCTCGGCTGTCGAGATCACTCAAGGCCAGTGGATTGCACACAAACATTTCACACGCTGCCTTCAACCTGCAGGTATGAGCTCCATGCAAGCAGTCCACAGGGCTGAGCATCCGATACAACAGTGCTCCCTTACACACCTTCATACCCAGCTATCACAGAAGACTGCTCTTGAGCAGTCAGTCAAAAGCCAAAAATCAGTTATCTTAAAGGTAAAATCCTTATAAAACATTTCTCAGGGGTGAAATCCAACATTTCAAGTATTCAAGCCCACCCGCTGAAAGCTGGATTTCGCCAAGGTTCGATACAGCAAGTTTTGCATTAGCCCTGTTGTTAAAGAGAGGACAAAGGGCCAAGAAGCAGTGGCAGCTTCTCTCTTTTTAAGCAGACACTGGGTCAAAAATGTCCTAATTTGTATCAAATTGAGAGTGTTAGATAAAACAATGGTGGTGGTCTGGTTTTGCTGGGAGTTTTTTCTGTATAATATAGCTTATTTTAGAGTTTTGAAACACACTTTATGCAACCACAATCCAATTTCTGAAGTTCTAAGCCACGATCAATATAATTATCCTGTTGAGAAGAAAAACCATTTAGCAGAACTAAAGTGAGGGTATGCCAGTTATCAATTCTCCAGGTGACAGGCTGCTTTGAAATACCTGGATGAGCGGCCTTGAATCTAAAACATGGAGTCCACTCTACAGCAGAAATAAAAATTAAACAAAATTGGAGGGGGAAAATTAGGGTGTTGTAATGTCATTATAGTTTAATGAATTATTGAAGATTTGTCACCTCCCTGATCAAGTAATTTGTTTCTCATCACAAAAGGTAACTGAAAAGTGACTGAAATTAAAACCAGGAGCTCGTTCTGACTACGCCACAGCCTTTGGCAGACCCGGTGTTGGCCCATTCTTCACCCCACATTCAAAAAAATCAAAGCCAAAGTCTCTAAATAAAGTGAAGATTAATGCTACTTATTTATTGAACAGTTTGCTGTTCTCATGCTTGGTGGATACGAAAACCAAAATGCAGTTAGGCTAGAAAGTCCCCGTTCAGCTTGCACTGAACGTGATTGCTTTGTCCCAAGCCGCAGCTCTGGGCGCGCTGGCGGCGGTGGGCACTGCCTGCACCCCAAGGCGGGCAGCAGGCTCCTTGCAGCAGGCGATTCACCCGAAAATCTGAAGCCTGCCAACTGGCACTGCACGAACTAAAAGCCTGCTCCAAAACATAAACCTGCAACTGCAGCTGCTTGCTTTTTCTGATGCTTTCACACCAGTTTACCTATTGCAACGTGACCATTTTACTGAACCCATGGCACCCCCCTGTACACGTGGGTTTTTTTTCCAGGAATATCTTTGGATCTAAGATATATACTCATCTATTATGTAGGAAGCCAAACATTCAGCTTTTCCAAGAAGTGCCATTTTACTTCTCCCTGGGTGCCCCTACATTACCATTTTAACACGAAGCAGGAGCACACTTTTGAAGCGAGTCCACCCATCGCTTCCACTTTGCTGTCCCTGGCTTCACAGCCCAGAACAGCCTCAGTGCACAAGGACCAGATGCCTTTCGGATGAAAGGAAAACCAAGAGATGGCTTCCACTAATGGACATTCAGTTCATGAGACCAGACCACAGCCAGTCCTATGTAAAATGCCCTGAAAAGCACACAATGCATACATTAGACACTAAGCAGCACCAATTTCATACTGTTAATCTGTTCCTATTAAGCTACACCACATATTAGCACAGAAAGAGCTTTATAACTAAACCCATTAGATTTTAGCAAGGCTGCTCCAGTTTATTTCCACCTTGTTGGCATTCAGAAATTTTAGCACAGAAGCTCATCAAAAGTTTTAACAGAATTTCCTTCTGAAGGTTGCAACATAAAACGCCCTGCTAATTGAGCTGCAGTAATTTAACAATTTAGCACATATAGCTACTAACCCGGCTCCTTCGTTAGAGCTGGTGCAGCAGGGCAGAACAGGACAAACATGGTGGATGTCCGCACCTCTGTGGCTACAGATACCCTGTTGTCATTAACATCTTAAATCATCACAGCCAATTTTAACCAAGGTCCTGGCCCGGAGACAAGGATGTGAAGTTTTGCCCATCTGAAGTTTCTTGAACTTTTTTGCATAAAATGAAACATAAAACACTAACTGTGGGACCAATTAATCCCCGTTAGGTCCAAGTGGAGGCAGCTAGTGGGACAGTGGTTGCTGGAGCACATGAAGAGCCATACAGCCTGTGGCTGCATGAACCCTCCAGTGCACACAAAAACACTGAAGATCATCCTCGACCACAACAGTCACTTTGTCCAGGCTCCCACACGCCCCATGAATTTTACCCATTGATTCCACTCTACAGCTCCTGTTTGAGCTAGTCTCTCTCTCTCTCTCTCAAGTAACAAATCATGTTTTAAAGGCTCCAAGTGACAGTTTACCACCTCTGGGTAATTTGTTCCAGTAACCAATTACCCTTACTATTAGAAAACTGATCCTTGTTTCTAGTCTAAATTTTTCACTGAGAAGCCAACTAATGACCCAGCAGCACAACGCATCCCAGCTATCAGCTTCTCTTATCCACCAGATTAGGAGGACTCACAACAGTGAAGCCTGAATATTCAGATCACTAATAGGATTTTTAGATATTCAGCACAAAACTCTGCTGAGGGAATCACAAGCTCTGAAGTCAGTAAGCAGCTAATAGATTCAGTAGATTTAATAGGGTCATGTTGACCATGTCAGTCATTTTGCAGTATGATACCACAGCTCTGTCCAGTATCATGGATAATAAATTTAGCCACAGGGCAAATTTACTTTGAATTAAATCATATCTTTATGAAAGAGGCTAGAATTAGTGTTTAAAATTGCTCATTTTCCCTACCTCCCCATAATCTCTGCTCTTCCACCATCATTGCTACCCTGCTTGGAAAGCAATACAAGCAGTCACTGTCGCATCCTTGCTGTTCCAGCTCACACAGCTATCCCCACTAGGGTTTGTTTTAATGGCTTAAAGCAAAGAAAGGGGATTTGTATACAGGGAAGCAAGTGGAATCACCATCTCTGTCACAAAGCATTCCCTTTGTAGGCCTGCCATCTGAATTAAAACAAAACAAAAACTGAACCAAGTTTTTCCTACAGCTACTGATGTTAAAATCTAACCTTAACCAATTTATAAAGGTAACAGAGCACGGTGGCAGTGCATGAATGCTGTCTTAACGCCACCAGGATCAGCAGCACACATATTACAATGAGTTACTCACAAAGCCATGTTTTTAGACCTAAATATCAAAAACTTTCATTGTTAATCTCAGTGGTTCATCATCTGTTTAGGTTAAGCTAAGACCACAGAGCTATTGAGAGAAATGGTGCCTCCTGCCCGACACCAGCCCTCACAGCGCACCCACCCCTGCAGAGCCCAGCGTCCCTCTTCCCCAAATCAGCACCCAGATGTGAGCCAGATGTGCCACCGCTGCATGACCGAGAGCCACCACTGCCCTGCCTGCCGCCCAGCACGCAATTACCTAAAAAAGATGGTTCGCAGAGAGGTTTCTGCTTCAGGTAATCTGTGAATTGTCATCTGAACTGTTTGAACAACAGGCAGCGTCATGGTTAATGATGGTGATTTAATAAGTGAAAAATGAGTGTTTGGCATACCTTCCTCTGGGCAGGCAGCGGCAAAGGCAGTTGTACGTCAGCACGCCACTGCTGAGCAGTGCTTCGTGGGGAGGCAGGAGATTTAGTGCTCAGATTCAGTTTGTCACATGCTTCATTTCTGCCTTGACACCTAGCCTAATTACATGTCTACAAAGGATAACCGTCCATACCCGTCTATTACCATGATACAAAGGCTGCAAACAAATTCCAGATATAATAGTGCTGATTCAAGACCAGGAAGGGTAAGCAGCGAAGTATGACACACATGAATTTCAGCAGTGTTTTCACATCTAAGTTCTGCTGGTTGAGGAAGCAGGACTATAAACTGGTTTGTTGCAGGAAGGTGTCTCCCACGGTGAGCCCATAGCTCACCAAAGCACAGGGGCTGCATGGCATCGTCTAGGGTTCAGCAAGAACCTGAATTAGAATAAAGATGCCTGCACTCCCCCTCCTGTGCAGCTTGCCATGCCACACTGCTCCCACCCCAACGTCCCTCCCCACTGCCAGGCTGCAGCCATGGCAGCCCCACACTCTCCTCAGTGCCCACGGAGAGGGGAAGGCTGGCTCCTGCACTCAACCTGGTACAAAGAGGAATTAAAATGTGCAACCAGCGTCAGATGCAGAGAGCTGCCAGACAGGGAGGTGACAGTCACCACGCTACACCACAGCACACGTGTGTCCTTTGCTTCCAGGAAGACAATGACACCCGACCGATGGTGCCCTGTCCCATCCCTCCCACTGCCCTCGCCCAAAGGACCCCTGCAGCTAGCCTGAAAAGCTGCACGTCTGTTGATTATGCATCACCTTGGACATGCCTTTTTCTTGTGTGTCCACTTCTCAGGGCTCACTGCTAACCCAGCTCCACGGTAACGCATCCGAGTGACAGTACGTGCACGGTAATGCTACAGCCACACGTCTGTGCTCGTCTCCTTCGCCTCGCAGCCTTACTGACACAGCACAAAGGCTATCTTTTAGCAAAAAAGCAGCAAATACTCCCGTGATCCCCGACGTGCTAACATCCAGCAAAAATTAACTCAATCATTTCTTCAGGCAGAGGGCGAGCTGTCTGTTCACACGGTGCCACACACACGGCTGTAAATCCTGGCTGCCCTAGCCTCGCCTGCAACTCCAGGGCCTGCCATCCTCCAAGCCCACAAGCACAAGAAAGTCACACAGCCCACATCTACATCAAGTAAAATTAGCTTATTTGTTGTTCTTAATACACTAGGAAGGCTTCCACAAGATGTCAGCCTAACTAAATGACAATGCTAGCCTCAGGGTGCAATTCTACTTTTCCAGCGCGTGCGTTTAGCAGGAAAACCAGTTCTGCTGCTGCTCGAGGAGCGGGGTAAGGGAAAAGCCCCCAAAAGGGTTATTTGGTCCTAGCAAGCTTATTCCCGAGGCAGACATGCCTTTTTCCCCTCTTCACGTTACACGTGATGATTCGGGCCATTACTTCAAAGCGCCCGTTGTGGCAGAAGTCCCCAGATGGCACTCATACGCAGTTTTCCTTGGCATGCAAGTGAGTTTTCAGTCTCGGAGAAACGCAATTGCATGAGTTTTACGGGCAGCTGGGGTTTATTCCCAGCCTATTATACCTCAAGACCCCAGGCAGCTCCCAAGGAACAACATGAATATTACCACAGAGTTCCAGACTTAAGAGAATCAGATGCACGCTTTCGGTAATATCTGTTGTTTCACGACAAGTGCACATAAAAACATGTTTCACTATGAAAAGCACCCATAAAGTTCGCCTTAACAGTTTCCCAAACAGGAAACTCGTTGGCAAGGTGCTAAATAGCCCTTGTTTGGTTATGGGCCAAAGAATGGAGAGCTTTAGAAAAGAAGCAACTTACCGTGTTTGAACATTAACTCTTAACTCTGTGCCAAATTACACAATCTTAATGTGGGAGGAACCTACCAACAGATACTGATGCAAAAGAGCAAAGTGTTTCCAAAAGATACCTAATTTCAGCCTCCTGCTAATAGCAAAAAGAGGTAGCACAGGAGAGGATGAACATTTGACCTTACAGCCATTGTCATTTTATTAATTACACCCTTTGGAATATTGTTTTTAAAAGTTATGTTATTGTATTTAAACGCTATTAAAATTCAAATCAACACTTCGAATCAGGATTTTGCACCACATGAGCTGCTACGGGAAGCACAACCACAGGTACTTCAGTGCAGTAGCTCCATCAGACAGCTGGCAACTGACAGCTAAGGCTGGATTTCAGCTTCTGTACTGTTCGTACAGTGAACATTAAATGTGAAGAAACTCTTTAAATAGGTTAATATAATTTCTTTGCATGTATTTCTTTCACTCTAGAGCAAACGTGAAAATATTTACTACGGCAGAGCAATTTAAGAAATTTATCCAGCATTTCCTAATTTGCTTTATCATTAAAGATAGTTACTTTCCCATTGGGGGGATGGGGAGTTTTGCTTTGTTTTCTGGGTAGGTTTGAGGTTTTCTTTTTGTTTGTTTTTAGAGAGTTCACCTTCTCCATCCCTTTACTTTCCTCTTAGCACTTCCCTTCAGCCTGCTCTGGACAGGACAGCCCACCACAGAAAGGAAGTACCACTGTCAGTATTACAATTACGCCACTGGGACAGCAAAGGGAGAAGCAAGCAGAAACCAGCAAGTCTTAGTTTAAATAAATACCTCTAAGGAACCAAAGCTTAATAACAAAGGTAAACAGCCATTTTATTTTAAAGCCTTTTTTTGACACAATTCGTCCTCTTCCTCCATTAGCATGGGAAGTTTGTTATTCTCAGCTCATAAGTGATACCTCGCTGCTACAGAGCAAACATTTTTTAAGTGCCTTCTACCACATTATGGCTTTACATCTCAAGGTGAAAATAAAAAAGCTTATCCAAGTGGCTTGGAGCAGGAAGCTAACACCCCCCTGCCTCATCCACATCAAGGCAAGGCCAGAGCAGCTGCTCCAAAGCCTTCCTGCACATGCATGCAAAAATCCTAAAACCCTAAAAAAATTTAAACCAAATCTGTTCATTTACCCTCATAAACCAGCTGTCCCAGAGGAGAGTTTGCTCCAGATAAAAGGGCAATGAACTTTTAAAGCAAGCAGCCACGACAGCACATTTCCTCCTCCACGCTGTGTGTGCACGCTCCGGCCAGAGACCAGCTCGACTGTAACAGCACAGACAGCTTTGCAGGGTCACTGTTTCTGCAAATGCAAATTTCTGTAACTCTAAAACCACACAGGATAACTGTTATGGACCTACCCCACAGCGAGATGCTAAAGGAAGTAGTGTCCCCCTTTTACAGGGGGCATATGACACCGGGATGTAATCAGTGACCACGAGGAAGCCCTCAAACTGCTCTGAGCCCCGATGGTAAATGCCAGCCTCACGATTTCCTCTCCTGCACTCCAGTCCCCAGGAAAAAGCAAGTACAAAAGCCACCGTTTGGGGGGAAAAAATAGATTTTCTAGTTTCATAACTGCATGCTGTCAAGCTGGATTCCAATTAAACTTTTCCTCTCCCCTAATGCAAGCTTTGATTTTTCCAGAAATTTCTCATCGCTTGAAACGTTCGCTCCTGTCCTTTGCTCCCGGGCTGCGTGCTATACTTTCTGACACACCACCTTCATCTAAATGACTGTTCTCTCCCTTTACCACTGTTACAGGGACCACAGTCGCACACAGTTGTTACGCATAGCTTTAAGCTGCCAAATCCCTCTCACCTCCGTGAAAAGCTGGTGCTTTTCACCAGCATTCTCTATTCAAACTGTGCATATTTTGCATCTAAAAGTTCCTTTTATGCAGCGATATTTAACAGAAAACTGGCAGCAGCACTAAGCAGCACTAAGGCACTTCCAACCACAGCTCTGCGCTGCTTTTAACGGCAGCTGAATACAGCCAGCACAGATGTAGGGGGGGGGAACGGGGTGGTGCAAGTCTTTCCTATTCCTTCTATAGCGGGGACGAAGGACTCCAACCGTTGATTCCCCCCCCCCCCCCCCCATCAGTGGTCTTTATCATGATCACAGTATGCACCACAATGCTTTAAAACAGCAAAGCTTCTGGAAAACCCAAACAAAAGGAACGTCACCAGGTGACGTCAGCCTATATACAGCCCTGTGTGGTCGCAGCGCATAAGCAAATCCATTCTTGTACCGCTTCCCTGAAAAGCTTTTCAGTAAATGCACTCATGCTACTACAGGAGCTTCTCTCAGCAATAAGCCACCCATCTGCCATCAACAAGTTAGGACTAAGGGAAGCTACAGCTGCGGAAAAAGAGAACGTGAGCTTCAATTAAACAGCTGAGCAGCCACAGAGGATGAAAACTTGTATTAAGCATTGATTTAAAAACTGCAGACCTGTCAGAGGAGATCAAGCCAGTGATTTCAAAAGGAATATTCCAAGAGAACATCGTGGATTCAATTTTGCACTAATATCAAAGGACACTAAACCCAGTAAATTATTCAAAGGCTATCTTGCATTAGAGCCTTTTACAGACTCACCACGTTGAGTCTAAAACTACGACTGAATGCAACCTCCAATGTACTCAAAAGAATGGGTAAGTTCCTGTGTTTCTCTATACCTTGTATAATGAATGACCAGCTATGCTTTAAAGGAGCAGTTAGATGCTAAAGCAAATTTTTCTGCACTGAACCTTATGAAAAAAATGTTTTCCGATTGTGACACTGTAATCCTCCGTAATAGAGATAAAGACTCATCCTAAGTGTAATATCCAAGTATTCTTTTTTTCGTAGTAAGTTGTTTCTTGCATTTAGAATTAGCTTGTCAGAAATGCATGGCAATGTTATCTGCAGTGAAATCTTCCATCGTGATGTTCAAAGTGTACTGATAAGGCTATCCTATCTTGTTGTTTTCCTAAATTATATTCTGCAGGCTTACATTTCAAGTGGCCATTAGGGGCTCGTATGCTGGCAGCACTATATGCAATGAGTATGGTTTTAAAAATGCTGCCTGCCTTGGGCATGGCTTGTCCACCAAAATGTCGCTGTGAGAAGCTGCTCTTTTACTGTGACTCTCAGGGGTTTCACTCAGTGCCAAACACCACTGAAAAGGGCTCGCTAGGTTTGTCACTGAGGCACAATTATATTTCTGAACTTGAAAGGGATCAATTTGCAAGCTTCAGTCAACTTACTTGGCTTCACTTAGATCATAATCAAATTGCAACAGTCAGAGAAGATTCTTTTCAAGGACTGTATAAACTTAAGGAATTAGTCTTAAGTTCCAACAAAATCTTTCATTTGCCAAACACAACTTTTAGCCAGCTGCTTAACCTGCAGAATTTGGACCTCTCTTTTAATCAGTTATCCTCTCTGCACCCCGAGCTCTTCTACGGCCTTCGCAAGCTACAGACCTTGCACTTGCGTTCCAACTCTCTGCGGACCATCCCGGTCCGCCTGTTCTGGGACTGTCGTAGCCTGGAGTTCCTGGATTTGAGCACAAACCGCTTGCGAAGTTTGGCTCGCAATGGATTTGCGGGATTAATCAAGCTGAGGGAGCTTCACCTAGAGCACAACCAGCTGACAAAGATTAATTTTGCTCACTTCCTTCGGCTGAGCAGCCTGCACACGCTCTTCTTGCAGTGGAACAAAATTAGCAACTTGACATGTGGGATGGAGTGGACCTGGGGCACTTTAGAGAAGCTCGATTTGACTGGAAACGAAATCAAAGCCATTGACCTAACCGTCTTTGAAACTATGCCTAACCTTAAAACCCTCCTAATGGATAACAACAAGCTCACCACTCTGGATTCCAAGATCCTAAGTTCGCTGACATCCCTCACCACCGTGGGCCTCTCCGGCAATCTCTGGGAATGCAGCCCAAAGATCTGCGCCTTGGCCACATGGTTGAGTGGCTTCCAAGGTCGGTGGGAGCACTCCATCCTCTGCCACAGCCCCGACCACACCCAGGGAGAGGATATTCTGGATGCAGTGTATGGTTTTCAGCTTTGCTGGAATTTATCAACTGTTGTTACGCCCGTGGCTACGACATACACAGCTCCAACTACCGAGTACACGAAAAGAATAAGCTCTTCTCATTTCCATATGGGAGACAAAGAGATTCCAACTACGGCAGGCATGGTCGTTACCACCGAAGAACATTTCCCCGAGCCAAACAATGCCATCTTCACTCAGAGGGTAATTACAGGAACAATGGCTTTATTGTTTTCTTTCTTTTTTATCATTTTTATAGTGTTCATCTCCAGGAAATGCTGCCCTCCCACATTAAGAAGAATTAGGCAGTGCTCAATGATTCAAAACCACAGGCAGCTCCGATCCCAAACACGGCTACATATGGCAAATATGTCAGATCAAGGACCCTATAACGAATACGAACCCACCCACGAAGGACCCTTCATCATCATTAACGGCTACGGACAGTGCAAGTGTCAGCAGCTGCCGTATAAAGAATGTGAAGTATAATACCTACATGCCATCAAAAATTAAATCAGATAAGTAACCTATTTTAAAATTGTAGGGGACCTACATCAGATTCTAATTTTTACAAATGTTGACATAAAGCCTAATTTTCCAAGCTACTTAATGGAAACATTGTTTATGGAGTGGTGCAGTATTTTTAAGTTTTTTAAAAAACAAATCCATAATATTTTCAGTGTTAAAGAAGCAATGATTACATTAAACTTGCACTCCTAATGTTTAAAAGTCTAAAAAGATGCTCACCTCAAACTATGTAAAGTGTTCCATGTTATGTAATTATATGACTGTGTGTAAACATTTATACCCAAGTCTCCATATTCTACTTTTTCTAATGAAAACAGTCCGAGGGGAAGGATATTGGATATCTGTACAGAGATCTGCGGGGGGACATACGCTCCGTTTGTTCCACTGCAGCTGTAGGATCCCAAACGCTCCAGCTGGCTCCATCCACTTTAAAGGCAGCCGTGGAGGAAGATTTTCCTCCTCTCATAATTTCACTCCAGTAAAAAAGGGGAGGGGAAATCAAACAAAACAAAACAAACAAAACAAAAAGAGCAACAAAGGTCCAGGTGGGGATTTAAGTGCACTGGGGACCGGTGAATTTATTTTAAATACAGTTTTCCTATCTGCATATTCATAGTTTGGCTTGCTTAAACGGACCTTGCTAAAGCTCACAACAGATACAGAAAGGAGCAGTTCACACAGTCACAAATTAGCAGGACGATCACAAATTAGCAGGACGACTCTCCAGGCGCTTACAAAGTAGGCAGCGTAGCTTATTTAGGAAGGCTCAGTACAACGGGATCGATTCTAAATATTAAGTGCATTCAATTCTTATCGGCGCTCTGGCTTGACTTGATGATGCTTTCCATGAATTCAGGCTAATTACTTACGATGATGAACAAACAGCATTTCAACACCTTTTCATGTGTAAATACCCTTAATGCAAGTTTTTCTTAATTAAAAGTAAATATCAACCGCAAGGTTAAGGAAAAGAGGGAAGGAAGGAAGGAAGAAGCCTCTCTTTGTCCCCCCGCTGCCCCCCCAGCTGAGGCTTCCTCTCGCCTGGAAGCTATTTTCATGCACTAACTCCACTGGTTTCTCTGGAGACAGAATTAGCCCCTGTAATATAAGCTCTCACTTGTCCTCCTCTTCCAAAATTCAAGGCAATTACCAGTTAAAAAAAAAGGTACCTTCTGATAAGTTAGGATAATATAATTAGTTTATAGAATAGTTCACTGAAAAAATGTTTTGCTTCTTACTTGATATGGGACAGAATCTAAACTAGTATGCTGTTTAAAAAAACCCCATATATAAATATATATACACACACGCACCTCATTCTTAAGGAGTAATTTGATTTCTTTAGCCAGAAGTACCATATTGCTATTTATACTATATTATGAAATTATATGTAAATATTTGCAGATCTATGCAGCGATGGTGGTACTCAGATGCCACGGGGGTGGGGGGTGGGGGGGGTCTGCAAAGGATTACATTATTTTTAAGTCAACTGCTCAAATATTGTAAACATTCTAACCAAAGCTAAAAGGACCAGAGGGATGGAAATTTTTTTATATATATATACATGTATGTATAACTAAAAAAAATGTGTTGTGTCCAATGCTGCAGTGTTAAACAATTACCAGCACACACCGATGAAGAAAAGAAATTCCTCACAGTGTTGACATACCTTGAACAAAACAGTAATTACAGTATGCTAATTGTGTTGTACTAAACTATTCTGCAAACTTTTAAAACAGAAAAATCACTGCATAAAAATCTGTTTGCTATTTCACTCTGCTTTTATATATCTGTATTACCACTTAGTGAGGTATTTAGGGTGCAATTATACAACAGTTTGATGTTTTATTGTGAAATGAATTCGTCCAAGGCAATTATAGCAAGATAAGTGTGACTTCTGTTAAGATTTTACATAAAGATTTTTCAATTACTGGTTTTGAAGATATTAATTTGCATCATTTTACTTTCACATACAGTGCCCTTATAAAACAAATATTTTACTTCCTGTGACTCTGTACTTTAATGGAAGAGATTCAGTGAAGCCTAATGGTTTTCCATAGAGATACCTTTGAACCCTCATAACTGCTTATATTACGATGAGCCGATTTACACCTATTCTAGGAAATCAATTACTGCTTTTAACTGAATACAATAAATCCTGCGGGGCAGGTGGACAAAGAGCAAATATTCTGTATGATTAAATCCCACGTGAGACAGAAGGCCAGACCTAAGCTGATAAATACAAAAATGTATCGGTATCCAAGGGTATTTAGCTGTTTGTATAAAGACTTGCTTCATTCCTTACACGAGTAAGTGCTTGCAGCTCTTTCCTGATGTCCAGGCTTTTGCTCTGCTCTGGGCAGGCGAGCGTGCATCACCGTCTCTGCAGCAACCTGCCCCTGCCTGTGCACCTTCCTTACCTCGTGTTAACTAACACGATGGTCTGCACCACGGGGAACTGGAAAGCAGACACTTTGGGGATGATTTTCATGTACAGCTGTAGGGTACCAGCAGAGACAAAGTTATAACTGAACTCATTAATTATACTGGCAGCCAAATAATCTGGCTACACTATCATCAACCATCAGATGTTAATATTGAACTCTGATGTCCTCAGCTGCATTTGTAAGAGGGAATTCTACCTTTCTCCTCCACGCCCAGCAGAAAACCTTGCTGTAAGACAGTTCAAAAGGTACCACGTCAGTCTTCCACATGGTAATGAGAAGTGGCCGCTTGACTGAAGTGCTGAGGTTCCTCCCGAGGAGGTGCTTTCCCAACACCCCAGCTCTCCACAGAAACCCACTCCATCTTTATTAGCTTATAATTATGCCCAAGAAGACTGAAGAGAGATGTTCCAGCAATGCTGGATTTAATCCTCTTCTCCATCCCAGCTACTCATACCAATTTTCCAAGCATTAAAGCATGTTCCAGTGTCTCTCAAAGCAAACACACTCAACTTCTCTCCCCCACCAGCATCCCCAATTTCCACTGGCCCTGCAGTGCTGCCTTGGCTTGCAGACAGCAAGGAGGCCAGCAGACACAGCCTAGCACGGCACCGTTCAATTTTACTTTGACTCTCTATACTACACACTAATGCACAGCCAATCTCCCAAATGCCGTGGTTTATGTCTGCCATTTCCAAAACCATTTGTTGCCAGGTTCCAGGCGTAAGCAAAGCAATTCCACAAACATTACACTTAGGGTAACAGGTATCATAAAACTCGCAGAATGTCAAACACTAGCAGTGAAGTCAATTTGAATTCCCTTAGGAGGGACAGCAAACGGCAGGCAAAGCCATTGCTCTACACAAGGACACGACCAGAAGCTGTTAATTTTTTGGGTTGGTTTTGTGGTTTTTTTGGGGTTTTTTTTTTGTTTGTTTGTTTTTTTTTAATAAAAGTTACTGTCTTCCATTCTCAATTGCTTGTGACTCTTCCAGGCAAGGAGGGTATTGTAATAATTGCGTTACTCGGCAGTCTCTGATTTATTTTGTTTATGAAACAAGAATCATGATGATTTGGTTCAAATTAATCATATTTCAGTATAAGCACTGGCTGATGACAAGAGGTTGTCAACTTGCTCTCCTCAAACATCAGCTCTCTGTTGTATAGCCTCAGTTTCTACAGATACTAAATGGCATTATAGGTGCTTCACCACCTCTAGGCATAGCCTCATGCAAGTGTTCAGGGCCTTTTAGAAACGAAAATTTCTTCTACTGCTCTTGAGATCCTCGTCCCATCCAAAGATCTCCTCCAGCCTCACTGATCTCCAGCCAGCTTTTCCTCCCCCCCACCCTCGCGTCAGTGAAGTGCAAACCTAGCAGTAAAAGTTCAATTTTTGAGTCATCATACTGGAACAGGTCTGAATTAATGCTTTCAGTACCCCTCTCATTAGTCGCTCTGCATTAGATCATCGTTTAAATGCACACAACTAAAAATTACTTGATAAAGAGTAAAATGGGTTAGCGTTTAGTCTCCAGCTGAAGTGTTCCTCTGCACAGAGCTCCCATTTCCTACGAGATGGAAACATAATTAATGCCGCTGTATCAATGTTTGGTTTTGTTTGCTTTTCCTCCAAGCAGAAATTATCTGCTTTTTTCAGCGATAAGCCTAGCCTGCATGCAAATCTAAGCATCTGAGCTTATGTCCCATTACCCCCCTTCAAAGGCAGCGGCCTATTGCTAACATGTAAAATCAGAAATATCCAATGGCTTTAAACCAGAAATCTGCACTACACACTTATTTTTTAATGTGTCTAAGTTAATTTCTGTACTACTTCAGTAAAAATAAAGTTGATTTAATTTTGTGATCTGTGTAGCTATCAAAATCCATCTGTTCAGACCTATGAATCTACCCAGAAGCTGAGTTTCATCCTTCTTATGAAGTTTTCCATAAAAATTAAAAGTTCAGAGAGAGATACAGTATTTCTCCTCCCCCCAAAAAAGGATCAAGCAAGGAAACAACAAAAATCAAAGGCAGTGGGACAGCAGCAGCTCCTCCCTTCCCATGTCCTTCTCCATTGCAAGAAGTCCCATATGCTGCCGGGCTTTGCTTTTTAAGCCATCATGCTAGCAGAATGCTTAAAGATCATTTCAAAGTCAGCTGGAAATTCAGCATTTCACATCTTGTATAGAAACCTTTTGAGAGGTATCTAGGGAAAGGTAACAGAAGCTTTGATGGATATAATCAAGCCTCAGACGGGGCAAAACTTGCGCTAAGGGCAAAACACCATGTAGCTTGTGCACCTCTGGTGTAAGCACTGAAAAGCTACACCTGCTATCCTTCAAGCACTCCTCTAAAAAAACCCAACCAAACCCACCCCATTTTTCTTTTTACTAATGAAAACATTAGTAAGTGAACTATTCTACCAGCTTAGCAACCAGAGATTAAAAAGAGTCCTAGATGCATTGTATTTAAATTATGTTTAAACAGCCAGCTTCTGGTGGGAGGGGGTGTAAGTAATGGAATAAAACAAAGTGCAGTGTACAGAAAAATTTTGTTATTAAAATTGTGTATACTGTAAAACTGAATTTGCTTCTTTCTTCCTCCCTTTTCAAACAGAGGTGTCAAAAGCTCATTCTTTCACAATACGTAAAGACCAGTCTACATCCACTATCCAAAGCAGACAAGTCAGGTTTGGGCCAGTCCATTTGCCATAATCATATCAAATACAGCACCTTCTGTTTTACTACAATAAATGAGCTGGTCTGCATGGGTTCTTCCCAAACAAGATGCCTCCTGACTAGCAAAAATTGTTTGTATAAGCAAGATGAGAGAGTGAAAACCAAACCAAAGCCAAACTCTTGGCCCTTGAGACTGAACCCCTGTGAGTACCTGCATCAGAAACAGCACACGCAGTAGGATCCTCTCCAGCACGCTGGCGTGAGCCCCGGCACGACCCGGCAGAGGCTGCCTGCAGGGCTGCTGAGACCTGGCTCTAACCCTGGGTGTTCCCCTTGGGTCGCCTGGTAGACCACCACGACTACCTGTTGGGCATGGTGCCAGCCAGGAGCGTGGCGCTTCCAACAGGACCACCTTGCCAACAATTTAGCAAGGACAAAAAAAATCTGTATCATTGAAAGATGTCAAACTAACAAGACATCACTTCAGCTCTGAATTACAGCCATCTAGAAAAAGTGTCAGAAATACATTCCCTGTACAAGAGGCGTTCTTTATATGGGCTACCGCAACGAATGCGACGTTCAAAATCACAGTGCTTCAATAACATGAGAAAGATTTCTGATTTAGAGAAGTGACAAGTTCACGGACACAACTCAAAAGCCTTGATACAATAGCTGAACAAAAGAACAAGTTTCAGGATGTTCCAAGATGATTACATGCACTGAACTGCCAGCTAAAATCATTTTAGTAGCTAAGCCTTAGCTGCATTTACTTTTTTGCAAAAGGTTTGGCTGGAACAAGTTCTCAAGGGTTTTAAATGTCAGTTGGCTAACTGCCTCTCAAATCCTTCTAATACTTCAAAGCAGCACATGATAAATCTATTTTCTTAAACTCTCAAAGAGACTAATTTTAAGATAAAAAAAGCATCTCCCAAACACAAAACCAGTTGTTTTCACACGCAAAGGTAAGATACGTAAGAGAAAAAATGGTATTCTGGATATACTATGCAAAACCTTTAAATCCAATTAGTAACAAGGAAATGTCAACATCACTAGCAACTTACTTTTAAGTGTAGGCTGTGTTAAGACAACTACAAAAAATTGAGACTCCAGAATCTGACCAGAGAGGACTGCACAAATGAACTAAAAATTGCAGCACATCTGGGAAAACACCAACTCCCTCCTCCGGTGAGTGTACAGGCTAAGGGACAGAATTCAGTGCAAGTGTTCATCCCCCATAAAACCCTAATGTTAATATTTACTGTAATCTGTTCTTAAGGAAAAAAGCTTTATGAAATCATCATTACCTAATCAACAATTTCGTTACCATGAAGATACTAGGAAAACAATTGTACCATAATGAATTAAAGCTCTATCTGTCATATTTGACATCAGGAACGATGTGCTCTGGGAGTTATTCTGGAAGAAATTCTTTACGATGAGGGTGGTGAAACACTGGCACAGGTTGCCCAGAGAGCTGGTAGATGCCCCATCCCTGGAAACATTCAAGGCCAGGTTGGACGGGGCTCTGAGCAACCTGATCTAGTTGAAGACATCCCTGCTCATTGCAGGGGGGTTGGACTAGATGACCTCTAAAGGTCCCTTTCAACCCAAACCATTCTATGAAACAAAAACAATGACTACAATTGCCTCAGTGACAAAATTTCATGTTTATTTCTGTGATGCATGACTAAAGAGGTTTGGCTACTACGGGCATTCAGCAAATGTTTCCGGGCTGAGAGGTAACCAAAATATTATTTTAGTTCTTCTGCTGGTTTTAATCAACAAGGTCTAAGAAATTTGACTTTTTCTTCTTTCTTAGTCTGCTAAAAGGACGAGACCAAAGACTTAAATATACACAAAAATCATTTGAGACCTTCTGAATTGGCAGCACAAGAAACAGCAGCTAGGAGCTGAACAGTGACCAGAGGGGAATATATCTTGAGTTAAATACATACTGGGGAGAAGACCTTGTAACACAAACACTTCCAATACACACACAAGCAAAACTGAAGTGGTATTCTCTACTACCAGGACATCAAGACACTAATAAATCTTCCTTCTAAAAAACCAAAGTATTTATTTTAAACGCTGTTCAAGTAACTTACCCCTGTTTTCTCCCAGCAGGCTCTACTACTTGTATGTTGAGTACTCAAGCAAACTAGACACAAAAGTGCTGTTTTTCTTTTCCACCAATCCTTACCCCTAAAGAGTGTGCAGAGCATCCACTGTTTGAGATAGGTGCATTATGCTTTATGCCAGTTTAAAAAAGCAGCCTTATTTCATAAAAAGTCTTGAAGTAAGTGGAAAAGGTTCATCCATCAAGAAGGTTCTTAAATAATGAATGGGTCATAATTCTTTACAGTCAAAAGCAATTAATTTTCTGTATTGTAATCAGGAGAATAAATCTGGAAAAATCCATTCTAATGGCTCTGAATCTGTAGGTAGTATTGCAGCTGAATTTTTAATCTTAAAATACAGGAGCAATAACGACTTCTGCTGTTTAAACATACAATCTCCTACCACACAGAACAGCTTGACTGCATATTTAATAGGTAGAATGGGTTTTGTGAGACCGCGTAAGATTAAAGACAGCACTAGATACAGGAAATGCATTTCAAGTAGAAAGGTCCTTCCAAGATACTTCTCAACTGTATAGCTACAAAAATTCTTGAAATATCCTTTATGAAGTGTACAAAATACTGCAGAAAAGCTTATTGCAAAAAGTAGTTTTACTTATATGTTTGCAAAGAGCTAAAAATATTGAGATGAGTGTTAACACAGAATCCAGTTTAACCCTACAACAAGTATTCTTATTAGGATGCACTTGCTCTCTTCCCTTTAACTAACTCCTAAATAATCCATCACATATCCAGAACCTCTGCCTCAAAAGCCATGTGCTGTTAGCTGGGACTATCAATTTCTGCCTTCAAATAGATTGCTTCAACACTGATACCACCTTAAGTTTCTAATCTTTCAGAGAAGAAAAAAACTGTAAAAATTAATAGAGCTCTTAGTAAAGCTAATAATGGCACAATCTGTTCACAGTGAGAACATGGGAAAGGGGACAGGGACACAGACTACAAGTGAGTTTCCATCTCTAAAGGCACCACACAACAGTTAACAAGGGGAAAACACATACGCATTCCCCTGCACTGCAGACACGTTCAGAAGCTTTGTTAACAGTCTCTGCTTTGAGTAAGTCAAATTTTAGCTACCCAAGCCAACTCACCTGACCCAGAATGGAGTCACACAGTGAACATCCTCAGCACGCACCTATCAAAGGATGCAAGCCAGGAACAAACTGCTAAGTTGGGAACACCAGACAGCGGGCCATTCTGCAAGCCCCCAAGTCTAACCGTATACCTCTCATTTAAAGAGCAAGAGATATTAAAGCATCATCTATGATGTCCTCAGGATAAAACAACATGCTTCAGTAAAAACGTGGAACTACTTATTGATCGAGTCTAGCCCTGAAGCATGCCATCCCCAGATGAACAGCAACATCTGTTGTACCGAGGTCTACAGAGACTTAGGATTAACTCCATGCTTGAAATTCTGGTTGAATAATTTAAAGGTTAAGGAATTCCTCCTCAATCTTTCCAGATAGTCCTGAAGATGGAAATAACTGTGTTGCTGCTTCCAGGTAGGACAGACACCTAGCTCGGCACCCGGGGAGCAGACGACCACTGCAAGGCAGACCCAGAGCATAGGCAGCCAAGTTTGGTAACTCCTAACGACAGCTGAAAGCTCTATAGGTACCAAGTGTATACCTTTAGGGTTCAGGCCTTCAAGAATTTAACAGCCACAGGGCAGGCAGGAAGAGAAAGGCATCTCTAGTTTATATTCTTCTCTATGGACGACCGATTTAGCTCTGGGACATCTATCAGCACCATGGCAGCTGTGGCACTTGGAAATAAGAGAGCTTTGACTACACAACATGCAATTAGCATCCAGTCCTAAGACACCAGAAACTTCAAAAAAGGCTAGAGGTTAAACATTTGATTAGGTTGAACCACAAAAAAAAAAAATACAGTAAGCTTTGGCAGGTACTACATCTCTAACACGACACTACACTCCTGAGCAAAACAAAAATAACAGATACCTTTGACAAGTTACTATAGTCTATAGCAACAGTTTTAGAAGATGTCTGTACATCCTTTACTGAAACTACAAAGTAGCATGCCCAATGTCCCATGTGTAATGAGCTTTTGCCAGGTATTACTCTCCGTCTGTGAGTGGAGACCAAGTCTCTAGACCAGCTAAAATATGTCAGTCCTTTGGATGAGGGACATATGCTGCCCATAGTTAAAATAATTAAACACCCACATAGTCCACCCCGTAACATAGTGTAACAATGAAATCAGGACTAAGGCATTTCAGATATTTACAGACCACATATGCAACTTCTATATACACCTTCAGTGTGGGGAACTACTGAAGAAGTTGCAATGCCTCTTCCAGTCCAAGTTTTGGATTTGTCAGCGATGTAGGTATTTGTTGACAAATCTGAAACTTGGAGAAAACCACCACTTCGTTCCAAATCTGAGAAGTGTTTATGGAATGAATTCAAAGCTCTTGCTCCCATGCTGCAGAGATGTACCCTTACCAGCAGGGACCAGGACAGCAAACACCACCTGACACGCAGCGAGGTTCTTGCACAAAAAGCAGTTGCACAAAAGCAGTAACATTACACGGAGGCCTAGAACGTGAAAGCGCTCAGCACCCTCCTCTAACGCAGCTCAAAACTACTCCAGGACCTTCCCACGACTAACAGCTGTCTGACAGCACGCCGTAAAACACAGCGGACAAATGAAAGTACTGACAAAGTGGAGAACAACTCCAGTGCACCACGCAGATAAATTTCAGGGATATTACCCCTTCATATCTACAACTGTCTACGGACAACAATTAATTTGACAAAGCATGCCAATGAGAGTGTCCAGAGACACATGAAAAAGTTTTATACTACATTCAAATGAGCTGATGCTACTAGACCGCAGACTGCTTTCTTCTTCTTAGTGGGCACTCAATCATTTGAATATACTACAGTAAAGCTGCGTCATCAAAATAGGAACTTTCCAACACCTACTTTTACTGTCCATTTATTAAAAAACAGTAACCTTCATCAGGCAAATTAGTAAGTGATCATCAGCTTTAAAAAACAGTTTCAATTGTTTATGCAAACCTAGCTACGTTGCAGCACATTCTGTTCACTGCAACTCCTCTGACTTTAACCTGTGCTGTTAATAGTCAAGAACAAAACTTCTGTCTGTACTCACTGACCATCAGACACCCACTGGGAACCATGAAAATACAAGGAAACCACTCCAAAAAGATGAGGTTACATAAATAACAAAACAACAAAACCACTTCATTCCTCTAAAACATTAATTATGCACACACATACAATGGACAAAAAATATAATAGAGATGTGACACAGTAAATCCACCTGAAACAATACAAAATATATGCAACCAGTGATCCCGGGGCACTAACTGAAAGCAATATTTAAAAATCAAAAGTGAATCTCAAAAAAAAACACTAATGGGGAAGTTTACCTATAGAAGGCAGAAAAACTTCTAAAAGTTCAGTTTCAAGAAGGGTTTGGGCCTCGGCAGATGGGATTCTCTGCACAGAGACAGTTTCAAGGATACAGATATTATCTTAGTACCAGACTTCTCTGTTATTATGTTAACCAATTGTTTAATGTTATCTTTATCTATAAGTACATCAGCTCTGACCACATCATCTTACCCTAACCTATGTCTGTTAAAATTGTGTGCCTAATACTTTATAACTGCCTTTTTCTGAGCTTTTTGCCCATTACCAGCTGCAGGTCATCTGTCTTGCACTTTGGGTATTTCCTGGTGTCTAAACCTCCAGCTAGTCTAAGTATTGCTCAGTTGCCATAAGCTGATTTAAATGGGTAAACTATGCTGAAAATATTACTAACTTTTATCCTGGAGGGTTTTTTTGAATAATTAGTACATAATGTTTCCTACATTTACTTATGCAAGAGAAATGTTTTAAACTACTGACAGGATTAGGACTAAATGACAAGTCCACATACTTGATGCAGATCGCTCACAGACACAAGGTGAAAAATATGATAGAGAACTGAACAGGTTTCAGTGATCTGAGCCAGGAAAAAAAAAACCCCACACCTATTCTGAGCAGAAGAGAGGACTTCTTTGCGATTATAAAAACAGCTTCTACCAAGGCCATTACACAGCCTGATTTCTATTTTGACAAGTGGTTTGGTTATTTCTTTTCTTTTTTTTAGTGTAATGCAGTTATAATCAGGAAAGGCCTATTTTACTAGTATGTTATCAAAAGCATTCCACTGCCTTTGAAACAGGTATTTCAAATTAGTAACATATTTCCAGTCTCTTCATTAATATATAAAAAACCCACCACACCTCCAAAAGTCTTACTTCCTCATATGAAAGCTATAATTTGCAACTTCACTCTTGCAGTCTCTGTTCCCTAACAAAAAAGGAAAATCAGGAGAACACACAAGTTAATCTTCTTCCAAGTTTCATAACATCTTTTAAGTTTAATGGCAGCTGACCAAAATCTTCAGGACTGCTCCAAGCAAAAACCCATTCCTAATCCCTGTAATTGCTCCAGAATTCCCACTCCAGGGCAATGCTGGGGACAAGCGGAAAATGCTGGGGCTGGTTAGCAGGCGCTGGGGCTGGTTTCTAAGCAGTTCACATCTTAAGGACAATTGAATCTCAGCCATGTGAAGTGACAAATTTCATCCCCAGCCCATGCAGGAACCCAGTTACTAACTTGTATATACATACATCCACACTCCCCTTGTGCTCCAGCTGCAGGGGTAACTAGCAACTTCATTCAAATATCTTCACAGGTAACTGAGCAAGTCCTCTTATAAGCAATGGTGAAATGAAACCTTTAAAATTACTGCCTACTGCTATCAATGTATTATTTCTTGAGGGGGAAAAGAGGTATTGCAACAGGACAAAGTAGGTTTTTTACTATTATTTTCACCTGTGATGAGGGGGAGGAGGGGAAGGGATGAAGAGAGATGTCTGTCTGGTCTGGAAAACAACAGATTCTCAAACATTTTGTACTACTTTTGTACCACTACCAGGTAATGGAGCTACCAGTGTTCTCTTAAGGCTTATTCTTACATCTAAAGAAGTTAACAGCATAGGTTTTATGATATAGAGCACACAAGTTCTATACCTCTGCAACACATTTCCACCACTGAGGCAAAAATACCTATTCATACAGATAAGTAATAGCAGGAAAGTGCCAGAGTGCCGAGAAAACCATCCTGCAACAACATGCGTCTTTTCCTTATGAGCTCAAAAGAAACTGAAATTGGCAATAATACATCATATGCTAAAACTGAGTTTTCATTGAACTGAGTTTTCCTAGTTTCCATTAAATTATGATGCTGGGGCAAAGTTAGGACCCTATAAGCCAGACTTGGACCCAGCATTAACAAAGCAAACATACCTGAAATCTTTTGCAAAACATGGAGGTTTATGTTTCTTGTTACCTTGAACATGTTCTCTAGTTGAGCTCCGGGAGCCAGGCTGAAGGGCTGTAACTTGCACCTGGTTAAGTCTGCCAGGTCCCCACCCACCCTTCAAGCAGCACCCCTCCTCCCCGGAGACCTCCATGAGATGGCACTTCATGCCTAGTCATCAGATGGGAGACAGAAGAGTGTCTAGGCTCTATTATACACAACTCCAGATGTAAAGAGGTTATTTTGCAGTGGGTCTGGCATCCTACTCCTTCAGGAGTCTGCAAGCTTGTATTCCTCTTCTCTTCCCTCCCCACTGTCAGCAGGCAGGGTACGTGCCGGAGCTGGGGCTCAGGAGTCCAGCAACCCAGGTCCAGGCTGCTCTGCTGTGGCCGGTTGTGCCTTCACAGCGCAAGGGTTGACTGGGCAAGTGTCTCCTCCTGGGCCATCCTGGACCACAGCCCCAAGCCCCTGCTCCCACCCAACCCAGCAGACAGCAGAAGAAAACATGCAATGGGAAAGCAGCGAGTCGGCACCAGGCTATAACAAACAGCCTCCACGGTCTTGTGATGTGTCTATGCAGACCCTAGAGATATATCAGAATTGCTGATAAAAGCTCTATTTTAAACCTACAGTGTTTCTTCATGCAGCATACAGGTGAAAATGATGCTGGATCACCCCTGATTGCTGTGCAACCAGGTGAGGCCTAATCCAGGCTGCTCGTGAATGACAACCGAGGAGCTCAAGTTGGGCAGCACAATATTTTGTCAATACTTACAGCTGTTTCCTCACAAGCTATTTTGTTGAATGACGACTAGTTAAGCTAGGCTACAGGTCAATTCATCTCACTTTCAGTATGGCTGGGTAGATGGGAGTAGCAGGATGGATGGGGGAACGTCTCAGAATACCAAATCAGAGGGACAAAACGCTTCTGCAGGAGCCACAAGACAGCTGCTGGGGCTGGTGAGTAATCCGCTACTGCAGAGCCACCTTTACAGGCTTGATTTTTCATTTTGATGTTAATTAGTAACCTTATCTAAAGAATGTCTCAAGTTTTTCCTTTGCAAATTACATGAACTAATAGATATATCCAGAAACATGAAAAGCAGGCTGAAGTTTACACCCGCAGTAATTGTAAGAGCCTTGAAATATTTTAGTTTTTATCATATTTTACAAGCATGTGAAAGGCTTTAGAAATAGAACAACTAAAATTGGAACAACACAGACCCCTGCAAAACTCAAATTAAAAAGAGTGAGCCAAGACAGCATATGCCCTTTCCAAGAGGAAGAGAATGCATTATAAATCTGGGAATAAAGCCACCTAACTCCTGGCAAGACAGCTTGGAGAAACAGATAATAAAACAATCCTACCAATACAGTCATAAGACATTCAAAGCTAGAATTAATGTATCCTTTACTCATTATCAGAAATACAAATAGCTTTAGTTTGTGACAGATTTTTAAGAATTTCCTGTAGGAAGAGATTCAACAGCCTTAACCTGCAATATAGTGACAAAAAACTAGATATGAAGTTGCCTTCAACAGGAAGCAAAAGCCACTAAAACCTGGAAATAGCATCAAAAGCTGACTAACTATCGAGGGACTAGCTACTGAGCACCTCTAGCCTTACCAGCACCAGAAAGCAGAAGTATCTCCTCTCCCTCCCACGTGTGCATCTTAGTAACTTCACTTGCCTCCACAGAAGACAAAATTGCTTGAAACAAGAACACCCTCACTGACCGTGAGGTTGACCGTGAGGTTGACACCGCTGGTTGCCATTAACAAAAGCCAGCAACCTTATTTGCATCACCTCCATTTACCTAAAGCAAGTGACTCACCGAGGAACCGTGCAGGATTAAAAAGGCACTAAAAATGTGGCAGGCATAACGTCATCCTTTACAGAGACACTATCAAGCCATTATTTACTAAGCTAACTAATTAGCCAGCCACCCTTGCAGATAATGAGAATGCATTAAAGTATTTAAAATTCCAGCACAAGCCTGACACATACAAAGTGGCTGCCCTTCTTCAAAAGAAAACGAATGTCAAAGGAAACAAACCATTTAGGAATAGTCAGCACATCTGAGGTGGAGCAGGAAGGCAGCATCACCTATGGTAAGCCTTCTTCAGAAAAACAAAGTAAAACAAAGCAGAGAGCTATGGGATACAGAGGTATTTCACATTTTTATTGTATCAGCCTCTACTTGTAAAGAAATCGTTAGATAGATGACTTAAATTAGCATTAGATAGATGATAAAGCAGCAGCTATTCAAACAAACAGAATTAGTGTACAGAACTGTACAATCTGGCACAGAAACACACAGAAATTGAATGTACTTAAGCTGACAGTGATCTGAAAAACCCAGCTGGTTAAATTCAGTTTCACACCAAGAAATAAGCTTTAACTGAATATACACATCACTGCAGTCTAGTACTGAAAGCATCCTTCCCTTTACATAGGCGCTGCTCCAAAAGTGGGCAATATAACCAGTCACAGAGCAAGTTTACAAAATGCATAAAATAAATTAATCCTTCTACTGGAAGTGACACCAGGAATACTCCCAGGGGATATGAGTTCCCTATGTACTTGATATAGTCCTGCTCTTTCAAAAAGATTTCCTAAAGTCCAGCTGAGAGTACTGATGTTGGGGCGGGGGGCACACAGGAGTATGTTACCACAGCACTACAGAACTGACTGATGAGCACTACAAAACTGACTGATGATAAAAATTTAGAGGAAGTTTGCAGATTTCAGCACGTGTCACCAAAAAGCCAGTTTTACATTCTCTGTGAATTAGTCTTCATGATAGTGTATGGGGGAAGATCAGGACATGTATATTTGCTGCTTAATTACTACCTTTTTCTCTACACACATATTCCTCATATGATCTCCTTATTCATTTTAGTCGCAGTTCCCATAGTAGAGTCCCACAGCATCTGCATATACAGGAGCAGCCTTTTGGGGTGAGAAAAGCTGTGTATGACAACAGCAGTGGGAGATGAGCAGAAGACCACCATAGTCAGGCGAGCCTGGGCAGCAATCTCACCGCAGCTACAACAGAGCCAAGCCTGCTTCAAACCAGCTCTCGCAACACAAGAACATAAACTTAACTTTGCGAAGACCCTGCCTTCCTCAATTAGAAGATCCTGCAGGAAGAAACACGACCATCTTGTAGACCATTAGCTCCAAAGGGGTCAACTGCTCAGGTGCAAGACAGAAGGGCTTTCAACTTTTTTCTTTTTTAAACATTTCAGTTATTTCTGCATTAACTTCTCATTTTCTTGGCTTTTTTCAGTCCAGTGACCTCTAGAATTGGGATTCTTTGACTCCTGGAGAGGTGCCCAAAAACTCATTCTGCCTCTAAGGAAATTCACAATTTGGCATTTAAGGGGAACAGTATCAAATGATATAGCTGCAGTCTTATTTTGTACTTGACATCAGAGCTCTCATGTCACCTTCTTCCCCCGAAATGACTCAATAAAGACAGTCCTCAAAGGAGAGGTTCAAAGGCATAGAGGGAAGAGCAAGCAAGCCCCACGTTACAAATTTTTCCCTACACAGTCCAAGAAGCTGACTGGTGAGGTGGGGAAGATACACACATGAACCCTTTGAAAAAAGGGAAATGAAATTGAAGGCACAGACACAGAAGCCACCTGGGCAATATAATGTAGCCAGTTGCTCAGCCGCTACACAAGTAGAATTAATTGCTGGGGTTTAGTTAAGATGTTTTGAATAAAATTAATGCATACTTAAAAGCAATGCACAGTATTAAGTTAAAAAACATGGGGATAGCATGTAAATGGAGGTGTATGACTTGGGCCACCACTGACATTCACAGCTGTAATTCAACTGCTGGGAAGCTTGAAAAGGAGAAACATCCATCAAGATCTTCCAACACTAGATACAGGACAGACTGTGTGTGCTACAAACAAGTCCCAGGTTATCTTCCTACTCAGGAAACAGGATTTTTTAAAAGCATCTTATACCAATGTTGCTAATTAACCTCTGGAATGAACCTGAAACCTGTCAATACAAATGGTCACAAGTTGATATCAGGAAAGAAAAGAAACTTCAAAATACAGATAAGTCTTAAGCGCATAATGAGGGGTGTCTCAAAGAAGTCGCAGGAAGATACTTCAGGATCTCCAGCACTCCTTAATATTTCTGTGTGTATTTCTTTTAATTTTGAGAGAAATTGTGCGACTACATTCATACATCAAGACAACATAAAAAAATTTAACAGTATCAGAATTATTTGAAGTCTTGACTAGTTTAAGACAGTAAATGCCCTGACTCCCCCAAACTCCCCCTATGTGCAGCCTCACACTGCATGGACAAATCTTAATCTGTCATTATTAAAAAAATAAAAAACCAACCAAACAATCCAGAAAACAAAAAGGTACCTGCCTTGCTTGTATGTGGGAACCTTAGTCCAAAATTTCATCAGCTTAACACAAAGGCAATGAAAGGTACATTTTTTTTTAACGAGTCCATCTTTTAAATATGAGACCAAAATATATTTCCTAAGATGCAGCAGATGAAAGGCAAGCTAGAAGCAGAAAGGGCTAGGTGGCCAGAGAACCCCCCACCAAGGGCACCCACCTGCTGCCTGAACACCTTAGCCTAGCAGAGCTAGTAAATTGGTCTGCAACCACCAAGACTAACCCGTTTGCACCCACAAGAACTGTACCTCATCTCTCTCCAGTTATTCCACTGCACACTCCCACATCACTCGTGTTTCCTTTGCTCCACAGAGATACTCAGCTCTCAAGATACCATACCTATGAAGTTAAACAGTTTCTAAACCAAGAACCTTTTGTTTTCAAAGCCTTTTTATTACTTTTTTTTTTTCCAAAGAGCTACTAGGCTCCATTTTCTAAGTTCTTTCCGCAGGTTTCATAAAGTAACTGATAATGTCAATTCAAGTTATCATATTCAGTAAACCACAGATGACAGCACCTCAGGCGTACATTTCTGTATACAAGAGATTCTGAGCTGAGAAGCAATTTTTTTTTTTCTGGCCACATATGGCAGCAGTAGAGCACCCAATGAATGGCAAAGATCTTTTTTCTTGACAGTCAGAGGTTAACATATATGCAGTATGAGTCAATAATCCAGACAGCTGCACATCATGCAACATTTGCATTCAATCTGAAAAATACACTCATTTTATGAAACGCATAGTTATTTGTGAAAGCAAGCTCAGAACTATGCGACTTTGCCTTTTCACTGACTACTACTAATTTGCAAATGCCCTGTTTTTCCCCTTATGGCCTGATGCCCAGGGAAAACTTTTTTAATTGGCACTGAGGAAAATGCATCTTCTAGTACACCTTTGCAAGGAAGTTCTTGGCCTGAGAGCCTATAGGTTTGCTGTTGTTATTGTAAAGAAACCACTCTTTTAGAGTGCCAATTCAGCAAGAATAATTTTTGAGTATACAGTCTCCAAAGTCATGAAGTAAGTCTTTTCAAATAGCTTTAAGCAAAAGATTTTTAACCCTGGCATATGCAAATTGTCTCTGCTCTGTTTCTCCTCTACCCATTTGCCTCTAATTCCTGTCCCTCCTGCTGAAGAAAAACATGTCCCTGTACAGACCACAAGGAAGCCAAAATTTTCTCCTCTATTTCAACAGCTTTCCAAGATACAGCTTAATCCTCATCCTTTCCTCAGACATGAGAAGGATTAAGTCACTCTTCAGCCTCTATTTACATTCAAGAGGGCTGCCACTACTTGGATAAGCCACAAGCACTAATTATTCTGTATTGATTCAGTTGACTTTCTGGGACAAAGTAGGTCTGAAGCTCCAGGACACATTATGAGCATTACAGAACATCAGCTTTCTTACACAGGATAAAACAGGTTAAGCAAAGAGCACGGTCTAGATATTAAACACTACATCTAGGATAGAAATTCTGGGTTCCCATCAAGACCTCTACTGCTTGCATCGGGATCTATAAAAAAGGTGAAGAGATATTGGAAAGCAAAAAAAAATAGAGCACAACAGGTTTTGCATATCACCGGAGAACTGGAGAGGATATAAGTGGTACCAGACAATAACAGGGACATGTGTGTACACAGACAGCAACTGTCCTCATTCTCTCACTTCATTATCTTCTGAATTCCATCTTGCAGAAAGATAGGAACTTAATCCAGAGTTTGTATTAGATCAAGGCTAAAGAAAAAAGGGGAAGTCCAGGACTTGAGATGCAAGTATTTTGTTGTAATGCAAGAATTGTAGCGTTCCAACTTTGTAATAATTCCATCATCCCTTTCCTCCAACAAGAGAAATTCAAAAGCCCAGTTGTGTGTGTAATACTTCTGCACACTGAGAGCATGATCCTGCTGGAGGCTAAAAGACTGTTTATCCACAGATCAGTAGTCACTGTGCAAGCTTACATGCTCTGTTTCATCTATACTCCTCAATTTTGGCTTTGAGAGAGTACTCAAGTATCACCAAATGGAGCTTCATTAGGGCTGACTATATATTTAATCTTACGTATGCAGAGTTCAAATATTTTCCTACAAAACAGCAGAATTCAAATTGAGTCACAAAACAGAATTTTAAAGCAGAATCCACGCATAGTATATTTATGTAAAACGGTTTACAGCTCAACAAAAGTAAAATGCTGCTAAATGCCAACTGCCGTATCACAAGTGTACACACCTTATTATTTCAGGTCTTCCCTTCCACCAATCTTAAATGTTATTTGATCAACATTAGATTAAGAAAGGTTTGGATTTATAATGTAATATTAGATATGTGTTAACATTGGAGATAGACATATGTCTAACAAGAAAGGAAAAACAGATGTTTCATCAATACAAACCTAAAGGGGTGTGGGAGGAAAGGTGGGATCGGGTACGATGGAAGCCTTCACTGCCACACAAGGTATCTACAGGACTCAATTCTTAAGTTTAGAGATAGCATTAAACCTCAATTCTGCTGCAAACATGAACGGAGTAAGTATTGTAAGAGAGGGCAGAAACCTTCCTTCTTTTACATATATTAAGAGTCTACAACAAAATGCTGAAAAGCGTGGAAAGACTGCAAGCTTGAGTACTGCTGTACAAGACAGTTTAGACTAAGTCCCAGCTACCGTCAAGTCTATTCAATTTAAGAGTTATTACTAGCAATTTTGTGCCAAACAAGCGGCAAAGGCTGAAGGTAGTGAACGGAGAAGAGCAATGATTTAAGATTTCAATAGACTGCTAAGCTTGTGCTGGAACTAGACTTCAGGTGTGAGTGTTGGGCTTTGTTGGGTTTAAAGTAGGCATTAAGCCAGCCATATGCTTCTAAGAAATGCATCCTCACTGCATAGCACAAATGCTGCCTTGGGCCTGAAAAAGTATTCAGGACTTTCAAGCTGTGCCACTTGCATAAATGAATTGGTAGCCTCAGCAGAGGCTGGCTGCAGTGACATTTACCACCACGACAAACAAGTGGAGCCCAGCTGTGCCGCCCTCCCTCCCCTCTGAGGCTGAGCACCCTCATCACAGCGGTTGTTTGGGATCTCTAAACCAGCAATTCCACATGCACATCAGGATGAGCTCAGGGTAACTGCTGGGATGACAGGAAGCTCTGAAGAGCTTTAAAACCCAAAGCTCACAAGGCTGATAAAGCTTTGCATGAGCTGGCTTCCGTTTATTTCCATAGGACCTTGTATTACCACCTAAGAAATAAAAGATCCCAGAATGTCTTCTGAAAACATACCCCATGCTAAGTCCCAAACCAGGACGATACCGGGTAAGCAACCTGGAAGCTCATTTCTGTGGCCCAAAAATGCCTGACTGACACAGTGTGAAATTCTCATCATCTTCATCAGGCTTCACTCCAAGTATGCTGAATTATTTACTCTGTGTCAGCCTGTAAGCATTAAACTTAAAAACTGTCTCACTTCAGAGATGTTTTGTTTTTAAAAGCAGCATCTTTGTCAAACTGATAATGTCTACAGAAATTAGTGCCCAGCATAACAGCATAGCTCTCTTTACCGAACAGCAAAGTCCACGACAGGAAAATCCATCCAGGCTTTCAAACCATGTCCATCACATCAGCATTCAAGCATCTTAAACTGACAGAAACAATATTAAAAAAGAAGGTGTAGATTATCTCAAGGCAGAATTTTTATCAGCATCTTTATCATAAATACAGATCAGTCTGCCATTTTAACTCACATCTATTTCCACAGAAACAGCTGCTTTCATTAAAAGGGCTATGCAAGAGCCCATTCAAATATATAGGTACTTGCTTTAAGTAAGTTTTACAGTCATGTGAAAATTCACACGCTTTCCCTTCCAAGCTTGGATCCTTGATGGGAATACAAAGCTGTGGATCAACATTATTAATAGGCAAATTCATAATGAAAACACATCTCCATTCTGTAAATTGCAAGTGTCAGGAGTAGAAATACCCTTCACTGGTAGTTCTGAAGACAAAATTATTTCTCCCAAAAGATACTGAATAGATAAGCTAGGCACTTTCTTGCCCATTCATTTTCAAGCATCAGAGATGCTCAAAGAAACTTAGGGAAGAAAAGCAAAATAGTGCAATTAAGATTGACAAAACAGTACTTGTTTGGAGTAGTACATTTCCATAAGCACACTAAACACAGAAACAGGGTGCAAAACAAGCATTTAGCAAGTTATGAGACCACCAAGTCTAAAACCAGAAGTGTTGAGGCCTACTTCAGATATCCTGAGAGCCAAACCACACTGGCCAGCATGCACGAGTTCCTACTAGGCAGTGTAGTGCAGCAACCTGGGATTCAACTACCTCACTTACCTTCAAGTTGCACTGTACAATTTTAAATTAGATTAAAATCTAACATTAAAAGAAATACAACCCCCACCCCCAAACACACCCAGCTATGGTACTCAACCACTTGAGGCCAAACAGAAGATGGAAACTGGAAAGAAGAAAAAAAAAAAATCAGCTGAAAAAATCTGTGCCTGGAATGCCTGCTCCGAAACCAGCCCCCAATGGTTTTTCTCCATTTGCTGCCAAGCCCCTCTAATGCAATCCAGACAGTCAAGGACACAGTCAGAATGTTAATATGAAAGCATTAAAATTCCCATTGAAATAGGACCTGTCAAGCTACTTTATGTAACATGATTTATCATTTCCAAATGTAGTAACAAGGGATTTTATTGTACAAGAGCATGTTGTACACAATGGGGCTCTGGGTTCGCATTCCACACTAGCCAAACGAGAACTTCTGACAAAGTTTATGCTCGTACATGTCCGAGTTACTGGTGTGTGTATGAAAGGGTAGCTATATACATTAGAAATTGATGGAGTACAGAACAGACTTGAAATGAGAGCTCTCTGCACATTTCTGTGCATACTAAATAGAACTGGACACCTCTCATCACTGCTGCTGAATGGCTCTAAAACAGTGCTTATGGAAAGAAGCCGAACTGTCCCCATCCCTCAGGGCACTTGCATCAAGCAATAAAAATGGACTGTCAAAAGCTTAAGGAAGTTTTTATTTCCAGTCTTACATGTCAATCGGATAACTGATGTCTTCTGCAAGTTCAATGTAGTCAAACTGAGAGCAGACTGGAAACTTCTGGTTAAGTTTCCAGCGGATGGCCCGCACTTTCTAACCCGCTAAACCCCAACTTCAAAACCTCAACCTCAAAAACCACGATGTCCTATGTTTACCATATTTAACACAGCAGCTAAAAATCAAGGCAAGCTGCCAAAGTTCTGTGCTAGTAACACCCATGGAGAATTACAGCACAGAGCACATACCCTGTCACCACTTAAAGTTTGTGGATTTTTGTGTCTGTAGGCACATTTTCTTTCCTCTCCATTCTACACACCAGCTTCTCAGAAATGCAGAAATATTTCAGCTCTATCAGCCCACTGTTCTCTTCTATGTATTCACTTTAAGTAGTTTAGATAATGTAACTGCAATGAAAACTATACATATGAATTTGAGGCAGAGTTGACTAGTACAGTACAGAAAAGCAGAGATGTTGACAAGAATTGTACCTCCTCTCTACACTGGGAGAGGTATCACACCAGCTGCTAGTGTGGCAGTATCCCAGGCAACACTGGGATAAATTGGTAGTAGTGTCAAAAAAATTCTGCTTCATAGTTTTTATTTGGACCAAACTGCAACCAGTCAATGTCTACCCACACAAGGTTATGGAGTTAGACACAAAAGATTGTTTCTGTTGTATTTTATTATATCACTGCACTCAGGATCCTAGCTTTCTTACTAACTTCTTCATTGGTGTACTATTGATCTTGAACATCATTCAAGTAGATGCTTTGTTCTGTCCTCTTCCCCTGCCTAAGTCTGGTATCGATGTCCAACTAAACTCAAATATGCTTTGAAATTTTCTTCATTTTATTAATTAAAATACACACCAAGAATGCCTGACTGCAACAGATCACACAAAAGATCTGGATCTTGCCATCAATTAGTTATATTACCAATTTAGCTACGACTGATGTCAATTCATTGCATTCCAGGCAGTTGATCCCAGATCCAAGACCTTGGACTACTCCGCTTTTACAACACTAGTCAGAATCAATACTGAATTTTTTTAGGCCTTCCCATTCTTGCTCTGCCATTCAGCACTAGCAGTAAGAATGAAGCTTACTCCAAGTAATAAAAATCAAACACATATAAATATCCGTGTTTGCTATTTCAATCCAGGAGGGATCTGCAATGCAATTTGAAAAAGGAAAACTATTTTCTGTTGGAATCGTGAGAAGTGAACAAAAGCCATAATGGAAACCAGCTCTCCCTACGCGAAGTGGAAGATGAGGGGAAAAAGCTAGAGAATCAGATGCTACAATTAAGGGATGAACAGCTGGCATTGTAAGGAGTGTGGCTTATAAACCAAGAGGCTGGGTAATAAAATGGCAGATGAAGTTCAGTGGACATAGGTAATAAGTGATGCACAAGGGAAGGACCATCTAACTCAACATTCACAGAAACAGACTCCTACCACTATGACCGAGAAGCTAAATCTTGATGGTAGCCGTTTCATCAAGATACCACCTCAGTGCTCAGCAGCTATCAGAACGCAAATCAAGTGTTAGGCATTATTAGTACAGGACTAAAGAACAAAACCAGAAGATACCATGACACTGCCTGAATCCTGAACAGCAAATGCAGTTCTGGTCCCCAAATCTCAAAGGCAATCTGAAGATCCAGACAAGGCACAGGAGGAGATTGCGGAATGTGTCTACACCAGCATTTTGGCTCAGATCAGAAGTGCACTTTTGAAACTCATCTCCCTATCACTGCTGCTTACCACACTGTGATTCTCCTCGGCCACATGAGCTGGATTCTCTGAGTGAAACTAAACAAGGAGACAGCCACTGCCACAGCAAGTGCTCACTAGCACCCAGTCCACAGGAGTAGGCTAAAATCAGCTGATGCAAACTTCTATGAAATGCAGATAAGCACAGGCATCAAGTCCTAATTCACTCTACAAAATCCCATCCTAATCCACCATGCTGTTTGATAATGAGGGCACAGCCAAAGCTGAGAGGAGGTGTTGAATATCTGGTTTATGGCAAGCACCTAATAAAAACTAGGACACTTCATTCTGGGGAAGATAAGACCAAAACCTCCTACATGATATGGCTCTGAAACAACATAAGTGGCATAGAAAAGGATGAGCAAGGAGTAACTGCTCAGGGTCTTTTCCTAAATGAGATGGAGGAAACATCCAACAGAACAGGCAGAAGGTTGTTCTGCTTCAAAACAAAGGGACATGTTTCTTCACACAGCACCTATTTAAGCAGGAGAACTCCTTGTTAATGAAGATTATGGATGCTGTAAGGTTTATAAGGGTTCAGAAAGAAACTATACAGATTCATTGGGGAAAAGTCCATCAAGAGCCATTAAATGCAGGCAGCAATGCTAGCTCTGAAACTATCTGAGCTGCAGAGTGCTAGCACTTGGAGGATACTTTGGGTAAGTAAAACTACACACCTCCCTTGTTACTGTCCTCCTCCTTGTAGGATCCACTACTGACCACTGTCAAGACAGGATACTGGCCTTGATGTACAAAATTTAGTCTGACCAAGTGCTAGATGGAAAAGGAAATAAAATGCACACCTAAGAAAAGGGGATGCAAACTTTTGCTTGTTCAGTAGTTTGTTACAGATCTTGCCCTTCTTTTAGGGGCATAATCGCAGGCTTCATCACCATGCCAGCAGATCCAGCAGATGCAGCAGGCGTCAAGAGATCCTACAATTCAGTTTATTACTGAACACTGTTATTCAGATCGAAATTTCTGCCACACATCATAACAGCCTGCAACGCTTGCAGACTTACAGACCTTTGGGGACAGGCCTAGAGAGACAGTTAAACTATGGGTCCAAAACATTAAACTTTGAGTTATAAACTATCTAGGAAACAGCCTTTTTATTGCCAGAGATCTGAAAGAAAACCCAAAAGCTAGAGGAAGTCACTAAAACAGAAGGCATTTAAAACTAAAAGGGAATCTGCCTCAAGACATTCCTGTGCTTCAACCTTTCCAGTGCATTCCTCATCCAATCTTCTCTCTGAATTTTTGCACTTGGCCAATAAATACCTCCTATTCTAGCACTCAGATGGGATTTATGATGCACTGCAAGTGCTGTACAATTAACGGATTTAATGCCCGATTCATTTCCTTCTTCAAAGGCAGACTGGAGAAAAGCACAACAGGAGATGGCTGGGTACTGTAGCTGTGGGTATATCATACATATACATGATATGACATTTCCTCTACCACTACTTTAAGTCAGCACATCCCTACTCTTCCTGTAGATGTATCAAACCTTTTTCACTGTTTAGATTCCCAAGTATTATTCATTCTTCAGCTTAATCATTGAGGGTTTTTTTTTCTACCCTCAGTATGGATTTTTACACACCATCCCACATTTTCACCATAATTTATCAATTGCTTTTTCCACTCCATTTCACTGAATTTCTAATCTCATCTCCCCAACTACACTGTCTACAATCATAACATAGCAGTGACTTTAAAAAATTCAGTACGCTCCACTAATTTCACAATGTGTTAAAAGAGATAACAGAGGGAATATATTCTTTCCATCTCAGCGTGATTACTTTAACTTGCATATCAGAGACAACAGTACACAGCCGAGGAGGAGGATAGGCATTTCTGCGAAAGGAAGTCAAAGTTCTGCAATCTTACACAGGTATTGACCAACTTTCAATGGGAGAAATGCCACCAACTCTCATGTGCAAGACCCAGCATTTACCTCTCCCACATTTTTAATTAGCATTTGGTGGATGTTTTATTGTGAATCATGCCGATAGGGCTTCATCCAATCCAGCAGCACATTTGTTTGAGGGATTATTACAGATGCATCATATACTAATAAAACACCCTGCTCTGAAAGGAATTTTAAATGGCACAACTTAGCGGCTTGCTTCCCAGCTGCAGTCTTAAGTTCTATATAATGTCAATGCTGAGCACAAGCTACTTTCACAAGCAATTAAGACAGACGACATGAAGTACCTAGCTCAGCCCGCAGGCTGTATAAGACTTGGCTTTCAGTTTTGTTCAATTACTTTGTCCTTGCCTTTGGTAAGCAGAAATCCTTGTTTTACTTTCTCTCTACCACACACTGCATCTGTTTTCCAAATTATACCACCCTAATCCGCACATGGCAGCCTTTGGACCAGTTTTACTCTACACTGAAGTAGTTTTCACCAAAAGATTTGAAGGTAAGGTACACAACACAGCAATGTTCCTAAACAAATTCTGCTGTCTAAAAAAAGGTATCTCTGAACTAAGTTTCACCTCAAACATGCTCAAAAGCATAAGACTTTGCCTCACCCCATTAAGATTTCTTCAGCCAATTGTACTTGCCACAGTGCTACAAGCTACGTACTTTGCTTAAGTTGTTGCCATTTCTGCAACTTTATTTCTGAAATCAACTTTAACAGTATTTAAGTTTAAAGGCTAGCCCTAATCTAAGTCTTGTGATATCCCAGTCTCTCAACATAACAAGAGCTATTCAGATTAAAACCCACCAGGATAAGAACAAAGAGACAATGGAGGGCAGGGAAGCCCAATATTATATCATGATGCCTTCAAACACAGAAGCTCATCCGCATGACATGACACTTACTCCAACCGCAGAAACACTCTCAGGCTTCAAATACTGTGTGCACATTAAATACCTGAACACTGGAAAAAAAAATGCTCAGAGTCCAATATTTACACCAAACTGTTCTCAGGATTTCTTACTAAGTATTTAACTTCGTACATCACCTCTACTCAAACCGAGCAGCAACAGCAATTAACTTGATTCTGAGAATCTATGCCTTTAGCTAAAAAGATGACAGTTATACTTTCCAAGCTTCAACAGAAGTACTACTTTTTCCATAAGCCAAGTTACCTTATGTAAACCGAGGCGCAAAAACAGACGAATTCTATTGAATTTCTATACAAACCAATGTTAACAGTCATAAAATAAGAACAGTGCCGAAGGGTTAACACGTTATGATGATAATAGCTGCTTGGAAGACTAGAGATCAATTTTAAGATAAGTATCATTGATGATTTAAGTATGTTTGATCCTGCCTCCTGACAAACCTTTCAGGACTACTGGTTACTGTTCAAATTCTGTTTGGGAACAGAACAAACCAGCTTCGATTCCACATTTTAGATAATCACATGGAGTTAAAAACCACACAAACTGAACAGAAGATACTCACGTTCCCCATGTATTCTGAAAGTAGATCCTGCAAGGCCTGTCGCACTGCATTACACTCAGCAACTATACGTTCCCGTCGGTCATCACGTGTGCAGGATGAATCAGCCATTAGGGCTGCTCCACTAATGATGCTCTCCAGGCGCTCTTCCAGGGAAGGCCTAAAACGTTCTTCACTGAAGGTCGATGGATCCACAATAATTTGTTTCTAGTAAAATAAAGGTTTTAGAAATTAGTAATCAGATCAAGCAGTAAGTTACTGTTAAGTCATCAAGACAACCAACACTTACAGCAAACCCCTGATCAGGCACAAAAGGCAAACACCACACAATTTTGGCACTGAGGATGATTTTCATGAGTAGTTTTGTAAAATTACTAAAAGGTTCCCCAGCAGATTACATTGCTAGTCATTTCTTGTGCTGCTTTGACAGCTAAACAAAACTTGGCCACAGGAAGCCTCATTACACGAATGGCAAAAATCAAATGTGCCAGCACAAATAAGGTTCGAAATACAGAACTCTTCTTAACTACATGTCAATCTGGACATGCCTTCACTAGTTAACTTGTCAGATATAATTATCCCATCATGAACACAAAAACAAGGAAAACAAACGTCCAAAATTAGCCCTATATATAGTGCTCTGTTGTCCTAGTTTATCCAGTCTTTCTTCTCTTCACCATTATGCAGGTAAATACAACAGCATTCTCAAAAATTCTCAGAGTGAAACAGCAACACAAATGTTTCAAACAGCACAGAAATCAATTTCTTCATGGCAGAAAACTATCACAGATTTATCTTGACAGAGTATTAGTAAGCACAGCTCATACTGAGAGACTTAAGGCTGAAACAGCAGTACTGATGTATCTGCTTTTCAAGGGGCCAATACCACCACCCACAGAAGCTTACCAGGAAGGAGCAGTGCAGTATTTATCACCTTCTGAGTACTTTCAGGTGACTTATTTAAACAGGTTTGCAATTTATTAAGGAAAAAGTATTTGGCCATTTCAAGGTTTGGTGGTTTGTTTAGGGTTTGGGTAGGTTTTCTTCCCACTACGGGGACAGGAGGGGAGGATGTTGCTAACTTTTTATAAAAGAAGCCCCAAAGTTTTTTGAAATGGGAGTTTTTGCAATCACTTTGTATGCCAGCTAACTTCAACAGCAATGTCACAACCACTACTTCTCCCGCCAGCCAGCACATTTCATCTCCCTAGGGAGTAACCACGTAGCCTTCGCAGCAGGATTAGAACATGGCACGTGTTCTCCAACATGCTCCTCATTTCTCCTTAAACTTTTAGCCGTGTGGATAATACAATGGCAGTACGCTACAACTCCAGAACTACACCATCAAAAACAGAGACAGTGATTATCTTGTTATCTTCTGGTAGCCATTTAATATTTTACCATCACAGTAAAAACACTGGAGTATCTGGGGGCATATGTATGCAAAGCCTCTGTTGCAAGAGCGCAATAATACTCAAACGTTAGCAGGAAATGAAGTGCAGTGATAACATCTGCCAAGAACCTGAACACATTTGTTTTGTCAGTCTGCTTTGGCAGGAATGAGACGACAAAGCTATCGCACACAACGCACATTGAAGCTGGCCTGCTGAACAAGCCCCGCTGCTATTAGAGCACCTCAAAGCAGAACTAAAAGCTCAAAAGCTCCATGTGAACGGCAACACTCAAAGTCTCTGGCCATATATTAGAGAGTTCATATAGTAAAATATGGCCATATATCAGAAATCACATTAAATGGTTTGAGCTAGATTAGCCAATCCACGAACCTGAACTGAATTGCTTCTTCAATTCTATGTACCCAAGCCAGTCCTTAACATTGTGTGCTGTTACAGGACCTGCCTTCCCCTCCCACAGACACCTGCTCAAACCTGCGATCCCTTGGGTGCTAACCTGAGACACACTCTTAAGACTTACGTAGCTGAAGGTACAACTGATGGAATTTAAGAAAAGCAGACTTAAAACTGAAATCAGTCACAAAGATCAAGACAACCATGACATCCTCTTGTTACTCAAGAGATCACATAGAAAGGCTTCACAATGGGCACATGGAGAACTCAAATAGTACTTTATCCTGGTAAAAGAAACATGGCAGAGAAAGTAATGTAGGAGAGGAACAAGAGTGGTTAAGAGCAAAAAGGAGAAGGTGAGCAATATCTGGAAAAAACAAAAGTATTAAACACCTTTTGAGTGATGGCTTTGCAACATTAAATAAAGTTTTAGAGGTAAGTGCCAAGGTGTTTAAAATTCAGAGGCTGAATCAGTGGTAGACACAGAATACTGGCTTCAAAAGGAAAGCATTCTCAGTAAAAATGCATGGCTATCCTCAGTAACTTACTGAATGCAAGATAAAGAATATGACAGATCAGTACAACACATCAGTGTGAAATGACTTCATTCCCAACCGTATTAAACTTCCCACTTCATGTTCCTCTCAACAGGTAGTTTGGGCAATTCCAAATACATTATTCACTTTTAATAAGTCATTTCTGTCACCTACAAGAATACATTACATAAATATATTATGAAATAATCAATTTCAAATAAACCAAGGGCCTACGTCTAATGTAGCAGTAGGCTAACTGCTATTTCAGAGCTAGTTTAACTTGACAGCCTTCAATCATCAAGAACCGCATATATAACTTTCTATATTCCATCAATCCTAGTTCGGAAAGACTTTTTAAAAAATAAAAGCCTACTTTACCTGGGACTTGCTGTATTTCAGTAGAAAATGATCTTTCAGGCAATATAAATAAAAGCAAGCTGTTGCTAGTAAATCAGGTGAACTAACACAAGAGTTGGAGTTACCACTTTTTTTTTTTTTTTTTTTTTTTTTTTTTTTTTACATAAAGGGTTCAAAACTTACATCAAAGTTGTTCAGGGCATAAGCCAGCTCTCCACCTCCACCCTGCTGCTGGGCAGCATCATCTGATGCAGTTGCTTGAGCTGCGTTTGAGATGCCCGTGACCGCCTGCTGAAGCTGTTTGTAGATCAAGTCCCTGTTAGCTTTGTAAGCAGCTACATCAGGGTGCTGCAGACAGGCCTGGGATGCTGTATAAAGAATGGGAACATTCTTCTGCAGAATTCCTCTGGCTGCCGCCATTTGATCACGGTGACCCACATCTTTCAATTCCTATTAGGAAAATTAAAGGAAAAAAGCATTTGAGAACATTCCCTACATTTAACATCCATACACTTCCTCCCTCCATCTTCAAAAGACAGTCAGGTTCTTTGCCTAGGATGCTCAAATCTAACTGTCTTCTGATTGAGTATCCCTATTCTTAACAGCTCAACTAATTTCAAAACACAACAGCTTCATAAAGACCAAAAAAAAAAAAAGTACTGTAGGGCAATTCACAACTCCACAATTCAATATCTGAGGTTGGATTTTTGTTCCTCTCCACAGTAGAGGACCCGCATTTTGAAAGCTGGTAACATCTGCAAATCAGGACACGGAAGTTGCGAGCACATATTTTTCTCCCCATTCCTTCCACTTTGCATTACATCTAAAAAAAATCACAAAGAAACCTGAATCCTCAAAACAGAATACCTTACATTTTTAGATAACTTAAGTACCAAGCTAATTTTTAACTATCAAACAAACAAGAGGCTTCCCCTGCAATCTTGTCTTGCGCTTGCACATGAGAAGCAAGATGTTCTTTAAACTCCAAGACTCACAACCAGAATGTTTTCTTTAATCACACCTAGATGGATTTTACTCTCCTCAAGAGACTCAGGTACTTAATTTTAGAAGAACAAGTATATCATCTCATTCAACTTCTTGTTCATCTCCAATGAGATGAAATTAATCCAATGACTGTAATTACTGCTAATTTAAGATTAGTGAGCAAGTCCATACGTCTTTTCCCAAACACTCACTGCTGCAATTCTCTAAAGCACTATCACCTCTGTTTTGGAATAGAAGCACTATGATTAGATAAAGCTTCAGCATCCAGCACAAGCAGTAAGTTTATAAAAGGAAGAACAAACACAGTTATTAGCAGTATCATAATTTTACAGTTACCTCTTAAATCTAACGAAGAGGTGATGAAAATGAAGAAGAGGACTGCCTTACTGAGAAAAGGAAAAAAAAGATCTGACAGACTCTTCAAAATGAATGGGTAATATGCGACCTCTGTAAGATATACACTAAGCAGGGAGGGCACGCCAAGCAGGCTTACAGATTTACAGATTTAGTACAACCACTTCCCATAGTGTGGAACAATCCATCACAAAGCAGTTTAAGAACATTTATTGCATTGCCACCACAACCCTACTCCCATTTACTGCAATCAGATTTTAGATACATAACCAACTGGCAATCCATTTCAGACTGTACCCAGTTTATTTTCAAAGATGAATCTGTGCAAAAAACCAAGCAGTGTCAGAGGTGCATAAGCAGTTTTGGTTTGTAGATATCAGCAGAACAAACAAAGAGTGCTCTACAAGAATTATGCTATTTCTGACAAATGGGACTGCCCACACCTCTGCTTTCTTTTGAAAACTTACCTACACAAGAATGAGTCACAACAGTGCTGTTGAACAAAACAAATTTTACACACAATTTAAGGTTAAGCACAAGCTATCCAAACACAGAACATACACATAACAGGATTTTAAACCCCTTCTCAAACGGGCATTTCAGTGCAAGACTAACCAGCATCGTCACTCACTTTCTCAGGAAGAGTTGTAATTCTGTGCCCAGCCGTGACTTTTGTTCCCTGTTTAAATGGACACGTCCAGTCCATCTGTGTCAACCACAAAAGCAGTGTGGTCTAGTGGTGAGTGCACCAGGCACCAACTCACATCTCAATTTTCCTTCCTTACCCACACCTGCACTGCTTCAAAATGGGAAGTGCAAGTCTTGGGAAGCAGCATTTCATTAAGGTACTAAAGTATTAACATAAACAAATGCCACTGAACAAATTCCATCAGAAGCAGTACACTACAGCTGAGTAGACTTTCTGCTTACCAGACAAGCTGAAATCTCCTAAACATGGCGGAGTGCAGCACAAAGTACTCAGCAATAAAAGTAAAAAAAAAACACCACCAAAACAGTAAAAAAAGTAGTAGCAGCAACGGGTACTGCCCAAGAGCAGCAAGGCTGCCTTATTTTCTTATTTTGACAAAGAAAAAGAAGAAATAATATACAGAAGAAAGAGCTGCCATCACTATACCTGTTGTCTTTTGGCTGCCATTATGTTAAGCTTGTCCACTTCTGGTTTGAGGGCTTTGTACTGGATACCCAAATCCTGCTCCGTGCCAGCATTTCTTAGTTTCAAGATACCTTCTTCCACCTAAGAGAATATATATTCACATATTTTTCCAAGTAATACAGTCCACAGTTCAGGAAGTAATTCAGAATGTACTTCATAGCAGACAGAGAAAGCAATCTTCCTCTGCCTCCTTTTATTTTTTAGGGAGAGGTACTTCAAAGGCTAATACTACTCAAGGCTTAGCTACTACCTCATAGTCACCAGCTACCACAGAAAGCCAAGTACACGCATCTGAAAGAGTATGAAGGAGCCCAGGGCCCTGGCAGAGCTGTGGCAGTGGCCGTCAAAGGGCACGAGGAGAGTCCTCAAAGCCCTGCCGCAAAAGCAGGCCCAGTATCGAATCTCATTTCATTTCAAATTCTGTACAAACCACCCACCCACCCTCCTGCTCGTGGGAAGAAAAGGCCTCCTCAAGTATTCCACATTCATTTTATTTAATCTACTGAAGCTACTCATCCCGAGTAGCTACAAGGGAGTACTGGTTGTAAGAAAGCCAAATTCTTTCTTTAAGATGAAAAAAGCTGGTTATCACCTGCAGTTGCAGATCATAGTGCATTTAGTTTCAATACTAAGAGTTCAGAATAAAGTACAACACAATGTCAAAAGCTACTGACAATGAGTGTAAAAACAAGTGACAAACACCCATTGCCCACATTTTGCTCAGAGGAAAAACTCCAAAAACCTCCCTGCTCCAGAAGTGAGCTGCTGACAGTGCACACACCGGGGTCAGCACACATGCATGAAACAAAGCCACTTGACAGAGCATGCCTGGCGTGCCAGGCACAGCAAAGTGAATCACAGCAAAGAACTTCACTTACTACTTTAAGTTGAACAAGCAGCTTGTAGACATCTGCCATGTCAGCCAAAATCAACAGTCGAGTAACGGCAGAGAGGAGGGCACGTGCCGCTCGGACCATGTTCCCTCGTTTCACAGAGGAGCAGGGGTCATCTGCAAACTCCCCCGAAGCGCTCTTCATCAAGTCACCTGCACAAGGGGAGAAGATGGTCTGACTTTAACATCACACAGCATTTCTTAAGGGGCTGTAAGGATTCCTGGGCAACCTAAGTCTTGAGAACAAAATGCGTTTGCTTAAAGACAGCCAGCAATTAAGACTGCATGTAGCTACCTCTAAGTATGGTTACCACATGGCATCAGGGTAGAGAGGCTTCTGCACGGAGGAAGGGCTAGGAAATAACACTTTGGTCCTTTATTTCCAATTGTACAGGTGTTTTAACACACCAGAATCCTCTGGAGAGGCAAATTGAGTACACCTTTGCTATTACATGCAGACTGCAGTTATTTCACAAACTACAATGCTTTCAAAGCTTAAGCAAAAGCTTTGATTTGTGTGTAGGAGTTAAGCAGAAAGGAGCAGAAAGTACTGTAAACACACAAGGAAACACCACAGCTCACGGGACTGTAAACAACTCAGAGCGATGACCTGGCTGGATATGCCCGGTTTGCATTCAAAGCCAGGCACCGCTTAGTAAAACGCTTCAATGTTTCATAGCCTGTGGGTTTGCATCTGGTGCAGGAGGAAGAATTTGGGTTTCAGATGGTAACTGCAATTGGTTAACTATGAAAAGCAAAGGCCACTTTACACAGCTAGAGAAATTCCTCCAGAAGGCATTCGGAAAGCATAAAAGTAATGTCTGCATATAGTCAGAGGAGTAAATTTTGGATTTCTCCCTCCCCCTTTCTGGGGCAGCATTTTGCTTCCAGTACCACAGTTCCTACACAGCAGCAAGTTTTGGAATCCGCATTATTATTCTTGGATCTCTTTGCATTTCAGAAACATTTGGTTAACAGCTAGGATTTAGTTTAGAAAACGCTAGGTACTCAAGGCCAAAGATTTGCGGGCAGCTGGAGATGACTGGAAAGCAGGTGAACTGCGTTATAACTAACTGCTGTGTCAGAGGCTTCCCAAACCTGTATGAAAAAGTGTCCATATGGCCAAACGCCAAACAAAAATAGCATGTCTCAGATAAGAAGGCAAGAACCTCAAATAGTGCTTCACAACTGAAAGCTGACAGTGACTCCCATCGAGCCCACTACCAAATGGGGCTGGGCGAGATTTGCACTGAAACCTCAAGATGATGCAGTGGCATGATCCTGCCAAGGGCTTGCCTGCTCCCACAGCTAGGCAATCAGTGCAGCGTATCCCCAGTATGGGCAGTGCTTCAATTTTATTTTAACAACTTTTTGTTTTTAAACTACTATTTTAACTACTCAAAAACACCTACAACTGGAGAGTCTGGGGTTAACCATCCACATACTTACCATCAAGCAATTAACATCTTGCCCTGGAAGGCTTTCTAGCACCCAAGCACTCTACACCTCCATAGCTACATACAGCCCAAACACAGCTGCCAGCCTGTCCAAGCAACTACATCAAAATATTCAATTTTGTTCAAATGCTCTCTCCTATGTAACACCCTTCCATCATCTTAAATAATACAAACGAAGAGTGGTATGCAACATTTTAAGATAAAAAATATGCTACTTCAGTACTGTGACATATGAAAAAAGCTTCTGTCCAAGTACAGACCAGTTATAAATATCAATCTAAAGCTGTCCCTTACCGAACTTTTTGAGGAACACAACTCATTATTTTAACAAGGGTTAAGAGCCTCAGATTTCCAGATGGGTGAAAGACGATGCATCTCCAATGCTGAAAAACTGCAACCAACCATGAGATTATAAAACCCCTACATAGCTGACATGACCTTTTCTTTACTCCTTCTGGAAGAGGCTAATAGTGAAATTAATGTCACCACCACAAGTATGAAATCTATTAACAATCTCAGGATTTAAGGATATATGCCAGAACCAAAATTCACTACAAATATTTCCTCCCTTATTTACTTATATGTAAAATTCCCAGCATTTCCAACTCCCAAAAGAGAAGAATGTTGTTTTCATTTCCTATTTAAAACAACTTAAGAGAGGTGGCCACTCACTTCATCTGAATCTCAGAAATTGCTAACAAGGTTGAAAACCAAAATTATCCTCTACCCATCTCTTAAATTGCAACCTTACAAGCCAGTCCTGAAATAAAATGCTATTCCTTTTTATTTTAACGAGAGACTTCAAAAGATTTAGTAAGTTTCAAACAGCTTGTCAGGGTGTCAAAAGATAACCAGCTTCCCAGAATTAAAAGGAAGATTATATTTAAAAGTTGTTGCATATATGTATTTTTCTGCAAACTAAAGAAAGCTGGCTTTCAGACTTCTTCTACAAAGAAAAAGCAAGATGCGGTAGTTATTTTAGCTAGATTCAAAGGGTAAGAGGGAACTCTGCCCTGGCCTAAGTATGCCGTTACTGCATTATGTGTGCGCGTTAGCAGTTCAAATTGGATCCAGCATAACCTTCTTATTTTCAAATTTGAACCAGAGGTAACACAGCATGTTTGAAAGTAGGATTTCAAGAGTTAAAAGAAATACACTGCAGAAGAGTCAGACTATGAGACTCAGATTATACAGCTGGTATGAATTCTTATATGAGTAATCTGTTTTTCCAATATAGCCTTAGATTTTCACTAGATATTACAAGTGAAAGATAATAAAACAGTCGAGAAAAGAAGAGGCAACGGTAGCCATACTATGATCTTGTCAATAAAGCACTAAGAATTCAATTAAATCTAATGGAACAAAGCCCATTTCAGAAATAGTAAGATTTTAGTCCATCAAAAGAAAATTACCATTTTCTAGTCTCATTCCCACCATGCCCACAGGGTCTGACAGCACTTTCAGACAGCACTATTAATCCTCCTCAGCAGCGCGGTACACGATGACCATGACAGAGAGCGCTTTATACAAACACTGACGGAACGGGAAAGCAGCAGAGAAGACAGGCAAGGCAAGGCAGGGAAGACCTAGGATACACATAGGCACTGATGCTTTCTTCCCCAAGCTAGAAATTCGTGCCCACACACACCTTGTACCCTTCAGCACCTTACAGTTCAAAGCCCATCCCCAGGCTGCCTTGCTGGCAATACTAGAAATACAAAGCATGCCATCAGGCCGTACCTCTACCTGCTCGTAACACCCTATCACAGTTCCCTAGAGGTTGCCTATTCCCCACCAAATGAAGGCAAGCATGAAATCAGAGTTTCAAGACTCTACTATTCTGGATCCTGAAGTCCTATCTTAACACTGATGCCACCTTCAGTGTCCACCATGAGTGTCACAACAGGCTGCCCTGGCTTTCTACAATAAAGGACAAGGCCCCATATCTCCTTTTGCCACATCAACATGGGAGGTGATACTCACGGCAACAAAAGCTTCTGTTAATTCCTTAATCTTGTCTTCAATTAAATCCATATACTGCCTACAACACTCCTACAGTTTGCCAAGAACCGTCTCAGAGCTCCCTTAGGTTACGGCTTTTCAGAGATCTCGAGTCCTTGGCTGGAAGATTACTTCTAATACAAGTGGTACACTCCTAAAACATTTTCCTTGCAGGAAAACAACTGAGAACAACTTGCACCCTTCCAAGAAATTAAGCTAACTGGTCACAACATAATTTTAAACGTTGAGTTTTCCAAGAAGAATTCAGTGTTTAATTTCAAGTTATTCTGCAACTGGCCTCCTTCTGTTCCTTGGAAATCCTTAAGCCGTGCATCTTGTGTGAAGCACAGCTGAAAAAACATTTTACCCTTTCATAATTTGCCTCACTCTTCAGTTTTGGAGAAAGCCTCACTCAGAAACACAGGGTGGAAAGACATCACGCTGAATCAGTAGGTTCACTCCCCTGCATTTGCAACCATGAAACATGATCAAAGTCCACAGGATTCACAAGACCATTCACCCATTCTCTTACTTCAAACCCTATGCACAGGCTTAAGCTTTTTAATTTTAAGCTTTAATTTTTAGTCTTTTATGTAAAATTACCATAGGAAGAAACACAACAGTAAGAGCATAGCTAATACCCTGGATCCTCACACTAGCATATAGATATATAAAGGCAGTGAACCATGGTCATCAGTACGCCAGGAAAACAGGAATAGCCTGGTCAGCCTGACCCAAAAGAAATTTCTTTCTTGACCCTGGAGTTTGCAACCTGTCTCAGTGCCAAGTACCTGGGTGAGAAACTGGTTCAGTTCCAAAACACCTCCCAACAGCAGCAGCAAAGCTGACCACTTCAATGTACAATAAGTCTTTAATGCTTCATAAGAAGGTAAAACCCTAAAGAGCTTAGAGCGGGGGGAATAAGACGGGGCAATATTGGTCTTGCCCATTCTATTACCCAGCAAAACTCCAAGGGCAGAAATTCATGTAACAATCGCTGTAAGGATGCTGAAATCTGAGACGTTCACATCAGACATTTCCCCAGTACTAAGTCTTTTCTATAACCACAGCAGGATCTATTCTGAAAAACACTTTCATTCTTTGTCTCCATTATTCTGTTCAAAATTTTAAGAAGTTTCACTGCTTTAAAAGAAGTCAAAAGTCTAAAGCTTTAGAGGGCCAGGAATCTCATTTTAGGATATTTCATGAACTTGTTTAATACTTAAAGCAACTTGTAATTTATTCTTCCATTGTAAAATCAGGAAGACTTTGAAGATCCACTTGTATTGATTTAGTACGTAGCCACACTATCATTCATTCTAAATAGCTCTTTTCACTTATTTGTTTTTACCCCCAACAAATGCGATTTTATGAACAAGCATACTCACTAAAATCGTGTACCCTCTTAATCTTCTTCTTGCTAGGCTAAAAAAAATTTTTTAATTTTCTCTGATGAGACAAGTTATCTATTGTCCTAATCATCTTCATAACCTCTGTCTACATTCATTCATCTTTTTTTATTATGGCAACTAAACCACTCCCTACTCTAAATAGAGGCATTATTAATTCTATTTTCCTGTCTTCTGCTGAAGACAAATTGTGCTGTACATCTATAATCCCACCGCTGCTGTCAGACACACAGATGCTGCCAGTTCATGATCACCCCACTGCTGACCAAGACACGCAGATTCTCCTCTCCACTTTTACCCCCCATTGCAAAAGGCAGAAAGGCCCCAACACCTGGAAGTTTTGCTGAGCACACACACACGGTTTGTATTACACTTCCCTCACTTCTCCAGTTCATGAATTCAACTGGTCTACCACAATACTGGAAACACTTCTGAAGTGCACAGACTGTATATAAACATATACATTGAGAGTTTGTATCTCTTTGCTGTTATCAGCACTACTGAGAACTGCAGTCCTCCCCTGGGCATTGGCAGCAATAAGCCTTCCCTCTGTTGTATCTCATTTTTCACCATTTGCTTCTAATTTCCTCAAAGGTTTGTTTGTTTGTTTTTTAATTTCCTTACAAAGAGCTGCTCTGCTAAACCTGACCGAACACTGGCACCACAACAGGGCCCAGGCTTTTATCACTGGTTGTGCTGCTCCAGCAGCCCAGCCCTGCTGCAACTGCAGCCCCACAAGCGGTGGTGGGCACCAGTCGTATTCAGGCGAATCACTCAAGTCTAATCATCGTCCGCTCAGCTTCAGAAAAGATACAGGTATCCTCTCTATGCACCAGATTTCACACAAGCTGCAAACAGCAAAAAGGGAGGAAGAAGTGAAATGACATGAAGATGGGAAGTTACTTCACTCCAGCACCTCTCAGCTATGAACTCCACCTCCTCTGTCAAAGATCAACAGAGCAGGGAGGTTTTGGCATCAAGTCTATGTGTAGTCTCAAAATCAAGCAGATGCCAAGAAACAAGTGAAAGGGTCATCCTGAAGGTTTTTTTATCAGTCTCTCCTTCCCACCAGCTTCTCACTGTAACAGGCAACTACAATTCAGCTAATGGAACTTCTCAATCCCGAGGACTGAGTACAGCTCCCTCGCTCACTAATACCACTAAGAGTCATTTGAAGGTACTCACAGATGAACTCTGACTCTCAATTCTGAGCAGCAATCAAGCAAGCACCAAGAATTAAAGGCCTCAAGACAAAGGGGTCTCTCTTGCTGCTGTTTGTTGTTGTTAATAATTTAACTCAAGCCAACTCAATTAGCCCCTTACATTGCAGCCTTCTTACGTTGATCTTTCTTTGGTCTGTCAGCCCCGCTCGTCCAGAACTTAGAACCATTTTCAACTAATATTTCATCACTGTGCAACTTCAGCTACAAACAAGTAATTAATGCTAATGAGTTTTCCTTTTTTTGCAGCAGCAGCCGTCACCATTAATACCAGCTGACTGGGTTTCACCGAAGCATAGAAAAGGCTCATGACTGGAAGAATGATAAATTATTTATGAGCAACAATATTTACTAGTGCAAATTTTAGAGTAAGCCAGCTCCATAGGCTTTTCTTGCAGGTCTTCTTCAAGAAAGTAAAAAAGAAAATTATAAAAATCAACACTAGTGTGGGGGAGGAAGCCTGGAATATTTAATCAAGGTCCTCACATTCTGTTTGTTGCTGTTTACATTTTGCATATTGGAGACACCCAGCTCTGTCAAGTTAACACTCAGCTCTTCCTCCTACAATGCTGTTTTGTACACGTTCAAATATTGAAGAAGTTATTGACATATTTGAGACATAGTTCTGTAACATTTATAGGCAGAGTGGGGCAGGGGGAGTTCACTCTTTTAGCCTAAACTGGAGTTTTAAATGCTCTTCAAATAATCAGCCCTTCTGCTTCTCTTCTCAGTCTCTACTTGAGACATCCCATTTCCAGATCTGGCCAGTTCATATTATTCCTCAAGGAAGCCAGCAAGACAAGCCAACGATCTATGCAAGTGGAGAGGTGCAGAGTCATTAGGAATAACAGCAAAAGAGAAACAGGAACAGTTCTACTTACTCTGAAAACCCATAGTTTTACAAGCTATTGGATGCATAGCTCTTACCTTGCTTACGAACATCTTCCACAGCCGCTACCAGCTCCTCTTTAAGGAACTGGCTCTCTTTCGCAATTTTGTCTCCTTTCTCCAGGAAATTCTCTGTTGCTTGTTCAACTGAAGCAGCCAAAACATGGGCCTTTTTAGAACGCCCTCGCTTTTTATTAGAGGGGCCCTTGTTGCTAGTGTTAACCAGTGTTGTTACCTAAGGCATAGATGGAGGGGAGAAAACAAAAAAACATGATACAAATTAGAATTTTATCAATTTGACAACAAGGCCATTTGTATTTTTTCTAGACAGTATATTGCTAAACCTGCACTATTGCCAGCTCCAAAGGTTAAACTCACAAACAAGCGTTTTTCACATCTCTTTAAACATTACCATGCTTCTTGATTCCTTAGGTTAACGTTATAAATTCAGCCAAACTGCTTAGAGATTTTTCTTATCAGCAGCAGACCTGAAAATTTGATTTTAAGAATCGAGATCTATTTGTATTTTTGATAAACTGCAACCTCAGTAACAGGCCAGAGCTATTTGGCACCACATAAAAAGAAACCAAGTTGGGAATAATTAGTTTGGGATAGCTCTCCAGGCACAAAAGACGCCAAACAAGGTTGAAGCCATTATCTACAGAAATCTAGCAACACAGTATCTTTTCAGTCCAAAACAGTACTACAGCCAATGGACTAAAAGCAGAGCAAAAGGACTTCCTAGAGCTCATTATTTCCCTAAAACAACCAAAACTGAAGTCTCACAATCCTCCTGCAATCCACAAATATTTCCAAGTTTTATGTTTCAGACTGAAACCCTGCTAGCAGCTGGTCACCAGCGGCCAGATGACCACCAGGTACTCCGTTAGCTCAGGATCCATCTCCTTCAATCAAACACAGATAGATGTCACAAAATCCATGCACACTTTTCCATTTGCCTCCCCCCCCCCCCCCGCCCCCTTCTTTTTGTTAAGTCTAGGAAAATGCATACAAAGCTACTTCAGAGGGACATTAAATTACAACACTAAAAATATTACTACTCTGGAAAGCCCAAGGACTGCTGACATGAAGGTCCTCAGAGCTGAATCCATCTTCTCAGTAGGTTGATTCAGAGAGGGAAAGCCATCGGTTGGGAATATAGCTGTCGGCTGATGGGGAGCATTGGTATGGGGTAGTCTCAGTTCATCATCTACTACAAATAAAGAACAAGCTGCAATACAGCAACTTACTCTACTTTCCTCTGTGTATTTTGCTAGTCACATCATTCACAAAATTTGGGATTGCCAGTACAGCCTATTGTGCTACTTGAGGAATAAGTTACAGACACTGAACTTGGACAAAAAGGTCCTATAAATAAGTTTGCTCAGTTAAGTTTGCCAAATTAGGACAATTTCTCTTAAGGAAAGTCTCCATCGGTAACTCCGGCTAAAAAGCTATATAGTAGATCATCCAGCTACCCATGTGAATATCTGGAGGGAAAAAATGGCAGGTACGGACAGCAGCTTCGCAGTTAAAGGGATGTTAATACTGGAAACAGAACCTGATCATTGCAGTTTGTCCTTAGCAGGAGTTGCGTCCAGTTCATACTGTCATTTTAAAAATTTCATATTTCAGGAAAACAATGCTAATGAAGATGAGTTAACTGTCTCCAGTGCACCTTCTCTTCCAGGCCTCCTAGAAAGTTTCTTCCAAGAATCTTCAAAATGCCTGATATGCATAGCTTACATCTACAAGACTGACTCCAGCTTTCCTATATTCTTCAGTGCATTTCACTGGGCAATACACACCATGCAGAAATAAGCTTTTATTCACAAATCCAGCATAAAGCATTGACAGAAATTAAACGAAAGCATGCATATCTTGTAAAAGATATACTGAAACAGTAACAAATGCCAAAAAAGCATACTTCTTGGGTAGAACTCGATTAGGAGGGGTCAGTAATCTGTAACACAAGGCTGTTCTAGACAGGTTGCAAACAGCCCCCACCACACATTTTACCATTTACCTGAACCTCCTTCCAAAGGGAACTCTAAACACAGGTAATCTCAAAGAAAAAAAAACTTACAAGACCCTACTTCTGGCAAGCACTAATGGCTTTGTTGCGAGGGACTTTGTCATTCCTGAATAGCAGTTTCTAAATGATACATAGCACAGCTTTTAAAAGACTCAACAAATAAGCAGCATACCACCCAAAACACAGGTGAGAAACAGCACAGCAGCAATGGAACATTAGTTACTAACATGCATTTCTGCACTTCTAATTGAAATACTTTGTCTTATCAGGTGCTGAAGAAGCACAGTCTTTCTAGACTCATGCCCAATAACTCTGTTACAATAAAACTGAACAAAGAAATTACTTGCACAGTTTTTTCCATCTTTAGTTTTGCAGTGTTTTTACTTCTGAAATCTAAGCTTTGAAAGTTACTTAATTGAAATAATACATCAAAACAGGTAATCATCCTTATGAAGGGTTTTTTTGCCCCGTTTTTTCTTCCTACCTGTGTAACAAGAGGCTCAAGTAGTCTTTCAACCGCCAGTGTTCTTATCTCCAAGCTTTTGGGGTCCCATTTGAAGTTAACGTTGCCTGCAGTAACAGCAGTCATTTCTAGAAGAAGAAAAGAGCTATATGAATACAATTTTTTTTTTTTATTAATGCTGTTGGAACGTGTTCTAAAAATAAATTAAAACACAGGCTATTAAACACACAACATGGCCATTCGGTGTAAGTTAAGGTTATACTGTCCCCGGAAATACCAGTTTTCATTCAACTGGTGATAGTTTAAAAAAATTGCTTGTTATGATGATATACAGACATTACCTGCATGTTCTGGTCAGAAAATAAAAACAAAAAACACACACACAAAAATCACACCAAGACCTATCCAAAAGCCACAGTATTTTATCAGAGCAATAACAAGACAGGCAACGTTTGGTCTACTCATCAGTGGTCCCCAAGCAACGAAAATGGACCTCACAGGTAATGGGGGCACTACCCACAAAGCTGGACGCTAAGCAAATAACCCCTTCCTGATTTCTGCTGCCTCCCCCCAGGGTCAGCTGTCCTGTGCTCCCGGACCAGCTCTGAGACACAGCCCAAGGTCTTGGGGGAGCAGAAGGGAACACCTCAACTTCAACAGCACCAGAAAGCTGTCAGCTTTCTCAGCTCCACTATGAGTCACTACCCCAAATGCTTTGTCAAACCAGGAGCCAGGTTCTAACTCAACTCATTCAACCTAGCCGTTCATCCAATTCACCTGTTGGAAGTACAAAGGTAAAATAGTGAATATAAGCCTTATAAAGCCAGAAAATCCAGTTGGTTCATATTTAACAGCTTACATATCTACTATGCTTCCCCTTAACATTTACATAGGAGGGAAAAGCAGATTTGCATGAAGAGATCTGTTAAAAGCTGTCACTGAGCCATTCCTTCCCGTTACAGTTTTACACCAACATCTCAGTGGAACAGCAAATACGATTATGGAAAAAGTTTAGTAAAACTACTAAAATAGCTCTGCTTCTGAAACCAGTAGTCTAAAAAAAAATAAAATAATGAACTACAACAGATCACTAGACTAACACTGTGATGCTGTACAGCACAACAAAGGAATAACCAGAATTTCACTAAAAAATGGATTTAAAGTATTTACAGGTCCATAAAACCAGTTCATACCACTTTAGACTTAATAGATTCCAGCTCTTCCTGCTTTGAGTTGCCCTCAAAAGTCAAGATTAGACTAAACCCACATTTGTAACTTTATATTTTTAAAAAAAGTCAGGAAGAGAAATATATTTCTAAAGCCTCCTTCCACCCCTTTTCCTAAGCACCTACTGTTGAAGTTGTTTCAAAAGCTTATTAGCCGATATTTTTAAATCTTACTCTGGACAGGGCATTGTCTGCACAGCATCTCAGCAGACAGATTGCTCTGACAGCACCAGATGTCCCCGAGCTGCCAGACGAGCACAACGTCCCATTATTTTTAAGAAGCAGGAGGCAAGGCACTAATTTTGGTAACCAACTATGTTTATGACACATACCAACAACTAACCGTTTTATACCGACACTGACAGTTAAACATGCAGAAACAGCAGAGACGTGGCTGCTTGTTTCCCATTGAAGAATAAAATCTCTCAGGCACTCGAGAAGCTCAGCTTGAGAGGGCGTAAAGAAGTCAGGGCTTAGGCTCACCTGGCTTCAGTCAACAGCACCTTCATGGCAGGCTGATCCCGAGACATGACATAGGCTTTCCCACACCACGGACACGATACAATAGATTAAGTATTCGCTACGCTACTGAAAACACATCTTTGCCCTGAAAAGCCTACACACTGTCATACACTGAAGTACAACTTTGCAAGGTGCAAGGCAGGAATATTCACCTAACCTGCATTCAGCTTTCCACTTACACCCACGCTCCAAGTGCCCACACTGCTGGAGAGAAAGAAACCTTAAAAAGCTGAAAGCTTAAAGAATAGAAAGAAGCTGATCCACGCTAGCATACATATAACATTTCTGACGGTTTTAAATCAAAAAGCTTGAAGGTGCAGATGAAGGGTCCCAGCTCCCACAGCAGAAGGCATGCCAGGCTGCAGCTCCAGAGACACCTGGTGAGCTGCCACCTCCCTGCTGCTGCAGGAGGGTGGAGGATGGCCACCTCTTCTTCCTCACCCTACCTCTGACACTTATCAGTAAGCCTGTGAGCTCACTCTCCATTCTTCTCTCCCTATCATCCCCTTTTTTTGTTTTTGCTGGTCCAGCTTTGCACTGGCTTGTGCCATGGCCCAGAGGCGCAGATGCTGGCACAGGCTGGTTGTGAAAAGCCCTTCACGTGCACAACCCCCCCCCCCCCCCCCAACATCCTACCTTCAACAAGGAATTTCACTGTTTTATTCTCTCCTGATTAGCTTGGTGTGAATGCTTCCTACGTAAGAAGCCAAGAAAAATATGCTGAAAGCCTTTATGGTTTCTGAGAAACATACCCAGGGCTCTGGAAAGTCCACTAGGTTTCCAGGTAAAAGCTGTTTCTATATATTTAATGCTGTTATGCCTCTCACAGAAACAAAGTGCAGGACGAAATAACCATGAGAAGATTCATTAATTGTATTAGTGGGATAACGAAGGCAATTCATCTGAAAACACGTTAGTATGATAGTTCATGAATTGGCCAAAAGTAATGGTCTATAAAACCACTTAGTATGAATGTTATTGAAATTTATCTAAAAAGCATAGCTTGATATCAAATACACTGTCTGGCAACAGTGACTTGAATATCATTTGTACATTGCAGGAAATATTTATTCAATTAAATACTTGTGAAGAATACAGGAACAGGCTATAGCTTACAAACCCATGGGTGAATGGGGTGGGTTTAGGGGATAAAAGGACAACTGCCAGGGCTACCTTAGAGCAGGGCTGCACTCCGGCCACGAGAACACTAATTCTCTGGAACCTGTCTTGTCCCTGTGACTGCTCAAGCTCTTGCCTCACTGAATTCAAATATGGTAACACGTAGTAAACCAAGTCAGACGATATTGTAGCAGAGCGCTTAATTGTTGGCTCTTCAAGAGCACAAAATTCCCACGATGACTGCAATAACTGTAACATCTCATGAAGAAAGAGGACATCCTCTGGAAGACAGACCCAACCGCAGGCCAGTGTAGCACTGGCTTCAGACAGCTGGGACGACCCAGCCGATATGGAAACAGGTTCTCCGTGCCACAGACCTACCATGCACAGGACATACAGCAGCGTATGCACTCGAAGCAGGAATTTCAAGGACAAAGCAGCACGGACCACACAGCAGAAGAGAGTGAGCGACGATGAATCTCAAGTGCTGGAATATATAGAAAGACACCGCTACACAAGGAGTTGCGCTTGCCCAGCCTGTGGTTTCATAAGCAGCAGGAAAGCTGCTTAAAAGCCAACGTTCACCCTCCCACACCCCTCTAGGAACTCATTCCCGTCTTCACATCACACCCCCTCTGTACTGGCACAGCTCTCCCCACGGCTGAACGATTAACCAGATGGGGAAGAACTGATTTGGCTGGAGGGAAAGAAATCCATTTTTGCAGGGTGGGCAGAGATCCCCATCTGGTTCATCGTGCCACCACAGATACCGCTGCGAGTGGAACCGGCGATGGCGAGAGGAGCTGGCACCATTGGCAAAGCCATTCAAGTGGAAACACAGGGCAAAGTTGGATGTCACAGCCGAGTTGAACCAGGTGCCACTGAAAACAGAGCATCAAGCGGAGCCGCTGCAGAGAGCATGAACATCCTCCCAGCAACGCTAATGCTCAGACAAAAAGCCCCAACCTTAAACCATGCTCACAGCCCAGCATGTTAACTGTAAACCCTTCAGGTTATTATACTGGTCATGATGGTGCTCATTATTGTAGTAGATGGTTCAAGAGTAATGCAATTATATCTTACTGGGGTTTAGTGCGCTTGCAAGGACATGAGGGTGGGGGAAGAACAGGAGTTTAAAGAAGCCACTTTCAGAGTTCCTGTTCCAGCCAACGAGCAGCTCTGCAAGCAGAGCCATCCCAGGATAACTTGCCCCTGCTTTCTACAAAGAATCAAGATGTCAGCAGCAGCTAAAGCTTAAGAACAGGTTTCCATTCTGCTTCACACTATTTCAAGCAAACGCTGCTGCAGTCCTACTGCTCCTTTCCCTGCCACAAACCTGCCTCGAACGGGCACCCACGCTGGCACACACCTGATGCGGTGAGCCGCTTCAGGGAGCTAAAATGGTCTCAGAGTAATTCGGTAAGTATACAAATTACCTTGCCAGCTTACTGTCCTGAAGGAGGAGGTGGGACTGCATAGGGAAGTGGATGGGACTTCAGCAGCACTGAGATGAGCTCTGCTACTGAACTGCACCCGAGGGCAGGTCCCAGCCCTGCTCGGGAGAGGCGAGGGCACAGACCTGAGCAGAAGGATGTATTGAACTGCTGGGGCTGCATTTACATACCATGTTAAATGAGCTGGCCTGCCGTGAACACACTGAAGGTGATATGCATACAGTGCTCTTTCCAAAAGCCGCAAACTAAAAGTCGTAGTGTTTTCAAAAACTGGTAATTCAAGGTTTTAAGAATAACTTCAGATACCTACTTCCAGAATACTGGTATGCAAATAATTTCTAGACTTTGGCAAGCGTAGGAATGCAGCTCTGCGGCTTCTTTGCCGAAGTGTCCTGAAGGCACCCAAGGCTTTTCAAAAAGCCCATGAAGGAGCACTATTTCAACAGTGAGCTCTGCAGAGCAACAGAATCATGGAAAAGCCTAGTGCTCATGGTCCTGTTTTTCCAGGTTGCACTCCCACGCACACCCAAATGCAGTGTTGGCTGCGTTTCAGGCACTACTGAGCTAGTATGTTCAACCTGCTCTGTACCAGGAGATCCTGCAGCCTCCCAACCTCTGGACCAGAGCAAATCTCTTTTGGTTACACAGCGGAAGATCTAACTGCCCATCTCCTGTGCTGCAACTTAAGTCCCACCACCTTGCGCTACCTGAAGAGTCTTTTACATGCCATCTTCTATCAGTCTTCAAATTTTAACTATCCTGACAGGCTGCTTTCCAAAAGCTTTTAGCTACACTCACCATTCTCTTTTGGGAAGACAGTATTCAAACAGTGGTCTCACTAGCACAGCGGGGGGCTAACCTGGGCCAAGCACAATAGACCACATGCTGAATTCAAGCACTATGCTATCCAAAAGAACCTAACAAAAGAGCACAGTACAAGAAAACTTTATACCTGGGAGGACAGTCTCCATTTTAACACCCTTTCTGCTACCCACCTAGTTGTTCCCCATTTTGTGCAGCTGATTGTGCCCAGGCACAGTAATATGTACTTGACTGCATTATTTTGCAGCTTATTTCTTTCTCTCATATTTCTTTAAGGAGTTACAGTCATTTTGAATGATAACCCTGTCCTTTACCACGCTTGCAGACTGTCTTTGAATATTCTGTGCAACATAATGAGAATAACCCTTATTCCATCACCGAAGTCATGAGGATGGAACATGGTGGGATTCACGACACAATGACGCAACTTCATCTTCCAGCCAGAAAATGAACCAGCTTCCCTGTTCCCAAGGGAATCCTTTTGTTTTTGTTTGGTTTGTTATTTAAGTACCTAACCCATCTGATAACCAGCAGGGATCCTTTACCCCTGCTGAAGGTAGAAGACAAGACAGCAGATAAAGATCTGTGGGAACTGGGTATCTAACACACACCATTAACACAAATCTTCTGAACATTTTTGGTTTCAAAAAGGTTAAGGCACAGTTCATATTAAACATGCAGAGTTTTCATCATGCCCCACTGACATTCAAAACTGTTTTCCATATAATTAAGAGTATCCAGGAAAAAAGTTTTATTCTTTCCTCTTTCCCTTCACAGTCTCCAAATGAATTCATCTGCCCCATTCCACAAATAAAGCAATACTTCTCTCAGTGGCTGAAGAGCTGCTAGTCAAGGATGTTTGGTATACGTGATGCTTTTCAAGGAGGATTTAAGCGGGTTTGATTTAAGCTGGTTTTATTTAACACCAAGTATACACAACTAAAAACAGATAGTCATCCTCTTCTAACACAGCCTTCAACCCTAAATTTCATCTGCTCAGCTACCAAATCTTCTCCACCATAAATGCCATAAAGGTACTACCTCCTTCGAAATCCTTACTATTAGAATTTCACAATCTGAAATATTAATACAAACTCAGGTGTTACATTGACTATATTCTTTGATTATCAAAACAGTTCTGCCATTTGAGTATATTCAACTTTGCTACACATTTTTTCACAGACTGTAGTAACCAGCCAAGTAAAAAGAAGAAATTCCGGTTCAGACAAGCCTATTTCTCACCAGTATCATTCCAGATCCAGCTCTCATAATCTGTTCTCATACATTTTTCTCTCTGTTGCTCTTGTGGAGAAGGCCTATAGAGAGGCATCTAAAACTGCTCATCAGAAAGCCTTACATAGCCAGTAACAAACAAATGCTTCTGTACTACTCCATTTGTTCAGCAAATCTTTAGACCTTGCTACTGAGTTAAGAGATGCAACCTAATCTGGCGTCCCTACAAAAATCAATGTTATAAATCAATTATAAATCTTGTTTTCTCGTCTACATGGGTGTTGTCTCCTGCCTGCTGCCTTGTTACCGAAGCCAGCAGCACGCCATAGAGAGCCCATCACCTTTTCCCCTCTGGAAGTAGAGCCCACCCTACACCATCCACCATCACATGAAAGCAGGCATGGGGCATATCACCAGATTAAGATGCAACACACTTTCCAAAGCAGTATGTGCTATCTCCTAACAGCTTCCCAATTGCTATAGTACTGTGGATTCAATGAACTTTTCATTCCAAAATCAGGAATGCACTCTGTAACAACAGATTTTTCATGCCTTCATTTTGGTCTAGCTATCGTTAAGAGGATGAAGGGCACGCTCTGCGCAAGCAGCTTCATTGTGGTGTTCCTGGGACGACAGCAGTGATTTCACAACTACAAATAAACCATTTTTTGGAGATGCCAGTGCTAACAGCAGCCTCTTGCCTTCAGTTACATAAGTGTTAGGCTCTGATCATTTTATTTTTGCCAGGATTGTTCTGCCTCAAAGGAGCTAGAAAGGAGGTGCATGGCAAGCCAAATCACAGTGAGCATGGGCAATCAGTGACTTATTTATGTCACACTGAGGCTCCAGTTGATGGATGACATCCTAAAAGAATGCAAGAACCAAATTCATGCTTATACCCATTTAACTGTCCACATGGATATCCCGGTATGTCCCAACAAGCGACCAATTTATTTCTGCACAGTTTTCAGTTTCCAAAACTCAAGCAGGATTCCAACTACATAAAGAAAACTGATAGGGTATCAAGATACTGCTTTAGAAGACACATGTGTTTTTTCTAAAAAAAGAGAATCTCCTACATCACTAAGATTAATTTTAACATTCTAGCTGCAAAACTTTATATTTGGCAAAGGGAGAGGACATGTCATGAGCAGCGAGCTATTACTATTAATAATAAACCACTCGTTCCCTCTTCACAATAACGTTGGTGCATTTTATGCTGAATACCTGCGCTAACACCACCATGAAAGACAACTTCAAAATCAGAACAAGTAGTCACTAGATTTGTAACTGCTTGTCGTGGTTTAACCCCAGCCAGCAACTCAGCACCACGCAGCCGCTTCCCCCTTCCAGTGGGATGGGGAGGAGGAAAGGGAAAAAAAGTAAAACTCATGGGTTGAGATAATAACAGTTTAATAACTAAAGTGAAAATAAAAATACACTACTAACTAAGAATAATAATAATTGTAATGAAAAAGAATACAACAACAACAAAAAAAGAAATAAGAAAAGACAAGTGATGCACAATGCAATTACTCACCCCTTGCTGACCGATGCCCAAACAGCGATCCGCGCCCCCTGGCCAACTCCCCCCAGTTTATATACTGGGCATGACGTTCCATGGTATGGAATATCCCTTTGGCTAGTTCAGGTCAGCTGCCCCAGCTATGCTCCCTCCCAGCTTCTTGCACACCTGCTTGCTGGCAGAGCATGGGAAACTGAAAAGTCCTTGGCTGAAGATAAGCGCTACTTAGCAACAACTAAAACATCAGAGTGTTATCAACATCATTCTCACACTAAATCCAAAACCACAGCTACTAAGAAGAGAGTTAACTCTGTCCCAGCCGAAGCCAGGACACTGCTGTATTTTAACTGTTTGCTCTTTGCATCAGGACACACTGGCCACGCAGAAGGGCAACACACCTGCATTTTAAGCAAACAGCAACATCTTTCATGAACTTATCCCTACAGCGATGATAACTTCAAACTCCCAAACCCCAGCCCTCTCACAGCCACATTTCTCACATTTAAGCCTACAGCTTAACAGTTAGCACTATCAAACAAAACAAGGGGACTCGGCCTGGAGAGGGGATATTAGAGCCCAAGTGAGACTTGTACATCTGCTGGACCACTTCGATTGAACTACTGAGAGCCCTTCCAACCTCACAGTGTCTCTTCCTACCCTTGAGGCGGAAAACTGTGTGAAGCTTCCCTAAAATCATTAAGAAAGAACGGAAGAACAGCTTACTGCCACTCTCAGAACCACAGTATGCATTTCAGACCCTAGAGATACACAGTCAGTGAAGATATAACTACTAGGCTGTGGCTACAGAGCACAGCTCTTCGAACCCCAAACTATGCTAGCACAGGTTCCAATTACCAGCCTTAAGTTAGCAATGAATGCAAGAAGCGGCAACCTCTTAACAAATTAATTTTTGCCACAAGGACTCCTCAAATAAGAAAAAGTTTGTTATAAATTAGCCTACTTTATCAGTTGGCACAAGAATTTGCCAGTGCTGCAAAATTAATTCTTGCTTAGCTTGCAAAAAACCACTGATGGCTGGCAATAAAAGGAAAAGAAAACCTGGGTATTTTTGTTCTGATCATCTTCAGCACTCAATCTGCAATAAAAAGTGCCGTTTAAGCTAGAGAGTCAGAAATAACCAGAATCTGACCCCACTCAAACCGCATTTTCATTCCTGAATTGATATGTTGTTATGCAATACCCTTCAGTGCTTTTAGCTGACCACATCTTCTAAATCTAGACCTTCATTAACAAATTTAAAACAGTCAGAAGTATACAAATACTGGAGTTGTTTGAGCTGACACGCGTGTTTTGAAAAAAAATGAGACTCCTATAATTAGAGGTTTGATGAGACAATTTGCTTAAACATGGAGGAAATGGACAGTCTTCTATTAACAGAGACTAAATACCGTATTCTTTCTCAACTGCATGCCCAGCATAGTAGCAACTAAAGACTATGTAACAAAAATTTGTAGCATTACAAGAGTGAAAAAAGTTTTCCATAGTTTTCTCCATTTGCAAAAGCTACTAAAAGAAGAGCACGTACTGAAGCAAAGGAGAACACGAGTGTAAAGATTCTTCAAAGTAAAATGTTTTCTAAAGTTTTTCTAGAAAAAGTAATTTAGAATTCCTTTTTCAGTCCTTCACTTTGATTCAGGAACACTGTCAGTCTTATCTAAAAGATTACAAAGCAATTCTTTTTTAAAGAAAAAAGAAAAAACAAAACCCACAAGTGATAAGGCCAAGAATTTCACTTTATGCTCACAGCAACCTTCAGCAACATCTCTTAGCTATAAACAACGAATTAGTTTCACGGGAAGAACAACTGCACCATCACTGCATGCCCCCAGACAACTCTCAACTTGCAGCTCCACCAACACATGCTGCGTGTTAAGAAGGGACAAAAAAAAAACCCACAAAAAACAAACCCCAGGAAGAAGAGTGAACATAAATGTAATCCACAAGCGTTGTTTGGATGAGTTAAACACCTTCTAAGCGACTACAATTATCTAGAAGAATATGTAAGGTTGGATGCTCTAACACACACCATCTTCTCTCCCCGCAAACTGTCAACAAGGCTGCAGACACTGAGAACAGAGGGCACTGACTGATGAGAACTTTGCAGCTTCTCCAGAAGAGCAAAGCAAGTAATAATAAAAACACACTGGTGCGATTAATTTTTGGATGCTTACCAGAGTTACCTGCAAAGCCATAACCACCTTCTGTCAAGTACAAACTCGCTAAGGGTGCACAGTTGTGCATGAGAATCAGAGCTAACAACAATCCACCTGGACAGGAATCCTTTTGAGTCACTGCCTTCGCATATGGATGACCAATTAAAGCAACTTTTGTTTAAAAAAGTACACAAAACACCACCACACAAATGTCACTGACCCACCCACACTTCATAAAAGCAACAGGAAGGAACCAGAAGGTTTGAGAGGAAGGAGTCATTGCTTGGCTGTTCTTGCTGGAAAAAAAAAAAGGATTTTAAGCTAGTAAGCCATTTACTGAGTGGAAACCAACTTATATCTGATTAAAGGCACATTTTGTCCCTCCACCCCTTCTCCTCACCCCCAGGAACAGGAAACAAGACAAAGCTACTGAACAAAAAACAGATGAGCTAAGAGATCCTGTTCAATTGGCTTTGCACCAGCGCTTTGCCTCTGGTTCTGCTGAACACTGCGTCTTTCACTGATAACCACTGACTTTTCCCTAGGCCTATGATAATATTCTGTTAAACATAATCAAATTGTCTTAACCAATTCCTGCAAACTAAGTAAAACAGCTTAAAACACCTGATGCTAAAGTACTGATGCATGCAGACCAGAAATTATTTTTTTTTCGTGAGGTTATAAGCTTTTAACCCTGCAGAACTAATTTGCATTATTCTGTTTTGCTACAAATAAACCTTTTAGCTTTTTTTTTTTTGCTACTGTTTATTGCATCTTATGTCATTATTTTTTCTCCCTAACCCCACCTGGGGGGGGGGGCAGAAAACCCACCCACACAATTGTATTGCACTCTTCACTGTACCAGTACAAAATAAGAGCATTGTGACTGAGGACTGCACCAGCAGTGGAAGTGCCATGGAGTAACAAATAAGGGCTATGCCCACTTTCCTAAAAGCCTTCCCCACATCTCTGCTTTCAGGATGCATTGTTTAATGTTAGTTACGAAATGCGTTTCCAGCTGTAATTGCAGTGGTTTGTAATTAAACACATCTTCCAAAAAGTGGAAGTGGCAGTAACTACAAAGCCATACTTTGTACAGAAATTTAAACCACTCCAGAGCTTTTCATACAGCCAAACCAGATCCTTGTTTTCTACTCTCTGAAAAAATACGTCATGTCTTTCATTTTACTTGTAGCTTGTATGAAGCCATTCAACTCTCAAGAAAGTTTCTCAGTTTAAAAGAAACTAAGTCATTGAACTGAGCCTATTGAATACAATGAAGGGACAGACACTCTGCACCTGCAGACAAGCCCGCCAGCATCAGAAGCTGAGCAGTGCTCCCGCCACGAAAGCCGCTGGACAAATTTGCAGAACAGAAGTCAGCCCAGGCTCAAACTCCTGGCTCAAGAAGCTCCTACGCTGCAGGAGCTTGGCAGAGCACCTTAGGGAAGCAATGCTACTTGTTTGCCCTTTTCTCATGGTTTTGTTTTATTGCTTGCCTGTTGCTTTTCCTTTTAGGGATGGCTTTATACACTGCCACCACCCAAGAAAAAGGTGGGGGGAGGATACGGGGAAGGGAAGCCAAATGATTGTGGGGGTCAATAAAAAGAAAGGTGGCAAGGGTCGATAATTATGACCAGGGAACCAGAGGGGGACACCAGACACCAACCAAGAGCATCCAACACTCCTCAAAGGCATCAAAGGAGCCAGAGAATACTGCTCAACAGTGTGACAAGCAGTGGGAATGGAAACAACCCCCGGAGTTCCTGTCTTATTCCCTGCTTCTGTTGCTGTTAACAGCCAGCTTGGCCAAGGCCAGGTGAAGGGCTTGTAATCTAGGGCCTCAGACAAGGCCTAGACTAATAAAAAGTTGATGGGACCAGTGCAACCAAAACCTCATGACAAGGGTCATGGAAACGGGACACTAGGCTGGACGGACCTGTCAGCTATAGTAATTGGATCACATGAATCCCCTCCACATGACTTCCAGTTCACTGTTCAACTTCTCATCTTTAAATTAATAAATAATTTAAGTTTTAAGATACTTAGACTCTGAAACACCTGGACATCAGGTACTGGTTGAAATTAACTTTATGGTAAATTGTATGTGAAGTTTATATGAGACTTGTCACTTGCATCCATGTCCACAGTCCACCATGAATTATCCAAGAACGTGAGCAACTCTTCAACATCAAGCAACAAGACTCGCTAGGTCTTTAAAGTCATGCTAGAGGAAATTAGTTTTACAAGTATACATTACAAGGACACACTTGCAAGAAAGGGGGTAGAGAACAGGCAGCTTGTACATCTTGATTAGTTGCGTTCACACAGAAGAACGCCCACTTGCACCTTCTTCCTTCTCAGCATACCACCAGTTCCGTCCTCTGCTATTCAACAAAGCCGTTTCTGAATTCGTTATTCTAGTCAATTAAAAAAACCATTTACCCATCTACGGCTTCAGCTGAAGATCTTGAGAGCACTTTGCAAAGATGAATACTGACCTGCTCGGTGTTATGCAGGTTAAACACTGTTTTATAGGCATACAGCTCAGCCTTGTTTACATGAAAAATTAAACTGACCCTTTTGGCTATGTAAAGCTACATTGCTAGTGCAGCCCTTGTGCAGACCATTTATTTAAGTGGATCTTCTGTGCTGAGTTTGCATCATCCAGAAAAAGATATGGAAAGAAGAATCTCCCCCTTAGAGCCTTAGATCTGCATAGATATCACCTATAGAAAGTACCCAGAATAAAACAGTGAATGAAAACTCTCTGAACCCTTGGGGGAGTAGGAAACGCAGCAGAAGAGGGAAGGGAAAAACACACATGCCATCAAGGCCACAAGTTCCTGACAGCATTCATTCTTACTGACTTCTCATTAACTGAGAAGAAGCAAATTTAGTATTTACCTAAATGCCCTCTCAATCTTGTGCTGAACAACAGCAAGGACAGAAGTGTCTGGCCTACACTCTCTCCTCGCTTCCTTCAGTTAACCTCCAGGAAAAGAAAAACTAAAAAATCTTTTTCTCCTGATCCTTCAGCCATCCACAAGCTCACTAGTTTCAGTCTCTTTCTTAAAGTAGCACTTGAAGGCTACTCCAGAACAAGGTGCACTAATGTGCTTACAGCCTCTTCTACTCTAACTTCCAGTAACATCTCATTTGCTCGCCAACATCAGCTCCACACAGAAATTCTTCTGAAGTATATACAGTTATACCATACACATATCTGTTCCGTAAAAGGGCACAGATAGCTTAGAAAATTGGGTGGTGTTTGGCAAAAAAGGCACACCATGAGCTTAAGCTGTATCTCATATTATCAACAGTGAAATCCTACCTGCCACACTGCTGCTAGTTCCCTAGCTTATTTGCTCTCAACCGCCTCACTGCCTTGGAAACACTACAGGAGTTCAACTCACTCTTAGATTGTAACGTACATCAACACTCCTCCCTCCTTGTGTCATTCAATGTATTAAAACAGATCTGCTGGGGAACCGATTGGCATCCAGCTTGGTTTCATGTTCTCAGCACTGTTCCACTCTCTGCCTTGGTAGCTGTCATCCCTTTAGCTATAGCTGGCCTCACATTTGCTTTTTCCATCCACAGATGCTTGAACTTAAAGCCTTTCAAAAGAGATTTTCAAGAGTCTAAATCATTAACCAAGTAGCTGTCTTGTAAATTAGCAAAATTGTAACAGAAGGGAATGTCAATAGATTGAGGGAGAATTTCCCTTTGCAAACTGTGTTAGTTTAGATCTGTGTATTTAATAATTTCTATCACTTTATAAAGCACAGGGAAAAAATGGCTACTCCTCTCTGATTCCACCAGAGCTATTTATAAACACATGTCAAAGGACTAGCAGATGTTTTCCGTAGTACATCTGGGATTAACAAACAAAAATATGTAATCATGTTTAGAGAAAAGGTAGCTGGCTCTTTAAATACAATAGTCAAGGAGGAATTATGAATCACGTTTAAGTATCAGATTTGCCAATACGAGAGTCTATACTAACCCATTGCACACCAGAAACCGGAGTTAACACCCATTCTCACCCTGACTGACATATGACTGAAGATAACGAGTCTCAGTCATTCAAGGAGAAAGATCCCACTTACAGTTGCAGTGACTGCATTCCTCCTGCGACTCCTTTACCTCAAATCTGTTTGCACCCAGTTCTGCTTTGTGGCACAGCAGGTCACTCTCAACGCTCGTCTTTTCAGCATAGCTCCTCCAGCAAGGGTGCTGGTATACAATTTTGTGGGTAGGCTCTATTTTAAGTCTCATATGCTGGATTAAAATAGTATGGAGTTAAAAGTAGTAATTATCAAACATCTGCACTTTCTCTAAAGCTGCAACTCTGTTTAACCAACGCATGAGCTATAAACTCACTGAGTAGAGCTATTCCAGATTAGCTATAAAACTAAATTAGGGTGAATTCTCAGAGTAGTAAAGGATCCACATCCTCAAGGTTATATACATTAAAGTTCCACAGCACAAGAATTTGAGTGATTTCCAGTTAAGGCACGACAGTAGAAAACAACAACAGGCATTCATCACCATGTTAGATGACTGTCTCAATACGGCACTGTCCTAACAAAATAATACTCAGTCCTCTTTTATTCATCATGTTTCCTTTAGTGTCCAGCAAAGCCAAGAGGTGCCAGTAAAAGTAAATACAGCAAGTCCTTTAACAGAAATATCATGGCCACGTAGGTATTCACTCTAGACTAGCCTTACTATCCACCTATGATGAGTAGACTGGTTTTGCTGCTAAATATTTTTGTGAGCTTTAACTAATTCTCTGCATGAGATGGATTCTCCATCTTACAGCTGCAGAAGGAAGATATTCATGCTGCTGAAAACACACAAATTACTTTTCTATTACTTCTTTCAGTTAACTTTATCAGACCAATGGAAGCCCTATGAAGAAGCTGCACATTAATGTCTGCCATTACACATGTCAGCACAGAAATGCTGATGTTTCACAAAGCTCGAAAATTTATTGTGAGGTAAATATTTACATTGGTATTTTAAATCATCAGCTTGGGCGCGGGACTTCTAATCTCTGCCCACTGTGCTCCCCCCTGCCACCTTGCGTAAACTTTTAATCTCCGATCCAGAGGCCTATAATTAGAGCTGGCTGAAAAAAATCCAAAGATCGAAGGCATGTTGTTTATTATGGAAAAGGTTAGGGCAAAGCCTTTTTAAAACAAAACCTAATAAGCCTTTGTCTGTTTTTAGACTTTTCTCAGGAGAAACATCAAAAAACATTTCCTTGATGTTTTAAAAACTGTTTCTCTGTAAATAAAAAACAGTTAGTGACTCAACATAAAATTATGCCCTTTTTAAACAAAAAGTTTCAATTCAGCAGGGAGAAACAAGTCCTACTAAACACTTAATGTGGCCTTAGCACCCCAACACAGACCAAAGGGCACCTAAAAGACTGCACATACTGTAAAGTAAGCTGGGCTTTCACCTCCATTTAAACAGAAACCTGTCTACAAACCAACCCAGGAGCTGAAAGAAAATAAACCCACAGCCTTTAGCTGGGCTTGAAAGTACTCAAAGCCTGGTGTAGCCAGCCGAACTGAGGATATGCATTAGCACAAGAGCGCAGCTAACAGAGCCTCTCCCACCTCCCCCGCTTCCCCACTCACAGCGCAGGAAAAACGCAGGAAACAAGTAACTCAAGCACCAAGAATACCCTTCGCACAACCCCCATCTCAAAAAACAAAAGAAAAAAAAAAGGGGGGGGGGGGGCCAGCAAAGAGCTCCCAGACTAGTTCAATACAGATAACCCAGACATGCCTTGAGTCATAACTCTGAAAGCTGGAACGAGGACACGGTCATGGAGGCTCGTACCCCGGACTGGGCAAGTGAGTGATCGATCGATCACCCTCGCCAGAAGACACCCGTCGCCTCCTGGGCAGGGCAGGTGGACCAAGGGCAGACAGGCAGGGAAGTGCGCCTTGATCACATCCAATTCTTCACTAAACATAAGTGCGCTGCACACTGTCCTGCAAACTTCGAGCCTGAAAGATTTCACGTGTGCTGAACTAGCATGAGCAATGAATAAAAGTCGCCTGATATATATTGCCCAGTGACGCCACGACCACAGGCTGCAGGGACAAGGGTCACGCATAAACCGGTGGCTGAGAGTTGATACGCTCCCCCTACTTTTTGGCTGTAAAAAGTAGCACGAAACTTCTTGTCAGCAAAGGGGAAGCACTCACCTTACTGCATACTAGCAGATTAGAGATGGGTGTCAAAAAACGTGGCAGAGCCAAGCTAAGGGGGCGGGGGGGGGGGGGGGGGGGGGATATGTTCCCAGTGAAGAGAGGCTGTGTTTTGTGTATTGAAACAGAAAAACCACCTCGGGCGAGAAGGAGGATGCTCACTTCAGCTGCACCGCCAAGAGAAACTCGGGGGGTCGAAAGGAGAAGGAGGAGCACACTAGGGCCAAGACCAACTCCGTGTCGCTAGCCGGGCGGGCTGCCCTGCCCGCAGCCGCCCTGCCCGGGCCCGCTGCCGGAGAGCGGCGCCGGGGCGGCCCCGCCGGGCTGTGCCCGGCTGCGCGGGGAGGAGCCTCTGCCCGCAGCCCCGCTGCCACCGAAACTTCTCCAGGAACCGGGCTCGTCCGGCGCTTTTCCTCCGGGAAATAACGCTCATCAACCCAAAACACAGCCGGCTCCCACCCCCCTCTCCAAGCCGGCCTCCAGGCGCCCCCCCCACCCCCCGCACCGGCCTGGCCCAGCGCGGCCTCCGAGCGCGGCCGGCCCAGGCCCACGCCCCACAGGCGGCGGCGGCGGCGCGGCCCGCTCGTCTCCGCCGGGCCGGGCCGGGCCGGCCGCGCTCCACTCCCCTCGCCTCAGCCTCCCGCCGCCGCCACCCCTCACAGAGAACCGGCGGCCGGCAGGGCCCAACCCGCCTCACCGCGCAAAAGTTTCCAAGTGAGGTGGGGTGGAAAAAAAAACCCCAACAAACCCAACCCCAAAGCGGCGGTGCCGCACCCGAAGACCCCACAACTTTACCGGGGAAGCAGGAGGATCGCCTCACCGCCGCCTACTCGCTTCGGTCCGGCCCTCGACCGCTTTTGTCTCTCTCGACGACCGCTCCCGTCCCGCTTGAGGAAATCGGCTCTTCCGGGCGCCTCCCCGCCCCGCGTTCCCCTACCCGGCCCGGCCGCTCTTCCCGGCACCGCCCGCCGCACCGCCCCCGCGCCCTTACCGGCACCGCCCGCCGACAGGTGAGGGCCGGAGGCGGGCGGGAGACCCGAGGGGCGCCCCTCGGGTCTCCCGCCCGCCTCCGGCCCTCACCTGTCGGCAGGGCCGGCTTCAGCCGTTTAACTGAGGGGCTGTATCCCCTCAGGCGAAAAGGGGAGGTATCCCCTGAAATCCCTTTCCACAGCCCGGGTTAGGCGTTATTTTTTTGAGGCAGGATCAAAAGATTTTTTTAGGTCATAAACCCGGCTTTGTCTTCCTGAGGTAGCGAGGGGCGCGAGAGGTCTGTGGAGAGGATGGGGACTGGGTTTTGGAGGAGGTGGAGGAAAAATTACATCTCGGTTCCTCTTGGGTTTTGTTTTTAAAACCTGAAGTATATTAACCTTCTCGAGACCTGTTGCTGTTAGGAAAAGTCTTGGTTTTATGCCAATGTCTCTAGTAACAAGAATACAGGGGTGAAGGGACACGGGAAATCCCTGCGGAACAAGCAGTCGGGTCAGCAGAGCCCCTCTCAAGAGAGGGAGGTTTTAGGAACCCAACCTCAATCCACAGAGGTAGGTTTGCAGATGGTGAGAGCCGTCTTTAAGCGGTCATTTGTTTCAAAGGTTTCTTTGAAAAGTCTCAGTGAGCCTCTTGTGTGAGAGTGACCATTTTTATCCTACAACAAATTACTCCGGGATTTTTCATGGTGTGTTTTGAGATGGTTTTTAATACAAATGTCTCTATAGAACTTACACTTGTACTGGATTGTAAAAACAATTGAATAAATTTAATACGTTTCATGACTCATTTGCCAGCACTTCTGAGATACCTGAATCTACTCACTCCATCCTTTTGAGCAAAATAGAGAGAGATTGGGCAAGCTCCAGGGAGGTAGGTTCATTCAAGGTAGGTAATTCAGCCGAGGGAGACGGGCAGCCCGTGTGGATCCCCGAGGGGGCCGGCCCCCAGGTCAGCGTCACGGCAAAGGCACGCCATGGTTCAGGACTGTGACTTTCCTCCGGGTCCTGGTTCAATGGCGTTAGCAGGGACGTGTTTCCAATTTTTGCCGTACTTCTACGAGCCTTTCCTGCAGGAAGACAGACCATGTCCTGCAGCGATTCAGATTGCATTTTTCCTTCCTGCAGGTTTAATCCAAGAAAGAGATCCAAGACAAGGAAATAAATGGAGTACCATTGTTTTACAATCCAGAAAGAAAATAGGGATCAGGAGTCCAACCTTGTTGGTGAGTGAAGTTAATCGAAAGAAAGTGAGATCTGTAATTATGATACTGACTGAGATACATGTTATTAAAATAATATAGGGTCTTCCGTGCCTTAACAAACAGGCTCTCCTCTGGAAACACAGAGAAAACATTTTTTAAGCGCTTTGTATTTCCTGCTTGTACCAAACTATTAATATTTTGGTGTCAGTTGCACCAGGGATTCAAACTACTCATTTCTGATCTGTAGCATACTCTCAGTAAAATTGAGTTTACACTTCAATAGCTTGCTTTCTTTCATTACTCCTTTTAATATCATATCTTGGCCTCCTGTGGTGGCTTCCACATTCGGCGGTTCTGCACATCTCACATCCTTTCAGGACAAAATGTCAGATTTAAAAAAAAAAATCCCTTTTAAAACTACAAACTCAAAGGTAGAAGGCCTGGAGTTGTGGAGAATCACACGTTCTGCACTGCGACGCTGAAAAGCGAAGGAAAAAGTAGATCAACTGGCAGCTCTGTTGGTTCATGGAGCGAGTTAAAAGACTCAGCAAACAAAAAACAAAATTATGTAAAAATAGAGCCAGCTAGGTTGAGATTGGACTTTGTCTCTTAACAGCTGTCTCTGGAACATGGTGGCAGGCTTTGTCAACAAGACTAAAATGCAGGGTGTTGTTTAGACAGGCACCCAGGAACAATAGCTAACACTTCCCATCCCAGTAAATGTCATTAAGACAGCATCAGGCTGTGCCGGCAGCTTGAAATCTAATCCATTTTCTGAAATGAGTTAGAAGTTTTCTGCTTGACCGCGAATGTTCCTTTTCACAGTGTTTGTGGTTTTGTAATCCCATTTCCATGGGTTTTTTTTAAATGTTTCTCTCACCCCTTTTCGCTAGGTGAAAACCAAATGTAAGCCGGGGAGAGGACAGGTGAGGAGAGGCCGCCGCAGCGATACTGTGGGTAGATTGTTACGTGCATAAAATAAACAAACGCTTTCAGTCTTGCCTCTGTTAGGGCAATTCAAGGCGTAGCACGTAAGAGCAGAACGTGGTTGGTGATTGCGCACTCCTGGCAGCACGTCCGCATTAGTCAGATGTGTGCACAAGGGCAATCCCTGACTAGTGCCACCTGAAGACACCCATGTGGGCGTAGTCACGGCAGGAAAGCTGCCGTTTCGCTGTTAAATCCTGGGGTAGGTTTGTGTGCTAAGCAAGGAAGGGTCTTGTTTATGTAGCACCTGGTGTAACTACGCTGTCTGCTAGTCCCAGCATACACGGGGTCTAAATTATATGCTTCAGCTGGAACTGGATTTTCTATTTCTGTGACAACATTGCTGAAATGAAGTAGTTGCTCCGTGTGTCCGTTCATGCCCGTTTCAAAATGTGTTTGATCTTTATGTTTTTTAAAAAGAACAGTTTAGTTTTGTTATTTGTGAGAAGTGAGTGTTGAAACAGAAGTGAGGGGTGCAAAGACAGGACTGCTGGGGCAGGAGAAGGTAATGGGGGAATTAAGAGGGAATGAGAGAGGGAAGGAAATAACAGGAATGAGGAAAAGTGGAAAAGGTGTAAAGGGGTGTAATGATGGGTGGAAGTCACTGCAGGAGAGGCTCAATGGGCAGCAGTCGACCAACAGAAAGAGGAAAAACTAAAAATACGGTAAAAGACTCTCAGGGTCCAAATACCAGAGGGTTGAGGCCATCTGCAAGCTGATGTCATGCTGTGCAGCGAGGACAGCCCCAGGGCAGCCGTGCTGTGCCACCAGCTGCACTGACTGCAGAGGAGCAGTTACACGGTGCAGCCTTGTCACCTCTGCTGTCTCTGTGGCGGTGCCCGTCCCTGGTCTGCCAGCGAGGGGGCCAGGAGCAGGGTAGGGACCTCACAGCTGGGTGAGTTTTGCTATGGGGGTCCCCCAAAATGCAGCATCCCCTGAGGAGTGGTGGCTCTGGTGAAGCCAGCAACGTAGCAAAGTGACAAAATTGAGGGTGTGGCACAAATGTCATCTCCTGGATGCTATGGCATCGAGTCCTGGGGACTCTCCAGTATTGGTCTCAGCGTCCCATGCAGCTGGGAGGCATCACCATTCCTCTTCAGGGCTCACATACATAAGGAAGTAAGATCGTCTCCCAAGATCCGGTTAGGAATCAACATCCGCACAGCCAGGAAGCAAATCCCAATGTCCCGGGGCCATGCATGCCTCAGGATTTCATTAGCAGGGTGGAAACGCATGTAGGAGGTGCTTTTGGTGGGACTGCAGCTACGCCACCTAAGCTGTACGTCACAGCAGAACAGCTAAAACACCCACCTCGATGAAACGAACCTCAGTCAGGAGGAGAATGGATTTACCGGTACATCTGCATCTATACTGGGGCTCCTTCTGGCACCGCTGGCTGCCTGAGGATCCGACCTTGCTGCCCCAATCAATGCTGCAATGCCTCCGTGGTCAGCACACGCTGTGCCAGCCACAGCTACAGCCATGGGTGCTCACTGCTCCAGGGCTTACGACTGCTGTGTTCACCATCACTGCCCACCCTCTCCAAGGAAAACTGTCTACTAGAAGCATGCCCCGGTTCATACTCAGGAAGCCATTGGATCCTAACCAAAACACTGTCTCTTCCTCCACCACTGAGAGCTCCTGGGGCCTGTGGAAAGAGAAACCCAGAAGCAATCCATAACGCCAGCATGACCACGAGCACAGGGACTGGTGGCACCAAGCAGCATCCCCCCACGCACACACACTACAGCACAGGCACCCTGAACAAAACAGGCAGAAACCGTAATGAGGAGAAATTGTGCTGTCCCAAAAGGCTCAGCATGAACTGGGTTCACTGGTTGCTGCTTTGCCAACTAGGGAACAGCCTAGCCGGCGTAGTTTGCATTCACCTCCGGTTCACACAGCCTTTGTGTAATAAACCGTCATAGCCCCAGAGAACGGAACATTCAAAAAAGCGCCCTGAGGCAATGCATAGCAGAAGCCTGAGAATCCTACTGCATGAGTCACTGACCTCCACACACTGCATCTATTTCAGCCTTTAATTAATAAGGTTTTACATTTCTATGGCACTTTCCATCTGGAAAGATCCTAAAATGCTGTGAAGACTAAGGGCGTACAGCACCATTGAAATGTGGTTCCCGGAGAGGTGGGACCGTGTGGGGAAGGAAAGCTTAGCCAAGGGCACTGGGGAAAAATATTCTTAATTTTAAATGGAGCCTCTGTTACATCACTGGGTATTTAATATCCATGGAGAACAGACAATAAGATTTTAGTTTCTAAGGCACCGCTTGAATAAATAGGCATCGTAGATTGCTTTCTTTATCCAGGAGGGATGCAGTGCAAAACAGGTATTGGGTGATTTTAATTTAGGGTGTTAAAGGACCACAACTTAAGCTACAAATTTAAACCGTCATTGGATCAAGGCTTTCCTCCCTCCTGATGAGTAAGTTATTCCCAAATGCTAGACACAAAGCAGAAGCCAGTGGAGGAAACAAGTCCCACGCTGACAGCACCTGACCTTACACTCAGAGCACCAAACTCCCATTCATGCTCCCTGGGAGCTCAGCAGCGTTGCACGAGGCTTCAGCAAGGTAAAAGCTGGCCCCAAGCACCAAGTGGGCAATTGAGAAAACAACGTGGAAACAGTCCTCCTGTCCCAAGGCTGATGCGACCCCCGAGGGGAGCTGGGGCTTTGCTAAACCGGCACGAATCCCTTCGTTTCTATTTCAAAAGATTAAACTAGTCGAATCGCTCTGCTCGGCTGACTTCCCTCGGCAGATGAGCAGGGCCTCGCTTGCGCTAAACCGAGGGCAGCTGAAATGACTGTAAGCCACAGCTGGCATCCCTCTTCCTAAGTACTTGGCCAAAATAGGCTGGGAGCACTTGGCCACAAAGAATTTTCAAAAGTCAAAATTCTCTTTTTCTCAGTGCAATTCCGCCCCATTTTTATCTGCCACTTTCTGGAAGAGATACACAGGCATTGCCACGGCTAATCGTAAACTTTCATTGCTTCCCGAGGAGAAATTGCAGGCAAATTACAGGCTGGCACACTCTTTTTATGTCTCTCCTGCTCGGGGCATGTCAGCACTGCTGCATTCCCTTCTACCCCCAACACATTCCTCCCTGCCAAGTCCTCTCCGTGCTTACTGACGCACATTAATGACCTGCCTCCATAATTAACACATCTAGCACCACATTCAGCACGAGATGAGTCCTCAGTGCTATGTCAACGGGATGCTGGAGAAATGCGCATCCCACGCGTGCAGAGTGGGATCACTCCCGACTTCCACCTCCACCCAAGCGTCTCTCTTGGCCACACCGCACTTGAGCTCCACCTGCTAGTTAACCCAGAGCAAGGGCAGGGCTCGGTCCTGGCCGTGTGTGTACATTAAGCCTGTGGTTGCACCATATCTGATATTCCCTTCCCTGTGTGCTCCTGCTAACTCACACATGCCGTGCAAAGCTCCACATCGCTCCTCTAGGCACACGAAGAGGTGATGTCCTCACCTCTCAACGCTGCAGGCTGGCGTGGAGGAGCACCCTTAATCCTTCATGTTTCAGCATTTCTGAGGAGAAGGTATTACTAGCAGATATTAATTATCCCTCTCCCATGAAGAGAGAAATACGCGTGAGCCGTTTTTATACTGCTGTAGTAGCAGGGAAACTGAGGCAGAGCGGGTTAGTGTTCGTATCCCTGCAGCTCCCACCCCAAGCTCATATCCCCGCCATCCCCAGCCCTGAGTCCGAGCCCAGGACCACGCTGCCTGCACTGCACCAGAAGGCCCTGAGGCTGGAAGTCCCAAAACCATGTGGCTTTTTAGGCATCGAAACTTCATCCAAAGGGAGAAATCCTGTCGTCAAGGTGAAAAGCATTGCTACCGAAATGTGATCAAAGAGAGAGTTATCAACTTAACCGTACTCAGGAGTTTCTGTTCCAGACAAGAGAATTATCAACGAGAAACCAATCTTATAAGGTAGCTGCTATTGACAGGGAAATAAAAGGAATACAGTTCTTACCAGACAGACCTAAGTTGCTCCAAATTGCTGTCAGCTTGAAATATCTTGCTGGTAATTTGTTTTCAAATTCTTTCTCCCTAAATTTGATTTGTTGCTGTACAGTGGATGATCTATTCTGCACAGCATCTCAAAGAGCATTCCCGTTGTCCTCTCGCTGATTGTTTGTGAGCTATCACTTCTGGGAGTTGGCAGCATTTATTATAAAAAAGGACATCATCACTTGAAAAGCAGATTTTGTCTGAGGATGCGGTATCCGCTGCCCTTACAAATAGCAGCTAAGATTACTGGGAGGAAAGTCATCAGGGAAAAATCACATTTCCTCCCCATCTTTGAGCTTGTCTGCCTGGGCAAGTGGCCATGCTGTGTGTCTGTACCCCGGGGTGGGGAAAGAGTGGGGCAGCATTTTCTAACAAGACTTGAATAAATCCTTTTACCAGGATCCTTTTTAACCAGGAGAAAATTAGTAGGCTTTCCCACCTCCTGTGGTATTGTAGCAAGAGGATGAACATCACACCCAGCATTTTTTTCTGCTGATCTCTGCTCTTTCTTATGTGAGAGAGGAAAAGGTAACACTGACTTATGAAGCATCCTGCTGGGTTCAATGATGTCTCCTACGTGGTATGTCTGGGGCTTTCCCATGCCTCTGAACAATCGCTCCCAGCTCTCCAGAAACTTGGTCACTGCACAGGATATCTTTCTGCATACTTGACACAGAGGTAGAAATGCGAAGCTGAAGTCTCACCTATCCGTCTGGATCCATCCAGCCTGTGTGTGGCTGCCAATGAGAAAAGCAGTATCCTTGCCCCAGCTTTCTCATTCAAGAATGTACATGTCTCTTTGTTTCGTGCTTATCTAAACCCACTTTGTCCAATGGTTTAAGCAAATTCAGAGAAACTCCAGTTTGGGACGAGGAGCTACCTCGGGTTAGTTACATGGCTTTAAAGCGTGGACAGAATGGATAGACTTGCCCCAGCCTGCCTGAGCCCGGCTCGCAGGGCACGATGTCCCAAAGGGCTGTCCATGTGGCTTCTGGAAAATATAGGTCTCACCCGTCTCATGCGTATAGCTGTATTGGATTAAAAAAAAAAAGGAAGATAACAGATATACCTGGTACTTGCTTATTTCTGGATCTTTCTGGGGAAAGTATTGGCAACTGTAGCATATTTCTGCTCACCAGCTTGTCGGCGGGACCCATAGGTGGAATTGCTGTGGCGAGGGCGCTGCCAGCACTATGTCAGGCACTTCAAATCACCCCAAGACCTCGTGCCGTGCTTTGGACAGGTCTTGGTGCCATCCAGAGCATGGAGAGAACTGGAGAGTTGGGAGCTGGTGGAAGGATCACGCTCCATGCACTTAGGCACTAGAAAACTAATAATTGTTGCAAAATGCTCAAGAGCAGCAGAAAACACAGCGCTAATTCAGCTGGCTGTAATTTTGCCACACAGTTTACCCTGACATCACATCAGGGAAAGCTGCACTTAAGCAATTGTAACATCACTGAAAAGATTGAATTAAGAGAAAAGAGAAGGAACATAAACTTCCCACTATTGTTATTTTCAGAAAGCAAACAACAGGAAGAGCCAGTTAAAAGGCCTTGAGCTCCGAACTGTTATTCCTCCCTGGAAACCAGCCACATGAGACACAGAAACACCCTGAGCCCTGCGGGAGGTCCGCTCTGTGCCCACCTTGGGGGACACGGGCCTGTTCCCATGGGCAGGTCCCTGCAGAGGGCTACCTTGCTGCCCTGGCTTTGGCTGTCCTCGGCATTTGCTTTGCTCTGCCGTGGGATGCCCCGAGCAGATGGCTTGATGCTGTGCCCTGTCCGGAGCAGCAAATCTCCCAGGTGCCACTGCCAGGGCTTGGGACACGGCTGTGTCCCCGAGCACAAGTACTGCAGTGGGGCTGCTCGGGAGTCAGCAATTTTTCCTCTTTGCAGGAGCAGGCTGAGCCTTTCCGAGGTGACCGAATGCGGGTGTCAGCTGGGCAGGAGCAGCACAAATCAGTCTCTCGCTGCTTAAAAATATATCTGTATATCAGATCCAAACCCTTTCCTCTAGAGTCTTGTGGCAGAAATTGAGTTTTAAAATGCTCAATTATTTATAGCTGAAATGCTGGGGAAAAAAACCAACCTCATTTGTCCTGCTGGAGCAGAGCGTGCCGGTCCCTGTCACCCACTGCTTGCACAATGCCCGAGAGAAATGACATCTGGCCGGGGTAATGAGGAACAAGGCGGAAGGAGTAGTGCCCAAAAGCAGGGTGCAAGCACCCCAAAGCAGAGCCAGTTCACACAGGGACATGGTCAAACCCAGATTATCACAACCCTGAGGTGTGCCAACTGTTGCTTCCATGCCTGGGTGTTAATTATCACCAATTAGGTGGGGTGGGTGGTTCCTTAAGTACAGGCTGCTTCTGGCAGATCAGGGAGAAAGGACAGGTTTTGTAGACCCACAGATGTTGTGTCAAAGGGATGCTTTCGAGATTTAGCAGCTTTTAGGAGGGAACCTGTGGGAGTTCCTCCAGAGGAGGACTGTCTGCCTAAACTTGCTTCCCACCCCCACCCCTTCCCTGTGTTTTGGAAGAGCTGCCGCTTGCCAAGGGCCCAGCATAAGGAGCGGGCGTCGCAGGTCTCTGCCCAGTGAAGGAAGAGACCATAATCCAAGGTGATGCATGACATGAGGAGCAACAAGAACAGATGAAAGGTGGCAAAGATGAGACACCAGGGGACAGAAAGACAGCAAGGATCACATGACTGCCGGACAGGGGCTGGAAGAATTTTGTGTGGCTTCTGAACATAAATTAAGAATTATGGCTGTGCAGAGTCTCTCTTCCTTACCAAGTTCCCCGCTGTTTTTCCCTAGTGCTCATGGACAGGCAGTGGCATGGGGAGAACGATGGGGAGGGATGGTTTGAAGCCAAATGAAATACCTTCTTCTGGCCTAAATTAGGCAAGTGAAGGGAACCACCAACTGGGGTCCTCTTCTCCCTACTCCCTCCTGGGGAACAGACTCCCTCCTCCCCGTCCTGGGGAACACAGACATTGGGAGGAGTCTGAAATCCCAGCACCTTTGCTTGGCTGCTTTGTGGTGCATCACCCTGAGCAGTGGTTACAAACCACAAGGATGATGAGGCGAGTGCCTGTAACCATGGCAATCCTCTGCAGCCGCATCCTTCCCCGCTGCAGCCCTGGGGCCGGCGGACATGGGGGCCACCCCTTGCCCCATAGCAAGTGGGGACTGGTCCTGCCACCTGGATTTTCCAGGGAAAAAGGTGCAATCCGAAGGGAACACTCACACCAGATAACTTGGAGGTGGTCCCAGGCGTTAGGGACAACCGTGCCATAACAGGATCTGCCAGGTCAAATGCCAGCAAGAAGCCCTTTCGGTCCAGCTCCGAGACAAGCATTGCCCTGTCCCTGGGGAGCGTCACCCTGCTCCGGCTCCGCAGCATCCGTCCTTCTTTCACAACATGATGTTCGGGCACTCCAGAGATTTTGGGCCACATCCTCCAGTGAAACCAGTAAGGGTTACAGCATTTGGAAGCTGAGGAACTGGTGGTTTGGCTTTCTATTAGGATAAAGCTGCTTAATTCCTTCCCACCTCAGCACTGCCTTCCTGCGCAGCTCCGTTAGCGAGGCCTGCACACAGAATATTAGGGATTAATGAGACAGGTGATTAAATACAGTTCTGCTTAAATTCAGTCCCGAGAGGATGGATGTGGAACTGCACTGCTGTGAATTAAGCAGTAAAGCGGGAAAAAGTAGAAAACATGGCAGGGAAGTGGTTCTGTTTCATTAGCACTCTCGTGCCTGACGATCCCAGTGCCTCTGCCCACTTAAGGTGCGATTGCAACGCGATTTTGGTAAACCTGCGCAGACTCTGGTCTCGGCTTGCCACAGCCATGCTGCAACCCTCCGCTGCGGCTCGGCCAAAGCCAGGGACAGGTGCTCGTGCAAGGGCCAGCGATGCAATCAGGAGGGGAGAAAAAAGGCAAAACACAACTTTTTATTGAACTACTGCCACTGTCTTGTGCTAATACTGTTTAAAAATCCCATCCGTGCCACACGTTCACCTCCAGCATGTCCTCTAAACCACCATAGCTGTATCAGCTCAGCAGGGCATGGATGCGGCCCTGGGGGATAGGGCAAGAGGTACTTTGCGGTGCAGAGCAGCAGCACGTATTTTTAGGGCAGGCAGAGCCCCACAGTATCTCCTTACATTTGCAGAAGCCATCTGAAACCCCGTACAAGTCTAAAAGTAGGGAAGTTGCAAAGAGCAATTGTAAACCCCTTCCAGTGAGAGCACTTCAAATCCATGGCTCTCAAAGGGCTCAGCAGTGGTGGCCAGCACCATTATCCCCTCCTTACAGATGGGGAAACCAAGGAAATTATTTGCCCTGTGTAACCCGGGAGAGCTGGGAATGCAGCAAGATCCCAGATTAGAGAAATCTCAGCCCTTGGACCATAAATGAGTTGTCAGATGTCAGCATCAAAGGCTATAAAATCTGAGCCCTGCTGCCCAGCTGGCCTGTGCAGTTGGGGATGTCTTAATGCTGGCAGGTCCGAGATGCAGTCAGGACTGCCCAGCCCCAGGCCCTCTGCTAGCAGCTTCGGTTTCCTTCCAAGATACTGGGATAAAAGCTTCCCGTGAGCGTCACTAAAATCGTTGAGAGCAGATAACTCCAAACCCTCCATCTGCTTGCAAGTCTCCACTGACCGATAGCCACAAGAGCGTGCACAGACTGAGCTCCCTCCGCTCAGGAGTAGTGGTGCGGTGCCCACTAAAACACCTGGGTTTGTGCTCTTCAAGACCTCGTGTCCGGATGAAGCGGTCCCTCGTGCTGACCACAAAAAGGCCAATTCTTGATTGCACAGTCACTGGGCTTCAAATTCCCATTTTCTCCCCCACTGCCTGGCACCAGGGCATTTTATCCACACCCTGGCTCCTGCTGCCAGCTATAACACAGGTATGGGGACTACTCAGCTGCTCAGGAGTGGAGAAGCCTGCTTGTAAACTTAATATTACTTGAGGTTTGCTCAGAATTCATGCCTCAGGTTGCAGTTTGATCGAGTGAGCCAGTCCCAAGTGCTTCTGATGGATATAAAAAGGATATGCAATCAGACGTGCACTTAAGCAAGTATATTACCAAGTTAAATGACTTCAGTTTTACTAAGCTAATTAAAAATGGAACAAAGCAATGATCAGATTAAGGTCATAATTAATAACTCTATAGGTTCAAATTATCCAGTCGCCAAATAAATACTGCATGTAATCAAAGGAAGCTGCGGCTGCTAGCTTGAGGGAATTAGTGTCCTGCTCAGAGGTCTTTGGGAGGCAAGAGCTACCTTTTGAGCAGTGACCTCAGCTCGCCGAGACAGCGTGTTAACCTTGCTATCGAGGGGACACCCTTCCTAAGGCTTGGGTGTCTGTATGAGCCCAGGTTGCTCCCTTAAAGGGACTCAAGTGGACTCAGGATGGGCAAGAGCCCCTCAATCCCCACGTCCCAGGTAATCAGGGCAAGAGCCACTACCCACCAGCAGAGATCACGTCCCTCTTTGCTTTCCATGCAGCCATTTCTCCTTTTTGGTCATTTTAATGCTTTGAAAATTTCTTAAAGTATCGTGGTTTTTTTTTTTTTTTAATATACCAGCAAAGAATCAGGCAATTAATATGGGCTTCTAAAGTGTTCCAATAGCTTTTAACGTAAAATGTAAAAGCAGATTGCCTCTTTAGGAGCCTGAAGTTAATGAAAAGTTTCCCAGGCCAGTTATGGAGTCAGACCAGGACACTGCTCCAGCAGCTCAGTGGGACCCCAACACGCCAAGCACAGCCGGGATTGTCGGGATCCACCAGGATTGCTCTGCCACACATCCATCGCCCAGATCATCCTTAAAATGGCACCCAAAGAAGGCACCTTACCCTAGGCAAGGACAGGATGGTGATTTTCACAGCGCTCTGATCACTTCTGGGTTGTACCACAACAAGCACCAGCAGCTTTAGCTGCGTGATGGAGCCAGGGCGTAATTCCCCAGCTGCCTGCTCGCCTACGGCCGCCGCAGTGCTTGCGGGGAGGCCAGCGTGGCTCGGCTGCAGGCAGCTCGGCCGCAGGCTGGGCTTACCCTGTGCTCGGCGAGGCAGAGACCCCAGCGTGGCCCCCGGCAGCTTTCATCGCACCTTGGCTGGCTTCTGCCGCCTCTCGCTCCGCTTTCTGCTATAAAGCTGTTTCTTGGGTTTTGCTGTGATGCAGAAGAGCAGGAAACGTGGTTGTCGCTCGGTTCGCAAGAGAGGGTTTTGGCAGAGCTTTCAGGGGAGCTGCTGTGGCGGGTGGATAAGCCCAAGGGATTTTTAGCATAAGGAGGGGCTCTGCCTGGGTGTGCTGTGAGAGACAGACCCTTTGCGGGGAAAACATTCCCCTTCCCACTCAAGCAACCAAACCATCAGGGAGGGGGCTGTGAGCAAAGGAAGGGCATTTTCCGAGTACTGCCAAATTGGGGACCTCACAGCCTCTGGAAGCCAAAACCCATCGGTGGGCTCAGAAGGGATTAGACAAATTCAGGGAAAGAAAAGCTTCATTAATGCTCCCTGAGAACAGGGCTCCAATGCAACCCCAGCTCTAGAAACCTTCAGCCCCTCAGTCATGGGTGATGGAGACCCTCGATTGCTCCCTCAGCCACACCAAGGGTGGCCGAGGGTGGGCTGCCACGGGGGGGGGGGGGGGGCTTTGGCCCAGCACCACATCCTTTACATCAGAAATTGCATCCAAATTTAGATAAAAAGAACATAAAATCCTGCATAAAGGCTGCAAATGTTCACAACTGCCTCTGAGAGGCTGCTGGGCTGGCACAGACCAGCAGTGAGTGGCTGCCTGTGCAGGCAGCTGCCTGCCCTGCGCCCTGGTACTCTCCCGTCTCTCCTGGCAGATGGAGAAGAGATACAACCATGGACGCACACCCGGAGGAGCCCTCTGCGTCAGCCCGGCAGGGCTTTCCCATGAACTTTTTCTCTAATGATTTTTTAATTTTATATTATTAACAAAAACAGAGAAATCTGTTGTAAAACTAGCACTTGGCTGCCTGCACTGACGCAGGGACAGGCATAGGGCGGGGATGCCCAAGAGGGCCCGGCAGGCAGCAGGTCACTTCGTCGGGTACCGCAGCTGCAGAACTCAGCTCCACACCGATATCCATCACCAACACCCAGGCAGCTGTCATGGCTCAGGGGACCGCATCCCCTCCTCCCCAAAACACGCTTTCTGCCTTTGGGAAGGTGCTCCTAAGCTATGTCAGCAACGCCCCGAGCAGTAAGATAAGCCACAAAATCAACGCCATGAAAAGCCACAACAGTCGGCTTTCCAGGCAAAAAGTTGCAGGAACTCACATCACCGAGCATCTCGGCTCGCACAAACCCGCATCCCCCCGAGCAGCCCCAATCCTGCCGCCCCCGGCACTGCAGCAGGGCTGAGCAGCCGGGGCACGGCCGCCTCGCCTGCAGAGGAGCTGCTTTGCTGGCAGACTCACCTGGGTCATTCTCATGGCAATGTCTAGGAGACAATTTATTTTTTCTCCAGGCCAGCCCTTTTCTGCTGAGTTTCTTTCCAGCCCAGCAGCCTGGAGGGAGGACAGCACTGACATGCTCACAGCAGCTTTGCAGCGTCCTCAGGATTCTTAATTAGAGCAGACATAAACACCTTTGACACAGGTTGTGAGGTTTCTGTCCTGTTACTGAAGCACCAAACAGGCTTCAAAAGAAGACATAATATCTCAGCTGGAGCCACTGGGGCCGGCGCTTGCTCATGTACTCACCTTGTGTGCCCAGCCGCAGCCCGTGCAAACCCCACTGGCTCCTTCAGCTCCCCTTGCACCCATCCCATCCCATCCCATCCACCTCCCACCAGCCCACGGCCACACCAGGCTGTGCTGTGTGGGGCACAGAGACCTCACAGCACCCAGGCACGGAGGGAGGACGGGCAGAAGCACAGCTACAGCATCCTGCACCAGCATCTCCCTTGGTTCAGCACAGCTTTGCTGGCTGCGGGCAGGGTGTTAGGGTCAGGCAAGCAAAGTATGTGCTCTCCTTGCCTGGGAGCATAAACCACCCCACCCCGTGTCTTTACTATGGGCTGGGTGCTCCCTCTCTGAACCATTTGTAGGTGAGCACATGCAGGGGGTTTCTCACTGTAGCCACCAGCAAGGGACAATGACCAGCTCTGCCCTCCCCTCCACCTCAGCAAGGGGCAGCTGCTTTTGGTCTCTTAAAAAGTGATGTGGTGAACATTAGCTGTGGGTGAGCGGCACCTGGGAATAACCTCCACCTGGGAATAACCTCCACCTGGGAATAACCTCCACCTGGGAATAACCTCCACCTGGGAATAACTGCCCCCTGGGAATAACCTCCACCTGGGGATAACCCCCACCTGCTCAAAAAGATGCATTGTCTGGATTTTATCTCACCACGGGCAGACCAGCAGCCCCAGGCTGAGGCTCGGGAGGTCTCTGTGCTTCCCATGGAGATGCATTTCTTCCAGCTGGCAGAGTCCGTCCCTGGAGCCGAATACAGCCACCCATCCTCTGCTGCACCTCCGCACGGTGGCCAGGCTCCAGCAGCCAGCTGGGGATGCTCCGGAGGGGCTGGTGAGGGGCCGCGTCCCCCTGCGTGGCTGAGGCGGGGGGCTGATCTGCCTGGCAAAGCCTGGAGATTACAATCTCCCTGCAAAAAGCAATTTATTTTGACAACTAAAAAAAGGAAGCGGTGCGGTTAGAGGCAACAAAGCTTTTCTGCGTGCACAACAGTAGAAAAACACCCATCGCTTGTCCCGGCTTCAGCAACCAGGGGAGAGAATAAGCTTAATTGCTTTTGTAAATTAATTGTACAGATGATTTGCTTGTGGCACGTGTGAGTTTTGCCCTTCAGTATTGAAGGGAAGTTGCCCTTTCTGCCTTTGGAGGCCTGTGATGGATGCACGCCAGGCACAGGTCTGTTCTGCCAGTGGCGTTTGCTGCTGCGGGCTGTGCCCAGCCTCTGCTGCACCGGCCGGGCTGGCAGCAAGGCTTTTATTTACAGCCACTTATTTCTCTGCACATCAAAACCTGCCCTGCCGAGCACAGCGCTGACCCACAGCTGGCGGGACTCACGGCCAGGCCTGGAAGAAACCCCTCGTTCAAAGCTCAAACCCAGCCGAGCTGAAAAATGCCCCCGGGAGTGGTTTGCAGAGCCGGGGGCAGCCAGCCCAGCTCTCCCCTGCCCTTTCCCATTTCGGAGATGGGGAAATCTCACCTTAAAAACATAAAGAACTGCAAGCTGCTTCATCTGCAAAGTTATTGCTCTTTTAAGAGCGTGGGGCACTAGGTGTAACGCCGGGACCCCTTGGCGGCGGCAGTGTCCTCCCCCTGCCGTGACCATCCACCCTGCCAGGCGATGGGCTGGGAAATGCCAGCGTGCCAACGTGCCAACCAATTTCCTAAAATTGAATTCAATTTTACATTCAATTTCCTAAAAGCAAACAAAAAAATGCCCCAATCCCCCCCCAATACACTATTTGAAAATTAGCAATGATTTAAATCCCTCAGCTACTGTACAAAGACAGGCAAGGACGAAGCATCCAGACTTTTATTATTATTTTATTGCTGCCGGAGCCTGCGTACCCCCACCCCAGCTTCATATCCCCACCTGCACCGGAGCAGCCCAGAACAATCACGACTTCTTTCTGAAACCCCCGTCTCTCGCTGAATCGCATCCAGGCACCCAAGCAGATGCTTTCAAAGTGCCACGGGAGCCCTGCCTCCTGCCTCAGCCACCCAAAAGCTGCCCGGCTCCCTGGGGGCGACCTCCTGCCCCTCCATGTGCCGGCACCACTGTAGGGCATGCCACAAAATCCCTGTGGCTTTTAATGAAGTGGAAACCTCTGACTCCACAAATGCGTCCTGCTATGGTTTATCTCCAGTTTTTAGCATGGCTGGGGCTTTTTGCAGAGCCCAGTGTTGGGTTTGTGCTCTGTTTACACTCAGTGATTTTAAGACCCTCTTCTTGGTTGCTCTCCAAGCGGTTGAGCTCCGACATCCCTCCACCAGCTGATGCCAAGTCCCTTGGGTACCCGACTGCAGGGGGGGAGAGGGGGCTGCCCGGCATCTCCCCTAACCTGACTCAGCTCCTCCTCCTCAGTTCTCTGAAATGCCCAGGGTGCTGGGTCTGCATGCCCCATGATTTGGGGTATTTGCATTCTAAATGCGCAGGATTTGGCCAAGTTAATGTTTTAAGAGGATTGTTGGAATGATCTGTTAATGTGTACGGGGTGGGTTTGTCCTCTTGTTGCTCAGGGCCTGGAGCAGCTGTAAAAGAGGAGCCAAGAGCAGGAGGGTTTGCCAATTACATGATCCTATTGTTAATTATCTTAATTATGAACGATACGCTGCTAGGTGACATCGCCACCAGAGGCCTGCGCTGCAGCATTCAGGTCCCAAATCCCCAGGGCTGCGCACGGAGACTCGTCCGGACCCTTTTCAGGGCTCCCGGGCAATGGAGGACGAGCCCCGAGCACTGCAGGGAGGACCCCATCGCCCAAAGGGCTCCCCAAAGCAGGAGGGAAAGAGGTGGGAGATGGGGGTGCTGGGGGCACCTCTGTGCTGGGGCTTCCAGGAGCTGAGCCCGGGGATGCACCCAGCACCCTGCTGGGAGGGTCCCCGCAGCAGCCCGGCGCTCAGGGATGCTGCGGGGGATTTATGGGGGATTTATGGAGAAATTTGAAACGTTCCTTCTGGTTCTCTTCTGCCCCCAGCCCCGGGGCAGCTCCGGCTGGTTTGCTCCCCTCCCAGACGGTTTCATAGCCTGAAGTCACTGTTTGCAAAAAGCAAATGTTTTACTGTTAGCTAATCCGGCTTGTTTGCAAAAGCCCTGAAGGCTCATTTTAATTGCAAGTAAATGATTCCTAACGATATAAATCAGAGCCAGCCGAGGCTGGGAGTGTTTGTGATATCTTGCACTGTAACCAGGAGTCAAGAAATGAATTAGTCTCAAATTGAAAAGGGGAAGGTTTCCATCAGAAATTGGGCAAATATGAGACTTCATCAAGGAAAGATAATCACTTTGCGGGATAATAATGAGGCTTCAGCTTATCAGTTTTGCATGGAGAATCCTTAATATGCCTGTAGCGGATTTTGCTGCCGTGAACGGTGTGAGAAACAACTCAATAAGAAAGCTAATGGAGAGAGAAGAGCCACGACAGCCCCGGGCCCCGGCTCTTCCCTAGCCCAGAGGCTCAAACCCACCTGGCTTTGGAGAAAAAAGTCAGGAAAATGAAAACAAATCATACAGATTGCAAAGTGTCTGGCTGGGGGGCAAGGCTCTGCTTTGCTGGGTCCCCACCTCGCTCTGCCAGCGTGTCCTGTGTCTTATTGCACGGGGTAAAGGTGCTGACCCCCAAACAGGGTACCCAGTTTGCTTTCCACCAGGACCCCCGCCCAGGGTCCCAACCTGCCCGGCTGGGATCAGCAGGAGTTTTTCACTTGGTCTCAGTGCCAGCTGGATTAGCCCCAGAGAGGATAAAAACCTGACTGTGGGTGTGCGAAAGCATGGGGAGATGAAACAGCCAAGGTCCGGCGTGTTCAGGGTGCTACTCCCCGTCCCACTCCTCTTGTCCAGGGGGTTCCCCAAGCGCAAGGGATGGATTCAGGCTCGTAGACACTCAGCATCCCCTTCCCTCCTCTTCACAGGCGAGGAAGCCTCAGCCGGGGCATCGCAGGGCTGTTTGGGAAGCAGCCGGCACAGCCGCAGCCACGGGCTGTCCCCAAGGGAGGTGGTGGTCCCCAAAGTCGTCCTGGCCCAGGGGCTCGGCAGGAACCAGGGGCCAGCAGGAACCAGGGCCGGCTCCTGCACCCGTACACCCCCTGCTCCAGATGAGGACCCATCTTCAACCTGGGAACTCAGCTGTAGTTACTTTATAGTCCTGCTGATTTCCAATGAAATTAGGCGAAAGCTTAGATTTGAGCCAGGGACTTTGTTTTCTCACGAGAAAAATGGAAAAGATAAAGGAACATTTGATTTGGTTTAGCATTCAGGGAAACTTTATTTTCCCAAACTCAGGCTGAAAATGACTCAGTATTTTCCTCCCCAGATTGCTCCCATTGTTTGCATTGATTTGCACTTGCTGATGCCCGAAGCATTGCTCACGGAGCTGCCGCCTCTTTGCACGACTACAAGTGTCCCCTTAGAGCAGAAAAAGCCATGTATGCACGGAGCCAGCTCCCTGCCAGCCCTGGGGCGGCTCCTCCTGCCCCAGCAGGGACACAGCCACCCCACGGCCGCGGCTGGCTCCCAGGGCTGCTCGAGCTGGCCAGGCTGGGGGCAGAAGAGAACCAGAAGGAACGTTTCAAATTTCTCCATAAATCCCCCATAAATCCCCCGCAGCATCCCTGAGCGCCGGGCTGCTGCGGGGACCCTCCCAGCAGGGTGCTGGGTGCATCCCCGGGCTCAGCTCCTGGAAGCCCCAGCACAGAGGTGCCCCCAGCACCCCCATCTCCCACCTCTTTCCCTCCTGCTTTGGGGAGCCCTTTGGGCGACGGGGTTTGGTGCTCGGGGCTCGTCCTCCATTGCGCGGGAGCCCTCAAAAGGGTCCGAATGAATGTCTGTGTGCAGCCCCAGGGATTTGGGACCTGGGACCCGCTGGGATGCCCAGCAGCGGGTACAGAGGAGCAAGAGGGAAGGGGTGATGCTTGGCACTCATGGTGCCGGCCTTGGGGAGAGGCAGGGAACCCATCTGCCCGCTGCAGGGGGGTCCTGGGCGAGGGTCCCGTGGGGAGACCAGCCACAGCCCAGGTGTGCCCGGGGAGCACAAATGGGGCTTTGGTGAAGCTTTCAGCAGCACGGCGGCTGTGATGTATAACGGAGAGAGGGCTGCGGAGCTGAGCTGAGCGCGGCATCGACTCGTCCCTGGCAGACGAGGGGCCCAGACCGAGCTCGGTATCTGTGTTAAACCCCCCTCCATCTGTGCAGCACCAGGCCAGCAGGACGAGCTGCCTGACCGGGGGATGCTGCTGGGATTGGGGCTGCAGTGGGAGCACCGTGCAGCCCCTGCATGGCGAGTTCCCCATGTGCTGGGAGGGTGTCAGCACCAGCGTAGGTCCCGAGGACAGGTGAGGCTTGTCCTGGCTGGGTCAGCTCCAATGTCACCAGCATACCCCGGGGACCTGGCCAGGCAAGGGCACGGGGCACCCATCCCACCATGGCCACGCATGAGGACGCAAGCAGGCGTTGGAACCGGCCAGACACTGAGGGCTGCTGCAACAGGAGATTTTTTGTGGCAGAGCTGCTGGACCTGTTGGCCAAAGGGCTCATGCGTCACGCTTGGTTTGCCCAAATGGCACCCAGTATCTTGCATACAATTAAAAGTGGGCTGTAATTGCCCCGACTGTACTGTCTCGGGCTGTCGGGAGTATAAAGCCGGGCTGGCCAGCACGGAGAGCCCGGCGCTGAGCCAGGCAGCGGGTTTGCAGCCACTGGGGCCGTGCCAGCTCGTCTCGCTGCGCCCTGACCTCCCCGCTCAGAGCCCAGGACACAAATATGCTTCCCATGGAGCATGTCCCCCAGGCCAGGTTGGGGGTCCTGGCCCCCCCCGGGCAGGGGCGATGGCCGGGGGCCGCCGGCTGGGGAGCGGGTGCAGCTGCTGCTGAGCGAAGCTGTGGGTTCATTACCAACCTTTTCAAAACCCGTGCTTAAAAATATCCCCCGCTCTCACGGGCTGGCTCAGCTGCACGGCTGGTCCTCATCTCCCTCTTGGGATATAAATAGCTGGCGCTGAATAGCAACGCTGGCCCAGCGCTTTTCACGCTGCTGCACAAGAGGGAATGGTGGCACGAGCCCCGATGGGTGGCCGGGGATGTTGGCCGAGCAGCCCGGCCACGTCCCACCAAGTCGGGCTGCTGCTCCGGGTGTCCCGACGGGAGCCACTTCCAGCCAAGAGCTCAAAGCAAAATGCAATCAGGGGAGCAGCAAGGAAAGGAGACTGGGGCAGTTTTGGGGTGAGGGTCGAGGGGGAGAGCTGTCCCCACTGGCTGGGGTCTGCAAACCCCTCCTGGCCCCCTGGGACCTGCCTCGGGGACGGTGCTCACAAGGGGAGCCATTTCTGAACAAGCTTGGCTTTCCTTTCACAAGGTTTCACAGCCTTTTGGGGGAAATGGGTGATTTTGTGATGAATTTTGTGGTAAAATTAGAAACTTGCCATTTGCAGAAGAGGGGTCTCCTGCGTTACAGTCCTTTGGTGGCAGTGGAGGAAGATGCTCCCACACCACGTGTCCTCCAGCAACCCCTGATATCAGGGCAGGTTGATGTACCCAGGAGGAAAGAAAATAGATGCTAAAACAAAAGAAAAATTATTTTTTCTTCTTTATCTTCTACCAAGAGCCTGGTATTTAATAATGAAGGAGAGTCAGATGCTCAGATACGCCCTTATTACGTGAAAGATGTAACTGTCTTTGCTTAATCCACTGTGCAGCTATCAGACTAAACGCAGGGCAAAAGATTTTAATACCTTTTCCAAACAAGCGGATGCTCTCGTTATTCTCCAGTGCAGCTGCAGCTTCCTCTGTCCAGGAAGCTCCTCAACTGCTTCCTTATGGTCCACCCCAGGCTAACCCCTGGGTCCTGCCAGGAATTCATCATCAGTCTCCACATATCAAGAAGATGATCCATCACGCAAAGGGAAGAGGAAGAAAAGTCCACGTGAAGCCTGCCCTCGTCGTGGCAGCACACCGTGTCCTTGGAAGCAAATTAGTCACAGTGCCACCAAGAGTGGCCGTGAAATAACCCTGGGTGCTCACTGGGCTAATCTAAGCAGGAGGAAAAATTCATGCCCAAAGGCAAGGTGAAGAGTTTCTTGGTTGTAAATGATATTTTTGAATTGGCGGTGAAGTCTCTTCTGGGAAAGGGTTGGAAAAATCTGCTGCAAACTCAGAAAACCCTCGTATCTCCATCACTGCCCGTCCGGGCTGGGGCTTGGCCACTAATAGCCACCAGCGATGGCTTTGATGGCACAGGCAGGGGCTGTACTGGAGGGTGATGCTGAAGCTGGGGGTCCCTTTCACCCTGTGTCCCTCCAAGCCGGTGTCAGTGGCTCTGGCTGTGTCACCACGCAGAGCGGACGGGGACAGCCTCCACGGTGACAGAGCTGATCTCTGCAGCCCTCAGGATTCCCACTGCTGTGTGGGGTCTGGGACGTTCGCTCTTGCTCTGTCTCCTATTCATTTCCACCGGCAGCAGAAATCTGCTCCGTGTTCTCCTTCGTTTAAACCAGAGGAGAGGGGCATTTAATCGCTCGTGTTTCCTCCACTTAAATTGTCTCCCCTTCCAGCGTCTCTGCTAGAGAAAAGGGGATGCTCTGAGCCGGCTGCCTGCTTCGATGGCCAAGGAGATGTCATCCACGCTTGCAGGCATCCCTGTGGTGTTTGGCCATATTACCTACATCCTTTAAAAAGTACTTTTCCATGAAAAACGGTTGTCTCATAACCAGGAAAACAAGGCAAAGTTCAATTTTGGGCATCCTTGGGCTGAATCGGTGCCCAGACTGGGAAAGGCTGTCCCAGGGTATGACACTGGGAAGGGCCACGAGCCCCTTCGTGGCCAGAGATGGCCTTTGCCTCTGTCCCCAAGTGAGAAAAAGCTGTGCCTTAGTATGATTTCATGAGTCATCCCCCGCGCATGAGCCACTGCTGCTCCCTGGGTTTATCATTTTGTTGGGAATGGGCTCTTGCTTGTTCCTCTGCTGAAGGCACGGTGGGGTAGGAGCCAGGGCAAGGCGGGAGGGGATGCCTGGGCCGGGATCTGCGGCCACCCCTCCGGAGAAGACATCTCTCTTCCTAGTTAAGGCATCAAGCCAAAATAAGCCCTGCCAGAGTGACTCTCCTTTGAATCTCTAGCTGCTTTCGGGAAACCTCAAATGGTGGTTACGCTCATATCATAAGAAGATTATTTCTTGTCTACACTGGGCTTTTTGCCTGCACACAATCAGTTACTAATCGTATCTTCTTAGCTAGTTAACTTGGGGGTTTATCGGTCTGAGCCCTCACCTTTATCAGATCTCAGTCTTGCTGAGCCCATGAGCATCTCTTACGCTTCCTGGGCTCCCTGGAAGATCTCTGCCAATTATTTTAAATGTGCTGAAATTATCGCAGGCTTGGTGAAACTGCCTCTTCTGGAAAACCCTGCAGCTCTGAGAGATGCCCTCCAGCCCAATGCACAAATGGGTGCAAGGGGCACCGAAAAGCCTCGTACCCACCATGCCACAGCCCCAGGGGGGTCCATCCTGGACAAAACCTGACCCTGGGTGATGCAGTGTCCTTGCAGAGCTTCAGGGAGCATTAAAGCAATTGCAGGGGGTAGCAAGAGAGGAGAAAGCTGCTCCTGCAGCCCGGGCTGCTCTGTGCATGGTCCCCATGTGCACACACACATGCACATGCATGTGCAAACACACGTGCAAACACATACATGCACACACAGACTCTGCATGTGGGACTCAGAACTATAGTTCTTCTCACTCATGATGTGCCCCAAATGATGCTCTTGGTGCCCTGAGCGAGGTGAAGATGCCATGGGTGATGCTCCCCTGGCCCCCAGGTCCTCAGCAGGGCGAGGGCAAACGGCCCTGTTTCATGGATGACCCGAGCAGGAGTCACCGAGGAGGAGGAGCCGCACCGCAGCCCCTGGTTGCAAACCTCCTCCAGCCCCGGAGGGTCATGGCGAAGCCACTGTCCCCGCATCACCCCTGGGACAGAGTTGCCATTTCAAGCCCCGGCAGTGCGAGTCAGGAGCTGTGATTTATTTTGCTGGCTCAGCAAGATATCACCAGCTCCTGGGGCTGCATCTTGCCTCCATGGCTTTTGGCAAAACCCCAGCGCTGCCTGTGCTGTGGGGTGAAAATGAGCCCGGAGCCCGGTGTGCAGGTACAGCTACAACCGGAGCTCCGCTTTGAACACCCGAAGTGCCGGGGAGTGCTACATCCTCAGGCAGCTCCAATGGGGCGTGCGAAATGGGCGGCCGTTTTCTCCCTGAACCGCCCTGCCTCAATTCCTCGCTTGCAAAACAGAGATGAAAATACCTCGGTACATGGCAAGGGAGCTGGGAAAATAGATGGGTTGTTTGAGAAGCTCTCAGAGACTAATGATGAACGCCACGTGGCAGCCCGGGCGGAAATCAATACCCTTGGCTCCACCAAGCAGCGCGAAACCTGGGTACCAAAGTGATGCTCGCTGCCCTGCATCCTTCACGGCCAGTCCTTGCGGCATGCAGGCAGAGCAACGTGCATGAAGGGCTGGATCCTGCCGCACGCCGTCCTCATCTTGGCATTTCTCAGCTTGGCTGTGTTTGTCTCTGCAACCTGAAGAAATCCTTTTAGGTAGGAGAGCATACAGCTTTGAAGGTCTCTTTGGGGGCATCGTCGCCACCAAGCCCAGGATTTAATACACACGAGGGTATTTCCTCAGCTGCCGGTGTCAGGCACGCCGTGGTGCGCAAGGGTTAACGGTGCAGCCAAACCCCTGCTCGGGTTTATTTTCTTAATTTAAAATAAGCTTTTTTCACGGAAAGCGGCTGGGTGTGTGGAGCGAAACTCATCACTCCAGGGATGCTCAACGCTGCTGAAACCAATTTCAGGAGTAAATACATATTTTTAATGTATTTCTTTTTATGAGGCAGAAAGGCGACATGGCTGGATGGTGGAGAACTTACCTGAGCTAATGGCCCAGCTGGAGCTCTTCCAACCAGCCTGTTTAAGGAAATGGATAGTTCGGGGCTTTGCTTGGGCTTTAAATGCTTTTAAATAGATCTGTGCTATTTACCTGCTCTCTCGGTCCCTGCCATGGTGAAGGAGATGGGTTCTGCTGGCCCGGCCCGTGCTTGGGTGGGAGGAGAAGGCCAGAAGATGCTGAAGGTGGACCCGGTCATGGACGTGCTGGCAGAGGGCTCGCTCCTCTGAGCCGTGCGTGATGCATGGCGGCAGAGGAGCCGCCAGCTCCCGGTCCATGGTTTGCCCCCAGGGAAACAGGGACTTTCCCTGCCAGGCAGAGACCGACCAGCTTGTCACCCTCCGTGGGGGCCGCCTCTGGCACGGGCTGCTTGGAGTGGGACTTCAGCGGGTGTTTAGAGGTCCTTGCACTTGCAGCTGGATCCAGAGTCCCTTGTGGACGTTGGGCTTCTTCCCACCGCCGGCGATGAACTCTGCAAGAGCTTTTTAGACTCCTTCGTGGCTTCCTACCAGCTCTGTACCTCCACCCAGGGGAGGAAGCAGCACTGTCGGTGAGCCAAAGTGATAATTAGCCTTTTCTATTTGGGCCCTGCTACCTCTAGGTCAGTCTATGGATTATGTGATATTCTGCCATTTCTTAAACACATTGGGAGGTTATTCACAAGACAGAGATGCTCCTGCTCTCCTCTCATCTGGAGAAGAGCCTCTCACCAGCCTGGACGCCCGACCCTGGTCTCCAGGCTGGCATTCCCTCTCCTCTTATCTCCTTGCTCCCTGAGAAACTCACAGCAATTCCTTCGGGAGCACTTTAGTGGAAACCACCAGCTCTCTGCAGCAGGAGAGCTTTGCATCCAACGATCGCCTCGTGCCCAGGTGGCGATGGGTGACCGAGGCACGGAGTGGTTGGCCAGCAATACACTGAAGCCAGCTTTGATGTACTTTGCAGGAGGCTGTTGGGCATTTGCTTGGAGAAATCATCTCTCCAAGCGCCATGGAGAGGGTGAATGTTTCAGAGCTGTGCTTACAGCTATTAACACGGGGCCAAAATCCGAAGGGGCTCTGAATTTAGACCCGTATAAGCAAGAGCAAGGTTTAGTTTGATGGCGAGAGCCTGCCTCAGCGATGCTGCTGAGGATTCCTGGATGGAGCTGTTTGCACATGGTGGGAACAGCCACCCATCCCACCCATGGAGGAGAGCCCTGTGCGGGGACCAGAGCTGCCGGTGCTCGGTTTGGCCATCCTGCGAGGCGGCTTTTGGTGGCACGACGATGAACTTTGAGCCGCGGTGCCGGTCTGATCACAGAGCCTGGGAGATGAAGGTGCTGGCTTAGAGAAAGTAGCTCTTCAGCTAAATTCCCCTGCGGGACTGTGTCCAAACAGCTTCAATAACCTTTTCAGCCCTGCGACAGGCTTGAAAATAAAATTCCAGCAATGGATTTAAGTGAGCGTGTCTTTGTCAGGCCGGATGATGAAATAGCGGTGTGCTGCTTTCAGCTCCCCGTCCCTCGCTCTGATGTGGCTTTCAATTAGCTCTGGTGCAGGTTCGGCTGCTCCCGCTGAGCCGGGAATGAAAGAGCAGAGATGAAAGGCGCCAGCCCCATGCCGGGTGGGCCGGGAGCATGGCGGAGAGCTGGCCTGGGGGTGCGGGGGGAGCTCCCTGGGACCCTCGGGGGAGCTCTGGCTGGTGGCTGGGTGCCTCGCAGCCCCTTGGTGTGAGCGGGGCATGCTCCCCGCTCGCTGGCTAATTGAGGCGACTGTGGATGGCCGCCACTGGCCATGTCGAGGGACCGGGGTGGGGGTAAGCAGCTTTGCTGCATGTCACTACCAATGCCTCCTGGCTTCCATCTTCTACGGGGTCCAGGCTTGGGAAAAGGGCAAGGACAGAGCCTGACTGCAGCGGAGGAGGAAGAAGGGTGAGGAAGAGGAGCCAGGAGCAGCGTCCTGAGACATGCTGTGCCTTCCGTGCATGGACTGGTTGGATGCACCAGGACCTTGGGAACCGGTTCAACGTTCATGCAAGGAGGGCCAGCAGCAGTGTGCCGGGCTCGGGAGGGCACATTGCATTCACACATCAGTGCCCAAGCAGCTGCCATCCCGCTCCGGCGATGCATCCCAGCACGGATACTCGATGGCACAGCTGGGCACCAGCTACGTGGTGCTGGTGGCTCTATCTGGCAAGGACACCGCCAAGGAGAGCGAGCCGGGACGGAGCATCCCAGCCTGCCTTCATCTCCTCCCAATTAGCAGAGGAGACCACGAGCCCAAGACTTTGCCAGTCTCCGAGAAGATGCACCGAGTGGAGACACACACCCAGTGCAAGGCTGTGCTGGGAGCCGAGGAAGTGGTAAAAATAGCTTATATGGCTCTTAAAAGCTGCTCTCCCAAATGAGACGCTCACCCGACTCCTCGTTGGGAACCCCTCATTAAAGGCTCAGTCAGGAGCGTCTAATGGGCTTAAGCACGTGGGCACAGCTCAGAGCCGCAGCCTCCCAGCACATCACCCCATCCCGCTGCTCGCCTGCCGGCGCAGGGTCCACAGAGGCCCCTGGCCCCTTCCCCGTGCCAGGTGGGCACACGTACATATAACTACACATATATATGTATACATTTATACATAAAATGCTTTTTTGCCCCATGACTCCCTTATTCCAGCATTTGAAGGACCGCAGGGACTGCAGGGCACAGCAAGGCTGCTGTCCCCTGGGAGGGACGTGGCCCGCAGGCAGCCGGAGCCGCGGGCAGGCAGGGCTGGCAGGGCTGTCCTCCCCGCCACGGCTTCGGCGTCCCCCTACGCCTGCAGACATCCTTACAATCCTACCCATTCCTACTTCGACAGCTGCTCTCCAGAGGGATACGTTTGAAGATCCCAGCAAGGAAATGGCCAGGATTTTGCTGCAACCGCCGAAGGGAATCAGGGGAAATTCCCCAAATGAGGAACATCTGGGGCTTATGTTTTCCCCCAAATCAACAAAAGGGGATTTTAGTGGGAAGATGGAGAGCCGGAACCTCTTGCAGCAAGCAAAGACCTTCCCTCACCCCGTGGCCCCCATCCCACGGTGATGCCGGGGTGCTCTGAGGACCATTGCCCCACCACAGGCACAGCCCTGACAGGCACCGCTGAGGATGTGGGACTCACATGGAGGATGTCAGGAGGGGTGAAATGCTGCTCGTGCCAAGGGAAACCACACAGGTGGGCTGAGATTTTTGTCTTTCCCCACGGTCTCCGGCCGAGGTAAACCAGTGGTGTTCAGCCGCGGCGGCAGCGCCTGCACTCAGACCCCAGCACGTGCCTCAGCACCTCGCCGGGGCTGCCGGGAGCCCCTCCACGTTTCCCTAAAGGGCTCAGGGAGAAAAGAAATCACTATTTCCCCCCCCGAAATGGCAAGAAGGACCAAGACAGACCAGCGCAGAAACTCACTGAAAAATAGAGTATTTTATATATATTTCTATATAAAAGAAAGATTATATTTCTATATAATCTATATAAATTTCTCTATAAATATATATAGATAGACATATATCTATATATATTTCTATATAAAAGAAAGATTATATTTCTGTATAATCTCTATATAGAAAAATTGATATTGTTTACCATGACGTGACTCAGAGCCCCTCGCCACCCCTTCCAGCTCCGGGGGCCCGCATGCTGTACCTGCTGCCCACCCTGCGCTCGCCACGTGCCCAGCTCTCTCGCCAGGGTCACCACCATGGATCTTGGCATGCACGCGGGATCATGGGTTTTGGGGGGCTGACATCCTACCCCATCCTCATCATACCCATCCCTCATACATCATTCCCATGGCATTCCTACTCCAGCGGGTATGAGGTCCTCCCGGGAACAGGGACATTATGGGACATCTCACCTGCCCTTGATGACTGCAGGGCAGAAGCTGAGTGCACAGCCCAGCCGTGGGGCTAGGTACCTCCATGCCAGCCGCGTGGTTACAGGGACAGCAGCAATGCCGCAGGGCCTTTTGCCGGCCCGGAGCAGGGATGCTGGCCATCCCTGGGGGCTCTGGGGACCTAGCAGAGCAGTGATGCTGCTCTCACAAGCCTGCACTGGGACAGCATTTGGGGACAGCCCCCCTTTCCCTGCTGGATTCCAGCCTTGCAGGAACTGGATGCCTCCTTACAGCCTGTTGAGCTCCACAAACATCTGCAGAGCTGGAGGTGAAAGAGTTCAGAAAAGCCCCTAAACACCGGTATGCGCCTGAACGGAGTCAAGCAGCATGGCAGCAGCCATCTGAGCAGCCGGAGCCGAGGGATGCAGAGGAGCCTGGGGGATGCTCCTGTGCTCCCATCCATGGCACACATGGGGACTTTAACAAGAAATTGCTTGTTAATGCGTGCAGTGCTTTGTGATTATTGAGCTACAGTGCGACATACTCTGCTGACACGTTACAGGGCTTAGAAATAAATACAAGAGATGACTCTTTAGGTTTATGGCGTGAGGGGGCTGCTAATCTGCCAGGGGTGTTTTGTCTCGCCAGGCTCCTGGGCTGCGGCAGGCACGGGCTTTGCGCCTTTTGTGTGTGAACTAAATACCAGCTGAAACGTAATTCTTTCCGCCTGCTCATTTGGGGTCAGGGGGTGCCACATTATTGCCTGGTGTAGCTTCTTTGCTCCTTTTCCCCTGCACTCCAGTACACCCCTTTGCCAGAGCTGCACCTCCTCTCTCCTCCCATGAGCTTGCTGCACCCGTGCCTTCCGGGGAGCGCCGAGCATCCTCAGCATCACTTTTAAGGACAGCGCATTAGTTTTGCAGTGCATGAAGCTGACTGCCATGACACGGCGATGCCGCCACCATCCGCAACCCTCCCTGAACACCCCATGGGGTCCCCCTGTGCCACCAAAAACCATTGCCAGCTGCCATGGCTCAGGGCAGGCAGGAATACTTGCAATAACCCAGTCAAGATGCAGAGTTCATAAATTATTACAGGCACCTCTGAGCCCTTCAGTGAGGTTACCCTAATAAACCCCAGGTGAACTTCTCTGTAGCTGTGAGTGGGACAAGCCTGGCTGGATACGCAGAAAGGGTTATTGGACAGAGCGGGGTGGCAGGAAGACCCCGATGGTTTCACCCGTGCTGGGCCGGGAGCCCCGCTGCTTCCCATGGAGCAGGGGCAACGCGCAACAGCCTCGTCCCAAAGCAGGTGGTCTGTCCACGAGGGACCTCCCGGGACAAGCTGTGCCCTCGTGCACAAGGGTGGCAAAGAGATGGGGGGGGATGAGGGCTTCCCCCCTGGGCAGGGGGGATGTGTCCAGGCTGGGTGCCTCTGCCTGCATCCCCGAATCGCACTGCCAGGCTGCAATGCTCTTTCCACAGCTCCCTGCTTAATTATCTCTGTGCTGCGGGTAATATATATATATCTCTATATTAAAAAAAAAAAATATATAAAATAACTGGGGTGGTTTGTCTGTGTTACCCTTTCCCCCAAACAGCATCGCCTGCTGCAGCTCACTCCGTGGCTCTGCCTCGTGCAGGCTGTGACTCGTGTCCCCTCGTGTTTGCTCTGTGATGGGCACTGCTGGTGCGGGCTAGCGATGTCGGTCCCCTCTGATAGGTACAGGGCGCAGTATTTAATCCAGCCTGAAGTCTCCTGGGTATTTAGTCTCCTGCACTGCAGTGGGACAGGTCCTGCCTTGTCTCTTCAGGTCTTCGTAGGTGTTTAGCAGAAGAGAGAGGATGAGAGCTGGCCTGGAAAAGAAAAGAAGATGCTTGCAAAAGGGACACCTGTACAAAGGTCAGGCAGATGCGGTGCAAGGACTGTATGCTATTTTCCTCGGGGTCTCTTTCTTCCCGGGCTCCATGGGGCCGGCACGCAGCAGGCACAGGATCCGCTCCAGGTCACAGCTGGGCACTTGCTCCCATCGCAGCGTGGCTTTGGTCAAGGTTTGGTCCCCAGGGCTCAGATTTAGCACGGTGGGAGCTACTTCCTCAGCTGACCGACAGGGCTTGCACAGCCCGCGGTGGGTCATGCCAGGGATCCCGTCCGGGCTGGCAGGAGAGATGCGGGCAAGGAGGAGCAGGGTGTCCTGCCTGACTCTGCACAACCTCAACCGGGGGGTCTGAGCCCCGCGGCTGCTGGAAGAGAGCGTGGGTTTGAAACACAGGGATGAACAAGGCTGCATATGAGAGAGAAGAGAATCCACGACCACCGCCTGCCCCCCAGCTTACACACCCGACTCCTTCCCCTTCACCCCATGCACTCCCACTTGCTCATCGCTGGGTGATGTGTTGGTGATTTGCCACCTGCATTTTGGTAGAAGGAGAGCTGAGAAACCAAGCAAGCCAGCATTTCCCGGTGGAGGAGGGTCTCATCCCCAAGGGAATTGACCTTGGGAAGCGCCCAGACGGGTATTGAGTGAAGCAGTTTGCCAAGGGCCCAGCAAAAACCAGGGCAGGGACAGCATGGCGGCCTCGGTCCCACTGGGTCCCCCTCCAGACGGGGTCACCTCTGCCAACCAGCGACAACCCCAAACCCAACCCCTCGGTGCATGTAACGCTATGGCCTCGCACAGGAGCCGTGCTGGCCCCAGCAAAATCGCTGCCTAAAGAGACAGAGAGGCGGATGCTTCACTCCAGAAGGCCAGTCCAGAGCCAAGGCTATAACCCCGGTGTCCAAACAGAGATGCTGCCCCTCGGCCATATGGTTTTGCCTCTTGCTTCATCCAATGCGCAGCAGTGGGTGATGGAAGCCCCGTGATCGATACTCACCAAAGCCCGTGCCAAGCCTGCTGTTGATTTCAGCGGGCGCTGGATCAGACTCGTGGTCCCCAGACTTCATCCAGCCAAAACACACAAGCGACGCTGCTCCAATGCATCTGGGCTGCTGCTCGGCTCCCTGCCAGAGATCGTGTTTGAGTGGGTTTATTTAAGAGAGCACCAGCGTTTTGCTGGATGAAGGCAAGAAGACCAATTTTTCTCTCTTCTCAATAAATGTAAGTTCCACTTGCTCCCAAGTTGACCTAATAATTGTAATTCTAAATTAAATGTAAATGTATTGGCTGCTGGTAAAGGTCATTCCACAGAAAATGGCTATGTTTGCCTCCTCTTCAGATGCATGAATACTAAACATGTACAATTCACAGGATCATTAGCAGATAAAGATGTTTCCCACCTCTGCTCTCTAATCCTCATACAAACCCATTTTATATATCAGCGGGTAAAAGGAAAACTGTTCAGTCTATTTAATGTCTATAGATCGGTCCACCTGCTATAAAAAAAATGCAAGTGCTCAGCATCACTCAGGATCCAGCCCTCTGGAAATGAAATTCATGTCTTACAGGAGGCAGAATGACTGCAGGTTATCCTTTAGGGCTCTGTGCAATTGGGTCTTCTGCTCTGCTAGATCGTCACCCTGGCTTAAAAAGGATGGCTGGCTGTCCTCTGCTAACCACTGGACTTGACTGAAGGTCTATGAAACCTCCTTCAAACCCTCTCTCAGGGGAACTGGGGAATGCAGGTCTCAGGAGGATGGACTGGAAGGCACAGATTATCTCTGGGGCTCCTCGGGGTGAGCTGGGTCACACTGTGCCTGCTCAGAGAGCTCCTAAAACTGAGGATTAACAACGAGGTGCTAGTGGCTTGGGGCTTCAAAGTCAATGGGGACCTTTCCACCAACAACAAAGGACGCAGCAACAAGCGCTGGAGAAGGAAAAACCACAACATGCAGCAGAAATTGGCCCTTGGCAATGGGAGGAGATGGCTGGGCGGCCACCTCACGTCAGGCTATGGCAGTAATTCACAGAGCCCTCGAAGAATTGAGCCTTTTGTTGTCTGAGAATGTCGCAGTTTCCTCAGTGGTGCTTGGGAGCTGAAATTACTCAATATGTTAAGTTTTTTCCCACCTTTGCTGACTGATTGCAAACAATCATCTGCCACAGTCTGCTGGAGCATGCCACGCTCTGGAGGCAGAATTAACAGTGGATGCTCATGCCAATGGCACGGCTTTGCTCTGAAGGACCTGCTGAGGGTTTCTGAGCCGGGTGGGCGACTCACAGCAAACCCCCCTCCCTCCCCCTCTGCAAGGCATTTCCCCAGGGCAGCCCTTTGCTGGAGGCTGAGCTTCTGCCAGATCAATTGCCTGGGTGCGGAGCTTAATTTTCACTTGTCTCAGTGGTGCAAATTAATTGCACATGCAGAGGGTCCGGTGGGGTCGGCTGATCCATTAACCTCTGCAGCAGCAGGGATCCTGTCAGCAGCTTGGGGAGCCATCGCCGTGCAACGACTCCGTTTGCCGTGTGTGCGTCTGCTGTTGGCCACAGAATCCCGTGCAAGCGGAGGAAGGTGAAGAGCTCTCCTCTGCCCCAACGGCGGGCGCAAGACCAGGCAGAGGAGCTTCCCATCCTTAGCACCACCTGTAGATGCTGAACGTCTAGTGAGACCCTGTTTAGCCCAGGTCTCTGTCACTCCTCCAGCATCGCACACAGGGACTGGATGTGTTTCCCCCTTCCTAAAATTAATCAAAGGTGGAGCCTGGCCCCTCCACGCACACAAGGCTGCTTTAAAGCAGAGCTCTAACCTGAGCACAGGGACAGGGAAGGTCTCCCTCCTAAGCAGCTGAGCCAGGTCTGTGCTCTCAGGGCAGCGGTGCCACCTGCAATTCACCCCCACGGCTGGGGGGTCCCTGGGGTCCCCACTGGATGCTGACTCCCAAAAACACGCTGCCCTGGGAAAGCACACAAAGGCTGTCAGCGCAACGTATGTGAACGCAGCACCAAATAATCACAAAGTTGGCTTGAAGGTAGATACAGAAGCTGCTCTTTGCCTTTCCTGTTCCTCTGAGGCTTTTGAAGGTTATATATTGTGAAGTTTTGTGGTCAGCCCCAGCCCGGGAGGGGAGCACAGCCATGCTCCCCAAGGCATCTGGCTCCAGAGCTGGCTGTCAGCTCTGCTTGGGGTGGGGATGCAGTTTCATGCATGGTGGGAAACAGGAGCGTGCCCCTTGCAGAGGCAAGGCTGCCAGCAAGGGCTCAGAGCACACATCCAGAGCTACATCTCAGCAGGGAAAGCTGGGCACACTTCCAGGCTCCAGCTCTAGCACCCAGCACATCCTGACTACACTTGGACCTGCTCTCTGCTTCTGTCCCTTGTCATTGTGCTCCGCAAGGCTCAGAGGAAGGCTGTCCTGGTGACCCTAGACACAGCCACACCATGCCCTGGCAGGGGCACAGCCCTGCTGGTTGGAGCCAGGCTACTGCACCTACCTCAGGCACACCAAGAGGTACCAGGACCAGGAGCTGTGACAGCAGTAGCTCCAGCCAAAGTCCCTCCAGCTCCCAAGAACCAGAGCCAACAGCCACCCCTCACCACCCAGGGGTGCACACACAGGTGCAGAGTCTCCCCTTACAACAAAGGAACCATTTTGACCAGGGAAGATGTGCCAGGCCCTGCTTTCGTTACTGGTCTTAATTGCCCTGACCAGCCCCACCTGGGACCCCCACCTCTATATAAGCTCCAGCTCTTCCCTCCCCACCTCTTAGAGAGCAGCAGAAGCTGGGCTGCTCTGCAGGGGTGGCCCCACCAATGTCCTTACCACCATGGGCACCATCCCCTGGGGTTGAGCAGAGTAGTGGTGATAACAGGTTCATTAATAGCTGCAAGCATAGTGACATAACATCAGGAACAGCTGAAAGCAAGGCTACAACACCAGTCTTAAACCATGCAGGAGATGGAGACAAAGCCACCCATAGCATGCATCTGCAGTCCCCCAGAGGACCAGTCAATAAGCCAGGACAGCAGAGGACAGGACTGGCCGCAGGTAGGACAGCAGTATGGCCTTAGCTGGGGTGGGCGTTTGGGCTTCAGTGGGGCTCCCACCTGCGGGCAGAGGGCTGGGGGGGCCAGGGTGGTGCACCCAGGGTGCAGCAGGACTTGGTGCACAGGTGGCTCTCAGTGAGTCATTGCTGCTCTTCCATGGCTGTGTCTGTCCCGAGGGCTGTGTGCAATGGGCTGCCTTCCTCTGTGTGCGGGGGAAAAGCCAAGCCTTGGTGGGGCCTTGAGGTGGCCAGGTCCTGCTGGGTGCTGCTCAGAGGTGCTGAGGCACCTGGTGTGGTGAGCCTGCAAGCGAGGGCTCCTTCATGGAGTCGTGAAGCAGACGGTGCAGTCCCTGTCCTGCTTGAGCTGTTCTCCCTGCCCTGGCAGCATCTCCCAAAATCGTAAGGGAGGCTGGCAGGACCCGGGCACGGCTCCCGCAGGTTGGGCTGCTCCATCCCTCACGTCCTTCAGCTGGCAGCAGAGGTATGAAGCGAGGAGGGAAGCTGGCAGTCCCTTTCTTGGAAGGTGTTCATTCATGCGCTGACATGTTTATTTGCATAGAAACATTTTAGGCTTTTTTGTTGTTGGCTGACTTATTGTACAAGTTCTCAAAGCTGTGATATTGAATTATAAATTGAGACACTGTATCCATGAAAGATTGCGCTTTGACTATAGGCAGCATTATCGAATATGACAGTCACAATAAATGCATGCTATAAAGCCAAACTAAATATGCTCTGCAATCCAAGATGTGCAAATCAAGCAAGTAGAAAAATAACCATAATATTTTTTTTCACAAACAAATCCCGAACCTTGGGTGATGATTTTGTTTAGCTTTGTCTTGGCTCCTTGGCAAAACACTCAGGCAGGAGATAATGAAATGACCTACTTTTGCTGTCTTTGTTCATGACAACACATAAATTAAGAATTATGCCCTTTCAAATTAAACTTATCGGTTTTGCAGAAATTAGAGTGTAAAGTGGGGCTGCGGGTTGGAGGTGAGGGAGGGGGAGGCAGGTGCTGGTCCAGCTTCTGCGGGGGTCCCTCTGTGCTGTGCCCTGCTCCCAGGAACGGGGGGCTGAGCATCGGGGGGGGTCCTGGGCTGGTACCAGCCGCCAGCTGGGTCTCCTTTTCCTATCAGCTTATCTGACTCATGAGGCTTTACCTTCTGGTGAACTTCTGGAGGCCTCAGAGGCTAAGCAGTGCCATTTAGCCGATTATTTAAATAACGCTCTGGGTTTAACCTAAATGCTAACTCGAAAGCTACCATAAACGGGTGTCGTTTAGAAAGAGTGCCCAGGGAGACCCTCCCTCTTGATGGGAATAGTTTTGCCTCCAACTGCATCTGATGTGCAATGTGTTGTAATGCTTTCTGACTGGGTGACAGCAAAATAATGTTTGCTTTAATTGAATTTCAGACTGGGAGCGTGGGCTGCAGCCTGCGGTGCTGGGGCGGCTGTGGTTCTCATTCGGAGGTGGGGGGCTGCTGAGCTGGGGGGGTCCAGGCTCCCAGCAAGGGTGGAGGTAATATTGAGGGAAAGCATAATTATTTGTTAAAGTGAGTGGTGTGTGCGTGGCCACTGTTGCCTCAGAACTGGATGCCTGGGTCAGAGCAAGGTTGTTTAATAATGCTGTATAATTTCCTGAGGATGCCAAAGGCATGAAGAAAGGTGGAGCGTGGCCTGGGAGCGTGATGCTGGGTGGCCCCGCAGCAGCGTGCCGGCATGGGGCAAGGTGGGCTGCTGAGCCTGGGATAACTTCTGTCCTCTCCAAACACCACAAATGAATTTAATAGTCTACAAAATCCATTATGAAACTAAATGATGTATTTCTGTAAACAGGAGGCTAAATGTAGCACTTGGAGCTTTCCGTTTCTGGGCCCCGCAGGCATGTTACAAATCTGTGTGTGCTACAGCTGCAGGAGTGGGGCTGGGAGTGACGGCACGGTCCCTGGGGACCCTGCTGCCTGTCCTAGCCGTGGTCCCCTCCTGGGCTGCTGATCCAAGAGTCCATCCAACCTCTCTTCCCGAAGGTCACCGTTGGGATACAGAGGTGACAGCACCGGGTTGGTCTCCATCCCTGGCAGAGACCAGCAGGAGCCTGGGGCAGGATCCAGAGGGACGTATAGCAACACAGCCCCGTGAGATGAGCAGGGGCACCTTAAATACATCCCTGCCCCCCGGCTCAACACGCAGCAATTGCTCTCTTGCAGAAGCCCACTCCCAGCTTGCAACTGCTGGGCAAGCTGCGTTGCCCCACGCAGGGGCTTTGCTGGGCTCCCCGACCCCTGCCCTGGCAGAGGACTGCTGCAAACAGCAAGGATGATGCTGGCTTACACCAGCCCTGGATCCGGCTCTCTTTGCACCGCTGACATGTCTGGGCCCTGAAGAGGTTTGTGCCGCAGCCGCTGGAGCACTGCGGTATGACAGGAGGCTGAGAGGCGCTTACATGGCTTTCTCCTAAATCACAGCGCCCTTGCACTCATTTACCAGCTAGCTGCTTGCCACTGATGATTTCTCAAAGCTCCTGACTCCCACACACTGGCAGAAGGATTTGAGGCTCAGAGGGAGATCGGGCCATGCTGCCCAGGCCCTGTGCGTGCAGCGGGGAACGAGCGGTGCGCGGAAGCAAAAAAAGACCCATCGCAGACCCCAAACCACAAAGTATCCCGTAGTGATTCCCAACCGTGTCCGTAGCAGGGGCTCAGCCTATGGCACGGGTTTTAGGGATGCTGTGCCTGTCTCAGCCTGGCTTCAGGCTCTTGTGTGGTTTGGGCAGGCGTAACCTTGGCTCTGCTGGAGAAGGAGAGGGAGAGCGGGGCAGACCCTTGGTTGCTGGTGTGAGATGCTGCACCCTGCAGCAGAGACCCCCAGCCATGGGGCGAGCAGGGCGGACAGCTGTGACCCCACACCGGTGGGACTTTCTCTGTCACCTCTTCAGCACTTTGCATCAGTGCTCTTCATGGTGCCAGAGTTTCCCAGACGGTCCCGCAGTGCTGCTCCTGGTCCAGGCGTTTGGTGGCCCCGGAGGCGGTGGCTCTGCTCCCTCTCCAGGCTGGCTCCTGTGTCCTGCTATTTTTGAGAAGTGGCTGGCAGGAGTGCTTGTGCTTCTTCCTTTCAGTCTGTTGTTTCCAGGTTCAGTGAGTAATTCCTGATGAGCTGTAATTTCTAAAATTAAATCCTTAAGATTACACACAAGAGGCTTGAATTAATATTCCTGCAGCATGTAGTGTGTTAACCCTTTCTGGGATGTCTCACCTGGTGGCTGTGCCTCCCCTGCAAGCCTGGCCCTCCTTCCACTGGGACCAGTGCTGCTGTGGCCAGTGAGAGCAGGATGGGACCCTCTTGGTTTGGACCTAGACCCAGCTGAGGATGGATGTGTTGCTCTGGACCACAGCTGCTCTCCACATTGATCTCATCTTTGAAAATGTCTTATTTAGGTCAGATTTTTTTTTTCCCAGCCAGATCTTCTGCCAGTCTTTGCTTAATCTGAGCTGTCTAATTGGGGGCCCCTAATGTGGATGAACATGCTGTTAGTCTTATTGAAGCAGCTCTGGCCTCGTGGCTTGATTTTTTCTTTTCCCTTTTTGCAGTGGATTGATTTTCCTGCCAGTGTGATCTCTCCCCACTGAAGTTCCCATTGCTGCAAAGTTCAGGCTCCTCTTTGTTCTAATTATCGCTGTCTCCACACAAAGTGAAAGAGGCAAATGCTCTGGTCTATTTTTAAGGTGTAACTGAGATGGTAATCCTGCACAGCTGGGAAGGCTGCAGGAGGCTTCTGCTCAAAGGATCATCTTTCCTTGCCCAGAATCAAAGGAGCAGCTAGTCTTTGCTGGCAACACCCAGGGGAAGGCCATGTCTACCTGCGCAGGTTGTCCTTGGCAGGGAGCAACATTGTTGTCCCCTGGCTGACGCAGGAGCTGCTTTCTCTCCCCTGTGGAAAAACTGGAACCTGCAGATGCCCTGGGGATGCTGCTTGTCCTCCCATGTTACAGGAGCAGAAGATTAGGGAAAGGAGCCCTTGCACGGGCTGCTCCAGGGTTGCTCTTGTCCCAGGCTGGAGAGCGGTGCTCCTGTAAGGAGGCCTTTTGCTGCCCTTGCTTAGTTATTCCGAACTCTCCAGTGAAGGCCCCAGAGAATTTGGGTTTTTTCCTCTTCCCAGACTGCCATCAGTTGCTGTTTCCCACAACAATGTCAGGCGCAGGAGCAATGCAAGCTCAGCTGCCCTAACTCCAGGTGAGACACTGCTATGCTGTCCTGGGAGCTGGCTGTGCCCAAGCAACAGACGTGCAATTCTCCCTCCACCTGCACCCACTTTTAGCTCTGACCTCCTAAATCATACCAGCCCCATCTCCCCATAAGCGAAATGCTCGGGGAGCAAACAGCCCCAGCAGCCTGTGAGTGGGGCTGGTGGCAGGCGAGCTGTGGCACCGACGCCATGGGCACGTCCTCGCTCCCAGATGGATGGGATGTTGCTCTGAGGAAGGAAAAACAAAAGGGGATGTTGACACATCAGCTGTTGATCCTATTGTGCATGTAGGGAGCCAGAAATAGAGCCTGAAGGGACCGGGGTGACTCATGTACCTGTGTGGCTGGGAAATGGTGATACTGTGTGTGCTGAGTGGGATGGGCTGGCTTGGTGTTGGGAGCTTCAAGCTGCTCTGCAGGCGTAGGGGACTGGGGGCTGGGAGACTCATGAGTCAGAGGCTGCCTTGATGCGGGTGCTTGGGGACGGAGGCAGGGAAACAGGAGTGCCAGATGCTGCAAATACCCCGAATATCAGGGCAGCCTGTGTACACCCGGAAAAGCATCTCCAGGGACTCAGCCAGACCCTAAGCCTGCTTAGCGTGATGCCATCCCCATTGTATTTGCTTTTCTAGCCTGTGCTAGGCAAGCTTCACATGAAACAGAAGATAAAATTCAGCCCTAACTGCTCAGGATTTTCTCTTCCCAAATGACCTAAGCAGAGGGCCATGTAATTTGGGGGGAAGAGTAGCCAAACCGGGAGCAAGTCACAGCCGAGTTTGATTTGAGCCAGGAGCGTATGAAGTTACAGAGCCCACGGAGTCCAATGGCATTTTTCAAGTGAAATGCTCTTTTACTGCTAAGATTCAATTGTTGACAAAAAGGCTGTTTTTTGAGAAGGCTCTTCCTCACAAAATATTTGAAAGCATTTTAAAATAGTTTGTGTGGAAACATAGAAAAGCTTAGGCTGGAAGGAGCTGTGGCGATCATCTGTTCTGCCCCTCCGCCAAAAGCAAACCCAGCGTGAGCTAGATCCAGCTTTGAATTTATACCTTATATTTACATTTTCCAGTGCAAATCTGAATTTTTCATCTTGAAGGAACCTTCAAAATCTCTGTCAAAACAATTTAACTGAAACTTAGAATAAAATAGTTTGGGTTGGAAGGGACCTTGAACATCATCTAAGTCCCTATCCCTGGACAGGTATACTTCCCACTAGATCAGGTTGCTCAAACCAGCATGCCGGTCCCAATACTGACCCCTGAGGAACACCACTCATCACTGCTCTCCACTTGGACATCAAGCCGTTGACCGCAGCTCTTTGAGTGTGACCATCCAGCCCGTTCCTTATCCACAGAGTGGTCCATCCATCAACCCATGTCTCTCCAATTTAGAGACAAGGATGTTGTGCGGGACAGTGTCAAATGCTTTGCACAAGTCCAGGTAGATGATGTCCGTTACTCTTCCTTATCCACCAACGCTGTAACCCCATTGTAGAAGGCCACCAGATTTGTCAGGCACGATTTGCCCTTAGTGAAGCCATGTTGGCTGTCACCAGTCACCTCCTTATTTTCCATGTGCCTTAGCATAGTTTCCAGGAGGATCTGCTCCATGATCTTGCTGGGCACAGAGGTGAGACTGACTGGCCTGTAGTTCCCTGGGTCTTCCTCTTTTCCCTTTTTACAAATGGGGGTTATGTTTCTCCTTTTCCAGTCAGTGGGAACTTCCCTGGACTGCCACGACTTCTCAAATATGATGGATAGCGGCTTAGCCACTTCATCTGCCAGTTCCCTCAGGACCCGCGGATGCATCTCATCAGGTCCCATGGACTTGTGCACCTTCAGGTGCACATCTAAGACCTTCCTTAGATGGTCTTGAAAATTCTATTGAAAGTAGCTGAAAAGGTTGGCGTGAAAAGTAATATTTCAAAATAAAAGGTTTTGTGACCTTGTCTAGGTTCCTTCTAGTGATTTTTTTTTTTTTTTTCCTATCTGACTTAAAGCAGGAAAATATTCTAAAATCTTCAGGTCTGGAGGTGGGAATGAGCTGTGGCGGAGCCAGCTTTATCTTGCACTCCCACATGGGATGCTTCTGCTGTGCTGAGCCCTTTTGGTAGCCATGGGGCAGTGACTGGTCCGGGGACAGTGGCACAAGTGGCCACAAATCTTGCAGATCTGCAGCAGACACAGTAGCTGGATGATGGTATTGAGCATCGCCACGGGCTCAGCTCAGCCCTGTCCGGACCCCGCACAGCGATGGGGATGGGCTACGGCAGCCGTGGAGCTGGGGGGTGGGAAGTGTGTGCAGCCAGACCCCTGCTGCTGTGATCTGGGCTGGCTGCGCCTTGCCCCAGTCCCCCCTGCAGAGCATCGCAGCGGGTCACCGGTCCCTTGCGATGCCACTTGCCGTTCTGCAGCTCCCGCAAGGTAACGCGCCCTTGCGCCCTGGCTGGTAATCTCTACTTTGATTAAAAATGAAAGCAGGAGTTTAAACCTTCTCGCTGTGCAGGGTGAGAATGGGACTTCTAAAGGCAAAAAGACCAGTACGTGCATAAAAAGGATCTGTATTTTATTACTCTCATTTTGTTTTTTTCCTGTTACTAATCTCATTATGCTTAGGAGTATAAATTTAGGTTGGCACAAATCTGTATTGCTAAAATATTTTACCTTAAGTTCTTAGAAGCTCTCTCCATCTGTGAGGATAATACTAAGTATTAATTAACTAGCTAATCCTATGCAGTGCTTGGAAAACATAAAACACGACATAGAAGCAAGTCCAAAGTGCAATTCCAACCTAATAAAAGCAAACCTGTCCTTTTTCCAGAGGAGAAGGCTTGGGGATTTCTTTTTTCATTGAGAACAGCACTCAGCTTGCTTCAAATATCTGCTTGAAGCTGCAAATGACTTTTTAAATCAGAAAGAGTGAAGCAAAGGGAGACTGAAAGGTGGCCAGGAAAATATAAGCACGCTGTTGGGTGCTTCTGCCCAAGCGAGGCCAGCAGCTATTTCTCTGTCCTTGCCATAGCAGCACATCTTGCAGGCGAAGGGCTGGAGACCTGAGCTACGTGCTGGTACGTGTGCCCTGGATGGGCACTGATTTTTGCTCACTGGGTCCATTCCCCCGACACGTGTGGCTGTTCCAGGCTCCATATCTTGGCACGTTGCAATCATAAAAAGCTCATATTTAGCAACAAACCCCTTCCCCTGTCATCTGAGGGAGTTTGTCTTTGCAACATAGCGAAGTCATCTAAGGAGGGCTGTGGCATTAGGATGCAGGCGGTGTCTGAGGAGGCCTTGGAGTGAGCGCACATAAATCACGAGCTGGGCTCTGTACCGATGGGCCGGCAGCCTCCCCGCTACATGTCACCGCTTCGGCGTCCTCTGCCACATCCTGAGGTTCACGGGCATGTATTTCAATACTGTGGGGCAGGGTGTGTATTACAGAGAACGTGATAAGTTTGGGGGCAGCCCGGAAGCCCAGGCGGCGGTGAAGAAGGGTGAGGTTGGGGATGGAGTAGGGCTCTGCTCGGGGGAAAGGGCAGCCCTTGCTCAAGCAGGGGTCTGATGCAGTAAGCAGCAGGAGGCTGGATTTCCATCGCGTTGGTGATTGCTCATGCATCTGCAGATCACGGGCTGGGGATGTGGAGAGCATTTAGGGGTGTCTTGAAAAATCGTTGGGGGCTTGCCCCTACATCACATGGGTGTTTTGGAAAGTCCTGCCTCTAGTGCTTGTATTTTCACAGACTTTGCAGAAGCCTGGCTCTGTTCACCTCCAGACAATGCCAAGCGAAATGATTATCTTGTAATATCATCTCAAAGTGCCAAGCTTGACATGAGCAGGTTCATTGCATTCACGCTATATATTCACAGCTGCTAATCTGGTCCATCCTTTCTCCCTCTGCATTCAAAAGAGCTGGGTGAGGTGGTGTGGGTATCAGCAGGGCCAGCACTGGTGCCCTGTATCCCCTTAACCTTAGCTCCATTTGTCAGCGCTGCAAAAGGTATCTCAGCAAAATCTTACGTTACTCGGAGTGGGGTAACTGAGCTCCCGATTGCTGATGAAATCTGTCTTCGTGTGCCAGCGAGTGCAGCCCAAGTCCGGAGCTTGCCGAGGCAGCGGCTGCCAGGCTGAGGCAGAGTGGGATTTGCAGCCCTGTCACCGCGCTGCAGGGTGGTTGTTATCATGTTGGCACAGGCGTGGAATACGAATCTGCCTCCTGTTCCCACTTCATATTGTGTTTTCAAAAGCATTTATGCTGAGCCATCCATTAGGAGATTACAAGATCTCTTGGCTGGGCTCTGCAAGGGGATGAAGTTGGGGTGAAGGGTTGGACGTGGCATAGGAAGCTCCTCCACGAAGCAGTGGGGTCGGTGTCCTGCAGAGGGGACGGTGCTGGGGTGAGCACAAAACAAATCAGATTGTTCTCCATCCTGCCCTTTCTGGTAGCCAAGTTACCTTTAACACCTTTCTCATAGCAACACAATGGTTCTCCCATTCTCTGCATCAGTGAAGGGCAATCAGCTTACCCGGAGAAGGAGACTATGGATCAGGTCTGTCAGGACTGGTGCAGCAGACAGGAGGGGCAGGAGCCTGCCGGCTCGAGCGCCCTTTCCCCCCTGCAAGCAGAGGCCAGGTCTGTGCGTCCTTCCCACACACATCCAGCCTCCCCAGGAGGAGCTGCGGAGTTTGCCTCCGGTGAGCACCATGTTAGTATGGCGCGGCGGAAACTCAACATCCGCTTTTGTTGCGTTTAGTAGGGATTAAGGAAAGTCAATCTATTTCTATATACCATTTTCTATCGCGGAAACAAACTCCAGAGCCGAGTGGTTAATAAACCTTGCTGTCAGAGCCTGCGCCTGTCCGTGGTGTGGACGCTTGCACCGTGCCCACTCATGCAGGGGGAAGTCCTGGTGAAGCCATCCATGCCTCCACAGCCGTGGCTAACCCAACACCATCCCTTTGAAGTGCATGTGGATGTGGTGGCCAGGGTATTTGGTTGTCACAGCTGATACAGCGTTCTCCTTTGGTGCTTCCAGCCCGCTGGGGCTTTAGTCCATCAGATGCAGATCTGCGTGGCGTGTCTGCTGTCCCCGTGTGTTGGATCTAAGTGTCATGAGTGGTTTCAAAGGTCCCAAGTGTTCCTGGGGACCTGAGCTGTGCTAGTCATCTTGGTGTTGCCCTGGATGGCCATGAGCAGGTCAGGCCTGGGGTGAACCTTCACCACAAGCGAGAGGGCTCTCCAGGCTGCGCTGGGGAGAGGAGGGAGCCACTGACTCTGCACAGAAGCTGTGAGCACCTCCGAAAACACCAGGCTGGAGCCTGGAGTTTGGCTTGCTCAGGAAGTGATTTGGTGCGGGGACACTGGCGGAGAAACAGATGCTCTTTGTTCCATCCCACGCAGCACAGGGGCTGTTGGACCAGCAGCGTGGTTCCTCCACCGCTGTTCCAAGGCAGCCTTGCAGCCAGCACCTGTCCCATGCAGGAGCACTGCTGAGATGTAGGCTCTGCGGGTCAACGTATATGTGAATGTCTCCTGGGCTGTGTGGGAAGCTCCTCAGAAACAGCTGGAGCCCACTGCAGAGAAGCCCATGGGGTGGCTGGCGATAGTCTGACTCAGCCTCATATTCCAGTGATTTTTGCAAAGTGATTTATTTGTAGGATGTCACTCAGGCCAGCGGACTGATTTTAGCTCCTTGGTTTGCTGAGATGGTGTCAGCCACTGATGTGATGCTTGCTGGCGTGCAAAGCTTGCAGTGGGTGAGGGAGCTGCCAGCGCTTGTGCCCCGGGATGCTCCACACCCCTGGAAAATTTGCACCCTGTGCGTGTGCCACAGGAAGCCTCTGCAGCACAGCAAAGCCCGTGGGCTCCACGGTCCGGCTCACAAAGCACAGAAGCCCTTTGGGCAGCACGTGGCTGGATCGGGGCCGGAGCACTGCTGGCGTCTGCTCTTCGGAGAGGCGATGTTGTTCTGCTGCAATTACAGCGGAGTCATGAATGCTGACACCGTTCCTGACTTCAAATCAAACTCCCACACTCTCTCCTATTTTCAGTGCTCACTGTTTTTCTTGAGTGTTTTCAACCCTGTAAAACACTGAGTGCAAACTAGGATGTACAGGGTGATACACTCAGGCTGGGGATGGAGGTGTGATGCAAACCGTGGGATCTGGTGGTCAGCACACCATTCGGCAAGCCGGGACACCTACCTTCAGCCCCAGGCTCTGCCCCACCTTGTCAGCAACCTCTGACCAGCTGGTTCATCTCCCTGCACCCCTGTGAAACCAGCGTGGAGGGGTGTTGTGATGTGCAATGAGTGGGAAGCATTGAGGTCCTGCATTGAGAGTGGACAACTGGGTGCCCAGTTACCCAGTGCCAGCAAAGCCCCGCTCTTTGTTGCAGGAACCCGTCTCTAGAGCAACCCGTCTACTTCAAATATTGCTCCGTTGGTCTTGAATCGGTGTTAGTATTAGAAAAAACTTGCATTAGTCTTTGAAAAACCCAGCTCAAAAGAAATACTTTAAATAAATGCAGCCAGGTGGAGCAGTGAGTTGGGCAAGGCGCTCCTTAGCAGCATAAACCAGAGGGTTATAATGCATGAAGTCAGTTTTGGCCCTGAACACTGACAGCAGAAAATCGAAGAGCGTGAGGAATTTAAAAGGGGACCTGAGGCCAAGTGTTACCTGTGTGCCAGGAGTTATAAAGCCAGGGACTATTTTATACAGTGCGGTGTGAGGAGAGACTCGCTGCCCAAACAAAACGCTCCTGACCTTGCTGTGAGCCAGGACCTTGATTTGCCCCTTGTCCTGGGAGCAAGGCTGGGGCCGGGTCCCCATCCAAACTACCTCGTGCTGGGACCAGCTCTTCTCTCCCTCCTGTTTCTGTCCTTCGTGTTCAGACTTGGCAAGTGGCATCTGCTTGGAATTCCTCAGGAGAGCTCTGATAATAGCCCAGGATAGTCCTGCACTACCTGCCTGGTCCACAGCCGCTACCTCCAAGCAGAGTCACTCCTGCCCACCAACAGGCAAGGTCAATCCCAGCAACAAATGTGCTAGAAAAGCTGCTGCTTTCAACCTTCAAACCGGCTTTAAACAGTAAATAAACTAAGCAAGCAGACCTGGAGCCCCTGGAAAGAACAGTATCCCCCTTGGTGGCTCTTACTCAGAGGTATGAGGTGCTGTTCCTCAAGGCTGGAAATGCTGCCTGAGAAATGCAGTCTTTGCCCAAGACTGTCATCAGCAGAACCAGATCTTAGAAGCCCAAAGCTGGTGCCTTGCTGCTGGGCCATGCTTCTTACTGTCTGCACGGGATGGCTGCAGAAACTGGAATATAGTCCCATATTTTGGGGTTGTGAGATTTTTCCTTTCATCTTGAATTATCGACCCAAATAGTAAATGTCTGTTCTTCCATTATCCAGAATTGCGGAGCTGTGGAAAGATTATATCATTATTTTAACTCCTTTGGTACTGGCAAGGTTTGGGGGGAAGAAATACCAGCGTGAGTATGCACGGTGCCTGGGGACTGTGTTGGGAAAAGATTGTATCAGCCAAGGGGCTGGGAAATGCATCCGCAGCTCTGGGAAACAAAGCAGCTCCAGGGAAGCAATATCTCCTGGAGATACACGATTTAAATGCTGTTGCATCCTGCCACTGTGCTAACCTTCAAGCAGGCAGAGTGGGACCATTTCTACGGTAGCTCCCATTGCTGGGAGCCCTCTGCACAGTCTCGTTGCAAGTCACTGCTTGTGCAGGTACTTTATGAGTGTTTTAGCTTCACACCAATCTGATGTGATGTGCCACGTCTGTCCTGCTCGCAGTGTAAGCATGGCCAACGCTAGACAAGGTAGCGCTAGACCTGCAAGCCCTCCTGGCATAGACTCACCTCGCACCAGCTGGAGGTACTTTTGTTGCAGTGGTTATGCCAGCTCTCTCAGAGACATAAGCTGGAAGCACTTTTTGCTGTTCTAAATGCATAAGGATTCCTGCCAGTATCGTAATGTCACATGGAAATCTGCTTCTGCACACATACCTGCTATTACTGGACCAGCAAATGATCCTAATGTGGACTTGGCCAAACCTCTCAATTTTGAAGGATCGATGCAAAATTGGAGTGTTCTACTTCCTCAAAGCCCAGTTTAAAGAAACCTGTTTTGCCTGCAGACTGGCTGTGGTAGGAGCGCATCTCATCCTTGGCCTTGGAAATACCATCTCCAAGTGTGGCTGGGCAGCCCGTACAAGGCATTGCCTCCCCGCAGCAATACGTGCATCTGCTCACGGACCTGGGGATGTTGTGCCGCCCATCTGCAGTCAAATCTGAAAGCGTTTAGTCCACAAGCTCTGCTCTGACCTTAGTCCATCGTCATCTCATAGCTGAGCAATTTCAGTGCTGCAAACTGAGTGCTGAGCATCTCTGGGGGATGGTTCCCCCTCCTGGGGCAGGGTGCTGCCCTCCAGGCGGCTTTGCCGCCTTGCTGTTAAACGGAGATGGAAAACCTGCATCTTAAACAGGATCCTTGGTCATGGCAAAACACCAGAAGCAGCCCAAATCGGTCGTGGGCAGTGACTGTGCCCTGCACTGCGCCGGGATGTGAATGTGTGAGCTGCTTCGGCCGGCTCAGACGTGTCCAGCTCCTGCCTGCCGGCCTCAAACACCACTGCCCAGCTCCCTGGGGTGAAACCAGGATACAGGCTGTGTTGTCCACACTCCCCTGAAGAGCTGCTTCAGATCTGTTTATAGACACCTGTGAAATCCTCACCCTGCTGAGTCAAAGACTAAACTCCCATTGACTTCAAAGGTGGGACGATTTCACACTGAGCCTGCATCTCCCGTCCCCTCCTCCTTCAGATCCTGCTCCTGGACCTTTAGATATCCTTCTCTTTTAACTCTAGATGATTTGTACAGTCTGGAGCTATATTTGGGTTGGAATAGGCTGTGTTTGCCCCCTAACATCATTTGATGAGCAATTTTAAGCTAGGTTTTGCATCACTTGTCAAAGGACTGTGTCACGCGTAGGTGCTGTGTCAGATGTGCTAAAGGGAGCTGCTCTGAGAGCAGATGTGTCTGAAGGCATCTGTGCCCTCAGGGGGCGGGGTGTGTGTCTGGATTTTAGATTTGTTCTGACTTGGAAAAACACCATATTTCTCTCCCTGGAGAGGCATGAAGTTCTGCCCTGGCTCTATGGACTGTGGGAGCCTGGGGAATCTGTTTCAAGGGCAGTCTCAACCCTGCCTGGTTTCTAGCTGAACTTGATTGAAATCTCCATGGAACTTCCCAGTTTTGACAAATCACTAATTTCTACCAGAAAACTGTTTAGCTCTGAATTTTTCTGGCTACTGGTGATGTATCTAGACTCTAGGAAACAACCAAGAAACGCATTCTCCTTTTCCCCTTGTGTCCTGAAGACACCCGTGAGCCAGCCAGGGACGCTGGGGTGCCTCTGAGGAAATACAGCTTGTTCCTCTGGAATTATTTTGAATTTACATAGTGTCACTGAAATCAGAATCTGAAACACTATCTCTAATTATAATGAAGTTTTTCTCTGCCACTTCGTATTTTCTCTCAGCTTCACAATATTCTGATAATTGCAGCCTTTTTCCCATCCCTCTAGCTTTAATTTGCAGCCCATCACAACGTTGGTTAAGGGAATCAATCTTTAAGTTCATTACCTCAAGCTCTTTCCCAATATGTTCTCCTGTAGTTTGAATAGATTGTGGTGTTCTTCTTTCAGATCTTTATTTTTCTCGTCTGTGGCTGATTGAGACAAATTACCCCAGGGCGAGGAACAAGCCTGATGCTGCGTCCTCAGCGCTGAACATCACCGGCGCTGGCTCCAGAGAGCACAAAGCGGCCCCGACAAAGACGTGCCCTCTGAAGCATCGCTCGCTGAAGAAGCCTTGTGGTAACATTGTGGAGTTTCTCATTGCAGCTCCACGAGGGAGTTGGTATTTCTGCAGCTGTGATGACGGAACCCTGACGTGGGCCCAGGAAACACCAAGCGATGCAGAGCATCCCTCCATGGGCGCTCAATGCACTGGGGTCCTGCTGCTGGCCAGCCTTGGAGGGGGCCACCAGTAAACCTGCAGCTGGGTTTGCACAGGAATTTGCAGTTTTTTCCTGAAAAAATCCACCATGGCGTGTTCATAAGCAAGTGCTGGAACCCTAGGCTCCAGAGCTGGCCCGAGGACATCCCTCCCTGCCCACCCTCTTGCACCAGGGGCTTCAGCAAGGACATGAGCTGGGGCCGTCTACTGCTTCACCATCTTCTCCACCCGCAAAAAGCCAGATATATCTGCGTCCCCGCGGCGACGCGCTTTGTCTGATCGGCGTGGCGCGATCCCGTCAGCAAAGCAAACCAGGAGACGTTACCTGTCGTGGGTCAATTTGATCTGCAAGAGCGCTCGGGCTTCCCAGCGTGGTGCAGAAGCCGCAGCACATGGGTCTGACGTGGCATCGGTGCAATGTAAGAGATGGGCAATGTCAGAAAAATGTGATACGGCTTTTCATTTCCTCTGCCCTTCAGTGTGTAGCAAGGGCGGTTCAGTGTAATATATAATTATAGCTGCGCAGCAAACAGGGCTGGATATGGAAAGAGTTTTCCCTCCTGCGTGCTGGCTATAAATCAACTCTCGACGCTGAGCGCTACCTGTAAAAGCTGAAGCTTTTCTTAGCACCTCAGCGTCCCCGGTGGGTAATAACGCTGCACAAAGCTCTGTTTGCATTCAGGCAAGCTCTTCAATAATTCCAGATGTCATGTATTGATATTTTTTTTTTTATTTATAAAGGCTCAGAGTAACTGTTTTGGCCCAAAATTTGACTGTATCTTTACCACTTCTGGGAACTTCATTGCTCTTCACCCCGCGGCACCTCTGTCCTGCCCGGGAAGTGGCTGTGGGTCACGATGCTACTGCCGTATGGGTGTTATTTTTATTTTCCTGATGGCAGAGCTGGGCTGCGGGTCTGAGGCTCACTGTTGTAGTCATGGCTTTTTATCACAGTCGTTTGGTTTGTCCTGGGGCCTGAGGAGCATCTTGTGTCCCACGGCTGTGGCAGCAGGTGAGGGATGTGTCCGTGGGTCAAGTTAAGCATCCAGTGAAAAACTGTCTGTAACCACGAACAATTATTTTTTTAAAATGTGTTGGCCTTTCACTGGAGATATAGAAAAAGAAGGAGAAACAGTTTAAAGGCTTGAAACATGAAGTCTCAAGTGAAGTATTTATTTTAACACCACCCCCTTATCCCTGTTCCTTTTAAGCAAAGTGAGCTTTTATAACCTTGTTTGGCCACTGTCTAGATGACGTTAAGGATGGCAATAACTGTCTTTTTGGGGGTGGAAAGAGAAAAAATTAGTCAATATGTGCTGGAGAAATTGCTGCTGTTCTTCTTCTCAGTGTCTGATCCCGTTTCCCTGAGGACAAAGACCAGAACAGGCAGAGCAGGGGAGGGAGCAGCAGCATCTGCCTGGTCTGACCCATCCTTGCTGCCTGCAGAGACCCCGTTCCCAATCCCTGGGGGATGGCAGCAGCACTGGGCGCTCTCCCCAGGGCTCCATCCACTCAGGAAGGTGCAAGGAGCTTTTGGGAACCAGGGCACGGAAAGCCCTGGGGGCGGGGGGTGGCTGACCCCCGGGACAGGTCTCTGCCCTCGGTACCCTCGCTCCGTCCTAGGGGAACAGCATCGCTCCCCAGTTTGGCTGCCAAAGCCACCTCTGATTTGGTGCCTCTGCTGAAATGTCAAAATTTGGACAAACTACTAATTTTTCTGCAGAGTGCAAAATCCCGGTGGATCAACCACAAAACCTGCAGTAAAGGACACATCCTCCTGGCCCTCTTATTTGTGCGCTGGCCCTCGTCTGCGCTGTCCCCGGCTCTCATTAGTGGGGATTTATTCCTGCAGCCGGCTCAGTGGGTTACCTGCCCACGCTGCAGGCAGTCCGTGCTGGCCCTGCCCTTTACAGTGGGGCAGCGGTGGGTGCCAGCGTGTCGGCTCCGTCCCCAGGACTCCTACCCTCCCAAGGAGCTGCCTCAGAGCAGCTTCCCGGCTGGGTAAGAAATCAGATTTGCAGCTGATTCCCTGTTCCCTACTTAATTTGGATCCAGCAAAAGCAGGACAGCAAGCAACGCTTATTCCGTAGCTGCGTTCAGGTGCGACCCCGTGCTGCTCACAACCTCTCCTGCGGCTGGGATCATTATTTGCTGCTTTCCTGTTTTATTATTGCACTGCAGAGATGCTGCCCCAAAGCTTTTACAACTGCAGGTCCCATCCTGCAAGCGCATGCATATGATAACTTTCCATACGTACGCGTGCCAGCAGATACACGTGCACAAGGTTATTGCTGGCTCCGGCGTGCGGAGCCGGGCGGCAGGACTGGCCGTGCCGGCAGCGCCAGGAGGCTCCCCGGTATTTGCTTTCCTTCATTCCTCTTGTTGACTTTGCAGGAGCAATATGTGCGTGCAGGGGACCTGAATACAGATGTCCCTAAGAGGCTGGGAGCTGAATCACGCGTTGCCTCCTTTTTTTTTTCTTTTTTTTTTTTCCTTCAAACCCGGACCCGCTGACTTTGAATTAAGGACTTTTATTATCACTTGTGCAGGGATTTTTCTTTTTCCAACTGTTCTCCACAGACGGGTAGCTGTACATGCGAGCTGCCATCCCGACTGCCCCGCTATTAATAGCTGCTTTTCTCTTTCATGTGTGAGGCCCGGCACTTTTATTGCAGGCGAGAAGCAGCTCTTTGGATGTACTTTAGGTGTTTCCAATTCTCCCAGCAATGTCTTCTCCTATTTCAAATTCTTGCTGCCTATTTTTATTTCCTTTTATCTCAAATCCTTTTTTTCCCACCCAGAAATGATCCCGCCAGAGGGCGATTTTGTCGGTAATATCGCTTTTGCATTTTAGACTTTTTCAAGGACTAATGAACTTTATTAGATTATAATGAACTTATTACTCAGTGCTGCTGACCTGCTTTCTAAAGAACTTGAATTATTATTTGGAACAGGCCTGTTGAGGGACTGCATTTTTTTGCAGAGCAGTGTGGGTATATTAACTATCCAGAGTCAGATTTTTTTGCTCGACATTAATTATCTAAGATTGATGTGGAATATAGCTGGTCTGCATTGATGGGGAGCCAGGGGGTGGGGTTGGGGGCTTGCTCCATCCTCCGAGCGGGCTGGAGGAGCTGTGCCGTGATGGGTTATTTAGTTCCCATCTCTTGCCTCCCTCCAGAGCATCATTCTCCATCCTGGCCCTGAGGCTCAGCCCCTCTGGCTTCTGGGCTCCAGCTGCGCCAGCGCCCACCCTCAGCAGCCAAGCGATGCTCTTAGTGTAAATCCCCAGTGGATCTTGCACCCTTGTGCTGGCTCTGAGGGTGCTTTGATGCCGATTTCTTAGATTTGGGGTGTTCCCAGCTGAGCTTGAGGGCAAGTAGGTGAGCGTGGCTCTGGAGGACGACTGCTCCTCACCACGCCATGGGGGGTCCCGGCCGGCGGGTGGGCACGTGCTGGGCAGGAGCACTGGGATAAACTCAGAGATGCGGCTTGGTGAGTTCCAGCAATCCCACATCCATCAGCGGCAATAAAACAGTGCTGTTAAATCCCACACGCCGGGAGCAGGGAAAGGCAGCCGGCGTGGGGGGATGATAAACCGTCGCAGCCAACAGTGGGAGGAGTGGGGTCCAAAGGTTGGTGCTGATTAAAGGCAGCTCCAGCTCTAGACAGTTTATTGCCCTGGGAGGCAAATCGGTGCCCCCTCCATGAGCCAGGGACTGGCTCGTGTGAGTTAGACTCCAACCTAGACTCCTCCAGACCCACTGTTCCCAGCCTGCCGGCATGTCGCCCATGCACAGCACGCAGGGCATGATCCTGGGTTAACAAGGAGACGCAGCCGGAGCGCGAGCCTTGCGCGAGCCCCCGTGGCTATAGCTTTCTGTCTTTCCATGTACCATGCTTCTCGGTGTGATCAGTTGAGTACCTTGCCCTCCCCAGCCACCGTCTCGCCATCTTCTCTTGCTTGGTGGGTTTTGGTTCCCTATTTTCACCTCTCGCTGCCTGCCTTCTGCTGTGTAAATCCTTGATATTTTCTCTGCGTGCTGTGACTCCTCATCAGTCCTGCTGCGCGGCTTGGGTTTGTGTTAGTGTTTTCTCGAACCCTTTTAAAACTCCTGAATGTCTGTGCTCTCTTGCAGCGCTCCCTCTCCGCTCGGCGGCACGATGGTTTATGAGCGGTGGGGGGATGTATGCGGAGTGAATGGATGAGTCAGGCGTTGGCAGGGCACCAGTTCATTGCAAATCAATTTTCACCTGCCTGAAGCCTGCGCTGCAGAGGAGAAAAGGGAGCGTGCGGGGGAGAGAGGGCTGAGGAAAGAGCCTCCCCTACACCAGCCAGCTGTCAGGATTTGGCTGCAGCCCTCTCCCAAGCAGCAGAAGAGAGGAACAGCCAGAGCTGGGGAGGGAGAGAGGAAAGAGAGGTCCTGGCATGAATCCCCAGCCACTGAGCAGCAAGAGAAAAGCATGGGCAGAAAAGAACAAGCCGCTCCTTGCTGCATCACTTATATCAGGGCGAGACCCCGCGGGAGAGGCCGGAAAGGTGCCCAAAACATGCCCTCTCTGGAAGTGTTTTGCTGGGGGGTGGAGGCTGAGATTGCTTGATGCTCCCCAGGAGCCCGCACCTGACCCAAAAAATGCCAATGAGTGAGGGTATCACCCCGGAGAGGTGGCTGTAGGACACAGCATCTCCATGGTGCTTGGGGCACCTTCTTACCCCTGTGGCATGGACATCTACGGGGCTGGCGACAACAGCTATGGGATACTGGGAGCGTGTGGGCAAGCAGGGGATGAGAGGTGCTGCCAGGACCCGGGCGAGACCTGCAGCCCTTCCCTCCCTTCCGCCTGCAGTGGTACCTGAATCCTCAGCCTTGCTCCTGTGCAGAAACCCACCCTTTTCTGGAAAACCAGCGAACGTTGCTGTCATGTGGCACGGCACACAGGGCAGGGCCAGCTGGAGCCCGGGGGCTCTGTGGGGAGCCTTGAAGGGCACGGCAGGAGGGAGCCACCAGCCTGGCTTCGGGATTCAGGTGCTGCCGATGCTCTTGGGATGAGGACTGGCCCTTGGCATCTTTGCCTTCACCCCATGAGTGAGGTACCCCGCTTTGCTCCTGGACGCTAGCTGCTGTCTTGGGGCAATGCAGTGGGCTCCTTATCTCTTGCAGCATTCCGTTTGCCTTGTTGCAGGAGCAATTCTCTCCCAAAAGTGCCCCCATGTTGTGCTGGGAATGGTTTTCCCCTAATGCTGCCCTGGGAGATGGAGAGCTGTGACCATGGAGTGGATGCGGGGCTGGCACATGAGGTCACAGCAGTGGGGAAGGACTCACCAGCTCCTGGCAGACAGAAGACGTTGCAGGGCAGTGGTGGGAGGAGATCCATGTGCTGTATGGGGAGACAGCACCCATAAACCTGCCCTGCCTCTGGGGCAGAGCTCACCCAGAGCACTGCCATCCCCGTGGGCTTCAGTGGAGACCCAGGGCTTGACATAAGCCAGATGGCTGCTCTGCGTGGGCGTTCATCGTGTCTCTTCAGCGCCCCGGACCATCAAGCTGAGGTGCCCTCATTGACAAAATCCATGTCAGAACAAGGTACCCAGTGCCTCTTTCCAAGGCCTTGGCTGGCCCTGTGCTCACCTTCCTCTCCAGCAAGCCTTGCTGGGGACCCTGCTGAGTCTGGGAGTCATAAATCAGAGGAATGAGCTTTTTTTTTTTTTCCCTTTAGCTGCTAAAGTTAGAACAAAACAAGCAAAAAGCCTCCTTGCAGCATCCCTCCATGCCAGCCTATGGGTGGGCACTGGCTAAGAGCAGGCGGGAGGGTCTCACCCCTCCAGTTAGCAAACGCACCCCCGTGCCCGGGCTGGTAGGACATTGCTTTGTGGTCTTTGGGTCTTGTAGGGGTAAAATACTTGTGAAATGTGTAAGCAGAGTCCCAGGCAGTGTCTGGTCAAGGACAGCCTAAATGCTTTTCATGCGCTTGCGGCATCCCTGAGCCGGTCCCTAAGCTGCCTGGGTTTTGATCAGCCGAGATGCGATGCAATAAACAGCTTGGGCGATCCCTGACAACAGAGCAAAGATAACAGTGACCTTTTCTTCTGTAATTATCTTTTCTCATAAAAACCACATGCTGAATTTAATAAAACAGAGAAGGGAAGTGATGGTTTCATATATGCTGCCAAATAGGAGCCTAATCTGTCCCTCCAAACCCAGGGAAATCTGGGACCTCTCTCGGCGCTCAAGAGGAGGCGATGCTGGCGGCTGGCTCTGGTTTGCACGTCAGGGTGATGCTGGCTTTCAACATGTTACCACTCACCTGGGTGTGTGGGAGATGTGAATTGGGCAGGTGGCTTGAGCAGCAGATGCCTGTAAACGCAGGAGAAACGTTTTCTGTTTCAATGCAAGGTGCAATTTGGCCATCACCTGCCTCCAGGACCTGGGATTTCACCCAGGATCCGAGAGCCCAGATGCTTTAATAGCATTGCTGGCAGGTCTGCTCAGCGAGGGCAAGCAAAGGGGGAAGAATTGCCCGGGATGTCTGGATGCCTGCCCCGGACTCCCAGGAAGCCGCATTTGCAGTGCTGGTGGTTTCCAGCCTCTCCCCTGGATGCAAACGGGGCGTCAGAGTCCGGCCCTGCGCTGCCTGTAACGCAGCGTTCAGCACAGCCTGTTGCTGTCGCAGGTGCCCGCCTGCAAAGCTACCCACGTAGGCAGCGAAATGCGGGCGGGATGATAAATAATGTACTGGAGATTTACATGACCCTGCAGCTATAAAGCTAAGGGGAAGAGTTAGCGCTGGGCCACTCAAAAATTATGGGGCATTGTAAAAGCAGCCCCTTCCACGCTGCCGCTGAGCTCCCGGCAGGGAAGGATGCTGCTAGAGCTCATGTCCGCTCGGAGACCGATACTGCTCCTTCCCGACTGCAAGCCGCTGGAGAAGGGTGCGTGGCCAAACTGGTACCTGTTAGAGGGGATGATGGATGGGGAGAGAGCCCCCATGCACGATCCCATGGGAGAGGGAGCAGAGGAAGGGGCTGGGTGGTGCAAGGAGCAGTGTAGGCGCCCGCCTGCCCTCCGCCCCCACTGAAGACGAGTGGAGCAGCACGGCTGGTTGCAGAGATGTCGGCACGCAGGGACCGGTGCTCCTGCAGCAGAGTCCGGCCCCAGGCACAGCTCGGAGCAGCCGTGGGCTGGGCCAAACGCCGTCAGCGTGGCCAGGCTGGATGTAGGCACCCGGGTTGGCAGGGGACCAGGGAAGAGATGCCTGCGATCCTGCTCGACTCGTGAGCCAGGGCCGGGTCATTAGTGGCTGTGCAGTATTAGCACCTTGCAAAGAGTCAGCCAGCGTGCTCACTCCCAGCCTTTTTTCATGTTTTATTTAAACCTCGCGTTTCTTCTTAGCGCTGCCGGGGAAAGAAGGTGCCCGTGAATCTCCAAAGGCTCGTATTCTGATCCTGCCTCTCAGATGCCATTAGAGCCCACGTAACTTTTACTCTGGGGTGGCGATAGCGCTGAGAGCTGGAGGCAGGGTGAGGGCAGCTGCCTGCAGGGCAGAGCTGCCGGGCTGCGGGGACGGCCCATTTCCAATCACAGCTGCTTCGCTCCGGAGGTATCGCACCTCGCTCGTATCCTTTATAGAGAGCAGCTTTAATTTATAGCATGCTCTGCTTATCGCTTGATCTCAGACCATTCTCTATTACTTAATCTAAGACCTCTGTCCACTTCGAGTGGGATCATCAGACGTGCTGCCTAACATCACGTGCGGAGCTGACAGCCCCTTTATATCCATGCCTGTCCGTGCACGTGTTGGCTGTGAGCACCCACGTGTGGTGCAGGGCACATCGGGGTCCTCCCCATGGCCAGCAATACCTGTGCATCAGGGTGAGACTCTGCTCCGGGTCTTTCCCAAAACAGCCGGGACCTTTGCAAGGAGAAGGGGCAGGTGGGCAGAGCCGACTGCTCGGGCAGCGGCAAAAGGAGACTGATGCTGCTGGATGTGCATTTATGGATGGATATCGCTGGCAATTATGATAATGGCTGGGATATCCAAACTTGACATCTTCCTCGTGGATGATGAATAAGCTGTCTGACTCCTGTTCATTTTTTATTCAAAACTTCAACGCTGGCTAATCCGGAGCTCCTGGTGCTAAATGCTAATGAGAAACGCGTTGCCTGACTCCCATACTTAACAGTAAAGCAACTCCCAGGATCAAGGGGGTTAAGTATTGAAATTGTCTCGTACATTAAATAATTAGTAGACAAACAGATTGACTTCTCAAGCCATCACCAGCCCCATCTGTTTCCTGCGCATTTGCTCCCTCTCTCTTTGCTTGATCAGATAATTGGGTAGGGCTTCACCGAGCGGCACTTTCCTTTATTTGGGCAGTTGCAGTGTGTCAGGAGGGGAAATATGATGTTGTGGCTCTAATTGAGGCTGGCTGAGAAGCCAGAGTGCGAGCACACTGCAAGTAGATGGTAGCAGTAAAGCCGCGGCGGGACAGCTGGTGGTGGCTCTTGGGTTTGGTCTGAGGTGGGAGGTAATTAGGCAAACAATGCAAGGGGCGAGGGAAGTGGTTGGGCTTGGTTTGAATCTTTGCTGGAAAAAGGTATGAGCCCAAATCTCTGTGCGTGGGTACACATGTGCACAGCCACGCGCTTGGAGGGAGAAAGCGAGGGCAGAAACCCGGGAGAAATAATCCTGACATGCTTCAGTCCAGCGTACACTGAAATAGCGTGAAATACAAACTCCATGGCCCAACCAGAAGGGAATGCTTTGAAAGGCCATTTGCTGCACCGAAATGTTTTTGTAAATGTTTCAAACAGGGGGTTGAAAGCTTTTATTCTTTTATTTCCTTTTCAGTGCTAATGCTTGAAGGTTTCCTGTAATTGCTTCCCTGTTTTTACTGCTCCGTGGCTTTTCTGAAATATTTTTGTTTTAATTACAATATTGATTTAGATACAATGCTAAGAAGACCCCTGAAAAAAAGTAAATGAAAAGCAATTACTAGAGAGTGCTTTAATGGAAAGGAGCCTCACGTGGGGAATCAGCCCAGACCTCAGCAGTTATTATTATTTATAGAGCCCTGGAAACGAGCACTTGGCCAGCCTGGCATGAAGAGTTATAAATGGGCAGGCCGTTTCCATCAATAAAACAGCCAGGCATTCGCCCAGCGCCTGCAGACAGGGACCTGCCGGTGGTCGCCATCCCGGGCCTGACTCTCTCCGTGTCCAGGTCCTGGAGGAAGGCTGCCCGTACCACTCCTCTGCACGCCCGGAGCAGCGTTTGCACCCCAAACGAGCCCCGAACCACTTAGTAAAGCCTTGGCTTTGGCAGGGGTGGGTTCCAGCCTGCCGGAGGTCAGGAAGGTGCCCGCTAAGGGCAGGGCATCCAGGTTAATCCTACCAAAGGTAATTTGAGCACGAAGCCACTTAGGCGACCTTTTGTGGCATGTTTAGTTTTGACTTTTTATTTTAAAGACTCTGCCATAAGGCTGTTACCATGACAGATCGCTATTCAGCTGGAATGCTGTGTGAGGGTGATGTGGGCTGGGGAAAGAAAGGCAGGCACTGAGCGAGGAGGTAAATGTTATCTTGTCAAGGTAATAAAAGAAATGAACCTGAGGCGTGCCGTAAAGAGGAAGTTGACTTTTTCCTAAAACACATAAGACATATTGCTGGGGAAACTCTATTAAGGATTTTAAAAGGTGAAAACCTTTCATCCAGTTGACTCTTGAGAAAGGTTCCTTGGCACTGAATAGATAAATAGAGGCTTTTGCCCTTAGCTATTCTAGCATGAAAGGAAAGTATTATGAATACTCGCCAGATTAATGAGACAGAGAACTCATAAATATGTCAGAAAAACACAATAGTTGGAGATGAAATAGATGCCTCCTTGGGATGCACATTAATATTCACGAGGCTGAGGGGTTTGCCAGACATTGTGCCCCCGGGCTGGGCTGTGTCCCTGGCCAGCCATGCCAGGCAGGGTGCCTGCTGCCCCACGCCAGGGCTTGGCCTGGAGGAAGGAGCTCATCCTCTGATGAAGGTTTCACCTTGCAAGGGCTTGGCCAGGGCAGGCAGAGGAGATGGCCTTTGCTGTCCCTCCATGACGGCAGGGCTTGGCCATCCCACATCAGCAGGGTGCCATGCAACTGGGTTTCATGTCTGCTGTAAAAATGCACTCTTTCATAGAATCATAGAATGGTTTGGGTTGGAAGGGATCATCTAGTTCCAACCCCCCTGCCATGGGCAGGGACACCTTCCACTGGACCAGGTTGCTCAAAGCCCCATCCAACCTGGCCTTGGACACTTCCAGGGAGGGGGCAGCCACAACTTCTCTGGGCAACCTGTGCCAGTGCCTCACCACCCTCACAGCGAAGAGCTTCTTCCTTACATCTCATCTAAATCTACCCTCTTTCAGTTTGAAGCCACTACCCCTTCTCCTATCACTACATGCCCTTGTAAAAAGTCCCTCTCGGGCTTTCTTGTAGGCCCCTTTAGGTACTGGAAGGCTGCAATAAGGTCTCCCTGGAGCCTTCTCTTCGCCAGGCTGAACAACGCCAACTCTCTCAGCCTGTCTTCATAGGAGAGGTGCTCCAGCCCTCTCATCATCTTCGTGGCCCTCCTCTGGACTCGCTCCACAGGTCCCTGTCCTTCTTATGTTGAGGGCCTCAGAGTTGAATGCAGTACTCGGGGGGGGGGGTCTCACGAGAGCAGAGTGGAGGAATCACCTCCCTCGACCTGCTGGTCACGCTTCTTTTGATGCAGCCCAGGATACGGTTGGCTTTCTGGGCTGCAAACGCACATTGCTGGGTTGTGTTGAGCTTCTCGTCAACCAACACCCCCAAGTCCTTCTCCTCAGGGCTGCTCTCAATCCATTCTCACCCAGCTGGGGATTGCCCCGACCCATGGTGTGTAGATTGGGGTGTTCATGGTTTGCCTAGATAGGAGCAAGTCCAGGCTGCAGAATAAAGAGCAGCAGCTCCCTTGTTGTGTTCCCAAAATGCACTGTAGACTGTAGTGGACCACTGTCATGGTCCAGCATCCTACAATAGCCTCATAGAGACACCTCTTGCAGAAGCTGTCCCAGAAGTTGGCAAAACAGCATCTGCTGCAGCTCTTGCACTGCACTGGGCATCTCTGCAGAGCATGACCAGGGCTATGGGGTGCTCTGCTTGAAACAAGGAGTTGTTGAGAGGTGCAGGGTGAAGAGGGGAGCGGGGGACAATGCCCTCCGTACTCGCTTGATGCATGCTTGCAGAGAGGCTGAGTTTCTGGGGAAAATGATGTTTTTCTCCTCCCGGCTCTTTTCCTCTTGCAGGAAAAACCACGCTGTGTGTAGGTGACCCCCACAGCGACAACTCCCCTGGGCTGCTCCTGCGAGCCCTCGGGAGCCACTCACTCCAGGGGTGGTGGCTCCACGTGTTCAAGCTGGGAAAAGGAGATGAGGAGCTACCCTGGACTCCGCAGCTATTTCTCCTGTGGGTTGCACAGAAACCATGTTATTTCTTCCTGACAAATGCCCACAGGCTTGTACCAGGGGCGATCCTGCTTGTGGTCCCCTCCTGCCTCTACATCCCCCAGGAAACACCCAGCGTCGGGAGGAGGGACTAACAGCAGCCTTAGCCTCATAAATACTGAATCAGGGCTGCCGGGAGGAAAGCGATCCTAAAAGATGTTGCGTGTACAACATGGCAAGGTACTTCATGTCGTACAAGTGAGGCAGAGCCATGGGGCCACGTCGGGAGTGCTGCCCGTCCCAGGGAGCCGCCCCGCAGCGAGGGCTGCACGCAGGTGGGTTACACTTTGCCATGGCCACGCTGAGGTTATAGAAAGGTGTTTAACAGTGACAAGCTGGATTTTTAAAGTGCAGGTTGAAGGTGGTGCTCACTGCTGGCCCGAGGCTTGTGGGCATCTCGCCTCCTTACACCCGCCGTGCAAGCCCGTAGCTGTGAGGACCAGCAGGCAGGGTCAGCTCTGACCTTGCGTTCACCCTCTTGCTGGCCTCTGTGTGCTCCAGGGATTTTTGGGAAACTCCCTGGGGAAGTCAAGTCGCTGCATGGCAAAATAGAAGAAGTCTCTCCAGCAGTCACTGTCGTCCTCTCTGGGAGCAGGCAGTGGGCAGGAGGGGATGCAACCGAGCACGGGGCGCAAGGAGAAGCTGTGGCACGGGCAGAAGGAGCTGGGCGAAGGCTCCCGAGGGCTTGGGGAGCTCGTCCCCGGTGGAAACAGCCCTGCGTGTAGGTGTTTAATAGGACTATCGCATCGAGCGACACTGCATTAATCGCCATGGTAACACGGCAGCAGTAAACAGTCTGAAATCATCCTGGAAAATATCATGCCAGTGTTCACATCGGCCCTAATATGAATTAACAACCAAGTTGGCAATGACTCAGTGTAGCATGAACTGCAGCCATGGTATCGCAGAAGTCCCCCAAAGGGTAATTGCAGAGTGCGCCAGCCGGGGAGCAAGCCCCGCACCCCCAAAGAGTGGGGGTTGCTGGGTGCTGTCCCACGCAGGCATCCCCTCGCCTGCGGGCAGCTGTGGGAAGGCTTGAGTAAAGCAGCTGGAAATACCCAGAGCAGAGCACCTCCTCCTGCCTGCCCCGCCAGAGGTGCTGCGGGATGCGGGCAGAGCCTCGGGGCTGTGGCAGGACCCGCCGCCGGGCTGCTCGGGTGGCCTCGTCCCCCTCGGTGCCACTCATCATCACTCGGCATCTCTCGTTAAGCCGTTTTCCGCAGCAAAATTGGCCCTTCCCATTGCAGCGGCTGAACCCGCCGCTGGGCTTCGCCAGCCTGTGCGTTCAGCAGCAACCCCAAAGGATTTACACTGTAAAACCTCCTTCCTAGCGCGCTGTCTGGATTTCATCCTCGTCACCGGCTGGATGACAGCCCACCATGTGCTGTTCCCCCTCCCTTGGACCCAGCAAGTCAGTGCCTCCCTGGCACATCGCATTAGGGTCCCTGAGCATCCTGCCCCGGAGCGGCATCCTGCCCCCCAGCCACCGGCAAGCAACAGCAGCAGCTGAAATACGTCCTCAAGCACAGTGTGTGCTGCTGGTCCCCAAAACCACCTCCCTCGGGGATGTCCCTAAGCTCTCCTGAGACGTAAGCCTCCGCAGAAAGCATTACACAGGCTCCCGAGGCATTTGGGGTGTCCTGGAGGAGAGCATCTCTGTAAGACCCCGTGGCAAGGATTTGCAGCTGATCGCAGCTTCACCAAATCGATGCCTCAAGTCTTTTCCCGTCTTTCAAATGTCGCTGCCTGAGGCCAACACCTGACCTGGCACGTACACGGCGATCGTATCCCAAAATTGCTGGCAAAGGGGAGACGGAGGGTCTGCAGGGAGCGGGGTACCAGGCGCAGGGAGCTCTGCGCGGGGATCAGTGCGGGGTGGGAGATCGCAAGGACAGAGGGATCGTGCCTGGGCGAGCAATTTCATCAAGCTCTGACAGCAAAACAGGGAGAAAGGAGGCCTGGAAATTTGTGACTGGAGTCTAAAAGAAGGCGTTGTGTCCCAAGCATCCCCCCGGGCCCTTTTGTCATGCAGTGCTAACCCCAGCTCTGCTCTCTGCGCTGACCCTCCCCACGTGGGGAGCGGATGATGGTTGCAATCCACAGCCAAGCCTTTCACTTGTCCCCTTTGCTCTTTGTAGGACCCTCCAGACATCCCTGGAGGCCACAGAGCACCGAGGATGCTCATGACGCCTGTGATTGCCTCCAGATCTAACTGCTTTCAGCCCAAATCACCGCAGTCAGGGCTGAGCTCTCAGTCCTTGAGTTCAGACTGTCAGATCTCATTCCCCACCGAAAAAAGGGTACCAAAAGGGCAGCCCTCCCCTCCTGGGCATTGCCTGACTTATCTACCTTGCACCTGAGCTCCGCTCTCAGCCCCAGCTAGGCTCCGTGGCAGGTATTTGGGGTCTCGGAGCTGCCTGGGTGCAAGCGTGCCGGGTGTGCGCTGGAAGGCTGCCCCAACCACAGCTTGATCTTGGGTTGGACAAGGAGCATTTTGCTTTTCCTGTTACATTTAATCCCTCTTGGTCCAATAGATGCATGTGTTGATTTGTCTGGCTTCATCCTGCCGTGCTCTCTGCCTCCTTTCTGTGGTCTGGGTACTCTGAAAAGTGCTGCGTAAATGATTGCAATATAGTCATGATACTTGTGCAGCACTTGCGTTACCTGGATGGCAGAGGGCTGGGTCTGGGACACTTCCACAAAGCCTGCGAAGGTACCAAACTCCCGTCGTTTGGGATCTTCTTAAGATCGGCTCCAGCATGGAAGCAGGACAGCGCCCGCCACATCCCTGCCGTGGGTGATGCTCACCCCCAAACGAGCATCTCGCTCGCACAGAGAGGGGAAACACCTGTAACATGCTGGCAGATGCTGTCACCGTGCCGGGCCTTTCCATGACGTCAGCCACCGTGTTAGTCATCATCATGGAAACAAGGAGCCGGTGGTAAACAACAGGAAACATCCCTGAAAAGCACCCTGCCATGCAGGTCTGTGCAGCGGGACAGGCCGCCTGGGGGGAGATGACTCACGGTAAGGTTGGACCTAGCCAGAAAACAGCCCAGCAGCTTCCCTCGAAGTAAATTCCTGGCACTGCCGAGGGACAAGCAAGGAAGGATGGGGATCTCAGTGGGTCACCTTGTCGTGCAACAGCTCACCTAGGCATGGAGCCAGGGGAGCCACCAGTGAAACCCCAAGACCACCTCACCCCTTCCCGCTGGGTCCAGCCCAGCATGTTGACCAAAGAAGGGACCCAGAGCCAGTTTTGGCCAAGATGTGCAGCAAGCAATGCCACGCACCATGCGAAAATAGCAAACGATCCCCCTGCAGCAGCTGTACCGTGCACTGCAGGTCTCCTTCCCAGAGCCACGGTACAGGGATGTGGCTGGGCGCATGTCCCTACAGCCACCGGCCAGCCCCGGGAGCCTGCTGTGCCACCAGCCATGCGGCCAAAATCTCGAAGCCTCAGCAGTGGGGCAAGGTGCATGCAAAATCCAACCTCTTCAGGTCACCTGCAGCCTCTGGGTGGTGAAGCCCCATAAAACCTTCTTCAAGCGTAAAGGGACGCTTTGTGCTATCGGCGAGTGGAGGGGGGCCAGCAATGCCCTCTCCCGTGTGCAGCCTGAGGCTGCGGGTCTCCATCAGGGTGTCACGGGCAGGGTCAGGCAGGGATGTGCAGAGAGTATTGCCAATACCTAGTCAGGCTGCACTCGTAACGGGGAAAGCAATGCTTGGCAGGAACCAATTTTTGGCTTTGAGTATGTTTTGCCTTGATTTAGCAAGTGAAGACGGAGTGAGGGAAACCACTTGACAGCTCTGCCTGGGCAGAAACGGCCAACGAGGATGGTGTCACCATCACAGCAAACCACCTCCATCAGGGATTTCGCACCATGTCTTGTTTTCAACATTTCAGAAACCTCCTGTGGTTTCCTGATGCCTTCCACAGGGTTTGGGGTGGAAAGGAAGGACATCCTCCCTGTCAGGCACCCGGACTGCTCTGCACCACAGCCAAGAGCTACTGGTGTCCACACCGTGTTCCCAGGTTTCGTGTCCATGAGCCCACCAGTCTGGTGCAAGGAAAGGTTTCTTTCATAAAGCCTTTTTCCACATCAATTTTTAGTATTTGTCTTTTCATTAAGACCCAAAGCCTCTTGCTTGCCCCTCTTAACTTCTCTTACTGAGTTTCTTCGTGTTGTAATTTCAGAGGCAGTTTCAAGGTTAGAGCAAACTCCTCACGCTGCAGTGACTGCAGCTCTCCAGGGGAAGGTTAAAGGATGCAAATTGTTGACAGAGGGCTTTTCAATTTAGCATGCAAAGATCTGATGGTTGAAAGGTGAAGCTAGACAAATCCAGGGTAACAGGACGGGTGATCAGCAATTGGAACAATTTGCCAAGGCTCGTGATGGATTCTCCTTCACCAGTGATTTTAAAATTAAGATTGGATGCTTTTCTAAATGATGTGGTCATGTTCAAAAAGCATTAATTCGGGCAAACACTTCAGAGGAGTTTGGACTGGTCCTGCCTATGAAGCCATGAGCGCTGCATCCCTCTTAGGCTTTTCCGTATCTCCTCTTTCTCAGCCTTGATCCTATAATTGCAGCTGGCAGAGACTTGTTAACCTCCTCGGATGCTTGTGGGTGGCCCAGAGCGGCCCCAGCCAGCTCCTTCAGCCCCCCACCCTCCCTCCCACCGCCTCCACTCATGGCTGTGGGCAGCACAGAGCTGCCCCCGCCGCGGTGCTTCACCCAGCTCCCTCCTGCCTCGCAAATGCCCTTCGTCGCCAAAGCCTCCGGGAAAGCCGGCTCTCCTGGGCAGGGTGAGAGCTTTGGGAGGCCGCCGTGCTTATCAGCGGTGTCTCACCTCTGCTCGGAGCTGCCCCCAGCCATCCCTCCAGCTTCAAATGATGGATGGCATCTCTGCCTTGGTCCCTCTCATGGTCTGATCCCGCTTTTTGTTAAGTACAACTGCCAGCAGCAAATACCAACTTTTTCCCCTGTGAATATTACTGTATGGGAGCATGGTACAGAACATTTCGGCTCGGCGGCACCAGTGCACGTACCAGCTCCTCCCTGCTCGCTGACACTCAATGCTACAAGGAAACAGGGGAGTTTTTACGTTATTTTTATTGCTTAATGTTTTCAGCGCACGATCTCCAGAATAACTGTCCCCTTCCCTGCTCTGTAACTCGGATGTGCCTCTTGGGTTCATTTAAACTGTTTGCCTTGCTCTTTCATTTCTTTTTTCTACTGGAATTTAGTGCCCAGCTGACAGATCTTGAAAACAGCATCCAGTCCTCCATCCTTCCAACAGTGCACGTACTGCTGCCTCCAGCCTCACAGCACGCCGGGCGGCCCTGCCCAGACCAGGGCCACCTTACCAGGGGTAAATGTGTTCCCCCTGGTTTCTCACTTGCATTTTTGGCTTTTCTACCTGCACGAGTGCCTGGTGATGTCCCTGGGTTCTTAGCAGTAGTGAGCACTGGTTCTCCATCCTTGAAAATCGGTGAGGCAACCAGCATCTAGTTACCATTAAATGTTGTTATTATTTGTTAGCAATAATTGCAATTGTGCTCACCGTACTTTTTTATTACTTGGGTACAACATGGGCATCTCCATCCTTGAAAATCGGTGAGGCAAGCAGCATCTAGTTACCATTAAGTGTTGTTATTATTTGTTAGCAATAATTGCAATTGTGCTCACCGTACTTTTTTATTACTTGGGTACAACATGGGCACCAGCTTCCAGCTGTACACTGAGAGTGCGAAGCAGTTCAGCCTCTCCTGCACGCGTGCCCCAGTTGAGCACTGCCAAACTCTCTCACGTGAAATGCAACAGCCGGGGAGTGAGAGTCTCTATATATTTTCATCATTCTCTTGCTTTTCATTTAATTTAGAGCTGTGTCCTTCATAATGTTCAGACAAAGCACTGCGTAGCCTTCTTGGGCATTCAGATCTAAGAATCCTTGTTTTGCGCCGTGTCTATAGAAAGAAAGTAATAAATGTCTCTAGCTTAATGGTCTAAAAGTCTTTCTTGCTGTGCAAAAAAACCCGGCATCGCCAAATCCATTTTCATTTATAACATTATGAGTAATTCTACTGGCAGCAGTTTTTCCTTCCCATATATATTTATTAGAGGGAGAAATTCCCCATCCTAAAATAATGTTCTTGCTTGGATCAAATAGTTTTCAAACTCTGACTCTGTGCTTAACGCTTTCATTGCTTCCCATGTGCTGTTTTATCACACACCGTGCAGGGCGGAGTGTTCCTCTCAGAAAAGATGACACCCAGGAACGCAGAAAGCAGCCTCAGCAGATGACTGGGAGGCAGACAGAGGCAGTGCTCGGAAAACAAAATCGGAGCAGCTTCAGAATGAGCCGTGCCATTTTTGCGAAAGCAGGAAGCCACGGGGACCAGCACCCCTCTCCCCAAAAAGCAGAGATCTTCTGCCCATGCTCCTCAACTCATGACCGTGAAGTTGTAGTTAGGGTATTGCCATCTGCACACAGACACCCTGAGCTCAACTGGGCTGCTGGGGGACACGGGTGGGTGTCCCAGCCCAGCTAAGGGGACTCTGCAGGGTGGGCTGAAGGTATCTCTGAGCTTTTATGGACCTCGACGTGGTGGCAATCGCACAATGGTTCATAGCTCCTAAGACCAAGTCACCTGCAGAGGGGCCACCTCCCAGCTAAGCTTGAAGGCAAGGGGCCCTGAGAGGAGGAGATCCCCCCTGTTTTCTGATAAAATATTCCTGTGGCATCTATTTCTGGCAACGCGGGAAGGAGAGGGAGAGAAGCGGGTGCTGCCCGGGAGGAGGACGATGGACAGGGCTAGAGACCTCAGAAATCTTGGTCCACTCTGACTGTTTGTTGGTGATTGGGGGCACCGTCTCCTGATGAGCAGGGTATTTTTCATCATGTCGGTGACAAATGGCTCTTGGTTGAGTAGAAAAATGGTTTATTGATTAGCTTGCAGAGGTGCACGCGGGGATTGTGCTGCTAACGAACTGTGCCTGTTCTGCCAGCTGCTCTCCGCAGGGAGAGGCAGGGGGACTTGCCCAAACGTGGCCTCTGCCTCCTCTGGCCATGGGTCCTGCAAAACAGAGAATGGGGTGCAGCGGAGCTTAGGGGAGCCTTGTCCTGCTCCTTTCTCTGGCTCCCTTTTGGGGCTTGCTAAGCGGGGATGTGTCACTGTCCCCAGGGCAGGGGACCACCTGCCTTGCAGGGACTATCGGTGACAATCACCACTATGTGGCAGAACCATCTTTGTGGGTTACCTCTTGGCAGTCAGCCCCTCTGCTTTCCCATGGCTCTCCTTTCCATGTCCCCCCAGTCTAAACCCAGCTCTAGCAAAGCACTCTAATGCTCGGTTTTAAGCGAGCAGCAGTCCTGCTGAACCTGGCTGGTCTATTCAAACCAAACGTGTTTGGATGCTGTAGGCTACGAAGCCACGCCAGCTATCCGAACTGCCTGGGCAGACTGCAGTTTTGAAGGATTTCTCCCTACTCAGAGCTTCATCGCTGGAAAAAAACAGCCCAGTTACTTTGTTTTCCTTTTTTTTTCATCTTTAGCCTCTGTGTGTGTACCCACAGAACACCTTGAGCAAGTTGAGCGTAATTAATCACAGTTTGCTTCCCTGTGTTCGCATGGGATTCCTAATCTGCAGTAAATCCTTTGGGTAACAGATGCAATTATGAAAGAAACACTTATTAAAAAGAACTATATGTGCCATAAAAAAATGTCAGGACAATTGTCCTTTAGTTGTTTGTAATGTTGCCAGCTGTAATATACGATCCTAGTGCTACGTCCCAGCTGTCTACGTCCCCTGGTACAGTGTGCTTCAGCGATAGCTTGTGCTGGATTTCACGTGCAGCTGCACAAAGCCCCCAGATTTCAGCTGTTCTTCCTTCTCTCTCCATCCTGCGAGCACCCATTCCTAACTCATCAAGCGAAAGCCTGTCACAGCCACGAACCTCCTGTAGCAAACACTGTATTTGATCTCTCCTGACTGAAATGGATGATAAGCTGCTTGGAATTAATAGCTTCTGCACGTGTCAATGTGACCAGCCACTGGAAGAAGATACATTTGACAGTGATTTGTTGGTTTGACTGGCTTGGCAGAAGAAAGACCACAGCAACTGAGCTGCAAATGTGTACTGTGCTTTTCCGTCTTTTTCTGTTTTCTTGCCTGGTAAGGAGTGAAGAAGGAGGTTACAACCCAAATCCATGTGTTGGGGCCTTGTTCAACACTCCTGAGGTGGCATTAACCGCCTGAGGAGAGTGAGTCTAAGGAAATGAGAACTCTGGGGTTGTGCTCTTGGATTTGGCCAATCAGTTTTTCACTCGGTGGCTTAGCTTTTCGCCCGTAGGACTGGTGAAGTGATGCCAGTCCACTTCTGTAGAGACTTTGAAGGAGCAGCCAAACAAATACAGACAAAGAGATCTCCAGGAAAGCTCTTTAATAGCACAGTTGGGTAGCCCGTGACTGAGGCCAAATAATTCTTGTGCATGGGACGGTGTCAGAACAGGGAGCAACTTGTCTTGGAAGAAGAAACAGAGGAACAGGGAGATAGTTTTGCTATATGTATTAAGGATGTGCATGCTTGCTGCAAGCGCTAGAGAATAACGGGACGTTGGACCTACTGAAAAACTATGAGTGATTAGTAAATATGGTCGCTTATTGTGAGGCTGCTGAACTACGTGTCTTAAGGTGAAGCAAGTCTTTTTGTGGGCAAATAGGAGAACCATCCAAACCTCAGGAAACAGAAGGACAGGAGATGTAGCAGGGGCTGTCTCAGTTCAGCTCTAGCTCATCACTGACCTTTGGGAGAGGAGGAAAGACTGCAAGGACTAAAAGCCAGGACACGTTCTTAACAGCAAGTCGGGTGGCATGAGCAGGTGGGGACAAAACCAGGCAGCTCAGGGTGTGAAATGCTGTGCAATCAGCAGGGACTATAAAGGGTGATAAGGATCAGTTGCAGATAAGTAAAGTATTTTCAAACTGACCAAAGCCAGAACTTTATCCTTGGTTAGTCAAGGAACGGGCAGAAGCCATCGCAGGGCTGTTACAGTGCTCCAGGAGATTGGCAGAGGCAAAGGTAAAATCTGTATTTACAGAAGGGTAAAAGGAGGAGGCATGGAGAATTGTTATTAGCATTGTAATCTAACTGGTTTAAATTCAGTTCCGAGAAAAATATCATTTCTAAATACCAAAAAAAGAGAATTCCCCCCCCCCCCCCAAATAACCAACACACGTGTCAAGCCAATCTGATTTCCCTATGTGATGAGACTAAATATTTTGGATTGAGAAGAAGCTAGAGACGTCAGATGTCTTGGCTTTGCTAGGATTTTGCTGTGTTTCACATGATATTCCTTTTAACAATGTTGGTAAGCAGGTCTCCATAAAATTACCGTGGGAGAGGTGCAAAACATGGTTGGAAACCAGACAAGAGAAGTCAATGATTTGCTGTCAAACGAAATGATGGATTGAGTGACTTTCTGCAGGAATCCATCCTTGATCTAATAGGAGTCAGGATCTAAATGATGGAATATTCTCTGTTCAATCTGCAGAGGTTTAAGATGGGAATTAGTGCTGCAATTGCAGAGCAGGAGATTTCTAATCTTGTAACAGTAAGGACAATTAAGTGCTGGGATGTCTTGCCTGGGGAGGCTGTGGAGTTTCTATCATTAGAAGTGTTTAAGAAGAGTTTGGAGAAACATCTCTCGGGAATAATACAGAGCTAACCCTACCTTGAGGCAGGGCCAATGCTTGAGGTCTGTTCCAGCCCTATTTTCTGTGATTCTGCATCATTCCAAAAGCGGTGTCACATCTCCTATGACTCTAAGGGAAAAGTATGAAAAATACCACAAAAAGCTGAAAATATGTGATGACTTTAGAAATAAAGCCTCATGCTTTTTTTTACCAAAATCTCAATATATTAACCCAGTTCTCCAAACAAGTGGCAGAAATCGAGTAGCCTGGCTTTTAAGCCTCGTTATCTGCAGATCTGCCAGAGCTCTCACTGGCTTCCTCCACCCTGCGTATGGAAAGCCTGGGTGGTGAGGTCTTACCGCTGTGGAAAAGCATTGGATTTCTAAAACTGAAATACGAACAAGGGTATTTGTATGAAACGGCAATGAAAAAATTTTTTCCATCTGGGCATTTGGAGTGATGGTGTTTGAAATGCAAAATGCACCTCATTGGAGAGTTGTTTCGTGCAATTCATCTTCAGAGTACACTCTTACTGCTTGTTTGCAATGTGCAGCTATAAACCACGCTTTCTGAAAGTACTCCGGCTGGCTCCGTGGTAAGGAAGAGGGGAAGGATGGTAATATCAGACATTTCAATCCCCACTGCAGCCTACATTGCTCAAAGCAAGATGACTTGCAAACATCTAACACAAATGAGGAAGATGAATCGTATGCAAGGTCAGGCGCAACGCCAGGAAGCTGATAGAGGCAAAAGCAGTTAATTGCTTTAGATTCCAACAACCCCAAAACGTGCCCTGTGTACAGACATCCGTTCCTTGCACAGCAGTGGACCTCACTGTCCAAACCAGCAAATAAAGTAAGGCAATGGAGGTGCTCGTCATGATTTTTAATGTCAAAATTAGATTCACTGTTGCCTTATGGTCTCTGTAATTACTAGACATCACTCATCATTTTTCCCAGCTCAAGGGATACTCTGTTATTGACCTCACTGGGAAGATATAAATACATTACCGAATGGAAATATCACCATTTACTATTGTGGAAAGGTCTACGTCATAGCTCAAAGGACTCTGAAATCTTTATCTCAGTGTACCTACAGCAGAGGAGAATGCCTGATACTGTTGATATGATGGCAAACCGCTGCTACTAAGGTCTTATCTTAGAGGAGAAAAACCTATTACAGGTTATTAAAGGAGAGCAACAATAGCAAACCACAAGCTTGAAGGAACTTGCTACAGTCAAACAGCTAAAAATACCATGCCAGGCTAGCACAGAGCTGCCAGCGATGGAGGTGGCCAGAGGGCATGGTGGCCTCACTGGTCCCAAGCTGGTAGGGCCACAAAATCTCTTGGGAGCGTGGCAGGACTGCAGAGGGCCACAGAAGATAAAAGAATGTGATTTCCCCTGAATGTGATGAGCACTGAAAGCAGGGAGAGGCCAGCAAGATGCTCTTGTGAAGCCTTGCGTGGAGCATCATGGTGGCAAGATGCTCTTGTGAAGCTGTGCATGGAGCATCACGGTGGATATTCAGCTCTGTGGTTCACCCTTGAGGCTGCCTGTGAGAGGCGAGTCACTGGCCGGCTTGTGTTTGTCACTCCAGAGCCTGTGATGGAGATACCCTGCTGTGGCCTCCCTGCTGGTGACAGCACTGTGAGACATCCCATGGGTCTGGCAGTGCTGCCTGAACTGGGCCTCCCTCCTGTCTGCTAGGGCCAGGTGTCCCTTGGGGACCATCTCCTTCTTGAAGAACGAGGTCATTGCAAAGGCGGTGTGTGCCATGGGGTGCCAGCTCTCGCCCGGGAGGCTGCCCGTGCTCCCCGGGACCTGCCTGTTACTGCTGGGTGAGTGGCATTGCCCACTCCAAGCCCCCAGCACCCTGGAGCTGGGAAGCATCTCTGAGCCACAAAAAAAGGGCTTTCTAGGTAGGGATCTTCGGAGGGGATCAGCTGTCCTCGTCCACGGGAGTCATGTGCCTTTGCTTTCTGGGTCTTCGGGTAGCCGCAGAGTAAATGTCTGTGCAGGCAGGGCATGTGCTCAGCAGGGGACACCTTCTTCCATGTAATCTGCATCACTCTTTAAATGAGAAATCAGGACCGATGACGCTCAAGCTGAGAATGTGTCTCCCCACCAAAGGATTTTGGTTTAGCCCCCAAGACCGCTAACCCCATCGGCCCCCCGCATCCCTGCCTGGCGCAGCCCCGGCGAGGGGTGGGGAAAGATCCCTCTCAGAGGGGTCTGGCTCTCCTGCCTGCCTGGCTCCGCTTTCTGCCCGAGCGCATCTCCAATGAGAAGGAGGGCTCCTCTGTGCCCCGGCGGTTCGTGCTGATCCACACAAGCCCTGCTCGAGCATCGTACCTTCAGCGCGGTACTGCCCGGGCCTGGTGGGAGCCAGCTGGCTCCTGCTGCGTGACGGCTCACGCGTTGGGGAGCTGGAGGGCTGTTGGCGAAGGTTCGCTGGGACAGGGCTGGCAGAGTTCCTTTATGATTTGCAGGCTTTTTAAGAGGCCCCATAAAAAAGCCCCATCCATTTTGAAGGGGAAGTGGCTGTCTGCAGGCAGGCAGGGCAGTGACAAAGCAGGAATCGGATCCACAGACCCTTCCAGAGACTCTGCAGGCATTAGGTTGCTGCTGTTTTTTCAGAGATTCATAGATTTCATCCAGGAAGGACCAGCAGCTCAACAGGTGCTTGGCTAAAGTAGGTCCCGCCTGACAAAGACACTGGGACTTGACGGAAAATAAAGAGATGGTGAATCCCATCCCTGCCGTCTCATTTGTTTTTAAAACAGTGTGTCACGCAAATCTGTCGGCTGCTTTGGAAAATCCCTGCCTGTACTCTTAAATTCTCGTGGGAACCTCCGTGCATGGAAAGCCACACACCTCCCAGAGCTGCTTCAGGCACTGGAGGGAGAGAGGACCCAGTGCCTGGCAAGCCGGAGCTCTTCCCAGGGTGACAGCCGCCGCAGGGATGCTCGCCACGCCGGGAGCCGTGTCACTGAACCTCTTGGTGCGGCATTGCTGATGGGGTAAACAAACTGTGCGGGCAGCGTCCTGCTGTCCCTCCCTGCTGCTCTCCGCACCGCCGGCGCCCCAGGGCAGAGCTGCCTGGAGGTCCTGGAGGGCATGGGGGACGGTGACCCGCTCGCTGATGTGTCCCAGCAGAGGGGGGACCCTGCTTATTGCAGGGCAGGGAGTGAGGGGGCTCCTGGTGTGGGGAGGAGGTGGAGGAGGAGCCCTGGCCTTAGAGGACATGGCAGGATGGGGGGAAGGAGAAGGGATGTGCATACGGCACTTGTTTCGCCTAGATTTGTTTATTTTTTTGTGATGCCTAAAGAAACAACCACGACTGAGCCCTCTGCAAGGGCTGCGCTATGAGTGAGTGTCTCTGGTGTGGGGAGCTGTAAATCAGATGTGCCCTCGGCTTTGGGCGGGGACACGTGTGGCGGAGGAGACCCCCGGGGACACGGCAGGGCTCAGCTCTGCCTCCTAGCCCAGCCCCGGGCAGGGACCAGCCTCCAGCCCGCAGCATCGGTGGGGAGAGGAGCAGGACAGCCCGGGAGAGCCGCTTTGGGGCCAGGCCCCCCTCTTCCCATCCTTGATGAACCGTGATGAAGGGAAGCCAGCTGGAGCCCGGCCGAGCCTGCGTCCCATGGGGAGAGCTGGCCCTGCAAATTACAGTTTCTCTGCCTGCAAGTGCTTATTATAGTTTATTGAGCTAGGGAGGTTTCTCTGCTTTCTATTTTGGGCCAAGCTACCCTTGTATTTATTTACAATCAGCGGAGCAGCTTGTAGCCATTGAAGTTGAAGAAAATTGCTGTGAAAAGCAGGAAATTGGCTTCTCACCTTACAAGAGCAGGAGCGGGCTGCGCGCCCGGGAGCTGCATCTCCCCCGAGGGACCCCAGCCCTGCACTCGCTGCGGCACGGGTACACTGCACTGTGGGGTGGCCTTTACCCCCAAACCCGTGGCGTCAGTGTCTTGTCTTGGTCCGTGTCGCTATGAGTTCACGTCTCGCAGGCATGCCTGAAGTAACCTCCAACGCCGGCTTGAGGCTATGCAGCAGCGTGTGCTCGGCACTGGCTGCAAAACCTGCCTTAGGTGGTCAGTGCTGTACCTCGTATCAAGACACAAGTCAGCAACCTTAGTGTCAGCTCATACGTGTCTTTGAAAGGTACCTAAAGTCTTTCAACAGTGCAATTATCCTCAAGGATGTATCTTGAGAGGGTGAAGGAGTGGTGAAAGCCTCCGCAGAGGTCTCTGGGGTGCACAGCCCCGTGTTCTGCATGGTTCTGGGCTCTCGTATGCTGCAAACTGGCCTCGCCGGCAGCGCTTCACACTCACCCAGGCATTGCTGCTCCTAAAGTCATAGCAATTTCCAAGCTGGGAAATGAGAAAGCTGTCGTGTGCTGGGGTGACTGCCCCCAGAAAACCCTGCAGTCCCTCTGGTTTAGGAAATGGCTTACCTATCTGGCTTCACTGTGCCAGCGGGGTGCTGAGCACGCAGCCCTCCAGCAAACCCTGGCTCGGAAAGCAGAGGGGCTCAGCGCGGCTCTGGCTGTCCCCAGCCAAATCGAGTCCCTCGGAAGAGGAAAAACATGCAAGTGCCTGTGCAGCATCTCTCTCTGGACCTATTGTAAATGTCATGGCAGTGTCTATAAGTGGCCTAACATATTAAAGATCAGGCAGCAAGGGGAGGGAAGATGACCTTTTGCATTTTGCCCAGAGCAGGCAAGGGTAATATAATTATAATTTCATGTAATTCATCTCCTGACACTGTGTAACAGCTGAACTTCACTTGGCCGAGCCAGGGATGGAGTGGAGAAAGACAGGAGGAGGGGAGCACCTCAGCCCCCAGCTGGGACAGCCTCCCCCGGGCAGAGCCCCCCACCCTCACATGGCTCATCTGCCGCCGCAAGGGTCCTCGGTCTGGCCGGGGTGCAGATGGAGCCTCTCCTCCTCGCGGGAGGCTGCCAGGGCCGTTAGCTCAAAGCTGCTGTGTTCGGAGGCCAGCAGCTAAAATGCTTCCCAGCCCGCGGGAGCATCTGGCCGCTTGCTCCGCCAGCCTCAATCTGCTCCTCTACGTGGTTTAAGCTCTCCTCCTTCCCTTCCCAACATTGTTTTCTGGGGTTGTGCTTTTGGAATCGCACCAAGCATGAAACCTCTCTCTGGCGGCGGGGGGAGGCGAGGGGCTATGCCCCCCCAAATCCCAGAGCTGAGGATGGGGCAAACCCACCCCCAGCAAAAACCAGCCCCACTGGTTTTACCCTTAAATAAGGATTTTCTCTTGTCCAAGCATGCTATACCTAAAGCTTGCATAGTGCAGGACTACTGTTAATGAGGTCCTTGTTAATTTGCTCTGCTGTCCCTGGGCTGGACCGCTTTGCTGAGGTCTGCTCTGGCTTGTCCATAGGGAATGGAGTGATGGACCAGAGCACTCGCAACCCCTCTGGGCCGGTAATGGGGGACGCTGTGCCCGCTGTGCGTGGTGCAGACTTGGGCAGGTTGTGTCTGCAGGATGGTTTATTAGCAGAGCAGATACCATGTTTTCAGAAAGGAAGTTACACCTATTTAAAAGCTGCCACCACCTGAAATTTATTTTTCATTACTAACTGATTAAATTCTGCTGGTCGGAGATTTTATCCCAGAGAAATCCTCCAGGAAGCTCTAATAGCAAAGTCAATCTTTATAACATCAGGAACAATAAAACAAGAGACCTCATTTTGCTGCAGGTTTTATCTGTGGGTGCGTGGCTCCGCGTGCCTACCAGCTCCATTATCGTCCCAGCACCCAATAGGAGTCATTAAATATTTATTTAAAAGGTTTTCACTCCTGAATGGTGAAATAGAAACCGGCAACGATTAAATGGTTTTGTTAAGATAAACAGTTTGGAGGAGAGAGCACGGTGTTGCGTGGCTCAGGGGACCAGGCAGTGGGATGCAGGGGCTGGGTCTGGATGCTGTGTGCTCCTGCGCTGCTCCGGGAAAGATCCTGAGGCAGTGTCAGATAAATTAACCGTGCGGTTTTGTTACTGGATGAATATGGCATTGGGTGATGCTGAGCCCAGAGGAGCGGTGAGATCTTCGTGACCTGACGTGGGGACCCGGCGCCCAGCGCTTGCAGCGTGACGGCCATGGTTTGCCGTGGCAGTTTGCCATGGGAGGAAGAAGCAGGGATACTGGTTAGGGGGTTTTATCATCAAATCTGCAGCACTCTGGACTCTCAAAGCCCAGAAAAATGCCCCAGTCCAGCTACTGCAAAAGAAATGCCTTCATCAGCATTGGGCTGCACGGGCAGCACTGCTCTCCGCAAAGGCTCCAGCAGTGGAAACAATCTCCTCAATATCAGCCTCTAATTCATCTCCCCTGCCTCGCCCCACGTGCCTCCTGTGGATCCATCACAGTAGTCATCTTGAAGCCCTCAGTAAATGTATTTTTTCTTATTAGAAACTATCCCGACCTCAGCTAGATGAGCGAGATTTGCTGGCGTTTCCCACCCTGCGTGTGCTCTGGGTTTGCCTTCCTGGTGGCAGGGCAGGACATTCCCATCTTACAAGTTCTCCATTCCCTGCACTAAAAAGTCTTTTGTGGTTTCTCTGCCTCTCAAAAAAGACACTCATGGGCTCCCCTCCTCCTCCAGCTTTCCTGTAACAGCAGCTCCGACGGGCAGCAGACCTACGTGGGTGAAATGGGCTGTGCCTCGCCATTGGGATTTGGCACCTTTGGTGCCGTTGAAGGAATTGGGTTTCCACCAGGAGGTTGGAAAGGGGGCACCGCTTCCTTTCTGCTAGGAGGAGCTTCTGAGTTCTATCCCAGTCCTTATTAACACGTAGAAAAGCAGGCTGGTGTCGGGGTGGGAGACACTGGCAACTTCAGCGCTGGCGAGGCAGGAGCCAGCCCCACGTTATTTGCACCCCCGAGCCCTTTTAAATGCGGAAAGAAAAACTCAAGTTTTCCACCTTGCTGCTGACAGCTGAACTGATTTGCCTTTCCAAATCCATATCAACACCTAAGGCTTTTATCGGGATTTTTTTTTTTTTTTTTGAGCAGGCTAAAGGCAAAAGCATAGCGGTTGAAACAACATGGCACCTCCCATCTATGGATTGAATATAATACTTACCCTATTATTTTATAACATTAAAAAAGGAAGCGTCCTACTTATTTTTGAAGCATAGATTTTTCTGCATGATGAACGGGAAGGAGTTTTTTTGGTCGATGCGATTTAATTATGCTACAAAGCATTGAAGAGCTGAGCTGCCATCCCCGGCCTCGCACCGCCCTCAGCTCGCTGGGGAGGACGGGGACGCACCAGCCAGTTTGGCATCGTCCTACAAACTTCTCTGCCCTTGCTTGGATTCCTCCAATTTTCTTCCTTGTTGCATTTTAGAAGACGGTTTGCCAAACACCCTTGATCTGCCCCGAATTGAGACCCTCCACATCACACGGAGATGATCCAGTTCCCTGCGGGCGTTCGATCCTCGCCACGGCCACCACAGCCACAGCAATTCAGGTGGCCGAGTCCCATGCGGGTGGGACTCCCCAGCTCCTTCTCGAGCTGATCCAAATGTCTATCCAATGTAGGAGCCTGGCCCCCTTGTCCCGGCGAGATGTCAGTCCCAGCTGGCCTGGACTGTGAAGTCCCCGAAGCCTGTTTAACCTCCGGCAGGACCGGCAGTGCTGGCACGACTGATGCGCGCGCCGAAATCAAAGGGTGCTTTGAATGCTGCAGAGCATTTACATTCAAAAGTCTTCGAAAGGTTTGAGATTTATCTCCATCCTGGGAGGGAGCCTTATTAGCGGCTTTTGGGTACACCGCTCCTGAATAATGAGGACAATCCTGTCTCGGGAAGATAAATCCCAATATAATGATGCCATTGTCTTTCCTTATTGTAACTCTCCATCAGCCCCTCATTTAACTGCTGTTTTACCCAAAGATTTTGACAGCCTGTTTTAGCACAGGAAGGATAATACAATGCTTTTTAATTGCCACCCAATCTAAAATTAGCTCTTTCTTTGGCTAATGAGCCACCGCGCAGTCCTTTGGGGACGATGGTTTGAGCGTGGCCGGTTACGTCTCCTCATCCTCACGGCTGTGCTGGATCTCCCACTGCTTTTCCATGTCCTGCTGAGTTCAGCACATCACCTGACCCCCTGTAGCAGCAGATGCTCTCTGCTCAAATCCCTCCTTTCCTACGCCTGCCCGCTTCACACGGGAAGAACAATCAACAGGGAAAGGTTTTTGCAGCTTTGCAAATTCTTCTACAGTTATCACATGAAAGAGGGTGGCTGAGAGAAACAACCTCAGTACAGAAATACTGCTTGGAAATAAATTTGTGAGAACACATTTCTGCCGTGAGAGGTACGGGGAGCGCCGGAGCCGGACTAAGCAGGCAGGCGGCTCATAGGTCATTAGGAGTTCGAATCAGTTACCAGGGGGATGCAAAGGGAGACGGAGATGGATGTATTGTAAGAAGGTTTTCTGGAGAGGATTTGAGCAATTTCAACTAGCTGCCATGGTTGGGATCGGCTTGAAAGTTTCCTAATGAATTTCTTTGTCAGGAGGAAATTGGGCTGTTGAGCGGAGGAACGCGCAGAATAGAAAAGCAGGCTCTTTCTGTTGAAAATCCACCAGTGAAAAAATCCAAATAAAGCTAAAATTCCTTAACCTTTTGGCATGGATCCCCTGGGAGCTGTAGTTTGCCATCTTTGTGTCCGTAATTCTCCTCGGGTGCTCGAGGCAGCAGCGGGCGCATCCCTGCTCTGCAGAGGAGCGGCGGGGTGCAGGGGCAGAGACCTGTCCCAGCTCAGTGCAGCAGTGTGGAGGGAGTTGGGTCTGGAAACCACTGCCATGCCGGGATGTGCAGGAGCACAGCCCGGGCTTTCCTTCGCATGGGGCATCCCCAAGACTTTCATTCCTGGGCTAACAGGCCCGTGACACACACCTACCCAGGCAGCAGCGTCCCTGAGTCGAGGGCTCTTGGCTCCCAGGCGCTATGCTGCAGCACTCGGCTCGCTGCCGAAAACCCGCGCGTCCCCAAAGAAGTTCTGGAGAGCAATTTCTTGGTATAAATTTTCCAGCAGTTTGCAATCAGCGGCAGGCAGAAGCCTCTGCCCTGCACACTGTCCCCATGGGGCTGGCAGGGAGGAGCACTCACACGTGCTGGACCGGTATCTGGAAAGGGTGGGAACGCCGGGGCGCGAGCCTGTTTTCCTCCACTCTAATTTGCTGTGCTGATTTGATTTTGGGTTTTTTTCCCCAGAGACTGGTGTCCCAATGGAGGAAATTCGGAGCAGCCTTGCAGGGATTCGCACCATTCCCAGGAGCATGTCTTGGACTCATCAACAAGGTACATCCCCCAAAACCAAACGATAGTAGTGCTGAGGGCACCTCTGTTATGTGCATAAACCTCCCGGTCTTGCAGGAAGAAAAGGTCCTCAGCCATTACCTGGCTTCTTGGTGCTGGGGTCCAAAACCTGCTGAACCTTTGGAAAGGGGCGTATGGGCTTTGTGTGCTTTGGACCGAGATGGTGGTTGAAGGAAGATCCCTTGGGAGTCTGAGCGCCTTTTGTATTTATTGCAGCTCTAGTGCTTTCGAATCCCTTCAAAGGTCTAATTTTCCTGCTTGTGTCTCCACGATCCAAATTTAGCAGGGATGGGGTGATCAGCAAATAGCCACGAAGGATGCCACTTGCCTCGCGATGGCTTTGCTGTGTAGATGCTCACAGGGTAGGTTTTTGTGGCACCTCACTGGTACAAAGGACCCATAAATCAGTTTAAGCAGTGAGATAATCTCTGTAGCTTGGTGCAGAAGATAACTGAGCAAATGGTGAATCCGGACCCCTGCCCAGCTGGGGATGCCATTGGCAGGTGTGAGACTCACCGCCGCTACGGGAAGGTTGAGGCGGATCCCGTGATCGTGTGTCTGGCTCCCTTCGCGCCCATTTTGCCCCGTCTGTACCGCGAGCGCCGACCCCTCCGTGCTCTGCCGTGAGTGGGTGTGATGCCTTCAATACCAGCTGGTGTCTGGACATAAAGGACAATATTTCTGTCGAAACGAACTGCCTGTGTCCTCCTCACCCCAGCGCGTTTCAAAGTTAGAGCAGAGTAACTTGTGCTGAAGCCACTGGCGGCTGCGGCGTTACCTGCAGTGCTCCCTCTCTCAATTAGCACGGCCATTAAACGCAAGGCCGGGCTGTGCAGCCGCCGCCGAGCCCGCAGAGCAGCGGGATGTGCCGTGGGATGCGTGGCGACGGCGGGGGTTTGGGTGGTGGGGCTGCGGCCAGCAAGGAGGGTTTGCAAAGGAGCTGGATACTGCGGCTCTGCTGGCCCGCAGTGCTCCTGCCAGGGCTGGGTCCGCCAGCACAGCAAGCGCTGGGGGACACGTTGCGCCCGTTCCTACACAACCCCCATGATATTTGCCGCCCGCGGTGACCACCGCATCACCGGGGCGAGCAGGCTGCGGTAGCGATGTGGTTTTCCTAATCCCCGGTAACCTGCAGGTGGGGACACTGGTACCTGGGGTCCACTTTTCACCTTGCCCCTCCATCAAAGGAGCCATAACCCGTGGCTCTCATGACCCCGCGGTGGCATTGATTTGCCACCATTTCCCACTAGACCGGGCATGTGGCACTGCTGGAGATCTCTGCTCAGGGTAACGGCGTGGGGGGATGCTGCAGGAGGATGAGGAGCAGCCACATACCCGCAGGCACAACCTGGTCTCTCTGTCCTGCTAGCTGGCTGCGGGTGCAGACCGAAGGACTAAAGCAAGGCGTAGTTTTGCACGGAGCTGCCCTGCTGCAAGCGCAGGCAGGACGGGTTCGTGTTAAGGAGCCAGCAGTTTGGAGAAGTCTGTCCTGAGGATGCAGGAGCAGCCTGGAGGCTCTTCCTGGCTCTTCTCCCCTGTAATGTGATGCTCTATGAATATTGTAAGAATGAATACAGTTATGCCCTGAAAAAAGAAAACTCATTATTTATGAGGCTATTTGATTTCCTCTGAAATGCCTCATCTAGCAGCCCCCCTCCATTAGAAACCTTCTGAAGCTACGCAAGAAAAAGCCATATCTTATTATTTAAATTAATAAAGCAGCTGCAAATTTTTGCTTCATTTTAAAATATGACTATAGAAAATATCCTTCCATGGACCATTTTTCCTGTGGTTTTCTTCCTGAATATTCCTAATTATGGCCATAATTAATTTTAACGAGTCACCCACCATCAATTCCACAGTAATTTGTAAGCGTCCTGCAGCTGACTTAAAAGAAAAAAATTCAAAGCGATGCCCTCCTCCGGCTGCCTCTTTAATGAAACCTGGGATTACTTAAGGAATTGGCACTTGGCCCCAGCGACGCAAAATTGCCTGGTCCTCAGTCAGAGCCGATGCTGTCCGTCCATTGATGGATGGCATCATTCAGAGCTTTTATAGGCACAGCGAAAGAGGCCAATCTGTCCGAACTGATAAATCTAAATCTTTTATAATATTTCATAGTCCTACCAGACATATGTATGAAGCCAATGTGATGCTTCATTTTCCCGGGGAAACAGCTCCTCCAAGGCCAATGGTCAACACCAAAGTCCTTGGACAAACTTTGACCTCTGGGGAAGGAGGTTGGGAAGGTCTGGGAAGGAGGTTGGAGGGTCTGGGAGGGAGGTTGGGAAGGTCTGGGAAGGAGGTTGGGAAGGTCTGGATGGAGGTTGGGAAGGAGGCTGGGAAGGTCTGGATGGAGGAGGTGGACGGAAAAAGGAGGAACAGTAAGTGCTATGGAGTCTCATCTCCATCTCCCGCACTGGGATAACATCAGGTATCTCTACAAGAAGAGATTCCAGCTGCTTGTAGACACCCAAGAGCGTGGGAGCCCTCAGAGGGCACCTCAAACTAAACTTCACCATGTTCTTCTCATAAGAGCGAGGAAATTAGGTGAAATACCAAAGTCAACAGAATTTAAGAGCAGGGCTGGCAGGTGGGACAAAAGGGGAGGGAGGGAGGGACTGATCTGCGGAGTAGTCCCGCATCTTTGTGAGGACGGTTGCAGACAGAGAGCCCCCATTACGGCACCCCGGTGCCGCTCTCTGCCGGGACTCGGGGTCACCGTTCGCTCGCCAGCAAGCGCAGCGTGGGCTGGGCAGCGGCACGCTGCCTTCAACCATTTGTTTTAATAAAGAGTGTCGCTGATGTCCTCATTAGAGCCTCACAGCCAAAAAGCGAGGGCTGGAGGCCAGCAAGCGGCTGCACGCTCACGAGGGCTTGCTGCTGACATTTCGGAGCTAATCAGGCCTGCTGCTGCTAGCCAGGGGTTTGACATGGAAAATAAAAAACCAGGTAGCAACAAGATCCTCTGTATTACGGCATGGCTGGTGGCCAGGTCTCTCCTTTAATTCCTGTACGAGTATATCACTGGTGTTTCCCTCCTTTGATTCTCTTTGCCTTTGCAAGTGCATCAAGACCCGGTGCAGGTGGCTGCGGGGTTTGGTGTTTTGGCAGCAGAATTTGGGACATCTTCGTGTCTACTCCCACGAGTCCAAGCTTGGGCTATTGCCGCTGTATGCCGCTGCTGGGAAAACGAATTTTTCCCTCTGGGGTGTTGCTGTGATCCTCCTGCAGCACATCCCCTTGTTTAACTCCCCCAGCTCAGCTGGCGGTGACCCCAGGTCTGGCCGCAGAAGCAGGGCTGTGTTGGTAGAGCCGCGCAGCGCTGCAGGAAGGTGGAGTTGCGAGGCACATAGAAAATCCTGACCTCTTATGGCAGCTATGCCAATCATCCTTGTTACAGCCCCCGGAAAAGCCCTTATCGCTGGGTCTTAATCTGCAGTAGCTACAAAAGGGATAATATGTCTGTCTGGGGAGAACCAAGAAGCTTATCAATGTTTATAAAGAGCAGCATGGAGAGGGACAGGGTTCAGAAACCCTGAGTCTGTCCCCAGCATTCAAGGGACTGGCTTGAAAATTGTGAAAATATTGAAATATGATCTATTTTTTATCTCCTGGTCCTGCGCTGCTGACTGCACAGGTCATGTTTGCAGAGTGCTGTTTGCAATCAAAGTGTTCCTGGCTGTTCCCAAGTGATGAGCTGAGGTTTCTCTGTGCCCCGCGGCCAGTGTCCTGGGGAACCTCCTCTTGGGCTATGCATCTGATACAGGCACCTTGGGATGGCAACAGTCCCTGAAGGAGAAATACCCAGGTTAACATTAGGAAATGAGAAGTAAAAAGGGACCCAGAGACATGATTTCACTTTAAATGCTTAATTTCCATTGCATTTAATGGGTGTCAGAGGCCCAAGCAGACATCTCGGTGGCAGCGTGCCTGACTCCCGAGCATGGCGAAGCGCGCGCATTAGCATCGTGAGCAAGGAGAGTGGGGAAGGGAGCATATTAAAAGCATTCAATTGACTGAAAAGCCCATGAGGACGTAAAAGACGCTCACCCTTTACATATGCAAGGTTTAGCGATGATAGCATGAAACCGTGAAAAAAACGTTTCCTCTTTACTGCAACTTGAAATGGTGAAATACGGGCTGACCAGCAGCTACGGCAACCGTTTTATCCTCCAATTTACTGCTCTCACTTCCAGCCTGGCCCCGAGAGCTCGGCTCCCTTTGTACCGTTTTTCTATTAGTGGGTTTTATTTGCCGCCGGGAGCTTTGTACTCGCAGAGCAAAACCTGTCTTTGCTCCTAAGCCGTCCTGCCTGGGCACTGCTCCAAGCCCCTGCACCGAGGCTGGGGAGAGCTGCCGTACCCGGCTGGGTAGTGCCGGACGGTGCGACCGCTGGGGTTCTGCCAGATGATAGTGCCAGGAGCAGGGGTTGAGCCGTGGGAAGCTTTACGTTGCACAGCGATGCCAAGAACAGGTCAAGGAGAGCAACTGGGTCCAGCGGTGCCTCAGTTTCCCCATCCTGTTTCCCCCCCTGGGGGCATCGCAGGTTGAGGAGGGGTGCGAGAGGCTCGGAGACCCCATGCTCTGGCATGGCCACCCAGGAGGCAGCCCGCCAGCCCAGGGGACCCTGGGGACACCAGGGGCTGCCCACCAGAGCAGGGAGCAGTCCCAGTTTTCGGACAAGCTCAGTTTTCCAACAGACTCTGGTGAGATTTGTTGGAGGTGCCAAACCTACCCCTAAGCACCCAGCCTCTGCCCAGCCGGGGTCTTCTGCAGCTTTCTCTGGCCTCATTCCCAGTCCTCCCAGTCCCCAAAGAACAAACCCAACTGAAGTTGCCTTGTGCTTGGCTGAAGGCATTTAATCACTGTCTCGGCGTGATGGAAATACGAGCTACTCCTGTGCCAGTCAGGACACGCTCTTCTTGCACGGACGAAGATGAGCAAGGAGCCATCCGAGCATGAAATAGTTGTCAGGCTTCCAGAGGGTCACAAGATATATGGATTATGAAGTAGAGACTCCCACAGACCTCAGATTATCAAATATAAAGACTGCAGGAGAAGATTGCTTCAACGTGTTAGATCACAGGAGCACTGTCCTGAATTCAGAGCTGGGCTGAAGCACCAGCCCAAAGGCCGCTTGAGTCCACGGGACTCTTGCTCATAAGCTTTGGGTTCGCCTCAAATTTAGCTGTCCCTGCACAAAGCTTTTATCTTGTGCCTGTTTCTGTCTCCAGCTCACAGGAATGGGCAGGTTTTATGCACGGGTGCGCTATGTGGAGCAGAAGCCATCTAAAGGTTAGAGCACTTGAAGGACTGGAGATCGGGATTAAACAGGACACTTCAGGCAGGTTGATCAGATACTAATAGGATTAGCGGCGTTAGGTTTGACATCGGTGGCAGGCGTCTTGTGCGTGCGGATCAAGTGCCTTTAGAAGAACAGGCAGTCACTGGGGGAAAGCCCAGCAGCGTGATGGCAAACCTTGACGGGCTGTCGGAGACGGGGAGCCTCTGCGTGCCTGAGATCCAAGGGGATGCTTTTGCTGGTGGGAGGACGCTGCTCTGCCCTTGAGCGTCTTTCCTAAGCCCCAGAGATAATGAGCAGCAATGCCATCATGGGTATTAGTGCTCGGAGGCTGAGGAGGGCTCGCTGGTATTTTGCCCGAGGTGGGTTTTATCACTGCACTTGGCTCCGAGCCGTGACGTGTAATGGCTTCTCACAGGCTATCATTGCACCGTCCCCCTTTTCCAGGTTATAGGAGATGCAGTTGAGGGTCACCTCCCTGTTCTTGTGTCTCGGTGCCCCATGTGCATCGCCGGCGGCCGGGAGCATGGCCCTGGCCAGGAAAGCCATGGCTCACTGGACCGCTTTCCACCAGGAGGAGCTGAGCCGCTAACACAGATGATGCCTGTGAGACGCCAGCGCTGCGAGAGCAGGGCATGGACTTGGTGACCCAGGAGGTCCCTTCCAGCCCCGGGTCCCTGTGTCCCTGCTGGCCAAACCCTGAGGTCACCCTCAGGCATCCCTGTTCCAGATTTAGGGGAAATGGAGAAAAGGCTGGGTGTAAGCCAAGGAGCCAGCAGAGAGGTGCAGGCATGCCTCCCACTGTGTTTCTGCTCTGCCTGTGCCACCTCTCTTTATTTCTCCAGCCTCCCCCAGCTGCCCCTAAAACCGGGGAGTTCCACTGGTACATTCTTACAGGTCCTGAACAAGATTCTTCATTAAACCCAGCCCTAATAGGGACCACGGCTACACACCACCCCCCAGCTCGGTACACAACTGCTTATTCTTCGCTTTCACTACTGCCCACCAGTTATTCTTCCCCAAAGCTCAGGCTCAGCCCAATTTGAATTAATTGCAAGAGTCAGACGTCAGCTGCTTTTATGTAATGCTCCTGTGTAATTCCATCTACTCGTTTCCGCTCCCCCACTAATTTATTCACTCCAGGTTTGTTTAAATCAGCTCAGCTTTTTTCCCCCCCCCCCCCACAAGGTCTCTTTGTAAACCTTGTTCCTAATCCAAGGACTTGGCATTCCCCGGGTAGCCGGGGTGAGCTGGGGCAAGCCCCAGGGGCTGTAACAGAGGGGCGAGCACCTTCGCGTGGGTTTCGCTATGCGAGTGCTGCTCATGACTTGCCTCCTTCCCTAATTACTTCTATTTTACTGTTTTCTTCTACTGCTTCAGCGAAGAGATGAGCTAGACTTTTGAAACAGACCCCCTTGAAGCATTAACATATATTTTTTTTTAATTATTATTTTTTTCAAAGTTATATTGCGAATTTTTGGAGAACAGCTATTCTTTACAGTAAGATAAAGAATTATCCTATATACTTATTGATCTCCAGGAGATCTAATACTTAGAAAAACAATCCTGCCAGAGAAGTGGGAATTGCCCTTCATCTCCTCTCCCCGGCTCGGCACCACTGTGCGCCGAGAGGTGCCGGGACACGCCGGCAGTGCGGGGCCGTAGCCCATGGATGCACCAGCTTGCCGGCAGAGCTGCAATGGCTGCAGAGCACGCTGGCCCCGCTAACGAGCTGCCTGGCTCCGCACGCTGAGAAGGGCCTACCTCTCTCTTACAGCACTCCTTCAAATAGCAAATGGCTCTTCATTTAGGTCTTGTGTTGACAGGGCTCAAATTAAGAGGCAATTCAGGCGGCTCTCAGAGCAAGAGATGCACGTGAGTCCTTCTGAGCAGGCAGCGGGGCTTGTAGGGAACGCAGTATCCCAAATTCCTGCAGAACTTAGTGGATAATTACCTTGGGCTTCATCTTCACATCATGGTTAACCCCATCTCGTACTCATGACTTAATCCAACCCCACCTGCCAGCAAACATCCTGAGTTAGACATGGGCTATCCATCACAACGCTGTAAGAGTCTCAGAGTGGGTTTTGCAATACCTGGGCCCTGCAAGAAGAGCTATGGAGGTATTAGGACCAAAAAATCATCTTATTTGCTTATTGATTTCCAGTAAAATCTAATAATTAGAAAAATAGTCCTGCTGGCTTTTGTGTGCCATGCTTACAAAGGAAGGAGGCAAAATCATTCAGAGGACGACAGTGCTTCGATACTCGCCCTGTAATTTCTCTGGGCAGACAGACAAGTCTCCCTGCAGCTGGCATTAGTCTGTGTCTCGAGGGAGAGAGCGGAGAGCATCAGCGCCGGGCACCCGGGGTGTCCCTGGGCCATGTGCGGGGCCAGGAAAGGACTTTTGTGAAGATAGGCCTGCCATAGATGGGACCACAAGGCCAGCGCTGTGGCATGGGTGCAAGTCCCCTGGGCTAGCTGCGGTGACATTACAAGCCCGTACGTGATCTCGCCTCTGCCAGCATCACCCGCAGCTCCTGTTTGCACCGGCGGGGAGATGCTGCCGTGAAAATAGCTGGTGCCGCATCTCCAAGCATGTAGGGTGAGGCTGGTCCTGCCATGAAAGGACCGTCCCTGCGAGCAGTGCCGGCACAGCGGCGAAGGTGATGCTGCCAAGGATCAGATGTGCCTCCTATGCGAATAAACAGAATATTTTGCTCTCCGCAGATTCCTAATATAGTGTGTTCTACCATCTGTAAATAACACACTTAAATAGCAGTTTATCATAAACAAGTCTTGGGGAATTATCTGAAATCAGCCTGCGTGATGAAAGGCGTGTGAGCTGGAGGGCTGCATCCTGCACGGGAGTCTGAGAGCAAAAAATAACAGCAGCATTGAAGTCAAAACACATCTGCTGCACTTTGCTGTTGTTCTGCTATCCAGACCCAAAACACCCCTGAGCCCCTGACATTACAGTGCCGGGCACAGTAATGGCTGTAACCCACAGCTTTGCACACTTTGCACGTGATCGACAAAATAATTGGGAGGTTTTTGCAAGTGAGCTGATATTTACCTTTGGAAAATCAAACTTTGAAACATTCTCATCCCAAACAGCTCGTCGTTTGTTTTCTTTCTGCTTCCCAACCTTGCTTGCCCCTTCCTGCTGAACTGCACTACCTTTCCTTGCGGCTGCTCTGTGGCGTTTCCTCTGTTGACCTGTTTGCTCCTCTACGTCTAAGAAAGCTAAAGAAATATTAGTTGCTGAAGTGCATTGCACTTGCCAGAGATTTTGGGAATCTCCCGGAGCTGGCACCCCAGCACAGGCGTGCAGAAAGCACAGGGCTCCATGCAGCGCGCGTTAGCCCAGGCAGGGCAGGCATCACCACCTCCAGCGATGACGGGCACCATCCTTGGCCTCCAGAAAGCATCCGTCCTGTCTGGTAAGGAGGGCAAAGAGATAAAGCATCATGGCTAAATAACGGACAGATGGGTTCCCAGTCCGTGACTGCTGACCATTCCCACGGTGGTTTCATGCTGCGGGACAAGGACCACGTCTCGTTCAGCACGTGTGCCGCGCTCAGCCCCAGCCAGCAGTCCCCAGTGTCTCAAGGCTCGCCTTGTGTCCTTGATATTTATCAGAGGAGCAATAATCGGGGAAAGAACTGGGAGGAGGCTCTGCCTGGCAGCCAGGCGTGCTCCGGGGTAGGAGCAGAGTCATTTGTAGAGCGACAGGCTCTGCGCACAGAAAACGCTGGGGAAGGGAGGCTCCTCTCCTTTCGGCTCGAGTTAACTCTTGTGTGGGTCAGGAGCGATAACTTCATCTTGCCAAGTCTCACCGATTAGCATTCTGCTCCAGCTGGGTTTCATAAGCTGGTCTGACTTCGTAAGATAAAAAAGTAATAACACTGCCCTCTATTATTTATTAGCAGCCTTTATGTCTCCTGGCAAAAAAAGTCCTTCCTCCTCCCTGGCTTCCTTGCTGGGTGGCTCCAAACAAGGCGCAATTCTGTCGCTCCACAGGCCCCTCACCCAGGATTTCACAAGGATCCAGAAAACCCGTCTCGTGGCTCAGGAGTTATATTCCAGACGTGACAGGCACTCGTTCAGCTCCTGTTCTGCCTTCCTGGGTGCCCGGGGTGGCCTCGTGCTCCAGCTGCGGGCAGCCTGGGGCAATTCCCTGCACCCAACGGGGAAAAGCACGGCAATAGGGGTACGGCTGGGGGGGGTCCCCACGAGAGCACTTGCCTTTTGCCCCGATTTCAGGGCTATTAAGCTCTTGCATTTAAAATTATTTTCCCTCCAAACTCTAAAATTACTACTCCAAACGAAGCACATGTTCATTGTTCAACCTGGGCTGCACGGGTATCTCAGATAAAGCTGGCTGCTGGATCCAGGCTGGATCCTTTGGGGTCCTGTGGATGTTTTTTGAGTAGATAGGAGTCCCTGGTGTCCCGGCCAAGTTTTTCTGGGGTGTTTGCCACTCCCTGGAGCTGTGCACAGTGTCCCCCTCTCTGCGCTCAGCCCGGGTGTGGGGGACTCGAGCTGCCCGGCGCGGCGCCGGCATCCCTGCATCGCCCATGGTTTGTGTTGACTGTATTGACTGAATTAATTATAGCTGAGGTTCAATATTGAAATTACTCAGAACTCCGGATAGCCAAGCTGAATCAATTAGTTTATTAGCGAGAGCCAAAGCCAGCCAAACAGCGAAGGGACGTTGCACCCTCAGAGAGGAGGCAGAGCAGCCACCCTTCATCAGAGATCGGCCCCACGATGCATATTTAAAGCAATCTTTGTGGTTTTGCCTGACACCGTATCTTTGTTTTAGCCCTAATACCCCAGACCTGGCAAGTACATAATTTCACCTCTGCTGTTTGCCGAGGCTGAGCTGGCTCCTTGGACAGCTCTGCAGGAGCACACAGCACCCTCACGTACGGCAGTGCGCTGGGGGTGCCATGTAACTCAAACAGAAGGAGGCCTTGATGTCTGTGATGTCTGTGACTCACGTATATGATATTTCCAAGCCCCAAATACGGATGTGAATAACAGCAATAAAAATATATCACTAACTAATATAAAGATGTAGGACTTGGGTTTAGGTATGGATATGCGCTGTTGGCATGCTTCATCAAGCATCCTGGGATTGCCATCAAGGAAAGACTCCCTCCAACATGCGAACGCTATGTTCATCTTGCTTACTGCAGCATACCCTGGCCGTGACACTGGGAATTAAATGACTATTTCCAATTATCTTCAACTCCAGGTATGTCTCTGCCAGGAGGTATCAGGTAGGAGTTTGCCTCTGCTTCCAGTGTGCTTGGCGCACAGCCCATAGGCGCTTTAAAACTACGGGCTTTAAAATCCATCACCTTTTCACCGTCACTGCTCTAGCTGTAGAAACAGCAGCACCTTTGCACATGCAAGCGTCCAGCTGGAGATTTACTGGCTTTTTGCTGGAGAAGCACCTGGAGGGCTAGCTTTGCTGGGGTGTAGCTGGCTCCTCGCAGGTGGCAGGGGGTGGCATTGCTGTAGCAATCGTCACCTGGGATATGGAGAGGTACGGAAATGCCAGACCAGTGGTATTTTCTCACATTTCTTGGGTAGGTTGGCTCAGTTTGGCATCCAGCCCTGGCGTGGAAACCCAGAGCAGAGCCCAAAAGTAGACCCATCTCCACGCCCCATCCTTGCAGTTGGTCATGGCACGTGGATGGCACAAGCCACCCTGCCGCAGATGGCCACCGTGGCTCATCAGATGTCTCTTGTAGGCATAGAAGAGGCTCAGTACCAAATGGGATGGGCTATACCCAAGGGAAAAGATGCCAAAATGGGGAAGTCTGAGTCCCACTGAGGTCAAGACTTGAGCTCCTTTCCAAGCAGAGCCTCCTGCTTTGGACCAAAAAGCCTCTTTCCTCATCCTGAAGCCTTCGGGAGCAGAAATTTCCCAACCTGTACGGGATCAGCTCCTAAGCTGTCAACATGTGTCTCGCTTAAATAAGATCTTCACAGGGATGCTCTTTGGATCCTTGCAGTTTTATTTATTTAGTTGGTTTAGTTTAAGATTAATCAGAAATGGGGAAAGAGCCAGAGCCACACAAAAGAGGCTGTAAATAATTCTGAGTGATTGAGAGCACCATGATTAATGGGATCTGCTGATGCCATTTGGGTGGAAGCAGCCTTCTGAAAAATAGATTTATGTTAAATGGAAAAATACAATAATGTCATTCACAACAGGAGAAAACATGCGGTGGAAGAACCTGCCTTGAACGGCCGTCACATATAATTCAGGCTCACAATGAACAAAACTTAACTTCTCTAAGCTCTGTGTGTCCTGATTCTAAATTCATTCATTATATTTGATTATCTTCAGTCCTCCCCAAGTGTAATATATTATTTCTTACAGGATTCACCATGCTTTATATCAGGCATGGTTTAATATTTCATACAGTTCATTAAATAACACATTCAGTTCAGCTCACAATGCCTTATTCATAATCCCATATACATCCCTGTGAAACCACAGAGAAACAAAAAAAAATTGATTTATGGAGAAACGGAAGAGCGAAGTGAAATGGTTCCGTAAAAGGACCCTTTGCAACCCCGGCGTTTAAAGGAGCTTTGCAGAGGGAGAGGGAGAGAAGATGGTCCTGGGTCCCTGTGTGCTGTGTGGGCGGGAGAAGCAGCGATGGGAAGCACGGCCGCCGGGCAGGACAGCTCAGAAGAGGACATCTGGATTTTCCTTTTGGTCTGGTCACGCTTAGCAGGCTTGTGCTTCCTCCCTCCTTCAGCACTCCAGGCATGAAACGGAGAGAGCTGCCTCTCGTCTCGTGCTGACCTCGCAGATTTGATTAAACCAGTAAATACGTATTGCCCTCTCGCTGGAAGCAAGCTAGGAAGATGGTGAACTGATATCCAGGCTTGCTCTGGCATGTGGACAGCAAAGGCTTTTTACAGGCTCTGGGTGGTTTTAGGCGCCTGATTTTAGTTTGGGGTATCCAACCGAATCGACCTGAGCGAGCCGCACCGCCGCAAGGCACTCTGTCTGCCTTCATCAACACGCCGCGTTTGCATCCCGCTTCCATGAACTTCAGCTCGAGGACAGCTCGTCCACAGCTTCACACCGGGAGCGTGTTATTGCACGGCACTCCCGTGCAATACGGGGTGCACCGGCAGCCCCCGCGGGGCAGGCGGGAGGGGGACCATCGGCTGCGCTGATGCAAGGTTTTACTTGGCGGTTTGCTCTCTAAGACTCGCACGTGGACCAACCTGAAACAGCAAAGCAAAATTTAAAGGCTTTCTTGCAGGCTTCCATGCAGCGAGTAGGATCTTCTCCTAAAGGCGGTTTCCTTGATTTCAGGGCAGGACGTTGGCAGGAGGAGACCAAGGGGAAATAATTCACTCCAAGCACAAGAAACCTTTTTTGGCAGGAAGTTAGAAATATCCAGCAGTGGGTGGAAATTCCTTCCCTGCTCCAGAACACAGCAAAATACTGCAAATATCTCCAAGGAGGGTGAATCTAGTCATTGCATCCGCAAGGATACTCTGTCTGATGGGCGAAGGCTAGTGTGCATCAGAGTCTATTATTTCTTCATGTGATTAAAATTAATAATTTACACAGGGACGAAGTGACTTCCTCATAATTTCTCGCGAGCCGCAATTCCTCCTCAGCAGCACCGGGGATGCCGGAGGAGACCCGAGGAAGAAATAATGGGAATGAATGAAGATGCCCCTGTGAAGGGCAGAGTGAGCAGCCCTCATCCTCCTGCTACGCACAGCGTCTGCTGCCCCATGAACGTACGAGCTCCGTGCTGGGATCAGACAGTCACCCCAGCAATAAATATCCCTAGCTAAACCATGCATACCAAATGAAGATATACATTATACCCAGTCCTCAAGAGCTGCAAATATCATCCACTGTTCCCTACCAGTATTGTTCTGTCCTTGTCAGGAGGACCCTGTGAAGTGCCTGAGCTTAGAAAGGAGGACCTCAGGGGATGCATCATTCAAAGGCCAGGAAACAGCAGCGCGTCAGGCTGGGACTGTCCGTGCCACTGATCGCTGTATGTTCTTGGGCATCTCTCTCCACTGCTGCGTCTCTTTTTTTTCCTCCAAGACCTGCTTTCTCTATTTAGGCACAAGCTGTCAAGGCGAGGACGGTCTCGTTCGTTGTGTCGCACCCGGCAGACGGGGAGCCTGACTCTGCGGAGGCCTTCGGTTGCCGCTCCCCTGCAATCCTTCCTGATGGCGACATGCCAACCTGCCAGCGGCAGGTAAACCGAATCCTGCAAACGTGCTGGGTTTGAGCTGTTTGCTTATATACAGGTTCACGCTCAATTCTTTTTCTCCCTTTGCAAAGGGAACCTGTGTTCACAGATAATGCAGAAATAGTCGGGAGTGGCTGTATTTAGACATCAGAGCCTGTCTGCAAAAAGCATGCCAGCCCTCCAGGTAGAAGGACAGAGACAACACGCAGCGGATCCGGCCGGTTGCAGATAACTGTTAGCAGAAGCAACAGTTTTGTTAACATCTCACTGGCCTGAATCCGCTCCTCGCTCCCGCCTGGTGCTCCATCTGCCGCAATGGCGGCGGTTTCGCTCCGTGTTAACGCACTCCCACGAGCAGCTGCTTCGCGGCGGCTCGCCAGCGCGCTGGCAGGAGCGGTGCAAGGCGCTGCGCACGTACGAGCCGGGCAGACACGGTGGCCCCAGCGGCGCGGATGCAGGTGATGCTCCTCACCCGTGCCACCCTGGCTGGTGACAAGTCCCCAGGGTGCATCCTACGTGTCCTCGTCCTCGTCAGTGCCGCTTTGCACAAGTGTTTCCTTTGCACAAGTGTTTCCTTGCTGTCGTCATTCTGTCTTTCTGGATCTCTCCCTCTCTTTGCAGCCGTCCGCTGCCCTGATCCCAAATGCCAGAAGGTGTTTTGTGTTGGGTCTCATCCCTTTCTTCTATAAAGATGAAAACTTCCCCCAGTGTCTGGCGTACCCAAGAGTTAGGGCTGGGAAGAGGAATTTGGACTTGAGCATTTCAAATGGTGGCGGATGGGTTTCGCTCCAAACTCTCTCGCTTTTATTTTTTCTTTCCAGCGCAATAATCCTGCCTCCATCAGTGGGCTGGATTTTCTGCCTTTTTTCCTTTTCCTCCTCCCACCAGATTTGCTAGCGCAGAAGAATTACAAGAACAGAAGGTGAAGCTAGATATTCCTCCTTTATTTTTATTTTATTTGTTTTGGCATCCGTCCCTTGCTCTTTTGCCAAGCCGCTCCAGTTCCTCTTCCCCAGCGCCCACGCTGCCTGCCCAGCCTGCCCAGCATGGGGGACACGCGGTGCCCATGGAGCTCAGTGCCGCGCACGGTGGCCGTCAGCTCCTCCGCGGCAAGAGGAGGGGGCGGCAGAAAAACCAACCCGAAACCCAGGGGAAGCACCTGTGTGGGCTTGCATCACCCTCTGATGAGGAGCCGCTGAGTCAGGGGCTGAGCCGTGGCCACCGGCTGTCTCCCAGCGGGTGGGAAAGGCTTGTCATCATGGGTGGAAGACCCTGGTGGAGCTCTAGCCTTGGAACTCCCCACCTGCGTCCTCATTCCCTGCCCAAAAGCCGTTCAGCGTGTTTAATCATCCTTCCCACCTTTCTTCAAAGCCTGCCCAGCTCTACTACATCCCTTTTCACCTGTGCAGTGTTCCATGTGTAGGTGCACGGGGGATTTATACAGCAACGGCGTGATTTTTTCTGTTTTGCTCTCTGTTCTTCTCTGAGTAATCCCTAACATTCAAGATGCTTTTATTTTTTTATTTTTTTTCCGATCTCTGCTGAGCAATGAGCTGATGTTTTTGGAGAACTATCTATTATAACCCCGAGATCTTGTTCCTGAGAGTTAATAGTCAGCTCAGAGCCCATCATTTTATTTCTGAAGATGGGAATAGTTTCTCCCACGTGCACCGCTATTTATCCACACTGAATTTCTCCTGTCATTTTCTTGGCCAGTCACTCATCACAAGGTCCTTCTGCAATGCCTCACAGTCAGCCCTTGTCCTTAATATCCTAAATAATTTGGGAGCATCAACAAAAGCTGTCATTTCGCTCTCCACTCCCTTCCTCTCCTGTTCCAGTGAGCCTTCACGTAGGGTCTAGGAGAAATTTTGGGGAAACCCGTGGACCCACAGGAAAACTGTGACCCATGGAAGGGGATGGGAGAGAAGAGCCCCTGTGGCTGCCCATGGTCGCGGTGGGCATCAAGCATCTGGGAGCAGTGGGGACAGGCTCCAGGCAATCCAGGGAACAGATATCTGCAGGGACAACTTGTTTTGATACATTGCCTCCAAGATTTATCGGGAAAAGGGATTGAAGGGCCTTTAATGACCATAAGGAGTGAAAACTTCCAGTGGAGGAATGGCCGTGGTTTTCCTGCACGAACAGATGCTCGGCAGAATCGATACTCTCCAGGGAATTGTTCCAGAAGGTGGATGGAATAAAGTGATTCACAGTATTAAAAAAATAAAATAAAAAGAGAGACATCAGAGCTCCTGGAAGCTGTTCAGTTGGCATCGCGAGGTCTGCGAATAACAGACGCCCAAGGGAACTAATGTTTTAAGCCAAAGCAATTTGGGTAACAGGACAGGCTTGGGGGGAAAAAACCCACAGTGCCAGATTTTGGATTATGCTGCACATCAATGCTAAAAAAGAAGACACACACGTTGCAAATGTACAGCTGAGGAACACATTTTATAAGCATATTCCTAATGTGGCACGTGGTCTGTTCATTCTTATTATTGATAATAACTAACTATAGCTTCTCCTTTAGCTCTTCCTCCTGCTCTTCCCCGTTCGACTGTGGGATTTAACAGGCCAGTGAAAATGTGATCCAGGTTCTGTTAAACAGCTTAAAAAAATTCCAGGCGAACATATTGGCTATTTTGAGGGTCTGCCTTGAACTTACAAAGCTTACATTGCAAAGCAGTTGTGTCCAGGGTGGGATGAATCCATTTGTTTCCTATATCGGCATCCAAAAGGGAGGCCTGGAGAAGCATCTTCCGTCCAAGTAGCCTGGAGATCAGCTTTATTTGATCAATAAGGCTGTGTGACAAGAATGGCAGGATTCAATCTGTCCAGAAGTACTTCTCTTAAAATTGTCAGATGATGCTTCGAGCCCCTGCAGAGCTGAGAGTGTGTGTTTTCCTTCTGCAAACCAAAATTCTCTCCATTCCCTTTTATCCCCACTAATAAGCCCGGAGGAATCACTGGCAACCTGGTGATAAATCACCTTTTCTCTGGGAGGGGAGGAAGAAATGTTCTTCCTCTTCCTCCCCCCCCCCCAAATCCAGCCTCTGTGCTCTCCGCATTTCTGTCTATGTAAAATGATGAGGGGCACGTCACTGCTCCGACGGCCCGCTTCAGCAGGGCCAGCAGAGCAACCCTGGACAAAAAATTGGGAAGTTTTGCACATCTGGCCAACCCTTAGCGTTGTGTCTGCTGGGAGTGAAGCAGTACGAAATGACTGACACCCGTCAGCGTCTTGCGATCCTTTATGGCTGTGTTGCTCTCATTCGAGTGCAACATTTTTTTCGCGTGGCTAGTAATATCCTCGGTGAGCTTTCCGTATCTGACCCCAATTCCATCTGAAACTTCTAAAAATTTATTTTATTAAAGTTTTTGGGGAGGTTTATCAGGCCGGTTAAAACAACTCCATCCGTGTCTGAATTCATGTCCCAGCCCTGGGGGACCTGGGAGATCGCTGCCTGAAATGCAGACGGTCTGTCACCGCCGGGAAAGCCCACGTTAGTCCCGTTGCTACCGGGCTGTACCTCGCCCGAGAGCTGCTGTAGCACCGCTCCCCAGGGAGATCCGGCGCTGGAGCAGGCTGCTTGTCTTCGCTGATGAGCTTTCCGCAGCCAGGTCAGCCTTGAAGGGCAACAAAAAATCAGGTATCTCTGCATCTCCCCCTTTCCACTTGGAGCCCAGAGATGTGCTGGGTGATTTGCAGACAAACCGAAGGGGTTTGGTGGTTCTGGTCCTTAAGAGCTGATGCATGAGCCATCGGCTAGTGGGGTGTTGGGAGCGTCCCGAGGAGCAGCCCCTTGGATGGCCATGGGCAAGGTTTTGCAGGTAGGATGATGTTTCTGTGGGGACCAGCTTGGCCAGTTATGAGCTGTGGGGTTCCCATGTGATGGGGAGGAAAGGTGCCTGGGGGGAGACAGAGCAAAGCAATGGGGACAGAGCAGCTCCAAGCCGAGTGTCCACGGCGGATGGCAAAAACACCATCAGATTTCAGATTCTGCCCCAAATCTCCAGTTCCTCCATTTTTCAGCACCCTATGGAGGAACCCACCCCGTCCACTTAATCAGGTGCCACGTTGGGCCACCTGCCTCCACCGGCCACGGCCAGATGGGGCCGGACACCACCCTTGAGAAGCGCAGCTCCTCCGAACACCGTAGGAAGGCAGCCTGGGCAGCCAGCTCATCCCTCTCCCCAGTACATCCCGGGAGGGAGGCGAGGAGCCGGGCTGGAGCCGGGTGCCAAGCGGGGGACGGCGCGGGGGGACAGGAGTGCGGCTCACCCCCGTCCCCTGACTCACGGCGGGTCCCCGCGATGCCGCAGGGCTCAGCGTGACAGCTCGGCTGCCTGCGGTCGTCTATAGCAACTGAACCACCTTGGAAGGCTGCGCTGCCTGTGTGGGCTTGAAATTATGTGGTTGTTTTTGTTCCCTCTCGGAAAAAAAAGACAATCTGATTTGTATGTAACTCTGAATAAATTCCTTGTTAACCTTTACAGCCATCTGGAGGGAGAGTCACTCCTTGCTGCAGAGCGCACTGTGGCTGTAGGAGGGAGCAGTGCTTCTGCCGGCAGATTTTGTAGGAGCTGGTGTGGAGGGAGCTGGAGGCACCGCGCCGGGCGGGAGCCGAGAGCCCTGACTCAGCCCAGGCAGAGCCGGGAGGTGGAGGATGTTGGGGTTCGGAGTGTCCTGGGGTTGTCAGGAGCCAGCTGGTGCGTTGGTCTGCCCCTTTCACTCCCAGCCCTGGGCACAGGGGAACGGGAATAGCTTCTCACTGCTTCTCTTAGGTAGCAACAGAGATGGAAAACCCTTTTCTGAGAAGCCCCGGGCTGACAGCATGCTGGGGGTCTCCATTTACTGTTTGGGTCATGCTGCCCCAATGCCACACTCCCTGCATGCCCCTAGCCCCGCTGAAGACCTGATCTTTGGGGTTTGCATTTGAGGGTTGAGGGTTCAGGTGTGCTCCGGGTACTCAGAGAGTCTCTCATGCCACATGGGAAGAGCTGGATCAGACCTGAAGGTCCGTCTGAGCCATCCACAGTCCCCAGGAGCGTGATTCAGCTTGCCAAAGACATCTCCTTCCTTAGACTTCTCTGCCTTGGAGCAGTCCCCTGGTAAGTCTGCTTTGAACCCACAGGGCATTCGTTCGCTTCCAAGTGCTTCTTGCAGACTCTCATCTCTACTGGCACTGTGTCTGGCAGTCATTACCTGCCATCCTGGCTATTCTCTTGACTTTCTGGACTGGGAAGACTGGAAAGGTTATCACCTCTCAGCTGCAACCGCAGCATCCAGCTGGGCAGTGACTTTCTGCGCGAGCCTGGTGCATCCCTTGCTAAACGTGTTTGGTGCCGTCTCCTGCCGCAGTTGGCTCAGCACCCGCGTTTTCCCCCCATGTAGGTGACAGCTCTTGAAATCCTTCGTGCGGATTCCTCCTGGCTGGGCTTGCATCCCTGGTGCAGCGTTGTCCCGGGGACATGGGGCGAACCAGCAGCTCCTAACCATGACGCTACAGCAGAAGTCCCACAGGACACACCAGTGTCTGGATGCAGACACTTTTTGGGCATTTCTATAGCTCCTAAAGCTTTCTTGGTTATTCACATCTGACTATGTCAGGCAAGAGGAAAAAGACTGCTCCTCCCTGGTGTTTCGGGGTAGCAAGGGGCTGGGAGGGGAGCAGAGGACCCTATGGAGGAAAACTGCCCGTGCCATCGCTATGGGGGATTCTCTGGTATGGGGATTTCCAGCAGCTCCTCTGGGATGTACATACGTTGGGTTGGATTCATGCCTGCCCAAAGACCTCAAAGCACCTCCCAAAGCAACACAGTCACAATAACTCCCTTTAAAGAAGACCCCTGAGGTGCGGGTCAGTGGGCACACGGGTCTCTGATCCTTGGTGTGGTGGCCCTTACCCTCAGGCGGGCTCCCTTACCCCAGTACAGCACCTCACGCTTGGCTGCATCCCTGCCCGGTCCCCCAGCAGCGCTGCTCGGCAAGGAGGGATGAGCGGAGGGGAGAGGGGCCGCTGGGCATCCATCCGCATGCCGAAGGCAGCCCCGCGGCAGCCCGGACAATAGGATGAATTACAGTTCCCACAGATGAGAAAGAGAAGGGGGAGCGCCAGCCAAATAAACACAATGCAACTTTATTTTCTTTCTTTCTCTGCTCCTTTTAAAATTTATAAATATTTTGAAAACTTTCCAAAGGGAGGGAAAAAACAGCAAGTTGCGCATCAGTGACTCAATGCAGTATCACTCTGTTCATTAAGAAAGAAGGAAATCAAATCATTACTGGAATTAATAAAGAAGAATCTCTTGGTTGACTAGGAGAGGGGGAGGAGGACGCACTTTAAACTGGTCGGATATAACAACCGTATGGCTGGTTTCCAGCCATGCTGAGCTCTGTCTGAAGGTCTTAATTATAAGCAGCTCAAAAAAAGCCAACGAGAAAAGGAATTTACAACACAAAAGAAATAAATTAGATCTCAGATGCCTCTATACATATTTAATTGTTGGGATGCTGATGAAGAGGAATCTTTAATATTAGCTGTCACGATCCAGCTTTGCTTGCGGAGGGCTCTGGGGCAGGCGCCGTGCCCGGCCGCTGGCAGATTTGGCCGGTGGAGAGGATGCCGCCGCGGTGCACGGCTTTCGAGGCACAGCCACCAGCCAGCAGCCAGAGAGGAGAAGAACCTGACCTTTGGGTCTGGGAACTCGGCTGGAACAACGGCGGGATCGGGCACCTCCTTGGAGCGCTCTCCGAGCACGATGACTTGGCTTTCAGAGATGTTGAAGGTCAGCGAGATGCTCGCTAAATCCAAGAGCATCTAAAGCCATGCAGGCAGGGCACCCGAAAACCCTGGCTGAGCCCTCAGCTGCCGCGAAGCACAACGGATGATTGCAACCCTCTTTCATTTTTAAGCCAGTCTTACTAAGTCCTCTCTGAACTCATTTAATTCATTTTCCCATCTTAGCTCTGATAACCGCAAAGATTATTCGCCTTTACCCCACAGCAAATTCTGACTCTCCTGAACCTTCTTCTCATTTATTGATCTCCCGCAACCTCCTGGGTAACCTTTTCCACTGTATCTTTTTAAGGCTCGGTTTAGATATTGTCTCCCTCTGCTTCTGTTTGTGTTTGCATAGCGCATCCTCATTAATTAGGATGTCTTGTTGGACAGAGTGTAGTCTTCGGGGAGTTCCTCTAGTGATTTGTTTACAGACATCAGGTTAGCAATAAATTGGGAGAAATAATTGACCTTTCCTGTAAGACTTTGCTAATCCTGTTTCTTCTTAACTGTTTCCAATTTTTAGTGTACTGCGGTGTTTTTCTTAATCAATTGTTCAGACTGTGAGAACATTAAGGGAGATGTGATCAGGAACACGTTGTGGTGATGCAATTTTAATGATTCATTCTCTGTTTCTCATTAATTCATTGCATTTCATGTTTCTTTAAGTGCTGACTTCGGAAGTTTTCAAGACTTTAAATAGGGTTGGGTTTTTTTAAAACAATTACAGTAGCCTTCTTGGTATGAGTTGTGTTGCTGTAGCAGGCTGTGGGCAGGATCCGCTCGGCGGGCACGAGGCGGGCGCGGAGCAAAGATCCCAGCCTCCAGCACCTGATGTTGTGCCGAAACAGATTCCAGCTAACGTGCAAGGAGAACAGTCAGCAGAATATTTCTAGTAAAAACTATTACTTTTAAACAAGTTAATTTCCCCCATGAATCAAGCCACTGTAAAGAAAAATCCCGAGTGGCAGGCTAAGTATAATTGTGATATTTGCGTTAGAAGTGCTCAGACCGAATTTTTATATATTTTTTTTAACTGAAGAATTCAAACTTTTGGAAGTTAAACGACTTGGAAGAGATCCAGCTTTTGTTTTAAGGGAAATTGTTCCACTGTTGTATTGCATTTCAGAAATTATAAAAACGTTTCACATTTTGAAAACCGAACCTGGGGAAATGGAACGTTGCGTTTCATGAAAAAATGAAAATATTGGGGCTTTTCCACGTCACTTATTTTAAAAGAGTGGTAACATCCTTGTTAAACCAGCTGCACTAGCATCTAATGCTGCTACTAATATGCAACTGCAGGTCCTTACTCCTGATCCTTGACAATTAGCAAAACAACGATTAAGTGTTCTGCAAGAAAATCCTTTCTCCAGCTAATCCCCTAATTAGAAATTCAGAGATTGACTTAAACCTATCAGATACAGTCAATTCAATGCAAAACTGTCTCTCCTACCAACGGCGATAACCCACAGCCAAGCGGTTTCTGCTGCGGTGCGGGCAGACGTGATGTGAGATCAGGTAACGCGTACCCCTAATCTGCCTTTACACAGGCTCTTATGTCACGTTAAAAAAAACTGTTAGACCCATCAGTTTATAAATCACACGTTCATTAGTACAAGCTGTTATCTTGTTTCACACGAAGCTGTCAATTTAAGGCAACATTGCAAATTACGTGTTATCTCTGGGCTGTGATTGCCTTAGGGATGCTCCGCGTTATCATTTCACGGGGTGGGAGCACCAGCAGTGTCCTTTGCCAGGAGCACCGGGATGAGGAGGTGTGATGAATTTTCCAGTCCCACCGCTCAAATCACCACCAGTGATTTCAGGCATCCTGGGTGCAGCTTGTCCAGGAGCAGAAAGACACGTGTGCATCTAAATCATTTAGTCTTTTTAACCCGAGCATGTCCTCTGTGAGAAATATTTAAAGGAAAAGCCAAGCCAGTGGAGTAAGATGCAGCATCTGCCATTTATCAGGTGGAAGGAGACTCTGGATGTTTAGTTTAGTATTAAAAAGTCATGTTTATAATTAAAAAAAAAAAAACCCTCCACGCATTTCAGGCAGTCTCTCCCCAAAGGCACTCTTGTCCCCTTGGGTTTTCAAGCAAGCTTTGGGAAGACGAGTTGGTGGGCAGCCAGGAGGTAAATCTAGTTTTCTTGCTCTCATTCAGGAGTTTTGGGCTTATGGGGTGCAATTTTTTGAGCACCGCTCGCCAGAACTCAGCAGCATCATCCAGCCAGGGACCAGGCTGACATGTCCAGCGTGAAAAGCCCCTCGCTTTGGACTCACTTTTCCTTAACTGGTCTGCACTGGACAGGTCTGTGTATCTGTTTGCAAACTCCCAGTCTATAGAAAGCCAGTCGCAAGGGGGCTGAGCACCGGACTGCTCCCGTGCCTGGGCAGAGGCGGCTCACCGTGCCGCATCCTGCAGGCAGCAATCCCTCCAGCTATGGCTTTAGTTAGGTACTCAGGGGGAGAGAGATGCTAATCAGCTACTCTTGCTTTGCTGGGCATTTTCTTTTCTTTTATTTGCGTGTATGCAAAGCCAGGGCTCTGACGGCACCTCCACGGTGGCTGTGCCCTGTCCCCAAGGGCAAGACAGCCTCCGGGGAGATGGCAGCGCAGCTCTTCCAGTGGGCCTTGGGCACCAGCGATGGTTATCTTACTCTGTCCTGGGAAAACCTTCTGATCTGGGAATATTCCTTGCCCGTTCAGGTCTGCTGACACCACGTACATTTGTGATAGCACTCTCACCCTCTGTCCAAAATCACCGTGGGGAGGGGATAGGCAGAGAGACACATCACTGCGTACGTACTCAGAGGGACAGATGGCATCATCGTCACAGAGATTTATGCTCCTTAGGACAAAAAAAAAAAAGCTAACCATGTTTAAAATGAGGCCATTTCCAGCTGTCAGGATAATGGAGCGTGCCGGGAGGTGGACTGCGAATGCCTCTGCCTTTCTTCAGTTGCTCATGCCTTCGTCATGCTGCTCCCTTTCAGCAGGAATAAAACTCCTCCTCGCCAACAAACAGCCTGGAAAGGATCTCCTGCTCCCTCCCCAGTTAAAAATTGTGCTCTTACTCCCATCCGAGAGGGTAAGTTTAATTATAAACTAAAACCAGACCCATCTGGTTGGGTGGGCAGGGTTTTTTTTCCCAAACTAATGGGTTTTGGTCATTTTTTCTCTTAATTTTAAGCTCAAAGAAATAAAAATTATTAAACTCTGGCACCAGTGAAGCCTACCACAAACTGTCCCTCACCGAGCTGCTTTATGGGCAGTGACGTCTTTTCTGCTTTGGAGGTACAGAGCAAAAGAAAAGGGTAACGAAACCCCAGTCCCACGTCTCCATCCCTTTCCCCGGTGTTAATTCTCACCCTTCCAATGCGGTGTCACGGCGAGCCGTCAGGTTCCCACGGGCTTTGCCTGGAGGAGCACAGTGGGAGCCATCACCCTTCAGTTTTGGGTTCGTTCAGGGTTATTTTTATACATTTCTAGCTCATGCCTGTTTATGGGTTACACTCTCCCTTCTCCCATCGGTCTATGCAGTTAGTTGTGCCACAATTATTAAGGTTTGTTTGAACTTCTCTCTGTATGATATGAGTTCTTTAATGGAGGGGAAAATCATGCAATTGCACAAAGCTAAGCAAAACTTAAGCTAAAAGAAGTCGGTAATAATATTAACTAAAATAAACCCAAAACGACAGGATAGACAACAGACATCTGACTGCTTTACAGCTCGGACAAGCTGCGCGAGTCATCTGATCCTAGAGCAAATTGCAGTTATAGCAAAAGTTTCTGAAATAATTTTTGCAAAAATTATTAAAGCTCAAATGAGTGTATTTTAAGCTAAAATATGTTCAAAACCAGACAAGGCCTGAAAACTCCTGAAGCTGGTGTGGCTAATGACTGAAGATGCTTGGCAACACCAAACTGGCTGGGGCACAGGGCTGCACTCCTTGGGGAGGTGCAGTGAGATATTTGCCATCACCATGCAAGAGCAAAAAGCCCTGAACAGGAGCATGGCAGAGAAGGAAAGGGGTTCAGGCCCAAACAATGCAAACAGAAATGAGAATATTTAATGGCAAAAGCCTTTATTCATAAAGCTGCATGCATCTTCCCCATATATGCACCAATGCATCTGAGGTCTCAGGTATACCCAGCTGTTTTCACTGCTTGGCAACTCCTTCATGATCTTGCAGGCTCTACTCCTGTAGGATTATTCCCACGTGAGGACCTTCGTGCCTACTTGCCAGCCAAAAAAAGAGTTTCCAGGACTGTTGAGGAGGAGGATTTTGACTGAAGAAGGCCATTAAGCACTGCGGGTGGAGGGGTCGCTCCATCCATCCCTGGCTCCCCGGCAGGACTGACTGTGCTGTTACATGGTGGAGGACCGCGATCTCTGCATAGATTTAACCGTCTGACAAATGGAGGACCGGAGTTAAGGTATCTGAGTTTAGAGCTTGTTTTATGAGATTGACCATATAATAAATCTAATAGTGCTGAGCTCAGCAGCCTTCCCCAAGCAACTGCAACTAATGACTACCTCCAGAACTGATACAAGTGCAGCACGGTGTGATGTCTGCAAGGCTGTAAAAACAGAAATCTGCAGATGTAAAAACTGCAGCGAGCCGGCGGTGGGAGCCAGCTCTTTGCCAAGAACTGTTAGCAGACCTGGGAAAAGTGCCTGAAACTTTGGGGCATGCATGGTCAAATACAGAGAGAGAGGTGGATGGGTCATCCTGGGCGACGTTCAACTGAAAAGTCAGACCCGCATCCCCCCAGCTCTTCCTGGCCATCTCCATCGGAGAAGATGCTATGTGGAACCGGGGTCCTTCCCAGCAGCGGTGACACTGTGACGGTCTCCACGCAGGGTTTAAAACCAGGCCACCTCCAGCACCTTGGGCTGCAGCCTCCCTTTAGGATGACCAGAGCCTGAGCGCAGAGCCCTCAGAGCGGGGCTCTTTCTTGTTGGGTTGACATGATGCAGCTACAACAGGTAGGAAAGGCCAGAGGAAAGGACAGCCCTGCTGCATTGCCATTGCCTTGGGAAAACAGCCAAGAAACACCAGCCCCAAGCCACGGCTCCTCCAACCCCCTTCGCAACCCTGTTGCATGGTAAAGGCTGTGTGCCCCACTCAAACAGCTCTGCTGTCCCAAGGATGGACCTGAGGGGACCACAGCATCCGTGCTGGCTCTGCTCCTACCCGTCACGGGTGAAAGTCAAGGCTAGGCACATCATAGCTTGGTTTTGCTGCTTCCTTAGAGCCCACCAAAGTCTTGGGTTGACTCAGTAGTGTTTGGGGTGGATGTGGGGAGGGACAGCTCTGTCCTCATGATACCTGTACTCCACAGCTCTTGCTCTCCAGCCAGCCCCATCTGAGAGATGATCTGAGCTTGACCTGCTTGTGGATCTTCTGCTGATTGGAAGTAACTTTGTCTGCTGGTAGTGGTGGTGGTAGGAAATGTACAGAACCCCTCCCATCTCAAAACGTCAACAGGCCTTTGGTGGGATGTGTGTTGGGGCTGTTGGGGGGCGGCGAGTCCCGTGAGCAGTGTCCGGTATGCACATGGCAATGGGCACCGTCTGCATCCTGTAATTGGCTTCCAGTTGTTTTCCTCTTCCCCTGTCACTGTTAGCATTTGTAGGATAACAGAATGACAAAAAAATGGGGGAGATTTCTGCTCGAATCCTGTCTCCGCTGCTGATCCCATGTGTGGGTTTGGACACCTCTCCGTCGCTTCTGTTCCTGCAAGCTTGCACCCCCCGGCAACCTGTAACATCTGCGGTTTTGCAGACTAATGACATTACAGAAGCTATCAAACACCATGCTCCAGGGCCCCAGTTAATCTCCTCTTCCCCCTCCAAGGAAAGCCTTGCATAGCTGCCACGTGCGCCAATGGAGACCTGCACTTCTCAGGAGCCAGGGTGGACCATTGCCCGAGACTGGACACTCACTTGGTAAACCAGTGCCCTCACCCAGCACAGCAGCGACCTCCTGACCTGTAACATCACAGTGAGTGAGGCCTGGCCAAAGAAACGGAGAATCCCTAGGGCAGAAACAAATTACGAAAACCCAGCTATCCTCCATGCACAAGCGGAGGGCACAGCAGGTCTTCTCCCTGGCTCAGGTACAGCTTCTTCATTAAGGAAAAGCAGCTAAAACTCACATAGTATCTACCAAGATACTATGATATCTATGTTCAAGATCTAACAGGCTTCCCCTTCCTTTTCCAATCTAAATTTGCTCATTTATTCAGCTTCTGAGTACTGACAATCCCTTGTGCCAATTACTTGTGTTGGAGAAGAACAAGTCCGTCCAGCACTGCTAGTCCTCGGCCAGAAGCTCTGACCTTGCAAAAATAAGAGAATTTGTGCTTCCTTGATTTGCGCTGTGCCTGGCTGGGAGATGCTCTTGCCATCCCTCTGTGTCACGGGCAGAAATAGTAATTGGATGGTTGGCAGGCAATCATCATGCATTTCACATTTTTAATAAGCACTTGTAAGAGAAACAATCCGTTCATCTTCTCAAGCTTTCCATGAGGACACATAAAGCTGTAGAAAGCCTGCAAGCCCCTTCAGCCAAATGCCCGAGCGCTAACCTCCTTCGCCGGTGGGTCGGAGGAACCAAACCAAAATGGCACAGGGATCGGTTCAGTGCAGCGCCCAGAAGCAAATACCGGGGTGAGCTCATCAGCTCTTGCCCACGTAAGTGTTACTGAAGGGATGATTTGGGCAATTGTGTCTTAAAAAGCAAGATAATACTGGGTCTGTTTTTAAGAACAGTCAGCAATAATTGTATTAACAGAATAGGTGCTGATGATTTCCTAAAAGATGTGAAGATCCCCTGGTTATACCATTTTAGGGTCATGTCATATTTGGTCTTCAGCGTTGAGAGTGTGTAGCATGTTCATTTTCTGTGGGCATGATAGGACCGCTCCAGAGATGTTTTGACTCAGCTACCAGAGAAGCACCCTGATTTCAGAAGGTCTTTGATTACACCCACCTTGAAGCCAAGACTCTTTCCAGCTCCTCGTTCTCATGTGCTTTGCTAGCTTTGCAGGGCATTCCTGGCTGATCGATGGCCACAATGCCGGCTCCGTGGCATGAGTTGAACTCTAAGCTATCATGACACTAAGAAAAAAGATTTTTTTCCCTAAAAGAGTCATGTGTAACCTTTGAGAGGTGTCCTGGCTCTTGGATTGCATCTGCCCCTCCATTCCCTGGTGTAACGGTGTATGAAAATGAGAAGTTGAAGACATAAGCAGAGTTGAAGTACAGAAGCAAAGCTGAACTTTGAATCGCGCAGACATTCAGAGAGCGCTTTTCTCCGTGCCCTCTGCGTGGTACTACCTTCTCATCTTGCTTATCCTCACAGCAAAAATGGGCACATTTTTATTATCCTATCTCATCTCATGCACTGCACAGAGCTTTGGTAGAAGTGGCAAATGGGTCTTGTTTTTCTCATACAAGGCTGGATCTGAGATTGCCCGGAGCATTGCTGTGTATGGTTTGCTTTCCTCGCCTGTTCTCCCAGCTTTTGTTTTTCTCTTAAGACTCTCCCCAGCCCTTCAGTGAGCTTGTCCTGTTTGCTCAGGAGAGGACCAGAGAAGTGGGGTGGAATTTGTGGTTCCAAACAGCGTGATCTGGAGAGGGAAATCTGCCTGCCTCTGCGCCTGCCCCTTTCCTTCTCCTGCTGAGCTCCCCTCTGAGCTGCTGAAGATCTGGCCACAAAGACATCACAATCAGCCTGGAAAACCACTGAAAAACAGTATTACATCCATACACGCATACGCACACTGCTGAGTGAACAAGGGACGTTCAGACTCAAGCCTAGTTTTATTTGCTTATAAATGGAGACAGTCATGGCCGCGCTGCTTAAGGTGCTTCACGGCTTTTCATTCAAAAACATGAAAAAGCACTTGAAGGAGAAGGGATGTGGCACAGCAACTGAAAGCAGGGCATGTGGTCTAGGAAACAAAAACCAGTTACAAATAATTTGAGGCTCCCCACCCATTTGGCCACGGTTCCCTGGGGAAGGGAAGGCAACTTTCTCCAGCAAAAATGCACAGGATGACAGATAAGCACCGGTGTTTTCAGAAATCCTTAGGCAGGAGCGATGGCACACAAAGCTGGTGGACCAGGGAGCATCTCTGCAGCGGAGCGTTGCTCCGAGAGCAGCGTGGGCTACAGCTCTGCTTGCGCTGACAAAAATCAGCTTGCAAGGAAGCAACTGCAGCAAAGATGTGGCCACATGGACTTTGGAGTGCCCTGGCAAGGACAGTGCATCTCCGGGAAACTCGGCAGAGTCTCCATCTGATGTGCTAATGCTCAGTGAAGCCTCTGCACTCCTCTTCCCTGCCGGTGGCATTCTGCTAGCGTAGCTCAGCAAGCACAGGGACCTAGCATGCCTTGTCATCAGATCTTGCTGTGTAGATATGGCCAGGTACCTAACAACACAGTTAAACGGGCACAAAACGTGAGTGGAGAGCAGTGGCAAGTAGTGCTTCAAAGGTTAGGTGGCCCATTCTGTTTGCTTGTGACGTCTCAGTATCTATTTACCCCTTTTCGCTGGAATACAATAATCCCACATCCGCAGGAGTAATACATTGGCACAAAGGGACCCGAAACCAATTTTTTTTTCATTGCACAAATCAGGAGTGACATAGAAAATGCAGAAGGAGGCAAAACACTGGGCAGTTCCTATGATTTTGGGGCCGGTATTTTCGGGGGAGCCTCGTGGAGCTGCAATGCCGTGCACTGCTGGCACGTATCCCCCTGGGCACGCTTTAAAATCCTGGCCTTAAAACTCAGCTTGAACAAAGTGCTGCTGTTAGTACTTTTAGAAACAGCAATAAAGATTTTTTTTATTGTTGTTTCATATAGGAATTTCACAGCGTGTCCCTATTGTTATTTTGAGGTCACTCCTCAGATCCAGCTGCTACAGCTGCAATAATTGAAGAGGCCAACACCAAGCACGTTCCGCACAGCGTCGGGATGGGCTGTAGCCATCTATAAAAAGCTCTGCTGGAACAGAGAAGGATGCTCATATTCCCTTGATGTGGAAGCCTTTGGGAGCGCCTGTGCCTGCTTCCAGAGGAGGACTGAGCTCTTAGGAAAGAGCTACAAGGCTTCACGCAGTGATGTCTCTAGCAGAGAGCCAGCAGCGTAGAGACACGTGGCAATACCTGCGCTCCCAGTTGGCTCCCAGTCCCCGCCATGCCCACCGCCCACCCCACGGTGGCACGGGGAGCTGACAGCGGCGTCGCAGCCTTCATCCCGCCCAGGCATTCAGCGGCTCGGCTCCTTCGCCAGAGGGGTCGGAGCACTGCGTGAGCTGCCGTTTTAACATTCCTGAACATAAATCCTCCCTCTAATACACCGACAATTGATGTGCACGCTGTTCCTCTTGCGGCTCTGCATCGACGCCCATCTGCCGGGGTGGCACCGTGCCCGCGAGGGTGTAACGCCAGTCACACGGCCGAGGTGCCAGCTAAACAAGCGCGGAGGGGAACAGCCTGCGCAACACGGCGAGCCAACAGATCCTCCTGTTTGCAAACAGTGCCAACTTTGGGCAATTCGCTTCACCGCAGAGCGTGCATCTGGAGCGGCTCGCGGGCACTACACCCTTGGCACGCGTCTCGGAGCTGCCGCTCTTCTGTCCGGTTGCCTCTGCGCCTGTATTTCTGCACGTGGGCGGCGAGCTGGGAAGGGAAAAATATGTTGTTCGCTTTTCAGACCAAGGGCAAATGATAACTCATTGGAGCAGAGCTGCTGAGGCAGTTTTTGCCAAGAGCTGGCTCGTCAGATGTTCCCAGTGCTTTTCCTCCCTCATTTCCAGCTTGCTAAGCTGCCCATTCTTAGTATTCGCTTTCACCGTGAGTTCTTCATGCCTGGGAAAGGGGAAAGGTAGTCCCCGCGGTCGCAGAAGGTGGATTCATTGGCTGTTGTACAGGCTTTGCACTAAAACGCGGTCTTCACCAGGAAGCAAGTATGGAAACCGCCACCTTTAAAATGTGAGCCTTGATGGGAAAGTTGCTCTGGTCCTCGTGCCAAGAGCAGCCGCCTGCCCACGGCTAGGGCAGTTCCGAGATCAGAAGGGACGGCAGAGGTGGCTGATGCTATTTTGGGGGAGACTTGAGTTTCCCAGTGCGCAGATACCCTCTGCCAGACCTTTTAAGTTCCAGATAATTGGAAGGGATCACCTTGCTGATGGTGCTCATTCATGGCCTGGTGCTCTGCACTGGTAACCGGAGATGGTAGGAGTTGGAGTGAGGATTTGTTTGATATTAAGTATCTGTCCCAAATCATTATTTTCTGCATTTGCACGAATCATGGCTTCTCGGAAAGAGGTAACGCTATACAGACATAACGATGTTCAGATCATAGCTGGACTTGGGGAAATACTTGTCATCATGAAATCTATTTTATACGGGTACCAGTTAGCCTGGGCTTGTAGCTGAAAGGCATGAAGGATGAGTAGGAAAGCAACTGTGACTAATGGAAGCTTTTCTCAAATGTATGTAGTCATAGCAGTTAATGAAAAGAGGAAAAAGAGCTGGCTCTTGTACTCTCCATCAGGAGAAGTGAAGTGTAACGCTATGCAGAAAAAGGAGCTATCATTTTCAGATTCCTTTCCAGCAACTACTTTGTATTTTCAAGTCTCTCGGAGCTCCCAGATCAGCTTAGGAAACTGCATTTTCTGAATATTTCCTGGAATGACCCAACACTGCTACAAGAAATCCTGCTCTCGCCACATTCCTACTCTTCCTTACAGAAGCAGCAAGTGCAGGGGAGGATTAGCTGAACTCCTGTCCTGCTGGATGCTTATCCCAAATGAACTATTTTATCACCCTAAGCCCGGCTCTTGCACCTCTCCCCGCGGTATCTGGCTGCCACTCATGCAATAAGCAGCTCAGCTACCAATTCGAGCCACCCTTATTTATTGCATTAAGGAGCGTAAATCCAAGCGGCTTAACTTTATTGCACTAGGAAAGTTTGCAGGAAAGGCTCCTCTAGGAAAGCAAACAGGGGAAAGCAAGCAGCACCACAGCACTGAAAAAAATCATGGTTTATGTGAAAAGTTAGGGCTGGATTAATTATTTCTGGCTCTTTGTGAGAGATGACTACATGTTGTACAGTGGATTTTGAGGTCTTGCACAGAAGAGCTCCCTTCCTGCTCTTCAGTCTGGGCAGCAAGTTTGAAGAATTACTTTTTCTACATCTGTGGATTAACCAGCACTTAATCGAGGCTCTGTCCGCAGCGGGTTGCTTGGCACATGGACCGAGCACACAGCTCGCAGCCTGGGAGTCTCTCCACTGCTTCCCGTGTCCTCTAGACCCAGACCATGTTGCTCGTGTCATACTGATCATTTAGCTAGCATCTGTTTCAGACATTTAAATGGAAAATTCCTCACACGATGCATTTATTTGATTAATGCAAAATATGTCCTCCAAATCCTGAATTCAGGCATCTCAACTGGAGCTTTGCAGCAACCCCCCGTGCCAACAGAAGCCTTGGGAGTTCATGCTTTCCCAGGCTGGAGGCAAAGCACGGTTTTCTCTGGTCTGGAGGGAAAGGAGCACCCACCCCGCTCAGCACCGGGGTGGGCTGTGCACCCCACAAGCCCAAAACCCCAGGGCTGCTGCCAGCTGGGGAACCGCAGCACAAGCAGAGCTCTTGGCACATCCAAACCCTCCAGTCTGTGGCAGGGCAAGGATAAAAGGAGCTTTCTTAAATTTGGCTCTTTTATTCCAGTTACATAAAGCTAAAACCCAGCTTCAAGAGAGCTGGCCTATACCCTGCTGGCTTTGGCTTGCATCTACCCTGACAGATAAGAGCGAAGCTGCCTGCTTCCATTAGGCAGCAAACAATCTGGATACAGCAGGTGCTTAAAATATCCGCGGGAAGCAAAATCAATTAAAGAAATGAAGAGCTGCTGAGGGAGGCCAGGCGGTTAAGGACTGGAGGAGGGTGAGGACAGGAGCTGGAAGGGCTTTTACGGGTGGGGGATGCTTGGGTAGGGCAGAAAGGAATGGGCTGGGGGGGGGGTATGGGTTAGGGAAGAGGTGAGGGTCGATGCTGTGCTCTGGGGTTGTTGGCTCTGCATGAGGGAACCATCTCCCTGCTCCTATGTGTAAGCTGAGCCCCTGGGCTCTCTCTGTCCCTTTTATCTCCCCTTGATCCCTGTTTCAGGTCTGTAAGGCAGCGTGTTTGTAACCCGACTGCCTGGGTTGCTGGTGTGGGAGTAGAGAGACCTACAAGGACTTTCTGCCTGCTTTAATTAAGCTGTTTTTTAACAGGAAATCTCCTTGGGTAAAATCTAGCCGTGATAATAGTTAATAGCAAAACTTTATTGACTATAGAGGAGCTAGGATTGTCCCTAATTAGTCTTTGATAAGCCTGTTATTTTTCTTCCTGGTTCTCTGGCCCCAAGGGCTCTGACTGCGGAGCAGGGCTCGCTCTGATCCTCGGTACAAGAAGATTTGCTCTACCTTTGCTGGGGCTGCACGGTGCTGGGGCTGCACAGCCCGGTGTCCTGTCCCCACGCTGCAGCAAGCACAGGGTGCAAGCCCTTGAGAGGCTGGGTCTCTGCTGCCCTCCCCGAACTGACGCGTGTGCCTGGGGAATCCCCGCAGACGTGCCGGGGAGCACCGTGCGCCATTAGCTCTGCGGCGAAGGCGCATCCCAGCCGGATGAGATCTCTCTAACAAGTAACTGCTTGGTCCCATCCCTTGTGTTTCTACCTTCTTTGCCAATGTGGCTTTTAACCTGCCCCCTTGTTTGGGGTTTCAGCTTTAAAATCAAGATTACTGCTGGCTGGGAGGGAAGCGGCAGCAGGAGCCATGGGAAAAGAAAGTGATGAGTGAGGCGGTTTTGGGGATGGGCAGGGCTCCAGCAGTGCTCCGGTTCTATATCACCTTCCTTTGCTTCCCCTTTTATAGAGCTGGCGAAAGAGCCAGGCTGAACGAGGCTGGGGTTTTACTATTGGAAATTTTCTAGTGCTTCTTCCTTTTTCCTTTTGTATCAATAAGCCAACTTTGAAACAGAGGCAGCAAGTTTCCCAGCGGGTTTCTTCAGGGGTTCTCAGTGACCGTGATAGCCATCAGACATTTATACGGTCCTGCATTCTGTGCAACTGAGCCTACATCCCAGTGTATTTACCAGAAAGTGTGTTAGATTCTGGCTGTACGTGTTATATTCTGGCTGTTCCTCATTTTCTAGCTTTCAAACGTGTTGGAGATGCCCATCAATATCAACAGCAGCATCAACAATGGTTTTGCTGTGGATTTCATGGTTCTGGTATTTCAGTAAAGCTCAGGGTGTATTTGTGGACACAGCTGAGGAGCGGCGTTGGACATGCACCCTGGGGTGTGTAGGTGGCTGTTGGGGGGACCCAGGGCACCCTACAAGCATGGGGGGCACCTCCACATCTGCGGGACCTTCAGGCAAATGAGTCAAACCCTAACGGTGCTGTGGGCTTGGTGCTTCCCATGAGCATCTCTGGTAAATTATGGTCTGGAAAGCAGCAATGTACCTTTGTGGATCTCAGTGTGAAAATCTCAGTTGGCACTGGAGGAAAAAAAAACCCTGCAAAATGTTGCTAGCCCCTAAAATTAAGGGGGAAATCCTGGCAGTGTGACATCCCTGGGGTTCAGGGCTGGTGAACGAGACCCAGCATTTATTTAGGTTTAAACCTTCTGATATTTGAGACCTTCATTTTTGGGGGGAGCCGGATGTTCATTATTGAATGCTTGGAGTCAGATGCTGCCACCAAAAGCGTTGGTCTCCCTGGAGCACTGGTGGAGGTGAGTTGGCCGGGGCTGCACTCCTTGCCTGTCCTCTCCCATAGGCAGATACCTACACCAAGACCAAATGGGGGTAAGTTATGCCCCATGGGAGCTGTGTTGGTGTAAATGACTCTGCAGAGATGCAAAGTGGACGCTGGTCCATGGGCCCTCTCCATCAATAGCTGTGTCCACCCTTGTGCCACCGCCTGTCTGGGACTCTGGGTGGTTGCAGAACCGGGGTATCAGTCCTGCGGTTGGGGTGGTGATGGCCCTGGGGAGGCATCCAGCACAGGGGGATGAGTTTGAAGAGCTTGCTGTTGCACGGAGCTGCCGGTTGTTCAGAATGATGCTGACGACCTGCTACAGCCTGCCCAGCAGCACAACCAGCAGATTTATAATGACCAGGAATAAACGTTTTGGTAAAATGCCGGAGTGAGCCTTAAGGACATTTCAGCCCTTTCCCCTTGGGAGATATTAAGCAGACTGTTTGCTCACGCAGCAGTTGATGCCATGTTGGCCTGGCTAAACAAACAGCTGAATCCAGTCCAGACCTCCTTCACAAAACCATCCATCTCTCTCTCTTTTTTTTTTTTTTTTTTTTTTTTTTTAAAAATCTCTGCACTTCCTCCATGCTCTGCAGCAATGCTCGTGCATCTTGGGGCGGGCAGCACACCCAGGCTGCAGCCAGGCTCCAGACCACATGGTGGGGGACATCTGAAGCGAGACCCTGCCTGCCGACTTCATGCAGAGCCAAAATTCAGCCCACCGAGCGCCAGGTGAGATTTGTCGCCTTTACTTTCCCGCAGTGCAGACCAGTCCGAGTAGTGCCCAGCGGGTTTGCTGCCCTGAGTCCTGCCAGGGTGTTTGGCTGGGGGCTTTCCCCCTGTGGAGGAGGACTTACTGCTCACCGCAGCATCACCTGCGTTAGGTCATGCCCTCACTGGGACCTCGTGTGCCCAGGACAATGCCCAGAGCTCACCCGTCAGCCCCGTTTGTTTAGGGAGCAATCCCTGCACAGTCTTCTCCCTGCCGGGCAGGCCCCCCGGCACACTCGTCAGCTCTCCAGACTTGATTAATGAATTCACTCCAGTAAATATTTATTTCACTTTCATATCTGCGTGTTCTTGCCAAAATAACTTTATTTCTCAGAGTCGGTCCGGGATGTCCTGCCGAAGGCTCAGACGGGCTGCAGGGGCTGAGCCTGGCTGACCCGAACCCCTTGCTCCGGGGTGCTGCCTTCAGCTGCTCGGTGCAGGGGAGGCAGATGCTGGAGAGAGCAGTGAGGCAGCATCCTCCTCCTCCTGACGAAGGGGTTAACCCACAGTCTCCCTGAGCAGGTGCTATGTTGCACTCCTTGCTGAGTGTCCTGCAGCTCTTTTGCTGCTGATTTCAGACTGATCTCAAAGTCGGAGACCCCCAGGTTGGTCTGAGTCTCTGCTGTGGTGCAGGGCAGCACAGGGAATCCTCCGGAGCCGTCTGCTGGGACGGGACCCGCTTCAGGCTGCAGTGCTGGGAGGGTGAAGGCTGCACATGAACAGCAGGACTTCAGCGGGACATCCCTCATGAGATACTGAAGTATCTTCTCGCTGTTCTCAGGACCTCTCTGGACTGGAAGAATAGGGATGCTCAAACCCTCCACTATCATCAGGTGCCTCTGAAACACATGAAGACATGTTCTTCATTGATAGACCTATGGCAAACTGGGTGGGAGACTGAAACGAAGACACCTCCGTGCCACCTCCTCTGCAGCCTGGCCAGCGCAGATAGGTGCTGGACACCCTCTTGCTGTGCTCTGCTCAGTCTCCAGGCTTTCCTTGCAAGTCACCTTTAGACATTTCCATCCAGATACACTCCTGACAGCCTCATCCAACATGCTGTAGCTGGACTACAACGCTTCTGCCATCCGCCATGGATCTGCAGGTCCCTGATGTCTCCTGTGCCTCTCGCCCATCGGAGGCAGCTGCTTTGGCATCTGGCTCTTGGGGCTGCTGGTGGCTCCGAGCTGCGATGAGCTGCGGCATTTGGGCTCCAGGTGTAGGCGAAGCAGTTCACAGCAATCGTGATGGATTTTGGTGGCCTGGCGAGCAGAGCAGCCTCCTGTCCTGTCCTCACTCCCCGTGCTGGTAGGGAGAGGGCAAAGGAGGTGGTCGCTTTGGGAGAGGCTATATTGATGTGAGAAAAGTTTCCTTTCCAGTGTCCTGTTGAATTTTTACGGTTTGATTAAGGGCTCGCCCTGAAGCAGGCAGGGACATCAGAGGCATCTTTAAAGGGGAAAAATAGATGTTACCTGCTGTTATGCTTAAGAGAAAAAATGATGGATCCCAAAGACTCCTAAGGCTCACTCTGGCCACTTTAAAGCCTCCAAGATGGCAATGTCATTAGCTACACAGGAGGACAAGCATTATCTCTGCCTTCCAGTTTCCCCAGTCAAGTCATCCAAAACCACAGAAGCACCAGGAGATGATTCCAGGCGAGTATTTCTGTCGCTGATCCCTGCAGCGGGAGACGATGGGCACAGCTGGCTGAGACGTGGGCTTTCCTTGTCCTGCTCTCATCGCCAGCCCAGAGCACGAAGGACGCGAATGCTCTGTAGTCACAAGCATTATTTCTCTTTTTTCCCCAATTCAAAAGCATTTCAGAGTTTTTTTTCAACTGCAAATCACAATCACATTAAGGATTGTTTTTCATCAGTACCTGCACAGTCTGTTTTGGAGGCTTACAGCATCTAAACCAACCGGCTGCCTGGGAGAACGTACGCTGCAATTTTGGGATCTGGTGTGCAGGAGTACAGTAAATATTTAAAGCCATGAGACTGAGGTTTCCAAAGGACTCTGAAGAGATTGATTTCCCCAAACGCTGCGACTGCAAATGCAAATTTCGTGCCAGCTTCCTTTCAGCCAGCATTTCCCAGAGAGTCTAAATGTAGATCTCAGATGTACTTGACGAAGTCGGGACTCGCAGTTCCCATGTTAGCCGCTGTGCTGAGATCCCTCTCCTTCTTAGCAGTAGCTGAAGTACACGGGCTGCTAGCAACGACATGCTGTTCTGCTCAGACATGCCATGCTGTAGGTTTTTTTTTCTGCAATTCAGGATGTCTGATCATGTTGTTTTTTCCTGTTGGCTCCCTCCGTGCATCTTCCATCTCCTTTTTTTTTTGATTGAGGGTAAAAATCTGGCATCTCCAGCCAAGCTCGGAAGTGCCGGGATCTGGGGTAGGACGAGGCTCCAGCTCCGTTTGGCAGGCTTGTGGGAGGCTCAGGCTGGGAGGACGCGCTTGGCAGTCGGGATTACACAGCATGGTGGTGGAGCTCTCCTTGAGAGCCTCCACCTCCGGGCACAGCACCAAGTTGTGCACAACTCCACAACCAGCACAACGCCAAGGCTCAGCCGGCTCCCAGCCGGTGGGTGTCTGGCCCCGGAGCAAAGCACGGCACAGGGATACGTCGCCACGGTCCTTCCCTGCAGACAGCAGTGGCCACGCAACCCCCGTGTTCACACCTCCATGACACCCCATCAATTCACTTGCCCTGGGGTGATGTGGCGGGGGGTCTTGCTGCTGCTTTTCGGAGCCTCTTGCAGGGCTGCACTTTGGGTGGTGGCACCAGGAGTTTGTGCTCTTGCTGCCGAGGATCCCTCTCCCCTCACCTTGGGATGTTCCCAGGCTTTATGTGACGGCTGGTACGTCCCAGGCGGTCGTCGGTCTGTCTGTCCAGCTTCCCCCAGTCCCCTCCCCAGCAGGTCTCTAGCGAGGGAATGGTCTGTGATAAAAATTGGTAATTGGGCAGATGATGCACCGGGCAGGGATCTGGGGAACCTATGTGCTTTTCCCTACTTGAGCACTGACCTGATACCTGCACTACTGCTGGTATCTCCGTCCTGCTCTGGTTTGTCACATCCCTGCGTGTCCCTGCCCAGACAATTTGTGCTGTGTATAACTATGGTGTTTTTCCAGGGCTGGCTATTAACATTAGCGAGGAAGGACCTGATGCCAGGGAGCTCATCGGGCTTCCTAAGCGCATGCAGCAGGTGAGGACCAGAAGGACAGACACCCTGGAGCCTTCGGGTGGCATCCCTGCCCGCCCATCCTCACCTCGCCCACCGTGCCTGGTACCTACCTGGGGACGAGCAGCCCGGTCGCACCAGGCGCTCACAGCAGAAGAACCACGACACGGCCGTGGAAGGGGTGGGTGCCCTGGTGTGTGGGGCAGGGGGGAGCGCCAGTGACCCCCGCCTGCGTGGGGCACCCCGACCAACTCGGCTTTAAGGCAAAGAAGTATTGCGTGGGAATTTGGATCTCTCCTTGGGATGATAGCAATCGTTCCTGTCTCATGGCAGTGAACTTCAATAAAAGTCATAGTCCTGTACCTCCTCGGATGCCAGAGCAGACAGGCGCTGTTATCTCGGCGTAGGCGGCAGGGAAATGGGAGCGGAGAGGAGGTGCCGACTCGGTATGGGGGGCAGAGAGGAGGTGCCGACTCGGTATGGGGGGGCAGAGAGAAGGTGCTGACTCGCTAGGGGCTGGTGCAAGGCTACAAGCAGCTCTCCTGCTGCCGGCCGGGACACAGCCCCTGCAGCCACTCATGTCACAGACTCGGGAACGTTTCCCCGGCTCAGCCCCGCAACGCTAAAACAGGCTCTGCCTGCGCTTGCCTGAGGCCAAGCGTGCGCTCATGAGCAATGGCACGCCGCGGAAGGCAAACTCTCTAGAATAAGGCCAGAGAGCACCGTCCCCGAACCGCGTCGGGGAACATTGAAACAGTGCTGGTTCCAAAGAAAAACTGGGCAGGATGAAAAGAAGAAAGATAATGATGTCAATGCAAATTCGGGCTGAAACGATGTGAGTGAAATCCCCAAAGATGCGATGCCAAGAAAAATAAAACCCAACAGAATGTCAGAAAACCAAATTGCAACAAATAACATAAGGGGAATGGGGGGGAGAAGAAGAAAAGGACTAATAACGTGGAACAGGCAGAAGAAAACGCAGGTGACTGGCAGAGGCGAGTGGCATCAAACCAGGTGGTGTAAATCCCAGCGCCAGCCAGTCACCGGGAAAAAACCCAGAGGAGATGATGAGCAATGCGAGGCAGAACCAGGGCAGAGCAGCGCTGCGCAGAGCAGAGACGGGGCCGCATGGAGGCACATGGGGCTGGGAGTGACTTGCAAACCAAACAGCGATTCAAGGGCAGGAATAAACTCGTCTGAGGAGCAGAAGGTAAACTGCAGAGCGATGTCATGCTGAGTGCAAACAGCCGGGGCTGCTGGAAATGCAGCTGTTTGAGGTGGATCGACGCTTCGTGACAAAGAAAGCAGAGCTGGGATGAGCGCTGGGGACAGGGACCTGGCATCGTGGCTCCCAGGACAGGGCTTGCAAGGTGCCTTTGCCACAGGGCTGCCAAACACTGCACCCACGCTCGCTGCAGCCACCTGAGGGAGCTCAGCCGCCCCGTTCTGCCGATGGGGAAACTGAGGCACGGGGAGGGCAGGCAGCAGGACTTTCAGGTGCCCTCCTTGATGTTCTCCCAACCCTGTTGTCATCCCGGGGCCAGGATGGGAGTGGGAGCATCGCCCAGACGCAGCCCTAACGTCACTGTCCCGTCCCTGCCACCCCGCTCCCTCGGCTCTCCTCTAAACCTCCGCTTGACTCTTACTACAACGGAAAAGCAAATTATAGAGCAAACCATGATTTCTGCATTTGCCCTGATAAAAAGCACCAGTAAGCGCCCGGCCCAAGGTCAGGCAGCGCTGGGGAGGTGGGAAGGGCAGCGTGGAAGCCAGAGCCGGCTCCAACTGCTCCTTCCCGCAGTGCTCGTGCCGTGCAGGCAGCCCTCTCCAGCACAAAGCCCTCGATGTTAAATTCATGCTGCATGCCTTACAATAAATGGAGCTGCAGAGACAATAGCAACCCCGGTACATTTAGTACATAAATAACTTTAAAACATCAGTATTGTGGAAGGGAAATCTCTGTCATCTCACTGCAGTACTTTTCCATCAACGCCATGCGCTGCCTGCCCCACGTTTCACGGCTGGGCAGGGAGGGATGTGCAGGCAGGGAGGGATGTGCAGGCAGGAGCAAGGCAGGGCTTGCACAGGTAGGGCCAGGCTGTTTGTGTGCGACCGAGGCAGCCAGGGAGGACGTGGCTTCATCTTCCAACAACTTCATCCGACCTTTTGTATTTGGGTTTATGCTGGGTTAGTTTTGCTCTATCACCCTGTAACGAGATGGGGAGAAACCCTCACCCCACCCATGAGGGGGAATTTGGGCTTTAATGTGGCCCTGGCTCGAAGCAGCAAATAGACCGGTTTTCCTTTTAATTTCACCAGGAAATCTTTGTTCTTGAAGGCTGAGGGACAGCACGAAAGCTGAGAAGTCACCTGGGAGGGATCTGAACTGATACGGGCAAAGCCCAAGGGAAGCCTCTCCTCCTGTCCATTTTCTTCCTGTCCTCTCACCGGCCTGTCCCTGGGGGCTTGGGGTCAAGGACCAAAACTGCCCTGCCTCCATCCCATCCCCTGCCTCTCGACCTCCTTGCAGTGGGGACAGACCCAAAATAGTGCTACCAAAGCCATCAGTCATGCGGGGAACGTCACCCTGCAGCGGGATTCATCCCGTGGCCTCCCATCCTTCCTGCAACCTCAGTTGGAGGTTTATTTATATCTGGCGTAAATCGTCCCCAGCAGCAGAGTGATGGGAGGCCACGATGCTCCGGAGAACACCTCGGCGTGGAGGACGTTGCCCTCCGCGGGGAGATGTGATGGAGTGGCTCTGGGCTGGAACCCCCCTGGGCCAGCCCTTGGGTCCGGGGTCTTGGGCGTCAGGGCTGAGCCCGCCTGGGATCACTGCTCTAAAGGAAAAGTCTCCAGCATTGCCAGGCATCCCAGAGCCCCAAAGCCAGGTTAAAGGGGGGCTTGGGGGCTGGCAGCTCTCAGCCCTGCCCGGCCTCGGGGGCATGTAAGCGTGCTGAAGGATCCCTCCGGCGCTGGCACTGCCAGGTCCCCTCTACTGCGTGCCGTTCGGGGGCTGCTGCTGGGGTTTCTGCTGGGGTTTGGAGTCAGCGCTGCCTCTCAGTGCCAGGAGTTTCATCCCCATGGGTCCCTCGGCACCCAAACGTGTTGCTCTTTAGGACACCATAGGAGAGGTAGCTGCTGCACCAGTCAGGGAGGAGTCCGGTGGGGCAGCATTTACCAGCTAGGAATTACTTCCCTTCCCTTTAAATGTTGTGCATCGAAGCTTTTATACACCAGTGGCTTCTGCAAATTAAAAAAAATAAACACGAGAAAAGGAATAAATATTTAAACGGTAAGAAGCCCATTTAGCCTCTCACAAACATCTATATCCCGGAGCAGTTTCTCGGCGAGCAATTTGAGTTTCATTACAAGGAGAGTGGACATGTGCTAGCAAAATCCATCCTTTGTTTATACCTCCAGTGACCGAGGCGCTAACCAGCCTTCCTATCTTTTTACAGCAGCCTCCCAGCAAATCAACCTGCTCCATGGCCCATTAAAGCCTTTAATCATCCACCTCGGTGACTCGCAGGAGCCAAAACACAAACAAAACCCACCACGGCGTTTGGAGGACCCAGTGCCGGGCTTTTGGGAGCGAATCCTGCTTTCAGAGGGGTTTGGTGTGATGAGGGTCCCAGCAGTGTCTCGGTGCCCCCGGGTGCTGCCTCGTCTCTGCGTGCAGGGACAAAGATGCTCCCCAAGCGCTCGCCCAGCAAGGCGGGAGGGCACGTCCTCTGCGGAGCCATGCTGGGACCAGGTATGGAGGGGGCTGTGGACAGGCTTCTCCCCTGGGAACGAGCCCCGTGGCGCGGTGCTTGGGCACGTCCCGCTGATGCCAACTGGGAGGGATGGCGGTCGGGCAGGAGCAGGCAGTTTCATGGGGCTGCATCCCACAGGGTTTTGGATCTGCCCTTCTCCTTGTTCCCAGCTCCGAAGTGGAGAGCGATGGAAAGGCTGTGGCTGGCAGGGATGGGACCCAGCCCAAATCCTGCCCAAGGCCCGGACGCTGTGGGGGAAGCAGGAGCTTGACCCTGTTTGTCTTCTGCAGTGAGGACGGGAGAGGTGGAAGCAGCAGCGTGGCTGGTCCCCAACCCAAGCGTGGCTGGATTTGTCCCCAGCCAACCGCCCGCGCCCCAGCAGAGCAGCAGGTAAGCAAGTAAAAGCCAGCTCACACCGATGCTTTGCACCCTGATGTTTCCCTGGAGCCTGAATCCTCTGCCCCAAATGAGCGGTCTAATTACAGCCTGCGATACAAGGACTGCCCCCACGCAGACACAGACCCTACGTGCAGACACAGACCCGAGGAGGGGACGACTGGGTTTAATCAGCCCTCCATGCTGAAGGATTAACAGCAGCAATCTTGTTTGCAGCCAACCTCCAGATGATACAACATAATAAGACATATAACAGCCTCTTGGAAAAAAGAAAGTTATAGTTCCCACAGCAACCGTAACTCAGCCGTATTACACATATATATATATATATTAAGGCATAAATTTAACAACATATATTTTAATGCAAAATACCAGCAATGCACACAGGGACAAATAACAGTGGTTGAGGGATCCATAACATTTGGCTCTCCCTGCTTCCCACTGCTTGAATCGCGCCAGCAGCAGCACGGCGAGGAAGATGAAGCCGTCGGGGTTGCGGTCCCTCTTCCTCCCGCTCCCGCGTTTTGGCACAGGGAGCAGCGCAGGGAGACGCACACGGAGCTGTCTGCGTGCACAGGCACCCCCACCCGTGCACCTAGAGGTGGTCACCCACGTGCGCAGATGTGGCGCGATGTATGGAAAAGCTATATAGCGTAATAGCGCATCTCACGGGGCACCAACAAACGCGCCTGGATGCGGCAAGGATTTCTCTTGTTGCTCATCAGGCTGACTGCAGAATGAGATCCTTTCAACAGATTTCTGGGTTTTTTTCAACTATCTGGTGGAATTGCACAACGGGGATATAATTCTCTATTACATTTTATGAAATGGCTCAAACCCATGTCGTTTTAGCTCATTTTGCCAGCCGTCTTCTGGACGCCGGCAGCAAAGCATGCGCGGTGCTTTCGCCGCTAATGCCACACAGGTTGCTCCTGACAACTTGCAGGGGATAATTGCAGCTGCAGTAACAGAAACCATTGCACGGGCAAGCGCCGATCTGGTCGCTGCCTCTCCAGGTCCCTTGCAAACAGAGGTGCCCTGCTCTGGTCCCCTGCAAATGGAGTGGCGCGGCCAGCGGGACACATCCTGCCCACACCACCGCTGCTTTCCCTCCCAGCCACCTGAAACCCATCCTGGGGGAAACAATTCCAGCTGGGGAAAGAGAGGGGATTAATGCACACCATAAAGTGCCTGAGAGGCTCTGAGCGTCAGGGTCCTGATGTGGCATGGCTGTGCCCAGGGCTCCTGCTGCTGGGGGCAGGTGGGTGCTGGGGGCAGGTGGGTGCTAAGGAGGTGGGAGCAGCCTCATTGGGGACCTTCCCCCTTAGCTTGGGAGATGCATTTAAGCTGAGCCCCTTCCTTGAGCTGTGGGGTGGCTTTGCCATGTGTGTCACCAGCCCTGCTTCGTGGGCATGGTCCCCGGGCTCGTCCTTTGTTCTGCTCCATCGCTGTGGCCTGGTGATCCCTGGGCTGTGGCCGGTGCTATCAGTGGGCTGGCTCCGCTCACCTCCCACAGGTCCCCCACGTGGGTCTGCACGCTGTGGGGGGCTCTGCTGCTGCGTGGGGGGTCCCTGGGGCAGGGAGATGCCTGCTTCCTCCGCTTGTAGCATTTTATGCCTACGTCTTAACTCCGCATGGCTTTATATCATCTTGATATTGCAATAACAGGAGCTGAACTACTGGCTGCAGTTATGGCTGATGTTGCCTGAGTGTCTGTGCTATAAGCACCTACATTTGCACTTAAATTAGTTTGCTTAATTGCATCGTCCCCTACATGGCTCCATTATGGGGAGGGCTGGTCTGTGCTACGATGCTTTGCTGCACTGCCACGTCTCCTCTCCTGAGATCCAGCAGGGAGGCAGAGCTGGGACCTCTGCAAGTCTGCATCTTGCACTGCCTGATTTAAAAATATATAGATATATATGTATGCACACTGTTTACAAACCAATCCCCGCTAATCTCTCTATCTAGCCAGGGCTTTAGGATGTCCTTTCAGCAGGGATTTGTAGAGTTTGCTACAGTTATTTCCTAAGAATGCATTACCCAGGGTTTTGGATGAATAATGTAGGTCCTTGTTCAGCAAGTTACTTACAAATGTCGAACCTTAAACCACTGAAGTCAACGGATCTTCTTGTGTACTTAAAGTTAGGCACAGGCCTAAGTGCTCCAGTAAATCAGGGCCTTATAGCCTAATCTGGCACTCCTAATAAGGTCTGCTGATATAAATAGCAAACGGTATTGACCCAAGGGTACGTTTGCCTTGGTCAATGCTGCATCCTGCAAGACAAACGCTGATGGTGGTGGCAATGAAACCAAAATGTCCGTGTGGCTCCGCTCCGGGTGTCCTCGGCAGATACGGGGCACAGCCCCCCTTCGAAGAAACGCCGGGTAAACTCAAAAGTGCCGATGCTCCTGGCCGCGGGTCTGTGCTTTGCAATCCTCGGGGGCTTTTCATTTTAAACCCCGGCTCTGAGGAGGGGGAGGTAGTCCCCTCCCTCCCTGGAGGTGACCGATACGTGCACCCAGTGCCCTTCCAGGAGCAGCTGAGTTGACCTAAGGGTTTGCTGCTGCCGGGAAGCGGACAGGAAAACTTCAGCACAAATGCTCGAGCTGGCGCTGCCGGCTGCCCAGGGCCAGGAGCTGGCTGTCCCCAGGCTCCCCTGGGAAGTCCCTCTGTGCTAGGCACCGCTGTTCCTCCTCCACAGAGGACGGGGCTCTGGGAGGGTTTCGGTGCCGGAGCTGGGCAGACGTGCTGCAGAGGCCTTTGGCGAAGCTTGCAGGAGTAAAATCCCAGCTCTGCTCCCTGCAAAACCCCAAGGTGAGGGTGCCCCGGCAGGTGGGTCCCCCCAACCGCCGCTGGCCCCGCTTTGGCTGGTGCTGGAGAAGTGGATCGCTGGGCTCGCTCTAACGTGTGCGGAGCCATCCCAACCGCCCAGGCAGTTTGCCCCTGAAGGCTGAGCTGTACAGATGGGAAGCGCAATAGATTTCCCTTAGATGTTCCTGGCTCAGCACTCTCGGTGGAGCCGGGGCTGCGGCTCTGCCCAAGCCAACGGGAGCGCGACGTGAAATACTTTGGTCTTGTCAAAAGTGATTTATTTTTTTTTTAATTTTTTTTTTTTTGGCTCGCATGCGTGCAACACGTGTGCTGCCAATGGCGTGGCACGGGCAGAGGGACCCCTTGGAGCAGGAGGGACCCGTCTCAGAGCACAGCCCACCGACACAGAGCAGAGGTGGTGTTTCAGCAGAGATCTAATTAGCGGTTCTAATTAGCCCTGATTTCCTCCTCACCTGCAGGTCTCAGCTACTGCTTAGGCTGCGCTGCAGAGCTAAAACATCAAGGGGTACCTACGGGCGGGGGATCCCTCACAGTAAAAGCACCCTGGGATGGCACAGCCCTCCTCACCTCTCCGTTTCCATGTCCCCTGCTCGTCCAGCCCCGCTGCAGGGACACCGGCGGGCGCAGGGGAGCAGGCAGCAAGGGAGAGGAGCGCTAATTAAACTCTCCTCTAACCTCTGCCATGCTTTGGCTGGCAGGGAGCTACTCCAAGGGGAATAAGGAGTCATGGTAGAGTAGGAAAATGAGGGCATGGGGTAGAGGGGCAATAAGGCATAAAATCACAGCTGGGCAAAAGAGGATGGAAGACACTTGCAAGCTGTGAGCTCTGCTCTCCGTTTTTTTCTTCCCTGAGCAGCCTTGGGAAGTGATGCTCCCAGGTCACAGCCAGCCCATCCTTCCTGGCACAGCTTGTCCCATACAAGAAGCAAGAACCAAAGTCACGTCTTTGTCTCAGACCTGTTGGGAAGTGGCTGGGACAAGCAGCATGGTGGTTGGGATGCCCTTTGGACAACGTAGAGCAGGAGAAAGCAAAGCCAAGCTTAGAGCATATAAACCCCTGGTTATCCTGGTGAAGAGGGAGTCGCAGGCGTGGTGCAAAGTGGAGGGAGAGTCCGTGCTCCCTTGGAGAGGTGGGTGGGCTGTGGCCGCAGTACTGGTAGCCTGCGGGCAAAAGTCTTCATCCCCTGTCATGCTCCTTTCCCTGCTCTCTGGAGAAGCTTGTGCTTCCCATGATTGCTTGGACAAATTCTTGTGAGCGAGCCAGCAGCTCTCCTCTTGTCTCTTGTAATTACTGTCCCAGCATTCTCCTTGAGAGAGACCATCTGCTACTCCTCCATCACCAGTCATCTCCCCATCTCCCTGGCGTAGCCCTTTCCGCAGAGAACGTGGCTAATCGTGCTGATGGTGCATCTCCCGAGGTCCCGCGCCGCTCGTTATGCTCAATCAGATCAAAGGTGGCTGCTCCATCGGCTGCTGCACCAGCCGTGCGCTCGGGGGGCTCTGCCGGCCCCCCCCTGCCCCCGCCAGCCTCCGACAGGACACGCTGGCCAAGAAATGAAAAGCCAGGCTGGTGCTCCTCTCTATGGGCAATGGGAGCTGGTGACCCCGTAAACCCTTGCCCCCGTCTCTCCAGGCCTTGCTGAGCGGAGCAAGGCTGCGGCTGTAGGGGAACCCCAGGACCTTTTCGGAAGTCAGCTAGGGGTGGGATGTCCCGGAGAGGCAGAGGCTGGGTGAGGACGGGCAGCCTGCTGCGGACATATAGGGACCAGCCCAGCGTGGGGCGGCTGGGAGCACTGGGGTGACACTGGGCGCTGGTTGGGGGTGTAACAGCTGAAACAAGCGGTTTTGGGGTCAGAAACAAGATGCATTTCAGAGCTTTGGGGCTCCCAGGAGCAGCAGGGCCGGGCTTCGAGTCGATGCACCGGCAGCGGTGCGGGTGGGAAGCAGCACAGCGCTCGGCTGCTCCACAGTGCCTGGTGCTATTAGTCTCTTGCTTTTAATCAACAGCAAATGAGTCTCTGGGGCCCTATTCTCTCACTGCAGGATACCAGAAACTTTCATTGAAGTCAATAGAAGTTACTTGTACCCTTAGGCGGAAGACTGTGGTCCAGGGAAGTTGCTAGGGAGCTGTGATTTATGCTGTGTATCGCAGACTCGACCAAAGCTAGCGCCTGCCTCTTGGTATAATTCAAAACTAAATGTACATTTATATAAAAAATACAGTAAAACCATCACATTTTATTAGGGGAGGGCATACGATAAATTTTTACATCGAAGCTTCCAGCAGCCAAAGATGAAAAGCGTCTTCAAGAAAATCACTGCCATGGAGATATAGGCTTTCATCCCGCTGTATCAGGTGGCTCGTTTGTATTTTTAAGGAATCTCATTAGAGCATTAAATGATCTGTAAAGGGTAAAACATCATTTTTTTCAGTGGCTCTGGTGCTGGCCAAGCTTCGAGCCACCACGGAGCAGGGGGTGGTGGACATGCAGTCCCGGGCACACGCTGAGCCTGTTGAGGCTTGCTCTGCCCCATAGCCCCATTCCCAGCCTGTCCTCAGAGCCAGGCGAGAGCGCTCGTTGTTTATTCATGCTGGCAAACGTCCTCCTAAAAGCCCCTATAAAACTGATCTTCTGTCCGTTAATCAAAATTATTGTCTACAAAAATATACGTACACCTCCTCCAGAATTTATCCCAAAGCTTTAGCTATGTATTTATATCCCCGTGCCTGCGGATGAGCCAGGTGCCGCCTGCGAGTCTCCTCCGTCCCGCTTGCCCCTGGCTTTGCATTGGCACGTAAGGGGTCCCATGTGCCGAGCACCGCGTGCTGACTCCTTGCAGGCAGCCTCCAACCCTCCCGGCTGGGAAACCCGGCTCCTGGCTTTTGCTCCTGCGCTCTCGCCCCAGTCCTGCTGTCCTCGCTTCACTCGCTTTCATCCAAGAGCTCGCGCCGCTCTCCCCTCGTGAAAGCGTCTGCTTGCCCATCTGCGAGGCTTTGAGAAGGGCTTCCCAGGCTCCGAGCGGCCCTTCTGCTCCAGCTCCCGCTCTCCTCTCCCAAATCCCACACCACGACTTTGTAAGGCGATTGTATGCTGCAAATGGACGATTTTTAAAGACAACCAAGCACATGACATCAGAAATTCTTAAACTGTTCCAAGGCCAGAAATAAAATCTACACCTGAAGTCATGGAAGTATTTCAATGCAGCGTTTCAGGTTTAAAACTGCTTGAAAGTTGGCGAGGACAGTTTAAGCATTTACAAGCTATGAGGCTCACTGTATGAAGGAAGAAATAAAATGGTCAGGACAGCAAGAGATGAGCCATTTTGCAGACATTTGTCCCTTCTTTTAGCAGCGTTTCAAGGACATCTGGCACCACCCGGACTTGAGCAGCTCAGTGAGTGCAGCAGCTCTGCGGAGGAGCTGGGGGACCTTCTGTAGCAAGACGAGGCACCGAGGGGACACATCTGCAGCAGGGATCAGCCCTGGTGCAAGGAAACCCTTTGCAATGAGCCCCAAAAGCTCCCATTCGTCCCAGTCCAGAGCTTGCGGTCGCTGCATCTCCAGCAACCCGGGGCCACCCACAAGAACCAGCCCAGCTGGGCCAGGAGAGGCGCGGGGAGGGAGCCGATCTGCAAACCTCTGTGATATCTCTGTTATCCTCCGCGTACCGGTTCCCAGCAGCACGCAGTTAATTCCCATGAAAGCTTCCAATTCATTTATAAGAAGATTGGTTTTCACAAATGAGCAGCTTTTAAAAACGTCTGAGCGTACATAATCAGAGCCTTCTGAACTTAGCCAAGGTTGGATGTAAAATAAATAAAGGTGTGCGGTTGCTTTGCTTGCACACACACTATATTTTTAAAAAATGAGTAATTCACAGAAAATTATCCCCGTCCCTGCACAAGAAGGACTTGCAAAATTTGTGAAGTGCTCAATATTTTTTATGAAGTGTTTCTAACCCTCTTTTTTTTGTGAAGAAAAGCTTGGCAGGGGAGAAGCTTACCTGTTCATAAATTAGCAGGCAAACTAAAGAGGATGTAGAGTCTTATTTTTTTTCTCACTACATTTAACCCAGCTCACGCTTTTAAAATGCCTGGGGGTGGTAGTGCTGCAACGGTGCTCCAGGAGGGGAGATATGGCTGCCAGGCGTGAGCCTGGGACCGGCCAAGCAGCGAACCCGGCTGTGCCCGACTCGCCTCCACTGCATCGCTTGGGTCCCTGCCCTGCATTTCTGACAGGGAAAGGAGAAGTGTCGCTGTGTCATTAGCTGCTGAAGTGCTGACTGATGGAGCCTGGGAGCATGTACCAAGGGCAGGATCGTTTTATACGTGGCCTGGATCCTATATTTTTCCCGCTGGCTTTTGCTCCCGGGCTCCACGACACTTGGCCGGGCCATGAGCAGCCCGGCTTTGGCAGCCTTTGCCCTCCAAATGTGCTCCTGGGTTTCACATCATGCGGTTGCCAGCGCTGCCCGTTGCAAAGCTCCGTTAACTGGCAATTTAGCCTCTCATTAAAAAGGGGGAGGAGGCTGGAAAAAGGAACCTCAATTAAGAGAGGTGAAAGTTAAAACATCAAGAAAAGCTTTTAATTGAAGAGCAGCCCTGCAGGGAAATGCAAAGGTGAGTTGCTTGTTTGGGAGTTTTACAGATGGTGATAATGTCACACTTTTTGGAGAAAGGAGAGGGAAAAAAAGCTAGCCGGGGTGGTCAGGAGCTTTGAAGAAGTAGGACGCGTACAAAAGGAACGAGAGGGAAGGGAGAAAGCGCCGCTGCGTGTTGGCTGCTGGCTCCCCGTCGCAGCCTGCCGCCCAGGGATGGCCCCCTCCCTGGGACCCAGCACCTCCATCCCTCCGGCCGGCACCCTGGTCCTGGGGTGCAGCGGTGCTCCTCAGAGCGGCCCGGCTCAGCCAGCACACGGAGAAGCCCCATTTGCCCCGCTGAGCGTGTGCGGCTCCCCAGGCTATGGAAAAGTTTCCCCTATTTAACTCAAAATGTTAAGGAAAAACACAGTTTCCTATTAATCATACCACGTGGTATTGGCGCAGCAGCCCCAGCCGCTTTGCCGTGCCTGCCTGGATGCCGCCTTGGCAGCAGGGACCCGAGGGAGCAGGCCCGCTGCTACGGCCCTGCAGTTCTTCTCTTCCCTATCTTCATCTGACTTTCTTTCTTCTCCTCTTTCCACTCTTTCCTCTCTTTTATAATTCTAGCTGCATTTTTTTGTTGCCCCCGTCCTGTCCCTGGGGGCTCGCCCGCAGCGAGGAGACGCAGCCAGCAGCGGCTTTTTGCACAGAAATGTCTTCCACGTCTCTGTAGTTTGTGACCTGGAGGAACAATTAAAGGAAGGTTTGAATCCCCCTTCTACATCCTTAGAGAAACGACCCCCAAAGCTCCTTCCCTTTGCAAACGGGGTGGGAATAACTCACATAATTCAGTATTTTGCTATGGCCAGATTTTGGTGAGCTTAAACTCTTGCTTGGAAGGTTTCCCTGCTAATAATTCCTGGTGGGTGCTCAGCGTTCACCCTCTGACATCCCGGATCCCTGATTACCACTCCCAGGAGACATTGCCTCCTCGGGACAGGGTTGCAACGGCTCTTGCCCAAGAATTCAGAGCTCCCAGGAAGATCAACATTTTATTTTCTTTTTTAGGATACAGTCACCAGGGTTGAATTTCTCTGGTTACGAGCACACTGGGACTACCCCATCCCTGTGCTCGCTCGCTCACGCACAGAGCACAAAGCCAGCACGGGCTTGCTGGTGGAAAGCACCTCGAGGAGTGCAAGGTATGGCTCAACCTCAGCTTAATCAGGCTCGAGTACATAAATACTCCCAGAGGAGGGAGTTAGGGCTGTGAAGGTCCTGTAACTCTTGAGGTTCACCTAGTTTTTATCTCGGCTCCGGATTAGTGGGAAGCGTCAGCTGCCATTCTCGTTAGAAAGATGTTTTTCTGAAGGGCACCTCGCAGCGAGGAGGTGGAAACCTTGGAGCTGCTGAAATGGAGGGGGGTGCTCCCTTTGGCAGCGCCTATGCCCGGGGCTGAGTTTTCATTAATATCCTAGAGAATTGGTTTGCAGGCAGGAGCGTTAATAAAAACGGGACATTTTACCAATCTGATCCTGTACTGAGAACCATGAGATCAGTGGAGGATTGTGAAATCAATGCCAATGCCGGATTTGTGGCAAGTCAAATTTTAAGTCATCTTTTCCCTAAAAGCCTTTTCTAGGTTTCCTTCATGCTCATTAAATCAAGGGAGGAGACCTCCACCTCTGACCAAAACGAACCAGTCCGGCTCAGTTCTCAAATTCTGGCTGGCTCACGCTTACAACGAGATGCTGAGGAACAATCTGCAGCTGAGGAGTTATTAGCAAAAATTATTCGGTGAGTAGTTTGGAACAAGGAATAAACTTGAGAAACTTCACTTGTTGGCTCATCACAGGGAAAAAGAAGAGAGAGAACTCGGTGCCTGAATTATTTGTGATGAGTTAATTATGCCGGCAAAAGATGATGGAAGATAGGAACAGCAGTCAAAATTTTCTGCCTTTTTCCACCTACGCAGTTTTCTTAGATCCACTCAAAATTAATGTGTTGTTCAATATCAGACCCTCTCAAGTGCCCGGTGACTCTGAGCCTAAACATTTTTTGATTTACTACTCTGGCTACTAGTACTGTGCCTTATTTTTTTGGATCTCTCCAAGATGTAACTCAGGTGGGAAGTGAAAGGCTTTGATAATCCAAGGTCCTGCTTCTGCAGGGGAGGTGACAGCCCTCCCTAGATGACCCTACACACTTCAAGATGGGACAGAGCTTTCACCTTGTAAGACCAGCCTAGAAATAATGCGGTCATACGAAACCAGAAAGCAAAATGCAAAGCCCAGGAGGTGGTGGGGGAGGAAGATGAGGCACGAAGACGACGAGCTGAGAGCTCCTGGGGACATGTGGGGTTGGGAGACAGGAGGCCAGGAGGAACATCTCCCATCAGGGCTGAGCTTGGTGAGCTGAACCTCCCCGCAGCCCTGACCAGGTTTGTCCACGCTCAGCCCCTCGGACTGGCACTGGGGGGGGCAGGTCTCTTCCCAGGTACTTGCAGGATTTACCCAGCTCTAATTTTCCATCCCACTAAAAACCGCAGATCTCACGGGAAAGCTGCTTTCCCACGAGACTTCCCACTGAATCTTGCACATCCCGGGGGGCTACAGAGCACCCAGCAAGCTCTGCTATGTGTAGGCTAAGCTAAATCCAGAAGCACACAGGGTATTCCCCACGGGGGGGTGCATTACCTGCTCTTGTGCACACAGCAGCTACCGTTCGAGCAGAGATGAAAACCTTGCTGGGATCAGCGCACCTTTAATTAACGGCAATTTTGCAGAAATACTGTATGTCCAAAATGACCCTGTGAAGAACTGAGGCACGCTGTCTCGCTCTGGTTTCTTTTAATCACATGCACCGGGATTTATTGAGACATCCAGGCTGTGTTTTCTGAGCTTTAGGAGGCTCTTTCTATTACAAATCCATGGATTTTTATGCATTTGGTAAGGGATTTCTAATGGAATTTTGAAACTGGGAAGAAGCCACTAGCAGGGACTCTTCAGGGCATTGCTCTTGGCACCTAAAGAAGGAAAAAAATGGAGAGGGAAAAACTTAATGAAAATATATATTTGTATAAACAATCAATGAAGATCGCGTTTGTGTGTTAAACAACCACCTTGAAATTGGTCTGTCTCAAAGGACTGAGCAATTGCAGACTACCTTAGCATGAATGATTTATGACATTCATGAACTTGGCAACTGCATCAGTTTTCCTAAACCTGGCGGCAAACACCACCTGCATATTAAGTGAAGATTTATAAAACTCACCTCATTATGCAGAGGAACATGAATTGTCTTATGTGTGCAGTCTATAACTCCCGGGACAGATGAAAAGGCAGCTATGACACACAATTTATGTGTTCTTGCTGCTGAAGTTGGTGAGGGAAAAACAGGGAGAATAACTAGGTTTTTGAGTCGGGTATCTTCAAAGCTGTCCACGTCCCTCTCCCTCCCCCCAGAACGATGCCGTGGCTAAAATTGCCTGCTCTCTTGGAGGGGAAAAAAAAAAGCCTTGCAAAGATTAATGGTGGAGGTCATTTGAATCAATGTGCTAAATGATGCCCTCCCTCCAAAGAACACAGGGATAGGAAGCATCTGAGATGCCTCCATGGAAATAACATGCTTGGTGTTGAGCTCATTGCTCGTATTTTTCCCCACCTCGTCCTTTTCTGATCTTTCTCACCCAAGGATGCAGGTTCCCGGCTTCAAGGAGTGAAGAGTTTCGGTCTCGAAGAGATCAAAATGTGGCATGCGGTTAGGTGTGGAGCTCGTGTCCCCCAGAAAGGACTGAAGCAGAAAGCACGCGAGCCTGGGGTACAGCTGGTTTCCCTCATTTTGGGCCAGGAGAGCATTTGAGAGGCTTGAAAACAGGCAGGGCTGAGGGACTGAAAAACGAGTGACATGATCCAAGGAGAAAACGCCCCAGGGCAGAATTTACCCCTGATCTACCACGTGAGTTTGAATCGTGGTTTCTATGTCTCGTGTCCTCATTTGCTTAAAAAACAAATGCCCAGAGAGCAGCTGCTGGTACAGTTTGATAGGTAGTGCTGCTGGGGGGCTGTCAGAGGGCCCTGGAGCTCTCTGGCTACTGCTGAGAGCAGCAGAAATCCCAGTCCAGGGCTTCCCCTGTGTGCCTAGGGCACTGGAGGACACGGACATCCCCTCCTTCGCTGCCCCGGCTTGGGCAGGGCTCCCACAGACCGGACAGGGTGTCTGTACTGTCCCCAGGCTCCTGGATGTGTGCCCGTGGAGTGGTCACTGCAGCAGGGCTGGGACCCCCGCGGGGACAGCGGCGCAGGGACATCGCTGCCGGGGGCCAAGGTGCGATGCTCGCTTGCCCCACCGACCTCAGGCTGCTCCTGGATGTGGGCAGCGGGTCACAGGCAGGACACAGGGGTGCAACGGGGGCCTCAGGCTCCCTCTGTGCCTCCTGCTATGCAGCAGGGCAGCCACGCGCAGGTATATCCGATCCAGCCAGGCAGCGCCTTCCCTGCGTCCTTGCCAGAGCCATCGCCTTTTGAAGGAAGGGATGTGACCTGCGAGCGGCAGTTTAGAGCACAGTCGTCTGAGCTAGCCCCTCAGCCGTGCAGCATGTTGCTAATTACACCCAGGGGTTTTGGCCTCTCCTGGAGGAGAAAAACATGTGCGAAGACTTTGGGTTTGTAATTGGCTGCAGTGCTACTTAAATCAATTGAAGCCACCTCCGTGCCTGGCCTGGCTGCTTGTGCCCACTCTGTGCTGCAGTTGTCTGTGCAGGGAACTGGCTGGGGAAGCGAGCTGGGGAAAGCCAGCCTGACAAAAGGCGAAAGGGCAGAGAGCCCTCCGGCAACCCGGGTCCCCACAGCCTGCCAGCCGAGCACCCCCTGCCCCCAGGTAAGCGGGGGCTCCAGGAGCTCCCAGAGATCAAGACTTGGAGGTCTTGGATGTGTCCTCCTTCAGCAATGAAGGGGTTGGCTTGTGCAAACATGTCTGTACACTGGCATAATGATGAGGCTTGGCTGAGGGGGAAGGCTCAGCAGAAGGTGAGGAGCTGAGGCTGGAGGCAGCCAGGATGTGTTTTCCTGCTGCTGCTTGTGGGGGGGGCACGATTCACTGTTTATTTTCTGCAGTAAAAACCTGCATTGAAGCTCTTCAAAATATATGTTGGTGCTACTGGAAAGGAGGGAGTCAGGAATGTGAATGATTTTATGTTTTCCTCCCTCCTTGTCTTATTGCCAAGGTAGCAGAGAAGGAGCATTTCTTCTGTCTAAGCACAAATCAGGAATTTTTCTCCTCCAAATGTTACCCTTTTGTTTCATGCCTGTCTCACGAGGCTGATTTCAAAATGAAATTGTTGGAACTGTATGTATTAAATAAATGGCAGGCTCTACCTGGGCCGAGTGTGTTGGCAGCGGCTGATTCAACAGGAGCTTCCTGGCACAGGCCCTGCCAGGCAGGGAAGAGTCTTTCTCTCCTGGCTCTGTATTCAGACAGTCAGCACAAAGCAAAGCGTGTTTGCACAGAGGAGCTGCACGAGGTTCACGGCATTGTAGCTTACAAAGGAAAGGACATGTATCTAGGAAATAACAAAGGAAATAGCAAGTATGTATCAATGGAGCGATTTATATTGTTTTCAGAATAAAAAGCTGTTTTCTTTCTCAAAAGATAAAGATGCTGCCTCGGGACTTAGGCCTGGCTGGGGAGTTTTGTATCCTCCAAGCTGCATCGGGAATGGGAAGCGATGGTTCTCGACTGGTGGGTACAAATCCAGAGAGCAGGTTAAACTAGCACGGGTAAAAGGACAGCAAGCAACGGGTGCTGCAAGGAACCCGCTCAGAAGGAATAGTGCGGTAACACACCCTCGTGACGGCCCGGAGGAGGGATTACAGAGCACTCTAAGTTCCCATGGCTGTAAATCTGGTGACTCTGCAAATACCAGAGAGGGCAAAAAGAGCGGAGAGGCTGGGGAGGACAGGAGGCTAGCAGCGAGGGAGAGATTCATGCCAGCAGAGGCACGCGTGTCACAGGGAAGTGACCCTTCCAAAGCCATGTAATGAGGGAGAAATTAGGGAAGCAGAAATGGGGAAATACATTTGGGTCTCATGCTGGGATGCTGGAGGGTATGTGGGAGAGTGGATGAGCCTGTTCCAAGACACCGGGCCAGAGCAGAGGACTGGCGTGTGCTGGAAAACCCCACCGTGAGCCAAGGGGGAGAGGATGAATCCAGCCCTGCTCAGCAAAGGGCAGAGGGGAGACTTGTGCCAATGCACACACAAAGTGAACCCTTAGCGGAGGGGTCCCCAGGGGCTTCCCCTGCCTGCGAGGTCGGCTGCCTGAGCCCGGGGCATGGCTTGGCTACGGGTGACCTTCAAGCCAGCCCATTCTCTCGGCAGGGCTGAGACCAGCCTTCAGAGCAGCAACATCCTTCCTGAAACCACTCTCTCTTTGTACCTCAGTCGCTTCAGATCAGGGTAAAAAAAAAATCTGCAGAGTACAGCATTTGGAAGTTTTCATTTGTAATGCACTAATTGCCCTCATTATTATGGCTCCTGGAGGCACCTCGGATCCTTATTACGGCAGCTGCAATCGTTTAGGGGTGAGATGTGGTTTGCTGCTCCCTCCGGTCGCCTGCATCCTCGCTGAGTGACAGGTCTCTGCCACATGCACTGTAGAAAGAAGGTCTGGTGAGCTGCTGGCAGACTCACAGGCAGCCTTCACAACTGTCTTCTTGCTGGTTTGTTGCTTCTATGTTGCTTTCTCATTTATTTTGTGATGCTCTACAGGCTGATGTTTGTTGCCAGCCCCAGTGGGATCAAGGAGGTGAAACCAGGGAAGCCTGGAAGGATGCTGTGGGGTTGATCAGCTCTGTGTTGAATGCGCACCCTCAACCCTCACGTCCCTGCTGCGATCCACTGGAGACGATTACTTAGCCAAGCATCTGGCTGGCGGTTCATCACAACACTGGTGCATACAAGCTATTGAATACCCAAGCCAAAGAGAAATGCCTGCATCCCTTCCACCCCTGCAAACAGGAGGGCTTGTTTTTGCCCTGCTGCCCTCTACTCATTGCTCCTGTACGCTGCAGCCCGCCTTTCCCCCAGCCAGCCCTTCACTAAGCATTTGGCGATAACCCTGAACTCAAATACAACTTTCTCCTCCTGCGCACCGAGCGTGGTGGGACTTGGTTTGTGATTCACCCTGACTCAGGGTGCAGACTGATGCACGCTGTGTTTGATCCATCACTGCTTTTTCTGTTAGACTTCATTTTGGTGAGCAGGAAAGCGACCGAAGTGCAGCTGTTTTGGCAGCTGCCTCGACAAGCCGTTTCACACCGGTTCACCTAAAGTCATGCCGTCATCGCTCAGGGTAACTCCAATGCACGTAGGAGCCAGAGAGCAGGAGCTGCCCTCAAATCCCTGCCGATGGGAAATAACGAAGGTGGAGAAGCTAATGTAGAGCTCCCCGCAGGCCTTGTCGCACTGCTGGCAGCCCCGGCCTGCCTCTGCACTGGTAGATGCTTCCCACGTGCTGCTTCCACTGAAAACTGTGTGTATCTTCCTTGCATTTTTGCCATTTACAGTGACATCCTTCTGAGACAGATGCCTACAGAGCTGACAAATGCAGCCAAGTGACTTGAGGCTTTGTAGGAAAGAAGTTACGGCCCCGCTCTGCTCCTATGGGAGTCAAGTAAATGCTCCGCTGCTGATCTCAGTGGGAGTGGGGACAGGACATCCATGTGGATCCCTGCGTTTGCAGCTGCCAAAGGGCTGCCCCGCTGTGAGACCAGCCTCTGCGGTGTTTCAAAGCAGCCTCGCGTCTGGCAACAGTTAATGGGAAGGAAATTAATTGGGTCCCCACAGGGCAGCTCCTTCACACCGTTTCTGTGTCGCTGTGTTGCGGGCAGCCAGTGCCCAGTCCTCGCTGCAGATTGTCCGAGAGGAATCACATCGCCTTGCCCTGCTGTCCCCTCCCTGCCAGCCCCTCTCAGTTTTTCCCCCTTTCCCTAGGAAGGCTCAAGGGCAGGGAAGTGCAGGCTCAGGGACTGATCCTGCCTGATGCAGAGCATCTTCTGGGTCACTTGAAGCCAGCAAGCTGGAAGCTCTGGATCTCTTGCAGGGGGTGCTCAGTAAGTCAAGCCACTGCCTGAGCACCAAGGGGTATGGCCGTGCGTTTTGCCAGCGCTATCGGCTGTGTAGCACAATTTTTGGGAGCAGAGGGGAACACGAGGCAGATGATTGCTTCTGAGGGATCAGTGTGTGATCCCTTCTGAGGGAGGAGGGGGGAGAGCAGAAGGTGCAAAGGACACTGCAAGTGGTGCAGCTGAGGGCAACAACTAAGGGCAGTTTGAAGCTCAAAGCTGTGGCTCTTAGCGAACAGAAGGTGAGCATCTCACATTTCACGAGTGGAGACTGAACTTGTCTGCTGGCCTTTCACCAGGGGGTTCTGAGGGCCCTCACTGCCTGCAGTTTGCTGTGCCTGGAAGGTGGACACACAGGCACTGACACCTAAAGCCAGCCAGACCCCAAGGTGCTGTGCCCATGGCCGCTGCAGGTCACATCTGTCGTCTTACAAGCAGCCGGAGGGGGGATTTTGCAACCTCGAGAGCAGGAGGATTTCCTCTTGCTCTTGTTTTTACCACCTCTGCAGGGACTGCTGAAACAGATTTGCCTGTTGCTTTGTCAGTAGCTGTCTGAGCAGCTCCTGTCACGGCCCAGGGTGAAGGGCTTGTTTGCCGCAGGATGGGACAGCCTGCTTTTCTCGCCTCGGAGATGAAAGGAGAGCGGGGAAGAGTGGTGCAGACAGAGCTCCCAGAGAGCCGCTTCCAAGTGCATTAGTGTTTTAATTGCAGCCTTGCCAATACTTGGGAGTTGTCAGTGATGTGAATTAAGCTGTCATTCTCCCGGGTTTATGATTCAGCGGAGCAGCCTGAAAGCAGCACTAGCACGGCTGGCTGCTGCCCCTTTCTGGCGATGGGAGAGGGTGACACTTGTGCGTACCCTCCGACCTTGCTGGGTTAGAGGCGGCCCATCCCAGGACTCTGCATTTACATAAGCAAAGATGCCCGAGGGATGGAGTCAGGCTTTTGTAAGCCATACAGACTGAACGGTTATCATGGGTGTACGCTAATCCAGGCTCAGTTACACTGGCTGGTATTTACCAGGCCCCAGCGACGGCTTGCGGCCCTATAGAATGAACCCGCTCAGGCAGCAACAAGCAGACAGAGCCATACCCTGCCCTGCCTTTCCCCACCGCCTCACCCACCGGCAGAGCCCAAACCCGCAGTGCTGGAGGGGAAAAGCAGCCACGGCCTGTGCTGCCTCCTCCAGAAAGCTGGCGCTGGGTGAAGCGATGAGCTTCCATATGCAATCCAAGTCTCTGACGAGACAGGCAGCCTTTTGTGAAGCAGGGAGTGCATTTGAGCACGTGTTGGCGGAGCACCAGCGCTGGGCTCCCTGGTTTTGGTTTTTAGAGATGTTTAGCTGAATGTGCCTTTGGGCACAGGGCATAAAAGTGGCAGCACTGGGGAAGAAACGAGGCCGCACTGCAGCCAGAGAGGCCTGTTACGTGCCTAACTGACACTGCCTTGCTTCTGGTTGTGCCTCCAGCATTCTGGGAGCTGTGTGCAGGCTCTGGGCTCACCGCCGCCTGCAGGGGAAGGCCTCAGGGTGGGCCCTGTCCCACGTTCCCGGGCCCCGGGGCTCGTTTCAGCCGAAGCACGAAGCTCGGCCTGCCCCGCAGCTCACGCTACCGCGCATGCGCGCAAGCCCCGGCGCGGCCCGGCCGGCGCGGCCGCAGTAGGATGGCCCCGCGCTCCTTTCCCCCGCGCATGCGCCACGGCAGCGCCAGCAGCGCATGCGGCGTCTCAGAGCGAGCGACGCATGCGCGCCGCCCGCCCTGACGCAAGGCCGCTGCAATCGCCCTGCGCTTTATCCTGTCCGACCTTGAGTGCGCGGCCGCCTGCAGGACCCGGGCTGTCCCCGGCCGTGCCGGTGTGCAGCGGGCCCCTTCGGCGCCCGTGTCTCGCCCCAGTCCGCGCCGGCTGAGGTAGCGGGCTCTCTCGCCATCTCAGAAAGGCAGCGCACAGCCGTTCCCCCGGTGTTGGTGTCCGAGCGGAGGGCCGAAAGCGAGCGGGAGGGTCAGGCGATCGTAGAGACAGCCCGCGCCGGGGGTCCTGCGGCGCGCTCTCCCCTCCCCCCCCCGCGGCCCACGTGGGTGGAGGTTTCCAGAAGAGCCGCGGCGCCGCACGCACCCTTGTCCCCTCGCCGGCCCGGTCCGCCGCCGCCCCGCCATGCTCAGCGCCAGCCGCGCCGCCGCGCGCCTCCCTCTGCTCCTGCCGCGCGCCGCCCCCGCCCCCGCGCCCCCCGGGCTGGCGCAGGTGCGCGCGGGGGGGGCGGCGGCGCTGAGGGGACCGGGGAGGCCCGGGGGACGGGAGGCCGGGGGGCAGGGGTGGGGGGGCGAGGAGGGGGCTGTGGGGACGGCGGGCGCTGGGGGGGGGAGCGGTGTCAGCATGCGAGTCCCGACCCCAGCGGGGACGGGCCGGGCCCGGGCCGGGCCCGGACCGGCGGCCCGTTGGGCTGTCTCAAGCACTGGGGAGATTTTATTTAAGAAAACTTAATCGCGGTGCAGGGCGTGGTGCAGCCGGTGGGCGAGGCGGGGACAGCGCACCGGGAGCGTGGTCCGCCTGCCTGGGTCTGTTTTCGAGGAAGTTTATCGTAAGGTTGCTCGGTTCCTCGCCCGCTATGTGGACGTGAGAGCGGAGATCAGGCTGGGAAAGGGGCGTGAAGACGCTTCATGAAGAGGCAGGGACGGCAGATCCTGCAGCTATCGGTGCTGGACGTCCTCCTCGCTGTCTCCTGCGCAGAGCAGCTCTCTGCTTCAGCCACGGTGCTGGCCTGCTCTGACCAGGCCCTTGCACCCTTATCCGCTCGTGGAGCGCGGCTAGGCCAAGTGTCTCGAAGAATTAGCAGAATATTCATGTCTTGGTGTGGTCCTGTTTGTATTAAGATGTTTTGTTAGAAACTCAGAAAAAGGGATAATGCTTTCAGAGTTCTCCAGGATGCTGATTTGCGCGTGCAAAGTTATGGCCACTGCAAAAAACTTAAAGTTGCTGCAAAATCTCGACTGCAGATTCTTCAAGGGATGTAGTAGATCATTTGTTGCTGACCACGCATAAAGCTTTGAGAAATGGGGTTAATGTTTACCTGCTGCTGTTCACTGAAAGCTGAAGGTTCAGAGTTAGTTTACTGAAATGTCTTTTGCCTGATAGCATGTTCGCAGACTGTTCCATGTGAGGGAAGTAGCTCGGTTCTGGTAATACAAATCAGGGTTATGCCAGATGAATAAGCGTAGTAATTTGTTTTTTTATGGCAGTCTGAATTTTTCTCAAATTCCTCCTTAGTTTGCACTTACGTTTTTAAAAATAAAACATTGTAGTAGGACCGTGTCGCTTCAGAAGTTGTCTACCTTTGAAAGTCTTGGCTTGAAGATCGCTTAATGTTTAAAACTAAATTTTCACTGGAATGTCTCTATTTTGTAGACATTCTGGAATGGCCTCAGTCAAAATGTTCTCAGAGCAGCATCCAGCAGAAAATATGCGTAAGTATTTCCTTGTTTTTTCATGTTTGGCTGTTTGATATTTATATTTACTGTCATCCTGATACCAGAAATGATTATTGGAGTCAGAGATAGGGAGTAAAGGAGCAAAACTAGCAAGATGAAACTAGAACCTATGCATGTAACTTTTCTAAGGCTGTTTCTTTATCTCTTGTGTTTTTCCAGGGAACTTTAAGAATTGTTCTTCCCCTCTTCTCCCACCACCAGCAGCATCCACAAAACGTGGATTGTTGAGATCTGTTTGATTAAAAAAAACAAACAAACAAATCCCAAACATTGGTGGAACAACTTGTTTTAGACTGGCATGAAATGAGAGTAACGAGTGGCTCCATTTCACTACAGATAAACTTTATTTCAAACAGCTTGTGCATTTTGATCACTTGTTTTTCTTGTTGCAAGATAATGGGGAAAAAAGAGTAGCAGTTAGTTGTGTAACTTAGTCAGATGTTTTGTGGCTGATGCTGATTCAGGACACAGAATGGGAAATGTGTTTGGGTTAGGAAAACTGCCCGGTTCTGGTTAGTACAGAGAAACCGAGCAGTTGCACGTGTTCAAGATCCCTGATTTCTGTTATCTGATCTGGAGTTAGAGCGACTTAGCATCTTGGGGAGCTAGACGTGATAGCCTGGTAACAAACATGGTCCTGGTGTGCCTTCAGTATGCTTTCTCCATCCCAGAACATGGCTTTGTTTGTAAGGCAAAACTATGATTCAGGAGATTCAAATTTGTCTTGTGTAAGAACCACTCCCATTTTTCAGAATTAAGTTAGTTTGTTGCTCCTCAGGATCAAAAAATGGTTCTTCGGCTCTGGCTCAGAGAACCCTGCATGTGGGTTTAGTAATTTGTTGTCTTTGTGTATTCTTATCTTCATGCTAAGCAGCGATAAGTAAACCAATACAATTTATTATTAGCATTTTGACTCCAAGTGGAAGTTTTCAAACATGTTTGAACATGAAAAGTAACCCAAAACAAGTCCAGGAAACTTCATGTGTGTAGGGCCGGAATTAGTTACGACTTTTATGTCAAAATCTTAAGGATGTGGAGAATATATGTAGTACAGATTATTCTGGTGAAGAGTAGTGTTTTGTATGTTTAAATAAACAAGGAGGGATTTAGCTGTAAGTGTTCTACTTGAATACAGAAGCACAAGGTTAAATTCCTGTATGAGACAGAGAACACCTTAGGTCAGAATACAACATGTATTTGCTTCAACATCTGGTGGAAAAAATCACGTTGTCCTATCTTCAGGATAGAAGCTTTTTTGCTAGCTAGTTAGTTATTTTCCTTTAGTAGTAATTTTATTTTTTCCGTAATGTGCTTTACAGCTCAGAAGCAATTAAAGGTGCCGTTATTGGAATTGATTTGGGTACAACAAACTCCTGCGTGGCAGTTATGGAAGGAAAGCAAGCGAAAGTAAGTAAAAAAAAAAAAAAAAAAAAAAAAATTAATACCAGCTTGCAGTAATGGTGTTAGCAGTTGAATGTTCAAACTAGGGTTTTCAGAGGCAATGTTTTTTGATGGCGTCCTGTTATATTTTTTACATAGGTGCTGGAAAACTCCGAAGGTGCCAGGACAACACCTTCGGTTGTTGCATTTACGGCCGACGGCGAACGCTTGGTTGGAATGCCGGCAAAGCGGCAGGCAGTAACTAACCCACACAACACCTTCTACGCTACCAAGCGTCTCATCGGGCGGCGCTTTGATGACCCTGAAGTGAAGAAGGATATGTGAGTGAGGGTGGAGAGCAATTCCACTTCCAGCAGAAATGCATAAAGTGCAATGCTGTATAACATGACTTGTTTTAAAATATAACCCTCTTTTGGGTGAAGCAGTTATGCCCTCATGTCTCAAAGGTTCATTGCTTATGTTGTGAGAGCCAAGCTGTATTTTGCTACGTTAGTTACTGATCTTTTTAAGGTTTTCAGAGAAGAAGTCAAAGGTCCAAAAGTCTCTCTTCCCCCACGGCATTGCTGATGCTGTGCAGAATGGTCAGCATCTACCAAAGGAGGCTTCTCTCAGTCTTGAGGATGTTTACAGTCAAAGCTGTATGGTCATACCTAAGATTTGTGATTAAAAGGTGTAGCTGATTAAAAGCAGAGGTAGTATATCGGTACTTTTGGGACTCCCTGGATCTGAGGCTACTGTTGGCAAGTTCAGTATTTGTCTAGAACTTGTACATGTTCATCTGCTGATACTAATTGTAGGGGTTTTGTGCTGTATGCTGATACAGAAATTGAGTGTGGAATTCTTCTGTTTTTTTAGTAAGAATGTTCCATTTAAAATTGTCCGTGCCTCCAATGGTGACGCCTGGGTAGAGGCTCACGGGAAACTCTATTCTCCAAGCCAGATCGGTGCCTTTGTACTAATGAAGATGAAGGAAACTGCAGGTTGGTACAGTTTGGTCTTTGCCGTCTGTGTGCGCAAGTGTGACCTCGGTGCTGGGCCATGGTAAATGAAAGCGCAGCAGCCATGAAGATACTTTTTTGGTACAGGAATCCTTGTATAGCAGGCCCTTATACGGGGCAGATTGTGGAAGGGTACAGCGATGGGCTGTTACAAAGCCTCGAGGAAGATAAGTGCCTACCTCAATCTGGGATTTTTGGCAAGATATTAGTGCTTTACTTAAAACATATTCTTACCAAAATTGAATACCAATTGAGTTGATACTCAATTTTGATTGAATTGAATGCACACTTACTCGGAAGGGGGAGCTCCTTTTCCTTGTAAACTGCAGTCCTTGTGCCTCCTGGGCTGCAGCTGAGCACGGGCTGGGGCAGCCAGGGTTCTGAGTGGCTTTGTTCTTAGCCATCCACAAGGTATGTAGCAAGAAAGGGAGTGTTCAAGGGACCCGATTGTTGGGCTGAATGAATAGCTTCTTAGCCAGTGGTGACTTTGAATCTTCACTAGGGGAAAATACCTACCTGTTGGCCTGGAGAAGTTTTTTTTCCTCCCTCCTTTTCAATTCCTAATGTGGTTTCTGGGGGAACTGAGTATAATACATAGAGATAATAGTCAGTAGCTGCCTTCCACAGCCTTGTTTGGTAAACATTGTGCATCCAGTGATAAGTGTTTGGAGGGCAGGACTAAAGTTTGTTACTGAAGCTTCATCCAAAGATTATTTTTTTTCAGTGTTAGGTCCTGGACACTTGCTAAAGCTCCACCCAAGAGTAAAATATGAGTATGTGGTGTGTGAGCATCTAGATGTGATGAATCTGACTTACTCTGAGGATGGTGTTCCTCTACAGGGGTCTGCTTCCTGTAGGTCTGTTGGCTTTTGGCCTGGATGCTCCATGAATTCAACTATGGAATGATCTGGCTTTGCAAGCAACACAGAATAATGCAGTGTGTAAGGTCTGCGTGGGGCTAATGCGTAGGTGTAAATCCTGTCTGTGCATTCTCACTGCATCATGCACACCCTTATTTGTCAGCAGGTCTGAATCCGCATTTGATGACATCCTTCTCTTTTTTGAGAGAAGTTTGTGACCTTAAGTTAGGGTGTAATACATATTTTTCCTGACTTGCTGTCTCAAACGCTTGTAAAGTTAGTATATGTACATTATTTGTACTATATAAAGGTTACCTACAGCAGACTATAAACAGGATGAAAATGAGTAAGTTTTAAGTGCATCACATGTTGAACACCCCAAAGAAATGGAAAACAACTTCAGTCTCACACACTAAAAAGACAAGCTCTCAGATGAATTCTCACTAACTAGTGGCATCCAGTTACTGATTGAATTGCGGAGGTGCTTTGCTGTTCTGTCAGAAATCTACAAACTATTCCATGTTATGTGGAAGGACTTGATTTCTGCACAGCTCCCTCTGCGTTTTCCCAGAAAGCAGCAGGTTCTCGAGGAGCAAGCCTGTCTTCCGTTCTTAGTTCAGGAAAATTATTTCAAACTACATGGTAATAATGTTACTCATCTTATAAAGATAACTTTGTTGTTGTCTCCTTTTTCCTCCAGAAAATTACCTGGGACATTCAGCAAAGAATGCTGTGATCACAGTCCCTGCTTACTTCAATGATTCTCAGAGACAGGTATTCCGCAAGCTGTAAGATTTTCAGGCTTATAAATTGGGTTTAGTTTCTCTCGGTACTTAGCACTCCTCCTCTGTTTTCCTCAGGCTACGAAAGATGCTGGGCAGATTGCTGGCTTGAATGTTTTGAGGGTGATTAATGAACCAACAGCAGCTGCACTTGCCTATGGTCTGGACAAGTCTGAAGACAAAGTGTAAGTGCCTGTTCGTAACACCTACCCTCTTAAATAAGCATGCTGTAATTTGCTTTGTAAATGCCTCTTCTGCTTTCTGGTTTTTAAAATCATTGGTTGGAATTCTGCCAAAGTAGACTCACAGCCTTGAGTCAGTGCTATGTAATGTCACCTCTGTTCTATGCCAACCATACTTGTTAAAGAAAGTGAGTTCATAACTTGCAGCTACAACTTAATTATCAAAGCTGAGTGTCAATTTAATTATCTTACCTACTGGTAGCAGTGATAGGTGTGGCTAAGGACAGCTGGGTGAGAGGCTGTCACCATTGGTGCTGAAGTGTAGCACGAGAGGTACCCTGAGGTTTGGTGCCTGGTATCCACAGCTTGCATCTTCTTCCCTGACTGCATTCAGCTTTCTGTCACTGTCAAGGGTGGTTATATAAATGCAGGTTTTTTGTTACAGATTTTGTATTTCTGATGTAGATTATAGCGCTGTGAAAGCCTCACGTTTTGAAAAACATGTTTCATAATGGTTCTGGTGTCCCTGCCCTTGTCATTGGATGTGAGTGTGTCTTTTTTTGAAGAAGGAGGAACTGCCGTCTGAAATAACAGGCAAGGTTAAGCATCGTGCAGCACATCTTTCAGAGAAGACTTCCACGTGGACTCAGAGTGCTCAAGGAATGCGTACGCTGTGTAAATTGTTTACTGCTATCTTTCGAGAGGCTTTTAACTTTTGTGGACAGCAACATGAATTCTGCACACTTCATCTCCTGAGGAGAGAGTGATTTTTGAGCCGTACAGCTTTGTCTAGAAAGTAATGTTTTTCTGCATCTGTTCTTGTAGTATTGCAGTCTACGATTTGGGTGGTGGCACTTTCGATATTTCCATTTTGGAAATCCAGAAGGGAGTCTTTGAGGTGAAGTCCACCAATGGTGACACTTTCTTAGGTGGAGAAGATTTTGACCAGGCTTTGCTACAGTATATTGTTAAAGAGTTCAAGAGAGAGGTAAGGCATCTCATCAGAACTCAATCTTGTGCTACGCTGTTTTTCAACCTCACTTAACTTCTATAGAAGAATGGGAATTTTCTTAAATTGTTAGGACTTGGTTTGTAATCTATGGCACAGTTGAAACTTAAGAGTATTAGACATCTGTTAGTCTGGCTTCCAGTTCTTACACTTGTTTTCTTGAGGTGGAATATTCCTCTCCTGGAAGACATAGAATAGCAGGACTTGTGCCTTTTTTCCTCTAGTGTAGCAGGACTATCCTATACATAGTCTGCTTGCTTTTAATAATAAAAATCTGTGGTCCAATTGAATGTGTCAGCACAGGGTTGGCTGCAGGAAACTGCAATGTAATTCCAACTCCTCTGCCGATCCAGTCTTGCCTTTATATTCTGTGATGCAGCAGCTTTTCCAAGCTTTAATCGGTTGGTTACTGTATAATCACTATCAGAGCAGAGAGGGCTAGCAGATGTTTTTGAAATGCTAAATACATTTGCCAGAAGTGAGAGAGATCAGCAGAAGTGCGCATATCAGGCTGTATTTCCACAAACACCTTCACAGTCAAGAGTAATAGGAAGGGGAACTGCAATGAAGAAAAGCTCTCCATGACTCCGGTGGAAAAGCTGAGAGTCTGTTAACCCGTATTGTTTGTCGCTTAGATGGGCGTTGACCTGACTAAAGACAACATGGCCCTTCAAAGGGTGAGAGAAGCATCAGAGAAAGCAAAGTGTGAGCTGTCGTCATCTGTGCAGGTAGGTGGCTGGGTTCAAAGCAGTCCAGTAAAACATTTTGATACTGCATTATTTTTGTTTACAAAGCTCTCTGAAATTGCTGCTTTTTTCTTGTGGTGGCAGAACAAGCTTCTGGGTAACCAAATGGCATCACTTTAACAGAAAGTCCTTTAGCAGGGTAGACTGTTTAGGAGCACAGTTAGTTGTTGGAAGCTGAGAATGTTAGCGGGTGCTGGGTTTTGCCTTTCTTCTAGCACCACGTTTTCTCATCTTGCAGGGAACGTGACCTTGTTCCCAACTTATGTATTTCAGAAGTATGATGGGCATCAGGGAATTTAGCTGCAGCTAGTACTGCTGCGTTACTGGAAGCACTTGCAGCTTTGTGCCAGCAGTTCCAAAACTTGGTGCTACTCATTCCACTGAAACAGCTAATTTGTCTAATAACAGGAAATAATTTCTATAAAGAATCTTTGCTTATTTGCCTATAGAAGAGTTGTCTAGACAATGGGCAACATATTCCCCCTTTCTTTTTTCCACTTGCTTTGTATATTAATGCATTCAAGCATGTCCTTTATTCACTACTGAATAAGGAGCTGGAGAAGCAGCAAGTTGGGGGTGTAATAGTCTTGCCTAAGTGAAATTAAGGTCAATTATATAGTAATTGAAATGGGGACTCTGCCAGTTTCTAGGTTCTGAATAAACTTTTTTTTTTTGATGGTGGTCTTTTTGTTGGCCAGTGGGGAGCTCATAGCAAGGAGTTTAGGCTGGTCACAATGGATGCATAGTTCTGCCAGAGACATAGCAGGCTCTGTTTTACTAGCTCAAGAGTTGGCAAATACAGTCTGTTCATACCAGGAAAAACTGAATCCCTTAACTCTTTAGCAGTGAAGGGAAAACAACTTGCTTTTGGCCCTATTTCCCCTCATATTTTTGACCATGCTATCTATAAAGTGAATGCACACCTCTAGTCAATAACATGGGTTTAGTTCTTGTTGTGTAAACTTAATCTCTAGAGCTTAAAGCACTAATGTTTTTAATTGTTTTGATTTGTAGTATCTTTTGATGTCAGCATGACTCAGCACTTGAACAGGATGGTTTCAGTATAAGATTTGCTTTAAAAATCCAGCATGTGAATTTGTAAGATCGTTCACAAATAGTCATGAAAAGGGGGGATTATGGTCCCTGGCACTGATGAACTTGGTGTTAAATGGCAATGGACTGGCTGTTGAACATGAGTTGTTTGCATTTAGCAAACGGTCATGAGTTATTTCCTTCAGGTAGCTGAAACATTAGTCATTTGGCACAATCTTTCGGAACTCTGAAGATGGGCTTTCTTCTGTGTTGTGCTAAAGGAAGAGGATTAAGATTGTCACTTCTGATATTTCAGCTCTTACCTCCTGGCTATGATAGAAATTAAATTGTTTTTCTTAACAATAAAAGACGTCAAAATAACACAATATTAAAATCGGAACTTAACAGTTGTAACCATGAGATGTGTAACAAACTAGTTTCCCTATCTCTTGTCTGAAATGTCAAACATAAAAGTATGCCTGCTGCCACTTAGACTGGGCTGCAGAGTGAACAGGCACGTAGATGCTTCAGTACAGGCAGAACAGAACTGGACTTGATCTAAAACCCGTATGTAGCTGCCTTACTTTCCATTCCTGTTTTTCACTCCGTGTCTGTTTCTGTGCTGCAGACTGATATTAACTTGCCATACCTTACTATGGACGCCTCTGGACCAAAGCACTTGAACATGAAGCTGAGTCGCTCGCAGTTTGAGGGCATTGTAGCTGATCTGATCAAAAGGACGGTAGCCCCGTGCCAGAAAGCCATGCAGGATGCTGAAGTCGGCAAGAGTGACATCGGTGAAGTCATCCTCGTCGGTGGCATGACCAGAATGCCAAAGGTATGAGATAAGTCCCTGTTACAGGCGAAGCTGGCACAACTACCCAGTGCTTTCTGTTAAGGGTGATCTGTAACAGAAAAGTTGGGAGTCTGATAACTTTAGAGCTCCAGCAGCTGAAGGCCCCCAGGAGCAGAGCAGACATGCTAAGTAGTCACATGAAAGCAGTGGCAAGGGACTCTCTCATCCTGTTTAATTAGCTCAGCTTGGACCTGGGGGCTGTAGCTGAGTTGCACTTTACAGAGACAAGTGGGAGGTATCAGGAGTTGAAAATTCAACTTGGCTTTCTGATGTGGACCAAACATAAGCAGCATTGTTCAGATACACAGCGTGGTTTCTCTTGTTGTGGACTTCAATGTGTGGTAAAGGTACACTTCGATGACGACAACCTATCAGTAATCTTTACCTTCTAGTGGATTTCTTCCCCTGTGTAGAGCACTTACAGCAAGCTGTAAAGAAACTGCACAAGCAGAACAGCTCTGTTACCTGCTGGTTGCATGTATTCAGCTACCTGTTTGAGGCTGGGTGTTGTCAAGCATATTTAACTGGCTGTTCCAAACGCTCGTTACCTAATACCTGGCACTTGCATTCTGTGGTGATAAGCACCAACAGGTAACTTAGAAGCTTGCTCCGCTGACGTGCAGAGTCTTGCAGATAAGGCACTGTCTGCTGGTGATTTACTGTTCTTGTTCATAGCAATGCAGACTACTGCTTAGCTCCCCTGAAGTCAGAGCTGAACATGTGTGTACACTGCTCTCCAAGGGTACAGCTTGTCCTTTTCTACAGAGATCATCAAAATCTCATTCCATAGGGATCAGTCAGGCTTGGACTATTTGTTTGTTGTTAAGATTTGTGATTTGCAGGTCCTTTGTACGATAGTAGGCGTGTACATGGTGCTGCTTGGGATTGATTTGGGGTTTGGTGGTGGGGTTTTTTCCTCCCGGTGTTAAATGAGCCTGGTTGGCTGGAGGTGATATTAATGTGTGCAGAAGGTCACCCAGGCAGGGGAACCAGAGCAACAAGATAAATAGAAGCTGCTGCTCTGGCCAAAGCTCAAGTGGAGTAACTGTGCTATACCTTCCCAAAGTCCCTGCTGTTCCAGCTGGATACAGGAAAAACGGTGCGGTTAGCTACATATAAAGTGATGAAAAACACTTCTAGAAGTGGGGAAGCCCTTTCCAGAACGTTATTTATCCTTTGGGGGTGGAAGATTTTATGTTTTTATTGTTGTTTTTACTTTTTTACCCCCTACTTATAACCCCCAGCATCTGTGGCTTTGAGCTTACATAATGCTTTCCCGAGTGCCTGTAGTTGCAGCTCTGGCTCCAAGATCAGTGCCGGTATGTTGCACACAGCACAGAGCCTTCTCTCGTGTACGTTGTTGTGTTCGCTTCACCCTGCTAGGAGGGAATGTGCTTTCTTTGGAGTGCTCACGTGGCCAGTGCTCCAGGAAACGTACAGTGGGTGGTTAGAAGTCATGTTTCTTTTGTACTATAAAATATGCCTCCAGAGGGAAAGACTTGCACTTAATTATATGCTCATACATAAAGTGTGTTCCGCTGTAATGAACACTCCCGGCGGATGTCTCTTGGCTTAAGTGCAGAGGAGTTGGACATTTGCGTACAGCACAGTTTTCCAGGCACGCCACGCTCACCTGTGCCGATGTGTGCCCAACAAGTGCACTTGGAGAGGGGGAAGCTGCGAGCGGGAACAAAGTCCCACACCCTTCTCTTGTCAGGCAGAGGAGCGGACTACTGAGCTGTGCTCTGGTGCAGACACCTTATTGCGTTCCCATCTGGATACTTCAGCGGTAAATCTGTTGCAGTCATGAGCACATCGTTCTGAAAGGGCAGAGCGGTGAAAAGCTAATAACGCAGCTCAGACTGTCTGCTGACATGACAAATCTACTTCTCTGGTGAAACAGTCCGTTAAATAGAGAGTTTGAAAATACTGTACTTCATACGGTTTCCTTTTTTTTTTTTTCCCCCCCCCCCCCCCCTTTATTACACACAAACAAGATGAGCTGTCCTTCTGCTCTGGATTCTTTTTACCTTCCCTGTACTCTGCCTCCACAGCTGTACCATCCTTGACAGCTGTGTTCTGCCCAGTGTTGGCTTGTACAAGTTCCTGGGGAGCAGTCCTTGACTCCTGCTTGATAAGCACGGAGCGATCCCTTTTGAATATGGCTGGGCTACGTGAAAGGAGTGGTGTAGGGTGACTTGCAGCTGGCAAACTTGATTGCAAGAAAGTCTCCAGAGAAGGCATTGTCTAGACTGAAATGAGTGCATTTAATGGGTGCATGGAAGATGGGGAATTAGGGAGCAGTCACAGGCCTGAAGCTTAGTATTTCTATCATGCCACAGGGTTACATGGTAGCAGGAGCATAAAGGTACAAACCTTTAGCCAGGGCTGGCTTGTTCTTGTGGCCACAGCACTGGGTGGTAATGGTTCACTCTGCATATGAGCTGTGCTTTCTCTCCATTCAGGTGCAGCAGACTGTACAGGATTTGTTTGGCCGTGCTCCTAGCAAAGCAGTTAATCCTGACGAAGCCGTTGCTATTGGTGCAGCTATTCAAGGTGGCGTGTTAGCTGGTGACGTTACTGATGTGCTGCTGCTGGATGTAACTCCCCTCTCCTTGGGGATTGAGACACTGGGAGGTGTCTTCACAAAGCTCATCAACAGGAATACTACCATACCAACTAAGAAGAGCCAGGTACAAATTGACTCTAGATGGGTGGGTCTCTTCTGGTGGTCTCAAACACCCAGTGAAGGCTACCCAAAGCATCCCAGCAGATAGTCTTGTCTCCTCCTCACCTGGCAAGGAGAAGCAGCATAGAAATCAGATTTCATGTCAGCCACTGAGTATCTCTGATTATTAGCGTGCCCAAGAGGGCAGGTAAGTTGGGTTAATGTGTGCCAAGATAACCCGGGATGTTCGTGGCCTGGTCAGGATTGCAGTTTGTGTGCCATGATGTTAACTGTCAACACATCATTCTGAAGAAGAATTGTGTGGAGACCTTCTGTGACTGAGCACCACGCCTGTTTGAGACCACCTTTCTTGGTCTGCATGCCTCAGAAGGGATTATTTTTTTCCTGTGTTGTAAGGCCCTAGTAGACTTGGGTGTGATCCTTTCTCTCACTTTGCCGTGTCTGGATGTGCTAGTGTCTGCTCTTACTGATAACGCTTGTTCTCTCTGGGGCGTGGGGTTGGGGCAGGAGCCCTGCTGCTTCAGGGGGAAATGTTCTGGTAATGTGGCTGGCTGCCGTTGGAGCCTGCTGCTGGCGTGGCATTGCCAGTTTGTGTGCGTGTAGGACAAGATGCCAGCGAGCTTGGCTGTTGCTAGTCGTGGTGCCTCGGTGTTTTGTCAGAGGAACAGGGGAACAACAAGCATTTAATGATTCTTTATCTCTTCAAAGTAGCTTCTTTTTATTCCTTTCCTTGTTGTTTAGTCAGCTTGTAACTGCATCGGTTCATGTGTTGCAGTTTACTCACTATCCAGTAACTTTCTGTTCCTTTTCCACAGGTGTTTTCTACGGCTGCTGATGGGCAAACTCAAGTGGAGATTAAAGTATGCCAGGGAGAGAGAGAGATGGCTAGTGACAACAAACTTCTTGGCCAGTTCACATTGGTACGTTGGCTACTCAGTATTTGTGACCTTAGACTTGACCTTCTTTGAGAAATTCAAAGCCTTCTCCATTTCAGTTGATCCCTGAAAGCAGTGTTGAGGGGGAGTCATCTTACAGAAGACATTTGACCCTATTTGTAGTAAAAAAATCAGTGTCTAAAGGCATGACCTGATTCTGGGACAGCCTTTCAGTGACAGGGGAGGAACTAGCATTTAAGATGGAGCTCAAAGTTTCTAAGCAGTCTTATGTGGCACAGGGGCTACTGCAGCTTTAGGGCCTGGTCATCTAAAACCACGCTCTTTACTTCTGGGCACAAAGAGCTGAAAGAGTTTCAAGCCTGTGCAGCACATAACGTGAATGTTATGTGTTTACGCCTTTCCTCTGGTGTTGCAAAGACAAGACTTGGAACAGGCTCCATGATACCTGCAGTCCCTAGGGTAACCCATTTCTAGCCTAGTACTGCTTTTGTGTGAACGCCTGTGGAACTGCCCTGCTTACTGGAGAACAGACGTGCTCCGGGAATTCATGTGCACAGTATGTGGCTGCCTACCCGGCTCTCTACGCAGAATTGGTTTGGTCAGTGTGGGCAAAGTTTGGCACTGTTGTAACTGTCCAAACTTGCTGTTGCTAGGAAGAGCCCCACAGAAAGGAAGGGCTTTGCCTTTCTCTCCTACTTTTGAAGGCAGCTGTACTGCCTGTCACTCTTAAAATGGTAGCCTCAGAGGCAGTCAGTGAAGTCTAGTTAGGTCCAGAACTGAGGAAATAGAGCATCCTTCCATGTCCATGGAAGAGGAGCTTGTTTAGCAATAAAGCAGAACCTGTGTCACCTTGAAACCGAATTTGGGGGCTACCCCTCATGGTTTCTGTGCACTTGTCCTGGGTAGAAATCTGTATCCTGTTAAATCTGTCAAGATGCCAACAGGTATTGAGAGGACTCTGCTCTGAGGATTAGTTAATAGTTGATTTCAGCTGACAGATCACCAAGATAACATGCCCAACACTGGAGCCTCGTACCCTGAGCTCATGTCCGTGTGGGAGCTAATGGCTAAGCACTTCTCGTTCTCAGGTTGGGATTCCTCCAGCGCCACGTGGAGTGCCCCAGATTGAGGTCACTTTTGACATCGATGCTAATGGTATCGTTCACGTGTCGGCCAAGGATAAAGGCACCGGGCGCGAACAGCAAAGTAAGTGCTCTGGGATGCTGCCTTGGGACGAGGAGGAAAGGTGTGGAGCAGTGATGGTGCCATAGCACGCTGGGCACTGAGACTAACACTAGGTGACTCCAGAGGTAGTGGAGTGCTGCCTTGACGGGCATCCCACAGTCCAGTGGGGACTGTGCAGCGTGTTACTTGATTAAGGGTGACACAAGCAATCTGTTGCCAGTGCAACATAGATGCAGTTGAAGTCGTCTTAGCCTAAGTGCCTCCTCTGGAAGGGAGGGCAAAGGGTTACTGCAAAATGAAGTAGGGAAAGGGAGAAGTGACAACTGACCCATAGTTTCATTTTAAGGAAGTAAAGCTTTGGTAAACACATAGCACTCTGGTGCCCTCTCTGTTGGCCTGCTGACAGAGATTGCCACCAGTGGATGCTCTCTCCTTGCACACAATGCAAAGATGAAGCCTCTGCCTATACCAAGGTCAAGGAAGTCCTCACTGGCAGGATTTTACCACGTTCCGAGTCATTTTGCACAGTATGACAGTCCTTTCTTGGTCTTGCAGCCTGCTGTGCTCGCTATAGCAATGTTTCAGCAGAGTGCAACTGTTTCCTGGGGTTTCCTGTATGTATCAGTTGTGCCTCAGTCCCCAGAGAGGTGTTGGGTGTACAGGTTGGCTAACTGAGGGCTCACAGGTGTTTGTGGAGCGGTGCTCCTGCTGCTTTACCGGGGTGTCCTGTGTCACTGAGGAGCTTGGAGCAGTGACATTCTCCCCTACGTTACCCTGAAGGGACAGAAATCGGGGTTTGGGAATCCAGCACCTTGTACAAGTTGTTTTGAGCTGTGCTCCTGGGCACGCTGTTCCTTTGGGAGTGCCCTCTGCTAACGCACGAAGAGATTGCTGTCTGTTTGAGGCTGCCTGCATGAAGGTGCCAGCTTTTAAGGGAGAAATTGAATTAGGAAGATCTCTGTTGAATCCAAGGCATGTCATGTACAGCTGAACAGATCAGCCCTGTGCCGAGACCCTGTTTTGTTTCTAATTACTCCATTACAAAGGTCTTGAAATTCAAGTATTTTGAAGCAGCAGGTATTTTGCGTAACCACCTTGTTCATTTTCACCCATTTAGGCTGGAAACATCTCTAAATGGCAGGAGGCTTGGGGACTTCAAGCTGTCAGTATATTTTGCTCTGTAGTGCAATGAAATGTCGGGCCCGGTGATCTGGGGTAATTAACGACATGGTTGATGTTTTCTAAAGCTCTGTTGTGGGCTCAGAGAATTGATTTGAAGCATTCGTAGATTCCCCTGATACAAAATAGATCTCTTGTGCCTCTAACTGGGAAGCCTCTATACTGCCCTTCAGTTGTTTCTTGGAGGCAACCACTTGAGCAATCAAATGCATGCTCCAGTTAAGAAAAATATTGTTAACTCTATTGGCAACTTGAAGGTATATGCTGGTCTTCGCCATACTGCTTGGCTTTTAGTATAAATTTGTTTCCAAAAAAATGCTTCTTGTTACTGTGATTTCCTTGTAGATTTTCCATGTGTGGCAGCCTTCTAGCTCTGCGTAACGTCTCCTGATAATAGGCAACCAGAATTTTTAGCTGCCTATCTGTATGCAAACATGGTCCTAATTATAAAGCTGAACTCCTCATACAACGTCTGCATCCAAAGGACATGTGTGTGTCTGTTCAGAGTTTTGTATTGTACTATGGACAAATACTATGTAGAAAACTTACTTCTAATGAGGATCCTAGTATACCCTTTTATTTTTTTCTTTGCAATATCCAAGATATTGGTCCTCTCTTTCCCAATGAAATTATGCTTTACTGCAGAGCTTAGCTTACGTCTAGGCTATATTTTTTGGCTTTTTGGCACAAATGGAGAAAAATAGGGGACCTTTAGGACTCCACCTGTAGAATCTTGTCATATTGTCTTATCCTGCTACCAGGCTGGGCTGCTTTCCAACAGTGAAAGGAGTCTCTGCCCTGGTAAAATGATTCCTTCTGTTTGGATTTTTTTTTTTTTGCTTTTTTTTTTTTTGTTTTGTGTCTTTAACCTGCTGGAATGCTCCTTTGGTTTGGTGGCTTTGTGTCCTCCATGTCCAGGAGGAGTAACTGAAGAACGGTCAAAGCGACTTGCAGACCAGTGGACAGGAAGCGTCTGGCAGAGCTGGGGAGCTCATAGATCTGAGATGTCAGGCTTTTCTCTTCCCAGCAGCATTGCTGCCTCTTCAAAGACTGGCTGTCTTTGTGCTGCCCACAGGGTCTTCACAGGTGCAGAGTCCCTGAGCAAGGCTGCTGCCGTTGAGAGGGTTTGGGAAATAATACTCTCCTTTCCTCAAAGATGAGAGCACATTCATTATTAATGCTTCTTCTCTAATGCAGTTGTTATCCAGTCTTCTGGCGGCCTTAGCAAAGATGAAATTGAGAACATGGTGAAGAATGCAGAGAAATACGCAGAGGAAGACAGGCGAAGAAAGGTATTGTGATCATTGTGGTATCTTCCAGCTCGTAGCGTACCTGCTGGTTGTTCCCATTCTGTGCTGTTAACTGTGCCCACCTTTGAAGGAGGTGTAGGCTCTGGTCTGTATAGTCTTGAGCTGTTTGCTTGTGCAGTTACCCGAATATCTGCTTACTTCCTTATATTCAGTTTACACTCCAGAGTTGCAAGAAGGTGTATGCAGAGGCATTTGGATTTTGGATTTGGGTTGGGTAACTTGCCCTGCATGACTAGCATTTTAATTCCTCCCTGAAGAATTCCTGGGACATGAAGGCAGCAGTAAGCAAACTCACCTGCCTATTACTCATGAAAAACAGCTTTGCAACTCTAGTTATGCTTTTTGTCATCAGTGCTCTTTACTGCCCACCTGCTTGTTATCTTTGCTGTTTATTTGAAGCTAGCTTACTACAGCTGGGTTCTCACAGTGATGTTCCATTTAAATGGAGGCAATATGGAGATATTTAAGCTGCTTTCTCTGAGTTCATTTTAAAGCTTAATTTATAGAACCTGCCAAGCAAAGCTGCACCTCAGCCTCTTCCTTCATAAGTGGGAAGTTGCTTTCCATAGTGCTTAAAATCTCCCTGTGGCATCTTGAATGCTATATTCATCTGAGCACAGTATTTGCCCTCAGTGCAGGTGAAGCCATCGGGAGGTGTTTGAAAGCCTCACTGACTTTGTCAAGAAAAGACTGACACTTGCCATGGTTGAGTGACTGAACCTGTGATATAAATAGGATTAATGGTTGGAACTAATTGGTTTAATGAGGGTAGTACTAATGAATTACGCTACTAAATATAGAGCATTGATTTTTAAGCAGACAGAGCGCAGGCCTACTCTGGGATATAGCACCAGCATATGTTTAGCGACTGCTGAAACTGGCACACTGAATTGATCCGCTTTGTGTTCTCCTAGTCTGTAGAAACCTGTCTCAGGTGTTCAGGCAGCGCTGTAAATCTCACCCTCCGTAGTGAAGGGATCGGAAGAGGACTGAAGGGGAGAACGCATGGAATAAATTCCTGTGAAGCAGCATCGCCTTGCCTCAGAAGCCTAAAGCCACAAAGCACTGGCTTATTAGCATTTGTAGGGCAAATCTTTAAAGACCTTGGTCTGTAAGTCCCACTGTTTAAATAACTGCATCATTGCCGTGAAGCGTAGGTGGTGGCCCAGCATTTGAAGAGGCTGCACTGAAAACTTTTTCCTGTTGCCTTACTTTGACTTTGTATCTTAAATTGCCGAGTAAGTTCTTCCCTGTTGTAGTCCTGAAGTGGGACCCATCTCTGTCCAGTGACCTATCAGATGAAGGTGATTATGTTACTTTCTTAACTAATGCTTCTCTTTACTTGACTTGCATAACTGTAATTGTCAAAATTCTCTCGTTACACCTTTCTGATCATGGTTTTACTGCCATGGAAGTATCATGAATGTGTGAACAGAGTTATGACTCTGCTGGCTCAGCATCCTGCTGTGAACTTTGGTGTCCCACAAAGAGTGAAGGCATAGTGTAGAAACAAAATTATTTTTCATCAGCTTTCCACTGTAAGTGGTTAGTCTCCTGACAATATTATCACACCCTTGGTTCAGGTAGAGTGTTCTTTCAGGTGGAGAGGGCTGGGTGTCCCAGAGACCATTGCTTGTGAAATAGTTCATGTTGACACTGGGACTGAATTATGCCTCAGCAAGACTACTGCTCCTCTGTACTTACAGCCTACCCTGTCCCCTCTTGGTTGTCTTTGCAACAGTAACATTAGGAACTGGTATTTCTTACCTGCACAGTGGGTTTTCCCACTGTTGAGATGTTACAAGCATTTGTAATAAGGAGATGCGAGTAAAATAACCTAGCATTCTAGTTGTCACTAGTGCCCTTGTTGCTGAAGAAGCTTAAGAATATTTTCCAAAAGTGTTGTTTTCCTGAGGAGCAGAGAGAACCGTGCTGTCTCTGCAGTTGCTGGCTGTGTGCCAACAGTCATGGCGCATTAGTTGCTTCTACTTCCAGGGCAGTGAGTCTGAGTGTGAAAGTGCAAGGACTGACTTGCATAGACTGCCTGTTTGGGCTTTCTGGTGCCAGAATACATCTGGAAACGGTTTGCTTGCATTTCTTCTTGCCCCTTTGCCATTAAGAAGGACCTTGGGTGGGAACTAGAATGGAGTTTGGCAGTTTGGGGAAAGAAATGTCAGCTGCTAGTTCATACGTACGCAACTCGTGTCGCCAGTGGTGTATGCAGTAGGGCCTTATGAGCTCTCTTACCCAGGAACGTGTGGAAGCTGTGAACATGGCCGAAGGCATCATCCATGATACAGAGTCTAAGATGGAGGAGTTCAAGGATCAGCTGCCAGCAGATGAGGTAGGTAGTCTCTAATCCTGTAACAGTAAAGGAGGTAAGATTCCTTACGAAATCTTTGCTCAAACTCTCACGTAGCTCACAGCTGGCTCTGGCCAGTGACACCAGCTCTGGGCGTATTTCCATGCTGTGTAAAGATGGCACAGTCATCAGCTTCTGTTTTTTGCACTTGATGAGTGGGGTGAGCGTGGCTGATGGGAGGATGTAAGGACATACTTAGAAGAACATGGCTTGGATAATAGCAAATATCCTATTTCAAAGTGCGAGTTCTGGTGTCACTGAAGATCTGAGAGCCTGGGAAGCTGCTAATGAAAGGTTTCTGCGTGAATTATGTCCTTGACTTGGCCTTGCAGTGATTTGATAAGAACTGTACTGTGGCCTGTGTGAGAGGAGAGTTTTGCTCAAAAGCTAGAGATTACGAACAGTGCCTACCAGTGTGTTAGCAGAGGGACAAAGGCAGAGCTGCTGTGCAGCCCTGGCAGTACATACACAGCACCCGAGAACTTGGAGGCAATGAAAATTACTGTATCCACTTAACTCCAATTTTTCTTCTATCTTTGGAGTGAAGTGGATATTTAGTATCAAAAGAGTGCTTTTCACACTACTGTAAGTGACAGTTTAATTTCTGCATTACGAATTTCAAAAACCAAGTTTAAAACAGATTGCACAGTCCTCAAGTTAACAACTCTCGGAAGCAGAATAAAAGGACTCCTAGGGGCTCTGAGAGGCGTTTGAGGGAACAAGATTATAGTTTATTGGTAAGTAGCCTCTGATCAGCTTAAATGCTGTTTTTCAGCCCAGCTCCTTTCTCTAGGATGGATATTGGCTGACTCTGTGTTTGGGATTACGATCACTGGAGTTTTCTCTTACAGGAGCACAGAGCCTAAACCCCTGTTCCCTGCAGGGACTGTTCCCTGTAACGTTTTTTTGGGGGGAATACCAAGGGAAAGTGGGTAGCGGTGTGTGGAAGAAGCCCTGTGCTGTCTGGGCGGAGATGGTGGCCTGACACAGGCGGCGTCGATCGCCTTCCCCTTCCTGCGGGTTTGAATGACAACTCTGCCCACGTTTTGACTGCGAACGCTGCTGAGCAAGCACTGCCGGCACAGCTGTCCCCCAGTAACCTCGCTTCTCCAGGCCTGCCTCTCCAGCAGCGTGCCAGTCTGCCGGAGAAATGCCAGACTGTGTGGAGGGTTTGACAGATGGCTAGAGGGGCTGGGATGAGACCGCGTTGCTTTGGTTTGCCTCTCTGCTCCTTCTCCCACATGCAACAAAGGGAATAAACAGGGTGGTGAACGGCCTTACTCGTTGGCTTTCTGACAGTGCCTTAAATATAGATGAAAACCAGCTTTCTCTTCCCTTTAGCCTGGCTCCCGGGGTGACTGACTCACTGGTGAGGTGTGCCAGGGAGAGCAGCTCTCATCCTTGGCGGGCTCTTCAGTCTCTGCAGGGCTTTCTGTCCTTGGCGCCTCGGCTGAGGCTGCAAACAAGAGGACCGATTAATGCCAACTGTGGCACATTTAGTGAAGTGGACAGGTGCCCATCGGGAACTGAGCGCAGTCCTAGTCCCTGCAGACCGTATGGCTCAGTTTGAGGCTTAACTTCATGGCTTCTGGCAAAAAAGCGGTAGTTTTGCTGTGGCCAGTGGGTGGGTTAAATGACAGGAATGAGATTCTCAGCGAACGAAGTGCAGGATTTCATCACGTTTGTTTGTGACTTATTTGCAGTGCAACAAATTGAAGGAAGAAATTGCTAAAATGAGGGAACTTCTGGCTCGTAAAGATACTGAAACAGGAGAAAACATCAGGCAGGCAGCAACCAGCCTGCAGCAGGCTTCCCTGAAACTCTTTGAAATGGCATACAAGAAGGTAGGTTCACGGACACTTCCATTTCTTAGCCCTCGGATGGGGAGGGGTGAGTCAGGACACCAGACATTTAGATCAGACCTGTGCGTGGAGGTAGCACCGAGTCTCCGTGCAGCTCGCTCTGAGTGACACTTGCTGAAGGGGCAGCTGTAGAAAGCCAGGTAGAGTTGAAGGCCTGAAATCTTGGCCGTCCTGCTATAGGTAGCCCGCCTTCCAGGCGGTGTGTTACGTGTCTGTACAGCGTTGTATGGAAAAGTGCTGGAAGCCCTTAATAAGGAGCATCAAGAAGAGCACAGACAAGGCTTTCCCCTAGGTGTATAGAGTGCCTGAAGAAGTAATGTAATGTCTGGACTTATTTTAAGGTTGATTGTAAAACAGGCTTCCTGTTCAGTCTGCCTGAAATCACAGTAGTAAGGCCATCGGGATTTTCTTCTCCATCTCCTTCCCAGTGAAAGGCCCACCCATTCGAGCCCTGGCAGGCGTGTGCTCCACCTGCCCAGGGAGGTCTCCCAGATGGAAGGGGCACACCCTGCCCGGGTGACCTTGGTGGTGCTAAGCTGTCCTTACTGTGGAAAGCTGCTTTTCTGATGTCAAACTGAAAACGTTCAGTGCTGCAATGTAAGCTTGTTACGTCCACTGGGCAAGCGTAAATAATGGGAAGATAATGTCCTCCCTCTTAGTAGCAGTCCCGCAGAGATGAAGATTGTTTCCATTCTCTAGTGGACAATTGCCCCTTTCACTGAAGGAAGGGTTTCTTCAGTCTAGAACTAACCTAAGCAGCTAGCTAGGAAGAAAATGTGTAGGAGAAGCATTTTGTTGTTACTACGACTAATAAGCCAACTCTTTCACAGATGGCCTCCGAACGAGAGGGTTCTGGAAGTCCAGGGGATCAGAAGGAAGAGAAGCAATAAGAAGTCTCTATCTTGCCTTGACTAGAGTATGAAGAAGAGGTCGATTTTTCTTGACGCTTGGGAGAGAAGGGACCTTCCTGAGCAGCAATGGGCAGAATTCAGACTTACTGTGTTTTTGCAGTATTCTATATATAAAATTCTTTAATGTATAAACTTAGTGATGTGTCTGCTAGATAAATTGTCACTTGATGAAAGATAATTCATGCCAGACGAAGTTCTAAGTGTTTGGCCCCGTGGTATTCAACTGAGGCACCTGGGGACTCGTTGATCATTTATTTCTGATACTTGTCACAATGGTGTACTAAATCTGATATTGAAGTTTGGAAACCATGTCACTGAATCGAAGGGTGGAGATGGAAGTCCTGCTGGAAGCGGGAGGAGAGTAACACCTGTATGGACCCTCCTTCTGGATCTGAGTACTTGTGAGCAGGTAGTAAGGCCTGCGAGCAGCGGTGACAAGGCTGGTTACATTGCTAGAGAACATTCAGATCTGCAGCTAGGTTAGTACCCTTGTTCTGAAGGAGAAGGGTTACTTCAAATTTAGCTGTAACGTTATTTCTTACAAAAGAGGCTATGTGGCAGTTAAATACTTCGCTTGTCTGAGCCTTCTGCTCCATCCTGTGTCTGTTCTCTGCTTATGGTAAAACAATTTCCTTGATAATAAAACTGTTATTGGATCCATTCTGGATTTTTTTTAAATAAAAGCAGAAAAGTGTCCAACATGAAGTTCTTGCTATCCTGGCCTTTGATGGAGAACATGAGCACGTTAACTGCCTGTGAGAGCTGCTGGGGGGAGCAGTCAGCCAGCTGTAGTGGCAGCAGCTTTCTGGAATTTGTGCTTCGTGCTCTGAGAGTATCACTGCTGCGCTCGCAGGAGGTGCCTGGGAGTCCTGCTGTGATCTGCAGCAGCAGCGGGACTTAGGGCACTTTGTGCTGGGGCTCAACCTGAAACAGGCTGCAGGCTCGGAGCAGCAGTTGCCCGCTGCTGCTGCTAGCAACCAGGTCTTCCAAGGAGGTACAGTCTCTTTGCCGCAATATATCTGTTTCTCCTTTTTCCCCTTCTGTTACTCTGTGTGTGTAATCGACTGGAAAGAAAATGCGAAGTTCGCAGCAGCTTTTCCTGACAGCTCAGATAGTTAGGAGGGAGGAAAGGATTCTTTTTTTCTGGTGCTCTAGACAGTTTTTCCTAAATAAGGGAAGCTATTAGGGAGGGCTACGCATCCTGGTTCTGCGAACTTTCCTTTAACTTATGGACTGGAAGAGACCAAGACTGTCTGCTTGAGACACTGACCTCTCCCCAGCAGTCCTAGCAAGAAGGACTGGAAGCAGCTCCCGCTTCAGAGCAGATCAGCCTAGCCCGTTGAAGCGGACAGAGGGGCGAAAAAAAAAAACTTCAGAGTGGCGAGTGATGAAACTGTGAAGCGAGAGGCAGCTTGAAGCGTTTTGGCCTGGGCATAAAGGAGGGCGAGGAAGGGGCCTGGCACAGCCCCGGGAGGAGGTCGGAGGCGATGCCTTGGGCGCCGCCTGCGGGAGGCTTGGTGTGCCCGGGGTGGGGAGGCAGGCGTGCGGCCGGGTCGGAGCAGCCGGCGGGAGCGTTAAGCTGCCTGCCTGCAGGTAGACTGAGGAGTTCCAACCCAAAATTCAGTGCTTTGCTTTCACCAGGGGAGATGGCGGGGTCTGGGGATCGGAGCTTGTCGTGGCTGTGTACGGGGAGGGCAGCGGGGTACGGTGCAGCGTGCCAGCCTGTGGGGCTTTCGCCTGGCTGGCTCTGTGAGCGTAGGTCTTCCACAAGTGGCCAAGTGACACAAACAAATGGATTGTGCACGGGTCCAGGTCCTCTTCTGTTGGTTTTTTTTTAAGTGGCAGGGCGTTATTTGTCACAGGCAGGTAGCGGCAGGCTGAGGTGTACTTAGCTCGTGCGACCAGCATGGTTTCCTGGAAGTTTTGAGGAACACGTGGCTACGGACGTGCATGTTCACAGCAACTGCGGCTCCCAAGAGCTGTTTGTGCCCTCTAGGTGTGCAGCTGTGTGCATCTTCCGCGTGAAGCTATGTGCTTCATTCTGTCACAGCGTAACCCTGCTCCCGTTCTCTACGTGGGGTTTGGTAATGGCGGGGAGCACTTGGCCGTGCACCTCCCGAGAATAATCTCCTTTACCAAACTCGATTGCAGGTGACCTGTCCTGAATTTCCCTCTGCTGCTGCTCCTGTCAAAAGTGATCCCCTGTATAAAACTGCAGTCTGAAAAAGGAAAGGAATTCTCCAGCAAAGCGAGTTGACTATTGCAGGTGCTGAAAGCAAATGTCCTTAAGTGAAACAGTTTAAAAACCGTCCTGCGTGGAAGCTTTTCCTGCTGCCTCCCTGAAGCTGCAGCCAGATGTTCCTGCAGCAGAGCCGGGGGCAGCCCAGGACAGCGCTGCTGCCTGCGGGGGCTGCTGCCTGCAGGGGCTGCTGCCCGCACACCCTTACCTCATTCTGGCCTTGTAGTGCCGTCAGGGCAAAGGCGATGGATCATCATCTCACGGCCTCCAGGGTCCCAAATCATTGATCGGGGTTGGCCTTGACTTCTTCAATGAATTATTTTCCCTGCCACAGTTCAAATACATCTTTCATAGATGTTCTTCATTGTTTAATGCGCTGTTCTGAGCTCCTCCTTTATAAGCTGAATTATTGAATTGGGGAGAGAAAAGTGAAATCGGGTGATGTCTGTCATGCTGAGAACAGTTTCTTGCTGTGAAAAACTGCCAGGAAGGCAGGAGATGCAGCAACTGGGCTGTTACCTCTCGTGAAAAGGAGCGACTCCCATCCTGAGGAGTTAACTGCTGCCGTCCCGCTGCTGGAAGGCATCTGTCAGCACCTGGAGAAAGGGTGTTTGGGCTTCATTGCCCGCTGTCATTTTCTGTGTAGGCTGATACTCATCCTAGGAAGCCTGTAGCCCCAGCAGTGCTGCAGCTCTGGAATAAATTACTGGTCTGTGTATGATAGTAATTAAGAAAAATTCCTCACGTGTTCTTTGGGGGGAAAAGGTGACCGAGCGATGTTTGTGCCGTGTGCCCCACCTGCATGCATCCTCTCATGGTGTCGTCTGTGGGTGGGAGCAGGTCGGTGCAAGGCACAGCCTCCTTGGGCTCTGCAAGTCACACTGCCATAAAATAATAACATTCAGTAACGCAAACAGGACTGGGATAGTAGATTCCAGCGTCACAGCTCCTGCCTGACTTTAACAGGGGAGGGAAGGCTGAGATTTCAGTCGGGTGCAGGGTATCTCCACTTGCCTGCAGCGGCTTCTTTTCCTTTCCTAAAAGCGTTTTCCCCCAGCTCAGGACAGCCGCAGCGTGCCGTGCTCGGGGAGCATGCCTGGTGAGGACAGGGACCTGCCGTGTTGCCTGTACAGGCAGGAGATGCTCGGCTTCCTTGGGGATTGCAGTACTGCACGGGAGGAAAGTGAGATGGAGTCTCTCCCCCTTGTCCGCAAGACAGTGACTGCCAGCGCGCTGTGAAGGCACGGCTCCTTTTTAAAACGCCTCTCTAAATAGCGCAGCGGCGTATTGAAAAAGTTCTCTCTAATTCAGTGGCTCTGCCCCCATGGCTGCTCTCGGCTCCCTCCTCGTTCCTGCGGAGCTGTGCCGGCTGTCGGAGACAGGCGCTGCTCGGCATCTGTGTCAGCCAGCCGGCGGGAGAGCTGCGGGGGGAACTGACGGCAGCGGCTGTCGCGGCGGGAAGGCTGGAGCAGAAAGTGCCACGGCAAAGCGGTGCATCGGGCTGGGAGGCGGCAACCGGGACGCTCAACGGGCGCTTTTTGGAGTAGAGTCCCTGGATTGAACTGGAAGGGCGGGATTGCCAGGGAAGCCCGGGGTAAGTTGTCGTCCACCTGCCCGTCTGCGTACACTGTCCCTGCCGTATCAGGCACAGAAACTTCCATCTCAGCAGATCATCTCCTAAAGCCAGCCATAATGCACTGCCTTACTGTTCCAAGGAGGATTATAAAGGGCTGTGTGGGACCAGATGCACATGGAAAAAAATACCTGTAAGGGTTGAAATTGATACTTTCTGCAACAGGACTTTAAATCCAACCAGGTAGTTCAGAAACTCACAGCGTCTCCCCGGCATGACTCTGTCGATAGAAAAACCCAGCTTCAGGCTGAGTCCCAGACCAGTCTCTGCTCAGGTGCCCCGTGCCCAGCTCCCGGCAGGGCTTCAGTGCTGCTCTACTGGGGGGCCGCACTGGGCCGGGGAGCCGAGAGGCAGCACAGGAGGCAGAGGAGGCTGCAGCGGGCTCGGGTTATCGCAGCGCTTGCCGTCCTGGGAGCACGATCCCCCCACAGCATGGCACGGCACAGCACGGAGGCCAGGCTGCCCCTGGGCAGGGCAGGGGTGGTGACCAGGCTGATGGCAAACGCCAGAGCTGGGATGTCCCAGGGAGGCAGCTTGGGGCTGGGGGGGACACCACGGTCACGACCCCCCCAGCATCCAGCTGTTGGTGCCTGCTCAGCATCACCAGGAGAGCATCACCTCCCGGGGGCAGCAGGGAAGCGGCCTCTCTGCTGCCATTAATAAAAGAAACAAGTAAATGGCTTCAGCGTCATTTCATCACTACGTTGCCAGCCGGTCCCGTTTCGGGCTGTCCCGGCGGCGGAGCTGGCGGGTGCTCCCCAGGCTGTGGCACTCCCGTGGGAGCAAACCCACTGCCCAGCGTCTTCAGGGCAAAAAAGGCAGGTTGTGGGTTTGCACACCCGGGCATCAAGGCTGCAGTTGTGTTCAGATGTGGTTCTTGGACACGTGCTCAGACACGCCGAGGTGGGTCGGCTCCCCGCAGCCCCGCTGTCCTCGCGAGCAGTGGCACACGGGTGGGCTCGCCAGCTCATCGCCGAGACGTGCTCTCCGAGAGCCAAGGACTGCCGGGACAAGTCACCTCAAATAATGCAATCATACGAGAAGCCCCAGCCCACGGGTGCAGCAGGGGCGTGCAGGGGACCCTGCTCCCTGAGCCGAGCCGCTGCTGTCCGGGGCAGGGGCTGGCGTGAGCCCCCCACGCGTCCGGCACCCAGAGCGGGGTTTCTGCAGGAGGGTGCCCCCAACCAAGCAGGGCTGCAGGGCCAGGCTGCGGCCATACCGCGGGGCAGGGGGGGCCTGCACCCCTCGCCCAGGGACACCAGGCAGCCCGGTGCTTATCTTCCCCGTGCAGGACAGGGCTGCGGGGGCACAATTCCCCCAGCCGGCCACTGCCACCTCCACCCTGGGCTCTCTGGGGCCTGTTTCCCCAGCCTCTCCTCAACCTCTGGCCAGTCTCGCTGCCCTTCTCCGGACGTTCTCCATTTCATTGGTGCCTTCAGAGCAGCACCCCGAGCGCTCGGCTGAGCCCGGCCAAGACCTCCATGGGCATCATGTGTTGCTCCTGCCCTCGGCCACCCCCGGCAGTGATAAGGACAGCAGAAAGGTGACATTTCCAGGGCAAGGAGAAATACAAAATAACCGTGTGGCTCCATAAAATACTTCCATGTCCCCCCGTCTCCTTTCCCTATGCCTCCTGTCCCGCTTGGCTTCCTCCAAATGTTGATGACCGTGGGCCAGGAGGGAGCAGGCGTTTCCAAAATGCCGGCTGCAGGCTTTGGCCATGCCGGGGGGGCAGCAGCTGCCGCCGCAGGGACAGGGCACGGCGGGAGGGAGGGAAACCCCCCGTCTGTGAGGGGGTGGCCGCAGCCCCCCCAAACCCAGCAACATCAGGCTCTGCTCGGGGGGTTGCCCCAGGGGACCGGGGAGGGGGGACACGCTCCACTCCCCACCCGGTGGGCTGTCAGGGGGCTGGGGGGCACAGAGGGTGGCATGGGGTGTAGGACAGGTGGCCCAGAGCGTGACGCTGCCCGGGGGGTGACACCGGAGCCAGCCGCAGGGCCCGGGCAGGGCAGGGCGGCCCTGAGGTGGCGCAGCCCCGGGGTGGTGCAGGCCCCGGGGTGGCGCAGGCCTCAGGCGGGGCGGTGACACAGCCCCCGGGGCGGCCTGGCCCGGCGGCAGGCGGGCGGGCGGGCAGCCCAGGCCGGGGGGGCGGCAGCCGGGACCCCGCGCTAGGCCACGCCGCTCCCGCCCGCCGCCCGGCGCGGTCCCTTTAAGCGCGCCCGGGGGTCGGCCGCGCAGCTCTCGCGAGACCCGCCGTTGCGCCCCGCCCCGGCCCCGCCGAGCTCCGCGGCCGGGCCGGGGCGGGCCGCGGACTACGCGCCCCATGGTGCCCCGCGCGGAGCAACGGCCAATAGCGGCGCGGGCGAGGGGCGGGGACGGGCGGGCGGGCGGCCTATGGCGTGGCGCCCCGCTCCCGCGCGGGCGGGGCGGGCGGCCGCTCCCCGCCCCGGTCCCCCGGAAGTGATGTCACAGGCCCCATGTGAGCCGATTGCAACACATGCAGCGCGGAGAGGGGGAGCGCGAGCAGCCGGTGTCCGACGTCAGCGCCGCCGCCAGCCGCGCGCCGCCGGGGGGACCGGGCCTGAGGTGAGGGCGCGGCGGGCGGGTGGCGGCGGGGCCGGGACGGGTCGGGGCCGGGGTCTAACCGCTGTGTCTGTGCCGCCGGCCCGCCGCAGGCCGCCGCAGCCGCCGCCGCCGCAGCAGGAGGAGGAGGAGGAGGAGGAGGAGGAGAAGATGGCGGACGATCCCAGCGCTGCCGACCGCAACGTGGAGATCTGGAAGATCAAGAAGCTCATCAAAAGCCTGGAGGCGGCCCGCGGGTGAGCGGCGGGGCCTGCGCCGCCTCGGGGGCGGCCGCGGCGGGAGGGCGGCCGCGGGGCGGGCCGGTGGGCAGCGGGGTCACCCGCCCCGGGAACGTTGGGGGGGCGGGGAGGGGGGGGGGGGGTGTCCTGGCCGGAGCGGGAACCGGACCGAGGAGGCTGCCGCCCGGCCCTGGGCCTGCCGCCGCGGGGGCGAGGGGAGGGCGAGGCGCAGCCCCGGCCCGGCGGCCCCTTCCCGGGTCCCGGTGCCCTTTTGTCTCGCCGCGTGGTGAAGCAGCCGGGTCCCTGCGGCCGCTCAGGGCCTTGGGCTTAGAGAGAAAAGCGGGTCTGGGGTCTGGCGAATAGGGCCGGGAGGGCCGTGTGCCCCCCACCCCCCCCGCCCCCGGCACCACCGGGGAAGGCTTAGTCGCGGAAAGGAAGCGTAACCGTATTTCCCGCACGGGAAAAGGGCAGTGCCTGCCGCTAAGCTCCCCGCCGGTGGCGGCTCGGCAGCTGTTTCCCCCCCCCCCCCCCCCCGTAAGGGGCTGAGTTCCCTGCGGGGGTGTCACAGGTGTGTGTCCCGGCCCCGCCGCCCCGGGCGCAGGAGAGGGGACGCGGGGCCCGTGCTGGCTGCGGAGCTCCACGTCGCGTCCGGCCTCGCCGTGCCCGCTGGCCGCCCCGTGCCAGCTGGCACCGGGGAACGGCGGATTCCAGCTGGAGTAGACGGCTCCTCTGCCCCCCGTGCAGGCTGGGGCTCCTCCCAAGGGACCAGCTGGCCCGGGGAAGGCAGGAGGGTAAGGGCAGGGAGGCAGGGGCCGAGGCGGCCGTTACGGGCTTACTTTTCTTACCGACGCTTATTTGATCTTTCTCACCCCTTCACCTTTCAGTGAGAGTGCTTAGCTCCATTTTCCCAAAAGCAAGCTCTTCCAAAGTTTGGGTGGCGTTAAATTTCAAGTCTCTAATCCCACTTATATCGTCCTTGCGCTTTGATTTCTTTTTTCCCCACCAGAAGTGAAGCTGCTGGATGTTCTTCCAGCCTGCCCCATGCCAAAAGTGAAGTGGTGTCTGTTTCTGTGGGTAACTCGGCCGTGGCGTGTTGCGTGGGTCGGGAAGCGGCTCAGGCTTGAGTAATTGTAAGAACTATAGGTACCGGAGCTGTACAATAGCAAGGGAAGTGCGTGTCTCAGTATACAACGCAATAAAATGAAGATGATGGGTGACTCCTTAGCCACCCTTGTGGCTCCAGTTTCCATAGGCTCATCTGAACTGGTGTTCATCTAGCTGGGGCAGCACTGGTATCGTACTGTGGCCACCCAAAGGCAGGTTCCCTTTGAACAGCTCGCATAAGCCAAGACGCTGTCTTGTTCTTTCCTTAGTGCTGGCGTTTGTTCTTGTGTGTAGAGTAGGCCGGGGGAATCATTCAGCTGCAAACTAACCCAGGCAGGAGGGGCCAGGGGAAGAGAGTCCACGCCACAGATCTCCCTAAATTTGTTTTATCTGACTTACGATGTAGCTGTGCAAGGGATGGGGGTGTAGGAAGAGGGAGCGGGGAGCCAGGGTCTTCCTTCCCTGCAACAGAGTGGACTTTGACTACCGAAGCTGATCATTCAGCTGTGCCTTTGCACAATGTTGACAGCATGCGTTGTACTCGTGGGGAGGTCCCAGCAAGCACGGGAGCGTGTAAATTACTTCTGCCATGAAGTTGAAAGGGCTTGGGGAGCTACGGGCATCCGTTGCGGCTTGTGAAAACAGCTATCGGTCCCTGTAACAGTGCTGAGGGAGGCTGGGCTGTGTTTTGGAAACTTACAGCGAGCATTTTGGCTCTCCCTGATTCAAAATGCGGTAGCATAAGTATGTCTGCCTTTAGCGGCAGCTCTCATGTTGTTTGGAATAGATGAGTGTTGAAGAGAACAAGGTTAAAACTGGTATTGGAGAGCTCCAGGGAGAGGTGAGGCTGAAGGGCTAGCTCGGAGCGGGTGGCTGTTAGGGGTGGCAGCTTCTTGGGGCCACAGCCCAGATGTCTTCCCTCTTCACTATCAGTGATCCCTGGCACAACTCTACTTTGTGGTAAAGGTGCTGCAAGCACAAGAAAATGCATGTAGGAGGTTTAGCTGAGCCCTCTGGATCCAGCGTATCTCCTAGATGTCGTGATACTGCTGTTCTTTAATTTAATATGTGTGCTAGCTGCTAAACCGCCACCTGACGAAGGCTGCTGATGCTAGCAATCCTTGCTATAAGCAAGGTTATGCTGGTTATGTGTAAATGCGCGTCATGCTCCCAGGGAGTCCTAGCTACAATTATCCTAGTCTGTTTAGGTCCAGTAAGGGGAAGAGATGCTGAAACTTCTGCCACCAGAAGCGTTAGGCTCCCCGGCACAAGAGGTGTGAGGCAGTGAAACAGGCTTTTCCGGCCTTTGGGAGAGTCGCTTCCTCTTCCTGTGAAGTAGGAAGACCTGTTCTGGGGTGGATTAGGGGGCAAAGCCTTTAAATAGGGTGATGTGGAAGGCCAGGGACTCCTTGGCGTCTCCACCTTCCCTTACTCATGTACTCCTAATAGTGACCCAGCAGCAGTGTCCCAGTTTCGTGCGCTGGTTGTTCCTGCAGTGGATCAAAGGGACGGGAAATGGAGGAAGCTGGAGCTAGACATTCAGTTCGCATGTGGCGGTTGGGGCACCTCTGCTGTTATCCAGCTCTTTTGGTAAAATCTCAATGAAATCTGCAGAATGTTATCAAAATGTTAAGTGAGCAATAAGAGCAAGGAAATGCTTTTATGATGTCTGGGCTAGATGAGGTAAGTGGCAGTATTTGGTCAGAAAACCAAGGGAGAAGATTAGAGCTTCAGCTTTACCAGAAGCCGATCAGCTAGAGGCCAGCGAGGGTAAGACTGCTTCTCAAACTTTAAAGTAACATCCTAGCAAGAATGTCCTGTGTTATTTTGCCAGCCCTGCTTAGGAAAGCTGGCTTTCTCACTGATCTCTGGATAGCAAGAATCTGGCAAATCAAACCAAGGAAAAACAATTTTTAAAACCCCCAAACCCACCCCAAAACCCTGCCTCTGCTGGCAGGGAGTAGAAGGAGCTTTTGTCTGTGTCTTGCTTCCTAAAACAGAAGTGTCTGTTCTCTCCTCTTAGCTCTTCCAAAGTTGAGTTGCAAACTGTCTGATACTGTACAAAGTTGATGAGTTGATCTTTCTGATTTGGTGGGAAGGGGGAGTAGCTGGTATCTGCAGAGTACATATGAGTGAGAGCAAATGGGGCCCGAGTTCTGCGCTACAGGCAATTAACCTTTCTAGCCAGAAGAAGATGAGGGTAAAAGGCTGGTGATAAGCAAGTTAAGCCCTTGTGAGAAGTCTAGCCTTGTCGTTCCTCTCTGGTAGCTTGGAGTGCTCAGACTTTCATCAAGCATCTCTGCTTCTCCCCTACAAAGGAATTCTGCTTTCAGTCCACAGGTTTTGTAAAACGGAGTCTTGGTGAAAGACTCTGCCCCCCCCCCCCCCCCCAGAAGTTGCAGCCATGTTTTGGCATGTGGATGTTGCAGCAGCTCAAGCAGAAGTGGTATTAGCCGCTATGTTTTTCCTTTATGCGCTCTCTCGGGGCTTTTCTGCTGTTGCTTCATGCAGTTTTCCAGTGTCAGTGTTAAACTGACAATCACTCTTTGTTCCTTTGGTCTTTGCAGTTCTGAATAGTTAGCAGGGCTATGGTCAGTTTTTTCTGCTAATCTAAGCTGTAAATGCTTGGCAAAATCAAGTATCAGCAACAGCTAGCAGTCTCCTTGCAGGCTTAGGCCTGAGATGTCACATCTGAATCACGTTTGGAAAACTTCTTAAAGTCTTAGGGCTTTCTTCCTGCAAACGGCTCTGCTCGGTGACGGTTTACTAACACCTCCGCTGGCCGGATGGACTTTCTGACCCCGAGTGAGAGCGCAGCAGGTGCTGATGCAGGGTGTGGAGCTGCATTATAATGGTAAAACCTTTAGGAACCTGCTCCCTTGAGACATCTCTCCTGCCTTGAGCTTAAAGGCAGGGCTAGACTTCTGTTCAGAGCAGTAGCCCTTATGGGTTATTTTACTGAAACAGGGAAAGAGGAGGCAAAGAGAATGGTGTCTTTGAAGGCTCTGTCTGCAAGCACAACTAAGATTGACAGTGTGTCGAAGAAGTTTTTCCAAATCAAGTATTTTGGAAGGTGGAGGGAACAGGGCATATGCATGCTTCTGAGCAAATGCAGAAACTAAGTCTGAACAAGTAACTTACTCTGGTTGTAACTGGAAGAAATGTATCAAGGCAGGAGAATGGAGAAATGGCAAGAGAAAGGGAAGTCTTGGTGTCTCCAGAGCCATGGGAAAGCAAAGCGATGCAGTTTCCTGCTAGCTTTTGGATTCTGCCAAGTTGAGACTTCCATCTGCTATATGGGAGAAACCAAATGTGAGACAAATAAAAAGTCACCAGGAAGGACAGAGGCCTGAAAATGTGCGTGAATTTCTGCAAAGTGAAACACATACTAGTTCTGCGTGAGGGAGGAAAAGCTGACCTGTCGCTTAGGCATAAATGATTTGCCCAGGTTGTGTTGCAGAAAGCATCATTTGCAGCTGGGTTCTCCTGCAGTCCGTCTGGAGCCTTGCTGGTCCTGATGGACGGGCCCAACTTGGAATTAGCTGCAGGCTGCTGCTGTTTCCCAGCCTTGTGCCACAGGGACAGGAGGCTTGCTTGGGAGAAGGCCGGGAGTAGGCTGTGCATCTCCGCACCTTGTTCTGGGGTGTCCTGGGATGATGCCACTTTTGTGACCAGGCAAGTTGGCAAGGCTGAGACCTGTTTGGACAACCTGGTGGTTCTGGAGAACAATATAGTCTTGGCCTGTTCTACTGTTAGCGTGGTGGGCCTTTCCAAAAGTGACCTGGAAGCCCACCTTCCTGTGAGGTAACACTGCAGCTGTGAATGCTGCAGCAGCACTAGCTGCTGGGATAAATTTAGGAAATAACTGGGGTCAGTTGCAAGTAGATGTCCTGTACGGGTTTGCCTTGTTGCTGATTTCTTTTGAACAAAGTGCTGGGAAACTGGTGGTGCCAGGGTTATGTTGTGCTCCACCGGTGAGCTGTATTTCTCTCCTGAATTAGGCAGTGCAAATACTCAGACACTCCTGGGAGCATCTGCAGCGCTTGACTGTAGATGCCTTGTTCTGCTGCTGGCAGGTGCTCTACAGCTTCCCTGCACTGAAGTTGCAACTGTGCTGGAATAACTGTTGAACAGTTGAATGTGCTGGAATAGTTGATTCTTAACTCCAGTGTGAATTCCTCTACTGCACCATATATGCATATAAGATATAGTACACCATATATAGTGGTGTACTGTATCTATGTGATTGTAACAATACCACCTTGTCTAGGCAAGTACCAGTATAACTATCTTGTCTTTAAGTGATGTCATACATCAGGAGGAGGATTTGGTGTGGTCTTTCATCGCTGTGACTGGCTTTTGGCCACGTTGCCAGAGATGTGTTGGTTCAGAGGCTTCCTCTCCTGCTCCCAGGCTGGCAGCAGATCTCTTTCCCTACCTTCTTTATCGGGATCTGTTTGTCGTTGTGGCTGTGCCTCGGGTCTGGGCTCCGGGAAACAGTTTAACCGTTGATACAGGATCTGTTTCTGCAGAGCTGAAGCTTTCACCTTAGAACGTGGAGTATGATGGAGACCTTGAACCGGGCCTGGGTGAGCTGGTCGATCGGTGAAGGGCAGTGCTGTGGCAAGGTACTACTTGGCTTTCCAACTTGTGCTGTGTTCATTAGGTTGCAGTGCTGATATGTCGTGCTAGTGCCAGTCATGGGATAGCCTTGAGGATCTCTCCACAGCAGGCTGATGTCTCCAGTGGACCTACCTTTGCTAAAAGTCTTTTGCTTCTGCTGCAGTCTGGGCTGGGCCTGCCTTGGGGTAAATGGCTGTCTTTCACTCTGTGGGGAATGTGAGACAGATGAGTGGGGCAAGGACTGGAAGAGTAGCATCTGCAGGGTGGCATGTGGAATTTATCTTTACTGACAATGAGTTTTCTGCTTTGGTTTTATGATCCGCCATTGAAGTGCGGAGTGTTTAGGGAAGAGGTTATGATTTAAGTTCTTACCTAAACCGAATTGCTTCCTCGAAGTAGTGCCTTCTCAGCCCACTTGTCTTAAGGGTAGTTTCTAAAGGAGGTCACGTTTCTGTTAGAGGTAAAGCCTATAATATTAATACTGCCTTTTGCTTCTGGTAGTGTGAGGAGAAGGAGGAGACATTTGCAGAGAGGCCAGAATAGAAATAGTCCAGGGCAGAAGTGATACCTGAGGGCTCTGTGGCAGGTAGGTGTGTAGGATGTACTGCAGCTGCTTACACGCTGTTTCCCTGCTTTGCTCGAGTCTCTTCAGGCTGCCAGTCTCCATAGTGCTGGGGTTAGAAACTGAATATGGATTTCATGTGAGCGGGGCTGATCAGACCTCTCAGGCCTAAGGCAGTGTCTCTTAAGAGGTTGTGTTTTGGTGGTCTCGAGGGTGGGTGGTCTGAGAAAGTTGCCCTCTCCCTGTGCCAGGTGAGAAGGCAGCCAGAGCCGGGGCCAGTGTCCAAAGGGTTGTTGACATTCTGCTGGTTGCCTGTGTCTAACTTTTGTAAAACATTTCCTGGGCATCTCATCTGCTGGCTCTACCTGTTCCTTTTGAATTATAACAACAATTAGGAACTGCTGTTTTGAGAGTACACGCTAGCAAGTGGCAGAAAATGACCTATCTGGGAGAACGGTTACGTGTCAGACAAGAACTCTAGTAAGTGTGTTATAGCCCTTGGTAGTTCAGCAGCTTGATACCCTCTTTTACAACTGCGTGAATCATTAGTGAACAGTGTGATTCATACACAGATCATCACTCACATAGAGCTAATGAATGAGCCCCTGACTACTGCTGAAGACAAATGATGTGGTGGAAGATGGGAACAAGCACCTCAAAAGAGGACAGACTTTTTTGGCTTTGTGGCAACTGGATTTCTTTTTTCCCCCTGTTGGCTCCCTATTCCCATGTAGCTCTGAGGCATTAACATCTTGACAAGCAAATCTGGATTTGTTGCTTCAGTCCCTCAGTGTACTACTTGTATCCAACTAATGCAACAAGTCTTTTAAACTGAGGACATTAATAATTGGAGAGGGAGGAGGGAGAGCAGGGGAGCTGTGGCAAAACTGAGCCTCCCAGTGAGTCACAAATGTCTGAAGTGCAGAGACGTCTGTTCCACTTACCAGTAATTGGGCATCCGGGCTTTCTGCATGAGGTCAGATGCAGCCAATAAGGCCTATTCAAAACATGCCTACGCAATTATGTTTTGTGATGTGTTGCCTTTGATCCAAGGATTTCAGGGTGGCATTGATTCACCTTCCCTGTGGGGTGTGCAGTATCCACTCGTGCTGATTCAGTGCTCTTCAGCAGTACGGGATGAAGTCAGGATCTGCTCCTGGAGCTGCAGAACTGATTCAGGATCTGGGTGCTGGTGGTTGCCTGAGCAGCAGCCGCAGTGTCGGAGCTGGCTCCAGTTGGGGACGGGAGGAAGCTCGGAGCATGGAGCTGCTTATGTTGACCTCTGTGCAGGTAGCGCGTGCTGGACCAGTGGGCAAGGGCTCACTGTTACCTGCTACCTGTGCAGCCTTCGGACACGTGATACCTGGCCAAATTCTCTGCTATGTGGAGGAATAGAGGTCTGTGACCCGCTTCTTCTTTCACCTCCTTTCTGTCCCTGGGGAGTGATGCCTGCTGAGCTCAAGAGGCAGATCCTGGCAGCAGGCCAGCGACTGCTGAGGAGGGGAAAGCACTACCTTGCCTGACCCGTGGTGAGACACTAGCCAGTCTCGCTTCTGCTCCTTTGCTGAAGCGGCCATTTGCTGCCTCCCTGTGGGAAACTTTCCCTTCCTGCTGAAGCAGGGGGTGCACTGAGGAAAGCAGGCTCACTTCTCTTTTCCAGGGTGGGTTCTGGCTTGGTGCTTCACTCCCTAGCTTGCACTCGCTAAGCTTGCTTGGCATCTGGGGGCTTTTCCTATTTGAGAAGGTCAGTGGGTTAGACTAAGAGGGCAGAATACCTTTTCAGGACAGTCTTAATGTCTGCGTTCAAGCTGTTTCTGGTTACGCAAAGTGCTTTTTCTATCTCATCTGCCAGCATTGCAGGAAGAAGATATACAAGATTCCTGTCTAGGGCTCTGGGACAGAACTACAGCGGGAGAACTTGGCATTGTGTGAGCCATGGTGGCAATAGCTGCGTGGCCTCATGCTGTGCAGCTAAGTGATTTTCCTTTGTCCAGGGTAGAGGTGGCATTCAAAGACTGACAGGGGAATTAGCTATCTGGAGTGTTTCTTTGACTCAGGGAAGGGGGGCTTGCTTTCCCCAATTAATGCCTATGCTGAAAAGTACTCTTGAGGAAAGAATTACTTGGTCTCCTGGCTCTGTGATCCTCCCCTGATATCCACCCTGCCCCCATCTTGTGCTTTTTCTGTGCTTCTGAGGTGGTGCTGGATCCAGAGAGGTCATCTCTGCCTTACTTTTGCTTGGGAACTGGTCTCTTCCATACCTTCATACCCTTTTTTTGGATGACCTGGAAAGCTTTGAGTAACAACTTATATTGATGTCGCCTTTGAGTAGATGATCCAGAGTTGTGTATGCTGTGGTGAAATGCAGAATGCCTCTGAGGTGGGGGTTGTGAGGTTCTTGCTGAAATGATGCTGTAAAAAGTACTGCCAACAGCATGGCTTTCAGCTCAACTTTACATTAGACTTCAAAGGAGTTAATGGTATGTCCCATTGTCCGCTAACCGGTGTTGTGTGCTCTGTCTAGGTCTCTGTGCAGCACTTGTCTCCTGCTCAGGCTGTGCTTTGAGCCCATCATCTGAACAGGGGGTGGGATTTCATCTGTTTCTGATGGAGACATCACAAAAAAACTGTTGCTTCTCAAGCAGCAATTAGATTGAGGCACGTTGCCTGTGTTTGTCACAAAGCATTCAGCCGATGTTCTCACACAGTGCAGTCTTTGGGTAAGCTTCCAGATGACGTTGCCTCTGAAGCACTGAAGGGATCCTAGACTCTTAAGATTGTCTCTGCTCTTTCATAGCAGGCTGACGGGATTTCCAGGAAAAGTTATGTAGCTTTTGCATCTGCTGTTGTCTCTCTAGATTTGGCATCTCAAGTGGACTTGAGCCACTTCCTATTTGATGAAGGCTTTGTGTTATTAAAAGACATTAAGCCTTTAAAGGGCACAGCTATGACCTGTTTATGTACTTCACAGCCATAATTCATAAGTTGTAAGAGCATATATGTAGAACTTCCCTACGGCAAGGTCAACGCTGTTGCATACAGGGCTTGTTTGAATAGGGAGTGTCTAATGGCCTATGTTTTGTAAGAGAACCCAAACCAGCAATTTCGTACTTGCCTATACCAAAGGACACTTACTTTTTATAGCACTTCATTTAACATCTCTGCTCAGATACAGGATCAAAAAACCCTCAAATATTCTTTACTTACATCACTGCTTATGTGGACTGTGCTCTCAACTTAGTCCTTCGCTGAAGAATCATGTGCCTGCAGCGCTGTGTGGATATTTGTTCAGAAGTAGCTCTCTTCTCTTGGCCCTGTGGTATGTGCCTGGTGCAGTTCTGCCTTAGATTGTATAGATATTGCTGGCATCCGTCTTCAGCTGGCTGTGGATGTGTCAGTGATGGAACTGGTCTAGTCGTCATATAACTTCAGTAGTCTTGGCTGTCCAGGCAGCTTGGGCTTCTCGGTACGTGTGATGCCTGCCCAGTAATCCTCAGTCCTCTTGGATGGAGACCAACAGATGTTACCTTGGGAAGGTAACATCGCTTGAAGCAGTATGTGGCAACAGTTATTTCATAGAAAGCTTCCTGGCTGTGGTATGTGGTTAAGGTCAGATTATCTGAAAGCTGTTAGCTCCATGCTCCTGCCAGTCTCTGGCAGTCACATATAGGCCTCATGCTGCTCTTGGTTCCTGGGGAAAGCAAGACGCTCATGAAGCTAGTGCCCTGTAAAAATAAGCTCATTTTGAGTCATAGAGAATGACTGACCTGCCTTGCCTCTATCTCCACATTACACAGTGTGCTATTAGCGTAAAATGTTTCATTGTGGAACAACTACAGCTCAGCTGCTGTTTGTCAAGTCTCCTCTGATACCACAGGATCGGTCAGTAACTGCTATTTATATAGCACATCTGTTAAATTAATGCTCTCCCTTGCCAGTGCATATCCCAAATTCCAGGAGACAGGTTGAGTGACTGTTCCTCCTCAGACTTCTGGTTGGGATTGCTCTTCTCTGCCAAGTCGAGGGTAGCTACAGTCGGTGCTTGCTGGTTTGGTTTTTGTGTGGTATGCGGCCATGCAGGTAGCCATTTTACTGACATAATGCTGTGTAAGATGGTAGGAGTCTTTTAGAAAACCACTAGAGCAGTTTCTAGTTTCAGCTGAAAGCTGAAGGTCTAAGGATCTGTTCAGCTGTTCCTTCTGACGGGCAAAAGAGTAGAAATCGAATCCCTGTAGATGAAGATGGCCACCCAGAACAGGAGGCTCAACTGCCAGCTGTAATGAAAACCATCCATGGGGTATACTTGGCAGCTTATTTGAAATGTGGTACACTGCTCGCTTTGTGCACTTGCCTTCTGTTGTGGTGGCTTCCTCATGCTGAACCATAAAACGCGTACCCAGTGGGCACCGCTCCTGATGCCAAACGTGGCTTGGGACTCAGCACAGCAATCCAGCTGGTGTAAGTATCTTCTGTGAAATCCCTGCTCTTGCTTCTGGAAAGAACCCAACAGTTCTCTTCTTGGTTTGCAATACCACAGCTGTCATAAGGCACGGTGAGATGCTGTCGGATGATACCTCTTAGGCAGTGCAGGAAGGTCTTGCAGGGAAAACGAGCTGCTTGGATGCCGTAGTACCTGCTTGCAGGTAAAACTTTTGCCAAAACTTTTCCCTTCAGCTTTTTGGGGCTGGGTTAGCAATGATTCAGCACCGCACATGCTGCCACTCGCTGTGGTAACTTCTTAACGTTTGCTTTTAGGCCTCTCTGACTGGGAGAGCTGTTTGTTTTGTGGTACAGTTGTCTGAAATTCAAACTGTAGTAACGTTGAAGTTTTAATAATAGAACAGGCTGTCCTATCCACAAACCTCCATTTTCTAAAGAACTTGCTGTCTCGAGAGAGCAAAATGTGCTTGTTTTTGCTTCCCCCTTTCCCCCAAACAGCTTTCTGGCAGGCTGTAGGAGCAAGGTTGGAGCCCACCTGCAGTGGTTTAGGAGCAAAGTTGGAGCCCTGATCATCATCTTCTATCCTAGAGGTACCTAATGCTGGTACCTTCCAGGCCATGCTAAGTCTGAGCTAATTGCCAATTACTGGCAGGGCTGGCACAGTGTGAGTAGTAACCATAGTACCCAGACAGTGAAGTGTTTCTACCTTGCCAGAGGTTGGCACTTAATTGCCCCCTTGTTTCTTTGTCGTGTGTGGACAGGTGCCCTTAGTGCTTTTAATGGTTTTCTCCTCTCCAGTCCCTTGTGCGGTGGCACATGTCCTGCTGTCCTGGGGTCCAGGATGCCTGTTTCTTACAAAGCAAACATTTTGGAGCATTTTGGGTCTTGATGCACGTACTTGCATTACAATGGCAGCTCTTTGGCTGCTGTGCAGGCACTCCTTAGCCCAGAATAGGGACAGCAACTGTCTCTAGCTGCTTAAAACTTCCTGGCTCAGTTCAGTCTGAAAGCATTAGCTTCCAGCTGATCCAGTATAATTTGTCTTGGGTGCACTAAAACCGGGGCAGGGGAGAACCTCTTAGCAATGCTGCGTTTTGAAATAGGGATCCTGCTGAGCAGAATATAATCTGGAGCGCTTCGGGTCCATCCTTCCTGCAGGAGCACTGGGGATGATACAGGAAAGAACCAGCTCATCGCACGTTCGATCCCGAGCTGCCAGTGTGAGCACTGCCCTTAATCTAGATTGATTACTTAATTGTTCACTGTAACAATTCCGTAATGAAGTTCTGTCTGGCAGTGTGCTCGCTAGGGGATTTGTGGTTGGCAATGGCCTGCCAGGCAGCGAATGTCCCGTGTGCTTCATGCGCAGCGGAGCCTGTTGGTTTTAGAGGTCTGCTGTTGGGAAAGGCCCCTTTCGGGAGGTCGTAGTCAGCGTGATTTCCCCTACCTCGTTCCCAGAAGAAATGTACTCTAGAACCTGGTGCGCAGCTCATCTAGCAGCTGTGGAGGAGGCATGGGATTTTGCAGAAATACCTGTCGTCGTGTTCAGGCACAGTGGCTGCAAAGACCGATAGGAAACCTGGAAATTGTATTACTGTGCAGAATAACCTGGTTTTTTCTAAGTGTTTTTGAACAGCAGCTTTCTTAGAAACTCTTTGCTACTTTTTGTGGTGTTAGCAGATGAAACCACAGGGTTTTTTTAGACCTTGCCATCCTGCAGTAAGGTCACATACAGGTACAAGCTTGCTATGAGAGGGGAAAACCGCTCTTCTGTGGTAGGATAACAAGCTCTTGGTGGTGTGTGAGGGAGTTCTGCAGCCATCCTGGTCACTTGTGTGCGGATCTGCTTCAGCTGGTGTCCTGCTGGTCTCAACCTCTCTGGGACCGGATCTAATTTAGTGATCAGATCCTGACTGTGTGCTTGTTTAAGGAAGGAGGAGATGAGCAGGGGGTGCTGACTGTGACCTTCAATTAGCTGGCTGCCTAATGAACTGCTTGGTTGGGTGGATTAGCTGTACCCAGCAGGCGGCAGCAGCGGCATGCTGGCAGGGGCTGCCCCCCTTGGGGCGCTGGGTGCCCGGGGACACGGGGTGACAAGCCGGCTGATTCCTTGTGCTCCAGGCTCTAGCAGCCTGGCATGCCGTGAGGTGCTTGGGCTGCCGCTGCTCCCGTGGCAAGCTGCATGCCTGCTGTTTTACTGGATTCTGCAGGAATCAGTTAGTGCCCGAAATAGCTTTGGCTGAGTAAATAGTGGCAAAAGCACGTCAAACCCAAGAAATGCACTCGGTGTTGGTAACGGAAGGTGCTTTTGGATATAAATCCAGGCTGGAATTTGCTGAAGGGTTGGACCAAGCACAGTACTGTGCTGCGTTAAACTAGTTTGAGACTTAAATGAGGAAGAATGCATCAGCTAAGAGAACCTTTTCATTTATTTGGTTGCAGTAATAAATCATGAGGGCTTGTGAAGTCCACTGTATTACCTGGGGTAGGGTGCTTTGGGCAGGGTGTTCCTAAGGAACAGTGATTTGACTGACACATGTGACTCTGCCTTATAGATAAGACGCTGTGTGTAGTATAAATAATCACCAGTTATGGTGGCCCCTTCAAGGTGTGGGTTTGGTACAACCCAGCCGGCTCACGGTATGCAGAGCTGCGCTCCGGCCAGCGGCTCTGCTGATGCCAGTGTTTCTGGGGCAGTGGAACATAACACGAGGCCAGGGGCTGGGATTTGAGGGGTGGCTTGCATTTGAAAACTGAAGGTAGCTTTACAAGTGCTTTTTTACTGAAGAATTGGTCTTGGGAGGGCACACCCGGTCTTCCTCCTTGCTATTCCCACCTGCTCCCCTAGCTCGCTGTCTGCTCTTTCCCCTTTGTCCTCGATACAGGAAAAATTGCATGAAATCTCTTCCTAGCAGGAGAGCCATGGAGTGCCCAAGGGGCACAGCGGTCCCGTCTCCCACCTGCCACATTGGGATGCCCTTAGTTCGTGCAGCAAGTTAGGGGTGATGTGCAGAGCTTTCTAATCTCTGGGAAGTCTGGGAATCTCTTCTTTCAGAGGAAGAAATGAACTGCGTGAGCTTGCCTCAAGAGTGCTACTTTCAGAAAAGTCGGGAAGAGTTGCTTTCATTCTGATCGGCCTCTTACTCAAAGGAGCCTGCTGGGAATGATAGGCCATTATATCTCCCCTAAGGCTTGTGCCATTCACTGGGGTAGCTAACTGCTTTAATTGAGTGGTATATGGAGTATTCTTGGCTGGTGTGACCTGGAAGTCTGATAGCTGTCAGCATGGCTCAAAGCTCCTTCTGGGAATAACGTGTGCAAGTGTCTCTTTGCAACTTTCTTGATTAGTGTGTATGGGGATCTTGGATATTAAAACCAATTAGTTGTCTTTAAGGTCAGGGACTTATTTGACCTACCAGCATCCGTTTCAACTTGGCCTGAATTGAAGATCTTTGGAAGAGGGCTGTACAACTTTTGTAAAGAGGCTAATGAAATGATGCTTTTTAAAGCACTTCCCTGCTGTCTCTGTAGCCCAAACACTTCAGGCAGGACGCTAGTGTGTGACAAGCTGAAACAGCAGCAGGCAGGTACTGTGTTAGTCTTCTCCTACCGTAAGAAATGTAAAAGAGCAAAACCCATTTTTTTTTTTATGGCTGAAAAGCACTTTGTTGGTTCTCTGACTCAGAATCCAGAGTAGAGGTTTTTTCACAGAGCTTAGCTGGTTTGCCCTTGAGAGGGCTAGAGGACACAATGAAGTATTCGATTTTTATGCCATTACTCTAATGTGAAGTATGGTCTGGGTTAAATCTGAGACAATGCAGAAGCAGCACTTCAGACATCTGGGATACTTCAATGGCAAATGGGAGGTACCTGCTGGAAGGCAGACAGGAACTTCCCCGATTTTTGTTTTGGCTTTGGATGGATTTGAACCACGAAGCTGCTTTGGGGATTAAGACCTCTGCAGGATCCACCCCAAAGCCATAGGAAAAACGAATATCAAACTAACTTTTTTTCCATTTAATTTAAGCCAGTTCTGTGATTTGTGGGGTCTTATCTCTTGACTCCATGCCTTGGGGTTGATGCTTCTGAACTAGCAGGCATGTGCTTAAGCATGCTTTATTTAAAGCAGCTGCCAGAGTTAGTGAGGTTCTCTATAAAGCACAGTGCTAGTGGGAAACTAGAAGAGACTAACTGCTACGAAAGGATCCTTCCAGTTGAGTTTTCTGTGTTAATCTGAGGAAAACAGTCTTAAAACAGCACTGGGGCTGGCTAGTGCTCCAGCTGTCTGAGAACAAATGGAACGGACTTAAAAATGTCCTTAAAGTATGTGGCTGCATTGTTTTAAATAATCTCTGCTGGGGGCTGCTTACGTGCCTTTAGCTTGCAGCCCTTAGCCTGTACATATGTTCTTTTTTCCAGAGTAGTATCCCAGGTTAAACGAGCAGCTTTTGGAGGACTTGCTTGGTGGTGCCTAACCTGAACACTTGGTTATGGAGTCAAATCCTCTGAAGAGCCTGTTTTGTTTTCTTTTTCTCTTCCATTATTGTCCAGCAGAAGGGGAATTACTCTGATAACAGTGAAGTGAAGCATCCTTGGAGGGGGAGGGAGGAGAGACAGCTGCGTGCATGGAATATGGTATGAATACACTTGTTGCTTTGCCTGGTGGCTGCTCACAACCCCTCTTTTTTCCTTTCTCAGCAATGGTACCAGCATGATATCGTTGATCATTCCCCCCAAAGACCAGATTTCGCGAGTGGCAAAAATGTTAGCGGATGAGTTTGGCACCGCCTCCAACATTAAGTCTCGAGTGAATCGCCTTTCAGTACTGGGAGCCATTACATCTGTACAGCAAAGACTGAAACTCTATAACAAAGGTAACTTCTAGCTTGTATGGATGTTGGCAAACTTCCCTTACTTGGAAGCAGCCTTTAAGTTCCTGCATTATGCAGTTTTCTGCTAATCAAATCTGTTGGCCTGCGCTGCTGTTTTGCACTGATATTCCAGGTATGTTGCCCATGGATGGCTACTTCAGGGGTAGACCTTGGGACTAGAATAGTAAGATGGTCCTTGTCTTTAATAAGCGGGCTCATGATTCTGTCCTTAGCAGTGCTGACTCTTCTAAACTTGGCCAGCCTTAAGAGCTATTCCACCATAGTTCATTTGCATTAAACTAGTGGTTTTCCATCAAGCGGAAATTTATGTATGCCTTATGCATGCCACTATGCAGCTACCATCATTTTGGGAGGAAACAGACCCAGGCCGTCTAAAATGAGTACTGGAAAAGGGTTCGTCGTTACTGTCTTTACACTGGCAAGTGGCCTTTATTGAGACGGTCAGTCTATAAGTTGCTTTATAAGAACTATGAAAGCTTCACGGGGATGTTCAGTCTTTTTCTGGATTCTATGAGCTTGCAAGCTCATGGGTTTAGCAGACAGGTGCAAGTTCTTGCAGCTTTGTTGCAAGTCTTTCCATCGGTGGTACCTTTAGCTTCCTGCTCCAAGCTGTTCAGTATAGGTGCACTAAATTAGTTTGTTTTCCATTGTAGAGATCTGAGAGGGAATGAGGTGGGGGAAATGGAAAGTAAAAATCTTGGGAGCTTCAGTTTCAACTCTGCCTTAAGTCTCAAGGCCTAGTAGTTAGTTTTTGATGGGTACAGCTTGCAATATTTCTTAGTGATCTAAAATTGCATTGTGTCCTTTATAGTACCTCCAAATGGTCTGGTTGTTTACTGTGGAACAATTGTGACAGAAGAAGGAAAAGAGAAGAAAGTCAACATTGACTTTGAACCTTTCAAACCAATCAATACGTCGTTGTATTTGTGTGACAACAAATTCCACACAGAGGTAAGAAGTCTCCTATTGCCTGCTGGTCTTGCAGTAGTCAAAGTCAGACTGCTTTGCTAGACTCACTGGAACAATCCTTGGTGTGCTTGAGCCCACAGGCTGTAGAACAGCAGGCTTTAATTAAGACATCCTGCTGGTGAAGCCACCGAATGGCCTGTGACTGGCTAGTATTCAGAAATGTGTGATATTTGCTGAAAGGAGTTGAGATATTGTCCAGCTCCTACTGCAGCTGACTTTATGGCCCAGCTAGTAACTGCTGAGTTTGTGTAACCCACAGACGTAAGCTTTTCTCTGTAACTAGAGGCAGGTTTTTTTCTTAACCTTAGAGGTCCATAGATCTTATTCCAAGCCAGGCCTTAAAGTAATGCCAAGATAATATTAGTGTTGCCAGTCTTGATATCAGATATGTTAACTGAGACCCTTGATGGAGAACTGGCATGTGCCTAATCTGTCTGGGGTAAAGTGGGATTATTTTTATCCAACATCTACTTATCTTAGTTAAATGAATGGTTTGAGGCATATTGAAAGTAATGTGGATTACACTAGTCTTGACTGCATGAAGTCAGTTTATTGCGTCTAAGTCTGTTTTGGCTCTGTTCGCAGTTGCAGAGGTCTCAATATTTGTAGTAGATGACTGACTGCCTTTCACATCCGTGGCGTTCACCACGATAAATGTGTGGACTGAGACTTAACTGTCTGTCACCAAACCCATATGACATGGGCTTGGCAGGCCCTTCAGTGATGTAGTTCTTGTTTGTTTGGGTTTTTGGAGATCTGATCCATGACTGAGTTTCCAAGGGTAGGAGGAGCACAGGAAGGAAAGGTATGCTTGTTGCACAGGTGAGGTACATCTCTATTATTCTGTCTCCCCACCAAGGATGAAATCCCAATACATCTTTGACCTACCAGGAATAACAAAACTGTGCACAGGTACAGCTCTTGAGTTCTGCTGAGCCCACGGGTCCATAGGCAACTGAAAGCAAGAGGTAAATGAGAGAATTCAGGAGAGAGCCAGAGGTGCAAAGCCAAGGGAGGCGTTGGTCCCTGCAGTTGTTGGCAGTGGGTGAACAGTGGTGGGTTGCCTCCTGCCCTATCAGGAAAGGGATTCGTTTGGGCTTGGCTGCAGCTACTGCCTCGGGGCGCTGATTCAATGCAAAAAAAAGTAGCTGCTGCCCAGTGGGCTGTTCCCGGGAGGCAGCTGTAAATACGCTCTTGCTGGTGTGTAGCATTGCTCAGCAAGAGAGTGGCAATAACTTGAGAGGAATTTGTGGTAATTGCTGCTACTGGTGATGTGATTACTAACAGCACCTTTCTCCATGGGCTCTTTGCTCTCCTGTGTCTCTGAGTATGTGATCATTTTACTTGGTATTGTCTGCACTGCAGAATCAAATCTACCTGTAAAAGCCTACTGTATGCTATCTTGGGCAATGAGATAATGTTAGCACTGAAGCCTTGATTTGTCTATATCTCATTTGGTTGTAGAGCTGTGCTTTTAACCCAGTGGTTCCCCCCAGCATGCAACTAGAACTCAACAGCCAGGTCATCTGGCTCGGTACATCAACAGGTTTCCTATGAAAGTGAGGGCACGTCAAGGAGCAGAAAAAGGACGTGATCTTCACCTCTAGGCTGAAGCTGCAAAGAGGAAACTCAGCCCAGGCTGGAGGAACAGAATAAAAGCAATAGTCCCTTTTTTGTGCTTGATAGGTCAAACAGTGGAATTGCTGACATCGAACTAATGAAGGGGAAACTGAGGGAATCGCTGATCACTGGATACTTTGTTCTTGATTCCCTCTTATTTTAATAATCAGAGCTGTAGTCATCTGCTGCCTGGCAAGAGTATCTGATAAGATTTCCTCTAGATATTTTATTGCCTGTGTGAAACCGAAGTAACTTCCCAAGAGGGATATGAACCCTGACGTGTGTCTGAAGGGTAGGATTTACAATGACTTATTTTGATACCTTGGCTGGAGCATTCATTCCAGTCACACGATTTGCTTGGCTCTGTCCCAGTTAAATAGATTGCAATGTAATATGCCATTTCCTCCTCTCATTCATCCTACTGCTGAGGAATTAATACAGAATATTTATTTTGGCCAGTAGATTCCATTAAACCTTAGTGTCTGTTTCTTTTAAGCTTGAAAGCTGTAGACTTGGTTGTGTGGATTTTGGATAAAGATGACTGATGGTTTTTATTCTTTCCATTCAGCCCAATAATCAAGCTGGCAGGCATGCCGGCAGTTAAAGGTCCTGTGCAGTAAACCGACACCATCACTCTTTCAGTATTAAACTGGTGACTTAAAACAATCTGGAATTTGACAAGTTCTCCGTCCTGCTGATGTGGTTTTGCCAGCCAGAAAGAGGATTCTTGCTATTACTTTTATTGGGCATGTATAAGTGAACAGCAGCACGTGTGTGTGTGCTGAATGTGCCTAGCTGCTCAGGCTGCCCTTGAAGGAACGGTAGCCGACAGATTCTCTCGAAAAAGGAGTCTGGAGTTTGGGCAGTTGTGGATGTCCCACACCACCAGAACCAGGGCTGGGCAGGAAATTGGACAAAAGTAACTCAAAAGCCTTGATACTAAGCAGTGCTTTAGTTGTTAGTCAAATGACCTTACAGGATTAATTTAGCTACCTTCTTTAAAGGGAAGAAAATTGAAGGATAACTTCATTTTCCAGCAAATATTACGGCTGTCTTCTCTATAGCCAGTTATGCACAGGACAATTATTGCTGCTGTTACTTAATTTGGCTTTGTAATGCTGAATTTGTCATAACCACTGTAGATTTCATCGTTCTACCTTTGGGACTTCTTGAAGTCAGCAGGTGCAGCAAACCAGTATTTGTGGTAGTTGGCAAGATGAAAGCTGGTCTGTGTTGGTGCTTTGTAGTGTAAAACTGACTGACCAGCGAACAAAGCAAGGTCTGCTTTCCTGGCTGGAATGCTAGGAAAATTACTCTTCCAGCTTTGCCAACCGGAGAGGTGATGCAGCCTTGTAGAGGTGTGATCTGTTTCACTTAACACTTTCCTGAGCCGATCTTTAGGGTTTTGCTATTACACCTGCCTGTGATGTCATATGATGAACTGGTAATGCTGTGACAAGAGCTATCGAGCTTAAATATTAGTTTTCTTTCTGCTCTTGGCAGCATTGTGTGAGATAGTAATCGGGGTAGTCTCAGCTCCTGAATCTGCTGCTCTTCTTCTAGTGTATTTGTAAAAATAGCAGTGGCCACCTACGGAACTAAAATTTATTGAGGTGTGTTGTGTCTGGTAGCCTTTCTGAACCACGGTCCTTAATAAGCTGGTGCTTACTGCTGACAACATCGTTTTCTGTTCCAGGCTCTTACGGCGCTGCTTTCCGACGACAGCAAGTTTGGCTTTATTGTAATAGATGGTAGCGGTGCACTCTTTGGAACTCTTCAAGGAAACACAAGAGAAGTCCTGCACAAATTCACTGTGGATCTTCCAAAGAAGCATGGTAACGCACTAGTCTATCTCTAGACTGCAGCAGAATATCGTGGGGTGGGATGTGAGGGTAGAAGCAGGGAACTTGGCCTGTAGGTGTTTAGCTCTACTCAATTCTTTGCTCCCCTGAAATCTGACAGCAAAGCCTCTAGTCTGAGCCTTCTGTCAAAATTAATGAATCGCAGTAATGTGCGGTTGATCTTCTTAAAGTGGCTCTTCTTATTTTTTGGCCTATGTGACCCTTTACTTGGTTTTGGGACAGTCTTAACTAAATATTACTAGCAGAAGTAGTAATACCACTTGGTAGCGTCTTTAAAATTTGCATCTGATGGTGTTGCATGTAAACCACAGTGAAAAGCAACAAGCTATTCCTTGCAAGAAGCACAGAAGTCTAATGGAGCCAGCAAAATTCTAGTTCCATTATATGACGCTGTATTGTCGTGAGCCACTGATGAATTCAGCAAATTGTCTGTTAGCTACTCCTGGTTTACTGTCCTTCTCTGTACATTAGGGTGGGACAAAATGAAATAGAAACGTCTCCCCCAGTAAGTTTCTGCAGCGGAGGCTGCATTGCATCAGCAAGAAAAGTGTGTGAGGCAGCGTAACAAAGGAAACTGCTTTTAATGCAGGTACAGGACATAGAAAATGCGCACAGATGCTTAAAATTTCTGTAGAGAGTTGCGAGTCTGTATTAAAAAAAAAAAAAACCAAACAACCAAGCCCCTACATATTGCCCACTGTGGGATACATGGGGAAGAATCTCCTGCTGTGAATGAACCTGCTTTCTTCACTTGCTGTTTCAATGAGTGCCCCTGGCTCTGCTTGTGGCAGACTGATTCTGAAAGCTGCATCTGCCCTTGGCTTCAGTTATTCGGGGCCCGGTTGGGACCACATACTAATAATCTTCCTGAAATGAAATGACTTCCAAATTGCTGCCTCACATCTGTTCTCTCGTAAAGGTAGAGGAGGTCAGTCTGCCTTGCGTTTTGCTCGTTTGAGAATGGAAAAACGACACAACTATGTAAGGAAGGTAGCAGAGACGGCTGTGCAACTGTTCATTTCTGGCGACAAGGTGAACGTGGCTGGTCTCGTTTTAGCTGGATCAGCTGACTTCAAAACTGAATTAAGTCAATCTGACATGTTTGATCAGGTGAGTGGCCTTTTCTGAGCAAAGCCCAAATGTTTAAGCTGTCAGTAGTAACATGGTGATATTAGTAGTAGCTCTGGTATAAGATGCATGTCAGGAGCAATGTAACTTTGTTTGTCTTAAGTGATTTGATCAAAACTAAAAATCTGATGTATCCTAGAGAGGTCTCGTCTCCCTTTCCTAATATCTCCTGCAAGGAGGTAAGATCTCCTTTTCTTAGTAACAGTGCTAATAAGAAATCTGTCCTCCCCGGTTTGGAACTGGCGTTCATGTTCTTTGTGTTCCCAAATCTAAAGTAGAAGCTTTATTGGAATTAAACTCCACTAAACCTAATCTCTGTGGCCCTGTTGCCTGAAAATTGTACTTCAATATTAAGCATTCAGAGGTCCCTCTGCCTCAGAACCTCTGCTTGCAAGTGAAGCAAAATAGATTAATGCTGTGACTCTTGCCAGGTACGAATTCTTGTGGCATTAGGAAGTAGTCTTGTGGCAGTGCTGTGTAATAGACTTTTTCATGCCTCCTTTTTTCTTGTTTAGCGGTTGCAATCCAAAGTGCTGAAACTAGTTGACATTTCATATGGAGGAGAAAATGGGTTCAATCAAGCAATTGAGTTGTCAACTGAGGTCCTCTCCAATGTGAAATTCATTCAAGAGAAGAAACTAATAGGTATGTGACCACATGCTCAGCATTCTCCTGAGCCAGATATGCTTGCTTGAATGTGCTGATCTTGCTTAAGACCTCCTGGTAATGCCTTTGTGTGCTGCCTCAGCCCTGCGATGCTTTCTGAGTTGAGCAGAGCGTGACTTGTAGTGATTCTTTCTGTTACCTGGACACCTTCTCAAATGCTGCAGGACTTAATGAGACTTTAAGGAGTAGATTTTTTTTGTTGGTTTTTTTCCCCCACCAAACTTCTTGGATCTTCTCTGTTTATGTTTTCATCAGAGATCGCCTTAGTTTCAGGCCTTCTGGTGACATTTGGATGGGAGGGGAAAAAATACCTCCTCAGATTGTTTGCATTTTCAGCAAGATGAGAGTTAAGATTTATTTTGTTTTAAGATGGCAGTAGAAGTGATCCCTTGTTTGACTGTCAGCAGACACATGTTGCTAATTTGAAAGCACAGGAGGGCAATAGTAACAGTAGCTACCTTACACTGAAAAGAGTGAAGTTAAATAGTGCCTGCTGGTGGGTTAGTCCCATTGATTGTTTCATAGCGCAGGTAAGCCTTTCAATGGAGCGAGATTCCTGATGGCGCAGTGTTTGATGGAGTTGACTTTCTGCCAATGAATGTTCTAAGTTACATGCTTTGACATGCTACCGTATCCCTTGCTTCCTTCAGCAGCATTGCAGTCTCCTTTTCCAGTTTCTGCTTGCATTCAAATCGGGCTTGTGAAAAACCCACGTGGCATGATCAGTGTTCGTGACAATCTCTTTCTTTGTATCCTGGCTGCAGGACGATACTTCGACGAAATCAGTCAGGACACGGGGAAGTACTGTTTTGGCGTTGAAGATACACTAAAAGCTTTGGAAATGGGAGCAGTAGAGATTCTGATAGTCTATGAAAATTTGGATATAATGAGATACGTTCTGCACTGCCAAGGCACGGAGGGTAGGTAGCGCTTCTGTGAGACTGAAGGTCCATGAGGGTTTAACACCTAAGCTGTCTCACTTAGAAAGATTACGCTGGAGGAACTCCCTAAGTAGATCTTGAAGGACTTGCTCAAGGGGATGATGTGTAGGCAGGTCACTAACTTGCAGCTTCCCAGGTACTCTGGGGGAAAAGTCTGCAACTAGCAAGCTTCCACTGTAGAGAAAGAATTGCAGGGCTGGGGTGGCAGTTTGTCACAGAGCTAGCATGACACCTGCCTTTCAGTTGTGTAAGTATAAATGTGATACCAGTGCATTCTAGAGGGGAGACTGACTTCACCCTTACGGCCAGAAGCATAATTCTGACTGACTGTAGACAAACCGTATGCCTACAGCAGGACCTCTGCCTTTTTTGATTTTGGCACTACAGTTATTCTCTACTGGTGTGCCCTGTTTGGTTTCTAGAGCTTTGGCTAGAAAGAAAGGCAGTGTCAGTGACCAAACCCTCTGTGTTGTAATTGCTGGCTGTTGTCAGTCTCTTGCTGTCTTTAACCTGCATCTAGTAGTCTATTCTAACCTAATATTTTTTTTTTTCCCTCTCCCTTCTCAGAGGAGAAGATCCTGTATTTGACACCAGAGCAAGAGAAGGATAAATCCCACTTCACAGATAAAGAGGTATTTCAGCTTTGGGGCTCGTAGATTTATTCTCAGTGTACTGGTGCAGCATTCTGAATATCTGAGCTGAGCTTGTCACGAGCACGTGAGCATGATGACCTTTCTGGCACTCAGATGAGAATTCAAGATGGTAGCCTGTGGCTCTTCCTACCTTCAATGTAACCCCTGGATTCTAGACTTGCTTTTCTCCAGTCTTTCCTGCTGCCAATTCCAAGGTTGTGTAAATGAGTTGAAGTGACAGGCAATACGGGGTCTTTGACCACCATCAAACCATCTGCTAGAAGAGTTTGGTAGCCACCATGCAACATGCAGGCTAAGGTCCCAAACCGTTAACTCCCTGCTTCCTGTGCACTGATTTGGTCAATACAAAACAACTGTGAGGCTAGAAACTATCACATGGATTTAAGTGCAAGGGAGTGTTTGCTTCTAGATATATTTGAAATGTGGATCTGTCATTCACTGCCTGTGAGTAGTTTCTTGCCTGTGCACGTCAAAAAAAACCCCGATGGGGTGGGGGGGTCTGCATCACCCTGCCGAGTAAGCTGGGCAAAAAGGTCTGTCCCTTGCAAAAAGGGGGGTCATCTCTGTCTCATGTTAGGACTGCTGGGGAGCCATTTCCAGCTGCTTTCCCTCCTGGTGGGGTAATTTCTAATTCCTTCTGCACACGGAAGGTTTACAATGTTATCTGCAATGATGTAGTGTTTCTATGCCAATAATCACTTGACCTTCTACTTATAAAACTATGTTTTTGCCTCTGTATTTGCATAGATCAGTATTTCCTAGAGTAAACAGTGCTGGGTTCGATGAGTGGCGATGGACAGTTTGCAGGGTATAAAGGAAATCTGAAGAAACAGGGAAAACTAGGAGTGTAGCATGAAGTGACAGTTGAGCACAAGAATAAATGAGGCATTTTCTCTCCCGCTTCTGCACTAACTTCTGTAGTACGGAGGCCCAAACCAAGGCCTGTCAGTATTTAATTTCTTAGCACCAGGAGTCTTCTGCTTGTGCCAGCACTTGTCTGATACAGATGTGTCAGGAATGCCTACCACCCGGACCCTGGCAAGTGTGTCGGGCTGCTCCAGCCTGCGGAGCATGAAGGCTGGTGTCTCTGTCTTAAGACTGAAAAGACAGTGGTGGTGTTTAAGCCAAAGACAACTTTTGGTATGAATTTTCTCAATACCTAACATGCAGTGACCATAACACTTTTTTATTATTTTTTTCTCCCCCTCAAATGTCTACATAGACTGGCCAGGAACATGAACTGATAGAAAGTATGCCCCTTCTGGAGTGGTTTGCAAACAACTACAAGAAATTTGGAGCAACATTGGAAATTGTTACAGACAAATCACAGGAAGGATCCCAATTTGTGAAAGGATTTGGAGGAATTGGAGGTAAACTGCAAGAGAGAAATGTGTTTGTCTTTTTTTAATGGTTGATTTGATAACCTGGTGCCAACACAAGTGGGATTAATCTTACTCCTATTAGTCATGAGACCAGTTCAAGAAACTGTCATGTTCATCAGGGATCTCCAGGTGAATTCATTCCATATTCAGCAAGGTGCTGCTGCATGTTAGGCGGCTGTTGCTTTCTGACTGTGTTCCTCAGATCCCTTTGTCCTTCAGAGTGCTCAGAGGGTGGACTGTCCTTTCCAGCTGCTGAATTTCAGAAGGGCTGTGAACTGCTTCACTCTGTCTCTGCGCAGTTGTTGTTTTGTGGCAGACCATGCCCTGCTGTGTAGAAGCGGTGTATGACAAACACCAGCCTAGTTTCTGAAGCAGTTGGATATCTGTTACTCATCTCTCAGAACTTCCCTGTAGTTTGCTCCCCGCTTTTCCGCTTCTTTTCAAAATAAAAGTATTTTTAGCCCAACTTCATGGAGAAATGAGGCTTCTGAAATCCTTCAGTCCTTCTCTTGAGCTCACTGACCAGTTTCAGCAAAGTCTGGCAGAGATGCAGATAGCTCATGTGCTTCAGTCTGACAAACATCCGTAGCAGGGTAGAGCAAAACCACCTGCCGTGCACCTTGTTCTCCCCAGACGAGGGATTCCAGGACAAAGCTGTTGCTTATTTGCTGATAAGCCAACTGCTACCACTTGCTGTGTTTAGGTTGATGGATGTAAAACAGAGATGAGTGTACTGTAAAGAGGAATTTCTAGGGGCCAGAGAACACCAATCAGAAGGAAACAAGCTTGAATTGTTTGCCTACATAAGGAGCAACAGGTTTCTAAGTTTTCAGGGTTTGCAATTCCAGGAGTCCTTCCTGTCCTGCCAGATCCAGCTTCTTTGCATGGTGGGATATTCTTTGCTACCATGCTCCAGTCCCTGTAGACTTGAAAGGAAATAAATACTCCTTGAATACCCTTCATCTAAGTAAATGTTTTCAGGGATAAAGGCTTCCCAGAAACCCAGGTTGGTGTTTGGGGTGGGAAGAGTCCAGGAAGACAGCCACTAAATACTGCCTTTACTCCATTGTAAAAGTTACTTCTGTGCCAGCTGCCTTCTGAATTTAACTGATAGGCCTTCGTCTGAGCAGTTATATTAGGACAAATGATCTGTTACTGGTATTTTTTTGGAGATACAGTCCTCCTAGAATAGGCTCAGCTTTTCCAGAAGAAAGCTGGCCTATGCTGGGCAGGTAGGTATTTCTTCCTTTTGGCAATAAATGACGTCAGGCTGGAACGTGGATGTGGCATTTTCACTCCAGCTGCACGTCTGCTGTCAATCATCAGTTTGAGCCTAACTCGCAACACAAGTGCTAAGTCAGCTTCTGAAAATTTAGTTGAGAAACCCTTGATGCGCAGACAGGGCTCAGTAAACTGTTCAAAATGCCTTTCTAGCTCTCTTTGAATTTTGAAGAAGCTAAAGCATGTTGTTTTTACCAGGTATCTTGCGGTACCGAGTGGACTTCCAGGGAATGGAATACCAAGGAGGAGACGATGAATTTTTTGACCTTGATGACTACTAGGTAGTCGACCTGGGTCCGGCAAAACGTGCCTCGCCCCTCCAGCATCCAACCCAAGGAGCAAACTCATGGTGGAAAACACAACAGATCCCTGCCTTAGAATTGGAACATTTCCAGAACTTGATCCACAAGCATTGGATTTAAAAAAGCAAAACCCTACACTTTGATTTGTCATAGTGTCAGTACAGCAGCAAACTACTAAGTTCCTATATGCCACTTTGGACTAATTTAAAAAGAATCCCAGTTTTTACTTTTACTCAATGGTGAAATTGGTTGCTCTTGTATTTTATGAAAATGATTTTTTTAACCTTCATGATACATTAACTGCTGTAAACCTCTTCCTTCAAAAATTAATAGAAGTAAGATCCTACTGGTTTGTTTCTTTTTACTTTGATTGGAGAAATCAACCGCTGCATTTTGCAGCAACGTGACCCATTTACATGGCATTCTCAGCTTAGACTGCAGAAGAAGAAATGTAAGAAAATTGGAGCCATTCATTCCCTTCAAAAGAATGAGAAGGCACTTACCTAGAGTGCTAGCTTATAATGCGTGGCTTGCAAATTCAGATGGTTTGGGGAGGCTTACCGGCCAAACGTGCTTTAATCTATTTGCAGAAGCACTGCTCTTACAAACTAGGAAATGCACTTCATTGATTGCAATGAAAATGCTGCTGAAGTCTTGGGCTTAATTTGGATTTGAGCAGTGCAGCCTTCAGGATTATTATTTTTTTTTTCAGTCTTGACAAAAATAAACGTACAATTTAAGTGAAGTAAGGTACACTTTGCTTTGTTTTGTTCCTCAGTAAGATTTTCTTTTTGCTTTAGGACTGCATAAGGTTTCCTTGATTATGTGAATTTGAACCCACAGTTCTTTAATGGAAGCGGGTATTTTACAGGAATAATTAGCGTGTGGAGTCCTTGACTGAAACCTTAGTACTGGTGCATTTGGAGCATTTGATACTAATACGTTGACCGTTCGCACAACCCACTGGGGACGTCCATCTCCCAGCACTAAGGCAGTCTGTTGTACTGGCTCACAAGCGTCCTGTAAACCTGATGCTGAACTCTAATGCGCCCTTAATGGGTTAAAACTTCTGGTTGCATCAAGACTCAAGAAAGCTTTTTGTCATGCCTGCTATATAGGATGCATTTCAACCTACTAGAAATGGCGGAGGGTTTTTCAGATGGTCTTGCAGGCAGAGGGTGAAGTGAACACTGGCACGAGATAATGCACAAGTCTTGCTTCTTTTTTGGGGGGTTACTGGGTTCGCTGACGGGCACTCTGACGTCGCGGTGCCCGCTGGTTCTGTTCTTCACTGGCTCTGTCACTCCTGGTGCATTGGTCAAAAGCAGCTTCTGTTCCAAGTTGCATACCTGCCTATTTTTCCGATAATCCTGTTTCACTTGAACGGAGGGGGAGCTTGTCTTAAAATTTCTGCCGTGCTGTTCTTTGAGGTCCAAAATTACTGTCATTGTGAGCAATACAATTTGTAACCCTGGTTTATAACCTGGCAGATGGCTTTGCTGTCGTTTTCCCATCGAAGCTGGAATCTCTCACGGAAGGTGTGACTGGGTCCGCCATAGATTTGCGCAAACCCAGGTTTGAGCACGTTTGCGGTCTTCACAGCGGTATGTTCTGGATTTTGCCATTGTAAATGGGTCTAATGTGACATGACAAGACCAGAAAAATTGGATGTAAATTTACATTTTGAATATACTGCTTGTTGTTTCACATGATACATTAGGGTATGCAGCTCCTTTTTGTAGTTTTTATTTTTACTATTTAAGTTTGGAAATGATGCCAAATTTTTGTATTTCTTTAATCAATGTGTTCTCTTCAGTGATATATATTGCATTATATATTGATGTGTATATCAATATATACTGATATGTATTACACTTACACATACAAACACGTTAAACGGGGGTGAAAAATCCTAGCCTTCGCATACTATATAGCCTCTGCAGAGAGATCCCAAGCAGTGATATCTTGGTGTTGTGATGTACAGAAATGGAGAAGAGTATTAAACCATATTTAAGAATATAGTACGGACTCCTGATTTATTTTCTTTAGTCCAGGAAACACCTGCTTTACTCGCAGCTCGGTGCCTTCTTCAGGTCAGTACTTGAGTTTTGAGGTAGGTGTTTCGCAGTTGGGCTTGAACATCGTGTTTCTTCATCACACTGAGTTGCTCTTTTAAGCTGTAACAGAAATCTAACTTCAGAAGGGGGGGGAACCCAACAACCGAAGTTCGAAGAAGGCTGTGCTGTGAGTGTTACCTAAGGTGGTCTCTGAACAACTGAGGCAGCTGAAAAACACCCTGCAGATGCAGAAACCTGCCCTTAATCCAGGCGCAGAACACTTGGGCATTTTTTTTAAGAAGCCTTTTCTACCCTGCCTCTCAGTGCGCGACAGATCCGGATCAGAAGTGTACTTGCTGCGTGGGCCTGCGGCCTCCGGTTTCTGCTGTGTCGGAGCTAGAAGCAGGGATGACTTTCCCAGAGAGGACCTGCCTCCTTCCCAAGCTGGGAAGGCGATATGTAAAAGACATCATTAATATCAGGAATTTTAATGGGTGCTTTAAATCACCTGCCAGCTGGTCTTGCCTAGCAGTGATTCTCTGGCTGAAGCTGAGCACCCACCTTCTCGTGCCCCAGTACCCGAACAGAGCAGGATCTGTGCCGTGTAGCTGTCTGCCCGTTGCCGTTACATGCAGGCTCCCACAGCAAGAGGTCTTCCTGGGAGCTTGGGCAGACTTCAGGTTTTGTACTCGCTGCCTCACCGTGTCTGTGATCGGCAGTTGTAGCAGACAGGAGAGCACGGCTCACAGTCCTCGGGTCTCCGGATAGCAGGAGTTTTGGAGATGTGATGTTTCTGCTGGAGCAGAAATAAAAATGATGCACCAAACCACTCGGCAGCATGCATCTTGTGCTGTCTACAACCTCGGTACAGAGAACTGATCGCTATTCAGCTCCTGCTGCAGATAAAAGCATCAAGCTGAGATCAGCACAAAATATAAAAATAAAATAATCCCATCAGTCAGCATATGTCCCAGGAGAAGCTATTGCTTGCAGAAAACTACCCATGCAGTCCCACCCGTTGGTGTAACCAGGCATGTGGATGTACATTGTTTTCAAAAAAACCCAGAAATGTTTCTCGGTTAACGCTTTACTGGCAGCAACAGCAAACCTGGTTTCTGCTTTTCAGTTTTGCATTCCCAGGGAAGAGGCGGAGCAGCGAAGCCCTGCTGCTGTGGAGGGATGCCTGAGAGCTCTCTAGTTCAGTGTCACAAATGCTCCATGCCAGACAGGCTTGGAAGCTGCTATTTCCTCACGTACTAATCTTCTTGTCTGGCTCTCGTGTCTCTTCCCCTTCACGTTTCAGTGAGAAAACACAAGTGTGTCTAGTCGGCAGAGCAGCCGCGGAGCCGTGTGCTGCTGGGGTCCCCTCTGTGCGCGCCTCTGGTCCCCTCCGGCTGGCTGGCTGCGAAGGTGCTCGCGTCTGTAACTCCTCCCAGCGCTTCACAGTTACCGAAAGAGGAGGCCACTGGAGAGAGACGTGGTGAAACTATTTTCTTCCTTGTAGCTGCCAAAATAAGGTCGCTGGGTCCCTGTAACCCTTCAGAAAGCAGTTTCTGTTGCAGGCTTGCTTTTGTCCCGGTTGCAGGGGTCTGTGTCAGCACTCAGATTGTCTCGTATTTGAAAGCGCTGATTTGCAGTCGTCTTTTTTTCACATCAGATATTGCAGAGCTTCGGGTGGGTTCTTCCTGCCGTATAAACACGAGCATCACCTTGCAGTGCTCTCATCCGGGAGACCTGGCCGCCTTCAGCACGCTGGATTGCTGCAACGTGGAATGTGGAAGGGGATTCGGTGGGGTCAAGTTTGCGCGCTTTCAGACACAAGTGATCAGAGGATGCAGGTTTGTATTTGAAAGCTAGGCAGGATGGCTCTCCGCGTGCCTGCTGTACTGTGGGCTGTTAAATAATTATTTCCCCGGAAGGGATCTAATCTTGATTAGCTGGAATCAAGAGAATAAATAAAGTGTCGTTTCCAGTATGTCGCGTGGAGCTGCTTCCGTGCGCCTCAGAGAGGTTTAAAGCGTGCCCCGAGGGTCCCGTCCCTGTGCCGTTCCGCCTGCCCCGCTGCACACCCGCGCTTGGAAGCGGCGTGCCGCTGGGCACGCACTGCCGCAGCCGGCTGCGAGGACGGTCGCGTGAGCGGTTGTAGCAGATGATCAGCTTCTGCTTGCTGTCTGAATGCAATTTTTTTCTCGTGCCAAAGGGCTTCAGCTCTTCTAAACGCTTCAGCTGCACGTACCTTACACCCTCGGTAATACCCGCTGAATTTTTATTTTATGTATAGTAAGTCCATGCTGCTCTTACTGCATTCCCCTGTTTGGTTTTAAGCTGGCATCGCGTGCTCAGATATTCTGATAATGCTTTTTTTAAACACTACTTTTTGTATAGCTGTAATTAAAGACAGAATTTGCCCTTTATAACTTGTTATTTCGGGAGCTGGAGCCTGGCCTGCGCTGTTGTTGCTAGCAGGCTACAAATGCCATTGTCCTGGGAAGCCGAGCGCAGCCGGCGGCGCTGAAAGGCAGCTCTGGAATTTCACTCGGCTATTTTTAGTTGGTGGTGAAAAATTGCACTTCCAACACTTTTGAGTCTTTCTCAGTGCTTAAATAAATCAAAGGGCAAATCCTGACTTCTCGCTAACGAGCGGGACGAGGAGGTGACCCGAAGCTACTGCGGAGGCTGAGCTGGTGAAAAGGTGACGTGTGGGTGGGGGGGACGAGCCCCAGCTCTGCCCGGCTGGTCGCTGCCTTGCTGGGAAGGGGCTGCGAGGGTGGTAGGTCATCGCTGCACAGCCATAGCCACCGGCCTGTCCCGCTTTATGTAGGTGGTCCGTGGCCGTTGCTATGCTGGGGTGGCTCCTGGCTCCTTGCTCTTCTCCCCGTGCCCCTTTCGGGGCCAGTCCCCCCCCGTTTCCCTCTCTGCCTGCCCTGGGTCTCCTCCTGCGTAGCTCCATGGTGGTGCCGCCGCGTGTGCAGGTCTGCTCTCCGCAGAGCCGCGGTGGTGGCCACCCTGCACACGGCAGCTCTTCGAAAGCCCGGACCTGGCGGCAGGAGCTCCTGAAGGATGCTGTGTGTAAGTCCAGGTGGCTGACGATCAAGCTGTCATGTGTTGGACTATTCCCTTCAACCCCAACCGCCTCTGTAGCTGTAAGACAAAAACAGTTTCTAAGCCACAGTTTCTTCTTTTTCATGCCAGGGCAGGAGTTTTCTGCGAAGCTGCTTCACCTGTTTGGCCACCAAGTTTCCACATTGGCACAAAACCCCTTCTCTGGCAATGGGATCCTCACAGCTGAGTTTCCTTGCCTTGGTGTTCCCTGCCGTGTGCTTGCAAGTCCCAGGCGGCTGCTTTGCTGCTTTCTTTCCCCTCTGCTCTGACTTCAGAACTTGGTTTGAATGGAAAGACCTTCGACCAGGCTTGGTTGTGGCTCCCAGTAGCCTCCAGTTACCCGAGAGCTGCTCTGCACGCACCCAGGCTCCAACAGCCCCGTGAAGGTAAGACGGTACCAAGCAATAGCTCCTGGAAGGACACGTGCAGGGCCCCTGGGCACGCACGGGCTGTGCAGCTGCCAGAACATCATAGCCGGCTCCAGGACACCCTGAAGCGTCCCCAGGGGAGGGCACCCACGGGTGGCTCCGGTGGTGGGGGCGGGCAGGACTGGCCCTGCCCACGCTGCTGGGTGCCACAGAGCCAAGCACCCCGGGCCAGCCCGCAGCAGAGGGCAGCCGCAGCCTGCGTGCGCTGCCTGTCTGCCAGCTCCTGCCCTGCCCCGCTCCTGGGGCTGGCAGCTGCCAGAATCGGTGAGCTGGAGGATGCTGCCGGGTAGTAAAGCCCCAGCGTCACGGTAGAGGGTGCAGCACAGCGGGGAGATGGTGTCGGGAGAGGTCAGGGATGGTGATGGCTTGCTGCAGGGTCACTGATCACCGACAGTGATCCCGTTACACTCGGGATGCTGTGGTTCGCTCCACCGTACCTGCCGTTGTCGGTGCTGAGGTTCCCCCGCACCCCTCAGCCCGCCCCCAAAGCGCTCGCCCCGTGCCCTCGCCCCGTCCCCATTCCCAAACCCACCCCGAGGCACAGGACCAGGGGAGACGTCCCAGCCGTGAAGCCTCAAGCCCTGAACAGGGCTGATGGTTTCCATCTTAATGGTGGTTTCCGTCATGCCGCATTGTTCACACAGGTGCTGACCCCTCTCCTGGCTGCTCCGCTGGGGTTGGCTGCCCCTCTTTGGGATTTGCCTGGGTTTGGAGTTGGGGGGGGCTGCTCTGAGCATCCGAGCGTGGGGCCCCGATTATCCGATTTGGTAAAAGGAATTGCACTTGCCACGTGTCTAACCTCGTGCCCGCGCCTCTTGCTTGAGCACTTCTCCCCACGTGCAGCGGCGTAAAAGCTCCGTCATGTCTCCTCTCCATCTTTGCTTCTCTAGACTAAACAAACCAGCTCCTTTGGTCCTTCCCCAGGGATCGGGTTGTGCCGCGAGTCTCTCCCCTGGCCGCACGCCTGCTCGAGCGTTTCTCGCTGCGAGGGGCCGGGCGCAGGATCCGGCCAAGGCTGCAGAGGGCACAGCCCGCGTCTCGCACGCTTCTTGGCCACGGGTGGTTTTGGGATGGTGTTGGGGTTGCACAGGAGGACGCTGACTCGGTGGACTGGTGTGCGGGAAGGACGTGCAGAGTACAGACCTCGGGGTTACCCCCAACGGGGCGGTTCTGCATAGTCATGTCTAAATTTACCCAGAATAGCAGACAAGTTTGTATTATTTGAGGACAGGAGGGGATAGAGGCCGGCAACTTGCCTGAAAGCTAAAAGTGTGCGGAAAAAACTGTTTTCCTAGCAAGGAAAATGGAAAATATAGAGGAATTAAGTGGCAGAAGAGAAGAGGGAGGGACGGCCAGTCTCATCTGAGCGCTGCTGCGGCTGGATGCCGTCCTTCAGGAACACCGGGTGGCTTTGACTGGTCGCAGACATCCCCAGTGGTGGGGGTTACTGGTCTCGGGGGTCCCCAGCCGCGCTCTCGCTGCTGGTGCCTGGCTGAATGGAGGTGCCTCCCTCCTGCATCCTCTTGCTTTTTTCCTGCTGACGTGGTGCCTCCGTCTGGGCGCGGGGAGGGGACACGGCTGTCCTTATCGCTGGATATTTTGTGGGTCTCTGCCTTTCAGCACAGCGTGTGGTGCCCACGGCTCCCAGGTTGCTCCTCCGGGCTGAGATGGGGCAGTGCTCAGAGAAACCCGAGCTGTGCAGAGGCCTGGAAACATCCATGGTTATGTTAGAAAAAAAGCATTTTACTAAACAAATGTCATCCTACAGGTCACAAACTAAATGCTGCCTCCAGGGAGGGGGGGAGCGATGCTCCCCGGCGCTGTTGGAGGCTTCGGTGCCTTTCCCAGGACCGTTTGGACAGGACAGACCCAAACCCACGTACACCAGCACCGTCCAGCCATCCCCCCGAGCCAGGCATGCTTCTGGATATCGGCACCTACTGCGAGCTTTTAAATGCTGCTCCCTAAATTTGGAGCCCCTGCAGACTGGCTGCCCTGGGGGGGGCCAGGCTCTGCAGCTCTCTCCACCGCCATCATCACCCCCTCGCCGGCCTGGTGCTCTGCAGGACATCGGCATCCCTGCGGCTTTGGTGGACACCGATGGACTGAAGCCGCTTGGGTCAGAAAACAAGAAGGCAAAAGTTTACTTAGAGATCGTCTCTGTTTAAAGAAAGGGTTTTGGTATCTATTTAAATAGCAGTTTGTAAGGTTTGCTTAGCGCTTAACTTACTCAGAGGTATTTTGGAGTTGTCTGCAGGAGCCCACCGCGGGGGCAGGCGATGGGGACGGGCAGAGGCACCGCTCACGGTCCCAGAGCCAGTTTTCATTAAGAAAAAACTCCGTTTCTACATTGCCGGCAAGGACCGCCTAAGGAAGCTCCCACAGACTCACTGCCTGCGCAACGCAGCAGGTAACCGGCCGAAAGGACGATGGTCATGCTTTGCATACGAGATAAAGCACGGGGAATTTCCGTGTGAAACACGAGCGTCAGAGGTGTAGCAAGCGGTTGCCGTAAGCTGAAGTCGGCCACCTTCGCTCAAGTGCCGCTTGGGAGCCAAGAACATATTTCTGGAGGGTGGGGAGGGAAGGGAGGATGCTTTAAACCTGCGTCACGGGTGGCAGCGGGCCATCGGGACTGCGCGCTGCCGGGACACCTCATGTACCTCTGCGCTGGGGTTTCTGCCGTCATTCCCCCTGTTTCGTCACACATCAAGGTGCCCTGTCTCTTCCTCGCTGCTCTGCCTTTCCACTTAACCTGCTTATTTTATGATGCCGGGATGGATTTTGGTTGCATCCGCGGCCGAGTGAATCTTAAACACCTCCCTCCTGTGTCCTCTGTGCATCCTGGGTGTGACCAAGGTCTGCGCAGTTTTCCCGAGCGCGTTTAAGGATGGCAAAGACACGCTCTGCAAAGCCGGGGAGGACGGGGGCCTGTCTTTCTGCAGACCCACCTTTGCATTTCTATCTTGAGATGAGCCTTGCTGTGCTTCAGCCTGGTTTGGTTTAATGCCTGAGTCACGCTCGTTTGCTAGAGCAGTTCCAGGAGGAGTGTTCCGGGGGTGTAAGGAGGGCGCCGAGGGGGAACGCGCTGCGTGTGGCTCTGGTGCGAGGAGCATCGGGAGCTTCCCCCCGGCAGTGGCTCAGAGCCGCTCCAGCGCAGCAGGGGATGCTCTGTGTGGGAAGGGCAGATCCCACGGGGCTGGCTCTGACGGCTCCTTAGTTTTCGTGTAACATCTTGCTTATCTCAAGTATATCAGAGTTTATTCGTGGGGAACGCAGGGGCTGGGTTCGAAAGAGTGATACACGTGGGAGGTGAGCGGAGATGGTACCGGGACAAGCTCCTCTGCTGTGAGCGTAGCAGAGGATAATTTAAATTAAATAAAAATTATTCTCCTGGCCTTTTCCTTGCTGAGGTGGAGATCCTCTCACCCCATGGGCACAGACTCCCGTGTGTGCCGCTCTGATGCGCTGTGGTTTGAGAGGTGCCCCTGTGCCACATCACCCACCGTCTCATCTCCCGTGGTACAAGCTACCAGCGAAATCAAAGAGCTGCTGTAAATATGTAAAAGTACACCCGAAACTCAGAAAGAACTGCTATTGCTAAGCCTCTGTCTGTGAAAAGCTGCACTTCCTTTGGTGTCTGGCCAGAGAGGGGACGTGGGGGTCTTCAGGGCTCTGCATTGCCGTAGCTCGGGGGGCTCCCGAGCAGGCTCCTGCAGCCCGGGCTGCACTGCCCGGGCAGAAACCCGGTCTGCTGGGTGCCAGCTGGGACGGCAGGGTGCGGGGGGAACCCCGGGGCACTAATCCTTCCCAAAGTCCGCCCAGTTGTAGTACGTGGTAAAAAATAACCTGGAAATAAATTCCAGTTAAGACCAACAAAAGGGCTGGGGCTTTCCCTTTCACTTGCACAACCAAGGGGTGGTTTAATCCCTCGCTGCCTGGTGCTGGGAATAAAGACCGTGCGTGTGAATTGCTTTTGTTCTCACATTCTTATTAATGGGGTAACTGAGCTACTCACAGTCCCTTCTTGTTTCGCTTAGGTAGGTGGATGCGCCTGAAGGGTGCCGCATTGCAAGCAAGTCTGTTCGTAGCTTTACTGTCATCTGCCAATCGATTATTGGCTTCATGAGGTTGTCTTACAGTTGGCAGGACATCAGCTGCCCAAATGTCACCTCTTCCCGTGCAGGATGGAGAGCCAGCACTGCCCGCTTCCACACGTAGGAGCTACTGTCCTGCTCTTACAGTCAAAGTCGTGGTCTGGGTAAGTTGTCTGCTTCCAAGCAGTCCCGTTGTCAACTCTTCCGTCTTGCTGATGGGTCTGTAAATTTAATTAAATACTGAGGACTGAGCTTTGCAGCATATTCGCTGTATACAATCCAATTCTTGAGGGCAACAGCCACGTAATTGCACAAACCTAAACCGAAGCTGGGAGCGCAGCGAGCCGCTGCTCGCCTGATGGTCCAGCACCTTCGCCGTTCCAGCGAGGAGAATTCATTGCACCGGTGGGCAATATGGTCGAGTTCAAGCCGAGCCAAAACAAGCTGAGGCCAAGACGAGTCCTTAGGGTTTGCGGTCGGCTGATAGTGATGGCACCACCGTATTTACCGTGCTACAGCCCGCCTCGGGATCGACACCCCCAGGCTGAGCTGCAGTCAAGAAGGTTTGGTTCTGTTTTCAAATCGTGCAGCGACAGCAAAACGGAGGGTGATGTGCCAGGCAAGGGATGGAGAAACCTTTTTTGTCTCACCTGAAAATACAGGTGAGAGCCCTGGGAAGGCCGCAGAGCAAGGCTGGCTCTGAGGTTAAAGCGGGGATTTTGGTGCTGCTTTTTGTTCTCTCCATCCAGCACAAGGTGAAAATACATTTTAATTCCTTAAGTGTCCAAAACACGCTGAAGGCGTCAAGAGAAAATAAAGACATTGCTGGAATAACCTGACAGCGTGTCTACAGAGAGCATTTGCCAGTGAGTATGGAAACAAATGCATTGCAGGCATCCAAGACATGAAATAAATAATTAGAAAGGTGCATAGGGTTTGGGGTTTGTTCCCTTTGTGTTTTTTTTTTTTTTTTTTATATCGGGGCACCAGAGCTTCAAAACAGCAATTTGATCACCCCGGGTGTCTGTGAATGCTGCGGATAAGTCAGGAGAGAAGCCGGGCTGGGAGAAGCGGAGTGGGGGCCGAGGATCGCCCAGGGGTGTCCTCTGCCCGGGGGTGTCCCCCCACCGAGGCCAGCGGGGTTTCTGGCAGGGAAGGATGCGTGCGGTGGGGCTGGGGGATGCCGAGCCGCTCGTTTCCCCGTGCCAGGCTCACGCAAGGGGCTGTGGGTGACTCCGGCCCCGGAGGCACCGGCCAGGACAGCACAGTTCCCACCCCAAAAGTGCAAGCAATTTTTTTGAACAAAGTGAAACGGTGTCAACGACCTCAATTAAAGGGGTGCTACGGTACGCGATAGTCCTGGGGCTGGGCAGCTCTGGTGAGCCAGCCAGTTTCAAATACAGTTTATTAAAAATTTGGGTTTTTTTCTTAATAAAAACACTCTCTAAACTATTGCCAGTTTGCAAATATCTGTTTGAATTGTATGAGCTGATGGTTGGGTTTTTTTTGTAGTTTTCATATGACAGGCAATTTTATTCCATATTCAAGACCAAGTCCCACCGCACCGGGGGGTATTATATTACTGACTTCACCTGCTTGTGTATGAAAAGAGCAACCATGTGCTGTTTTCTTACATCTGGGAAATGGTTTCTGGTTTTTTTTGGGAGACCTGAGGAGTGCAACAAGTCTGACCTGGATGAGCAGCGGTCTGTGAGCTGAAGGCAAGAGGGTCTGTGGAGGAGCGTGAAGGAAAGCGGTGATGCTGGGGGGTGCAGAGGGTCAGACATTAAACTAAAGCTTTGGAATGGGATCTTCTGGCTCTCTAATCTTTAGAGCAAAAAATTATGTCCTGCTTTATTGTGTAGGACGTGTCAACGGAAGCAGCGCAACCCGAGTGCTGTGTGAAAGCAGTACACGTGTCGCTGGAGAAGGTGAGCTGCGGCCGTGAGTCACAAAATGCAGGCACTGCAGCTGGCAGCCCTCTCGCTGCCCACACCTGCTTGTCCTCCTCCTTTCTCCATTCCTTATCTCCAAACCTTTATCGAATGAACAAAGCCACAGGAAAGAAAAACTGAGGTGCTGGATCCCATGCTTGGCAGCGTGCATCCCGAGCAAGCTCTGTGCTCTCTGTGGGCGTTGGGTGCCCCATCGCCCCAAAGCAGCGGTGCCGCCTGTGCCAAGAGCCCCGTGCCCACGTCCTCGTGAGCCGTGGCCGTGCGAGAGCAGCCCGGGGCCCCCCCGGGACAGCCGTGAGGGTTTTGCTGCTCGGCATCCCGCGTGGTTCTGTGGCAGGCGGCACCTCCTCCTTCACCCGAGGATGTGGGGGCTTTGCGTTGATATTTTTTTTTTCCTTTCTTCTTTACAAATAGCAGTATTTTGAGCCCCCTCACTCCTAGCCTCGTTATTTTAGGTGCCGTAGCAGAGCTGGATAAGGACCGGCTGCTTCTCTCTGGGTGGCGGCAGCGTTAGTGCATCTGTTACTGGGCAGGGATAAGAATCCTTCTGAATCTGCTCGTTCTTTCCAGATCTTTAAAAAAAAATCATCAAACCTAGTGTCACCCCATTTTGGCTACAAAATATTTCTTTGAAGGAAGAATAAACATTTTCATACTTCAAGTGCAGTTATCCCTGCCCTAAGAAGAATGTTTATTTATATCGTATTCCTACCAGCTGTAAGTTCAATAATTATTCTTCCAGCAGGAGCATTTGAAATGTATCTGGCCTTGCTTTTCTCATGCTGTAACTCGTTACTGGCCATTGAGTAACCTCTGATCCTTATCCAAACAGCCAAATAAATGGTTGTAAGATCCTAAGATGAGGGTTTTAGCGAGTAGACTATGTTAGGCTGGGGATTTCGGGAAGGCATCCGAAGTTTGGGAAATGGATACCCACGGAGCTGCTGGAGGATTTAAGCAGCTAGCTCCCGCCGGCTCCATAGCAAATCCCAGAGATTGTGTCATTTTGCCACTACCTGTCTCTTCTTTTTCTTTTTTTTTTTTTTTTTTTTTTAACCTGTCTGCAGCCTGGCTGGATCTGCGGTGGGACTGGGGGCAGCGTCCTTGCCTGCGGGTACGGAGGAGCCTGTCTGGGAGGCACCCGCGTCTGGTCGCTTTTATCCTCATCCCGTGGGTGTTTAACATCAAGGGGGATCCCTGAAGTAAGGGACAAGCTGACAGGATGACTGCCATCTGACTGGGCTATTTGAGGCCTAAAAAAATTGCAGAAAAGGGACGCAGGCTTAGAAATAATTCACTTCATTATACAGAAAAGATGTGGGGAGAAAAAAATTAAATTGTGTTCTAACTGGGAAATATCTCCATACTGTGTCAGTCCTAACGTCCTCCCCCAGGTGCTTTGCGGTGCCGGTCCATGGCAGCGGGAGCTGCAGACAGGCCTGCTCGTCGGGGAGGAGAGGTTGGGGGGGATTAGTGAGCAAATCCTTCCGTGGGGCTGGTGGCATGGCTACCTGCCAGGCTCCCCCCATGCTGCCCGCCCGGTCCCGCCGGCAGTTTGCCCTCTCCGCATGTCTCTGAGTGTCGATGATCACCGGTAAGCACAGGGCCCGCTGGAAAATACCTGCCGAAAGAGGAAATCGGTACATCACGCAATGAACGTACAGAAAACGTGGGCTTAAAATGATTGCTGAGTTTTGGTAGAGGTCCCAGCCCAGGGGTGGTGGTTTGGGTTGGGGCTGCATCCCGGCACATCCCCGGCTCATCGGGGCAGCCTCTCACCCCCTTGCAGAGCGGACACGGTGACTCGGATGCCCACAGCTTTCAGGACAGTGCCGGTCTGGGGACCGGCGATAAAACCTTTCCAGGGTTTTTTTTAAACACACAAATCCTTTGGCTTCGATATGGCGAGGACAACATCAACCTCAATGAATTCTTGCCCTGTTGCACAACGTGGAGGTATCTCCGGTTCGTTGGCGCCGGGACTTTCCCTCTTCCACTTCCCCCTCATCCTCGCAGGAAAACTGGCAGAGCGAGTCCTCTTAGGCTGAAACTGCCCCACCGCCCTGGCGTGCTTCCACCTCAACAAGGTCATCATTAGCGCTTAATGAGCAGCTCTGTCCCCGCTTTGCTGATGTGCAGATGCGTGACACAGACCTGTCGGCAAACGGCGACAGGCACACGCACGGAGGAGTTACTGATGCAGCGTTGCGTTAACCCCAATTCAGAGCACACGCCCAGAGGCGTGCTCCTCAACTTACTGCAGTCGTGCGGTTCACGTAGTCATGGGCATACAGTGCTTCCGCTTCATCGGAATCCAATGGTTTTGTATCTCAGAATAAATTTATCAAAAACCTGATTTTTCACCCATCTTATTAGACCTTGCCTTGGACACGTCGCTCAGTCCTGACGAGCTCTTAAATCATGAGTTGCTCAGAAACAATTTTACTTCAATTTACAGATATAAGGATCGATATCCCCTGCTCTTGCTTTTCTTGGTGTTCTGCGCTAAAGCCAAAACATTTGATTTTTTTATAATGCTTTCCTTAATTATTTTCAACATTCTTCTCTTTCTTTCATATCATAGAAATTGTTTTTTCCACGCAATTAAAAGCAGATTACAGGAACTCAAGTTCCGTCTGACAGCTCATGCCGCGGTTCCAAAGACCCACGCCTGCTTCTGTAGCGTCCGTCGTTGCGATGCATTCAGCCTGCCAGAATGAGACCATGGATTTACTCTTTCTTCAAATAAATGGAGGAATTTTTCCTTTTTTTCTTTTTTACGTTTTTTTTCTCTTTTCCTATGTCCTGGGCAATCCCTTCCATAGTCAGAAAACTTGCCTGACTGTACAGCTGTACTTTGGAAAGTGCCACATAAAATAGTAGTGTGCCGGTCAGCAATTCTCTTCCCTGCGTATATTTAGACTGAGACATGCTGATTTTTTACTTTGGTGTCACAAACAAATATCTGCTGCCTTGTTTGATCTCCAGAGCGAACGCCTGGTTACAGGGAGAGCAAAAGCAAGCTGGATTTTGGCCCACCTTATTCTCGGTGACACCTTTGAGAGCTTGCCGAGATCGGTGGCGATACACAACATGAAGGACGGGGTATAATTTGACCTGCGAGTCCTTCGTTATAGGTCGTGATGTGAAGGTGGAAAGAATTCAGCTCAGCTGTCAGCCCGGGTGCCCAGGTTTGACGGGAAAAGCCTTCGGATGTTTTTTCACATGGAAACGGAGTGTGTCTGGGTAAGGGTCAGCGGGCGCTTGCACAGTCCAAGCTGACGTTAGCACCGGGGGGCGAGTTTGGGCTTCATAGTCCCAGTTAGAGGGACTTTGGGGCAACGGCATGTTTGGTATTCGCTTTGTCCGGAAGAATGTAAATGGGGCAGCTTTCAGCGCACATCAAAGTTTCACCCCCAGATTCTGAGCAGCAGCGGCAGTTGTTTGATGGGGAGGGAGACCTGCTCTTCTTGGTTTATGTTTTTAAATGCTATGAAAAGAGTTTAGACCTCATGATAAGTATTCTTTTAAGCATTTTTGAATGAATAAAATACATTTCCGCTGACATAAATGTCCTGTAAAGCAGGTGTGTTGTCAGTAAGAAAGGACTTTGTACCATTTCCATTTGTTCATACTCCATTTCTGAACCATTTGGCAGAGATTTAAACAGGTAACGGAAAAAAATGCTTAGCATGAAGCTACCGAGTCCGTTTTCATCACAAGCACAGAGGTGCTAGTGCTGTGCTGTTACACCAAGATTGCTGCTTATGACATTTTTGCTTCCAATTTCCAATGCCTACAAATGCATTTGGTCCCTGCTGCGTCATCAGATGGCAGCCCGCGTGCCCTCGGTCACCCAAAGCACCTGAGCTTTCAGCATCGCCGACCCTGTAATCCCACCTGAGGCCGAGTCCGGCTGGCTCCCGGCAGCCAACGCCTGCAGATGCTCAGTGCCTCCCTGCGTTGGTGGTAGCGGAGGATGGCGGCAAGCTGCAGTCTGCCAGCAGGATACAGACCCTAAAGGTTGAAAAAGCTGCTTGTTGCGAAGGGTTGAGATTAGCTAGATGGAAATGCCACCATCCAACGCTTATCCAAGCGTTTCCATGTCTCCTTGCAAGTACGGCGCATCTCCTTTTCAAGCTTTTGTATTCGGCCCTTTCTGTCTTCATCTAGCCTAGACTGAAAGCTTCCTCTGGCAAGGACGATCTGTTTATTTTCCAAATGCTGTGCCTGCTGTCACTCAGCATTCGGTAAATAATCCCGTTCCAGTATATCCACGATGGGATGGATCTTCATATTGTACGGGGCTGGCCTGCTGAGCAGCTGGAGTAGCAATGCAAGCAGAAATAGATACTCCACTTAAAAGCATGGACACGATTGCCTGACCGAGCGATGCCAGCACGAGAAGTCCTGAGGCACATGACTGGACAGAATGGGACTTATTAAATAAAACTGTTTATTAAATAAACAGCACAGCGTGCAGAATCAGCACATGATTCTGCGTATCGTAATGCTTTCCTGATTAAGTACAGTTGCAGAAGCTGGTATTTTTCATGGGTTCTATTTTCATTTCTTAATGCTGCCTGAGGAAAAAACCACTAGGAAAAAAACGACAGCACTTAATAGTTTGGTAATTCTAAAAACCATTATGCTAACAAGTTTCTGTGGATTCAGTGTTTTATGAGGAAAAAGGTAAAAATAAAATGCTGTTGGTGCTTTATTTTGTTAAACAAATGAAGTCCCCTTCTCCAACCTCAGGTCCCTACAGACTGATTTAGAGCACTAAGACACCAAGTCCCAGGCGGCCATGCCTCCTCCCTCTCACGCCACGGGCCGTGCGGGGGCTGACAGGGAGGTTTCTTATTTCCCAAGGTACCGTCACGTGCTGCAACTTCTCTTGGGTTTTTAACTGTCATTTTGGACTAAGCGGGTAACACCCAGCTCTGCCACCAAGAAAGAAACCCGGTCAGAGGTGCTGTAACAGCTTGCAGCAACGAGCTCCACAGCCAACCAACGTATCCTTCTTTATGAAAAAGTTACTCTTCATAAACCCTCATGTAAATGTTACTGAGACATTGGCAAGTCTGCCAGTGGAGCGCCTTTTTCACTCATTTTGTGCTTGGTTCTCCTTCCTCCCCAAGTGTTTCTGATTTTTGATCAAGAGCACGTAGTCCTCAGGTGTGGCCCAAAGACAGGGGCCAACTTGCTCTCTGGTTAAGTCAGAAGGATTTTAGAGACATTTCCTTGTGCATGCTTCATACCTGCCAGAGGGATTCTCCTAGGGACTGGCTGCTGGAAGGTTTCCCTCTCCCTCCTCTGGCCCAGGTACAAAAGCAGGAAGATGAAATCAAGCCAACTCCTGGTTCAGTACTAGGGTATTAAAACTGACCGGGATAAAATGCATTTCTTGAGAACAGGATAAAGTAATCTATTAAATTTGTTCATTTGTCAAGGAAGTCAGGGTAGCAGAAGGCGGGAGCACAGTGGAGCAAGATGAGGCGGTGTGGCAGGAGAGCACCGGGCGAGAAGACGGGGTCTCAAAGGCTTCTGATTCCCCAGTATCCCCCACCAAACCCCACGCTATTTTCTCTTCCACAAACAGGTGCCGTAAGAAACGGAGCAGAATGGCTGTTACGCTCTTTGTGCTCGATTCTGCAGCCCGTGGCAAGGACTCTCGTCCTCGGGAGCGTGGCGAGAGGAGACCCCGTCCTTCTCGGCCCCTTCTGCTCCCCCACGGAGCCGCTCTCTCCGCGCTAAGCCCCCCGCTCGTCCCGTCACCCTGCCTTTGGGCCGAGGCGCCGCTTTGCTCTGAAGGAGACGGGGCGGCTCCAGTGCCGGTGCCGCGCCCCGGGAGCGACGGGCACCCAAGGGACAGCGGGCACGGTTGGGCCCCGCGGCGGTTGCTATTCCGGCCGGTGCCACCGGCTGTCGGGCGGCGCGCACCGGGCTCTGTGGGGCCCCTGAGCCATCCCCGGGCTCCTCCGCGGCCCCACGCCGCCACAGGGCCCCAGGGGAGGCGGCGGCGGCGCTGCCCCGAGGCACAGCGGCCCCGGTGAAGCCTCCCGCGGCCTGCGACGAAGACGAGGGGGAGCCCCCGCAGCTCCCAGAACCCCCCGCGCGGGCCGCGGGGCACGCCGGGAGCCACCCGCAGCCAATGGCGGCGCGGGGCCGCGAGGGCCGCCGGGAGTTGTGGTCGGTTACCAGAGGGGCCGGGGCGGATGGCGTCTCTCCTCTTCCGGGCGCCGTGACGTCGCGGAGGACGCGGCGTGCGTGTGTCGGCGCGTGCGTCCGTCCGTCTGTCCGTCCGTGCGTGCGTGCGTGCGCGCGACGGGGGGGGGGGGCGGGTGCGCGAACGGCGGCGGGGCCTGGCGGGCGCGGGGAGGCGGCGGGGGCGGGCGGGGCGCCGCGGCGGAGCTGCCCGCCGCTATGGAGCCCGACTCGGTGATCGAGGACAAGACCATCGAGCTGATGGTGAGTGACCCCCGCCTCCCGCGCAGCCCCCGCGCCGCCGGCGCCCCCCCCCCCCCCCGCTTCTTTCCTCCGCCCGCCGGCAGGCCCCGCCGCCGCGCCCGGGCCTGCGGGGGTCCGGCGCCGCCGCCCCGCCGCCGCGAAGGTGACTCTGGTGAGGCCGCCCTCAGCCCCGGCCCAGGCCCGCCCGGCCGGCGGCGCCCCCGGCCCGCTCCGCTCCTCCTGCCGCCCCGCGGGGGGGATCTGCTCCGCTCCCCTCCTCCACCGCGGCCGGCCGGCCTCCGGTCCTCCCGGCGCAGGCCGGGGCGCGACGGACGCTTTAATTTCATTAAAAAAAATAAAAAATTAAAAAAAAAAAAGTAAAACCCCACCAGAAGGCAGAGCCGGTTTGGGAGGCGCGGAAAATCGCGCCCGGTGCGCGGGTGATGCGGGCACGCTGCAAAAACCGAAACCGAAATGCCCCGGAGCACACCGGCGGTGCGGGACTGGGGCTCCCGCCGCCTCCCCGGCTGCAGCGTCTTGTTCCCGGCCGGGGCCTCCCCGCGCCCCCCGGCCGTCCCCGCCGGAGCCGTCCCGGAGCCCCCGGGACCCGGCCCGGTGGCAGTTGCGAGAGGCTGGCGGGCCCGGGGGGGGGGCGGATTTAAACTTCCAGCGTGAGGATTTGGGGCTCCTCTAGCAGCGGTGTCGCTCGGGTCGGTGCTGGGGGCAGCTCCCGTCTTCCCGGAGCAGCACCGGTGCTGGAGCTCCGGTCCAGCAAACACGGTATTACCTAACTAGACCTAATTGGTGTATTTTTTTATACCCCCTAATTAACGCTTACGCCGCTAAATTCGGGTTAGTGGAGAGGCGGCCAGATGGAAGCAATAGAAAGAGAAGGTTTGGGGTTGTTTTTTTGTTTAGTATAAGCAACTCTTAGCTCTCTGTAGCCAAATATTAGAGGGCCCTAGTTTTACTGCCTTTAGGGATGAATAAAATTAAGTCAGGAGCTGAGAGAGAATAATAATCACAAAATATCTTCCAATTTATTTGTCATAAACATAGTTTACTTTCACATACAAAATTTCATGCAGTAGTGCAGAACCGAGTGATAAAATGCAAGAATTTGCTTTTAAGGCACTCTGATGGTGAGCTGGGTTCAGTGGAGACATTAAATGGGTTTTTTAGCCAGCAGAGTTCTCGCTAAACTACCTGATCTGGAAAATATGAACTTTCTTCGAGTGTTGTCTGCTCTCAAGAAGCAGAAATTAAAAAAAAACAAAACAAAACAAAAAGGGGGAAACGCAGAAAACCTTTGTGATATCTTTCTGTATTTGTCTCTGATCACTGAGGCCGGTAGCTTAAAAGCTGTTCTTAGCGAGCCTCCTTTCCTGATCCCTATCGATTCGATGATCTTGCACTTAAACGTGGGTGACATCAGAACTGTTTCCGCGTTAGTGGACTGCAGCATCGAGGATAAAGGCCGGGGGCAGCTGTGCGGGTATCCGTTACAGGACGAGTCGCCTACAGAAAAAATGTCTGCTAAATTTCCGAGGTGTAAAGTGCATTCTAGTGGCTTTTTTTCCTACCTGGAACGGAAGGTTACTAATACTCCTCAGCCTGGGGTTACGTGAGGTGCTAAAATAGCATTTGAGGCTGGAAGGTATGTTTGCCTCACTCAACTTTCTTGCTCGTCTTTTGGTAAATTCTCTCTCTTTTTAGAAGTCTCTTCAGTTTGGGGCCAAACTGTTAGCAGGCAGAAGCAAATGTAACTTTTGCTGATCATTGTTGTATTCTCCGTTTACAGTTGGGCCTGGGAAATGTGCTGATCAATGCCAATATCGATGGGGTTATTAAGATTTTTATTACGTAGTAGGAGATTTAAGAAACGAATTTTTCTCTTTCACAAGAAATGAATAAGTATAAAAATTTAATAAGATGAACATCTAATTCTGCAGTTTCCAGTAGAAAATGGTACTCTATAAAATGTAGTTGGTAGTTGAATTTAATTTCAAACTTAGTGAAGGATTGCATAGAAACACTTGTGTTTGAGTGTAAATGTTTCGCTAAAATCATTGAAAGTCATTCCTAAATGAAGACGTGGCTTGGAAGTTTTCCCTTCTTGTGTGTTGTAGAAGATAAGATTCTCTGGAAGATTTGTTTAAATACACAACAGAGAAGCCGTATTGACAGAGTTTTCAGTCAGTGATTTCAGTATTATATGCAAACTCTTGTATCGGTAGTTAATGCTGGTGGCAAACATCCCTAAACCAGGGATCATCTTAGCGTGTCAGACTTAGTGGGATGCTTTTCTTTTTAAGAATATTGTTGTTTACTAAAAGCAGGATGTTTTATGCCTCTCTCTGATACAGGAGATTGTTTTTGGTGCGTTTTGGGTACTCGATTACTTCCCTCCAATGCCAAGGATGAATCTATAGTAAATACAGGAGCAAATGAGTGGTGCAAAAGTTCTGAGGAGCAAATACAATATAATTCTGAGTAGCTGATAAACAAGAGATAACGTGTCAACATGTTAATTGCACAGAAGTTTCCAAACATGATGTTCTAGCCCTCAACTGTGCCTTCACTGGATAGATCATTTGCATTTATTTAAAGAAAAATCAGTCATGGAAATAATACTGTTCTATTTTTAAAGCTGCAATCGAAGAGAAATATTTTAAGGTTTCAGAGTGACAACTTTCATTTGCCGTATGAAGTTTTGGCGAGTATTCTGAAGTCACTGTATCTTTTAGGACAGCTTAAGGCTTTACATGTCTTGTTCTAGTTTTGTAAATCGTGTCATCTAGCCATTTTAATGATGATGAGCAATTGATTTAGTGATGACATTTCATGGTTTTCATTTGCAGATGGTATCTAGCTCTACAGGCAAGATACCCGTTGCCTGTAGAGGTGATTTCAAGAGGCACGAGGCCTCAAAGTTTAGCTTGTGTTGACTGCGGGAGGTCCAGATTTAGGCTAACGGCGTATCTGACGGGGTTGGTTTTAGTTTAGATACCTTTGTACTTACGCTGTCTCGGTTAAATGCTTTGCGTGAGTGGGCAAACTATTAGAAAATGAGTAGTAAGGAAGTAATCTAGAACAGATGGAGGGCTAGCCAAAATGATTGAAAGGGCTCTTTCTTCCTCTGGTTTTGATTTTCTCTGTGAAATTAGATAACTGTAACCTTTTTGCTCTTTTAAAGAACCAAACTTTTTTCTTTCTTAAGGTGAAGTACCAGCAACAATGCTTTGTGAAATAGTTTGGTTTTTTTTACCTACAGATTCTGAGTTGTGTATAAAATCTGTATTGTTCAGTCGCATCAAACCTGTTATGTGCATTTGCCTTCAATACCTGCTAAAAGCCTTGTGGTTTTCATTTTCTCAGGAAGCTTCACTGAACCATGCTTTTGTTTTACCAGGAGACTTTCAAAGTAGGGGGTAATTAGCTGCTTAGTTGTATTAAAGTGGTTGTAAAAGAATACATAAGTATGACAAATACGGTTTTTATACAGGTTAAAAAGTTACGCATTTATGGCGTGAACTGCATGTAGCATAAGATGTGGATAGTATAAAAAAAAAATAAGCTGTTGCTCCCAGGCTCTTGTGCCCACCAGACACCTATGGGACATGGTTACTGAAGCAGGAAGCCAACTGCCTGTAAATTCTCACACTTACTGAGCTTATTGTCATCTGCCTTTCCACTGTGTCCTTGATGCGCATGCTGTTCTCCAAACACAGATCCCCCTGCTGCAGAGTTGGCAGTTTAAATTCAATATAACACTGCTCCGTGGTAGTGGCGTGAAAGGGTTATGGAAAGACCACGCCTAGGAATAAAACTGGCAAGCACTTGTTTATGCTGTATTATCATTTGTATCTAAAGTTATATATACGGAAAATACTCTTCCTAATATACTATATTCACTGTCTAGAACGTCTCTCTCTGTCTCTCATAAAAGTGTCCAGTGTTTAAGTGCCTCTGTAAATAATAAATGAAGAACTATAATTGAATATCTTGCCAAAAGTCTTTCAGTTTCTCCTGGCAGAACTTTGATGTGAGCTGAAGATCTTCAAATTCAAAAGGTAACAATCTCAGAATGAAGTATTTCACATAGGCCTGCCTTGCCAGCACCAGCTTCTTCTGTAGATCATGCCAGCGGTACCTGAAGTTCCTTGGGTTACTGCAACTGGAGATGGCTGTGCCCCCAAACTATTTAAAGCTTTACAGGGCAAAATAAATCTTAGCATTCTGTTAGGAAACTGAAATACAGCTGCTGTATATATCTCAGTAGGGCTGTAACGTTCTGGCTTTTTTCTTCCCTGTCTCAATCATTGCAAGCCAACCAGGCAGTTACATTTTTGTGAATTTTTTTCCACATGTTCTTAGAGGAATCCTTCAAAGAGTTTACTTTTGTAGCGAGAGATACAAATGGACTAGACAACGATCATCTTTGCATCTGAAACAAAGGAGGTACTGTTCTAGCTAAAATGTGACTGGTCCTTAATCAAAGGCTGGGAGTAGATGGAGAGTTAGTAAAACGTTTGTAAACCTGTGTGTAAACTAGTTGTGCTTTCTTCAGTAGGATAACAATCTATTTGCTTTGCAGTTATCTTTTTTTAATCTTCAGTAGCTGAATTAGCAGAGTTGAGAGCTGCATGTCAGACATTAAAGCACGCAGTCGATGGCATGCTGGACGGTTTCATACATGGGGGAAAGAAAGGAAATGGCTAGAGCAGATACCTAAAGAGGTGATGGTTAGATGGCTGTTAGGAAGGCACAGATGAACCTTTGGGGCAGAGGATGTAAGATCTGTGCTGCTGCACAGGCTATCAGAGTGACAGTCACATTTCAGAGAGTGCCTGTAAGAGGAAGGATGCAAATATAAAGAGAATAGATGGCTGTGACTTTGGCAGCGGTGCAGAAAATGAGAAGGAAGAGCTTAAGAAAATGAATTAGAGCAAGGCAACTGCATTTAGAGCCAGCAGAGTGATGATGAAATGAGGGAAGTGGACAAAAAAGTGTGGAAAGCTCTATCTTTTGGGAAGGATTAGATAAAACAATAGACTGTGGAAATGGGGTGGCAAAGGGAAGAAGGAGAATACAAAGATGCAGAAGAGAGGTTATAAAGAAAAAAGTTATCTGAAGTTTGTGATCGTTATGGCAGCAGCCATTGGTTTATACAGGTGAATGAAAACTGCAGATGCTCCATTTGTAGGGAAAATTCTGAAACTAAATTGCTTTTAGTTCTTAATAGAAAGCAGTTACAGTTTCTTGGGGAGACTAAACATTGGTGTTTCACCAAGGGCTTGGATCATTCGAGATTCGGAGACTTTTTTTGCCTCACAATGCAGTTACATTTTCTAACATGACTAAATTTTCCAACCTTTGCAACAATGCTGAGCAAGTAAGATGCAGCAGAGAAAGTTCCCTTGCTGCCTGAAACACGTGTATGGCTTCCTGTGTGTGTGAGCACCGCTGGGTAGTTTTCAGGGCGACGCATTGCCTGTGAGCTCTGGCTTGGGACTGGGAGGTCCTGAATTGTGCTCGTAAATCCAGTGTCCAGGTGTCACTGTGGAATGAGATCACATCTCTGCAGGCACGCTGGTACGCGCGCCGGCTGCCCTCTCTGAAGTGCTATTGGGTTGCTCCTTTAAAAAGTTGTAAAGCGCATGTATGCCATTTCTGCATTTCAGACTGTGCTGACTGTATCCCTTAGGCAGAGTTGTTGAACATTGCTAAAAATTTGGGTCACAGATGAGCGTTGCAAGCAGCATCTCGGCAAAACAAACTGCCTTGTTACAAGCTGTACCCTTAGAGAGACTTGGGAACGTTCTTTGAAGGATGGATGTACCTTTTCGTTTCATGTGTGTTTTCTAAAACGCCTTCGCTACTTGTTAAATCAACTTGATGTATGTCTTTTGATGTGTTACGTTTTATTGCTGTGGAGTTTAGAGGTCACCGTTGCTTTGGCATTTTCAGTTTCATCTTCCTGTGCTGCTTTGAGTCCTTGTGCAGCAGCGTGCAAAGTGAGATTGCTGATGGGTTTAAAATGAAATGGATGTTGCAGCAAACGTGCCAATGCAAGAAGGATGATGTGTGGGAGAGAATAAGAGACCATGGTTGTAAGAGGGCTGCTCTGTGACAAGTAATGTTTTTTGTTGCAGGGGAGAAAATAAATTGAAGGGAAATGAGAATATTTACCGAGTTGTTTAAACTAATGCTGATTAATAACAATACTTAACGTTCCAGCTTTTTTCTCTGGCGATGTCTTCTTTATACTAATGCCACTGTTTATGTTGTTATATAATCTGATTTCTCGGTTTGATTTTCATGGTGTTGATAGTACTTCATTATTCACAGAAAATCCACTTTTTCTGGAAAATCCCTTCCTTCCCCAGTTTATTGGTGTGCTTATGAGCTCAGTGGTGCGACATCTGACAGCCTGCTTCGTTTTCCTGTACTACTTCCACACATTTCCCAGTATGAGTAGTGCACGACCGAGACCAGATAATGCAAAAATAAGGCAATGCCATTTGTATTTTAACAACAAAAAAGCGCTGACTATATTTGGAAACTTAATTTGCTTCTCATACAGGCTAACTTAACAAAGGGAGCATTTGAAGGCATGTTGTTTCTTCATTGCCTTGTTAATCCAGGTCCTCTCAGGACTTGCATGCCTGTACTTCTACCCCAGGAAATTAACATTTTTATTGGGGATCAAAGAGTAGTTCAACTTACCAGGCCCATTTTTTTTGTACGAATACAGACAGAAATTTGTAAGATGTAGATAGGTGCCTACTTGCTAGGAATAGGGACTGATATGCTTTCTGGGTAAACTGGTAAAAAAAAAGCTTTTCGGGTCAACTTTCAGCTGTGGCAATGCTACAAGATTTTGTTCATTGGCTTAGAGGGGAAACACAACTACGTATTCAGTGTTATGAGTTGCAGGGCTGCGTTCTGAGTTTCATACTGTTGAGGAGTGCTTGAATATGGAGTTTTGTTACAAAAGTTGTGACAACTTGCGTTCCTTGCCTTTTTGTGAGGTGTATGTTTGTATGTCAGGATGCCTCGCATGATGATACCTTGTTCAAATCTTCTGTCCTTTTCAGTCACGCCAATTTCAAGATTTCAGACAAAAATACCTTTTTTGCTTTTTGAAAATCTATATTCAAAATCTGTTTGCAAAATTTAAGTTACAATTACAGCTTGTATTTAATAGAGAATCTTTTAGGCAATTCTATTTGGGCAGCGAAGGACTAGCCAGGGAAACTTTATATTCAGGCTGCCTCCATCACACCAGTACTTCTCGAGACAAAAATCAGACCTGTGCTGTAACGCTTGCAAATACTTTGCAGGAATGCCTTCATGGCGAAGTGCCTCTCCTTGCAACACCCTGCTGGCTCTGTTGTGGCTTAGCAAATCAGTACATTTATATAATTTTGATAGCTGGCTTCTTACTGAGCTATATTGTACTCTTAAAATTCTGAGTCATATGCCTTGACATCTTATCACTTTACTTGGCAGCCTTAAAAATCATGGCTTGGACATGGTATCAGGCTTACAGTGCTGATTTGTCCTTGAAATGTCGACTGTTGCTTTACCAGCGGTAGAAAGGCAGAAAATCGCCCCACGATGAAGATACTCCTTTCTTCGGGTAGCTCTGGGCAGCCAGGGACATGACTGTCCTTATCGAGACAGTTTCTTGGCAGAGCTGTGAACAGTGGCAGTTTCTCCCACCCTTCTCTGAGCTGCTGGTGCTTTGAGACGTGGGGCACAGTTGTGGAGGCTGGAGAACGCTTGGTTCAGCTTGCTGGAGGGGTTGGGGAGCAGAGGAAAGGGTGAGAGACAGCGGTGGCATATTCTTCTGTGGATGTTGCAGCATTATCTTCTAGAAAACGTTGCTGTTGCTTCTGGCTGCTGTTAGGGGAAATTTTGTAGGCCATATCTCAAACTTTTTGAAGATCTGACTGGAAGGCACACAGTCTGATCTCTCTAGGATACGCTTTCTGTTACACACATAGTATGGGCTTTCTGCAGACTCCATCTTCTCTTAGGTGTTATTGTTAAAGCTGCTTTAAATTAGTCACTTATACTCTAAGCGTACTGCTGAAAGTACTGGATGAAGGTCTTTTATCATCTTGCTCAGTAAGAGGTAACTTTTTCTTGTCTCAGGAGTAGCATGCCTTGGCTTACTCTCTTCTAGATTGTTTTCCAGAGACACAGCGATACTGAAAGTTTACTGAATTCATTGCTGTCATTCAGATAAGTGTCTTGAAGACTCCCTCTTTGTGCTGCAGATACGTAAGGCAAGTCAGATCATTTTGAGTTTGGAAACAGGGAAATAATCATTGCAATAAAATGCTTTAGAGCATGTATATGGCAAATTAGGAGAATTGGACTGTTTTGAAAACCTGTGTATTACTGTTCTGGCAGTTCATGGAGCAGGCTTGTGAGGTGTAAGCTGGCAGCTGAAGCTTTAGCATTTGCTTCGTTATTTGCATTGTAGTTTCTTCTCGTCTTCCTTAGTCTTTGCAAAGTGAGCTGTAGCCCCAAAACACTTGTTGTGCATTGGGTGATTCAGGGCAGGGGAAAGAGCAATTTCTTGTCCGTAAATCCGTTTCTTTGTCTTAGATCCACCAATCCGATGACCCCACTAACGTAGTCATTACCGGACTGGTAAGGTGCCTAGGCTGCCTTGTCTCTCTAACAGCATTAGGAGTACGTAATGGGGATTTCGTTCAAGAAAGAAGTAGGTACACCAAGCTGAAGATGATTGGCTGCTCTCTTTTAACAGACAAGTCTGAGAAGGAAAACCCATTCGAATCCCCTTTCATTCTGGATTGGTGGATCTGAAGCCCAGAAACAAAGTTTCAGGTAAGAAGTAACCCTGTACTGTATCTTGCTGCTTCTGCTTAGATGAGTTTGTCCGCAAATTCAGTATCTTGCTTTAACTGCTTAATGTCCCTAAAGCGTTAGAACACACCAAGTCAGCTGCTGAGCTTAGAGTAAGGAGGGGCATATTCAGTAAATACACATGCAGTTTATTAGGAAATTGCAAATCTACTGTGAAAAACAGACCTAGGAACATAACATAAACTTGCCTTCTGCGGAGCTGGAAAGCAGTATCTACAGGTACAGGGGCACTAAGCAAATGGCTTACAAATCCTGCTTCTGAAAGGAGAAAGCAGCCTTACCTTCATTGAACTTCTCAGTCGAGTTCAGGAAAGTAATAGCTATCTGCTCTGATTTCTAGCCGTGTCCTCTGATGAGTTCATCAGAAATTTAGAGAACTTGTCTAGTTGTTCATAGTACAAATTCCAGTAGCTTTGTCCTGCTGAAATGCCATTTGAAATTCTGTTGTGGGCAGCACTTGGAGTCAGCCTTTTAGATCCTTCATGAGATTTCAACGTAAAGTTCTGTTCCTAGTTGTTTTCAAAGCATAGGTGAGCCAGTTGTAAGGCACGGTTTTCAGGAGGAGCTTTAAAGTTATAGCGGGTTTATTTCAGAGTAGGGGGGTATGGTTGTATTTTGAGTCACATTCATCTGAGATTTTGAGATGACTGTAAAAGGCTGCAACATGTTATCTTAAAGACAAGTTTGGAAGGTATTTGTGTGCGTTAGGAAGGAAAGCCAGGTCCCTGGCTGATAGGAAAATAAAGTTATGTGACTTAAATATGTGGTGTGAACGGGAGACCTGCACCTCTCCTAATGCCTAGCTTTATTGTAAGTTAGTGCTTTAATGAACTTGGCAACTTATTTCTAAAGTTAGTACGAAGCAGTATGCCTCAATTCCTTTTGATATTAATAGCAATAACACTAAGCCGCTTGAGTGTTCTCTTTTGTAGACAGCTATTAAAGCAAATGTTAAGACCTCAATATTTAATCTACTGTAGAAGAAACTCTTGTAGGTGCTGTTGATCTCATGTATTGTTTTAGCTCTGCATTTGTTTTGCTGGTGTGGTATTTTGTGCAAAAATTATACTTGAATTTAATTGATGAATACATATATAATGAATTATTTGTGCACAGGGTACTGTCATTTCCCGGTTTGATTTTCTGAGTACATGAATTTTATTTGGTTAGGGTGGAGAAGTCTTGGGCATGCTTTTTAGTATAAGTCTTTAAAAAAATCTGAGGGAAAATCTAAGGGAAATACTCATTAACCTTAGTCTGACACATTCCTTGCAGTCTTGTCTAATATCAAATTGAATTTGTCCCACACACCGATCAGACTCACCTTGTAGATAATGCTGCAAAATAACATCTTCCCGTGGAACATTTGGTGTTCAGGGTGTGCCTTTTTCTAAGACGAGAGAAGGGGGAGGCAGAAGTGAACTTGTCATCTTTAATGATGAAAACTGAAAAGAGGAAATAATTTAAAATACACTGAAGGGGGGGAAAGAGGAAGCATAAATGTGTTCTCCTGCTGATTAAGATCCCTGATGTTATGATATTTAATGTTGCTTAATTTTTTGAAACATGAAACAGTCCTATCAGAGGCAGTAGTAAAGCTAAGTTGAACTCCAGTGCAAGTATATGCAGGTTGGAGGCTTAGTTCTTGGCCAGGTTTTGAATCTTACATCTCAAAAAGTAAAATGTAAGTCAGCTGTCAAAGGCTATGTAAATATTCCTCTGCAGTACTGGAGGTACAAACCCTGCATGTGAAGCTAGCATTTTATTTCGTGCTGAGCCTACACTTCATATGCATTTAAACTCATCAAGTTAAAGTGCCCGCTGCCTTGTCTATACTAGATTTTCAGATGGAGTTCATATTATTTTTAGATTGTGTTAGGCCTCATCCTTAAAAGCTTAATACAGAAAAGAGTCTAAGACAACTTTTAACATCTTAGACGAGTTTCAGCCACGATTTTCTAAGTGTTTAACTTATTCGCTCAAAGTTTCTACTTTTCTACAAAGTTTCTATTTCGATTGGCAGTGCTAGGTCTCTTTTCAGTGTTTCTTTTTTTTTTTTTTTTTCCCCCTTTTTTATGATTTACTATGAGCAGGTGTGCTGCTGTCTGTGGATGTCTGTAACACCTCTGCTCCTGCTGCATAAGAGCATAGGAAAGGCATTTTTCTTTTGAAATACCCTATGTTACATAAAAAAGGCTATGTTAATGCAGAAAGGAATATCAGACTTCTGGAGTTTTGAAACTGTGGGAATTGGGACGTACATACATGAAAGAAGCAAGGGTTAATCTAAGTACTGTGTATTTTGGAAAATTTAGATGATTTCAGTTAACATTCAGAGTGACTTAGGTAAACATATTAGGATTTTCTTCCTAGTCTTTTGTATCTTCCTGAAAATGAGCTACTGCATCTCATGAGCCTTATCCTGATGAATAAATTATAATGGAGTAAGATTGTTGTTATACTCAAAGAAAGCATTTAATCTTTTCTCCACTGAACCCATATTCCTTTTGTAGCATTCATTTTGTTGTAGCAAACGCATACTTTGATCTTCAGGAGCAGAGTGGGACTGCGTTATCGATCACCCTTCTGTGAATTCATTGTCCTATCTAGAAGAACGGTGTGGTAATGAGGAGAATTTATCTGATAAATTATTTTCCCTTTGTCTTGCTTGAAATTTCCTGATTCCTCAGTATTTTTCCCCAAATGTAAGAAGCTTACGTGCAGATCTTGAATGGCTATTGGAAGGTTGTAACATTGAGCGATTTTTATTTTGAATGGCAATCATTTAGCTAAATCAATTTTTCTAACAAAAGTGTGACTCAGCTATTGGTTACCTATTTTTTTAGAATCATCTTGGAATAAACAGGAATAAACAAAAACATTTCACAAGTTGAAATGAGTTTGCTACTCCGTGAATACTTATTTTGAGAAATTTACTTTTGCATTTGTAGTTCGTCAAAGGACAGAAATGCAAGAGTAAATGACATTTAAGACAAATTTCTTGAGCTGAGAATGTAGCCGTTCTTAAATCGAAGCAGAATGCTGGAATGCATATGTAAAACTCCATGGATTTTTGGAAATAAGTTGTGCGAATGGCATTCAAACAGCCTTCCAAATCAGACGCTCGAGACTGGATGTGAGATTGCATTTTGGACGTGGAAAAGGTAGTGATGTGATGGCACCGATTCCAACAAACTTGTATGCAGCATGTGAATACACTGCATCTCTCAAGGGACAACTTGGTTTTGAAATGAGAATAGGAAGAATACAACGTACTGCTGTTGGTCTGACGTAAATTGTTTCTTTGTTTTCGAGTACCTCAGCAAAGACATTAAATGTTGTACCAAAATGTGCAGCGTAGTGAATGTGTTATCGTGCCAAGCCAGGCTGTCACTTGTGGAACACGTGTATTTGTGTTACATGCATGCCCCCACACTTCATTTCTGATTAAGTATTCACACCTAAGAGTATACTTTGACACTTTTTACTTTTCCACCTCTTGCAAATATTCAGACTACTTGTTCCGATACCTAGCTGGTTCAACACTATTCTGCTTGTCACTGTTTTGAATAAATCACTTGAGGTAAAAACACCAGGTAAGATCTGGATGATATCCCAGCTAGCAAAAGGGGATGGAATTTGAGTAGTTGGCAACTATTCCCTGCCGAGTGTAAAATAATACTGAAGGCCTTTGAACAGTGTTACTGCTTTATATTTTTTTATGTCTTATTGTGGTTAATGCTGATTTTTGATAAACTAAGATCTGAGCTTGATACTAAATTTGACTTGGGAGCATATAGCTTTCATAAATGGTCATACTGTACTTAAGTCTAAGTTTGCTTTTCAGAATACGCCTTTCTGCAGCATTAAATCTGAGCTACTGGGGAATGTGTCTGTCATTCCCAGCCATAGAGAGGGTTTTAAGTAACAACAGTTACCCCATGAATTTATCAATATTAAGTGTTAATGGAAATAAAGAAGTATCAGTTCTGTTGGTCCAGGCCTAAATCAAAGTAAACAGTAAATTACCAATGTTGAATAGCATGTGAGTTTCTTATAGCTAAAAACCTGAAGAGAATTCAGAATGAAGGTTGAAGTTTTTTGGTTGTGCCTTTTTTGCCAGTCTGACTCTCTATCCGTAGCCCTGTGGACATCCAGAACATGAACTAACCTTACTGAGGAGCTGGTTTGTTGTCACAAGAAAGTTGGGAAAAGCATTTCAGAGTTTAGGATTTGTAAACTTGAATGATTTGTTAGGTTCTTATGTTCAATTTCGTTTTGTAATAAACTGCATAAGAACAAAGTTGCTGCAGGAGGAGTGAATTCGTATAATTAGTAATGCTCCTTAATAAAACAGAGCAAATGAGCTCCTTCATTTGTTTTACTGTGTTTTTCTTTGAAATTCCAAAATACATCCCCTTGCCAATCTTTTTTGGACTCTGTCTAGAAACTGATTTTCAAAAGCAAGGATATTTTTGCCTTAAGAATAGAATTTCCCGAACTGTAAGCACACCAGTAAGTTTTGATTCCTTAAATTATCTTGTGTAAATACAATGAATGCGGTGAAAAATTCTGAGTTTTATAAGTACTTTATAAATCTTCCAGCAATAAAGCTTGGTTATGTAAATGCTGTCATTCTTAATTATGACACTGCAGTATTTCCATCAGTGGGTATCAAAGGTGTATTAGTTCCATCAGGAACACAGGCTACAGTCTGTATTCATTTCTTGAGTAATTTAGTGGGCTTTATAGGATAAATGGGTGGGGTTTGTTTGGTGGGTTGTTTTTTTTTTTTTTTAAGGTGTAAGAAAGTGTGAAGGTTTCTGTTTGGATGTAACTCTTAATTTCAAATGCACTGAAATGAAAGGTTTCTGGACATTTTACAGTGCTTTAACAAAATAGCAGCACTGCACACCTATGAGAAGTACAAGGTGAATAAAAACTTTGGATTGTTCAGGGACTGATAGGTTTGGGGTTTTTTTTGGTGCCTCTGTCCTAGAAGCTACCACCTACAAAGCTGATTTATTGGAAGAACACTGCTGTGTGCTTTACTATTAATATAAGAAGTTCTTAGCATCTGACCTTTAAAGACATTGAAGCATATTTGTTTTTACTACTGAGAATTTATAGTTTCGAATGCAAATGCAAGCATTTGCGTAGGTTTCTTAAGTTTGAGATTTAAGATTTAAACCTAAATCTTGAACTGTAATTCCTGAGGCTGGACCACCAAAGCAGTTCTTTGTGTATAGAATTACAATCAATCATATAATAATAAAATTCATGTGTTAATCTTTCCAAACGTAAGGCATCTAAAAGATCAGAATGAGGGTTTCTCTATTTGTCTTTATTCTTTTAGCATCATTCACTCCTTGCCATGAAGCTGTAAAGCCCCTCTTTCATCTGCTTGCTCCTCCCCTGCAAGTAGTGCGTTCAGATGAACACACAGCTATCTTCATGCGAGTCGACTAAAACTCTGCATTGCAAATTAGTTTGTTCCTTAAAATTTGAGTTTTGATTGGCCTTATCTTAACCTGTATGGTTCTGTTGTCTGCCGGTGGGATTGACACTGGCTTATATGTACATTTAATATTATGCCCATTGGCCAGTGTCGTTTTCCCTCTCCTAAACTTTATTAAATCGTGCTGCATCTCCCTGGCATCCTGATGAAAGGCAAGTGGAAAGTGAAGGCACAAGTTCAGGCTCTTGTCATGCAAAAATTAAATCTTTAGTACACTATTATGCTTTTTTTTATGACAGTTCCTATGCAAGCAGGGTCAAGAAATAACATGTCAGTGAAGCACACAAGTATTTGCACATTCCTGTTTTAGTGTGAAGTAGAATGCAATATTTAATTTGTAGTATTGCGCAATATCATTGCTACAGCTAAGTGTCCAGTGACTTTTATAAATCCTTTTATTCAGTGTTTCGTAATACTGTGGAAAGGGTTTTGTGTGGCTTAAACTTGGCATGGAAATGGCCTCTGTGTCTAATGTATTTTTGAACTAAATTAAGAAATTGTTCTCAAGTTACCCATATTTCTCTTAAGTTCTTAAAATTCAGCTTATTTAGCTAGAGTAGTTCCTAAAAGAAAACATAGTCTAATAACCCAAACCAGTGACTTTTAGCTTATAATTTGTGGAGTCCTGTAGGTGTAGATTCATTATACAGATTATATGCACAGTTTTGTACATCTTATCTGAAAATCTTAGGAGAGAAGTTTGTTGTGTTTCTCAACGAATGATTTTGACTAAGTGATGTGAGCAGAATTAAAATTTTTACTGGGCTTCTATGTTTAAAAATGCAAAAATTTATTTGGGCTTTAATAAATACCTGCAGCAATGCCCTGAATTTCGATGGTGCAGTGTTGCGGAAGCACATTTCAGGTGTTGTGCCAAATAAGATTAAATAATGAAACAGATTAGAAAGGAAGTTTCTTGAATTATATACGCTTGTTTTGAAGCAGAGCTGTAAATGGTCTATATAAGATCCTGCATCTTCAATATCATGATCAGTGGATTTGAACAGTGCATCCTATCTTTCTTTAAAAATATGAAAATCTTTTTTTTGGTGTCTTGTTGAAATTAAGGTAGTTTCCCTAATGTCAGTGGTTGACTATCTTAGAACAAGTCTGGGAACTAAATTTCAAGTGCTTGTGTGAGGACATGTCAAAGTAAATTATTGCAAAGTAATTATAGATATACTGGATTAATTACTTGACAGCTAAATGAAAAATTACGTTTCTCTAAGCTTTAAATAAGAAACTTTTAATAATAGAAAACTGATTTATTTTGATATTGAAGGAAGAATAATACAATATAGCATAAATATGTTTATTTTTACCTCTGTACCTAAGGTATATGCATGCACTCTTCACATGACAAGTACATAGTGCGGAACATCCATATGGAATCGCAACCGTCCTGCTGGATAAGAGGAGAGAGAATTCCAGTGTGTTTTGCTGTTGCTAGGGTCGTTCCTCTCCTGTTTTTGCTTGAATTTCTCTCCTTAGCACAGAGATGAAAATATTAGGCTTTCTTTTGTTTTATTTATAAGATATGAAATTAAAAAAAAAAAAGTTTTTAACCTCTTCAGTTGCTCTGGGCTCCCTCCTTCCCCTTGTTACTGGCACAAACCGCTTTCCCTGAGTCTTCACCTCCGGTTATTCCACTTTCAACTTTGGTCTGTGTGGGATTTTTCTTTTAAAGATTTGATGTTTGTTATAACTAAATTGGAAGCCTGTGTGAAAAATATTGAAAGCTAAGTCTGTGCCAAATTTTAGAGCTGGGTTTGTGCACTGCTTGATAGTGAGGAATTGAATCCTTTTCCCTAACTTTATCTGATGGTTACATAGCGTATGTACTATTCTGTCCTTAAAAGGAACTGTAAAATAATATCATGGAGCTATAAAAGGTTTGGGGAGTCTGTCTGCATCAAACTTCTCCAGCTTTAGAAAAGAAACAAAAAGGATTTCCAAACTTCTCCTAACTTCTGGTGTCAGCAATGTGGAGTCTGGTAGTTAAGCTTGGTTCTTGCTGGCTTGGGTGGTGGTATGAGTAATAAATGTAGTTAGGGTGTAATTTGGCTTTAGGATACCCTCAACTGATAATACAAACTTTTTTCCCCAATAACCCATTTAATCAGGATACCATGCATCTTGACTAAGCAGAACTTGGTCTTGCAATTTGAACTTAGCTAGGTGTTGTTCCTCTCTAAAAAAATACATTTTTTTGGTTGTCAATGTCCCAGTACATAGACTGTAACCTCAGACGTTAATGTTGGCTTTGCTGTCGGAATAAATAAGCACAAATTGTTTGAGAAAGTTGAGGCAGCGCAGGGTGCCAAACCTTAATTACCGAAGCTGCTCCAGGTCGTATTCTAAAGGCTTGCCACCCTAATGAAAAGCTCCTGCACTTCTGTTCCCTGAGGGTGACTACAAAGGTAAAAACCTCGCAAGCAATTACGGCCAGGCCAGTTTGCTGAGTAAGGCATCTTCCCCCCTTGCAGCAGAACTTCTTTTGTCGGTAGCAATGTGTGGCTGCATTGCTGAACTGATGGACCCAAACTGTAACAACTCTGATACTACTGGTAGTAAGTTAAAATGTTCAGCTGGGCACTAAAGCCAAGCGGTTGCAAATGCGGAAAATCAGCTCGTTATCCTTGATAGGACAGAGGGATGGCTTATTTTCTGAAAAGGATCTTCAGTCGTTATTTTACCCTTGGCCGCTAACCTTGTGATTAATGTAGCAATAACATAGATAAGTACCCACGTTAACATACTAATGAGTTGCCTGCCTTGAGTGATTTGTTGTGGCATCTAACTGCTTCTTCTCTTCCTTCCTTTTTGTCACCCTGCAGTGTTCTGTGCCAAGGTCTTTGTGGCTAGGCTGCTCCAACCTGGTAGAGAGCATGTGCGCACTGAGATGCCTGCAGAGCATGCCCAGTGTCAGATGTCTCCAGGTGCCTTTCTTCTTTCTTGTTGTAAATGTTATGCGTATGCTGTTGAACATTTGTTAAACTCTCAGGACTCTGTTTAATCAAATTGTTAAGTCTGCTAAATGTTTTTTGTGCATCCTTTTCTGAAATCTTCTACTTAACTGCTTTGTAGGAGTGAATCTTAAGAGGGCTTTCTGTACAGTAGGTTCTTGCGGGGGGTGGTGAGCTTTTGTGTTTTATTGCCTGTTTACTGAAGTTGTGATATAAGTAGCATAGTTGTGCATGTTGCCTGCTACGTTTTGCTTTCTCATTTAATTTAAAAAATAACATAATGAGCTTTGCCATTTCTCTTAAATTGCAATGAACTGACTAGCCTGTAATATTTGTGTGATTTAATTTAGAAAGGATAAGCTTTTTATTTTCTACTAAGCGTGATCCTGGCTATAGCCTTACATTACAGTCGTTGCGCATGTTTGAATGCAGAATAGTCAGCATGGAGCTCTTTGGGTTACTCTGTTAACTTAGCTTCTTAACTTTTTAAAAGTGAAGAACAAGGGATGGGGGGCTTACTCTGCATAGAAGACCACTAAATCTCAAGTTCTCTGTTGTTTTTCTTCTAGTAAGCTGTTGAAGCTGAGCCTGCATAATTTATAGATGGGGGAATTGCTGCTGTTTTTTCGCTGGTTGGGAGGGATTGAAAACGATAAAAAGGGAGATTTTGATACCAGTTAACAATTTTGAACTCTCAGGATATTTACGTTGGAAAGAAAACGCAGAACATGTGTAGTAACTGGGTGGCACTTCCTAAAGTGTTTCTGAATATAACATTTTTAGCAGAACATAACTATTATTTAATATTAGTATCTTTTGTAACATAATAGCATTATTCAGTGGTTCAGTCTTTCATGCGTACAAAGTGAATACTTAAAAGAAATTGCTTTTGTGAAAGAAAACTTAAACAAATTGAGTTTTGTTTGCAGTCAGTCCATTTGAGTTCAGACACTGGATAACATGAATGTCTTGCCTTAGAGAGTAACCATTTATTTCAAGACCTCTCCTCTTGCCTGCAAAATGTGGCCACTTGAGTTCCAGCAAATTTGAATTTCAGAATTAAAAAAGTCTTCAGAATTTCTGTTCAAATACAAACATGTTTTTCTATTTGAATGGTTTATGTTTCCAATTTTGAAATACTATTCAATGGGAGGAAAAAAACCCGTGACCAAGATAAACGTATAGATGGATAATACAATTTTATAGAAATTGGCACTGTCTCATGGCCAAATAATGGTTATAGTAGATGCTTAGAGGCATGACAGGGCAAAGTCACAGAGGTTTGGTGTCTGTCTTGGGAATATTTACAAGCTAGTTCTAATATAAGATCTTCCTGCTCTTTTTCCCTGATCCTCAGCATTCACCCCCTCACTGGAAAAGCAAAATAAAACTTTTTTCAGTGGGAATTCTGAAAATTTCTCCTGGAACCTAGCTTGTCAGTGGCCAAAGAGCATCTCGGAATTTTTCAGCAAGCGATCATAGTTGTTTTTAAGATGGATAGTGATGTTGGGAGTCAGTTGGATGGAGTCTGGTGGGATGGGCCAGTAATCGCTTCAAGGCTTGTTAGTGAACCCTGGTGAGGGATGTGAGCAGTGAGCTTGAAACAACTGCTGCTTTGCTGTCATGAGGCTGTTCTTGGGTGCAGACCTAGGGTTGCAATCCTACCCTTTCTTGCTTAATTTTTTTACCTCCTCTCTACCTGACTTGTGAATTTGTGACTTATGGCTAACTGTGTTTAACAGTTTGAGAACTATTTCAGGATAGGAGCAGTTTTGCTGTTAATAACTGTCTTTTAAATGGTGGGTGTAGATCTTGGTTTCATGGACTACAAGCCTTGGGAAGGGCTAGCTGCTGGACCCACGCACAGTGAATTTCAAAAAGACTCGTCAGGCTAGGGGGCTCCTTAACAAGCTCAGGTTCCCTACTGCAGGCAGGGCATGCATTTCTGCAAACACCTGGTTTGGGAGTTGCAAGGACTCCTTAGTGATGAATCGGAGAACTTTATGACTGCCCTAAGTTTCTTATAAATCGGCTCTTTGGAAATTTCTCATCAGTTAGCACATCATGGCAGACTAACTGTTTTTTTTTCCCCAACTGAACTGTTTATTAAAACACTATTACAAACAGAAAAATCTATATATTCCATCGAAATAATAGTAAACCTATTTATTATGAACACTTTTTCTGTTACAGTATCTATCAGTAGGTACATAGTAGTTAACTGTAAATTGAACAGGTGAAAGCTCAGCCCAGGCTGGGTGGTGGATTAATTGATGCAGAATACATTGTATTACAAACTTCTGTTGATAAATTACAGGATAAAATACAAAACTCTGTTCATGAACATACTGCTTTATACACAAGATTTTTGGAAACCTGTTATCACACAGATGTGGTGTCATATAGAATTAAAAACCATAGCTAATGTATCTGTTATGTCAGGATGTGTCACTTTGAAAAATTTCTCAAACCTATATTGTTTTCAGGATCTGTGTTACAGATCTGTCAGCTTTCATGAAAACCACATTTGAAGTACCAGTTAATTTTGTGTAGGCTTGTTGCTCCATGTGCCTGTAGGAATTTAACAATCCCAGGACATTTTTAACTATATAATAGTAACAGCTAACAGGGTTAACAAATTTTAGTAATAAAGTACCTCCCTGCAAGGACAACCACATGGTTCAAGCTGGTGGGATTGCTTTGAAGCTGTGTATCCAGCGTGTTGCACTTCAGGAGTTACTGAGGAGGGATTTCAGCAGGGTGTCTGGCCCCTCCGCCTGTTGCAGGGCTTGTGCTTTTCTGCTGGCTGCACCCTCCTGATGGGTTCTTTAGAGAATAAGAGGGGTAACTGTCCTAAGCAGATACCTGTGGGGCATGCTACTTGGTAAATTGTAGAGAGCGCTTTGTTGATTTAAATTTTCCTCCAAAAGAAAGGCTTTTTTTTTTTTTTTTTTTTTTTTAAAAGTCTGATTTTTGTAGAACTGCAACCAGGAGTAACAGGTTTTGAATCTTTTAGAAGCATCTGTGGGAGATATTTAAAAAAAAAAAAAAAAAAAAAAAGGTTCTCCTTTCAGATGTGTGACTTGGTGGCGCCCGAAGGGGAACTCGGAAGTGAAAGAGGCACCAGCTGCTTTTCCCCATTTTTTATTTTTGGTACCATGACTTGCCCTTCAGTGTTTCCTGAGCTATAAGCCCCCATGTGAAAACAGGCAGGGCATATATACCCGGAGATCTTCGTTCTGTAGCACACATTCAGTTACCGTAATGATGATTTATAGGAAGTTTAAGAAGGGAAATATAGAAGCCCTTCGGTGATTCACATAAGTTATCTGGGAGTTTTATCTGTTATCTGTGTGTGTTGTATGTGTAGAGTAATTAGTGAATGGACCAGAAAGAGGGGAAAAAAAAACCCCTAGTCTTAAATCTGGAGCCTTGTAGAATTTCTTCAGGAAGCTCTTATTCAGTCTTAGTGCTTTTTCAAACATTTAGGCTTCAAGAGTAATCTACCATCAGTCTGAAAGAAGAAAGCAGAGATTAGGTTTACTCTTGCCTTTCCATAATGGTGTTAGTAATCGTAAAACTTAACTAGGCTCTTCTAAAATCAAGCTGTAACGTTTAAGCAAATATCCTCTGATGCCAGTGGATTGGAGGTAGTATTCCAATTCTCCACAGTTAGTCTGGTTTTATATTCTGTGCTTTTTCTCACACAGTAAAATGCCTTCATAGTTCCTGTAGTTTACTGGAGAAACATTTACTTTCTGCATTCTGTGAGCTGTTAGTGAATGGAGAAGAGAGATAGATAATATATTAAAAAATATTTATTCCCGTTTGTGGTACTTGAAGTTTGCTCTCATCTATTCTGATTTTCAGCGTAACTAATATTATTTGGAAATAAAGTCCTTGACACTTACTATCACTTGTTATTGTTATATTGAAAAGCATATATTAAATGCCAGTTCATAATACTTGAAGCTACTATAGATTCTGAGGCCTTACTTTTAACTACTTAATTATCTTTAATAATGTTTTTGTACCGAGGAGCTTACCATTATGAACACACTTGGATTCAAATAGCTATTGTTTTCATCCTCTTTGCTATGGATTTGACTGCAAGATTAAAAGCATGCTGTTCTCTTATATAGGTGTTTAGAGAAACTGGTTCTATTACCAGTTGTGTAATGCAACCATATGGATACATCACCTTCCATAGCTTCATCCTCGTGAAGCATTGCAGTTGTTTTGAACATATTTTTTCACGCTGATTTGGGAAATGGCTCCAACAGCGCTGTCACGCAAAGAGAAATGTCCAGTGTTCTTAGTTCTGTAAGTAAACGTCTCCAGTGTGGATTGAAGACTAATCATTAAGCAACAGAAGATAAGTACTAAAATGTTGCTTTGAATTATTGCATAATGTAGGATGTGATGAAATAGTGCTTGGGGAATAAATTATTAGACAGATGTAATGAAATTAACCTAGTAACCAAATACTGCTCCACCAACTCTTTCTTCCTTGTATTCAGTTGCACTTTTCCTTGACCTTTTTTAGAGATCGTCGTATCTCTCTTCTAAAACTCTGCTTAGTTTTTTCTTGCTTATTTAGACTCCCCCCAACATGTTGGGTGTTTTTCTACACCTTTCCATTTATTGTCCTTAAAATTTTTAGCTTAATTGTATGTAGTGTCCTGCTCTTCCTTTTATGTTCACATGTTGGGTATGTAGCTTGGAAGCTTTAACAGAGCACTGATTCACTACAGGAACAATGAACTTCTCACTTCCAGAGCTTCCAATGCGAGAAGTCGACTTGTTCCTCCAGAGACCAGATCTTACAATTCATGTCGTGGCTTTCTCAGACTTGAAGCTACCCTGACTCCTCGCAGCGTGTTCTCCCAGTGGTCCGTAGGCTTGCGATAGTGTGCTTCACTGTCCTTTGTCCTTCTGCACAATGGCATGTCCAGCTCTATAGGTTTTCCTTGATCTGCATTTTCATTCTTACACCATGTGTCCTGGTGATGGACAAGCAGTAGGAAGGTGACATTGACTTAGTTCTTGCCAGTGTCATTCCTGCTTATAGATTAAGACAGGAGTGTATTGATTTACTCTCCATAACTGGAAGCTGTCTTCACAAAAACGTGGTCTTAAAAGCTTTTTGAATTGGCCAATTCATAATTTATTACTGTTCAGAAGAACTTACTATTTGCCAGTGGCAAGTGGAGTTCTGGAGCATTAGGGTTTTAATATTTATTCCTTACAATAGCATTCCCTGCGAAGGAAATTATTTGTTAGCAATAAGGAATCGCAGTGCTATCACAGCTGAGCTGAGGCACAAAGAAGGAAGTTTATCTTTCTCTTTATTGATAAGATACAACTTAGCATTAACTTGCTTAAGCCTCTATTTGTTATCCTTTACTAATTCTGAGCTTCTGTTGGTTGATGTTTCTATTCAGATACCAGAAGGAAGTACAACAACGGAAACTATAGTTGGAAAAAATTGTATTTGAAAACTAAGAATTCTGATTTATTGACATGAAAACTTCATCATCCTTTCTTCACAGTACAAATTCAGACACAGACATGATGCAGTATTCTTAAAATGACAATGACTGCAGTAGGTGCATTCTGTTAAAACCTTTTCCTATGGTGCATGAAATCACAAATCGGAAAATGATGAATAGCCTGTCGCTGTGTAGTCTGCATCCTTTTGAAAATGTTATTCTTCTATGCAGCTGTTAAAATGAGTTGTCATAGCCAGACAACTGCTTTGCTTCTTCTGTTAGGTTTGAAGTAATTTACAAATACTTCTTTGACATGTTTTCTGGTATTTTGCCTCAAAACAGTGGGACTGTTACCATTTCCTTTTGGAAACAGTCCAACAGGTCCATTAAAAAGAAATGCATATTTGATTCCTTTTCTTTAAAGGAACAGAATGTTCTCTCCAATATCTGAAATATTTGTGCTTGTCCCTCTATTTTAAACAGACTTCTTTCTGAGACAGAAAGCTTTAAAACTAAGCATAGTATTGTAGAAGCAATTAAATTCATCCGTGCAGTAGGCCTGTTGCCATTTTGTGCAGTGAGATGGCCTGAATTACCCAGCCTGTAGATCTGATGTAAAAATGTCCAGTTTTCCCTCTGTTAACCAGCAGCAGTGCTTCCCAGTATTGTTGTTTCTTCTGGCTGAAGCTGGAGTCTCCTCTCAAAATTAATAGCGGTTTGGATTTTGTTTTCAGCAGTTTCTCATAATATCTTTTTTTTTTTTTTTTTTTAGTTCTTTGTGTGTGTGTGTGGCAGACTCTGAGGACTGATGCGACAGCTCAATTTGATGTTAGTGGCATATATTGCAAGTATTTTGCAAGTATTTTTTCTTGTGCTCCAGTCCTTGGCCATCCTGGTGGTCTCCGCCAGACCGTGCTCCAGTATCCCAGTGTATTTCTTGTAGTGGAGTGCCCAAAACTGGGGCCAGTGGTCTGGATGCAGTCTCATGAGAGCCAGGTACGGCTCTGGCTGCAGTCTCTTTTGGTGACAGCAGGTTGTTGTGGTGCTTCCTGATGGTGTGGCCATGGCTTATTGCTAGGTCTGGACACCAATAGGATAAGTAAATGTAAAATGCAGGGATTGGTTTTTTTCCTAAGTGTGATTTGTTATCTGAAGGAAAGTGTTATGATAAGCACTTTTTCAGTCATCCTTTGTGTATCTGAGTGCTTTCAGTTTTATGCCTTAAATTATTAACTAAGCCTGTTCTTTCTTTGGGGCAAGAAGAGAGACCTTCTCTTTATTGCATCAATTCATATTGTTTATTTTTAAGTAGAAGAGAGTGGTTACTTACTAGATTACTTTAAATTTCAGCCAGTGAGCTAGTATTGAGCTATGAACCAGAGCTCTTCCTCTTTAGTTTCCTTAGCTGAGGAGCAGAAGTGTGTTCCCTGCTGTCAGAAGACTAGCAAATGGAGTAAATATCTGTAAGTTTTGGTTCCTGCTTTTCCCCAAACACAACGTACATCAGTCACTTGTAGCTGTCTATGGCTTCTGCCGGACGGGTCCGGCTGTATTCCTTCTGGTCTGTGGTAAGCGTGCAGCAAATGGCGACTGCAGGCTGGGAGGTGAAAGGCAGCCTGCGAAACCGCTTTGCAGGTTGGAGTCATCCGCAGTGGCCTCTCCGGGGTGGGGCCGTTCGAGTGCTGCCAACCACTAACCTTTCGGCTTGTGGGTAAAGGGTTTTGCTGGTATAAACAACTTAATACATACGAGGGCTTTTTTTTGATTTTTGTTGTTTTCAGCAGTTTTTAGAGAGCACTAAGGATTGTACTCTTCATCCCCAAGCTGCAAGCTTACTGGAACAGAAGAGAGACTCCTTTCAGGAGCCTGATCCTCTTTCTAAACAGTTTTTCAAGTTATTTCACCTGTGGCTGTTAGTTGGTGGGCAGTTCTCTCACCTTTGTTTTTTCTTCAGAAGTTGCTGGTATTCAAAAGCTAGTGATTTACTTAGTAAATAATCTTTATGATAGAGATGAGGAGGAAATGGTGATATGACTCCCTCTTGAGATATTTCACTAAGCTGCTGTCTGCTGCAGAGGGGACTTCCGAACGTAGAAAAAGTAACGTGAGCTTAGAGATCCAGTCCTTATTCCTTCGGGTGACTTGCTAGCCTGCCTTTTGCTAGTGTTTCTCTCTTGTACCATTTAGAGATCACAATCTATCATCTCTCAGACTGGGAAGGATATGTCCCTAAGGAGGCAAGTACATTTCTTCATGATGGATTCATGTATCAATGCAAGATACTAGACCTTGCCTCAGTAAATCCAGAGCTGTTGCTTATAGCTGCAATAAATGAGCGTAATTTCAAACATAAATTTATGTTCCTCAGAAAAGCTAACACAATCATGCTAAGCTTGATACATTTCACAAGTAGCGGGCAGGAGCTGTTGTTCCTGATACCTCTTACGATGCATTTGCAGAAGACTACATCTTTGAGTGGAGAGATGTTGTTAGCCACACCTTTGGGTTTATGCTTTCTCAACCTCCTTTGGAAAAGAGGATTTTTTTGCTGTCTGATCCTGTTATGGTGCAAAGAAATTTGCTAGGTAATATGCCTTGCTCTCTGCCTGCCTTCTGGTAGTGCCATGCTTATGCTGGCAGGGAGTGAAATCTTTCTTAGGAGAGGAGAAGGAAATGCAAGGCAGTCTACTCCAGGTATATTTGATATAGTCCTCTTCCTTGCAGGGGTTTGGTCTATTTCCCATGGAAGAATTTTCAAGGAAACAGAAAAATATCATCAAATATTTCCCACTAAGGTTGAAATGACGTTTGTGCAGTGTCTTCACGCAGCACTGTCAGACTTCTTATCAGAAACGTCACTGGCAGGAGGATTGGATTCCTTGCTCGTGGGGAATTAAGCAGCAGTCTTGATACCAGTGTTAGTAATGATTTTGCCGATATTAATGGTTCCGCTCTAAGAGTCATCAGCATAAGGACACTTATTCTTCCAGTGTAAAAAGTTCCTGGGGTGCTTAGCAGGTAGGCCGTTCCTAGGTTTCCCTCGGCCTCCTTTATTTCCATCCCGATGAGTTGTTCTGTAGGTCTTCAAGGCTGTGGCATATGAGAGTCTTCACATATGTGGTTTGGTTTTTGTGATCCTTTGAAATGGTGGTAGAATCCAAATAAATCAAAGGAGGCATCGGAGTCAAGGATAGGACAGCTGTCTACAAACCCAACAGCAGGACTGAACCAATTTTACCAATACCCATCTGTCAAGTATGGAAGAAGTGGTACAGCAGAGAAAGAAGGAACTACAACCAAAACCTTTTACTACTTTGCATAATATTTCTATGGCAAAATAGTCATGTTTGCAAAGCCCCACTACGGAAAGGCATTACTTTGTGGCACAGGATGGTCTCCCAGTGCTTCGGACAAGTGGATTTTACAGATACTTCAGAAGTTTGAGTTGACTTTGTTGCCCTAGAGAAATAATATAGGTCGTCTTCATCCCAACCTTTTCACTTTGTAAGTATTGAATTCTGTTCAGTGGCATTGCACTGGTGTTTTTAGAAACTCTCAGCTGTTGAAGCTGAGCTCTTTGCGTTTTAATTCTTACATGTTTTTTGCATTCCTCAAATTCACACACAATTTTTGATGCAATTATTAAGCCACGCTTTAGGGATGATCCAAACTACACTTCTAACCTGGTTTTTTTTGCATCTGTTCTACTTTTTTATATTATTTTTGAATAAATAAACTGCTAAATATTTACCATAAAGTGTATGAATGCAAATGTCTTTTGGCATGTCTATGGACACTTCAGCTGTTTTTCCTTGCGTGATGTAACTGATAAATGTTGAATGTCATTGTACTAAATGGATTAGGGCTGTTAGAGTTTAAATTTGATAGAAAATACAAAAAAATCTACATTAAAAAAAAATTAACTAAGGAATGAAAATGGACTTTAAAGTTCTGAGTTATTCAGTAGCTAATAAAATGCCCTACTTGAAAAATCACTTAAACAAGGATCAGGTGAAGATATCTTAAAAGTTGTGTATATGATTGCAGAATTTGAATGCACACTTGAACTTTGAAAGTCATAGTACTTTTGTCTGCTTTTGAAGATACTTGAACTAGAGAATTTATTCAAGGCATATCATACGAAAAAAAGTATTTACCGTAATGTTACAGGAGTCCATGTACGGTTCTGTACACTTAGGCTCAGGTTGTTGGAGCAAATGTAATCTGAAAGTCTCAAGCTTATATGTAAGTATGTGTTTTGGGAAAAATTATAAGAATTAGACAAAATGCCTTTGAATTCAGTACCTGAATAGTAAAAATGCAGGATGCCTGCTGCTAAGTGATTGTCATCACTCTACTCTAGAGACTTTTATGTTGTCCTGCAGTATGTATTAAATTCTTTTGAGCCCTGCTAACTTCAAAGTTATCCTTCGGTGCAGTTTGTCGGAAGCAAAAGCCCTTTCAGAGTCTGGATCAGGCCACAGAAACCATAGCTGGAACTTTGTACAATGCTATCCTTTTGTTCAGAAGTAAAAGAAACATACAGCAGTTTTCCTGTTGAAGTGCCATCAAACCCGACTGTCTTCAGGAAGTAAGGAGATGGTTGCTGGCACGCTGCGGTGGTCACAGCTTTGGTTTCAAGGCTTCGTTGCACAATATGTTGGTTTCAGCTGTCCCCTGCCTTTTCGATCTGCTGCCCCGTGCAACAGCTTACCACCTTTCATTTATGCCTCTACAAGATGCTGTGCTGTAACGTAAAGTAAGTCACTGATGTGATACAGATTAAAAATAATCTTCCAGAAAGAGGAACTGGAGACATTGGGCAACTGTTCCTCCTGTTCTCAAATCCTTTTCTGTAGAGTCATATAATGATGTGCTTTTTGTATTAATCAACTGTATCTTGAAGTTGTAGGGGGAGAAGTGGTGCTGGCCTTACAGGTCAGGAGCATTTAGATGTCCATTATATAAATCATATGAAATATAAACTATGCAATTGCACGTTCCTTTTAATACCTAGATGAAATCAGCACTCGAATGCAGAGTGTCTGCCTAACCCCAGGCAAGGCTCAGTGGATGTTTGAAAAAAATGATTTGGGTATTTTTTTACATCTTGTATTACTGAAGGCTTCTTTCTTTAGCTGAAGTTAGTCTGCAGCCTTTTTTGAGGTAAGGCTTTCTCCAGGTTTTTGGTTGCTTGGATATCAGCAATTACAAAAACACGCTGAAATTGTGTATAAGCAGAAGATTGTGTTTCAGACAATTAATGAGTGATTAGGATTTCCTGAATAGTTACGATGGATTGATACAGTTTCATGAGTTGCGAAATCTGGAATAAGTTGTCATACATCTTTGGAGGAAAAAACTGGACTTAGAACAGCACGGGATTGTTTCTTGGAGTAGCTGACTGGTTTTAGGCTTGCGTTTTATTGAATATTTCATTGTGGTGGCTGCTTTTTCTATATTTCTTTTGTATGCAAATAACTTCTATTTTGCAAAAGACAAATTAATTGAGGGTTACTGCAATTTTATTATTTCAGACTCCTCAGTGTTTTTGAGTAACCTTTTTATAACTTTTACAGAAAAAGTTTATATAGAAACCTCTTCAAAATCTGGTTAAAGTTTTGCTGATCCTTGGGGAAGAACAAAAACCAAAGAATGAGAATAAATTCTAATGTAGTTCTGGTGGCCAGGGAAAGCAAGAAGGGATGCAGAGGAAGAAGTGCCAGAATCTGGTCTTAGAAAAATTAGAGAAAATACATAGGCATGCTTGGAGGAAAGTATTGAATCTTTAATTGAAGCTTATAGCTTCTTTTGGTTCTCCAGTCCTAGTGTATTAGTATTTAATGCCAGTGAATTTGCAGCTGTGGGCTTGTAGTTGTTTGGAGTTGCTTATTTTTAAATTATTCTTCAGTTATGTGTGCTTCGATATGTGGTATTTGTGTTTGTTGCTCAGCCACTTTTCTCAAGCTGGAAGTAAATGTCCGCTGCTTCTCTTCCTTCTGTTCTATTTCATTGTTTTGCTCGAGCGTTAAAGGGCTGCAGATCTTTTCTAGATCTTAGGGGAAGAAAAAGGTAATAAGCACCAGTGCAGGTGTTAAGCAGTAGTAGATATGAGAAAAAAATTGATCAGGTTTTGAAAAAATGGCTTAATGGTCTGGATTTTTGACTGGCTGCAGTGTCTGTATTTCTGATGCCCGTTAAAGTCCTGTCCTTCATACAGCTTTTTAGACACCTTCATGTTGAGGGTTGTGCCTGTCTTCTGGCCAGCTCGTTGAGGTAACTAAATTTGGACAGAGCTGATTTCACATGGAACCAGCAGCAGAGATCTGAACCTAAATTCCCTCTGGGAATCTAGGAATAACCCTTGAAGTATTTTAACTTTGCATCAGGCAGCCAAGTTGCAAATGTAGTTAATCTTAACATAGGCTAATTTATTTTTGATGACTCTGAAGTCATCTAATTACTAGCTTGGCCTGAAATTTGCTTCTGAGATGTTACTTATCCTACCTTTAATCTGAAATACTGTTATACAGGCTTATTAATTGTGTAGGGGAGTGGTATGTTTTCTGCCTTGTTTACCCATGAAAATAGTGCAGAGAAAAATGTACGACTTACAGCTTTTGTACACAGCGTTGTACAGCATCAAGTGTAATATGAATTTTGCCTTGCACCTGACTCGGGGTGTCCACACAGTGCAAACACTTTTGGAAACGATACTCCATTTGAACTACTTGGCTTGTAGGAGGTGCATGCAAGCTGGTTCAGGGCTTTGAAACATGAGTGCTAATGTAGAAATAGTGTGTTGCAGGGATGCATCACTTAGCTCGAAAATGTCTTGGCTGCTTATGGAGTCCTTGAAGTCAGCTGCTGTTTGTGTGCTTAAATTCCTCAGTTAAAGTGGTTCTGATGGATGTACTAATTTGAGCAGTCAGCAGTGAAGTGCAACTTTCTAAATAGTTTGTTTTCCTTTTACAAGTCCTATAAATGAATAGATGAGTGAATATGAAGAGGTTTCTTTGCATCTGCTCTGGAAGGAAGAAAAGTTACTATAATCTTGAGCCAGTATTTTCCCCTCACGTTTTCATATGTGACCCTTTTTTTTATATGGGAAATAAAAGCTAAAAGGGCTCTTTACTAGGTATTGAGAGAGTTTCTAAGGTAGTAAATACTGCTTAATGTTTCTGTTATACCAAAAAAAAAAAAAAAGCTTGACATATCTAATCCTCCTAACTGCCTAACAAAATCCAGTTATTTAGGGTAGCTTTTGGTATAGTTGTAGATGCAAATGGTCTGAACAAATATGTAGCGTGGGACAAGTGTCCATGCTGCAGAGGAAGCTCTGAAAACGTGTTGCATTTACTTCAGTAGTTCCAACGAGTTCACTGTATAGGTAACATGATTTGAAGTTTCCCTTGAGTCTTAAATGTACAGAGGAAGAACTGTTTTACTTCGTGATGGATTAAGATTAGAAGTGCAAATAGGTTCTACCTAAATAGGTTTATTTTGAAAATTAATTAGATGAACCATTAGCAATATTGTTAGTGCAAAAACCATAACAGTAATTGTAGCTGAGAACATGAGGTACCTTCTCTTGATTAAAAAAAAAAAAAAAGAAAAAAAGAAAGCCAGTACCTTGCTCCTAGTGTCTGTGCACCTTTCTACAGCCAGTTTGTCATAGCCATATTTCTGATGTTTCTGATGTAAACATTTTGCTGTTAAAATTATGATTTGCAGGTGGAAAGGATTTCTCTTTTGGGGTATTTGTACTCTAGAGTTGTGAAAGTTAATTCAGAAATGTTTTAGGAAAGTCATTGCAACCCTTTGCAGCAATATCAATGATAAGCCTGATGACTGCTTTAACATATTATCTAAGTATTGAGATTTTTCTGCTCTGGGCAAGAATGTGGATTGCTAATGTGCTGCACACATACAGTATCTGCCAAGAAAGGCTGAGTGACCGTATAGTTAAAGGCATGAACTGAGACAGCTGAAAAACAAGAAACCCTTGTAAGCTGAAGGTATAATTAAACCTCCTATTAGGCTGGGAAAGGGCTGCAGAGTCCAGCTGGTTAGAAAATAAAGCCAGTTTTCGTCTGAAGTAAAACATGATCAGTAAGCCTCAGGTGGAGCGTTGCAGTAAGACTTGCTGCTTGCCCCTTACTGCTGGATGCTCTTTCACAACCTAAGATTATTTTACTTATTTATTAATTATTTATTATTATTATTATTGATTCAGATTTTTTCGACTACCAGCTTGAGCTGAGCAAGTAGGCACTGTGGAAAATGTTACAACAGGCTGAATGTAGCTCCCAAACCTTGCCTAGCTGAATTTAAAACTGCATTTGTTTTTTTTTTAGTAAGCTGATTCTGCATAAAACTGGTACTTTCTGTTTTGAGGGGCAGGTGTAGAGAAAGTGATTTAAAAAAAAAAAAAGTATATTTGGGACTCAACATTTATATTCAGCAAAATAGTTTGCATGATGTGCAAGTTTTGCAAGCCTTCATGGTTCGGTACTCGGAATGGTGCAGGGATGAGTCATCAAATTGCTACAATTACACAATTCAGTACTCATTGTCCTTGTAAATACAACATATTAATATAGGATGGATACAGGCAGTTTTTGATTACTGACTCTTTACTCCAGACACTCAGAAAATTAAATGAGAGTTAGACTGTCTTTGAAACAGTTACGCAAGGAATATGTTAGACATGATCCCGCAGTACCTGGTGAGGTAAGCCTGCCCCTAAGAAGTAATGAGCTATTACATATTCACACAAAAAAAAAAGTACGGAGAACTTGAATTGGCTGGTGGATCAAAAGCATCCTCCCCATCTAATTTTAGAAACTATACCTGCTGCTGAAAACACTGGATATCTCTTGGGATTGCAATAATTGTTTTTTTTTCTAGTGATGTCTGTTTGCTGAGTAGAAATACAGGCATGTTGGAAAACAGCTGGTAATTTGGACAAAAGTAGCACTTTTTTTGTTTGTTTCTTATTACATCCTCAATTGTCTCCTAGTTTAATCAGTGAATAATTTTTTTTTTTTAATACTAATCTTTATGAGAATCTATTACACTATTTCTGAAGTTCTAAAAGCCAGCAGGGTGATTTTGCTGTTACGGTACTTACTTCATCGGCAGTTGTGCTTTGCAGATTGGGGTATGAATTAACAAATTAACTGCTGCGCTGGGTAGCTTCGGACTGCAGTTTGTGCATACCACTGCCTATTAAAAGGATGTGCCATCACCAAAAGGTCTGTGATGGAGTCGGAGCCCTTGCTTAGTGTTTTGTGGAATTGGATCAGAATAGTAATTCTGAACTGCTGATCATTTTCATGTATAATTTCATTTTTAAAACAAGTTACATAGTTTAGTCCTCTGTGGACACAGCCCACACTGATCTGACTTCTGAGAACAACTTCATGTTAAGTCAGACGCTTCACGTTAAGTCAGACATACTGAAGATTAAGAGATATGCAGTTACGTATTTACAGAAGCTCAGCAAATTAATTTTGTAATGAGGTTAAGGTGAAGACTGATACTTCAGAAACAAAGTTAAAATAGTGGTACTAATTGCCAGTCATCAAAGCATTAGTGATTAAACAAGATAACCTGTTTAGTACCTGCTTGTATTCTTTTGAACCTGCAAAAAATAACTGTTCTGGAACATTTAGGTGAAGAATGACTTGAGTTTTTCTTTCTCTGAGCAGAGACAGGAGCAGGCAACTGTTGGTTTTGGGGGTTTTACTGCTCTGGACAAAACTTCCTAAAAAAATAGGCCCTTGAGAGGTGTCAACCCGGGTATGTAAAAGTGTTAGGTATCTTTTAAAAACATCACATCTACAACTTGTGGTCAAACTACGGTGTTCATTTTTCATGACTTGAAACACAAACTGGATAACTGTCTGCTGGTACTGAATTTACCCTATCTTCCTGTAAACTTTTTGGTGGTTAGTCAGAGGCCAAATAAAAATGATGCCTTATTTTCAGTATGAGAGGGTTTTTTTTTCTAATTTTGCCTTCAGCTGTTGGATCTTGGTAGACTCTTTTGGTATTTCAAGTATATTTTTGTTTGAACTTCCAGCAATAACTGCACTAAAATAAAACCTGGCAACTGGGAGAATAACTAGCTAGGTAAGAAATGAAGCGTATTGAGCTTAATTTGTGCAAATCTCTAGTGCTTACATAAATAGTTTAATTTAAGCTGAAACAAGCAGTTACTAATACAGGTGTCAAATACAGACATGTCCATGGTCAGCAGAGTTAGCTTTCAAGTTAGAATCATAGAATATCTCAAGTTGGAAGGGATCCATACAGATCGAGTCCAGCTCCCTGCTCCTCACGGGACTACCCAAAACTAAATCAAGTTTAACTTGATGAACCTTAGAGCTTTGTTTTCCAAGTGCTTTATAGTGACTGTGGACAGTGGATTGAGTTTATCTACCATCAAATACTTTCAGAAAGTCTTTGTTTGGAGAATCATTTGGCTGTGGGCTCTATTTTCTACTTTTCTCAAGGTTTGGGGGTTTTTTGTTTGTTTCTGGTTTTGTTTTTTTTTTTCAAAAAGGTATGACTTGATTATCTCACCAAATTAAAAAAAAAAAGGCATATTTTATCTTGTTACATAATTAATGGAGAAATATTGCAAGGAACCATTTTCTATAGGCAACCTGAGTGAGGTTAAACTCCTTAGCTGGAGTATGTTGTTGCTGGTGCTGTTTTCTCTGTGAAGCCAAACATCTTTATTGACCAGATTTGAATAAATGTCCATACCTTTTTATGCTTACTCCTTTGATACGGGAATCTTTTCTGTCGTTCCTCTGTATATAGCCTATGGCTATGCTCCTGAAGAAATTTTTTGAAGTGATGAATCTTTGCAGTGGTTAGGATAAGCACACTTTGTCAGTGACCACCTATTTCTGACCTGGCATTTGGAAGCACTGTAGTATTTTTGCGTTTCTTTGCAGACTGGTATGTATAGATTTGAGGGGTGCAATAAGTAAGGGATTTGGTCCTTGCTGTGAGAAGAGTTGATTCACATCTTGTGCAGTTTAAGTTAGTGGTTTTCCAACTTCGTTTAGCGTTTGTGCTACAGTATATTTTTATTAAGAGTCTCTCAGTAGTTAAAAGAAGAAAATCGCCTCCTATCCCTGATCAAGTATCAAGATGTTGTTAATAAACACTGTTTAACAGGTTCCTGGATTAGAAAATGGTGGCCATTACATCCTAAGGAGAGGCTTGCATTCATTTTGAAATGCTTTAAACCATTCGGGGTTTTCTGGCTATATTAAAAGCAGGAAGCCATGAGGGACACATGCTCATCGTTTTTAGATGGTAAAGATGGTTACCCAGCTCTCTTCCTTACTGATGTGGTCCAGTTGTCACACAGGATGGTGGATTCCTCTCCTCCTCTGCGTGAATGTGTAATTAATACCTTCAGCAATCCTTGTGCTGGCAGAGCTGGTTTCAGAAGGCAATTTGAGTATACAGAGCTCGAGCTCAATCTGCTGTGTTTGACTTCAAGATACCCAAGTATGTATTAGATATTTTTTATGTTTCTTCAACTTCTCTAAAGTCAGATGTAGACGTGATTTGTTAAAGGAGCTCAGAGCCTGTTTAGCTGAGCTGTTTTGATTAGTTTTGCTTATTTTGTAATTTTAACTGAAATTTCCTGGTATCTTTTCCAGTGAGTTGGAATTTTGTCAAAAATTAGACTTTTAAAGACTTAGTTTGGTCTTTAACTCAGATCAGAATTACTGGTGTAATCTCAAGGGTAATGGGAAATAGAAGTTCTTGTTTTCTGTCGCTTTCCCTTTCATTGTAGCTGAAAATATAAAAACTGAAGACTGCTAGTCTTTTTTTCAAGGTACCACAACTATTGTCTAGCTTTGTCCATCCATCCTTTGTATCCTGTGAATCCATTCTTCGGTAGGGAAAGGTTTCTCATCAAAGAAACTTAGCAACGTTGTCTGCGTTGCTGGGTACTACTCCTGCAACTTGTGTGTCTTGTCCCAGTTCCCAGGATTACTGCTATCACGTCTATAATTGCTCTCTTGATACTGGAACTAGAACTGGGTTAAAGAACAAAGCTGCACCATGCTGTTTCTCTTCAGAGTCAATTAAGTGATTAAAGGCGCTCCCAAGTCCTGAAGCATGGTGCAAACCCAAGCATTACCTGCCTATAGCTAACAGAAATCTGGTAGAAATTTGGTTAGCTTGTACAGGTTTGATAGATTTCTGCTAGAAAAGATGCAGCTTTTTTCATGTATCTCATGAGCGAGATGAGCCTTGCAGGCTGAGTGCCATTCAGAAAAACTTAGGTGCTTTTGCACCTAATGTCATACAACCATACATATATGGAACTATTATGCTTGAGATGCCAGTTTTAGTTGCTACTAGGTATCTAAGGATCTTAATTGAAACTGTGATTTATGAAGTTTTATAATACCTACAAAATTTTTGTCTTTAGGGATCGTTCTTGGTTGTTTTTATTTTGGAAGCTTTTCATAATCTCCAAAGGAAATGAGCTTTATGTAATTGTGCTTGTCAGTAGCTCTGTCTCCCCAAGTAACTTTTGAACCTGTTTGCCATGTTCATCTGCATTGCGTAGAAATCCCAAAGACTTGTGGTATTGTGGAGCAGAAAGACTAAAGAAAGCTTGAAGTTATTGCAGAACTAGGTGAGGAATATGGGATGCAAATCTTCAGGAAACAAGCTTTTAAAAATCTACAGCTTGTAGAGCAATTTGTAAATTTTACTGCCATTGCTGGGTTTACCATTAGTGAAAATAAAGACAGAGGCTTTTCTCAGTGTAACTTTATTCAGTTGGGTTATAACAACTATAAGGCAACGGAAAACATCTATGCTTAGACCTATTGTTACCACTTCGCTGTTGCTGCCATTCCCAGTAGGGGATGGAGAGCGCTTATTCCAGGCTGACTAATTAAGGAATGACAGCTGGTTGGAAATAATCATTCTACTTTTGCAAGAGCTGTGAGCAACTTAACAAGAATTTCTGGAAAAAATAAACTTATAAACAGGATTAATTGACAATATTTAGAAGCTACGCTTTCACTGTGAGAAGCTGCTAGGCTCTTGTGGTTGTGGGGGTAAAAAAAAATCAAGCCTGTTCTTTCAGAGCCTGCACGTGCAGCTCAGTCATTGCAGGGGCTCATGGACTTGCCAGAGTAACTGGAATGAGAGGTCATCGTTTGCACAGGGTCTTGATGCTGTTCAGCGGCAGAGCTGCAGGGAAATGAAGTCCGTGGTAATGCCACTTTAAAGCTACTTGGGAAACCTGCGGGGGTGGCCAGCACGGTAGCTTTATGTAGAGGGTGGGTGGGGTAAACAACAAGGTACAGGTTGAGAGAAGGGAACAGCATGATGAAGGGAAGAGTTGAACTTGTAGATGCCTATCTTTCTTCTTGCACAGAGCTGGAGGCCTTCCCGAGCAAGGAGTAGTGACACCAGCTGTTAGGAATTTTGAAATTCTTCTTTTGCCAAGTGCTGTGGATGTACAGGACAGATTAGAGTCGTCTAATTGCTTCTTCCAGACAACAGGACAGAATCCACCCAGGCATCTTCTAGTCTTCCCTTAGCAGGCTTAAACGCTTTAGAGACACATTAGAGTCTGAGTTAGGATGTATGTGATCTGGGGAATGACCCCCAAAATTAAGTGTTTAAGACTGAAGTAGAGGGAATTTATTAGGAAGAGAAGATATAATAAGGAAAACAAGCTATATATTTGGGAGCAGAAGGGGAAAGAATGAAGGATTAAGACCCTCAAGCTCTAAAATATAGTAAGAAAATGTAGAGTGAGTTTAGGATGGGAAAAGAGAGAAAATGTGATAAACACTGTAGTAGTAGATACCGTTAAATAATGCAGCTGCCTGCTTCCCAGTTAAATACATAAATACAGTGTTAAATTTGCAGCCTAAAAGTCAATTCATGTAGTCTGCCCTCACATTCATGGCCCAGATGTTGAGAGGACATGGAAATATCTCTCAGCAGCGGTACTGGCTGTGCCAGGTCACCCATTTGTGGATCTAAGACACTGTCCTCTTAGCCAAGACTGTGCTCTGATGCTCTGAAGGAAGAGGGACAAGTGGAGAGGGGTAGGAGAAGTGCACTCCTCCTACTTCTCCCTTGTATCAATGGACATGCCAAGGATGTAGCCTCTCCCTAAAGCCTGCTGCCCAGTTTTCTTTAGGCAGCAACAGAGGCACAGTAGAATTGAGTAGGTGCACACCAAAGACAAAAACTTGCTCTGCAGTCAATAGCCTAGTGTGGAAGTCTGATCATTTTGGTAAAGTTTGCGTTCTTGCACACTTTGCGTTACAGTGCTGCTCTGCTATAGCTTTATTGTATGTTCCTAGAATGAAAAGACGTAACATTTAGGAGACAGTTCTTAGCTTACATCCCAGGGAAAGTTAGCAATGATCTCTAAGACGTTTCCCAATAAAGGAGCAGAAGAAAGCAATGGCAGAGTCTCACTGTGACCTACCGAAGGAAGGTTAGGTTGGGGCTAAATTGATATAATGTGGGATTTCTGCCGAATATGCTGACCCAAGCCATCCATGTTTGATATTCTCAATGAGAGTTCCTGTTCCTTGCTCTTAGCTCACAGGATCGATGCATATATTTAGCCTTCAACTGCAAAAGGGGATGAGATGTTCCTTACTCATTTAAGGACATACTAATTGAAAACACTGTTAACAACATATAAGCACTGTAATGAGTATTTCTACACATTCAAATTTAAAATAAAATAATAAAACAAAAAAACCTGCATAATTCCCTGGAGTCATGTTTGCTTTCCAGAATAGTTTAACTGGTGTGGGCCAGTTGGGTACCAGTAAGTCTACGGCTGATTTGTGCTCCCTCTTGCGGCACCGTGCGGTGGGAGAGCATCGTTTGCACATCATTTGCACATCCGTGATAGTGCTGGTTATGAACAGTGTGTAGTTATGAATAACTGGAATGGCCCTCAAGAAACGATAATTTTGAAAATGTGGAAAGTGTGGTTTACTTTTCCAGTGTTACTGTTCTATATATGTCCAGAAACACTAAAATATATGTATCTGTGGAGTAATGCAAAACCTTTAGTGCCTTTGTCCATTTTTGGATTCCCCACTAGCCATCTCCTGGCTTGTATTTGTCATTGTCACGTGTGTCATAACTAGATAGACTTGAGTTTTTCCATCACTCAGTGGACATAGTTTTTATAATGTAATCTTTCGTCCGTGTGATGCATGTTTTTTCATACCTAACTGCAAGGCAGAAAAGGGTTCAGGGTAAACTTCAGACAAAGCAGTGTAGTCAGGCGGTGGAGGAGGGCTTGCCTATGGGGTAATACTGTTAATTTTTCAAGTTTTCTGGTTTTGGTGCGGTACATCCCTTATGCAAGAAAGAGGGGGAGGTGAAGCAGTGAATGCTTTTGAGGTGGAATTGTGTTTTGCATGGGGGTGGATGTAGTCGTTAAGGGGTTAATCCATAATCTGTGATGGCAAGAGTAAAGGAATTGTGTGACTTATACCATCATGTGTTTTACTTGAGTGCGTTGTTCCTCTTTCTGCTGAGACAGCTGATAGAGGGCAAGAAGGCTGAAATAAGTACAGACAATGTTTTAAGACATTCTGTTTTTCTCGATAGCCCTCTGCCAGTTAGCTAGTGTCTCCTGGGCATGAATGATGGGGAGGATAGAGTTGATGGGAAGCTAATTGAGCAGTAGTTGCCTAGGTGTGGGGTACCAACTAGTAGGTGGAAATAGATGGTGGACAGCAAAAGGGAGCAGATAATTAAAAAACAAAAAGGGAAGAAATGAGTGAAAGATTTTGAAAAACTGAGGTAAGCTCTAAAAGAAACATTTGCAGCTGAATGTTTGTAGAAACTCTTACATCTCTTGTTCTCAAACAAAAGGGAAGAAAACAGTAGGGAGGAGCAGTTGTGATGTGGGGAGAGCACTGTAATTAAGTCAGAGTGAAGATGGTGAATGCCAGGGTTATAGGACACAGACTGTGGCAGTGAATTACAGAGGCGTTCTGCAGAGAACAGTCCCTCCTCCTTGTGGTAAGCTAGAGCTGGGGGGGGGGGGGGAATCATTCTGTTGCATGTAAGTAGTGTGTAGTGATTTTTTTTTTTTTTTTTTTTTTTTTAACTAGATGTATGCAATTTAACTTCGGCAGAAAGTGCTGGTTGATTACTTTGACAGGTTTAATTACTTTGGCTTGAGTAGGATGAAAGTGAATTTATTTCCCAGTGAGAAGAGCGTTGAAAGGCTGCATGAAAACCTGTCAAAGGCAATTGAAGAGGGGTTGGGGAGTTATCTTTACAGTAAATAGAATTGATAAACATGTCAGTTAAAAGGGGAATTTATTTATAATACCCAGGTTTTGCGGCCAGCAATCTCTGATAATTCTGTTCACTGGGAAAATGAATTTCATCTGTTCAATTGATTTGCTTTTTCATAATGCTTGTAGAGCAAGGAATTGCCATAGAATAAAAAATTGAAGTCATAATTCTTTTTTTCCTAGAACACGTCAGTAATGGAGGATCAGAATGAAGATGAGTCTCCAAAGAAAAATACCCTATGGCAGGTAGGACTAACATTCGCGTAGAAAGAGAGTTGGCCTGATTTTATGTGTTCCTGCTTTTGGGAAACAAATCTTGCGTCTGCATAATCATCCTTGTATGTAGTTGACTGTATCATCCTAAAATTAGCTCAGCCTTCAAGTGAAGGATGATGCCGATGAATAATACTTGAGAAATTACTAGATCTTCTCAGATTTTGTAGTTTGTGCTGACCTTGAAAGGACAATTCTGCATCAAAGGATACTTGGGAATGCAGTTCAACCTTTCTGAGCATGTGACTGTCATTTAAAAGGAAAAATTCAACACCTTCACATGGCAAGGAGTTGCAACCAATTTGCTTTGAAGAAGTTTGGGAATATTTCAGAGAGCTGATGGTTGTTCCCCAGCAGCCCTCTTGGTCTCCTGAAGGGCTCAGAAGAGCCTGGCATCAATCTTTGGTTCTATTTACTAATTAGCAGTAAGTCCTGGGGTGTTCTTCTTGTAGCATCCTTATTTGTAGCTAAAGCTCCCAGGATTTTAATGATGTTTTTATGTGGATGTCCCAAACATTGACACGCGCTGTTTTTCAAAAACAAAAAAACCCCTTGACATCGTGTAATTCTCAGTTTTCATTTATGGACAAGCAGTTCAACACTGACATGAGGGTCTTGAATTTTTGTGTTAATTAGAGTATTAATACCCAACTTTGGTATGTCTCTAAATGTGTATTATTTTAACTGCTGGAACCTGTGTAAATCATTTGTGGAGGCAGACTGCAATATGCAGCAGGAACCACTGGTTGAATCTGGAAAAGTTTGTTGTAAAAAGAATTAAGTTCTTTGCTGTTTAAATGGTAAGACGTGTAAGGGAATTCAAGTCTTTCAGTGTAAGAAGTAACTTACAGTTGTGCGCAAAGTCCTTTCATTGATCTTTATAAAACATGAAATTTATATGGTGTAACTCACAGCTTTAAGAATGTGTTTTAAAATTTAGGTTTGTTGATTATTTCTTTGCATCTTCTCACATATTCTTCCTTGAGAGAGTTCTTACAAAGCTGTTCCTATTGTTTATATTTAAATACTGATATTCCTTTTCTAAAAACAGATAAGTAATGGAACTTCATCTGTGATTGTCTCAAGAAAAAGACCATCGGAAGGAAACTACGAAAAGGAAAAAGACTTGTGTATTAAATATTTTGACCAGTGGTCTGAATCAGATCAAGTTGAATTTGTGGAACACCTTATTTCACGAATGTGTCACTATCAGCATGGACATATTAACTCTTACTTGAAGCCCATGTTACAACGGGACTTCATCACTGCGTTACCAGGTAAAATTAATATTTATTTTACAAGACGTTCATTTATAAATAATTTTTTTGTTTTGTTTTGTTTAATACTTCGGATGTATGCAAACTTTTCAGAACACCCTCCAGATTTAGATTGTCTCATATAAATAAAGCGATGCTTCCTAGTCAAAAGAAGGGCAGGAGGGTAGCTGAAGTCGTTCACTTCTGTGATTAATTGAATTGGCCACTGGATGCCAGTGTTGTTCCACGTAAAAGTAGTTTGAGTAGCATATCCTGAAGAATAGTTTGTGTTTAATGAGTGGAACAACTTGGAACTGAGTTGTCACAAAAGTTGTATCTCTGCAAGCTCTGGTCTAAATTCCTTTTTCATACGAACCCCATAGGTGTAGAAAACATTATAGAGGTGTTTTCATTTGTGAAGTCTCTATTACATTTTAGTTTTGTTCTAGGTTTCCTAAATCTTAAATAAAAAGCTGCCTGCTTAGATGAGTGAATCTAGTTTGTCTGGTCTTGTTACTGGCTCAAGAGCAAAAGCACTTGTGGATTTTTATTGTATAGTCCAGCCATGATTCCTTCCTTCTGTTGCTCAGAACCTCTCTGCCACCGATCAGTGTAAACCTGTATCAATAGTTCAAATGTGCAAGCTGTTCTTAACACTTGCTATGTGCATTTCTTCAAAAAAATATGGAGCAGTAATAACTAGGTATATAGAATCTCTAGCTTTCAATCTCCTGGCAAGTTGTATATATTTTCCCATTAATTTCTGGTAGGAATTGTATCCCTGGATTTTTGCTGCTGAGGAGAATGATTCATTTGATTCTTTGAAAGGTAAATGTGTGGACAGTGTTTCCAGAGTGGGAAATAAGCGTGAAATAAGTGGTCAAAATGTTCTGTTTGCCACTGGCAGTATAATAGCACAGATTCACACCTGCAGTGAGTGAGTAGTCTGTGGGTGTTAGCCCAAGAATGCCAAGACACAACAGTGAACACTGAGGGTGGATGAGGAGGCGATACAATTTGTAAAAGGAATTGGAAACTGGCAATTTTTTGAGCACAGGGACCACTGAAGTAAAGTTCCTTTAAAGGTTGGTTGTATTACAAGCTCTGAAGCTTTTGTAGCCATTGGTGTGCTTAGGCGGTCTTGCGTGTATGGACTTTCCTGGTATCTGGGACAGAATGCTGCTTGGATGTTACGGGTTTCTGTTCTCTGTAGTGCTGCTATATTTTCACAAAACCTGGAGGAATTCAACTTTTGGAGGTGATGGGGGGGTTTTGGCTCATCTGTCAAGCATGGTTGAAATGAACTTCTTAGTAGTTGGAGGGGAATGAAGAACATAGGGTAGGACACAGGAAGCGATATGGAATTTCATATGTGCTCTATTTTCTTAAAAAACAGGCTTAAAAATGTGAAAGAGGGCTATGAAAGGAGGAGTGTCCTTCCCCCCCACACCTCAGTTTCACGGAAGTTATTTTATAGAAGACTTAGCTGGTCTGGCTGCACACATAAAAATGTGCTCCTCGTTTCGAGTGGAGAGCTGTCTCCTTTAGGTAGTGTGGCTGTTCCTTCCAGCTTGTTTTCAAAATGTTGAATGTTGATTTCTCTAGGGAGTATCTGGGATTAACTAAAAAATCAAGTGAAATAGACAGTCACGGTGATCATGTGCAAGTGTGAGCTTCATTTATAGTTTTGTTTGCTTTTATACCTTGGGGCTGATACGGAGTTATACAGTTCTTTCATATCATATATTTATTCCTAAGAAATTTTTGGGAGCTGCATAAGTGACACTTGTTTACACCACATTTGTATACATAAATATATATTTATGTTTACAAACTTTGTTGGTTTTGAAGATGTAAATACTGGGAACTGTTCCCATACTCAGCCTTTCTTGAAGGTGATATGGTGTGAGTGAAGACCGTCTGTATAAATTTACCCAAGAACTTAATCTGAGCTGATCGAAATCAATCCTGCATTGGACTAACATCACATTAAAAGATAATAGTAAAGTACTAACTTCTAAAAGATAGTTTCACTTGTTTTAAAGAAGTAAAATTCCCTTGTTTTAAATGGAAATAGTTTTTGCTTGCTACTGTCCCTACTGATTTTACACCTGTGCGAATGCAGGAAAAATGGAAAAAGTTTGTGGTATCTGGCTTCCCTTCGCTTCAGTGGAAAAAGTGATAATTCTGGTGTGCTTTTCTGTAAGTGGTGGCAGAATGTTTAGTCTGCAGGGTCTGTTCTTACAAGTTGTGCTGTGGTTGGGCTCTTTACTGCTAATCACCATCGTGGAGTACGGCTAATACTGTATCAGCTATTGCAAGTCCCACTGATCATAGTGGCTCAGAAACCTGCGCTCACTGTTTTTCCATATCTGCCAACGGTGTTTCCTTTAGCATGTCAAAAACAACTCTCAAAAGACAGTGGTGTGTAATGGACAGCATAATTGCAAGAGTAACTTCTGTCACCTCTGTGCTTTTGATTCTCTTTGTTACTTTTAAGATGTTAATCTTAATATTCCTTGCATGGTCTCATCCAAATTGCGTGCTTTCCTTAAACGAATGACAACTTTGACCCTTGAGCACTACCTTGTCATCCTTGATTAGGAAAGAAAGTCCCTTTTGTATCTGTTTTGTGTGTTAAAACTGTGAGAGAACTGTATGCTGTGTCAGGCAAGTAAAACCCTGCCAGGCTTCTTTTGAAATTTTTTTCTAAAATAATAAAAGCCTGTGCAGTTGCATGATCTAAGTGACTGTTTCGTATCTAATGTTAGTCAGTTTTATAGAGTTGACATCCCACATTTGGGTTTCATTTTCATACAAAGTGATATTTACACATTAAGCTTTGAAATCCCTGTGGATTTTAATTGTTTTAATTTACTATTGAAATTCAACCAAACTCTCATCTGGTACCTATAATCAACAACAGCTGTAATTTTTCACCATTTTCTATAAAACTGCAAAAGCTCTTGTAGAGACATAAGAGTTGGGAGTAATGTTTTTCTTTGAAAAGTGTACCAATAAATGCTAGATGTATTTTACTAAAGAAAATTGATAAGTTTTAGTACCTATTTCAGAAACTGTTTATAAAACTAAATGCTTGCTATCTTTTAATATAAAATAGGTATATGCAGCTATTTCAGGCCTTAACGTGTCTTAAATTTAGTCCTGCCTGTTGTCTGAAATAATTATAGTGGGCCTATCTAAGTATGTGTGCTTTGGACCTGTTCCTACTATGTTAATTAGGGTAAGTATTTTACTTGACGTCTTTTTTTAATGTGCACAATTTAAATCTGTGCACTTTTGCAAGCAGTAAAGATCTTAAGAATAGACTTGGTGGCAAAGCATTTGTGTATTTGTGCTCAGTATGCAACTTTCAAGGCTCGGTGTATTCATAGAAGATGAGATTGCCGTATTTTAACATCAGAAAACACTTGAGTTTCTGACTTTTTAAAAATCTGTTTTTAACTGTGACCAGTGTTACACAGAATTGTGAAAATTATGCATCTTAATAAAGGGCTTCTGCCTAGTAATTCGCAGGTGATCCTTAAAACTCAATGAAATATTGGCTTCGTAATGAACTGGCTGTGTGTGTTAAAAAGTGTGCAGTCCCAGACTGATATGCATACGTGCATATGTTATCGCTGTCGTGGAGATGTGGTAGCTGATTGCAGTTAGCTTTTATTGAAACCTTGGTTTAGTTCAATTAAACATTAATGAGCATTTGGTACTAGGATTACACCGCAAGAGTCTGAAAAAGCCTTGGGTTAGTGAATTGAATAAAAACAAGCTTGAGCACTTGTCACTTGGTTTTTTGTCTCTCCAAACATTTGGTCCGATAGTTCCATAAAACATCTTTCTGCAGATAGCAGTCAAGTTGAAATCTTCTCGAGAACATTCCTAACCCGTAGAAAACAAAAGTCATCTTAGGAAGGAAGACGTTCGTTGTACTTTGAGTTTATTCGGAGAGTTCCTCTCCTTAGGAACTGTGTTCTAGCCTTGTCTCTAAATGCTTGATATATATGTTACAGTGAAATGAGTTTTTAAAATTGGATTTTGAGAAGGACCTGGGTCTCAGCCTGATACTTCTGAGTTCTGCACATGCCCCAGAAAGGCACCAAACACATTGTAATACCCAGTCCTGTTTGCACTCTGGGGCGTAGTCTCTGTCGCACCGTTCCCCACAGTGGAGGAGAGGCTTTGGTTTGGGATGCTGGGGCCCGCTCTCCGGGGGCACGGTGAGTTTTGTACCTCTCTTTGTCTGAGGAAATGCCATTAATGACTTGTGGTGCCTCAGCAGCGGTTTGCCAGCTCTTCACCTCTGCTTCAGATTGTCTTGTCGACAGCCAGAAACGGCAACATCGATGTCTCCAAGAAAGGCTTAGCTTTTGGATGAATTGTTGGTGGTACCTTGGCCGTTCAGGTTGCATTTCCAGACTTGAAGCATGAGAGGTGGCTTTGGACTCAGGTTTTTGCAACGGTTTTTCAGAGGATTGTTGTTGCTCTTTCAAATGCAGTTGTGTGAAAGACTGAACAATTGCAAAATGTTCCTGCTTTGTCGTGTATCATTGTTCTAAATCAGTTCTGTGCAACTGCATTTAATCTGGAGAACTATCTTTTTGAAAAATAGTATTTCTCAAGGAAAAGAAAACTAAAAGCAGTTGCACATAAGTTGATGAATACACACATTGTATTACTCAGACATCACATTCATTTCTAAACAGGAAATCATAAAACCGTGGACTTCAACAATCCTATGTTTGCCTCGTGCTAAAAGCTGTTAGGATAGAAAGCAAGCCCTGGTGTATGCTGTCTACCATCATGACTGTGATCCAAATACTTTTTTTTATGGTCTTAAAATTGTCATCTAAATCGAATTCTTCTGAAACTACTTAAATGGCATGTACGTTCTTACTTGCACAAAGGATTTAAAACACAACATGGAGTTCTAATAACGGAAGATGCTGTATGCTGCATATGAAACTCCTGAAGTGTTTGTGCTTGATTCAAAACCACTTGCTTGCTATCGAAAAACAAGTGATGCAGTAGTCCTAACTCTGAAAGGCATTTCAAGTTCCACTCTCAAGCTGACCTGTTCAGTGTCTTCTGAAAGATGACACAGGTATGTTAGAATAGGGGGGGAAACCCAAAACCAGCAACAACAAAAAACCGCAGAACCATGCACTTGTTGAGTTCAAAGGATGCTTTGCAGTGTAGCGTTTTATTAGGTTGGTTATTGGTAACTTTACAGCTCCTTGGAGTTCTCCTCTCTCTTGCGGGGGAGGATAATTATTTAGTTTGTTGCCAGGAGATGGCAGTAACAGATAAACTTTTAAAGTATTATTTTGTGCATGAGTATCATTGAACATCTTCTTTTTGTCTGTCACTTTCTCCCTTGGGAATTGTTCATTTCACATCTGAAATGTTCGTGATCTTTACGTTTCAAAAATTGCTCAAACTGTAAGCAAGGTGTTAGCAATATATTCAAGTGCCAGCGTGGCTACTTTGTCCCATAACCTTTCTTTAAGTACATGGTTGAAGTAAGTGCAGAGTTATGGTTTGCTTAGTGCTTTTTGACTAAAAGCATTTAAGTTTCCCTCATCCAAGAAGGTTAGTATACATGTGGTGATTGTTTTACTACATTATGCCAATGAGGCAAAATTACACTTCTCGCCTTTAGAATGAGTAAAGCATCCAGTAGATGGGTACCTGTTCAGCATGGATGCTGTTGTCCCATCTTTACTAGAGATAAAGAGCGGTGTTTTGACCAAAATGTGCCTAAGGACAGCTGTTCCTTTGGCTGTACAGACAGTTTATTGGATGAACTTTGCATCATTCATTTGCTGATTCACCTGCAATCTTTCAGGTGCATGAGTAAAGAATTTTATACCTTGAAAGTGCAGACGTTGAAAGATTTGCCTGTCATCAGTGTATCTTGTGCTACTGGCTTTTTTGGAACCCAGACATAGCTGGAGTGTGTTTTTCTTCTAACAAAGGGGAATTAAGGTCATCTGAAAAGGTTAGTTTGATGTGTGCTTCTGCTCTTCTGCCACGCCACCGCTGATTAAAAATGCCTGTCACGCAGAAGGGACAGGACAGCATCCTTGTATCTCTGGGAGAGCTGGAAGCTGAAAGTCAGTGCACTTGTCATTCTGCCACACTTTGCAGAAATACTGTTGGCATCTGGGTGTTTTCCTCTCTCTTTAGTAATTTCTGGGTCTGCTGGTTTAACTGTAACCTACTTTGGTGTTTACTCCTAGTCTCTAACTTCTTCCGAACTTTGCAGTCATTCATTTTTGTATTTAATTAGTAACCTTGAAACATCAGTAGCCTGATACTGGTTGAAATGAATTATCAATTCAGTCATTTCTTAGCACTATAGTCTCTTTTATTACCTAATGATTTGATTAAATATCCCTGTGTGAGGTAAATATTAATACACCTTTAGCCCTGAACTACGGTACGCATGCTGGGAGGATAGTGAACGCACTAACTTAGTACTCTGGAGAGGGAGGGGAGGGTGATCTAAGCTCAGAGATATAATGGCTATTGAAAGAAAAATGATGCAGGGAAATGGGAGCCTTAAACACCTTTTATACAGAAACCTCAGTGTACTGCTGTACTAATACAGAGTTTGCAGTTATGGTGGTTAATTGCCATATCCTCTGCACTGTTTGCTTTGGGAACTGCAATGCTTTATGCAGAAAATTCTTCCTCTTCCTCTTCAAAATGTAGTGTGCTCTGTGCTGGGAAAATATGTAGAGGACTGCATTGTGATTACAGTGTTATAGATGTACTAGATGGTCACTTGCTCTGTATTGGCTGATCTTATGTTGTTGAACACGACTATTTTGTACTGAAGTCTAAAATAACTGTTAGATCTGTTCCCGTTAAAATATGGCGTGTGCCCTGTTCACACCTGTAACCTTCACCTTCAAAATCAGAGAAATGCTTACTCAGCAGACCTGTTTGTTTTCTTTATTTTTGTCTAGCTGTGTCCTCCACTTTGCACAATGAATTAGTTTGTCTTCTTGATACGCAAGGATTCATGTTTTTAAACCAGCTCTTGAAAATGACCTTGCAATGATTACATTTTCTGGAAGAACCTTGAGAACTGTTTCAAATCACATAACATCACAGTAAGATAAATATATCCTAAGTAAACAGTATTTAAAATCTCAAGGTTGTTATTTACTAGAAAGATTGGGATGCGGCAGACTGGCAGACCGCTTTTACAATGTATTTAAATGCCCTGGTATTTTCTTCAAACTGCTGATGTAGAAGATGGTGCAGCTTAAAGCTGCTCTGAGACGTGGTATTGTTAGGAGAGAATTTGCTGGTTTGGAAGCGGTTAGATTTAAGAGCCACCAGTTATTTGGACCTTGTTACATTTCAGTTATTTGAATCTATTATTATGACTAGTATTGAAAAATTTGTATAAACCCAATTTACGTTGTAGGAGCTTTCACCATTCTTTAAAGCCTTTTTATAGTTCTCTAAGTTACGTAGAAGAAATGAACAAATGCTCTTCAACTACATGTATTGGTTTCTCCTTTCTATTGCTGTTCATTTTTACGAAGGCCGTGCCAAATTCAGCGTGCAGTGGAGGACTATATGAACACACTTTCTTAATTCTTGAAAAAATTAACAGTAGTTTCTTTGATTTTTCAGGACTATTTGAAGCCTAAAGTAGGCTGTCATGAGATAAAGTGGAAAATTAAAAACGTCATCATCTCCTAGTTTGAAAGATTTTCTTCATGCTTGGCCAACTGGCATATGTTATTCACGAAAATGAAGTTATTCTAGATTTCTGATTTAGTGGAGTTTTTGGGAAAGCAAAATTGCGGTCCTTTGAAATAAGTAACAGACTTACCAGTGATTTTTTTGTGGCACCAATGACACTGTAGTTGGAATACGAACAAGAAAAGTTTGATTGCTGCTTTAAATTTAGTGCAAGTGTATTATCTAAGTGGTTTCTATGTATGTGCCTTTATTCAACTACAATCGCGTTTTTAAATCTAACACCCTCAGCAGGAGACAAGATCTAGGCAAAGACCATGAGCAAATGCATGCAGCGTTCACCTGGTTTATGTCTTGGTAGATCTGTGTGGCAGCTTACTGTATTCATCATCTTTCTTGATGTGCTTATTCTTTCTACGAGCTTCAGCTTAAGTTCCTAGTGCTCGTGGATAAGTATTAACTGGTATTTTATGAAATAATATATTGTAGCACATTGCCTTACATAGACCTGGATCAACGGGCAGGACCCCAGTTCTGCTATATTTGAACTTCTGCTGGCATGTTGAGTGCATTTAATATGTACATCTAACCCTACCATGACATAAAAGGATCACAGGGGTTAACAAGCTGCTTCTGGTAGCTAGGATCTTTATGATGAAAGTCAGTGTTTCCCCAGTCCACTAATAACTATTGCTTGTTGACCAGCATACCTTATGCTGCAGGTGAAATTAGAGCATGAGAGTTGCCCAGGTAGATGTTGTTTCTGGGATGTCTAAGTACTGCCAAAGGCTTTCATTTGGAATAATGTTGTTTTACTTGGGAGTTCTCTTCTGGTACATTGCTGAACTCATTCTTTGACCCAGTAAAGCTGGCGTCGTCAAATCAGCAGCACACAAACTCACACATCCCTCCGTTGCCGTAGAAGGTAGTGTACCCCAGGGTGGGAGAGCAGCAGATGCAGGAAAGACACTAAGATAATATCTGTTCATATGGCTATTGTAAATACATTGGGAGATCTTTGTGAAGCTAAACTAAATTTACTTTGCACTGGAATTTACAGTGCGGAAGCTGAGCTGTCGCCTCTCATGATTTGAGAGTTACTTGACTCCTGCTGATCCTGAGGTTTTTTAGCTGATTCTCATACTGGAAACAATTGCATCCATTGCCCCAAAATAAATACTGTATTAAATGTTACAGTCTGATTTACTCCACTTGAAGTTGTTTCAAAAAACTTGTCCCTCTTGACTTTTTCTCTAGCTGAAGAGAAGCCTCAAAACCCCCAGCTTCTCATATAAGTCATTGAGTAATAATTTTTCTAAGTATGGAATCTAGTGATGGTAAACTGTGAATCGGGATAACTGCCTTGCATGTTAAAGCACTATTTGCAATTAATGAATTACTGTCAAACTCATTCTTATTGATTTCCCCTTCCTACACCAGGCTGCAGGGCATGGTGTCTCTGGCATATGCTCTACCACCAGAGCCCTGAACAAAATTCAGGAGTGGACTTGGCACCTGCAGGTTATGGAAGGAGCTTAAATACAAAGATGTCCTTGCATTTGACGCTAGAAATTTTTTGCAGAATCTTTGCTCATGCTTCTACTGGATATGTCTGCATTTGTTCCTGTGGAGTCCTGTCTTCTGCTGAGTTGAACTATCTATTGTTATATGGAAGGGAGTAGTAAAAGAATGAATATTTTCATTTTGCATTACTGCTGCTTAGTGAAGCATCTGCTTGAAGATGATGATCTTTTTCGACCATGAAGCCCAATGCATTACGTGCTCAAAAAGTCCAGGATTCTGTGCCCAGGAGAAGCAAAATGCTTTCTGCTGCTCGCATACTATGGTGAATTTTGGTTTGTGCTCATTCTCACTCTGTGGAAATGGGACAGTCCAGCAAGCAGTACATGGAAAGGAGTAAAGTGTTAGAGATATTTTGGTGTACCTGTTTGGATTAATTTGTAACTGGTGCTTCTACGTATGATAATTTAATTATCATGTTGCTCCAGTGCCTTAAAGCTGCGTTGGCTTTCTCTGAATGTATTGGAAAGCTTCTTTGGTAGTTTACTATAAAGTGATTGACGTTTTGATTGCCTTTATTTCTTTGTAGAGCAAGGCTTAGATCACATAGCAGAAAACATCCTTTCCTATCTTGATGCCAGATCACTCTGTGCAGCAGAGCTGGTATGTAAGGAATGGCAGAGAGTCATCTCTGAGGGAATGCTATGGAAAAAATTGATTGAAAGAATGGTACGCACAGATCCGCTATGGAAGGGACTGTCAGAAAGAAGGGGTTGGTAAGTACCTTGACAATAACTAAATTCACCTTTTACAGTGTTCTCCTTTACAAATTTCCCTAATCATGAGCTCTGCCAAAAAGTAAGTTTATAGTAAATTGGTACTCAAACGAAGTACTTCCAATTAAACTTTTTTTTGCTTAAAATGTAAAATAGCTGATTGGGCTGCAGAAGCCTCTCTCAAAGAGAAACCATTTATGTTTGTGGCAATGGAGTTTTTCTATCCTTTAGAGTATCTTTACGAGGTGTTCTGCTTTAGAAACCTGGTTTTCTGTGCTCTCTAGTGGTGTGTCTAAGAAAATGCAAGGCATATTGTAAAGAGCAAGAGGACGACACCCTGCTCGCCTTATGAAGCAGTGGACCCTAATTTGGAAAACCCTAAGGAAAACACCTGTTATCTTTTTAGTCTTGGATGTTTTAAATACAGCTATCAAATTGTAAAGTCTCAAGGGTTGTAGCGGCAATACTAAAAATCTCTACAAGTATTATGTGAGAATATGTCATAAGGTTTTGTTCTGTGCGGATTTTGAGTTCCTTTAAAGTTTGGATTCTTTGTGGTACATTGAAAAATATCTTTCTATTTTTTTTCTAGGGATCAGTACCTGTTTAAAAACAGACCAACAGATGGCCCCCCAAATTCATTTTACAGGTCCTTATACCCAAAGATAATACAGGATATAGAGGTACGTTTTCTGCTAATGTTGCATATTGTTAGTGTTTCGAAGGTGGTGCATGTTGGAGCAATGAAGCGTATCATGAGTGTCTGTATCACTACTACTTTGTGAGCTCTGGCTCTTCGAACAATGTAAAAAACACCCTCGGCGCCTTACTGCCACAGTATGTGCGTTAACTTTGTGTTAACACCATCCTTTTTGCATTTAAAGACTTTTTGAACTCTTCTGGGACTATGGATTTTAATAAAATAGCTGTTTTAGGACACACACTACTCCAAGACAATTCCACGTTATTGCTGAATGTTCTGATATAGTGGTTACACTGACTTAGAAGGTGATCTGAGGGTTAATGCCTAAACCATCATTTAAAATGTTGCTCATTTAGTAACTTACTACTTCTAAAGCGGTGACTGTTGCAAATACAGCTTTCTTCACCGTATGGGATTCCCCCCCCCCCCCCCCAGTGGTTTGATGAGAACAATAATTAGTCCTACAATGATAAACCCCGCAGGGGTATCGGTGGTAAAGAAACTGCAGAAATGACTAGTCTTTGCTTTGATGTAAAATTTTGCTTATCTTGCTTAAGATTTACAAAGTTGGGCTTGCTCACTCATTTTAAAATGTTTCTGATAAATCAGGATCATCTTAGTATTCTGCCTACCGGCAGAAAATCTGTCTTGCTCCGTTTGCTGTGTACCCACCACAAAACTCTTAAGTTATACCACAGGCTGTAATGGATTTATTTCAACCACGTGATGGATGTGAGATTATTGGTCTGAAATTCATTAGTGGGGAAACACGTGTTTTGATGTTTAAGACAGATGTGACTAATGGAATCATTCTGCTATGGTAAATCTGAATTTGTGTTGCTTGGCACTCAGTAAACAAAATTATTCAGAACTCTTAACCTATCTGTAAAATGTATCTGCTGGAAAACATAATCCAATTTTCAAGTATTTTTTGTAACCCTTGCTACACAATTTATAAACATTTTAAGATAAAGAACTAAGCGTGAAACGTAGCCTAGGCAAAATAAGATCAAACTTGATATTTACTTCTGAGCTGAATGATACACATTTTATTATTTGAAGGGAGATGTCTTCTCCCTGTAAGGAATGACAGAGTGATATTGCAATGATAAGAAGCCCATGGGATTAAGGAGAACTCTTAATGTGATGTTTTCTTGCTTTCTGCAAAATTCTGGCATAGTTCAGTAAAGAAAATGGGCAAAAAGCAGTGTGAAAACCTTTGCGTAGGACACTGGAAGAGTTCGGCATTATTATAACTCACATTTTAAAAGTTATTCTTCTGAAAGTCATTTGTTTAGGTATAAGTGGAACATTTTGTATAGGAACTTTTATTAGAGATGGGAGTATTCCTTAGAGATGTTCTGAGGACTTTCTGAGACCTTTTGAACTGTCACAGTCCGCTATTTAATACTTTGATTCTTTAGTTGCTGTAGATTTGCTAGTACAATGCACAGAAATGAAGCTCCTGAATCGGACAGTTCTTGCTAATATGAAGTAAGCAGGAAAAAACCCAAACCCTCATGCTTCTCTCATCACCAATATCAATATTAAATGTAAAAAATTTTCAGTCTCTAAATATATGGGAGTGGGGAAAGAGTATGCCACTAAAAATACATTGTAGTAATCAACATGTTTCTTAAAAACCTAAATTTCATTAAATTAACAATAAAAATGTTAAGCCCTCTAAATTAGGAGAAAAATTTGCACTCCATGGCCTGAAAAGTAAGGGCTTGTATTCAAAATGGATGGAAAACGCATTGGTGTTTGGAAGTCAAGAAACACAGATTTATAATACTCTTTTGAGCCCTAACTTTCTTTCAGAGTTTCAACTCATAAATTTTTACTTTTCATTATATAATGCTCAAGTGGATGATGTGATAAATGTAGAATATGCAGAGTAAGGGGGTTATCTCGTGACAAGCCTTGAGATGGAGCTGGAACGGTAGAGCATGCTGTATGTAAAACATCCCATGCCACTAGTACTTAAAAATAGTAACGTGAGTAATGAGCGTGGGAAAAGCGTTGTCTTTTCTGCGGTGTACAAAGAGTAAACTGTAAGCTGTTGCCATAGTTTCTGCCCATTCCAAACTGCCTGGCAATCCAGCTGCTTTTACATATGATTTCCGTAGTTTCTATCTAACGTTTATATCCTTAACTATGTTAAATATTACTGGGGTATTCAGGGAGCTCCCGTGTGTCTCAAACTCAGATGGGAGGGAGGCAAGAATAGAGAAGCAGAATTAGGGCCGTTCAGGGGAAATCTCCTGGAGTTCTGTACTTTCCATTCCGTGCTTGTGTCTATAAACCTATGAGAAACCTTTGGTCGTTAGTGGTTGTCAATCACTTGGGGTAGAATTTAAGGTATTGGCGACTAACCTCAATGCTGTCCGTGGCGCGTGGATACTTTGCTAGAGCAGTAAAGCTGAAAGGCGCCAGGACCTGTCAGCTGTGGGCTCTTGCCTCTGAACTTCACTTTAGCAAAAGTAAGTGTAAGGCTCTGTTTGCCCAAATTCAGGAAACAAATGTGTCTTTGTCCGATCTTCTAGAGTGGTGAAGTGTCTCTTTGAAAACTAATGGCTACTTCCAGAATCATCACTGCTCGGTTTATACAGGCAGTGCGTGTCCCACTCCTGGTTCTTTGAAATTGCTGAACTGGCGGGGGAAGGCAGAAGGATGGGGGTATTGTGCCACGTCCAATTTTTCTCTGTTTACATATTTCCTTCAAGCTTTCTGAAATATTGCTGTTTTCCAGGTTTCCAACCTGGAGTGGGGTTAGTGTTTCTGCTAATAGTCAAGGGTCCAATAATTCTTCCACTTCCAAAAGTCTATTATAATTCTTCTAATAAATCACCCTTTAAAGCACTTTTCACAAATTGCTTCCCTAAAGGACTGTCAAAAGAAGCTTTTAACACTGTTTAAAAATGTGGATGGTGAGTAACAATAACAACAAAACTTAGCTATTTAGGAGCACTTCTTAACTTTTTCCTCCCCTTATGCTGTTTTTAAGCCTAAAGTCATGCTCTCCCTCAGTTTCATCCTTTTCCCATTCCTTCATTTTTCAAAGCAGTGTGCAAAAGCTCTTAAAGAAGACTTTCGTCTTGGCTGTGATGAAGAATTTTGTATCTCTGAATAACAAAATGTTTTTTCTTCAAATATTTGCCTGGACCTTTAAGAAGATCTTCCTGTTTTCTGTCAGAGGGTCAGAGTATAGGGAGCTAGTGATGAGCCAAAGGCGACCATATTAGCATTTATAGAATTATATAAGTATTTTTATAAGACATTTATCTTGTGTCCAAAGGACTTGCTTTTTAATACAGTAAAATATATTTGATGTAACACAAAAACCTTGTCATTCAGTATTTTACCTGTGGAGCACAAAGATTAACGAGATTCTGCTAGACTGTTTCTAATGATAAGAGTTATTAGTTTACTGCAGCTGGAACTAAATTGGGTTGTTGGTAGAGATAAGCTCAAAGGAGAATGCGCTCTCTCCTTTGGATTGACTGACACAATTTGAAAAGTAATCCAAAACCTGAATTAACAATTGGAAGGAAAAATGAGGAATGATAAATAGCAAATTTGGATTCTTTCCCTTGGGCTCTATTTGCATTTTGGGTCAAAAGTCCATGCAACCACAAAGTGTTGTTAGCTGCAAGGTAATACAGGCAATGATTTGGCAAAGTCAGGTTCCCTTGCCTCTCTGAAAATTTATTAGTGCCAATATCTGTTTATTTCATGCCAAACACATTTTAGGAACATAATGTCACTTCTGAAGTCATTGGATTTGAAAATAAGAGGACATGTAGAGATCTGAAACCAAATTCTTGGAAAGAGGTAGTTACTCTCCACCTCCACTGTGAAGCCAAATATTTAATTAGGTTTCATTTCACAAGAGGTGGTCCAGTAATTTTAAATGTCTCCAAGTCAGATGTTGAATTGCCAAGCTTCTCCAGGAGCTTTTTCAAAGGGAAAACCTGATTTGGGGCTTATCCTAGAAAACCGAACCTGGGTTTGCAAGACCTTGTTTATGGAGATGATGTGGTTGGTGCGGGCATCCTGTGCCCGGGTGCAGTCCCAAAGCGTTGTGGGGAAGGTCAGCTGCTTTAACGGGACTGTGTTAATCAGCATGTTGCCAGGATGGGAAGTTTAATACTGCTGATTCCAGAACCCCAAGTCCCTGGATTTTTTCCATATTATTTGTGAAGCTTGGCCAGCTATTCTGTTTTCCCCTCAGGATTAACACAAGTATCTATTTCTTGTGATGCGTTGAGAAGACTTGTTTCATAAATGTTCCCCTTATCTTTAGGCACATGGCGAGTGCCATGTCATCTTGTTTCTATGGAGATTTAGGTCCACCTAATTAAGATGAGAATTAAAATGTGCTTTTGCTGAAGTCTTTAGGAAAATGTGGCATCAGGCCATCAGATAAACACCATGTGTTGTTCTGAATTTTGAAAAAGTTCAGATTTTAGGACTGGAACTGAAATTTTAAAGCCTTGGGAAAATTTGAAAAGGGGAAAAAGTCAGCTCTCACCCTAAGTCACTGCCAGCATTGGGAGATCTTTGTTTATGAAAGTTGCAGTGTATAATTTGTGAGGGAAATGGGTTTGTTTAGTACTGTTCTAATTATGATACTGGAGAAATTTTATGTGTGTGGGGGGGGAGAATCTGGTCAGCATTATATGCCTAGAAATTTTTTCAGCCAGCCTTTGAAATCTCTGTTCCACAGGCACTTTCCAAAAGGCATTTCTTAAAAATGAAACTGGCCAAGGAAAGGAGAGGCTTTTGAGCGGCAGGGACAAAGTTCTTGTGGTGCACAGCACAGATTTCGGCTCTCACGTCTGAACAGGGCAGAAGACTCCTTCCAGATGCCCCTAGCATGGGACGGATCCCTGCTTTGGCTTTTTTGTTCACTTTGCCCACGTCACACCTACTTTTTTTCCACAAATGGGCAAACTAAGCCTGCTGGGTTTTTTTCTGCAGATTTGAAAGAGGGATTTATTGTTCCTGTTTGAGTACTTTGAATGCCCCTATGCTCTCATAGGGGCTGATAACTACCTGTTTAAATAGAACTTTGTATTTTTATGGTGTTGTGCATAAACTTAGTTATTGTCTCCAATGGAATCTAAAAGGTGCAATAGTTTTGTTTTTCAGCAGCATTGTTCTTTGTCAGGTGTTGTGTATAGTCCAGATGCATGTGTCATGGAAGTGCCTCAGAGGACCTCTCTCTGTTTTCATTGCTCTTGGCTTGTATTTTTAAGATTTCCTCTCCAGATCTGAAAGTTACAGCAGTACTTCTCCTCTATCGCTTTGGTGTAAGCAGGGGTCCATTTAAAGTTAGTATATTTTGATGTCGCATCTGTAACCTGAAAGCTTGAAATTTTACTTTGAAGTGTATTAGACCTAGTTGATGGAAGTTGGTGGAGACGGAGATCCGTTAAGAGAAAACCAGCGAGACCCATCAGTGGGTGTTACTGTGATCATTGCGGCTGCAGAGATGAAAAAGCTTTTCTTCATCAGATGCTGCCCTTGAATCTCTTTTGGGATCTCGTGCTTTGTGGCTGCGTTTGCAGAGGTGCTTGATAGAGAAGACAGACCTTTCAGGGAAGAGCAAGTGCTTTGTTCATCTGCATCCTCCTGTTACAGGTTTTCCTGAGTAGGAGTTGAGAGGATCCTTTACTCCCTCCCTGAGGAAACAGAACAACTGTACCGGTCAGATCAAAGATTGGCTAGCACAGCATCCTGTCTCTTGACAGCATCCAGTAACAGATGCATGGGGCAGAGCACGGGGACATGATGCAGCTACGCTTCATTTACGTGGGAGTAATCAAAGTCTCTCGTGTCCTGCTTCTGCGGTGTGTTCTGTCTCCCTCAACAAGTCAGGCACTGCCACCATCCTGGGCAGTAAGATAGTCCTAATGCTGAATTACTGTTCTTTAGGTCTGAAACTTCAGTTCATGTTGTCTTTTTTTTATCTGATTTGCCTAAGCGCTCTCTGGTGTATAACACCAGTTTGACACTTAGAGAACATGCTGTCTTTTCTTCATGCTTGAGGAAATGGTCAGGATTGTACTGTCAGCTTTCTCCCAAACTGATTTCCTATATTCCTTGTATGTCAGTGGCCTTTAATGCACTTTCTGCAAGTCTCCTCTTCCTCTGTAAGACGTTAGCATATTCCACTGTCCAGATTTATCTCGCTCAGCATCGTAAGTTTGATCTGTTCTTTTTACATGTGCTTTAAAAAGGGTTCGGCAAAGCTGCAGTGAGACTCAGGAATAGTTTTACTTCGTGGACGTTTGAGCAGCTTCATACATATTGGGTCAATCGCATGCAGAAAGACACAACACTTCATCAATTTATATTGTCCACATTTGGATCTTATCTAAGCAGCTGTAAACATTAGGAACTTAATTTTTAGGTCTTGAATTCTGCCAAGAAATCATGATTTAATTGTAACATTTACTAGGAAAAGCTTCCCATTCCTTTTTCTCTAGAGTTGTTTGGATTTTTTCTGGTCTTGGAGTTCATACTAGAAGTGGTATTTTACCCTAAACTGATCTGAAAACCCATGTAGCGTTGAGACGTGGAGTGGCTCTCGGTAGTACACTCCTAGCTTTTTGGCCTCACTTCAGTTTCACACTGTTCTTCAAAACATAGCCTGAGCATCCTGTGATTTTTATAAATCAAGCCAGAAGCCCACTTTTCAGTTATTGGAAGTCCCCCCCCCCCCTTTTTTTTGTGAAAGTGGGTATTTCTGCTTGTATTAAGCAAATGTGCACTGAACTTTAAATATATACATACATATGTATAAAAATTAGCGTATGTTATATGTTAGTGGGGTACAGTGAATCCCTATTTCTCTATTTGTTAGACTTGCTTGAGTTATTCTTCATGAAGGTGGTTTTTGTTCTTACCTGACTCTTCTGTTTGCATGAAATGAGGTAAATACCAAAAATCAGTTGATCGCCGTTTTGAGTTAATCTTTGCTTAGGTTTACTTCCTTGCATTTGTTTACTATGTTACTGTTTACTGCCTCTTCCCATGTAACATGGCAGCAATTTCTTCCGTGTAGCTTTTTGTTGTCTTCTGGACTTTCACTTAGCTTTAATTGTGTATAATCTAAAATATGAAGAATTCTTGGTAGTGGAAAGCGCAAATTCTTTGATGAGCAGTAGTGCCTGCATTTTCAGATCAGTAGTGTAGAAATTTTAACTTAAACACTAAACAGTTCTTATGAGGGACACAGTGTCATGCAGCTCTGAGTTGTATAGCTGCTGCCTTCTATGTTTCAAAGCATTTTGAGAGTAAAATCCAAATCTAGTCACTCTTCTGAGTCCTGTAGTGCAGCATTGAATCATGTTGGTTTAGCTTTTTCATGGAATAGGGTAAGAGAATTAATAGGGAAAGGCAATATGCTTAATGGTAGAAGTAGGATAATAAATGGCAAGATGCGGTGGTGGATGGTTTGCAGCACTTGGTGTTCTCTCTTCCAATAGCAGTGCCAATTTACGTTCAAGATGTTGGTACGGACGTCTGTATACCCTGCTGCTCGCTTCCAAAGACATGTTTACTGGCTCAGGTGACAATATGCTCAAGTCTTAGTGAATGTGTAATTAGGTATACCGTGCCTGCAGCCAAAACTCTTCAGCTACTCCGTTGAGACGTAAGCTCTGTAGACCTTACTGACCACATAATTTTCTTGTTCATCACTTCCATTATGCAGCTGGTCTGAGGAGGAGGTGTTTTATGAAGGGGATGTTGGATACAGTGCAAGTACTTTTTCTGCCATACTGCTTTGGCGCAGGGATTTTATTGCTGTCCATGTACAATACCTGCCCCAGTGCTGATCCAGTTCCTGTGGTCTGTGAGTTTTTAGTTGTCTTTGCTGCTACATGCCCACCACTGGCACTTAGCTCCTTAGCAGTGGTTTATAGAAGTGATGACACTCACAAGAAAGATGGTGATGCTCTTTACTCGCAGGGTTTTTATCCCTCTGCAGGCTGCTTTGGAAGGAGGCTTTGCTGCTGGCACGTTTTCTGATCTGTTGCTGTGAGGCAATCATCCCTGTGCGGTCAGAAATCTTGTGGTTTATGCTGTTGTGGTAATGACAGGACAGCTAGCTCTCTGCAGATTCCTCTTGAGGACCAGTTCATCAAACCTTCTAGGTAATAAGCATCACGTAGCCTTTCTTCGTCAGGCTGATATAGAGACTACAAAAGCTCTTTGGCCCTCACTGTCTAACAGTAGCTGGGAGACCCAACAGTGGATTCCAGACTCAAGCCAGGATCTAGGGAATCCTTCTTCAAGAGCTTGGTGCTGTTTTTACCCCCTAATGGTTGTAGCATCTTCAGAGAGTCTGAGAGAGGAAAGACCTCAAAGATGCAGGGAGCCTGGTGCCGTGGCCAAGCTGTCATTTTGTCTTTGCTTATCAAACCCTCTTAACTTCATAATGAGCGAAATATTAAGCCCTCTCTACCCTGATGACATAAGTTCATTTGCTTCTGCCTTTCCTCTGCCACAGTCAGGAGGGATTTTCTTTTTTCTCTTTGAAGAAAGCGTGTGAAGAACAAGGGTTTGGATTTTAACTGCCCCTGGTGTAAATGCCTAATGCTTCAGGAGAAATCCCTACGTACGTAACAAATGTATATGTTCCTTTTTCTTTTTCTGCCCCATTTGTCCTGCAGGAGAATTGTGTATTCAGAGGGAACAGAAACTAACAGAAACTCCTGGGTTTATGGGATTAAGATAAACCCACTTACTCTGCAATAACATTCACAAGGATAAAAATGCAATTTTTAGCCAAGGAGCTGAACACAGTGTACATTATCAAATGGGAAAAAACCCTGTTCCTAGTAGATTGTCCTTAACTCTTCCAATGTATAGTTAATGTTCCAACTGTTAATCCAGATGAATTGCATCTTTTTTTACTGTGCATCTTTGTACCAGTGAACATATTCTGGCATGGTCAAGGCTTGGCTATACCTCTACCTCTTGGACTATTTTCTATGTGTACTTTTCTCTCTAAATGCCTTTTTTATCCATTTATGCATTTCTTCAGCTGCCAAATGGCTCTCCTGCTGTGGCAGATGCTTTGGCTTCCTGCTTGGTCTTCATCCCTTGTATGTCCAGATTTTGTTGGTTATACAGCATTTGTCAGCTACTTGCTGCTGTTGCTCTAGTGAGCTTTTAGGAAAGTGTGAGAAACTCTTTTTCTGTGTGTGTGAACTGAGGAGGTAGTGTTCTGCAACATCTTGCTTTTGGTTGTGAAACCCAAGTTTAGAGGCAGTGATCTTGGAGACTTTGAGGGGATCTGCAGAAAATACAGTAGTGGGTGCTGCGTATATTGGTATTAGGTTTGGTACCGTAAATAGGCAAATAAACCGTGGGTCTTTTCATCATTGACTCCCTGATGCTTCTAACAGTCCATCCAACACAGCAGTTTCTTCCTCGCCCCTCGTGCATGCACGCCTACCTACTCGGCGTATACACAGTTTATTAAGATATCTCCTGGAAGGAGGATGCAGATGAAGACTTTTACTAACTGCACTATTCAGTAACAACCAGAAATTTCCTATAGCAAGAAGCTTTAATGTGGTTGCCAGTATTGTATTAAACGTGTTCCTTTTCAGAAGGTCCTCCAGGTTGCCCACCCACTCAGCCGTATTTAGTCATCTAAAATAATGTTATTTCTCTATACGTCCACATCTGTTTTCACTCTATTGCCAATTGAAATGCTGCTGTATATTCTCTGTGTATTGTGGCTACTTTCCCAGCATATTGAAAATTTACACAGTGTAAGGGGATTTTACAAGTTCTCGAAAAACATGAAGTATTTTCCCACAGTAGCCACACCGTATAATGTCTAAATGAAATGACATCTATTCACAGAATTAAAATGTGCACCTGCATATGACTTACTGCTTTATCATGCCTTCACATAGATATAAATAATACTTTAGTTTCTTTTATTTGAAGCCAACATTTTCTTACGGGGAGCTTATTAAGTAGCTTCCTATAGTGAACTTCTAAGAATTAAGCCAGCTAGCATCCCTAATGTCTGGTGAGCATACTTTTACTGACTGCTGTTTTGGTTAGGAAACAGTTACAAGCAAAATTTCTGATTTGTGGTGTTCTTAATGTATTCTGTAGCTATCGGTGATCACTGTCGCAGGAAGCTGAAGCGTGAAAGTGCTCAAATGGTGTTTGAGCACTCAGCAGCTAGAGTAATCCAGGGCGTGTTATGTACAACTGCTTAATTCAGACCTTTCCAAGAACGTTGCTTTAGGGAAACTCTCCCTTAAGACTTCTTAGAATTGAATGTCTCAACGTATATGGTTTCTAAAACTTTAAATTGGCTAGCTCAAATCTGTGATGCTTTATCTCCTGTGTCTTCAGCGTTAGTATTGCATTTTTAAATATCTTGCCTTCAGATCTGTAGTTATATTGGTTCATGCTATTAATGTCTAAAATCCTCTCCTGTTTCTGAGGGTCACCTCTGTAGCAGCAAAGGAGTTAATGAGTTGCAGTTCCGCCCTCCTAGCACAGATGATAAATCTTCTGATAAAGCTTGAGAATTGCCTGTCCTTCTTCCTCAAAACCTCCATCCCATGCTGAGCAAGTAGCATAACGAGCAGTCTGCTACCTTCAAGGCAGGAGTCCAAGGCTGAACCAGCGCAGTGTCAGATTTGAACGTTTCAAGCCCAGTTCCCAGTCTGACAATCAGCAGTGCACTAGCTGGCCAGAAAAGCTGATCCCAAACTGACAGATGACTTGCTATCTCAATTTCATTAGCTTCCCCACTAAACTGGAAGAGAATGAGAGGGGATGAATAACTTGTCAGCGTGCTCCTCTAGAAGCATCTCTTGGTACTTACGATTTAGACAAATTCCTGTGGCACATCAGGTTTGTGTTATGACTATGTATAATTCTCTCCAAATTGCATAATGGGAGGCAATTGAAGGAGCAAATGCGTGGAAAACAAAGTGGTAGGTTAGTTTTCCCTTGGAGCAGACGTGTTTTCCTAGAATTGGAACGATATAGTTGCACTGCACTTTTGTCTTTAATAAGTGTTTCAGTTGTTTTCTAGTCTTGGAGGAGCTGCAGAGGTGCCTGCTTGTTGCTTTGAAAGTTAGGATTTGGTTATAAATATGCTTTTCCAAACAAACTGACGATCGATCAGCTTCTCCCCAGGTTTCCATGCAGTATTTGGGGGGGATCCCAGGGAAACAGCTAAATAAAAGGCCTGTTCTAGTGCCTATACTGGAAGACGGAAAGCATCCCAGCCTGTCTAGGTACCGCAGGCCTGGAGTTCTGTGCACGGATTCTCTTATGATTGTTGTTACAAACTTCCTATCCAAAATCCCATGTTTCTTTGAAACTGTTGGTTGTTTTACAAGTTAAAGCTGATTAAAACATGGAAATTGTCCTGGTTCTGCTATGAAATAGTTTGCGGCTTTTTAAGGCGTCAGGTCTCTTTCCTTGAAAATATCACTCAGAATGAAAATGTTGAGAATTGCACTTCCACAGATTTTAAGGGGGGAGTGGGGGGGAGTAAGTTTGGATTATTTGAAATCTTATAGTCCCGGTTCAGTTTTATTTTTATCAGGCTTTTTAAGGTGCTTAGAGGAGGCTTTCGTGTCTCAAAATCCCTTTCTAAGATACGTAACAACAGTTAATAGGCGAAACGACTGGGTAGGGGAAGGAAAGGTCCAAGAACTCCCATAACCTCCCTGTTGGACGCAGCAGTTCCGTAACGGTAGTTACGCAGGTGAGGCTGAACATGGCACCATATGAGCTCCTGGTTTAATCTTTGCTGCTTATGTCAGATGGTCGTGTAAATATCAGGGGGGGAACTGAATTGTTATGAAATGTGTCTCTCTAATGGCTCCTTTGGAAATTCTCATTAAGGTTAGTTGACCATAATTTTCACCACTAAACAGAGCTTTTGCCATGACAAATTATAAAAGTCCTAATTCTAATTCATTGTGTTTTGTGTATTTTTATTGAGGGGGGTGAAAAGATACATTTAAGTTTTATATATGTCAGATTTAAGGATGATGTATGTCAAAGTGGAAAGATTGCTGTGTATGTGTTGGAGTAGTCATGCTCAAGCATGCAGCCTCGTGCCTAACTCCGGATTGTTTCCCCTCTTGTTAGACTATAGAATCTAACTGGCGATGCGGGCGACATAATTTGCAAAGGATTCAGTGCCGCTCTGAAAACAGCAAAGGTGTCTACTGTTTACAGTATGATGATGAAAAGATTATCAGTGGCCTACGAGATAACTCCATTAAGGTAAACACTTTTTTCAGTCTTTCCCTAGAGATAAGTGGGTAATTCTGCCTTGGAAAGCGAGCTGCTTGTGTTTCCGTGATTTCTCTTGTCTCTTCATGGGACAGCATTTATCTGTGCAGGGTTTATGAGGATGGGATGTCTTCTGTAGCCTGGCAAAGTTCTCACCTGCGCTTTGCTCTGGAAAATTTGGGGACTGCCAGCCAGAGATCAATACTATTGACCACAAAGAAATGCTTGTGAAATCGGAGTTCACACAACATGAATGAAGACTGCGTGTGCCACTGTCCTTAGCTGTGTCTTTTGTTGTTGCTAGTAGTTCGCTTTCATGCTAGTAGGTTGCTTTCATGCTGATGGTCCATGGCATTTCCTTTCGCAAACCAAGCTTTTATCTTTTCATAATCATTGGTTATTTCACTGTTCTGTCAAAAACTTGCATCAAGACTTCCTTAAGCTAAAGGGGAGGACAGGCCCACTGACTGGACAGGCTAACTGCCATGGATTCTTCCTGCTGTCTCTAGTTTTCTTCCTTCCTTCTCAGTTGCGGCAATGTTCAAGTCTTGGATCCATGTTCTTGATCTTGATAAGCCATTTATCCTTGTTTTTAACAGATTTGGGACAAAACAAGCTTGGAATGTTTGAAAGTATTAACAGGACATACTGGCTCAGTTCTCTGTCTGCAGTATGATGAAAGAGTCATTGTAACTGGATCTTCAGATTCTACAGTGAGGTGAGTGTTAAGTTTTTGCGCAAAAATCATTTGAGTATCAGGGCTGGGAATATATACAATAATCTCTAAATATCAGAAAACATCCCTAATAAGAATGTGATACTATGATTCCAAAACCAAGATATTCATACTTGGCAAAGCATCGCATTCAATAATTTTTTTTCCAAATCTGTCTCATTTTTTTAGTGTTAAGAATTTTGAAGGAATATGACCTGAGTGATTCAAGGCATATCCTGAAGTTGTAGAATGGCTGATGGCCAACAATACAATAATTTCTTCATTTAGGGTTTCTTGTACTGCCTTCTGATGTCTCTTAATTATGACTATTAATGAACAGGTATTTGGTATATATGGAGCACTTGTCTGACTGCAATTTTGATGATACTGAGTTTAAATTCTTGTATGAATTCAACGGTCAGTAGATGTCCAATATAAAGACACTCAGGTACTGTTCAGTGGAAGGGCCTTGTCTCCTCCTGGTGTCTTGCATTGGTATACCAACGTCAAACTCTGTAAAACTTTTCAAAAGTTAAGAGCTGATCCGAACACCCTTCAAGTACTATAAATTAAGTAGTGATTTTTCACTTCATGCAAGCTAGTAGGTAGCCCTGGAGGGTGCTACGTCCCAATTGCTAGTGGTGTGTGCGAAACCTGAATGAATGGTGTAAACTGAAAAAAAAAAAAAAAATATTGTAGTATTTGTTTTAGTCTGTTCCATCAATTTATACATCATACAAGCTTTAGTCATCCTGGAAGAGTTGAATTGTTAAGCAGCTCTTTCTCTTAGCAGTGGTCCCAGCTTAGGCATTTCCTGGCCTAATTGTTCGCTGCTGTTAATCGTTGCTTCTGAGTCTGAGACGTGAACTAGGATACTTCCCCGGCACCCATCTTCCTGCCTTCCCCATGCCCTAAGAGATGTTAAACAACCAGAGAGCTCTCCATTAGAGATAGTAGCAGACTTGTGCATGTTTATGCTTTATACCAGGCATAGCCATCATCCTTCATTTGGAAAAAAATGGTTTTCTTTTGCAGAGTTTGGGATGTAAATACAGGTGAAGTTCTGAACACGTTGATTCATCACAACGAGGCAGTGCTTCATTTGAGGTTCAGTAACGGCTTAATGGTGACATGCTCAAAGGACAGATCAATTGCTGTTTGGGATATGGCATCACCTACTGACATCACCCTGCGCCGTGTCTTAGTTGGCCACCGTGCTGCCGTTAACGTGGTAGACTTCGATGACAAGTATATTGTGTCAGCGTCAGGTGACAGGACCATTAAAGTAAGTTGGCAGAGCTCTCATCCAGGTCTGCGTGCCTACCGAGCCAGAAAAGCTTCTGAGTGTTATTCAACTCTGCAGAGCCAAGGTGTTCATAAGCAGCTCTGTGCCTTTTTCTTTACCGTTCAGCTAGCTGCTTCCTCTTGCTAGCTGTTAATGTCTTTATGCGCGTAACTAGGCTCGTAACATTTTTGTGGCTTCTGTCGTACAATTGCAGAAAAGTAAAGCCCATTCGCTGTTTGAACTCTAGTCTCAAGATCGGTTTGTTTGTTAAATGTGGCACATTTTGTGCCTTTTTCCAAGCGGTATTTTTTATTTCAATTGGCAGTCCTGTTCCAGACGTGAAATTTATCAGCAGTTGCCTTTCCTCACCACGCCTTCCCAGCAGCTCAACCAGACTTTGCCATGTTTGAAGAATTAAGAGGCTGTATTTGAAGACTGTTACATACCAGAAGATTTGAGTTACCCAGAGTGTATTAATATAACAAAGGCGTTTCCACCCTTCCCTCTCTAGAACCAGAGCTACCTTAGCCTGTGCCAAAAAGCTCTTGGCAGTTTAATGTCCAAATATCTGCCAGAGATCCTGCTGCACTCTGTGTTGGAAAATAAGCCACTGGATACTCTGTGTTACAACTTCAATTACAGTTCATTAAAAATGGGCAAAGTTGATTGAATCATTTAATGTTAAGAAAGAAGCAGCCACCAAACTTTTATAGGCCACGGTTTTGGCCTTCCCTTACTAGTAGATTGCTAGCAATTTCTTTGGTAAAAAAATGTGGGGTTTTGTGTATGTGATAACTTCTACTTTTAAAAAGGATTACTAACTTATCAAGATTCAAGTGTAATCAAGTTTTTGAAATCATTTGGGGCAGTCTTTACCACCTGAAAATATTTTATATACAACCCACCCGACTTTTCTCGTTGACTCGATGTGCAACAGCAGTGCCCGTGGCTCTTGTCACCGCTAGGTCCCCGTAGCGCCGGTCTTCCAGTAATGCCAGGTACCCACTCTTTGCCCATAAAAATACTATGCGAGTTTTCATTCCACTGTCCAGCAAAGGTCAGCCTCAGACCTCTTCTGTTGATGAATTCATAACGGCTTCTATTGAAATTCAGAAACCTTGTTTGGGCGTAATTCTCAGAGGAGCGGTTATCTTGTGTTTCGCAGGTCTGGAGTACAAGTACGTGCGAGTTTGTTCGTACTCTAAATGGGCACAAGCGTGGCATTGCATGCCTCCAGTACAGGGATCGACTAGTTGTCAGTGGATCTTCAGACAATACCATTAGGTGGGTGCCCGCGAGCTGCTATCGGTATGCAACAGTGTACACTTGCACATGTGAAAAAGGATTTCCCCTGACCTTTGATGCTGTCTTGCACTGCTGCATGTGCAAAACATCCTTGGTATGGCTTGCTATTGGAGCAGATGATGTGAATGAAACTTAACTCAGTGTGAGAGTAAACGTATCACATCCCTGTGAAAAAGTGGGACACTGAGGTTTATGTCAAAGGTATGCAAAACTTCTTATCTATTGCTATAGTTTATCACCTTGTCTTCTGCTTGGAGAGATGAGGAAGACGTTGGTCACTGGTTTTCTTAGTTGCTTTCTGAACCTCTACTCAGTGGTTTATGCAGAATAGAAAAAAGCGTATTAAAGTTACCCAAGATAACGTAACACATATCCAACCTTTACTTGTACATAATTTTGAATGACTAAATTGATTTTGATATACTGCAGCTGCGACACGAACTTATCTCTGAACTGCATGCAAGGAACATCTCATGGTTCTCGTGCCTTTTTAAGCAAACTATGTGATAGCTCCCACAGAAGACCATTCAGTAGCATGCTTAAGTCGCTGCACGTGAGGCTAAGGGACAGTGCTGAACCTGAAGTACTCAAAGACTTTCTCCTCTGTTCTCTTAAGGCTATGGGACATTGAATGCGGTGCCTGTTTAAGAGTATTAGAAGGCCATGAAGAACTGGTTCGATGCATCAGGTTCGACAATAAGAGGATTGTTAGTGGAGCCTACGATGGGTATGTTTTTGAAAGCAATTTCAAAAAATTTTGCCTTTCTTAGCAAAGCATCTTCTGAAAGCCATCGAGCCTTCTGTGAGGGTTCTCTTCTGACTTGACTAATGGATCAATATTTAACTGAGTGGCTTCTGCTTGAGCATTTCAACGCAGCAGGCTGCAGTTTTAAGTAGCAAAGAACTGCTTTTCTGGTGCTCTTTAGCACATTTCTAAATTGTGTTATCACTCAAGTTTGACTTTCCGTAGAAAGTAAACTTTTGTTTGGCTGAAGTGACATTCCTTTGTTTCTTCCCTCAGGAATTGCTCCTTGCCAAGTCTTGTGTGCTTGGAGTAGTTCAGGCTTTCTATTTTTATAAGACAGCAGCACTGAAGATGTTTATTGTGAGCGTAAATACATCTTGTGGGGCTCTCGGAAGTCTTTAGTGACCATTTCTGTTGGGTTGAGGGCAGGAGCCCCACTGTTAGTGCTTCTGACTCGCTCAGTATCTTCAGTGTGTAGTGGATTCACGACAGCTTACATCCATGTCCAAATTCTCCATTTCTTTCTCTGCCTCATTTGTACTTCAAGTGAACAGTACAGTTACTGAAAACAGTTCTTGAACTGTGTTTGTCTCTAGCCTTTCATCTGGGTTTAGTGTCTCGCTGGGGTTGGCAGTCCCAGCTTAATTCCCACTGGAACTTTGCACCTCATCAGTAGGGCTGTGAGCTTTCGAGATCATCTGCAGTTCCAAAATGGCTTGTGCATACATAGTCAATTTGTCTTTCATATAACCACCCCACCTGGTCCATCACAAAGACATCGCTGTACTTGCTGCTAAAAAGAAATACAAAACTATCTGTGTTTTACGAGATTTACTGCTAGTATTTTAGTGAAGGTAGATTCTAACATTTTCCTTGGTCCTGATGAACTAGCTATAGGGAAAATCTGGCGTGCTTTCCATTGCTTTAGATGTTTCTTCTATTCTTATACTATCCATATATATATATATGAAACAATGCTTTCATAATGACCTTCTTCTTTTACTTTATAGCAAAATTAAAGTTTGGGACTTGCAAGCTGCTCTTGACCCTCGTGCCCCAGCAAGTACATTATGCCTGCGTACGTTAGTGGTATGTAAAATTAATTCATTTGGGGTTATCCGAACTCTTTTCTTTGTCAGTGAGAGGCATTTTATTACATTATAGTGGGATAGGTGAGAAACTCGGGATGTTTTTCAAAACCTAGGCTGCTTCTTATTCTAAGAATAAAGAAAAATTTCTAAATTGTTATATTCTGAATGATTTGGATCTAAGCTTAAAAGGAAGATCAAGCTTTTCTAGTTTGAGATTCTCAGATACTCTTAAAAAAAAAAAAAATCAGCATGACACTGTATCAAATCATTCTAGTTATTGGTGTGTTTCCCTAATATCACTGTAGGGCTGGCTTTAAATTTCCTTTTATTAAAAAGGGGGGGGGAATCTTGTGAGCCTTTCCCAAACCTTTCTCCTAACCCTTCAGTTTGGAAGGAAGAGATGTGAAGAGGGAAGGGAGGTTGGGTCGAACAGATTACCACAGGAACCCTGATCACTTCAGAGGACTATCAGATTTAAGGCTGTTGCTTAAGTTATATTTTTCATTGTAATGAGGGTTTTGGATTATGACAGTAGAATTAATTAAAAATAAATTAGGGAAATGAGTTCATTGTTCTTCTCACTGAAATGTGCATGAAATGTTACTTTAGGAGTCAGTTTGACAAGCTAGTAGCAACCCGAAGTTATTGTCTGTATGTGATGGTAACTGGTTTATTCAGCATGTGCGTGGCCTTTTCAACACCTAAAGAAGTGCTTACATGGCCAGAAATGCTGCTTATTTCTCTTTCTTTTCAGTAGTCTTTGCACAGAGATGGGATTTAACTGTTCTTTTATTCCATATGAACGCGGTGTATTTAGTTTTACTGAAAAAGTTGATTCTTCCCCTCCTCTGGGTATACTGTAGTTCAGGTTATAGTTTGGAGATCAATCTGACAGCTTCGGTTAGATCTCTAGTAAAAGTAGTGTACTCCTTTTAAATTTATTAAAAATGGATGAGCAGGACAAAGAGGAGAACCTTTCCTGGGCCTCTCAGTGCCATTCTGAGATTTCTCGAAAGAGCTGACGGAGCATGTACTCCTCCCTTTCTTACGGCAGCGTTTGAACACAGTCGTCTTGACTAGTAAGTGAGCCATAACGATCCTTTCAGCAGCGTGTCCTAGATGAAGCTGTGATGTGGTGTACTAGGGCTGTACAAAAATGGAGTTAGCAGCAGTGTTGAATGCAAATGTTGTGGAAGAGAAGGAGCCCTGGCAGACCGTCACTGCCAGCCAATCTTCTAAATTGCTGCTTCTTGATTGATAGGCTGCTTTTGTCTTTAACAATCAGGCTCTACGGCTGGCCCCTCCGGGGAGGCTCAGGGTTTACAAGCACTGGATTTGGAAGCCATGTGTTATGCTGAAAAAAGCTTACGTACAAAATCAGCTTTTCTTAAACTTGAGTGTAATTATAACTAAGGGTTTCTTAGCCAGCACACCAGAGTTTGAATACACCGTTCAGTGTCCAGGTACACGTGTGAGTACAAACATAAGGAAATGTTACCCTGTTCTTGCCTTGCTAACTGACTTCGTGTCGCTCACAGGAACATTCAGGACGTGTCTTTAGACTCCAGTTTGATGAATTTCAGATCATTAGTAGTTCCCATGACGATACAATTCTGATTTGGGATTTCTTAAATGTGCCACCCAGTGCCCAGAATGAGACCCGCTCTCCATCTAGAACATACACTTACATCTCCAGATAACAGTCTGCACTTTACTACCCTCAGAAGGTAAGTCTCCCTCTTTTTATTGGATGTATTATAAATGTCTGAAATTATCACTCTGCGTGTGGGTTGGCTTAGTCAAAACAGCAAGCTGACATTTTCCTTAAGAAAATAAAACCTATTTATGCCACTTCTTTCACTATCTAGTCTTTGCACGGTCATGCTTCAGCTTGTAAAACTTGTCGTGTTATCTTACCCCCTTCTATAATCCCTCCTGTTTATAATTGGGTACTTCAGGTATTTTATGGAAAGTTATTATGTGTTCACAACATTCTTGGAAATCGAGGAGACTTGGTGTATTGCAGAAGTATTCCAGATAGCCTGTGAAATCAGAGCCTTTTAGAGTTCTCGATGCAGCTGCTGACTGTGTGAAGCTTTGTAATGAGCATTGTAACGCATCTCTAGTAAACTGAACGTGTGTATGCTCTTTGGACAAACGCTCATCACAAATGAGCAGTTCTGTGATAACCACGAATAGGAGGGAAGGCTTTCAGAACGAAAAATTACATCGTGTTAGGCAACGTGACAACTCAGAGCTGTCAGGAACGGTGCACATGAACTTTGCCTATTTTGTTTCCATTTTTCTGCAAGTCAGCTCCATTTGGTTCTCAAAGCACGGCGGGTAAAAGCTCTGCTGTAGATCTGTTTGTTAGGACAGTGGATTCTTTTCCTTATGTCATCTATATTGCTGCCAACAATTGCACTTCAAACTATAAATAGCTGTGAATGCTGGGACTTGGAAACACAGAAATTGCCTTGGCAAAGCAGAGCAGTCGCCCCTTTCTCCAGTGCCCCGTCTCTGCCTGTGCTGAGACTGGATGCTGCCAAGGAAGTGGAGACACCGCAGCAAGAGGAGTTAGGAGTAACATTGCCCCAACAGGAAGGATTTATTTTATTTGAAGTAGATAATTAATAGTTTGCTTAAACATTGTGGGAAAAGCTTTCCCTGTCGTCATGTAAGCACGGATTTTCGTTATCTATCTGTATATGTTCATCCCTGCTGTGGCAATGAGTTCCTCAGGTTTTTCCACTCCTTCTGTAGGATCTCTGCTTCTGGCTAGGAAAAACCTTCGCTTGTGAAGACAAACGTTGCTTCTTTGAGATGCTGGTTCTTAAAAATGAGTTTTCTTTCACCTGCAAGCATTCCTCAGGAAAGTGCTGGCTGCCTTTCCTACTGACTGAACTCCTACTCATCTTAAAAAAAGCCAAGATAACGTCCTGTCTGGATATGACCCTTGGATCTGTTGGCTCATTACATTTCACAGAGGGTCAAAGCAAAAAGCTGGCCGTTGCTCGACTGAATTGCCTGTCTTTCTGAACCTGTAATTGTTTAATATAATTAGGCCCATGATTAAGGAAGAAGTCGTATGCTAGGATGATGAGCTAGTGTGCAGAATCAGCAGTTAATGGAACTTTCCCTTAAAACCACAGTTTACGAACGCTGCTGCAAGGGCAGTTCAGTAAAACTCACGGACTTCCTTATCCTGCCTGCAGTAGGACCACAGAAATCTGAAAAGGCTCAACTGCTACGCTTAGTGTTTGTACAGGGTGGGGAAGGGGCTAAAAGACGTGAATTTCTGGGAGATAAATCCTGAAGCTACCCAAAGAGCCAGGTCCTCCAGCGCTGCTTACCTATGACTTCCACTTCAAAATTATTTTGTTTGATCCAGGATGACACACTTGCATCCTTGTTGTGGAAAGCTGGATGCTGTCACTGCTGGTAATGTCCCTAGGGCCTTTGTCCGGCTCCCTTTCAGACGGAGATGCTGCCATTGGCTTGTACGCCACCTGGCTCCATACCTGAGTGAACTTCTGCTGTGGAAACTCCAGGGCCTGTTGAAGTTGAATGGTTTTCCCTCTCTATGGAAAACTTTTTTCCCTCCTTTCTGAGTGATTCTTTTTTTTTTTTTTTTCCCCCTTTCCTTGCCTTTTCAGGCAGATAGAATAGGCTGCGTGAGAAGACAACAATAGTTTTAGGAGCAATCTCCTTCTATCTACCAGTTCGTACACCAGTGCTTTCTTCTGTTAACTTATAAGATAATTTGAGATTGACAAATTCTTTTTTTGATTTTGTTTTCTTAAAAGAAATTACAGAAGTATATTTGGCAGGCGGCTTCTACTAGTTTTGATTCATGGAAAAGCTATACAGAGCATGTCTTAAGCACAAAAGAAATTAGGAGTTGAATAAAATTTATATCAGTTCACTTGACCAGCAATATGCTGGTGTCTTACTTTCCTCTCTTGCCACATGTGGCCCACAAGACCCACTGTCATTGAGATTTGTCAGTGAAATATGAAATGCCTTTGGCAGCGTGTTCTTCCGTTCAAATTCTGCACGCTGGACAGTTTTGCACAGCTTATGTCTGACTTGTCCCATGACGCACAACTGAAACCACGCAGACCTCCATATCCTGGGAGTTGTTGGTAATGACAGTCCCTTAATAATTATTTCCTATATAGGAGAGATGCTGTGATGTCACTTTTTGACAGGTTTGTCTGACTTCAGAATCCAAAACCCATAAATCTACATAAAATTATGGTCAAACAGCTAATATTTCATTATGACATTTAATGAAACAGTTTTATATGCTTTCAAACATTATAGTTTTCTGAATTTTGAAGCAGCCCTGTACACTTTTTTACAAGGCCTGCAATGTTATGCCTCTTCAAAGCGGATCATTTTTGACAGTCCTGGCAGTTGGCTGCGAGAGTTTTATTGCTTTCTGTTGAATTCCTGTTGTTTATTGTAACATGATAAAAATTGTTACCATATGATAGTCTAATATTCTTATATTAAGCACTAGGCCTTGGGCTGGGGGAAGGGAAGTCAAGGGGAAGTGCCTAAAGATGTTTTAACCTTTCATGGGAATTTCATATCAGAAGAGGGTAGTTCTCTGTAGTCCGTAAAAATGGTCTTGGGAAGTGGCAGGTAAAATCAAAGTTCAGATTTAATTACACTAAGAACTTGCACTGGCTCCAAGCTAATAATGGAGTCATGTGGCTGGAAAAGGTAACCGAAATATAAAACTACTTGAGTTTTTTGTCTGTTTTCTGAAAAACTCATGTATTAAAGCAACTGAACTTGCATCCTGTGCAAAACTTGCTCCTCTGCAGTGTGGCGAAGAAAGGAGAATTTTCTTGCGGTGGTACGTAGGTCACTGTTTCAGTAAATAGCGTTCAGCATTTAGCGAGACTAGCTGGTGGTTCACCTGTTAGTCCCCAAGAGGGTGTTTGATTCTTACTACATGTAAGAAAACTGCCAACCTGTAGGTGACCCCCAAGGAGTAGTGCCGTTGAGAATCTTGCTCTTACTTTAACTGAATTCAGAGCGTATTCTGCAACAAAGAGAGTGTCCTGTGGAGGTGCGTCTCTCCTCAAAGGAAGGACTTGTAGCACAGAGGGAAGCATTTAACGGCAAGCACCCCCTTAATGTGTTGCGTAAGTGTCGTGCTCCTCGCAGGTATTCCGCCCTTGTAGTTTCAGCCTGGAGTGCAAAAGACGGTGTGGGCCCAGCCTCCTCCAGATGTCTCCAAATGTTGCTTTTTGATTTGTGTCTTCTGTCAGTTCAGCTTGTCTTTTGTATTTTGTCTTTTGCAGGGTTTCACAGTCTTGAACTACTGGATTTTTGGCTACTACATGCCTGAAGATGTTGATTGACAGCTAAAGTCAGAATTGGTTCTAGATGCTGTGTAGATGCAAAGCAGCACAATTCTATATCTAAATTTCTTAATCTTTCCTGCTCTCAGTGGTCGTCTTTCAATTTACTACAAATTCACTGACTTCGAGTAGATGAATTTCAGAAGCCTATCCTTCCCTGCAATGAGAAATCCAAAGCTTCACATGTAAATTGTCCGTAGAAACTGAACTCTGATGGCTTGTTTTTCAGAAATAAATCGGAAGTCAAGAAAGGACTTGGCCTAATTTATATTGCTTTGCACTTTTGTCTGACTTTAAAGAAGAAACATTCTCCAATGAAATTTGGGTGCCAAACACATACCCAGAATGTACAGAGCTTTGCTTTCAAAGTCACCATTGTCCTTTAGACTTTACTCTCATGACAGATTCAGAGCCTGTTTTGTTTGATAGGAGTGTACGTTGGACTCTTAGAAATATTTCTGAATTGCTCAGTAATATTTTTGGATTACAGTTTACTTGTTTCTGCACCAATAATTTCTTTTAAATTAAAGATTACCTGTAATTCAGGCTAGGTTATCTAAACTAGTTGTATAGCACTGTCTTTTTCCTTTTAACTGTGCTCTGTACTACAGCCGTCCTACGCTTCCTAATGTTTGGTATAGTAAAACCTTTCCATGTGTGCTTGCCTCATTTCAAATACTGTATAAGCATGTAGATATAATGTACATAACAGCGCAACCTCCGGGTGCTAGGAGTCGGGGTTTCCTGACACTACACACTAATACAAAATGTGGTAGCACTTGGCAGCAGGATGTTCTAACTACTGGCACTGTAGGGGTTAATATGAGTTACCTAGACAATTTCTCTGCAAAAGGAGGTTTTCAGTATTCATTAGGATTTTTTTAATGGGAACTACATATTTTAAAATGTAATTTCTAAACTTTTTAAAAATTAAAAAAATGTTTAATTTATGTTCCGTATCTTATATTTTTGTGCCGCAGTATTTACAGGTGTCTTTCTGTTAACACCAGTAGGTCCTCGCCAACGCCTGCTGATGTCCTTCTTTAGCATTAGTTTGGCTGCTCAGTGGAGAAGATGCCATGGGCCAAAGTTAAATTTATTTATGTTTGATTTGTAACCCTTCCTGACGGTGGAGTGGAGGTCCCTTCAAGTCAATGCTCCGGTTGCCGTGCTGATGACCGTGCTGGTTTTCTTTTCCATAGCTGTCAGCTGTGACCAAGTGGCGATGGCCTGGTCATGGTTCCTCTTTGTTAGCACGCTCCTGTTAGGAAGTCTCGGTAGTTTCTTCTTATGTTGTCATAGTCTCCGCTCTAATTTATGTGGTCGTATAAACGCTGCTGCATTTTTCTTATGTCAGAATAAGACATGGAGAAATGCAAACGTGAATATGTTATCTGCATTAGCCATGTGTGACTACGCCTGTCGGTGGCTTTTCTTTAACGCTTCAGTCGAGCTCAGCGTGAAATCCGCCCGTTTTCCTGGGGAAGATGCGTGCTGGCACAGAAATGTATTGTCACGATCGTTTGTACCTCCTGTATTTTTTGTCCTCTGGCAGCACTTTGTTGGGTTTGCCTTTTTCCCTTTTACAATCAGAAAGGTTAGGGGACGTCCCACGGCCAAGGGGTCGCTCCCGCGTTACCGGCGGGACAGCCACGGTTAGACGCATCGTTTCTGTGTCAAGCGACTTCAGAGAAAGCGTACGTCAAGGCGTTACCGAACCGTTACAGAAGCGCGACTTAAGGTTTTCTCCTCTTCACCCTTCACATTGAGAGGTGTCGGGATCAGTGTTTAAGTTAAACTCCCATTTACGTGTTACTACAACAATATTTATTTCATCGAGATGACCGAATGTGACGAAGTACAGAAGATTAAAAACGCGCTCCTACGCGTCCCTAAGATCACTCTTTGGTAAGCTTGACAGTAGTTCGTGAAAGTGTCTTACTTTACCCTTCTCATCTAATAGCTTTAATATTAAACTGTTTAAAAAGAAAAATCTGTCGCAGCCCTGAAGAAAAAGGTATTTGTTTCCGAAGAACGGAGTCCTTTTTTTAAATGCATGTGTAAGATTTAAATTCATGTTTTTCCTTGGGAGATAATGGTATTTGAATATGCAGTCTAAACTTCTTTGTGCTTTGTGTAACATAGCAGTGGACTTTTGTGATTGGCACCCAAGGAACTTGACTCCTGGGATTAATGGTAGTGATCCTGGCTGCACTCTGGACTTTGTTTTGCTAACCATAATTGAGCAACTGTACATTACTGCTATATTAATGTTTCAAAGCACTGGGATAGTCTAATTCTAACTTGTAATTATGTTTGCCAATTATCTGTTTGGAAAGTTGGTGTATGAACAGCTTCTTGAAACTGTTAAATTGTACAGATATCGTTCATGATCTAAAGCTTTGTACTGTGGAATGTGCTTAATAAAAAAAAAGTTTGAACTTAATTTGTCAAATAAATGGATAAGTAACGTCATCTCAACAAACGTCGGTATTATGCATTAGTTAATGCAAGCTCAACGCGCAGTTACGCCAACTTGGAGCTCGTGTTGGTAAGCGTTCCGCGTCGGGCTACGTTGGGCGCTGGTGCCGGCGCTGCTCACCCGGTGGGTGCCTTTCCCCGGTCATTCGGCAGCGCCCAGCGTCGGGCACGTGGCTACCGGGCCAAAGCATTTTGAGGCCAAAGCGCGTCTGCAGTGGCCCAGCTGCACGCTTTGGCACGGGTGCGTGCAGTTCCGAGGTGGTACTGTACCCTGCCCTTTGTTACAGCGCGTGCTTTGGGAGGACGCGGTGAAAAACGGAGCTGAGCTAGTTCCCCCATCTCAGAGGCACTTAACTCCTCCGCTTTGCTGCAGCGCTTCCGTGTCACGCGTCAGCAGGAACATCACGAGAAGAATTTTTTTTCTTACTTAATCAAGACTACAGATAGAATTTTTCAAATATTACCCATTTCCTTGGTTGCTAAAGCAATCCTTGTTCATGCCCTGAGCCCTGTGCAGAGGAAGGGTCTTCCGGTGCTAGCTCTGTCTCAAGAAAAACTTCTTGGGTTTTGTTTAGCTAATGTGCAGCGACTAGTGAGAATAAGTGATTCAAAGTTCTCATCTTTATCCCCTGGTCTTCTGTCAGTGGTTTTATTTGTGAGTTAAGTTGGCTTTTAAGCAAGTTGAGAAGCTGCTGCTGCTGCTGCGTGGTTAATGAGTTGCTCCAGTCCATTTCTGAGCTATCAGAGCAGAAGTGATTGATCGTGCAGATCCTCTGCTGCCGCCTCATGCCGCTAGCACGGGGGGACTGGCCAGGATCTTGCTGCCTTGTCAAGGTCCGGGTGTGGGGCAGCGAGGGGGTGAAAATGTCCTGTTAAATCATCGTGCTCCGGCCATCTCTGCGGTGGTTGAGCCGGCTGTGTATGCCGACCATGGGGCTCACCAGCGGTCTTCTCTTGCAAGTGTTATTTTTGGTAAGGCGTATGTTGGAAGCACTAGCCTGAAATGTTTTTAAAGGTGCTATAAACTCTGTGCTAAGAATATGAACAAAGCTCTGGCTACGTATTGGCAAATTCAGTCTTCAAAATTTCTCTCTAATGTGGATTAGTTTTTATTCTTCTTGGCCCACTCTGACACTGGATAATAATTTTCAAAGCAACTTTGCTGCTGCTCGGATCGTAGCTGCACTTCAGTGAGAGGAAAGCAAGTAAAATCTCATGTATTTTCTGCTAGAAGTGCACTGTAAAAAGTGAAGCCTTGCTGAACTATTTAAAGGGGTTGTGAATGTCCTGCTCAATATCGTTATCCAAATAAGCCATAAAAGCTCTGTGATGTATCTGCTAAAATCTGGAGTATAAACTTTGAGGTCAAACTTTAAAATTCCATCTTACCTGGGTGGCCTTTGGTTTTGGTTGTTTTGTTGGGTTTTTTTCCTCGCAGTTGTAGCCTATTTAACAGTCATCTGTTAATTCCCACCAGAGAACTTTGTAGTGAAGTTGTGGAGGCACCTCTGTGCCGGGTGCTCCCACCCATCCTGGTGTGGTCTGGGGCCCCTTTGGACTCTTCCCTCTCACCAAAGGTTGGGAGCGATACGCTGCCCTGGGCGCGATGTAAGCGTGCTGCTCTGAAACACCCCGAGAGCCTGCGGGCGAGGAGGGCCGATCTGGGGACCATCTGGCCCTGGTTAAGGAGAGGCCATGGAGCATTCTCGGCTTGCGAGGTATGAGGTAGCCCTGGCCATTAACCGTGCGGTGGGTGGGGGTTTACCCCGCTCGTTGCCTTACCGCGGTACAGCAGCACGTGGCTTCGCTGTGTGGTGTTACCTGATGCTCTCGGGGAGCTGGGGGACCCCGGGCTGCTGTCGGTCCGAACTGCTGATGGCTTTTGGTAACCGGGCGATGGGAAAGGGTTTGCGCTTAGAAATGAGATGATGGGGCGTGTGAGGTCCCTCAGCGCCCTGTGTTGCGGGGGGGAGAGCGATGTTTTTATCAGGAGCTGTGTCACTGTCCTGATCTGCGCTGTGTGTTGGTTTAATTGCTGGGCAGCGGTGGGTTTGCTTGCTTCGGCACAGCTGTGGGCATCCTTTGTCAAGAGGACTGGAGGGGAAAAGCGCTCAACAGAGAACTACAAATCATTTTTATGAGATGCTTTTAAAATTCGCATCTGAAGATACGCTGCAGTGGGCTGGGCTGTTGTACCCGAGCTGTGACTTTCAGGCAAGAAGGTTTGGTGTCGGTGGCTCTCCTGGCTCTGGTTTTCCCACCGGAGTGCGGTTCTCCAGCCTCATGTGTCACCCTAAGGAGGCGGCTGCCTGTCTGTCACTGCTGGGACTGGTGGCTGTCGTGTGTCCGTGCATGCAGGGAAGTCACTCTTGGCTCTTGCACCGTGTCAGCACTGTGAGGCAACAGCTTCACAGCAAACCTGCTGCCTGGAGAAAGGCTCCTCTTAAATCAGACTTGGCTCAGCCTGGGCTGGCGGTCGAGGTTGGAGCCATGTCGATGAGCTTAATTGGCTACAAATGCACTTCAGTCTAATTAATCAATGGAAAGTGGGATTGAAGGAGGCGGTGGGAGGGAGAGCAGTGGGATGGGTGTTCGTGGGCTGAGCAGGATGTGTTTAGGCCTGATACTACAAGCTGTCCAGCCCGGAGCTTTCTCCTCGGCAATGCAGAGCTGAGCACTCCAGGGCTGAGTTTTTCCTTGACTTTGCTGAACCTCTCCTCTGCTGCAGCGTGTTTTTTCTTCCCAGATGCCTACTCTTCATTTACTTCTGCTTCTCACCATTTCCAGAAGCTTTTTGTTTTGTTTTGTTTTGTTTTTTCTGAGCAGCTGCGAGATGGAGAAGACCCAAGTGGGGACTGAGAGCAGGACTGCGGCGGCTGTGGGAAGGAGGGCGGCGGGGGCCCAGTGGGAAAACCTGCAAAGACAGGATAACTGGCAGGGACCAGCGTGTGCAGGGAGCACTTGGATGCGGAGGAACGCCTCACTTTCCTGTCCTGTGTGAGCTCGGTCGTATGCGTGTGGAGGCTGATTGTGCCAGATCTCCTGCCGTGGGGCAGCAGTTTCAGGGAACGGGGGTTTCAGGTGTTTGCTCTTGCCTGGCTCGGCGGCGGAGGCCGCCCAGCATGGTCCTGCAGCTCACGCTGGGCAGACGCCAAACCTCTTCGCTAGGCTGGAACTGGGAGCTTTTAATCTGGTATGAAGATAACAGGCCTGTCCCGAAGCCCTTCCAGTTCCTCGTGTGAGCTGGAGGGTAAATAACACGTGTTTCTGGAATGGATCTTTCTGGCTACACATGCATGGACAGCTCCTTAAGCTGCCTGCTTACAACAGGTAAGGTACGAGGTACAACCTTGTCCTGAATAGTGTAAAGACTGTCATAAGTCACAACAAAGTTTTGCTAACTAAATACTTCCTTTAAAATACCGTTACAGCTATTGATTTCCTCCAAGGTTAACTGTTTGCCAAGCTCCGCACCCCCTGTCCCGTTTACTGCCCGGGCCTCTGGTGCCCGCTCAGCCAGGCTGAGTGACGGCTGAGCTGCGGTTTGGCTCCAGCCAGGGCTGCGAGCTCGGCCCAGCATCCATCTCCCCTCTCGAGATGTTTTGCTCCATGTTGCTGTGGCTTTTATGCTACAGCAGGGTAGCACACACGGCGCCGAGTGATAGCTGTACAAATGCCCCTTCTAACAGAGCAGGAACTGATTGTTGGCAGCGAGGTGACTCTGGAAGCACGTGCCCAACTATGAATAACCATTTTGAAGGGTCTGCCATCTCATGGGCTGAATTAAGGAAGCACCCGAAATGACTTGTTGGCCTTTCTTCCCGAAGCTTTACAGCCAAGTGTGCAGACGTGCGTGCAGGGAGCACTACAAAACCTTGCTGTGCCAAAAGCATCAGCAGATCTTACCCCTCTGCCCTTCGGGGGAGCAGGGATGAGCCTCCAGGGCTGGAAGTGCCCTGGTGAGAGCAAAATGATTTGGGTCAGGGTAGAGCAAAGTTCCTTCAGTGCGCAGAGGTGAACCTCCCTTGGAGCCCTCCCGTGTGCAGGTGCAACGTGCTTCAAACATGTCTGTAAGCGCAGACTCCCCAGGCAGGGCCTTGGTGGCTCTTTTCTTACTTGTTCCTATTTTTTGAGCTCATGCATGCGTGGTTTTGCTGGTTTAAGTCCACCCTCTGTGTTGAGGGGCTGCAACTTTCAGAGCCCAGGGGTTGGTGTGGGTCAAGGCAGCCACTTGGGCAGAGCTGGGGAGAAGGTGGGGGGACAGAGATGCTCACTGTGACTGTCCCTGGCTTCCCAGGAAGGCAGAGCAGGAGCTGAGCGTGGGGGTGATGTGCTCCTGGTCCTCCCTGCTGCTGAGCAAGGCAACTGCTGAGTTTGGGGCCAGCGCGAGGGTTTTTTGGGTTTCATAGCGTTGTTTGCAGCAATGGAGGCTCAACGCTGTGAGCCGGCTGCACGCCGTGGCCTGGGCTGTGCTGCGGGCAGCGAGCTTTCTTGGTCTGGCCCAGCATCTGCTGCAAAAGCCCTTCCCACCCTGCCTGGGGCTGCCTGCGGAATGGCGTTAGGGCAGCACGGACCTGTCCCTTCCCCGCTGCCGGGCTGGCCCCGAGCGTTGCTGCTGGCATCTGGGAAGAGCACTGAGCGCCGGTGCCCCTCGTGTGAGTCTGTGCCTCCCTCGAAGCAGCTGGGGGCTGCGGGGAGGAGGCGTCGGGCTGCGGGGCACCGTGTAGGGATGCTCTTGCTCTGCTGTGGCTCTGCATCTCCAAACCCAGCCCAGGCACGCGTTGCAGAGGCCGTGTGCCTTTGGGCGCTCCAGCCTTAATTACAGAGATAAGAAAATGACAGGTGATAGATTAAAAGATAAGAGCAAAGCAGGTACCTACCGCAGAGGGCGGGTGCTGAGCAGAGCTGTTGGCCCCTCTGCCGAGGACAGGCAGCAGCGGGGGGGATGCAGCACGAAACCCCAGCAGGTGGCACAGCGGGGTTTGGGGAGCAGCAAGGGGAAGCAGTGGGTGTCCTCCAAAAACCATGGCTCAACATGGCCCAGCTCCTGGAAGGAATCTCAGATCTGTCACTTGTACAGGTCATATGAGGAAAGCTTTAGAATTTGTTCTGGGGATCAGGTGGGAACAATCATGGAGGTGCTCAGAGCAAGGGCAGCCAGCAGCGTGCCAGTGAAGGGGAAGGAGGTGGCAGCATGCGTCCCCTCCTACCCAGGCCCACAAACCAGAGCTGCTGGGGGCAAAAAGTTGTTTTACCCTCAACTCCTCCATGACTGAGGCAGCGTGTGGCTGTTGGCTAGTAACTGGGACCTAAACAGGCTAGGGGATGGCAACAGGAAGGCTGGTGCCGAGTGCTTGCCCATTCATGACGTGCTCTGAGGGCTCAGGGGGCTATAGGGGACCAGGACCTGGGACCGGCTGGTTTGCAGCACTCTGGTCCAGCGAAGGCTTTGATGTCCCCATGCTTTGAGCTGGTTTCCAAGCGTGGGTGCTTCTTGCCAGCTGCATGGGGCTGTTAATCCTATCAGGGACCATCTTGTCCTGGCCCCTTTCCCCATCTCCATGGCAGGAGCTTTCCTGCCCCTTTTCCAAGGGATGTCTCTTCTTTCCCCATGGGTTGGGATTTCCCTCTGTCTTTCTGAGCTCCTTCACCCCTGAAATCCACCCTGCCTGTGCCTCGGCCGTGCCCTCATCCCGGCAAAGCGCCGCCTCCTCCCCCAGCACCCTCTCGCCCCTTCAAACAGCAAAATTGCAGGGCCAAGCTCTGCCACGGTCTGCTGGAGACGGCAGCACGGCTATGCATCTCTAGCGGCCACAGCTCCGAGGTGGTGGGTCCCTGCGCTTGGCACCCACCACCTCACCTGGGCCCGAGGGGTGGGTGCTGCCAGCCCTGCCCATGCCCCTGCCTGCAGCAGGCAGCCGCTGCTCTCCCCTTCCAAGAGCCACTCAGCTGCAACGCAGAGCTGCTGCTTGCACAAGTCAAAAGCCTCCGGGAGGATCGGAAACAGCAACTTTCCCTTCTGGAGAAGCACAAGGGGTGTATATTTTTGGAGGTTTGTTCTTGGTACTTGCTGGAAAGGCTCCACAAACAGCAGCGGCCACACGTGCCAACAGGAGGAGAAGATGGATGGGGGCGAGCGCCCGCTCCGGGGAGACGTTTTCCCTCTGGATGTGGAGAACAAGCTGCGAAATGTTCCCGCTACGTGTTTATGGAGCCACTGTGCAGGCGGCTGTTGCTCGGCTCCGCACACTCGTGCGAGATGTGTCAGTGCGGGAACGGCTTCCCTCGCATCCGGCAGCGCGAACGGGGCGGCTGGGCTGCCACGTGCCAGAAACTGCCCCGGGCTCCGCTAGCCAGGGCGCTGAGGCAGCCCCTGGCTGGGTGGCCCCTTTTTTTATCTGGAGACGGGTCTCGGGCTGAAGTAGAAACAGCTTGCCTTGTCTGAATGATTTAAAGAATCGCAATTTCATCTTTTCCTTGGCACAGGCCAGTGCAAATAAAGTGAGATGCGTTTGTATCTCTTGAATATTTTTTTTTCCACAGCTGAAAATTTTGTATTTTCTTTTCCTCCTTTTTTCCTTTGAAGGAGCCCTTTGAAGGTTTTATTTTTAATTTCCGAATACATCATGCTCAGAAGAAAAGCTTGCCTTTTTTTCTGTAAGTCTTCCACCAAGATGGGCTGGCACTTCCATGTTGGAGGAGCGGGTGGACCAGGGGCTTTGGCTTTGCCGGATGAGCCTCTCGGCCAGGCGGGCAATGGACAAAGCGGTGGTGCCTGCCCCTTCGGCCGGAGGAGATCATGGGGTGCCCGCGGAACCACCTCGGTAGCAAAGGCGGCTCCTGAGCTGGCACACCCCTCCAGCAGAGCCCGTGCCAAAAGGAAAGGTGCCTCTTCCACAGCCACATCTCTGCCTTGAAGAGAAGAGACCAAAGGTAAACCGAGGCACCAGGCTTCTGCATCCCAACCCGGCAGTGCTTTGGGGTGTGCGGAGCAGGGGAGGGCTCCGTTTCTCCCCGCTGCTGGCAGCTCACGGCTCTGGCTGCACAGCCGTGGTTTGCCCAGTGTCATGTACAACACAGCCTCTGACGATCCTCGAGTAATTACTGAGACATGTCCTCGCCTGATCTGGGGATGACCCTGAAGTCTTGCTAGAACAAAGAGTTGCGAACAAAAAGAGGAGCACTGTGCTCGGCCATGGCGTGTTTTTCCGGGTTATCGCTCCTACTGCCATCAGATTTACCTTCATTATGTTCAATTAAGTGTACTCTTTCACCTTGAATCCTTGGGTTTCTTGTTAGAGATGTGAGCTTCTCTAGAGCATCTCTGGAAAGCAGGTATTGAGCTGTGGGATGCACAGCGCTCAGCCAAGTGCCCTGGATTTTTTTCCCAGGTAATTTTTTCCTAGGACCCAGGTCAGTCCCAGGTCTGATGGAGCCTCCTCAGACTCAAGGTTTTGGGATGCTCTGAGCAGCAGCTCTTTTAAACAGTAGCGGGAGCTTTGCAGGTCTCAAATGGGGCTGGCTGCTGGCTTCCCCCAGCTCTCGGTGGCAAGGTGTGCCTGCTCTAATTTGGGAATTGGTGAGCAGTCTGTTGTGCCAGTTCATTAAATCTTGCAAATGGGAATGTTTTTGAAGGATGGGTGTGTTCATGATTAAAAGAAAAAAAAGAGAAAAGGCTAGAGTAATTAAGTCTCTTAAGGTTTCACGAGCAATCCAGTCCCTTAGGGTTTCACGAGCGTGTGTACTTGTTTATTTTTCAAATGAGCGAGCTGGTATTCACAAGAGGTGGGAAAGAAACTGCTGTGAACACTCACGCTTTGTTTTTTAATGACAGAACAGTCTGTTTAAGAAGTCCCACATGGCTGTTAGTCTTGTGATGCAGTTTCTTTGGGGAGGGTTGCGGTGAGCAGCCGCGAGGCTTGCTCTCCTCTCTAGCTCTCAGCAGAGCGAATCCCTGCAGCGGTTCCTCCCCAGCAAGCAGCCGCTGGGGCTTGGACTGGGAGCTCTAAAGGGATTTGCCTCTGGGCTGTTTGTTGCCTTCTCAGGGTACGGGCTGATGTATGCCATGCCGGTCAGCTGGCTCCCAGCCGGAGAAGCTGATCTGTTGGCGTGGGCTCCATCTCACCTGCATCCATGGGAAGATGCTCCTCCAGCTGCTGCCTGACCCTTCCTGCGCTCCCCGCGGTGCTCACTTGTTTCCTGCAGGTGAAGAGTAATAGGGACAGAAGGTCACAAAAGGATTCAAAATGATACCTTCTGGGGGGTTTTCTCATTGTTTTGTAATAGCTTTACTGAAATTAATCTGTTGCTAAGGAAGTTAACTTACGGGAAATATGTTTCTCTAATATGGTTGGTGAAATCCTCGTGTATTTTGTAAAAACAAAACAAAACAAAAAACCAAGCAAACAAAAGCTGTAGAGAGATTTTAGAATTTGAATCTTTCAGCTGGAAGGAAATCCTGGGACCGGTGGAGCCAGGGCCTTCATGCAACTCCTTATGCTGCACCTTTCAGCCTAGTCCTGAGAGAGGCTGAGTTTCCCACGGGAGCCACCTGCTTCATGTGGAAAGCAAGCGGCAGGACTGAGTTCTCAGTGCTTTTCCAAGAGAGTCAGTCCAGATTCACGCCCTCGGCATCTGTATTTTTACAGCACCAACCACAATATCCCATTGGATCAAGATCAAGGCCTCAGTCCTTGTTTTCAAGGTGTGTAATGGTCTGGGCTATGGATTTCTGACAGCCAAAAGCTTCCAGCCTGAATTAAACAACACGGCATCGCCGGCAATGCGGATGGGTAGAGCACATCTGTGCAGGACATAGACCTTCCTCCGCATTGCACCGAGAGCCTGGGGGATGCCCAGGAGCAGAAGGACGTCGCGGGCGCTGCTCCACCCTTCCTGAGTGCCACGGGGAGCCTCAGGACCAACCTCTCCTAAAGAAAGAGCATAGGAATAATGCAAAAAATAAACTCAGGAAAGATCCTCTTCTCCTCCCCGCCCTAACAGTGCTTTTCCTAAAAATCCCGGGCCAGACCCAATCTACAGGAATGCAGCCCTCCCTTGAACATGCTGCTCCACCGGCAGAGGTGGAAAGAAAAAGCACCGTGTGCCAGACACAAGCCGCATTGCTTAGAGCACCGTTGAAACAGGCTGCGATCATCGCTGCAGTTTAAAACCCACCCTTGGGGATGCTAAAATTGCATTTTGGTTGCTCTGTCATGGCTTGATGGGTTTTTCCTGTGATCCAGGCCCAGCCTGCCGAGCAAACTGCTGTGCTCTGTGTCAATGGCAGGTTTTATGGCCGCCCTGTGCAGTGTCGGACCCCGTGTTCCTGCAGCCCCGCCGTGCCACTGCTCTGGCTGGAGCATTCATGGGCTTTTCCAAGCTCCGGCTTTTCCCTGGATGCTTTAAAAGCATTTGTGCTATGCTCTGTGGTACTGAAACAGGACGCGAGTCAGTTGTTAATCACTTACATACCAGGAAAAAATACTGCTATGGGAGGCAGTGCCTTCATGGTAGTGCTATATGCCTTCTACAGAAATGCTTTTTATTTTCCAATATAACCAGAATTCAGGACATAAGATGACAAAAATCAGCAGTAATTACCCAAATCTATAGCTAACATCCTCTTTGAAGACCTAGTCGGGGCTGAGTCCAGGTACTGTAGCAGGATGAAGGACTTACTTGAATCTAGGCCTCTCTTGATTTAGTTGTTTGAGCTCACTCAGTTTCCCTGGGTGTTTCCACTATCAGTAAATATGTGGTATGTGCCCACTAAAAGCTGTTAGCACTGGCCGAAATAGTTAATTTTTATCCCCAGCAGATCTTCCTTTCATTTTAGCATTTAGATTTTTTTTGAATATTCTAAATAGTAGTTTAACAAGTCAAAATTACAACTGAACCAAAGAGAGAGTCCACAGAATTTTCAACGTGGTTTATGCATCTCTGCACAACATAATTGGATGTATCCAATTAGGCATTAGAAATGACCACCTTTTGTCTTCTCTTTGATAACGACTTAATGCTGCTCCACTGCCTTGCCTGAGCACCATCAGCGCTGTGGGAACAGTATTTAGTTACGGCTGCATCTGGAAAGGTTTGGAGTTCGACCACCCTCTCTCCCCGTATCATCTTTCCTACTGTCTGATTGCGGCTGTAAACCTGGAGCAGCCCTCGTGGTCGGGTAATCCAGCCATGTCAGAGGAATGCAGGTTCTTCTTGTCTGTGGGATTTTTGGTATCAGCACAACGAAGCTTCTCGCCAGCAGATGAACGCGATGATCTTGCAGGTCTTTCCTGTCTAAACACGACGTTTCTGATGAGTTTTGCATGTGGCTGCACTCCTCACCCTGCAGCCTGCTTGTCTGCATTGCGGCGGCTCCTCGGAGGTGGCGTGGGGGAGAATTGATTGAGAAAAGGCGCTTGGAGTACTCGACACACGCATCTTTTGACTCCAAATCCCCCGGGGTTGGTTTGGCAAGCGATAGGCAAAGACATCCTGCCGGCTCCTCCCCAGCGCTTGTAGGCATCCGTTTATCTCGGCCCATGCTCCTGGCTAGCTTGCAAACCCTTGTCACACTTTACAGCAGATGCCACGAGACTCAAGCTGTGAAAGGAAAAGTCCAAACCACCAGCATTTGGATTGAAATGCAAACGTTTCCCTCTTGAACGGGATTGCGCTGAGTGAGGAAGAGAGGCGCGGGGAAGTGGCCAGGGTGGTGTTGCCCCAAACCTCTGCTTCCCCTTGGTCGGGAGAGAAAATGGCTTACTGGTTTTGCATGTGGCCCCTTGGTTTTAGAGAGAGATGCAGGCGTAGATGGGCAGGGAGGCCTTGCTGCATGGTCTGGCTGTGATCTGCCGAGGACCCTTTGAACTCCCTAATCCCTATCCTGCTGCTCCGTGGCACGGTACCCCATCCCTCTTTGCAACCCCTCTCCATTTGATCCTGGCCTAGACCTGGCCTGCAGACAAAAGAGGGGTGCGGACGGGGCACGGGGATGGGCAGAGCAGCACAGCGGCAGGGTGAGGAGCCGCCCTGTGGTCTCCCACAAGTGATGGTGGCAGGGAAAGTTTGCTTTGCAGAGGTGCCTCGTCTCTCCTGGTTGCACCAATTTCTTAGAGAAACCAACGTGGATCTTGCTCAGCACCTCCTGGATGAAGAAGGCAATGGATAGCCACAGGGACTGGTGGGGGGGCAGCCCTTTGCCTTGCGAGCTAAATCTAATCTGTGGGGCACCCAGCCGGTGGTCCCAGGGCATCCAAGGCAGGGATGGATGTACAACAGTGGGGCCCTAAGGTTCCAAGCCCATCACTGACTGTCCCTGTGCTGCGGTGGCTGTGCCCATCCGGGCTGTGGAGACCGGCTTTGTGAGCATGGGGCTCACAGCCTTCATGGAACCTGTCCATCACTGGGGACCTCATTTCAAACGCTGGGCCTCAAGCTGTAGCTATGTTGACAGTGAGGTGTGAGACCCGCTTACACCGTGCTGTTGGGGTCTATTTTCTCTTCAGGAAGAAGTGAGCTGTTGTGCTTAGCAAGGGAAGGGTGGAGAAAGCTGCTGCCTCCTGGAATGGTGGCTCTGGTGACGGATGTGACAGTGAAGAGTTGAAAATGCTGTCCCTGGGCTCTGCATTAGAGCTTGTGCTCTGGGCTGCGTGGAGCTGAACCAGCACTCCCGGCCCTCTGCATCTACTCACATCTTACTTGGGAAATGGAAGTCAGCAGAAGTCGGTGGAGGGACAGCAGCAGAGAGGGAAGGGACTCTTCAGCCCTCCTCTGCCCTGCCGTTTTGGCTCTAGGACCTGGTACCTGTTGCCTGGGGAGCCCACCCAGGCACAGGGCAGGAGAGGGGCCACGCTCTCTGGTGTACATCCCGTGGGAGCCTCGGCTGTGTCCTCAGGGAGGAGGTAACCCCTGCGCAGACAAGCTGTCTTCAGCTGCGAGCCAAGGGCGCAGCTCTGCCAGGAGGTAGGTCTCCTCCCACCACGTGGCTGGTGCCCGGGGTGTCCAGACGCCGTGGGCAGCAGCCCGTGCAGGCCAGGAAAAGTCGTGCCTCTCCCCGAGAGAGCCAACGTGGGACGTGTTCAAGAGGAGGCTGAGCCATCACACCCACCTCAGCTTGGCTGTGAGGATGGGAAGCTGCTGAACACCAAACCCTCCTCCGGGATCAGCTTCTGCCCGCACGTGACATGAGTGATGCTCCACAGCACCTTGAACCCACTAGAAACTGCATGCTGCCATGAATATCCATTGGGATGGATACAAATGAATATGAAGCACTGGAGGGCAGTGAAGAGACAACCTTCTCTTCAATGATGGCTCCCGCCTCTGTGCCTGGTTGATGGATGTGCTTCAGAAGTGAAGTTCAGCCCAAAAGCCAAGTGTCCCGGGAGGCACCTGAATGCAGCCACCTCCGGATTGCCGGTCCAGAGAGATCCTGTCGAGGACAGACAATGCTTTGCTCGCTAATCGCATTTCAGGACATATAATCCTTACTTCACACTTTTTCCCAGACAATATCTTTCCATATAATCTTAATGATTCCTGCTGCAATAACAAATAGGCAGCCCTGAGAATAACTTCACACTTAATTGCTCGTGCCAAGAATCTCACCACTTGGCCCTTCTTTGGGTGTTTTCCCTCCAATCCATCTGCACAAACAGAAGTGGGCCAGTTCTGTGCCTCAGGAATGAGGAGATAAAAAGGCAATAATTTATTTTTCCACCAAAGCTAGAAGTATTTTATAGAATTTGCTAAAGTTTTTGTTTCAGGAAATTTCATCATGTCTCCAGGAAAAAAAAGCGCCTAATTGGCCTCAGATTTTCTAACTCCCTTTTCATTTTTGTAATATGAGGAGGTCTAGGTCATCTCAAGGTCACTGCAGTTAGTGTTGCTTTAGTGCACCTCTGTGGATACCTCGTTTCTGCAGCAGTTTTTCCTTTAAAAACAGCCCTAGCCTGCTGCTGTAACAGCCACTTTCTTTGGCAACCATTTGCATTCTTTTAGCATATGGAAATATTTTTTAAAACACATACCAGTGTATGCTGCTTATAGGTGAAATTCTCCATCAGAAATGGAGCAAATGCTTCTAAGCTATTTGAATGTTGTTATAAAAAAAAAAAATAAGAAATCCCCCAGCTTTTAACAGAAAGCTGCCATTTCCCATTATCTAGACTGGAATCTTAGTTAATGTCAAAATAAAATGCTGGTGGTTATCAAATTAATAAAAATGTTTTGCTTGGGAAAAATTTAATTTTACCACCTTCCCAAGATTTCCTGCTGTCTTGACGTGTTGGTTTATATAGCTTCAGCTGGTGAGTTCATTCTAGCCTGAGTTTAGCTTGATTTTTCTGATCTATCTCAGCAAAGCTGTGGGCTCCAAATTTTTTACCTTAGAAAAAATTGTTATGTGGTATCTTGAAAATGGAGCAAATGCTGAGTCTGTATATGCTGTAGAAACATAGGTTTTTTTTAAAAAAAGTGCGTGTACCTGAACGACCAGATTTTTCTGAACAGATAAGGCCAAAAAAGGATGGGAGAAAGGAGGTCCTGTCCCTGTTCATTGCTAAGGAGCTGCGGCACGGAGGAAAAGAGCAGTTTACATCTTGGATAAAGTCTGTGGCCGGCTCAGTGCATTGCATTAACCTCTGTGCCAATGCTGCTTACAGCAAGGCTTTCCTTCGGACGTGATCATCTTAGGCTGGACTTACTGGGTGTTTCAGCCGTGCATTTAAAGCAAAGCTGATGAGTTCTACGTGTACCCCCACGTTGTCTTCATCTGGTTTTGTCTCTTCATGCTGCTGGTGTCAGAAACTGGCAAAAATTTGCAAATGCACAAATGAAAGGCCCAAATGGAAGCGAAAATTGGAGGGGAGAGTCTGGGCAGGCGTGGTGAGAGAGATGACGCTGCCACAAAGATGTGCTTCCTGAACCCACAATCTTTTAAATTTTCTAGTAATGCTGAGGAAGGACAAACTGCCTGGCTCTGGGAGAGAAGAGATAAACGGAGAGGACCGGGCAGCGTGCTCCTTAGTGGTCTGCCACAGCAACAGCCAGGGTGCATCTTCCCAAGCATCGGAAAGGCTCGGTGGAAATATGGACCAGCTCAAAGAGCAAGGCACAGCAGCAGGCAGCTGCCAAGTAGCTGGGTTAGCTTCACCATTGCATACATTTGCCAAATTTATGGGGGCAGCTGCTGGACTAAGAGGCTGGGAAAGGACCTTAGAAGATGGTGATGTTATGCCAGGGAGTTTAATTATAAGCAGGGCGTGGAAAAAGATTGGTGTGGAAGTGGTTGTGTTCCCATGGGAGATTTTTTTTTTTTTTTTTAAGGCAAGCATGTGGTAAAGCAGAGTGCCAGGCTGGATCCCGGTACTGAGGTATCTGTGTATTTATTTGCTAAAAAAAAAAAGGAGACCCCACGCTGCAGTTTGAATCTCTTGCTGGAGGTGCGCTGGTCCTCACTTCTTCCCAGCTCTGATTTCGGGTCGCACCTAGCAGTCCCGCTGGAAATGTGACAAAGGCACAGGTTTGGGGGGGGGGTGAGTGTGCGTTGGTCATCTTGAAAACATATTGTCTTTTCACTAGCAGCATCCTTACTGCTCTGTGAAAAAGCTACTGTGTGCCCGCTGCCAGTGATGCCTTAAGAGAAAGCTGTACTGGCCTGAAAGGCAAGAGAGGTCAAACTTTGCTTTGCTAAAGATCACATTTCAGCAAACGGAAAGGCCATAAATGCCTGCACTGGTTGCCTTGACAGAAGTTGGAAAGAAAATTGGAACGGAGGGAGAAAAATCATATATTCAGGGCAAGAGCAGCAATGAAAGCAATACCAAAATTAGCCCTGCATGACCAGCAAGGCAAATAGTGATGCTGAAGAATGAATTAACTTTTCCTTCAAAGCCACGCTTACAGGGCCTGGTTCACTGCAGAGACGGACTGCAGCAGGCGTGGGGTTAGCAGGTGCTTGAGCTAATTTGCACGCCGTGATGAGCCTGATAATGCTGTCACATGCAAGCATGTGCTCGCTCACGTGCCCTCCTCATAGCACCTTGCGCTTTGAAGTTACTTTGGGAGATCTCAGTGAGCAGAACATGGGCTTTCCAGAACAGAGGGAGCAGAGGAAATATGCATCCTGTTTTATTTCTGTAAGTGATATAGACAAAGAAAATAGACAAGATGCCCTCTTGAGTGTTCCTCTCGGTGTATTTGCTGGGAGGCATGCAGTCCCTAAACACGGATATTTGCAGTTTTGAGTCTGCATATACGAACTGGTTTCTTGCTTGTACTGTATTTGTCTCTTCTGTACTGCCCTTTCTGAATATTTACATATCTGAGGTCTTTTTACTTTGCATAATCCTTGGGGAAAATATTAAGCCTGCAGGCATTTGCACTAGAAATGTTGCATTTTAGATATGATGGGCCTGTGTTTAACACAATCGCAGGATGTAAAGGTGTGGATAAAATGCCCTAAATTGCTCAGTGATGTTTTGCTGCAGAGACAAGCAATACTATCAAACAAGTACAACAAAGACATACCTGTGCAGATTGTTTGTTTGTTTGTTTGTTTGTTTTCCCTGTGGTTCTTTTGCATAGTTACTTTGCATGGATGCAAGAGGGAAAGCAAACATAGATACTGTATTTGGCTAATTAACCTTAGAGCAGCCTAATTTCTTGGGAACAGTGCCTCAGAGCAGACTTAGAGCAGAACTTCCTTACACTTTTCTCTTTTCTGTGTCCTATTTTGCTTATTTTCCAGTTGCTGTTTATCTGAAAGGTACCTGTGTCAGTAAGAGTGGTTTTGGGTTCTCCACGTGCTTTGGTAGCTTTCTGCAGGTGAAAGCCTTTTACTAAGTCTGGCTTTGTCAGATTATTTCCTTGGTATAAAGTCTGCCATGACACTGTTTCAGATGGCAGTCAAAGTGGTGGGGTAAATATCCCAGCCATGAGAAAGAGCTGGAGCTGGGGTCAAGATTCTGAGCAGCAAGCATGAGTGTGGGCCGGTGGGTAGCCTCCCCTCGTTCGGAGATGCGGGCTCCGGTTCAGCTCAGATACTCATCTGCTTATTCATGACTTTACATGAATCATTTTACTCGGCCACAACAGGACCTTGATCTTGCTTAGGGGCCCTTATTCCACAACCATATACAAAGGAAAATTTTGTAGCTATTATTCCAGGGCTTAAGTTCTCTCTCTCACGACCAGACACATGGCCTAATATCTGTTGGCAAGCTGGGAATACAAAATGAAACACCATTATATATGATCTATTTACAGCTGTATATGTGCTGGTGCTGATCCATCTGTGTTTCAGGCCATGTGCCACTTGGGGTATAGTGGGAGGGAAGCCCATTTAGAAAACAAGTTTGCAGAGAGACGCTTTTCTACTGATGATCTTGGATAAGATCTTTTGCCCTCAAGGTTTCATTTTTCTCCTGCATCTGATGACCACTGTGAGACAATAGCAAGCCTGAAGCCAGGTTATTAGCTTTGAATGGTTAGTTCCAACAGAGTTCAGCCCTCGTTTAGGGACCAAGTTGGATGGCTGGGTTTTCAAAAGGGCTCTGTACGTCTGGTATCACATGCTTTTGAAAATCTGAGCCGTGTACGGGGCTGAATTGAAGCAAAGCTTTTGAAAATTATGCCCCACTTGTGGTTGCTGAGAGGTCTGAATCCTGCATGGCGATAAAGACAAATGTCCTTCCAGGTGGTACGGGACCCCCATACCCAGCTGGTTTTCTGGTGAGCATATCGTGGTTTGTTTGCACCTTCTGGTTCTTCCTTACCATGTTTTGCCATATTAGGCAAATAATAGAACTGGCAAAGATGCCAGTAACAAATACCATATTTTTTTCTGTTGATGCGTTTCCTGCAAATACTCATTTCTAAGAGTCTGCTAGTCAGAACTGGCTGAACACTCCATACAAATGTATTTCAGCTTGCAGAGTGTTGGTGAATTATTTGCCGTGACTAGCCTTTGGCTATTTACTGTGAGTTATGCAGAGGGAGTGATTAATCATGTACGTTGGGTGCTTTTGTTTTGTTTTGCTTTTTCACTCCACGACCGGATAACTGAAACAAGAGGAGTGAAATGAGGAAATTCAAGTTGCCACATAAAGACTTCCAGCGTGAATGCTAGAGCCAACACACATTCATGTGAGAGCTGGCGAGACTTTTACTTCTTCCACTACCTCTATGACATTTTGGCAATTCCTGAGCCCATTGCTGAGCTTTTAACTTGTCCCATGTGACACAATCCAAATATGCCGGGCCATGCTCCTTCTCGGTTACTGCAGTGATAGAACAGGCATCCAGATGATATTCCTCTTTAAGGAAAATCAATTTTTTTTGTGCAGGAACTTCATGGACTGGATAGGCGTCCTTTTTGCTCAGCCAGTGCTGCGGTGCGGTGTGGGAAGAGCATCAGCATTCATGTGAACAACAGGGCCATCAGAGTTCAAGGTAAATGGGGACACAACCCTAAGGTAAGTTTTATTTTAGCTTATTCTGAGATAGTTCAAGGTCACCTGTGCCAAACTAGTGGCTTTAATTCTCTCCATCTTTGAGGAGAGTTCAGCACAAATCCAGCCTGATTCCCAATAATGAAAGCCCCAGTGGGAGCAGGATCACGTTGATTAGGAAGTGTATGTGGTGGTGTATGGGCTGACAGCATGAGAACTCTTCTCAGCTGAGACCCTCTGCTTGTCCCAGTCACATACAGGCTGGTGCCTGCTCTGCTTTGGCTGAGTTTGGAGTAAGCAAAGTGGCTTGTCAAATGGGAAAATTTGGGCACTAGGTGGGGAGTAGTTTGAACTGAAATGTTACTTGTACATACAATATGAAAACTACTGATTTAAACCATGTGGTGCAGTGACCTCAAGCCCACAGTTGGTTAAAACTAGCAGACACATACAGCTGAAGTTGCTGTTGCTCTCTTTGGATTTCTATCCCCTGTATAATCGGGTTGTATTACTTATGTGTATACCTGTTCATTACCTAGCTCCTTCTTAGCAGCATCCCAGAACCTATTGCTTGTAAATAGTTTGTGAGCACCTTCAAAAAGAACCTCTTCCAAATGTATACCCTCCAACTTTGCCTGGGGATAAAGATTCCCTGCCTCCTAGAGTAGACAGGGGGTTTTTTGTCCTCATTTTAAAATCATAGGCAAAGATTCTGAAAAATGTCATATGATTTTGGAAATCACAGTGGTTGAAGATTAATTTAGAGGCATTGTTGAACTACTTTGCAACCCAGGTATTGAATTTCAAGCAGCTGAAGTCATACCCCAGAAAAAAAAAGTCTTTAAAATGATTAGTTGTTTTTGCAATTTTTACTTATGATATCTTCTATTACCTTCTCATACTTTCATTCACAGAATAAAAACCACATTCAACTGCAACTGTGATTGTGGGCAGCAGGGGCAGCAGGTAGAAAACAGAAGACAGGAGGAGACAGTCAGTGCTTTGGCAAGGCTGGAACCCACATGCAAGGCAAAGAGAGAGTAAGAGAAGAAGCAGAGAAGCTGGCACGTGCAAGTTCATTTAATTGCCCTGGTAGTTCTTCAGGTACATTCAAGTCAATTTATACCTGGATCTTTGACCACATTTTTAATCTAGGTCAGTTTGTTGCACGCTTTCATTGCACAGTTGTTAATTGTGTCTGGGTTTGTTTTATGCTTCCTTCTTTCTAACACTTGTAATGCTCTGTCTTGACTTTTGAGTGGTCAGAAAGATTTGGACTACTTGTCTGGGTTGTTTCCTTGATAGGGAGGAAGAGTGGAGTCTATTTTCAAAATCTCTCTTATTTGTAAGTTATTTACACCCTTGGACAGGATTTTGATGGCAAAGCTGACGCTAATAGCAGGTGCAGATCTATTTTCAGAGCTACAGCAAGATCAGCACTGTCTCTCAGCACCTCCAGCCAACAGCAGTCGACTCTCTGCCCAAAGCATCCCATGACACTGCGATTCGGAGTCCTAACTCTTCCCCAGCACAAAATGGGGCCCCACTGTAGAGAACACGAACTTGGCACGCAACTTGGAAACGATTTCTCTCCCATATATTCAGCCACCTGGCTCAGCTGTCAATTAAGTAGGTTGTTCTCCTCACTTATTTTTGGTGCCAGTCCAACTGGGGTTGTCTGGCTGACAAAGGGAGCGAAGGGGTCCATCTTTGCTTATTGCACTTGAAAGGAATGGCTAGCATTTAGGCAGACCGGGCACATCTCCTCTTTCCCAGTGAAGCCACTCACTCACTCACAAAGAGCACATGAGTGCAGGTATGTTACACAAGTGTCCTGTCCCTACAGCACACCTTGGGAGCTTTCAAATAAAGCTGCTTTCAAACTTTTACAGGGAAATGAAAAGTTGTGTAAAATTCCAAAGGAAGCAGAAAGTATTAGATTTTTCTTCAAAATGAAACAAAACTTCATAGCTTACTGATATCTTTTTGGCTAGTACTGCTCCAGTGCTTCATCACATTGGCTTATGCACATCCATTGCTGTTGTTACATCTGATATGATCAAGAATACAAGCCTTTCTTTTGGGAAATGGGCTTTCTTTGTTAACTTGCCTTCTCCCTTTTGGCTTGGCTGTGAAATCATACAATAAAATCACACACACAAAAATAAGATCTTTTAAAATTTCATTTGTTGCCCCAAATAAGGAGTTCAGTGGTATTGCTGATGAAATGGAAGGGGCAGATAGCTGTGAAAATATACTGTGACTATTTTAAGCAGCTGGTGAAATGTGAATGTTTACCAGGATGAACCCTTTTATAGTGCTTTAATTTCTCCAGTTTGGCCCCAAAGACAACCAGAAATAGAGCAAAATATTAAATTATAAATGTATTCTTAAGGTAAGTATAAAGAATAAAACTGGCAAGATGAAATCTGGCACCTCCAAGGAGTATATCCTATCCCTTGTCTAATTCTAGTGATTTGCGTGAAGCAAAGCTCCTTACGTTGGGGATTGCACAACTTTTGTGGTGTTACATGCAATTACCTTTTACTGCCTAGACAAACTGTCAGAGCATTAACCTGAGGTTTTCCATGTAATGTTCCAGATGCACGTCCCCCTTGAAAAGGCCCATAATTCAGCTTATTTATAGCTGAATAAAAAACAATGCCTCCAAATAGAAGTCAAAGTTCAGAGGGATTGGCTAGTACAGCATTTTAAAGCCTAGTTCTCAGCAGGTTATAGGGCTGGAGAGAGGCCGTAATAGGATATTGAAATGTTTTTCTTTTTCAGACTTGGCAATAAATTCCTTGACATCCCATTATAATTTTATGAGCTGGTTGAGATTGTCGTATTGCATTAGCTCCTGACAAGCCTCCATGCAGGGAGGAGCACAAGCCTGTGTTTGTTGTTCACCTACATGGAATGCCGGAGATAAGCGGGTAGGTTTTTGACTCACCTACCTGTGTGGAAGGAGATAATTGAAGCAACCTACAAACTGCCCAACTGGTGTGGCATTTTAGTGCCGCAAGGGGCTATCTCAGATCCTTTGAAAAGCTTGGTCTGAATCTTGAATGCCAGTGCCAGTTCACACATGGAAACACAGGTGTGGAAGCCAAAACCAAAGGAATGAATATGTGAGCAGGAGCTCGCTGTCCAGGCTACATCAGTTGTCCCATGTGTGGACTCGTATCGCATGATATTGAAGCCCACGGTGATCTGTAAACAGACCCACTGCAACATCTCACCTGTATGAACTGATTTTGCATCTGTTTGGTTAAAAAAGCATTAGCAGTCCACCTCCCGTGCCTTCTCTGAGTGTTTTATGTGCTGCTTCCCTTCATGCAAAGTAAACAAGTAAATGGACTGAAGGGAATTTTCTTTGTGGTAGTTATATACATAACAAAAATGCACATACAACCTGTCATCTGTTTCTTTTTCCCAATGAACTGCAAAATCAACACACACAAATATGTTTATGTGAACAGGCCAGAAAAACAGCTGGTTCATCAAATAAAAAGGGGCATGCTTGGCTCTGCTAGGCCAAGTGTTCAACTGGATCCCATGTATTTATAAAGTGAGAAAGTAGAGCATATTTGAAAATGCAGGTGTATAAATATTTCTGCCAGACCTGTTGGAGCATTTGAAGTCTCCCTCAAGCCGCTGCTCTGACTCACCACTTTCCAGCATGCGGGGAATGCTGCCTTGCGGGCAGCAGCAGTCCAGATCCTGGAGACATCGGCCGTGGCCCTGGGGCCGGGGCTGCATTGCCCCAAGGGGGCTTTGCCCGAGGAGCACTGGAGGACCCCCCCAGGTCCGAGCTCATCCTGGCTGTAGGAGCATGACGGAGGCGGGGCCACGTGAAGGCTGGGGTGGAAGCTTCATCTGGGGTGGAAGCAGTAGGTTGACTCTGTGGAGATGCTTCACGCAGATGTGGAGCTGACCGTTTGTTTCCTTGGCCTGCCATCTGTGGAAGAAGGCTGCAGCTTAACTGCCAACATGGAAAAACCGTCTCAGTTCTTAAGTCTAAACTTCAAAGACGGTCATTATATTTAATGTTACAAACCCCCTAATAATCCCGAGGAGGGAGAGCAGAGCAACAACGTTGGCACGCTGACACAAACTGCAGACGCAGTGCAAATATTATATTAGATACTTCCCAGCTATGACTTCCTCTGGGGTGCTGTCACTGCTGCACATGGAAAAGTAAATCCTTTCATAATAAAACACATGCACGCATGTATACACACACACACCCAGGCACACACCTGCACAGCCATAACCCAACGGTTGCATAACGCAGGCTTTCTCAGCAAAGCTCATATAAGATCTCTGTCCGTTATAGGGTGATCCTGTGGTTGATCTAAGCTGCAGCCAGCCAACACAGGCTAAAATATGCTTATACAAAATAAGTTTTCCAATATTTCATCTCCTTTTCTGTATGTAGCTAGAGTGTCCACAACTAAGTAAAACACTTGTTAATAGCTTTTTCTCAGTTAGAGCCTTTTTTTGTTAAACAGGCCTTCTACATGGAAAGTTTGACCAACTAATGAAGAACTTCTTGAGCCAAAGGGACAGAAAGAAGTATAAGATCTATGGTAGAATTTGAAATCACAGTAATTTTTAATAGCCTGAACCTCCAAAGAATTTGAAACCACAGTAATGTTTAATAGCCTGAAGCTCCAAAGCCAGTTGAGCATTGTCAGACAAGCAGTATCGACTTTGTCTTCAGAGAATATCTGGCAATTTTTGTGCCCAACTAAATTTTGCAGGCAAGCTCAGAGAGGAAGAAAGGGAACCCACAAGTTGGTTGTAACATTAATGCTATTTCACAGTTAACAAACAATATTTTCAGCTACAAAGCTGATGAGAAATTTTCATGCCAGCACTAGAAGTGTTACATTTACCAAACTCTGGTGTCAGTTTTACCTCAGGAGCCCTGTGAGCGTTCCCTGCCTCTGCCAGTCTGGTGATGGCACTGCCTCAATCCTGTTACTAAAAGGCCAATCTTGACTTTTTGTGGTATTCCTGAGTGTAAAATTAAGTCTGCATGCAAATGTGTCCTGGCTGAAGGCCAGAGAAGGAGCTTCAGCTTTGAAAAAAAATAATGTTGAAGACATGATCTTGCTTTCTGGAAAAACATGGCACAACTCCTGCTTCTTTCAAAAGGAGCTGGGCTGTGCCATGGCATTTAGGCTACGTGGTCTGTAAATTGCCTTAGACTGAACATTGATTTAGAAATTTGAGAATATTGTTTCTTTAGTTCATGGTGAAGGAGCTCCCTAGTGTGAACAATGAGATAGTTCACCTGGGATAAAGGAAGTCAGGAGTTTCACCTTACTTGTTATAAACGTGAGCTCAAGAAATCACCCATGGGCATTATACTGTTAGAATTTCCTATCTTAGAGTTTATTTTCGTTACATTATTAGAATTTTCTAATTTTGGTAAACTCTGTAGAAGAGCTCATCCAGCTTCCACTGACTCTTAACAATGGCATAATAAAACCCCAAACTGGATCTGCTCCCACCAGTACTGCCAGTTGCGCCTCTCCCTCGCTCATCATGACGCTGATGAAAGCCACTAGATGTCACTACTATATTGCACTAATAAAGTTAAAATAATATTTTTCTGGCAATAAATGTCCTGACTCATAAGGAAGTTGGGTTATAAAAGCCGTGGATAGTTTGGATTCCTTCCAGTTAAAAAACAAAACAAAACTTTTTTCCTTTTTTTTCTTTTTTTTTTACTAAAAATATTGGATCCAAGTTCAAAACAGTCATTTAACAAATAACATTGACTTGTATTTTAAAAGGAAAAATACTTTGAAGTTAATACCAAGTAAAGAAACACGGTCTGTGGCTCTGTGAACTGAGATGATGGGAAAAAATGATATCTGAAGGTCTACAGTGCTAAAGACAACGCTTGACTAAATGCAGGGTTGGGGACATTCAGGAATACTCATATTCTCTTGCTCAACCAGAAAGCAAGGCAAAAGGCCAGTGAAATAATAGTAATAGCAGTAATAATATTGTATATTTATATGGTGCCTTTCATCCCCCAGGTTTCCACGCTGAAGTGTCTAGCTGACTGCAGATACAATAATCACTTCACTCACCACCGAGCAGGAACCACCCTTGGCAAGGCCATGGCAGCTGTCAAACAGCACATTAGGAATCGCTGCTCCAATTCAAAAGATCATGAGGGCATTTTTGAAGCAGGTAAAGTGTATTTTAATGGGCCAGCTCTGCATTTGTCCACATTGCTGGGCTAATTCAAGTTCTCTCATATGTTTCTCTCTACCGGAGGGGGAGGGTGTTTTGGCTTTGTTTTGTTTTAAGGCTTCGGTTATTGAAAAATTGGCAGGTAAGCTCAACTTTGTAACCCTTCCTGGGAAGAAATTTAACGTGTCTCAAGTGGCCACCTGATTATACCTTACTGAATCCTTACATTTTTCTTTTGATGTCACCTAGGCAAGAACCAGCCAGATCTGACTTACTCTGCCACAGGTAATGAACATGCTGAACTCTTGACGGTGGAAGATGCAGAGAATGTCCTAAATTCTAATAAGAAAAGGCCCAGCTGAGGTAGGGCCTCCCTTTTCTATCTAGGGAAGCTCTTTTTTGAAGATGAAGAATGCAAGATTCTTTTGAGATGAGATGGGATGGGAGGGGAGGGGTATTTTCGCCCCGTGTGAATCCTTTGCCTTTTGTCTACCAGTAAGTGATCTGGACATCATGCAATTTGGTAACCAGCATTTTGGTATGGATGTGAGAGCGCATATTAGGAGGGCAGCTATTTTGGGCAGTGTAGGATCCTGTCTCCACTCATTCTTGATTTTGTTATCGCAGTAGAATTAGCTGAAGTTATTGGTATTTACAGAGGAGCATTTTACACTCTGAGGAACCTCCGTGCAGCTGCAGCCTGGAGTGGAGCCCCATCCCTGTGTCTGGGTGGGTCGTGCCGTACAACGTGAAGGGGTCTCATGGGCCCTTCACTCCCAGTAAACGTAGCTGCTCTGTGAGTCCTTGCCCAGAAAGATGGAGAAGAACTGTTCTGTACTACTATTGGCACATGCACTACTACTGGATCATTGAGAGAAAGCAATTAGGTTCCCTGTCAGGACTTGAGTAGTTTTAGTCTGTGTCCGCTGTGTAACATGAGTGGGCTATGGTATAAAACAAGTGTAAACCATGCTCTGGCTTTCATCCATATGGGAGGAGCTACTTAACTGACCTGGAACCAGCATCAAAGGTAGGTGAGATGTTTTTTGAAGTGTCTGGAGCTGGGCTGGACACAGTGCCAAAGAAAAAGCCCACCTACACATCAGCTTTGCAGGGAAAGTGCCTATCATGTGCCTGCTCTTCTCCAATGAAGCCTCTGTTGTAATGTTAGTTAGGATAACTTAGGCGGATAAATCTATGGTTTGGAAAGCACTTTGGGACTAATGGTGGTGTATCACTGTAGGCTTCTATTAAATACCTGGTATCAAGCAAAGGTATCATCCAAAGACACTCACAGACACACACTGTAAATAAAACTGGAGGGAAAGCTAATCGGCCTCTCTCCTGATGGGTAGGACTACAGAGTTTGTATGTTCTAGGTCTAGGTAAACTCCCAGACGGAGAAGGAATGAGACGGAGAAACAAGGCAAAGGCAAGAATAACTCACTTCCCTGGCTCAAGTTACCGACAAAGGCATGAAAGCCTCAGCCTGTAGTATAAATTATGACCTATCAACTCAACCAGAGTCATAATAAGAAGGGAGGAATCAGATGAGTAAGGCAATAGGGGAAAAGCAAATACTGTGAGTAATGGCAACAAGAGGTTAGTTCCCTAGAAGTTGTCTAACCACATTAGATAGCACAGCTTAGTGACTGAGTCTGGGCCCAGTGTCTAGAGAATAAATCAAATGGGTTTTTTGTTGTTGATAAAACATTTTCTCCACAGCAGATGGATTTAATATTTCCTGGATCCATACTGTTCAAGACTTGGAGTGGGGATGCTTTTCCAGGATTGCATTATTGATGGCTTCGTTTCCAAGGGATGCAAACTCAGAGAGTTCTCCTAGGACTTGTTGCTATAAACTGTTAAGTGAGGATTTTTGTCTCTCTCTTCTTTGTTTCCTCCCCCCGTTTGTTGACTTAAGTGTTTGCTCCTGATTCACTTTGCTTCTCTGGGACCAGTTAATTCCTCCTACTCTTACTTCTACTTGCTTCTCTCCCCTGCTCCTCCTTCACTGTCACTTCCATACCTCTCAGCTGTCCAGGTTGCGGGGACTAGCCTAGATTTTGCCAGGCTGACAGTGGTAGCAGGCAGCGCTGGTGTCAGTGTACCACTGAGCTCCCCCTCACTCAGTGTGCCAGCTCCCCTCCTCTCCAACTAGCTCCCAAGTTACATTTTTCCCAGAGCAGTATGCATGGTGGAGCATTCCCAAAGTGCAGCGCAAGGAAGCAGAATGACTCTGAAGTGCGACGTTCTCTCGGCTGAATGGCAAAGCCGAGGTGCGTATCATCTCCTATGATACAGGTTATTATTCTTTTAAGGTGATGTAACCTTCAAGGGTATGTTTTCTGAAAGGTACCTCCCAAAATAAGCCTCATTAAACTAGGTTCTGTGCATAAATACATCCAGCTGGTGCATAAATACATGCAGCTGCCACAAGATCATGTAAATTCATAGGTATCAAGCGGTATAAAGTGGTACATTGCCAGCTTCTTCAGTTGAGTTGTGTGATCTGACCACGGCTCTTGAATGAAAGAGATGTTATGCATCTGGGCTAACTCACCACCAAAATGCTTTTTCACACGTGAATTTTCATTGTGCCATATCTTATCTTTCAGCTTTGTCAGATGGCACTGGATTTGCAACAAACTCAAGCAGCATAACCTTCCAGTCCTCTAAATAGGTTGTGGGGAGCTCTCCCTTCCTTACTGTCAGGCTGTCAATTTGGTCTTCTTGCTGACGAGTTTACACTCTAACCAAACCTGAAATTCAGACTGTCTAGGTCAAAGAAGGTTGTTTGGCAAGTCTAGATGGAGATGTATAGTAGCCCAGCCACTACAGAAACCTAGCAGTGTGTATGTGTGTGTGTATATATATATATTTGTCTTCAGATAGATAGACAAAATTTTAATTCCCAGCCATGGGACAAGCCATGGCTGGCTGTGTGCATGACAGCTGCCCTACTCTCCCAAAAAGAAGCACACCATTCCCACTACAACGAGCTCTTATTTGGCAAGCAGTTATTTGAAATGGCAGGAGGACTGGGTGGCTAGGAGGAAAGGCCAGCTTTGAATGGGAAGAAAATACCTTTCCAAAATGGTCCATGACCGGCTGTAAATTCTTCAAACCCCATCTTTACATATGAAATATACTGACTACACGTCAGTCAAGAGGAGAGCAGCCTCTCTGTAGACCAAGTACCCCAATAGTTGCTGTAGGACATATACTGCCCCACTGCTGAGCCAAAGTTTAGATTCTATATTTTTCATCAAAAACATAGATGCAATTAAGCATCAAGTTTTTCCTACCATGCTTTTTGCTGTCCTTCAACTATATGAAGGGGGGTCACTGCAAAAATTTTGGAGTAACAGAAAAATTTAGCTGTTAGTGATTAGTGGTTTGTTTTGTGTTTTTAACTAATTCATTAAGAGTAACTGAATTTAATTTCCTACTCGGCCTGTAAATCTATCCTCTTTGTCTATCTCTAGCCCACTTCCTCTTACTTCAGCACTTCCTGCAAGGTATATGTGGTGCTCACAAGACAGTGTTATTCCACAATGACTAAGTTGTCCTGAAGTGTGTTATGGTTTAATAATAACAGGAATTAGGTTTTCTGCTACCAAAACCATTTTATTATGACACATCCAAAGACATAAAACCCTCTTGTGCAATAATAAGGGGAAAAAACTCTTTCCATCCACTTGTACAAAAGAAGCCTCAAGAGATTAGTACTATAATAAGAAGAAAACAAACATGATTCAGTTTAGAAAAATGTAGCTAATATGTCTAAAGGAAACTGCAAGTACTTAATCAGAGAGAGAGATTTGGGAAGCAGTATTATTGGACATGACCTGTGAGTTATAGGGAGACAGCAAATCAGATATTAAATAGATAATTATGCTTTGTGCTGAGATGGCACTGGCATCATGGGATTTGGAATATTGTGTTCAGTTGTGTGTGTTCCAATTGGATGGAAGATATGAGTGAGTTGGTGGGGATTAAGTAGCCATGAAAATAATCAGGTGAGGGAGACAAAAAACTTCGGGGGAAATAATTAAAAAGAAAGCAAGTATTGAGAGTTTGACTAAGTGATGGCACAAGGAAGGGTTAAGGAGTTCAAATATATGAAAGCCCTAAGTGGGAAGAGGAACCACACAATGAAACACATGAGATGGGATCTGAAGGGTGAGAGGAAAGAAAATTTTAGGTTGACTAGCAAGAGAGGACTGTGGAACCTCTTAAGACTCATAACGGCTACCCCATCCTTTCATTTTATTGAAAATAAATACATGAAAGTGCTAGGAAATACCAGACTAAACAACTTGAGTAACTTTGGGCAGGAATGGGAAGAAGGGCTAAGAAAGGAAAAATGAGGTCAGTCTTTTGCATCTCTAATTTCAGGGCTGGTTCAGTCTCATCTCACTGATGTACTTGGGGGTTATCTTGTCTGAACTTCAGTGGATCAAAAGGTTGGGTCAAGTTTAGCAAGGCTTATCTGAGTTCTCTCGCAGAAGTGCTGTGAACCTTTTAATTGGGGCAGATAAGGGCTGGTTGCCTCTGGAAAGCTTCCTATTTACTCAAAAGTTTGAAACAGGGGGTATAACCTCCTCTCCTCATCAGTCCTTCCAGTCTTGGGCAACTAAGAGCTATACCCCCAGGGTTACTAACCAAGGTAAAACTGTAACGTACAGTTACAAATGCGAGCACAGTGTTTCTTCTGTTTTGGCACTGCACCCACTCTGGCTAGATATCAGAGATGAAAAGACAATCTAAAGTTACATATTATTGATAATAAAAAGTTAATGGAATCTTTTCAGACCTTACAGTGAAAGGTTCACTTTGGTTCACGTCTTATTTTCTCCAGCCTATTTGCGCAGCTTTCCGTATTACACAGAGTATCAGATAAAAAATAAAAATGCTAATACTTGAGAAGTTTTCTGGTTGGTTGTGACCTCTGTTTCACCTGAGTAGGAGCCACAGAGATAGATATACAATCAAAAGTTTTCAAGAGCCTACGGTGCACGGGAACTGAGCCACATGACCTGCAAGTCTCCTGTTTGGTGGCTTTCGTACAGGCCGACAGCGAAGCAGACGGGAAGTGAGAGTTCACTGAGAAACAACACATCCTCATCGGTGCGCCGCGATGCAGGATGCCAACCTGAATTCCTGACATATTAGCATTTGAGCCATAGGCAACTGCCAATGGCTCTCTGGCCAAGCCAGGCCAAACAAAAAGTTCCTCTTGAATGTTAAAATTAGAAATAAGATATTACTCAGTTGGACATCACAATAATAGCAGTTGCTCACACTTGCTTGGAATCGTTCTAACAGGTTTAGGTCTATCTCTCTCCCCTCCTTTCCAGAGGCTGCAGGTACATAACCCTATTTTGACCTGTCACGACTCTCTTCTAATGCAGTTGCTGTAGTATTGCACAGTGCAGCGTCTGTAACTATGAAACAGCAATGCCTTGTTTTCTTGGACTTTGTAAGAAACAAGAGGTAGTTTGTTTTTACTTAAAAGCCTTTTAATAGTACTTTGATGATGCACTGAACCTCTCAGGTAGTTGGGTCTATTACTTATACCTGTTTGGGGACAGGGATGAAAAGAGAGGGGACGAGGACCCTGGGGGAAACCAATCAGCAGAGCCTGGTGTCCTGTGGAGTTGTCTAGTGTAACGAATAAACAACTTAGAGAAGAGTAAGTCCTGAAGTTTAATATTGTTTGTAGCACAAAACGGCTCTCTGTTCCATAACTCTCATCAGCACAATGAAAAAGTTCTCTGCGTGAATGAAAATCACCTCTGTCCTCACACGCAGGACTTTGAGAAGAGGCAGATAGATGGGCAGTCACACACCCATAGGGCACCTGGTGCCTTGTTTTGTTTTCTCGCTCTACCTTGGTTTCAGAGTTCTTTGTTTCTCTAGCATTGGTTACCACCTACCTAACATGACAGGTCTATGATGTAGAAGGCATGAGAGACTGCAGCTTGAAATAAAAAGCCAGCCTTGAAGCTGAGACTATAATGACTTTGTGTTGGGGATGGACTTGTCCCAGTGGGAGAACTGTGACACGCACCAAAAGCAAAATTTGTTCTTCCAGAGTTCAAGTATTTTAGTTTAGATTAATAAAAAAAAGGGTGGTGCATCCCAGCAGAGCTTGATTTCTCTGTCACTGTGGAACAATGAGCAGTTAAAGCTACATTATCATCTGAACCTGGCTTGGCCAGGGCTCTCTGCAGCTGCAGATTTGAGAGCAACATTAGAACTGGCTCTACTAGATACGACTGCAGTGGGAGTTTATGGGGTGGGGAGGGGTGATTGTTAACTTGAATTGCATACTTCTGGGTTATTTTTTCTTTTATTATTGGTAATGAAATGTTCTTTTCTTGCTAAAACTTAGGACTGCTCCAGTCAGCAGCATGGGTGTGTAGTGGGGACTGCGCTGCCTGCCCACCGTGATAATAGTGCTCTCATGTCATGGCTGGCATGCTTCTGTGCATGCATGATCATCAGTTTTTTGCCATTGGGTGAGACTTCTACATCAAAGAGGTTTATAAGCAGAACCTCCAATGTGTTTGAGGTTTGCCCATCACTGCATGATACTTCCCAAGAGCATATTTCCTCATTAAAAAGTAGCCAGACTTGTTCCTGACTGCATTATGGTTAGTTTTGATTCAAGGCTGCCTCCAGAATCAATGGGAGTGTGCTCTTGGAAAGTACTATACAGAGATGGGGAAACCTCAAACATTTTGGAGGTTCAGTTTGGAAACCTCTTTGGTTTGGAAGTCCACCAAAAGCATGTCATGAGATGGTTAGAAGGCTGGGTGGGGTTTACATCCGAGGATAGAGTGCAAAAGTGAGAATTGTTTAGCTTGGAAGAAGAAAGGGTTGGAGAGTGAGTGAGTGAGGTGTTTAAGAAAGATACCGTGAAAACTAATCCACTCCTCAAATTAACATTGCTCCCTAATATGAGAGCAAGGGGTCAGTTAGCAAAAATGAAACAGGGAAAATATTTTAGCATGGACCATTTAACTAGACTATTTAGAAGTCCTGATCTCCAAAGACTGTAGACAAGCAATTGGTACAAACAGCATGATTTAGCAGAAATGACATTGATTTTGAGACTTTGCTGTGTGCCCCTAAGCGAAGTTTTCTCTCCTCTATATGTCTCCCTGTCTCCTCTGTATGTCTTGCCTGTGAAGGTTATAAATAAATTAGAGCAGAGAATCATTCCTAATTGTGTGCTGTTAAAGCAGTTCACTCAACAGGGCTTCAATCCTGGTGGTGGACTTTAGGCTTTTCGTCAGTATCTGATCGAGCACAGGTTTTTGTGTAGCTTTGATAGAAACAGTTGGGGAAGTCTTTGGACTGTTTAGGCACTTAACGATGACATTGGGTGTCTGATGGGATTTTTGAAAGTACCTACATGACAAAATCCTGTTAGGAATCCAGTATCCAGCTTCTTTTGAAAAGTCTACCAGGTAGATGTTTTCATCCCAAGAGCTTATACACAAAAAATTCTGGTCGTCTTCCACTGTGCCTCCCAGTAATACAACAGGTATACCAGCGCCACCTCCTCTTAAGGGTACCTTGTGGTGGTAGATATGTCAATCTGTGAGATGCCTAGATAGTAGAAAAGAAATAAAGCTTAGAAAGACTGGATTCTGGACAAACTTAGGAAAGAAATTGTGCCAGTTCTGGAGAGTGGCTCTTCATCCAGACCCTTCAGACTCGTGGTGGTGTGACAGTTTACTCCAAGAATATTTCTGGATAAAGTATCTTGCTGCTGAGTGCGTCACCTGTCAATTTATCTAAGTGCCCCTTCTGTTCTCTTCAGAAAGCTCACGATGCACTTAAATCATAGGAAGGGATCAACTGAATGTAATTTTTTAAAATGTAAAACATAGATGACAATATGTAGTACAAATACAAATCAAACTGAATAGCCTGGGGTTGAGAGGTTAGTCCCTGAAGCAGCAGTGGGAGACAAGCTGAATCAGAATAAAAGCAACAAACCAAAGGTCATCTATCTCCACTGGGGTGGTGGACAAAACAAAGCAGTGTAAACAGGCAGTTCTGCGATGCCTACAGCCTGGGACTATTAATCATGCTCCACATCTGTATTGACCTCTTCAGGGGTGGGGGTGGGGGAGAAGAGGAGGAGAATTTTGTGCAAGTATCAGATTATCCTAAGGGTAAGAACCAGGGGTTTATGAGAGGCTGTATTCTTAATCACCTTTTCCCTCTATCTTCCAGCCTGGAGCCGCTTGTCAGTCTATGACCCTGGTGAGGCAGGGCACAGGCAGTCACCACCGGCATGGGGAGGACAGTGCCAGTGCAGGCTCTGCTGGCACTGCAAACTCTATCTTGCCTACCCTGCTGAGAAGCCTCCAGTTCCTCATGAAGATAATATTGCTGTCACCCGGAGATGTTTCTCTTAGCAACTATCAAGCCCTGATTAGACTTTGAGGACCTAGAGCAGGGCTTCAGAACTGCAGCTGACAGAAAAACGCAGAGGCACTTGGCTGATCAGAAAAGAAAGCAGCAAGGACAGTTTTAAAGTCTCCAAGGGCTGGAACAGCACTGCACATGGGTAATGGGTACAGAAACTGATCCCTCCCTGGAACAGGTATGAGCTGTGATTTCTTCAGATAGGGTTAATGTAAAGCCCCTGTGATTAATGTAACTCACCACTGGATGTCATTGTTTCTCTATAGGAAAGCATCAGGGACCCTTTTATTTGGCAGTAAAATTGTTTTTATTGTCTTTTTTTTTTTCTCCCCCAAATAAAGAGCCTCACATATGGGATATTCAGGTGTTTGGCACCTTTTCCACTTGGCTAGGGCAAGCTCAGGAACCAGATTACGCTTCTTGTTTTCCTAGGGTGGGGAAGGTTTACAGCCTTGCGATGAATATGGTCTATCCTCAAACTTGCAGCTATCAGGCCAGATCGTCAGCTGGTGCAAATTGTACTGCTCTGTTGAGTCAAAGAAGCAATGCCAATTTAAACAGGCTGAGGATCTAGCCCGTTATGCCTGTTTCTTTCAAGTCGCACTCAACTACAGCCAATCCTTCCTGCTTCCTCATATACCTCCTTCATGCCCCCGTGTCCCACCTTTTTCTTAGTGTTCTCATACAACAGACCTAATCCTTTGTTCTCCTTTCTATCTCAGTCCACTATTTGAAAACTTCATCCAAATTTTGGTATCAGTCATTTTTCCAATTTTGTTTGTATTGTCTTCAAGATGCCCCTTCCAGATGCAAATCTGGAAAGACAGCCTTAGAGAGATGTGGTCAACTGGAAAAGGAAACAAGTCATATAAGCTTAGCCCAGAATCTTGTCCAGCTTAACATCTACCTTGGCTTTTTGGTTGTTCTGCATTTGCTTCTGATCCCATCTCAGTGTTAATTTTCCACACTCACCCCTCCATTTTTTTAAATTCTCAAAATATATGTTTGGGCAGGTATAACTGTAACATGGAAAATTAAAACTCTTTAGTATTAAACAAGCAGCATGGGATTTTACCTTGTTAGTTCCTGGCACGGATACAGAGAAGGTCTGGGAGGAGGTTAATTTTAAAGTAATCAGCATCTATTCTGCTGATAAGGCTACCATGCTTGCTGTCAACTGCTGCTGTAGCAGGCGCTCTGTGCCATTCTCCAGCGCAGAGGGTAGATTTGCTTTCTGGAGGTTAAGGAACTGAACAGTGCCATTGGCAGAGCATTGCAGAATGGGTTCAGTTTTCTTCTGGTAAGTAGTTTCCTTAGCATCCTTCTGCCAAAGTTCAGTATCAGCAGGAGGCTCTCAGGCTTGAGGGCTTACAGTGCTCTTACCATCTTTCAATCGCATTTCCTTACCTAGAATGAAAAGTTAATTAAACCAGTTAATTATTCATACAGCAACAAACAAGGAAAAAATCTTTGAGCATCACAATGATAAACCAGATGAATTCTTTTTACTTTCTTTATATCTACCATATGTCCACCAGCTTGGGTAGAATATTATGCGAAGGATCTTGAAGACTGCTTTTCTGATCCCAGGTGTGAGGGCCTGCAGGAGAATAAAAGCCTGCTCAGTCAAACGAGCTGTCATTTGTTTTTTAATAAATCTGCCTGCCCACCTCACACATATGCAGTGACAGATCTAATGCCGCTTTACACTGTGCATTATCTTTCTCAGAAAAGGTGTACCCCAAGATCCAGGGCTGCATGCATTGAAATTAGTGACGAATCTGATCGTGCCCTTCTTTCTACACCAAATCTGTTGGCTGTTCTGCTAGTAAAAGCACTGAACCAGGGCTAGAGAAAGTAATTCAAACATCTTGTTTCAGGGTTCTGGAAGAGATGAAAAGGAGACCATTGCTGATTGAAAAGAGGGCATAGAAAATAGCAAAACAGTTCCGTGAGATGGTCTTCATCCGATTCATGACAGATTTTTGGTGTAAGTGAAGATAATTTGTAACTGAATAGAGAGATGATGGAGCTGTTTGTGGGCTGCAAGGATTTAGGAGATTTGTGATGTAATGAAACCGTGCAACTTCAGAGTATAAGGATAGATCTTGCTCTGATGAAATATAATTAAATTCTTAGTTTTCCTGCCAAAAAAAAAAGGAAAAAAAAAAAAAAAAAAAAAAAGACCTGGCATCTTCCATGGAGAGTCTTTTGGGATTAGATAAACTGAAATCTTATTGAGTTTTAATGTCAAAGTGTGTTATAATCTCAAATGTGGCTGTAATAACAACACCTTCTTACCAATTAAATAGGTAGCCTGTGTGGGTTTGGGATCTTGCTCACTGGGATAAAAACAAATTAAAAAAAATTCCTAACTTGTACTCCTGTTACCTTACCTAGTCATCAGGGCTGCAGCAGAGAGGGGTGTATTCTGCTCAGATTTCGCAATGGCAATTAATTTTATATCCATTTTATAATTTTCATGTTTTATATGGACCAATGGTTTCTCTGACAATGAGATGACTAGTGAACAAGGCACTTCCAGGGGCTGTTTGGTATGTCTGATGGAGTAGTAACTTCTGAATCCTTGATGGCTAATGTAAAGGGCTAAAATCTCTACCTCAGAGTGCCTCTCAGAGGTCACCTTGCTTAACAAAGGAGCGCTATGAGCAGGTGATGCTCTTGATGTGACGTGTTAGAGAAAGAGCCATCTGTATCGGGCATCTGAAGAAAATTCATGGTCAGAACCTCCAGGATGTCTGACTTGGAGTGCAGTAGGTTTGGGTTTATTGTTTATTTATCAACACACCACAGGAAATATTTGAAATAGCTTTGCAGATCTGAAAGCACTGGTGAAATATGTTGTAAAGTAGATACAGGAGGGGCTGGATAAGATGAATCACATTTTCAGAAAAAAAAATCTAAACAGATTCAGCAATATGAAGCCATCTAACTGAGGGTGTTCAACAAGGAAGTAATTTAAGTGAAAGCAGGACCTGTATTATAAAGGTTTCTCTTGGTCTCTGACATGTTGTGATTTTCAATTCTGATGCCAAAATCAGTTATTTTACACTGAGAGAGTTCATTTCCTTATTTATTTTGCCAGCTGCTCTCTTTTCTCATCTGCATATATTCCTTGGTTATTACATCAGTATCCTTTGATGTAATGTGTTCAGGTCCTTGCTCATTAGGCTGTTTAGTGACCAGAACTGAATAAATAATTGATGAGAGTGCTGAAGAGGGAAGACAGAAGATATTCAAAATACAACAGGACATCATAATCTGGTCTTCGTCATGGAAGACAATTGCATCTTAGCTCTACCACTGCTTAGGTTACATACTCAGAGATATTTGTATAAATATTCATACAAATTTATTTATTTATACAAATATCTCAGTTGAAAACAATAAGACAGCCTGTGTGGATATGGTTCTGAGCAATTACTTTTTTTCCTGGAGTTTCTGGTTTGTCAGTGAACAAAAGCACCATCAACAAAAGTTGTCATCTCTGTCCCAGGTTGCTTTATGGGTCAGAGTCCTTGAGGAAGCAGTTTTTAAGGACACTAAAATGAAAAGAATGAAACTTTTATATATTCACCTTTGGTCTGAACATTGTGATTGTTTTGAGAACAATTCAAAATTTTATATCTGCAATGATTCTTCCCCCGTTCCTAACCACATTGGCATTGCAAATCATGTGGCAGTTAGCATTATTGCTCAACAATCGATATCTTGTAAAACTGAAGTTCCTGCAGCATATAACATACAGCTACCAGTATCATAGGTAATAGGTACACTGCTGAGGGGTTTTAGCAGAATGTAAATGGTTTAGATATTTAACTCCAGTGAAATAAATAAGGCTTAGGCTTCTTTGTAAATCTTAGCTATTGTGCCTGTACATTCAATTTGATGACTCACTGCTGTAATCCGTCTGCCCAGGCTGGAACGTGGCAGCCATTCTGCGCTAACAACTCAACACAGCGGTTTATTTTTCTGAAGAGGAGATGTGAGGAATAATTTGTCCAATTGAAACTGGAAGGTGAGTCACAAAGGTGATGACAAGGACTAACTTCCTGCAGCCTGGTCTCATGGCTGCAGAAACATTTTAGCGCGTCTTGCAGGAGACAACTTCACACAGAGCTGGAACACATCTGGATAACTGTCCATCAGGACAGCCCTTTGAGTGAAGCTAGCGGCCTGCGCTTTTTCTCTCCGACTAAAAAGACGAGACTTTAAAGGCTTTTGTCTGCGGTTGTGAATATTTTCAAATGACTGGCCAGGACTGAGAGCTCTCATCGATGACTTTGAAAGCAGGCTGGTGTTCATTTAAACACTATTTGTTTAGTGTTCCTTTCTGCTCCTCCAAAGCGCAAAGGGGAGTTCATTACTTAAATACTTGTGGTCTTTCAATAGGAGCGTGATACCCAACTCCTTTTGGGTGCCTTGAAAAATGTCCCTTTACAGTCCTGCTGAAACTTGCTGTGCTAGTTGAAAGCAATTTGTCTCATTTCACATCCTGAACTCTCATGTAGCACAGCTACCCTTGCACTAGTAACCAGCTCCAGAAGCGACAGTCCTTGCTGCATGCTTTAAGAGAATGTCTGATGGCAGGAGTATGCTGACAAAGGGAACATCATCTCAGAGTCTCAGGTTGTTTGGGTAACAAATTAAACTTCTGCTTGTTTCCCCAAATTGTAGCTGTGATCTGGACATTTTGCAGCTGCCACACCATTAACTAGAAGTTCATAGTATTGCCAATAACAGATAGGAAAGAAATAATTTGCAAGTGGTAGATTTGACTTATCTTCTTGTTCTAGGGGCTCTAAAGTGGATTTCAATCATTTTCAGTCACAGCCATGTCAAACTCAATTGCCCAAATTAAGCCTGTTGCCAACTGCCTAAAACTGTTTTTGTGTCAGGAGATCTATGTAACACTTCTCAGAGCTCTGACCTAGTAAATTTGCCCTCTGGAGCTGCTCTTTTGATTTCTTCCAACACCTAAAAATCCAATTCCTCGAACCAAGTATTCATTAAAAGACTCGGTGACCTGCTCTACTGCACAGTATGTATCATGGAAGGAGAGGCCAGAACAAACCAACTACTGCAAGATATTAACTTAGACAAAACTGAAAGTAGCCCAAAATACATTAAATAGTAAAAATGACTTGTGCCACTCTCAGGGCTTAAATACAGATTTTGATAATGACCATAAAGGGCAGTGATGCATTTCTCTTAGATGAAAAAGGAACAGACACGCAATGTTCTCTCTGGCTTCTTTGGAAAAACATTTAGGAGCTCTCATGTTATATGAAGAAACAGGAGAAGCAATTAGCACTGAAATCAAACTGCAACTCTCAGTCTGAATAGTACTTCACACAAACAGACCTGCTGAACGCCATGGTTTTAGTCAAGCAATGAAGTGTTGCTCAGCGTAATTAAGGATTGCCAGCATCGGACCCTGAAAGTATAGTAACAGCTTTCATCATGTAGGATCTTAAACATGATGCAGGCTACAAATCAAGTTCTCTGCACGCTCTCCTTTCAAAATGAAATCAGACACATTTTCTGCTCTTCTAGGCCCAGTCTCCCATTTAGAAAATGTACTTTTTCGTTGAGCCAAGGAGCAACTGCTTTACTGGCAGTAGTTAATATCGTAACACTAGGGAGGGTACTTTCGACAGTTTGTATCATCCTCTCAGCTTATTTATAGCTTCGGTGAAGGTTACCCTATTAGCTCCTGCTGCGGAGGCTGCCTCCTCCTGGCCCCTGACAGCCTGGAACCCGTTTTGGAGAGCTCACTGAGAGCACGAAAAGTACAACTGTGACCATGAATGTTAAGACTGGCAGTGAAGTACTTTTTCATGGATGAGGTCTATTTTTCTTTCTGATGTGATTCTATGCTCTGGTGCTACCCTGATTTGTCATTTTGGACCTCCTAAGTTATTTTGATGACAAATAAACTGCAGGTGCTTTGAAGGGCCACCTGCTATGTCAGGTGGGATTGATGTAAATGTCTGAAGTACTTGCAAGTTTTATCCTTTTGTTAAATCTAATGTTACATACGTGGCTGAATGTGCTATTGCACTGTGTGTGTTGAGAAGCAACAGACCTGAATAGCATATATGAGAAATGATGCACAAAGCCTGTGAGTTTATATACTCCTTTTTGGGCCAAATACTTTACTGAGGGGGATTATTGTGAGTTTTAACTTCTGCAGCTGTTTCTCTGTGTTCATAAAAATTCAAAGTTCAGTCTCATGTTACAGCAGGGTAAACCAGATGTACTTCATGTTTCAGGTACTGCCCACTGAAAATTACTCTCAGTTCACAGCAGCAAAAGCATCGTGCAACTGGGATGAATTTGTCTTTCGGTGAGGCTCCTTGTCCTTACCTCCCTGAGTAACTAGTCCTAAACTCCTCTGATTATAAGATCTTCCATGATACTAATTCCTTCCAGTATTGCCAATTTTTACAGTTTAATCATAAATCTGCTGGAGCTGGATTTCCGTTAAGATGAAACACGTCAGTCATCACACACTGTTCTTGCCTGCCTGGGGGAAAACCCTGTTTGGGTTGGATACCTCTCCTGCTTCCTTCTTCTAACAAAATAGACGGGCGCGGGGGAGAGCTGGCAATGCTCTGTCCTTCCCCTGGGAAACTAAAAGGAGTTGTGAGATAGGAGAGGGGAACAAGAGGAAAAGAAACCAGTCTCATGGATGCTAAAGTGTCTTTGCCCCTCTTTGAACAATAGGTCGTTCTGCTGTATGTTCCTTTCAGCAGCAAAGCCAGGAGGGAGGCTCTGAAGGAAAACGAACAGTCTCTTAGGTGCAGAGGGACAGTGGCTCGAGGAGAACAGAAGCACAAAGGCAAAATATAGGCAAAAGATGGAAGATAATTATGCAACTGTGAGTTTTGGGGACAGCTAGCAGTCTTGTATCATCAGACAGCACCTCATGCCAAACCATAATCTTTGTTCCAGTGAGAGTTTCGGTGAGTCTGGGAGTGCCGCTAAGAAACCGTCAAACTAGAGAGGAAACTAGGCGGGAAGTTTAAATATCAAAGGGTAGGATACAAGCTATTTTTAACATGTCTGTTGTTTTTTGAACTTGAGCAGCTGGCCAGGCGGGAGCAGCCAGGAGACATCACCGGGAGGGCGTGCGGGGACCTGCCGGGGCACTGCCCTGCGGCCGGGCCTCTCCTGTCAGCGCGGCAGGCGCAGCCCGGTGCGCAGGCTGCGGAGTCATCCCACAGTCCCAGAAGGGAGCATTCCCGGCTGTTTTTATCACTCTGATGCGCAAATGCATGGTTTGTGTGAAGGGGCATTGTATTATTTTTGTTTGTTTACTGTTACTTTACCGTCAAGAACACAGAGTCCGTCGGAAGGCACCCCCCCTCCCCGTTCCGAGAGGCGCCAGCTCTGTCCTGAGGGGAGCCTTCCCCTCCACTCACTCACGTGCTTGCTCCCAGCCACGTCTGCTGAAGAACATCCAGATCAAGTCATGGCAGGCACAGCCCGCACCGCTCACACGGCTCCGCCGTGCCAGGGGGCGAGCGGATGGAACGAACCATTGCGCGGGAACGGGCGGGAAAGGAAGGGTCGCTGGTTCTGGCGAAGCAGCTCGGTTAAATGACTGGTCTGCTTAATTCCCCCGGCTCGGCCTTGGTATTTCAGCGTGAATGATAGAGAGGGCATTTCTGTAGTGCCGGCTCTCTGCCATCGCCCCCCCACTCCCCCCGCTGGAGCGGATGGTACTTTCCAGCGCGGCGGGCACAGGTGCCGGCGGGGCGGGGCTACACGGAACGTTCTGGAGAGCGCGCGCGGCACCGCCCCGCCCCTGCCCCGGCACCACGTGACCGCGACGGCGGCAAGTGCCTTGGCGGGAGGCGAGGGTAGCGGCGGCGGCTCCGGGAGAGGCGGTGAGGGCGGCGGCGGCGGCGGCGGCGGCGGCGGCGGCGGCGGCGGCGGCGGCGGCGGCGGCGGCGGCGGCGGCGCGGCGGCAGCGGCGGCAGCGGCAGCGGCTCTGCGGGCATGAGTGCAGTGCGTGCTTCGCTGTCTCTGCTGTGAGGCAGGTGCTCAGTGACACCCGCACAGTCTATGAGCGTGGTTTTTTTTTTCTCTGGGTGATGTTGTGTGAAGTGGGGTGCCCCCTCCCCCCCCGGCCCCAGCAGGAGCAAGAGGGGCTTTACTTGAGGCTATACATTTCTTAAACTCTTCTAACTCAGTTGTTAGTGTGTGGCTTCTCCACTCGTTAGGTCAGGCCATCGGTGTAAGCAACTATAATTTCAGGGGATCTATGTTAATTGCCAACTGAGGGTGTTGCTGTTCGGCTGTGTTGGCAAGGCAAACTTGCATGGGAGAGAAGCAGCTGCAGGTTGGGTTGGTTGCAGCCAGGATTTGTCTGGAGTTACGTATATACTGAGACATTCACGCCCAGTATTTCTGCTGAAAAGAAACTGTGTGACAGAACTGGATTTAATTGTATCTGGTTTATGACCTGTTGGGTGCGTCAAAGGAAGGCATGCAGCGGCCACAGTTACATGCTCCACCTATGCAGAAATATAGAAAAGATAGGAAATTATCTTGTTATCACAGTGTAATCATAAATTAATAATTCCCATTAATTTACACCTATCTTTACATAAAATTCATATACACTTGAAGACATTGTTTACAGTCTGTGGAATAATTTCTAATAAGGAAGGCATAAAAATGACACTTCTGATAACACTGGCTGGGACCAGGCATTAATGGCAATTGGTCTGAATTGATTTTTAAAGTAGATTCATTAGACTAGGTGTTTTTCAGAATTAAACTTCGATTTCATGTGGCTTATTTTGTGACAAGAGCTTTTTGCTTGTTGCTTTGTGGTTTTTTTTTTTTTTTTTTTTTTCCCGCTTCATCTGTGGTTTTGTCTTTCAAGGTTGGCTTGTACGAAGTAGGTGAACTTAAAAAGGTTTCTTCTGAGATCTGTAAAAATGCTTATGTTATGAGCTCAGGTGCTTCTTGGAGCAGCAGAATAATGGACCCTTAAGGATTGCTCCACATATGTAAGAGTATGTGTAAGCCCACTAGAGTAAGCAATATCAATATAAGATTCAGCATATGCACTGTAAATAGTACCTAAGTCCTCAGAGTCTTTGTCAGATTTCTCCTCTTTGCTACTCCCAGGGGTGGGCACCCTACCACAGTCCCAGAGTGATAGAAAAGTATTTCCCCCTAATATGTCCTGAAACTATCCAGAGGATGCAAACCAAGAACTTGGCTAAAGAGATCCAGTTCACTGTCAGATTACTAGCTGATTGCTGAGCATGGCAGTGTCTCCTGTGCCATCTTTGGAGACTGAGGCCATTTAAAGGATGCTCTGAGTGGAAGACTGAATAACCTGGACTTGAGGCTGTTTTACAAAAAACTTCTTTCAGCTTTTTGATCGGGTTGGAGTTGTTCATGAAAGATGGGATATTGTATGACTTCAGCTAGGGTCCTGTGTTGCCTTTGAGAAGTTGTAGCACGTCCAACCTCAGACTTGGTACGAATGCGCATCGCAATACAAAGTTATCTTGCACCTGAATCCTGTCTGCAACCACCCCAGGTCCAGCCTCTGCCCCGTGCAAACCTCTCTCCTCAGGGTATGTGGCAGTCGCCCCAGGTGGCACAGCTACGTGGAGGAAGTGGCTTGTCCCTGATGCTGTGGGCTTTGTGGTACCACAGTGCTCTGCTCAGTTCTACAGGGTTAACTTTTACTTAATTTACGGGAGACTTATAGGGACTATTACTTTGCTTTGGAGGATATAGGTATTATCTTAGGAATCATTCGCATTTTTACTTGTGAACAAGCAACTGTCTTTTGATCTATTCTTTTCCTTCCTGACCTCTCTTCCCCTTTCTTTTTTTTTTGACAGTGTAAACAAGTCCCAGCAGAATTGCTGAAATTACCTCTGAGTGATATATTCAAGCACTGCGAAGGTAAGATCTCATTTATAAGCAGCAGTGAATAGTTTTGTGCGTATCTGCCATGCGCATACTCATCATCAGCTTACACATGCTCTAACAACACCAGGAACATTGTGGGGTGGCAGATTTTGATATTTCTGTTTGTATTATCAACTGTCAAACAGGCAACAGAGTCCTCCAAAAAGCTGGCATGCTGATAGTCTGCTCATGTCCTGTGCCACAAGAATATTTGCTGTGGCTTCTGATAGGAAGTTTATTACAGAGCATGAAGTGCTGTGTGGTGTGATGGCTTTTCTGGGTACCTTCTTGCACTAAATAACTGTCTGTGTGGTTGCCTGGAACAGATGACTCAAATGATCCCTCCCCTTCATGTGCTGGAGTACCACGTGAAGTCCTGAGTCAAGGGCATTCGAGTGTACAGGAAAAATGCCTTGCTTAGACAGGAGGAAATGTTGATTAAATGTTTAGAAAAGATCGTGTGAAGACTGTTCTTTGGTTATGGTCAGGTTACTGACTCAAGCTAGACCTTGCAATGACGTATGGGCTGAATTTTGTTCTGATGTGGAAGTGGTCTTTTAGCAGGTGAGGAGGTGTTTCTACATGTTTTGGGCTTTGATTTGATCGCCCGCCCCGATCCTTGGTTCTCCATGAGTTAGCCTGTGGGGACTTATTTATGGGAAACATAGATTCTTCCTAAGACCCATCTTGGGTAGGGAATATAATTTCCAGGTCCCAGAAGTGGCTCTTCAGTTAGCCATCCTTGTGAGGTAGGGTGCTGAAGGAGGTGACAGCAGAGTGGTTTTCATGGCTGTTGCTAGGATTTGAAGGTCCCAGATGGAAAGCTGACCAGGTCAGAAGGCTGCTTCCTACAACATTTATTTAAAAAAAAAAAAAAAAAAAAAAAAAAAAAAAAAAAGTGTGTGTGTGGGAGTGGTTGTCTGCATTTGTTTTTGCAGTGAAATACTATGAAAAAGAAACAAGATTTTGAGTTTTCTCCCCTATTTGTTTGCTTGCCGCATGTATTTTCCTAACACCCCCTCCTCCCCAATTTTATTTATCTCTTGATTTTGGAGAAAAAAAAGTTCAGGTGTTAATGGGCTCTCATTCTTTTTGTTTGATTATACATGGAAATTATTAATAAAGAGTCTGGTTAGTCTTATTTGCTCATGTTTTACTCTTCTAGCTCTTGGGATGTCACCATTACTGTAGTTCTTCAGAGTGGCTTCTTGTCTAGGTCTGAATTTCTGAAAGCAATTTTATTTATCTCTCTGTGCTTTTGAAACAATGCTTCCGGGGTACTGAGGAACCGTCAGACTGGGAGCTGGTGTCACTCCATAATGGTAAAGTGATTTGCCTCTCCAGTCTGATTAGAGTGAGAAACCAGTGTTCATGGGGGAGCAGACTTCAATGGTGATAGTTCTAGCTGAAGACCAATAAAGTCCTCGGGGAAGTAATTTAAGAATGAAGTAGTTTTATGATAGAGTGTTATAGCATGACATTAATAAACAGCATGAGCTTGACATACAGTAGTAGAAAAACGATTGATTTGTAATGCTGTTATGTATTACAAGTCTAAGAATATGTCAAAATAGTGTTTTCTGGCAGGAAGAAACACAAAGATCTCCTGTCGTTCATGGTGTAAGTAAAAAGATAATGCTCGTAGCAGAAAACTGTGAGGCAATAAACAGTTTTTGTAGGGCATTAAAAGAGGAAGTGAAGTTATGAACTCTATCCCTATGAATATGGCTTCTGCTGGAGGAGAAGCACAATCTAAATGAATAAAATTCAAAGTAGTCAAAATACTTTCCTGTTTTCAAATGTGTCTGAAAGTTCAGAGTTGCTGATGCCTTGGATTTTTCATTGAAAATATTTAAGGTGGTATGTTTTTAGGGAAGAAATAGTTGAAGGCAAGTAACTGAGGGAGAGAGATACGATGAAGAGAGTGGAAGGGACATGTGACACGACTGAACACATGTCGGGGTTGGTTCTTTTTTGCTGTCTCCCTGGAGCACAAAGCTTGCAACTCAGGTCTTTGTAAGCATATAAAACCCTTGTCCCTCTCACAAAAAAAAAATTAAATTAATTTTATATGCTATGTGTAGTCCTAATAAATTTGGGGATGTAAATTTTTATGTGCATACAGTTTTCTAGACTAGGTCTTAGACTGTAAATTCTTTCTGATTACATCTGCATGAGTGTGTATAACACCAGAAATTACCATTATCTATATGCAGTGAAAGTTGTAAGGCTGTGTTATCTTATACTTATTGATAGCACATTAGTATTATTGTATGCAAATTTAGTATCATTACTCGATTTATAGGTAATAACATCTGCCTGGATAGACCTAATACAGATCCTGTTTTACAGAAATGGCACACACCTTCCCTTTTTATTTCTGTTTCCTCTCAGACAGAAGTGCTTTCCTGTCTTATTTTATACCATATACTTGTCCTGATGTGAATGCAGCATTGGCCTTACAGCAATCCTTTGTGTTTACCCTGTTTCCTGATGTTTCTATGTTCACAAAAGTCTTTATCACTGGCTGCATTTGGCTTGTTTTCAAGAAGGAAGCCCATAATGCTCTCTGGGCTTCTCCTTAAGGAGTAAGCAGATACAAGGCCTGCCTTGGTTTTTCTTTTGCTTCTTGCCTTTGCTGACATGCTTTACATATAAAACAATGCCCTGTCTGGACTTAAGGTGTTTCAGCCACTTTCAACTCCCACCTCTTCATTTTTTGCCTTCTTTATTAAGCCAAATGGCTTCTGGGGTGTCAACCAAACCTGCTATTTTTAAAAATCTTTTCTGATGTAATGTTTCTTTTCCCCATCTTGCCAACTATTTCTGCTTTGTTGCCTTCATCCCTTCTACGAATTTGACACCTTCGTAATTTAATCTCCCAGTCAATGTCTTACTCATGTCTCGAGCATGCCAATTACATTACACTTCTCCCTCAGCACATGTGCTTCTAATTCACTGTATTGTCACATACCAACTCCAAGCGTTGCTACGGATCATGTTTATGGTTCAATCCTTCCTTGTCCGCTGCAAGGAGGGGGAAGTAGTAAGGTGTAGTTCATTCACCCTCCCTCTGTTACCAGTGTGGGATGCTGCCTGGTGAACTGAAGAGGGTCATATGAAAAATATTTTTTTGCTAATGACCTTCACTGGGGAAAACAGTCTTCCAGCTAGGAGTCTTTAATAATGGGATCATACGTGCTACCTTGTTTGGGTGCAAAAACGTAATCCTAAGTTGAAGGTTGTAGTCTTTACAAGTAATTACTTAAGTAATGCCATTACTAAAGTATTATGTTCTACTGTTAGCACCAGTTGGCTGCTACAAAACAGCTGGCTATGCTGTATGGCTGCTGCTGTAAGCTGCTTTTTGATAGGGGGAAGGAGAGTGCAGAAGATGAGGCTGCCTCTCTTGCCCTTGTTGTTAATGCAAGTTGTTCCATGTGTAGCAGAGTTGGTGAAACCAGGTTCTTGAGGATTTGTTTCCAATAGCTGGGATCTCTGGTATGTGAGAGTTAACTGTGAGCGGTATGTAATAAAGGCTGCAGCGTGAGTTCATCCCTCTCAGTCATGAAATAATCTCTCTCTTCTATCTGACCATGAGTTTTCATGACTTTTGCAGAACAACCAGTTTCAAATAAATACGATAGAGATGTAGTAATGAATGACACAGGTTGTTGGGTGGAGTGAACAGACTTTGTGGTTGCTTAAGCCTTGTTTCCCTAAGAAAACAAGCCTAAAATCAAATGCCTCCCAGTGTGGGAGGACATATGAAGAATATTTGCATAAGGAATCTATAGTCCCCTAATTGTGGCATTTTCCATGTCTCTTGAAACCATTTAAAAGCTTCTTCTGCAACCACCAGCTCTGTGGCTGTGGCATATTGGCTGGTATTTCTGGCCAGCACTGCTGCTCTGGCTGATGTGGAGGTCAGGTTTCATTCACACAGCAGTATTACCCATCCTTGACAGTCTCCAAAATGTTCCTGACTCTGGAAGCCTCTTTTGACTTCTGAGCTTTAGACAATATCCCTGGAGAGCACAGACCAAATACATATCACAGTTCAGTCGGTGTGACTGGTAATGTCTTGAACAACAGCTTTCTTGAGGTCACTCCAGTCTCCAGGAGCTAGAAATGGAGGAGACTAATTCAGGGAGTGCAGGGCCTGACCATGAAGGCCACAAAGCATATTGGGTAAATACTAGGTAGCTGATCAGTGTGCTCTTCATGAGTAATAGCACATTAATAATACATATTGCACGTTAATAACACACGTTTCTGTAGCTTACAATATAGATGAATGTGGCAGCTACCCCAGCTTTCTTCAGAGTTACAAGGTATTAAGAGTCTTGCATGAAATGCTGTCCCATTAAAGCTGATGGCAGCAGGTTGGATGTACCTAATAGGACGTGTTTATTTTCTTACATAATGAGCGCTCTCTCTCTTTGTCCTTTAGCAGTTGATGGCTTTGAACCTGGGGACTCTGCCTGTTAGGCTTGGGAGAATTCCCAGGTGTTACATGTGTAAGAAGATGGTTATGAGAAGGCATATTAGTTTTTGAGAGTGGATCTTTTTTACTGCACTAATAAATCTTAAGAGAGAGCAAACAACGCTGATTTATATGCAACCAGATTAAAGTTTGGTAATAAGAACATAATTGCTGACATGCCTGTCTTTTTTGATCATGTACAGTGTTCAGCTCGGGTAATGACAGACTTACCTCTGTATTTGGAAGTCAGTGCCATGTTGCATTTATAGCTTAACACAAATAAGCAGAATTCTTTTGTGCTTCAGTGAGTGAGTGTAATTGCTGGCAGACGTGAGTTCTGGGTTAGCCTTCCCAAATTGCTCACCATTTACAGAGTTCCCCTGAAACCATGCTGCAGCACAAGCCTCTAGTTCAGTGATGGCAGGGTGAAGGCTGCACTGCTGTAATATGAATGGACAGCGGAGGCAAGACTTCTCCTCCCTAGAAAGGCCAATGCTGCAGTACCCCTAATGGTTCTACAACACTGGCAGGCACCCTAGATGTTTCTTATGGAAAAATGCAGCTTTGACAGTTTTTCTATGACATTAGTCTGGTTTATGCTAGATGCTATGCTACTGTATTTTTGGTAGTTCAGGATTACGGTAAAGTTTGCAGCCTGTCATGCTGTTTTTCCACAAACCCTTTCCTTTTCAGTGATGTTGCATCTTAGATTAAAATGTGACTGTAAGAAAATCTTGTCATTTTCATTAAAACGCTACACGGAAAGAGATCTGATTTATTGGCTTGAGTAAAGACATTGTTCCCCCACCATGTATTTGATACAGGAGAAGTCTGAAGAAATCTGTGTATTTTTATACATCTGAGATTGAGGATAAGTACTGTAAAAATGCTTCTTTTGAGTTGAATACTATCAGACCCCTGTGAACACTTTGACAAAATTCGATGCTACAGTTTTTGCATGTCTAAAACTGCTTGAACATCTTTCCCCCATCCTTCATTCCTCCTGAGCCTTCCAGCTCTTGATGGGAGCAGAATTGGGGGTACCAGAGTACCAGCACTGAAAAGGAGGACTAGGTCTATGGGGGTGAGATAGCCGAACCCTTTCCTGAACTGCCCACAGTGCCACAGAATAGCCTATATCCCTGGACAAAAAAATCTCCAATTCTTTAATATTCAAGACCTCAATTTGAACCTGAGCTCCCAGGGAGCACAGGCAATACGGAGGCAACACTGCATCATGAGTCCAGTTTGGAGGGTGAAGGCATTCTTGTCAGACTGGGTTTGTATGAAGTCAATATATAACTACTGCTAGTTCATTTCTAAGACAGTTGGTGAAAGAACTCTAAACCAGGATGATTTCACAAGTGAAATGGTGTTCTGTGACCAAGCTGTGGAAGCTCTCTTGCTTAGTTTGCAGCTTCCTCAGATGTAGTCATGTCAAAGCTGGGTTGTCTCATTCCTTTAGAAACCTTCCATGGGATATAGGTAGAAACGATCACTGAATTTTCAGAGCAATGCCTTGAGCAAAAGATGTGCTGGGGTTCTGCAGTAAAAACAAGATTAGCTGGATTAATAGTGCAGATTTTTAGAAGAGATGGTAATGGATAGATGCATCAACCAGGGAAAGATTCATAGGTGTTGATCTTATACATCAATATGCAAGCTGGAAGAGTAGTAAGAAGAACTTGCTTAACATTTGTGTTGGAGATGAAATGAAATACTCTGAGCTTAGAGGTAAATTGGATGTAGTTCTTATCAGTATACCAATGTATTAGACTGGCTCTGAAAGCCCAGCTTTTCTGTGAGTAATTGCTTGCATTTCTGTAATGTTGGCCTGTGGTGATGCAAATAGCCCAAAGAAATACAGATGTATTCTGTAATTTCTCACACAAAATGGAGGATTTTCTTTACTATGAAGAGCAGTGTTCCTTCTTTCAGCTGCTGAAGCTGAGCCCCTCAATGTCAAGTACAAGTCTGAAACAAATTTTTATGGTTGAATTGTAAACTTCAGGAGATGCTTCTAATCAGTGGCACTCTCTGGTTTAGGCAGACACAATGTGAAATTTGCTGCTATTAATAAAGTTCTTCCACACTTGTTTTCATAAGGATGATGTTGCACACAAAGCTTAAAACCTCAGCATCAGTTTTGAAAAAAATAACTGCAGTGCTTAGCTGCTGAGGGCCACCTTAGCTTTTTTACAGTTGATAGTTGTTTCCCAGCTTTCTTACATCACCTCCATTGGTGCTGCAAGATTGATGTAGGAAATTTTGTGCAAATACACTCAATCAAGAAACCATTGTGTCACCGTGAGCTCTTAAAGATGTTCATTGCAATGTAGCATAATTGGCAAGGTCACCATGGAACAAACCTCCATGATTTATAAGTTACAAGTATGAAGTCTTTAGGAAAGTTGGAGAAGTACTTTACGGGTCACCTTTATTTTTCCTACCATAGACGCCTTGCCTCACAGGCTTCCTTTATGTCACTATGTATCATTGAAGTGAATAAAGAAGTCACTGTACATGTAGCTGAGTAGAATATTAGATGTAGTTTTGGGGGGTTTGCCTCAAAAGAGGTAAACTGAAGAAGCACCAAATAAAATATGAATGTTTAATTAAAATGAATGGGGGTGTAAAGTTTGCTGAAAAGAATGCATTTAATCAACTGACAGCACAGAGAGCTGGGATTTATTTCTGTTGTAGTAGTGCCTTGAAATCCCCCTGGGATGTGTTGCTGTTGCGCAGGTGGTAGTATACAATGTACAGGATGAAACAGCGCTTGCCTGGAAGAGCCTACCATCTAACTAGAAAAGAGCAGGAGAATGGACGTGGTGGTATTTACACCTTAAAAATAGGAAGCCGAGGCTTGGAAGAGGTAAATGAATTAGCCAAAATTATACAGAAAGCTTGTAGTCAGCGACCGAACTGGAAGCAGGTCTCCTGCATTTCAGGCAAGGCTTCAGCCAAAAGCTCATTTGCCCTCTTGATAAATGCATTTTGATTGCTCGTAGAAAAAAACAGAACTTGACATTTG